>NC_044036.1:278223290-279589290 GCF_901765095.1 Microcaecilia unicolor
TCAACTCCTAACAATGTCAAGACCAGAGATAAATGCACTATTACAGCAATTCAACCTTTCTACCCCTCCCAAAAGAATAACACATCAGCATCTGATATCACCACGAGATGAAAAGGGCAATCTTGGCAGGCTGGTCCATTAATGATTTTTCATAAATCCACATACTGTTTGTGAAACACAAACAAAACTTAAAAAAAAAACCCCAGATTGGTTCTAGCCAGTCTAAAGCAAACGTTTAAGTAGCTAGTAACGCACAAAGGGGTTTTCCGTGGCTCTAACGCGTGCTGTTAGCAGCCACAGAGAACCCCACGCAAATGTATTATGAGGTCATTAGTATTCTAATTAGCTTATTAGTATTCTAATGTGTATTCTAGGGAGGTGCACAGCTCCAGAGCAGCTGTAATTTAACAAACACAATTTTTGGCTGCTCTGGAGCTGTCAGAGAGCAGGAAAGCACAAGCAGGCAGCTGCAAAAACAGTGTAGAAAAATGAGCACAAAATGCAGAGTTTATTACTGCTGTTTCTACTACCTACAATAAGTTTTTAAGCTGTTTTAGTGATATTCAATTTTATTTCATGATATTATAAATATACTAGTAAAAAAGGCCCGTTTCTGTTTTAAAGGAAACAGGCGCTAGCAAGGTTTTCCTGGGAGTGTGTATGTTTGAGTGAGTGTGTGTGAGAGTGACTGTGTGAGAGACAGTGAATGTGCGAGAGAGAGTGAATGTGCGAATGTGTGTGTGTGTGTGTGTGCGACAGAGAGAGAGTGAGACTGGGTGCGAGTGTGTGTGTAAGAAAGAGTATGTGCCAGGGTCCACCCTCTCTCCCAGTTCCAGGGTCATCATCCCCCCCCTCCGGTCTGTCTCCCAGTTGCAGGGTCCCCCCCCCCCCCCCCGTCCCTCCCTCCCTTCCTGTTTCCCCATTGCAGGGTCCTCCCTGTTTCTCCCCCTGCCCCTTCCCTTCCAGTTGCAGGGTCTGTCTGTCTCCCCCCTCCTTTTGTCCTTGATGTTTTAAGGCACTGTCTATCAACAATATTAAAACAACAATGTGCTGCAGCAGCTCCTAGGTTTGCTTGTTTTTGAGTGTATGCCAATGAGGGCTTCGTAGGGGAGTGGAAACAGAGATTAACCAATGGGCTTCCTTGCTTACCGTAGACTTGCTGTGCTCTCTTCCACTACTGTCTATTAAACGTCCTGCAGCATCTCATAGGTTTGCTTGCTTTGTTGTGAGTGAACTGGGATGATGGATGCGCTGGAGTTGGACCCACTGGTCTTTCCCTCTCCCCTCTTCCGAGTGGACCCCGATCCCCGCTCTGATCCCTCACCCGCCTCTTCCACATTGGACAGTCGGCACAGCCTCTCGCTTGCTGTCTCGCCGCCCTCCCTCTTCCTCCTCTCCAACAGTCCGAATCCGGACTTGGAGAGGGAGGGCGGTGGTGGTTTTTTGACGGTAGTTAGTGTGTGCGTGTGGTTCGGGAGGTTGGAAGCCAGTCTGATGCGATTCCTAGGCAGGGGGAGGAGTAGGGAGCGTGTTTCCCTACTCCTTCCCCTGCCTGGGTCGCTGTTTGCTGCTGCCTACTCCTCCCCCTGCCTGGGTCGCTGTTTGCTACTGACGTCACTTTGATCTACTCCATGAAGCAGACCACCTCCAGCAGAAGCCACGGTCCCAGGCAGCCTCAGAACATTGAAGGTGAGAATTATTATATAGGATAGATAGCTGGATATATAAGGGAAGCTTTCAAAAAATAAAAAAGCTGTCAAATTAAAAAATGTATATATATTTTATCTTCTTTTAAGGCACTACCTAACCAACTGGAACAGCTTTAGCCTTCTGACAAACGGACCATGCATAGGCAGTCCGTTATTCTTAATAATCTTTTGCTATCGTTTTGGATTAACTAAAATGCCACCAAGCGCAGCCTACTGCATTCAGCCCACATAATAGGTTACATAGGCTCATGTCATCTTCTCTCTCAATCTAACCTTCTTGGTTATAATGCATGTTGTATTGACTTGTAACATGCTGCAGACTATTTGGTGAAGTATGTCCAAGTTTTAGAAATAAGTAAATAAAACAGAGAACAACTTCACAAGTCTGACAAATCATGGGCACTGGGTACTCTGAGTAGCCCCAGCCATGAGGTTAAGTTGCTGTATTATAAAGATCTTTAAATCCCCTCTTTGTCTTCTTAAAGTTGCAAGGATTTTCAGGCAAGCAATATAGGAATAGGAGCCAGATCATGAGCTCTTGTGTCTTTAAGAAGGCAGTCTCAGAGGGGACATACTGCTGTTGGAATTTGTTTACATCAGTTAAGGTTGGGGCTTGCAGCCATACCAGCTGGAGCAACACAGGCTGCAGCAATAAAATTAGGTGAGGAGGAAGAGGAGGGAGAGAAGGAGTCCGCAACAGCTTCCTCAGGCTCAGGCCAATTGGTCACAATCTGCCCCTGGACAGAAATTGAGTACCTCCAACTATACAAAGGTATAATCAGTCACACTGGAGTCACAACCCAACCCTGAAAATGAAGCTCCATTTCCTTGACATTGATATTTGGTTTGAAATTCAATGTGTGTCCTTAGGGATCATCTCCCATAGGCAGCAACACCTGACTGGACTGTATATACAGTTTGTAATTAGCAAGAACTGAAGGAGAGGGGAAGGAGCTACATGACTTCATCATCTATATTCCTGTTATTGTTTGAGGCGTTGTTGCAAAACAGAAGACGGTAACGGTGCTGGCACTAATTACATAGTATAGCCACAGTACTCTGTTTAGGGAAAAACACGGCAGAGGCAGGAATGCTCCAATTGTTTTTGAAGAAGATCCCTGGGATTGTGTACCCACAATATGCACAGTAATAATAATAACTGTGCATAATAAATGCATAATAGTACAGCAGAAAAGCACAACAAGGCATGCTATTATTGCCCTGCAATTACTCACTGGAGACATGATAAGAGGCAGAAGGCCAGTTATCTAGCAAGTGCTAAATGTGAGACCAATATAGCTTCATCATTAATCTAGCATATGAATCTCTGTGGTCTTTTCTCTGTTGGCTTGGTTACTTAAACTCTGCAAAAGGAAGGATGCAAAGAAAAGTCTAAATACAGCCAACTGTGCTAAGCTTTGCAGTTGTTGCTGTACACATCTAGTAGATATGGAGGGGCATAATCGAACGGGAATGCCCATCTCCATGGGCGTCTATCTCCGAAGACGGGTACGTGAAGGGGCAGGACAAACCGTATTTTCAGAAAAAATGGGCGTCCATCTTTTTTTCGATAATACGGTTTGTGCCGAGCAAATGCATTGGATTTGGGCGGATTTGAGCTGGCCAGTTTTGTTTTTCAGCGATAATGGAAATCGAAGGTGCCCAGCTCAAAAACTAACAAATCCAAGGCATTTGGTCGTAGGAGGGGCCAGGATTCGTAGTGCACTGGTCCCCCTCACATGCCAGGACACCAACCGGGCACCCTAGGGGGCACTTGTAACAATTAAAAAAAAAAATTAAAATACCTCCCAAGTCCATAGCTCCCTTACCTTGAGTGCTGAGCCCCCCAAATCCCCCCCAACTCCCCCCCCCACTGCCCACAACTCTACACCATTACCATAGCACTTGTGGCTGAAGAGGGGCACCTAGATGTGAGTACAGTGGGTTGTGGGGGCGGTTTGGAGCGCTCCCATTTACCAGCACAAGTGTAACAGGCGGGGGGGGGGGGGATGGGCCTGGGTCCACCTGCCTGAAGTCCACTGCACCCACTAACTGCTGCTCTAGGGACCTGCATACTACTGTGATGGAGCTGGGTATGACATTTGAGGCTGGCATACAGGCTGGAAAAAAAAGTTTTTAAAGTTGTTTTTTTTGGGTGGGAGGGGGTTAGTGACCACTGGGGGAGTCAGGAGAGGTCATCCCCGATTCCCTCCGGTGGTCATCTGGGCAGTTGGGGCACTTTTGGGGGACTTGTTCGTGAGAAAAAAGGGTCCAGAAAAAGTGACCCAAATTCTTCCTTCTGGTGCCCTTCTTTTTTCGATTATCGGCCGAGCGTGCCCATCTCTCCTCGGCCGATAAACACGCCCCAGTCCTGCCTTCACCATGCCTCCGACACCCCCCCCGACAACTTTGTCCGTTCCCACGACAGACTGCAGTTGGAGACGCCCAAAATCGGCTTTCGATTATACCGATTTGGGCGCCCACGGGAGAAAGATGCCCATCTCCCGATTTGGGTCAAAATATGGGCGTCTTTCTCTTTCGAAAATAAGCTGGATACTGACCCAGGGGCAACTAGATTCTTTGGCGACTGCACTATCTTTCACTGATCAGATGTAACAATTAGCTTAAAGATATCACTGCAGTACACTCTCGAAGTCAGGTGACACCCTTCTTCAGATGGCCTATGTGGTCAGTTCCAATGGTCAGGAGTACGCAAAGAGGTTGGACCAGCACAACCTACCGAGCACTAGCATCAATGGATACGGCTTCCACATTAATGCTTATCTCTAGATAAATCTTATGCCAGTTCTGCAAAAGATATCACAGACAGCAAATAATCTGTGCAGCACAGGTCCTTGAGGCACCTGCAGGGTACTATCTTGAAGAACAAGCTCCAAAATGACAAACTGGGAGCTAAAGTTTTAATTTAGAAAAAGTTGTGATTTGCTACTAGCTGCACACATTTTGTGAAATACTGGACCTTTCAGAGAAATTAGATCTTTAAAAGTCATGAGAGATTCACAGTGTCATCATTGAGTTAGCCATGTTATAGACAGTTCGGACTCTCAGCTAACAAGATCTCCTTTCAAAATTACTTGCTTGATGATGGAGTCACTACAAAGACTGGACTGGAGTGAATCTGAAGAAGACATAAAAATGGAGGAGAAATAATTCCACCTGGAGTTGTGAATGAAGGTTCAAGGCATCAAAGCCCAACAGAGGCTAGTTATAAGAACAAAAGCCACCAGAACCCCTAAATCTGCTATCTCCATGTCCACAAATTTAACTGCATTAGAACTAACACTATTTGGACAGGGAACACCTCCTTACCTACTGTAACTGTACATCTTGAATTAAGGACCAACTAAATCTCTGCTTAAGGTTATACGTTTTGTGCAGTGCTGGGTACACTATCCATGTTACTGAATTAGATTCTAAAACAGCTGCTCTCAATAAAAACCCAAACAAAAGTGCCTACAACATCAGTATACTTGTCAATATTTCACTTTCAGTGAGGTTTGGATCCCATAAAGTACAGCTTCTGAATTACTGCATCAGGGACCAGCATCATAGATTCTGCATGCCTACCTTGTATGTACTCAGTGGGAAATGACATGAAAGTCATTCTAAGTACCACGGCAGATTTACATGGCTGGATGATTAAAAGGAACTTCCAAGTGCACCTTGATAAGTTGCTTGCATTACACCCTAAGAATTCCAGAAAGAGGCTCTTTCTGGAACATTGTAAATATTAAGAAGAGCATTAGCAGTAAATCTAAGAGACTGAGTGAGATACTACTCAGCATACCTTGACTTTTGATGAGTAGAGCTGTCATGGAATGCGCAACGCAAATCCATCTGGAAATATTTTCCTGGAGATGTGCTCATCAAACATTCCCCAAAGCCACCAGTTTTGCAGTGATAGCCCTGGGGTTCCAGTAACTAAACCAAAGAACATTCTGAACACTTGACTAAGAGGTCCTTTTATTAAGCAGTGGAAAAAGGGGGGCTGCGCTAGCATCAGCATGTGCTGATACATGCTGAGGCCCCCCTTTTACTGCAGCAGGTAAAAGGCCATCTTTTCCTGAGGACAAAAAATGGTCATGTGGTAAGTGATCTACTTGATGCGCAGCCATTTCAGGGGGGGGGGAAGCACTTAGGTGGCGGTAAGGGCTCCTGCACTTACCCAGCAGTAACCAGGCAGCGCTGCAGTGCTGCCCGATTGCCACCGGGTAAGCACTGGCACTACAAAAATAGAAACTTTTTGTTGCATCAGAAATGATGCATGCTAGGGGTGGGAACTACTGCCAGGATCCTGTGGTAGTTTTCTGGATTGGCACGTGGTAACTTTGGCATCCATCTTACACTACAAACACTCAGCGGCCTGCAAAAATCAAATATCAGGGATGCCTGCTGACATTAGAATGTGTCTAGATCATTAACTCATCCAGGTCTGGTTCATAAATGTCTTAAGTTACAGTAAAAGACACAATTAAGAACCCGATTCATTTAAAACAAGCAGAAATTTTTTGTTTCCATATTTGGAAAAAATCTGGAACATGAACACATGAAGTGATGGCATTTTGTGGAATGAAAGCTCTTCCTGACCCTAACAAAGTCTAAGGGATTGACTCCAGGTGAATTAAAGATTATACTTTCTCCAGGTATTTGCATCCAGTACTTTAACCCTAGGCTTATATAATGGGACGAACTCATCTCCTCATTCTCTTTTCCAATTTTCCTCAATTGCATGTTGGCACTACTCTTATTTTCATATTGAAATCTGATTTACCATAGCCTGAAACAGAAGAAATTTTGTTTTGCCATTTTTATTTTGTTACTTCTTGTAAAAATACATTTTTTTGCCTCCAGTGACTCAGATTCAGACTGAAGTCATTAGACAGATCCCTGTGGCTGCTGTTCAGTGGCAAATGATATATTCAAGAACATGAGGGAAGGAGGAGGGGCTCTGAGACATCACACTTTATGGTACCAGTAACATTTGATGTAATAACTATAGAAAAAAATGTTCTGATTGGCATGCTCTATCAATCGTCCCTCAATAAGTATGCAAGGGAGCTGCATCTTATTTACCCGCCTATAGGGAGAGGATTGGTGATCGTGACAGTGCAAATTATGGTCACACTTCTTAAAGATTTACAAAGCTCAAACAGGTAAGAGCTTCCATTGCAGCCACATTGAGCCTGCAACTGAGTGGGAAAATGTGGGGTATAAATGTGTTAAATAAATAAACAAAACTGAAGAAATTTCTAAACAGCATGACTGAAGGGGTCTACTGAAAGTATCACAGAATGAGTCATAGTACAACCTAAGGGGCCCTTGTACTAAGGCGCACTAGCATTTTTTAGCGCACGCTAAAAATAGGGGTACGCTAAAAATGCTAGTGCACCTTAGTAAAAGACCCCCTCTATGCGGTAAAATGGACCCTGTGCTAGTGACGATGGATATTTTTGCAACGTGCCAGGGCCCCTTACACCACAGGCCACTGAAAATAGCCAATATGAAATGGCCGTGCATTAAGTTTGCACTTGCTAAGCAGCCATTTCGGGGGTGGGGGGAAGCACTTACCGCCACCCATGGAGGTGGCAGTAACGGCTTCCGTGCTAACCTGGTGGTAACCGGATTACCGACAGAAGGGTGGAAGAAAACCAAGTCCAAGTGACCAGCCCAACCACAGCAGTAAGAGCTCCAAACAAAGTTTATTGGGACCCAATAAACTTTGTTTGGAGCTCTTACTGAAGTTTGGGCTGGTCACTTGGACTTGGTTTTCTTCCACCCTTGTGTCTATTTTGCTTGCGTTTTTGTGGAAGGAGTGCCCCCTTTTCTTCTTGGTAACCGGATTACCACCAGTCAACCCCCTGCAGAAATATTTTTTCAATATTTCCGCTAGTACCAGAAATGGCATGCGCTGAGGGTGGAACTACCACAGGCACGGAAGTTCCGCGTTGCCATGCGGCAACTCTTTGGTAAAGGGACCTCTAAATTTCCTCTGATTCCATGCTCAAACTCTCAATGCACCAGGCCTAGGTTGACAGCCCACCTCAGGTCAACCAAACAGGCAGAGAGACGAGTGGCTGCAGAGCTGACAGCCCATGCCTGAAGGCTGCTGCGGCCCCGCACATGCTTTAAAAAAGTTTTTTTTGGGTCGCAGCCACTGCTGCTGAACAGGAGAAGCAGCAGTGGCCATGAAATGAATACCGGGTGGAAGGGGGAGCTGCCGACGGTGTCTCAGCTCCCCCTTCCACCCCCCCCTCAGTAAAATGGGCCCTGCGCTAGCGGCAGTAGCCGTTTTTGTCACATGCCAGGGCCACGCAGCAGGAGAAAACAGCCAAAAATGAAATGGCTCTGTGGCCATTTGGGGGGAGGGGCACTTACTGCCACCGATTGAGGTGGCGGTAAGAGCTCCTGTGCTAGCCTGGCAGTAACCCCCTGTGGAAATATTTTTCAATATTTCCGCTAGCACCAAAAATGGCACGCTGGGGGTGGAACTACCACCGGCACCTGCGGTGGGTTGGCAGTAGATCCAGGTTACCACATGGCAAGCTTTTAGTAAAAGGGCCCCTATGGATGCAAAATGAACTATAAACAAGGCCTAGAGTGCTTCTTCATTGTCAGTCATTTAGAAGGATGCTACACAAGGATCTAGGCATTTTGATATCCTCTAAAAAGCTTCTCTCTCTGTCTCAAATATGCCAACACTTGCAGCTACTGCTCTGAATAAGAACCTCCATCCAAAAATAAATAGCCGAATTTATTTCTTGCAAAGGAGCTGTGAATAGCAAGCTAGTATACTGTTTTTAATTAGCAGGGTGAGTCTGGACTATTGGTTGTTCTTTCCCTCCTCAGCAGACTTACTTTACATACTCAGAGCACCAACAGAGATGTGCTAAAAAAAGGAAAAATCCCAGAACACAGTAGGTGGACATAATTTTTGAACAAACAAGTTATTCAGCAGAAAGGAAATTGCCATGCTTTGCATCAGCCAAATAGAAACCCCCTGGGATATCTTTTTTCCTTCTGTTTTCTTCCTTCTCTGTCAGGTTCAACTTAACCCAGAAGAGCGACAGGGTGCCTAGACGACAAAATGTATCAGTTTCCTGAAAAGCGCAATAAATGAGGCTGGAAGTGAACTTGTTAGAGAGTTGGTAACAGGGACACTTCCTGAGGGGTTCCCAGCAGGACAATAGACAAAGAATTTAACCCCGCATAAACCAGTGGTAGATCCAAGAAATAAAGCTTCGGTTTGGTAACATTAATGTGTCCCTGGCTTGTTTTGGACAGGGAAACAGAATGTTTTCTGTTGGCTGCTGAACTCAAAAACAAGTAAGACTGCCAAAACACAACTCTGACCCTATCTGAGAACTTGGTGTGAAAACTTTTATATTCACTACTACAGTTCATCCATTCCCCCCCCCCCCCCCCCAAATATCATTGGCATGATCTTATGTAAATTACCAAATTTTACAGCTTTGAACCCTCAGAGGTTGTCCAGCTCCAATCATCAAGTGCTTCATAATAGTCAATTATGTGAGTGTATGCAAATCAAGCTCATGAATAATTATTATGGATATCCTGAAAACTAGACCTTTTTGTAGCCCTCAAGGGTTAGGGTCATGCAGTTCTGTCTCAGAATGAGTCTTAGAATTTTATGGGACATACTTAAAACAGCAAGAATATCACTATTTATTTATTTATATTTTGCTCACACCTTTTTCAGTGGTAGCTCAAGGTGAGTTACATTCAAGTATACTGGATATTTCTCTGTCCCAGGAGGGCTCACAATCTAAGTTTGTAGCTGAGGCAATGGAGGTTAAGTGACTTGCCCAAGATCACAAGGAGCAGCAGTGGGCTTTGAACCGGCCACCTCTGGATTGCAAGACCGATGCTCTAACCAGTAGGCCACTCCTCCACTCACAGTACTGCTGCTTTTTGACATGTCTCTCCAGTGCTTTTTTTGTAGAAAAAAAGGTGCCGGTACTCATTATGGGCGGGGTCACCACATATGGCTCCACCCCTATGATAGCCACACCCACATTAACCACACCCCCTATACCAGCCATGGCACATATAAACAGACATCATTGAAAATATTACAGTACTATAGGAGAAAAAAATAACGTGATTTGCTAAGTAGTAGCAGTAAATAAGACAGCCAATGTAAATTCTCAAATTGGACATATTACAAACACTAAAATGAAAATAAAATGATTTTTTTCTACCTTTGTTGTCTGGTGACTGTTTTTCTTTCCATATTGGTCCCAGTCTGTGATTCTCCTTTCCTTTGTTTTCGCTTAACTCTTCTGTGCCATTTGTCATTTTTTGTCTCCTTTTTCTTTGCTTTCTTCAATATTTTTCAGGCTCTCTCTCTGTCCAGATTTAATTCATTCTTACTATCCATTCTTTAATTTCCTTCATCTACCCGTGGCTTTTCATCTTTTCCTCACCCTTGTTCTCCCCATGCCCCTTCCTCTTATTCTCCAATCTTTCTCTATTCCCCTTTTCCATCCAGCAGCTCTGCTTTCTCTCCCCATCCTTCCAGTGTCTCCCCTATTTCTTTCTACATTCTTCCATCCAGCGTCTTCCCTCTTTTTCTCCCTATCCTTCCGTTTTCCCTCTCTCTCTCCCCATCCTTCCGTTTTTCCCTCTCTCTCTCTCCCCATCCTTCCATCTGTTTTCCCCCTCTCTCTCCCCATCCTTCCATCTGTTTTCCCTCTCTTTCCCCAATCCTTCCATCTGTTTTCCCCTCTCTCTCCCCAATCCTTCCCTCTGTTTTTTCCCTCTTTCTCTCTCTCCCCAATCCTTCCCTCTGTTGGTTTCCCTCTTTCTCTCTCTCCCCAATCCTTCCCTCTGTTGGTTTCCCTCTTTCTCTCTCTCCCCCCAATCCTTCCTCTGTTGGTTTCCCTCTTTCTCTCTCTCCCCCCAATCCTTCCTCTGTTGGTTTCCCTCTTTCTCTCTCCCCCCCCCCAATCCTTCCCTGTGTTGGTTTCCCTCTCTCTCTCTCTCCCCAATCCTTCCCTCTGTTGTTTTCCCTCTTTCTCTCTCTCCCCAATCCTTCCCTCTGTTATTTTCCCTCTCTCTCTCTCCCCAATCCTTCCCTCTGTTGTTTTCCCTCTCTCCAATCCTTCCCTCTGTTGGTTTCCCTCTTTCTCTCTCTCCCCAATCCTTCCCTCTGTTGGTTTCCCTCTTTCTCTCTCTCCCCAATCCTTCCCTCTGTTGGTTTCCCTCTTTCTCTCTCTCCCCAATCCTTCCCTCTGTTGGTTTCCCTCTTTCTCTCTCTCCCCAATCCTTCCCTCTGTTGTTTTCCCTCTTTCTCTCTCCCCCAATCCTTCCTCTGTTGGTTTCCCTCTTTCTCTCCCCCCCCCCCCCAAATCCTTCCCTGTGTTGGTTTCCCTCTCTCTCTCTCCCCCCAATCCTTCCTCTGTTGGTTTCCCTCTTTCTCTCTCCCCCCCCCCAATCCTTCCCTGTGTTGGTTTCCCTCTTTCTCTCTCTCCCCAATCCTTCCCTCTGTTGTTTTCCCTCTTTCTCTCTCTCCCCAATCCTTCCCTCTGTTGTTTTCCCTCTTTCTCTCTCTCCCCAATCCTTCCCTCTGTTGGTTTCCCTCTCCCTGCCAAGTTTCCCGCGAACGGCGCGAAGTCGCGACGCACGCGGCACCAGCCCCTATTTCCGGCCGCTGCTGCTTCTCCTGTTGAGCAGCAGCGGCCGCTACACAAAGAAAAGAAGATTAAAAAAAAAATTGAAACCTGGCTGAAACGCGGCACCCCGGCACTGTAGACAGCCATTAGACATTGGCTGTTGCCCCACAGCCGCTCCTCCTCTTGCCTCTACGTCACTGCCCCTGGAGGAAGACCCCGGAGGAGCGCAGTGACGTAGAGGCAAGAGGAGGAGCAGCTGCGGGACAACAGCCAATGCCTAATGGCTGTCTACAGTGCCGGGGTGCCGCGTTTCAGCCAGGTTTGAAGTTTTTAAAAATCTTTTTCTTTGTGTAGCGGCCGCTGCTGCTCAACAGGAGAAGCAGCAGCGGCCGGAAATGGGGGCTGGCACTGCGTCCGTCACGGGGCGGGGGGAGCAAAAAAAAAAAGTGCCGGTACGCCGTACCGTTGCGTACCGGCACAAAAAAAGCACTGTGTCTCTCCCTCCTCCCAACTCCCCCCAAAAATAAATGGTTCTACTAAATCCAAGCACCTGATCATATCCAAGTTCTGTCAAAATAAGGTGGCACCTCTGAACAATGTCCATTTGACATACATCATCCCTGCTCCAAGTTATTCTCCTTAGTATGACCAGTAAATAGGACTTGCTCTCAGGCAGAAGTGCATGGTTCCAGTCCTCAACGGCTACAAAAATAGGTCTGGTTTTTTTGGGATATCCACAACGAATATTCATGAGCTTAATTCACATATATTTGATCTAAGAACAAGATTCAGTTGCACAATTTGAGTAGTGTGTACGCCAAATCTGTTTGCAGCTCCTGATAAATGGAATTCCATAGTAACATAGTACATGACGACAGATAAAGACCTGTACAGTCCATCCAGTCTGCCCAACAAGATAAACTCATTTTACATGGTATGCGACACTTTATATGTATACCCGAGTTTGATTTGTCCTTGCCTTTCTCAGGGCACAGACCGTAGAAGTCTGCCCAGTACTGTTCTTGTACTAAGTTCTGAAGCTAATATCAAAGCCCCTTAAAATGTACACTCCAGCCCATCCCTATCTATTCAGTCACGATCAGGGCGTAGACCCTAGAAGTCTGCCCAGCTCCCGTTTTGTTTCCAATTACCGGCGTCACTAAGATTCCACGGACCAATTCCTTCTAAACAGGATTCCTTTGTGTTTATCCCACGCATGATTGAATTCCATTACCGTTTCAAACATGTGTGGTTGCCCATCCCTTAGACGAGGGATGGGCAACCATGGACCTCGAGGGCCACAACCCAGTCAGGATTTCAAGATCTTCACAATGAAATGTGTGAGGTTGATTTGCATATATTACTTCCATTGTATGCAAATAGATCTCATGCATATTTAATGTGGAAATCTAGAAAATCCAACTGGGTAGTTGCCTTTGAGGACTGTGGTTGCCCAAGGCAGTTCTGGTGGGGGCATACTCAATACACTTGTTCCACCCAACTCAGAACATTGGTGGCATCACAAGAACATTGCTGATCTGAAAAGAGGCAACAAATATTCAAACATATTCTAAAGATATTGATAATTTACTGCTTGAATCCATGTATATTACCCAAATGAATTGCTGCCTGGGCCCTCATGAAGTATAGCTAGCCATTCATAAACAAACTGAACCATTTAAAAACTGATACGATTTGGGTTTGACGATCTATAATCTTTTTCTTGTCCTGATATCAAGCTTGAAAAGAGGTGCTTAAGTCAAATAGAAATAATGGCTGGATACATCACTTAATATGTTCAAATAAGTAGATGATGTTGTGACATCAGGTTTCTTCCAGTTGTGGAATATCAGTTCATTTATGGTCATATTTGGAGCCTATAGATTTGGCTAAAGTGGTCCATTTCTCTGTAACCTCAAATTGAACTACTGCAACACCATGCAGGTGCAATTACAAATAGTGCAACATATAGATGGAGATTATTTTAACAAACAAACCTATGTGTGGTCATATTTGGCAAGTGTTAACCCCAGGATGCTATAAAGTGTGACTGAAATTGTACGCACAATTAACAAGCCAATCATTGCCAATAATTGCCACTTAAGCAATTATTGACACTAATTGGCATTAATTAGAATTTACGCACACAACTCGCTAGTCATATTCTGTAAAGTTGTGCGCATAAATTCTAATGCACGCTGCCAAAAAGGGGACTGGCCATGGGTGTGGAATGGGTGGACCATGGGCATTCCAAAAGTCTATGAGCATGGTTATAGAGTATACCTGCTCTACACCTAACTTAGATGCCAGTATTCACACCAAGTTTTACTAGGTGCAGGCATGGCTGCTAGGTGTATTCTACAAACCGACTAGAATGTTTTACAAACCACGCCTAAATCTAGGTGCGGGTTACAAAATACGCCTAGGCGGAAATATTTTCTCTACCAATTTTTCAGGCATCATATATAGAATCTAGTCATAAATATCTTATACTGGATGCCTGTCCAACAAAGGGTACAATTTAAGATTTTAGCCTGGATTTATAAGATCCTTCAGGAGTGAGCTCCACATTACTTTGTAGATTTAATATCATGGTATGTTCCTGGCAGATCTTGGCTCTGCACAGAAAGCTTCTTTAACAGTACCTTCTACAATGTGGCTAACAGCGACCTGAGAGCGTGCTCTCACCTATTGTTTGGAACCATCTTCTTTTGGAGATTATATCAAGTGATTGCTTTCTTTCTGTAAACTTAGTATATCATGGTTAATTTTCTCTGCTTGATTGATATTTTATTTTTTTTAAAAAGCATGTTTTCTTATGTTTTTATGTTTGCTCTACTGTTGTAAACCATCTTAAGAACCTTTTTTGGAGGAACAATCTATAAGGCAAATACATACATACATGTGGGATTTAGCCTAAAACTGTGTGTAAAGATGATAAATTTGTTCTGAGATACATGGGGGCCTTTGAGACTTGCATTAATGAAGCATGTAATTATCCTTATTTGCCAAACTCAACAAATATCTTTTGGAGTAATTTTAAGCAAATCAAGCCTGAATCAAAGGAAATCCACTATAAAATAATCTTCTACTTTTTGCTAATGCCAAACTAAATTTTATTTCCTGAACTATGTAAATTTTTGACTATCAAGACAATCAGCCAATTGAATATATTTTTCTAATGATGCCAAAAATATATGCTTAGGCTATTGCAGGGGTATTTATCTTTCTCTCCCCCATGGAGATTTTCTCCTGAATGGAATTTTTCATCACCTTCAACTTTCCCTGAAAAGGCCATATTGAGTTGTACAAGTTGAACTTGAAATGACCTTTCAAAGGAATTAATAGACATATACATTATAATGCAGTACAAAGAATAAAAATGATTTGGAGACTAAAGGCATTGAATATTTTTGATTTGTGGGACAGCTTGTGGGCAAACTGACTTGCTGGTCTTCTGGAAAAGATATTAACCCTTTGGAGAATGAGATAGTATTGCCCTAGCAACCAAATTAAGGAATAATTACTCATCTGAAACCTCTTGAAGTTGGTGCTCTGTATTACCAAAAATAGCATCTGTGGGTCACAATATACCCAGTCAACATATTCTGTTCTCTGTGATGAAAACCAAATTCATACAGGCACATATGACACTGAATTTTGCTCTGCAGCAGCCATTCTACCACCTTGCTCTCTTCCCTGTTCTTGGTTATTGCTTATTCTCTCACCTTCTCACTATTAGCACGAACAGTTCAGACTACACATTGAAAAAAAAAGTGTGCGCTCCAGCGGTACACCTCATTATTCCTAAAAAAATTAGCAAAGAACCACCCTCAATCCCTTGTGACGTCTCGACGTTCTATCCCTAACCTTGCTACTGCTGAGCTTCAGGGAATGTGTAACATGAGAAAGGTCCTTTATTATCAGCTGAAGATTAAAAATATTTTAGGAATTATCAGCAGAAATCTCAGAGCAATTTTTCGAGAAAAGTATAATGGTCGCTTCCAATGTAGAGAGAAGGAAAGTTGGGGAAAAAATGATTGACCTATCGCAAGTTGTTCCAGGGTATTACTATCCTTGTTTCTTATAAACGATATTATTTAAAGGTTTTACCACAGAGAAGCAGTAGAACACCATCAGTATTTGTTACAAGCTTCTTCCCTTGTAATTTCCCCACTTTCCCAATACATTTACTCTGCGTACACTCTGGTTTCATCAGAGTGGAGGGTAATTCTATGACAGAGTGCCTAATTTTAGACATGAAGAAAGCACCTGATTGGAACCTATTCTATAAAAGAAAATAGGTGCCTACTTTCCTTTACAGAGTACTAGCATAGCAGGAGAAATAGACATGTATATTTCAGGTACTACCATTTAATCAGCCACAGAACTGGAGTAACTACTTGTGCCTAAACTGCTAAAAAAAAAAATGCAAGTAAATTATAGCATTCTATAAGAGGTCCTTTTACAAAGCCGTGGTAAAAAGTGGCCTGCGGTAGTGTGGGCTTGTCTCTTGGGCGTCTGCTGGGTCACTTTTTACCACAGCTGGTAAAAAGGTCTTTTTTACAATGGGCCGGGAAACGGGCACGCACAAAAATTAAAACTAGCACATGCCTATTTATAGCCTGATCCCTTACCACCAGCCACTGACTTAGCAGTGAGCTCACATGCTGTGCACGCAGTAACCATGTAACATGCGCCAACGTGGCCGCACTGCCGATTAATGCTGGGAACGCCCCCACAGTAGAGAATGGAAAAATATTTTCTACTGCGGAATTTGGCGTGTGCCAAACTTGGAATTACCACTGGAAGAACGTGCTACCCCAGCGGTAGTGACAATTTGGCGCACACTACCCGCACGTTAGCCCTCCCGTGGCTTTGTAAAAGGGCCTCTAAGTTATGTAACTGTCACACTCCGCCTGTGTGTACGCTCACCTTCAATATTCCAAATCTCCCAACATTTTGTCCAGATTTCCAGTATTTCAGCAACCTTCAATTAGTGGCACAGCCAGAGAGCTGATTTAGGGTGTAAGCCAAAGTGGGTGTGCCCAAAATTACACCTCCACCCCCAAGCATCCCCAAAACTAAAAATAGAAAATACCTGAGTTGATGGCAATCCCCGAGCCCTGCCAGCCAAAGAACTCCTCCTGACCGAAATACAGCAAAAGTGTCCCCGAGCAACTGCCAGCTCCCACGAATGCTCAGTTTTGCACATGTGTGCATGCGCAAAACTGAGCATGGGTGAGGGGCCAGTAGCGGTGGCACTGGGTTACTGTTGCTGGCTTTCCTGGTTTCCGCCGGGAGGAGGACTTTGGCTGGCTGGACTTGAGAATTCCCATCAGCCACACTAAGGGAGCACTAAATGGCCCACCCAGGCCTGTCCTTGGCTATACCATTGCCTTCAGCAGTTCCAGCTAACATATAGAGAGGCTCCAGGAGCAGCACAGGAATTCATAACAAGCTCCCCTATCAAGGTTTCAAGGATTGTAAGCTCTGTCGAACAGGGACTGTCTCTTCATGTTCAAGTGTACAGCGCTGCGTACATCTAGTAGCGCTATAGAAATGATAAGTAGTAGTAGTTTATGTAGATTTATTATCCCGCCAATTGTAGAAAGTCAGCTAGGTGGCCATAAAGAAGGGGGTGGGGGAGGTGGCTATAAAGAAGGGGGAGGGAGGACTAGACATGAGTAGAATGGGTAGTAGGTGCAGAACTACAATTTCTAATATGATAGCAAGGGGGAGTACATAAGGAGGGAAGAGTCATTCATATCCACTTCAAAGAGTAGACCTATTATGTCTAAGCATCTGTGTCTAGCATAGCTCTAAAAATTCACAGAGGATACAAACTGTCTGTAGTGTTACTTCCATGAAACTATGTATAGAGAAGCTGGGGAAATGAAAGAGGAAAGTCATGGAAAGTCTTTTATGAGGTAATTAGTCACTACACTGCAGACATATTTTCTTGTTTTGGCCTCTTTCACAGTATATTTTACTGCTTTTCAATGGTCCCCATGCACTCTATGATTGGGGCGGGGAGGGGAGAGAAGATGCCTAAGGGCCCAATGCACAAAAGTCTCTGTTACAAACCGAATGCGTTTAGATCCTCGGGAGAACGTAGTGATTGGAAAATAGCAAGCAATGCTCAAAGGAAATAGTATGCAAATGAGCTGCATGCAATATCAGCAAGTGTCTCGGTAGCAGGGCCGCCAAGAGACTGGGCCGGGCCCGGGACAAGGCCGTCCCTGGGGCCCCGCCCCTGCCGCCCTCCCCTCGAGGTCTCTGCCACTGCCGCTCCCCCCTCCACCCCCCCAAGGTCACCACCGCTCCCCCCGAGATCACCTCAGCCACTGCTCCCCCCTCCCCCCCCCCGAGGTCGCCGCCGCCGCTGCTCCCCCCTCCGTCCGCCACCGGGCCGGGCCCCTTGCATTGAAATCGCAGTCTCACCTCCGTGAAAGCAGCGCTGCAGGCAGCAGAACGTCTTCCTTCGGCCCTCCTTGTGTCCCGCCCTTGCGGAAGTTACGTCATACGAGGGCGGGACACAAGGAGGGAAGGAGGGCCAAAGGGAGGTGTTATGGTGCCTGCAGCGCTACCCTCACGAAGGTGAGACTGTGATTTCAATGCAGGGTGCAGACGGTCGACGACGGAGGGCTGGTGGGACTGCGGCGCCAGGTCCCCCTTGGAGGCCCGGGGAATTTTGTCCCCCCGCCCCCCCCTCTCGGCGGCTATGCTAAGTAGGGAAAGTGTCCTTGTTCTGCGCTTGTACTCTTTCCTTTCCCCTGCAGTACTTGCTGGCTCCATTGTTCCCATGATTATTTCGCTTGGGAATCTCCTCCTTGCTGAAAGCACCCCCCCCCCCATCAGCTGTTTCTCTGTCCCTCTTAAGCTGTTCTCTCACTACTTGCTATTGAAAAAAAAAATCTCCTCCTTGCTGAAAACCCACCCCCCAAAGCTGTTTGTCTGCCCCTCTAAAGCTGTTCTCTGCTTTCCAACAAGTTTTGCTATTGAAAAATACAAGCAACCTGCGTCTCCTACAAGTCTCCCTCACAAAACAACAGCTCCAAACCAGATGGAAAATTGTGCACATTAAAAGTAGGCGGTCCTTTCTGTGCATCACTTAGAATGCTCATTTTAACACTAATGAGCTCTTTGCAGAGAAGGGCGATGAAAATGATAAAGGGGATGGGATGACTTCCCTATGAGGAAAGGTTAAAGCGGCTAGGGCTCTTCAGCTTGGAGAAAAGGCGGCTGAGGGGAGATATGATAAAGGTCTATAAAATAATGAGTGGAGTGGAAAGGGTAGACATGAAGTGCCTGTTTATGCTTTCCAAAAATACTAGGACTAGGGGGCATGTGATGAAGTTACAAAGTAGTAAATTTAAAACGAATCAGAGAAAATGTTTCTTCACTCAAAGTGTAATTAAACTCTGGAATGCGTTGCCAGAGAATGTGGTAAAGGCAGTTAGCTTAGCAGAGTTTATTATTTATTTGTTACATTTGTACCCCACATTTTCCCACCTATTTGCAGGCTCAATGTGGTTTACATGTTGGCGGAGAGGTGTTGGTAGACTCCGGAGTAAACAGTTACAAATACAAGGTTAAGTAGTGGTAGGAAAAGGTTTGTGTGGTGGGAACCACAAAAGGTTCATGTGATCATAACAAACTGTAATGTTGTGGTGTCGCAAAATACATGTTTTTATGTTGGGTGGGAGGATATGCCTTTTGAAACAGGTGAGTTTTTAGTCTTTTCCTTAATTGGAGGTGATCGTGCGTGGTTTTCACGGCTTTCGGTAGAGCGTTCCACAATTGTGTGCTGATGTAGGAAAAATTGGATGTGTAGGTAGATTTGTATTTTAGACCTTTGCAGCTTGGAAAGTTGAGATTTAGGTATTTGCGAGCTGAAGTGGTTGTGTTTCTGGTTGGTAGGTCAATCAAGTCTGTCATACATCCCTCTGCTTCGCAGTAGATGATTTTTAGAACCATAGTACAGATTTTGAAGGCGATGCGTTCTTTGATTGGTTTGGACAGCTTCCTAAAGGAAAAGTCCATAGACCATTATTAAATCGGACCTGGGGAAAATCCATTATTTCTGGGATAAGCAGTATAAAATGTTTTGTACTTTTTTGGGATCTTGCCAGGTATTTGTGACTTGGATTGGCCACTATTGGAAACAGGATGCTAGGCCTGATGGACCTTTGGTCTGTCCCAGTACGGCAATACTTATGTACTTATGTAATACATTTGCATAGGGTTATCATTAGGTGCTATCCTGAATGGTAAAAAACACGCAGAACCCCTTTGTGTATTAGACGCTGAATAATGTAATCGCTAGATTGGCTAGAACGTAGTTTAAATCAGACGTTGCTAGCACAGTAAGTTTTCAACATCGGCCTGTAAGTCTTTTCCAAACACGATTAACTGAGCACAGCAGATCTCAGTAGCTGCATGAAATTTTATCTCCAAACCTTGCCAAATCCCTAGTGGAAAATCGTTAGGAGCCAGGAATTTCAAGTCAAAGAAAAGAAAGCTGAGAAGAAATCACATGGTTTTTACTACTGCAAGGTTACGGCTGCCAAACTATGCTTCAGTGGTTCTTTTATTAACATTCCACTTATTTACCAGTCTTTCTAAACCATACTATTAGTCCTGCTACATCGTACTGACAGGCAGACTGCCATTCATTTTGTCTACTCTCTTTTCATCTTTCCCATCCCAGATGGCATGCCCAAACCAGAAAATTTCCTGGCTGGCCAAGATCTCGGGACCAGCCTCCTTCAAGGCTAATAACAGTGCTGGTTTTGCATCAGCAGGGGTCACTGATGAAACAGTAAACCACCTCCCCTTTCTCACTGCAACTCAAGTGTGTTACCAATAGACTATCCTTACAAATGTCTAGTTTTTGCTGAAGTGGATGGATGCCCCTTGCACAAACCTATATTCCTTCTCAAATTGCTATGAATTGCTTTATTCAGACTTACAGTCTTATTTATCTAGCCACAAAAATAACTATTTAAATGTCTTTTTAAATCCTTATGTATATAGAGAACTGAATGAAGACCAGATTTTTTTGAGGGGGGGGGGAGAAGAGAGACTGCTCCAATTTTTTTATACAAACTGTATCTTTATAGAAAAAGGTGGGTTTCTTTTTCAGTTCATCTGTTTTAAATTATTATGCTTTGCTGTGTTATGGATGCGATGTTGAGATACACGACAAATTTTTATTGTATTTTGAAATGTAACAAAAATACACTGTCAGGTGTAATGAGCAGCTCAGGTATGCCACCATTTGGGAACCTCATCAGGACACTCTGGTTTCATCCGGTAGTTGGGGTACAGTACAGGAAACGGCAACAACAGGGGGGGGGGGGAACACAAAGATCCAGATCCTAATCCAGGTCAGGATTTCTTGGTTTCCAAGCTGAATATTTCCCCAAGGGCAAAAATAAATAAATAAAGTTCCATGTAAAGTCAGCATCAAAGTTCCACACCTCTGGCTGTAATCTCCTTAAACAAGGGAAGTCTCATAATTATATTCGCTGATATATGCAGTTCTTTTAAAATCCACAGAGCTTGTCCATATCTCAGTCCACAAAACCCTCAAAAGAAAACTGGGGAGAGTGTGAACCACCCCTTCCCCCCTCTGGCAAAGCTTTTCAAGCTCAAGGTTCAGCAGAAAAGAAAACACAGGAAGGGTTTAAACTTTTCCCTCCCCGAAGCACAGCTCTGCAACAGTGGGAAAAATAGGTGAATAAAACTGCCAGTTTAAAGATTACTTGGCAAATCTCACACACTCCCCCCCCGGCGCAAACTCCCAGTACCCCCTGCCAGGGCTGTGTGGGTTAATAGCAGCTCCCAAATGTTTACACTGATCTGCTTCACTCAGTAGCAATTTCCATTTCTTCCTCTCCTAAAAGGAGGGGTATCTGACACAGGCTGGAGCTCTCCATCCTCCACAAACTCCATTGGGGTTACTCTTCCTCCCATTTCAGTGTTCTCCTTGTAAGGCTGAGTTGGCCCCTCCTCTCTTCAGCCTTGTATTGTTTAGTGAGCCAGGGATATTAAGCTAAATCTACATCCTCGCCCACCTCCCAAGGATTGATTGGCTCCTAGCCTTCTGGGAGGTGACCATAGGACTGGACTCCCTTCCCTCACGGGGCCATGACGGGTTTTCATCCTTTCTAGGGGCTCTGTGCCTAAGCTGGGGAAAAAGAGGGTCCTGATCTCTTACTGTTTGACTTTAAGTTGCCAGAACAGAGGACTCTTTACATTGGTTAGGTATTCAAATATAGAATAAAAGGAAGACTGAATTCAACATATTCACATCTATTTATTTTGCAGTTAGCATTCACAATACAGCACAGACCCTGCACACGAAAGGTTTTTGCCTGCAAGACACCTGACAGATATGACCAACAAATGTACAAAAAGAAGATTAAAAGACAAGATTAATATTCTTCCCTTAAGAGATGTTTCTTTGCAGTTGATAACACTACAAGATTATGAAAAATAGGAGATATGGCTCCCCAAAGTAGCCCTGCTATAACCAGAAGATGCGATATATAATCCTGGCCAATAAGGAGACATGGGGGAAAGGGTTGATATTTTTACAGCTACATTAGTTTGGGAAACAAAAATGGCATTAATCTCAATGCTACAAAAAGTGCACATGATCAATTTTGCTTGGCAATGTGAGCCTACTGCCCTGGGCGTGGAAAAGAGCCAGTATTGGCCTGCACAGACACATCATAAGTTCTGAAGAGTGCAAGTCTTTCCACCAACTGCATAAAAATGCCTCTAACGCAAGTCTCTCAACAGTCCATAGATTATTAGTATAAAACCATTAAAAAATGTATACGTACAAGAGCAGGCTATTCGGCACGGTATCATCATCTCGGGGTTGCTACCATCAAAGATTGTCTTTGGACTGTATGACCACTTGGGATGTGCGTGGTAAAAAAAAAAAAAATTTCCCTACTTTTTTTCATTTCATGTCACACATTTGTTTTTAATGCATATAAGTGCGCTACAACTTTTTATATATGCAAATTGACTGTACATATGTTAATAAGCATATGTGCATACAGTAGATCTGCATGCACTACAATTTCAAATAAAGCAAATGTGCAGTAACTAGGGGAGGAGAAGGATGGGGGGGACATTAAGTTTGGGTTCTTGGGGGGGAGGGGAAGCTGGGGTTTTGTGCTGCAAGTGGATAGGTTCCGCTAAGGTTGGGGAAAGTTAGTTTGGGAGGTGATACTATACTGGAAAAGGTTAACTGGGATGCTGCACCTTTTTTTGTTACTTTAATTTTTTTTAATTTAAAGGTGTAGCAATGTTGTTGGCTTCCCAGTACCTTACTGTTGATTATAATTAGTGGAGGGAGGGATGAGGTTGGTTTGGGGAGTAGAAATGTTAAAACATGATGCTCTCATTTGAGGTGTATTGTGATTGCTGGCTGTTTATTATGGTGAATCATCAATAAAATTGTTGAAACATAAAGCAAATGTGCATTAGACTCAAGATCAAAACCCATGGCGGCTCCTTGTGGCATTAACCTTCTACAAAATACAGAAAAACTTGGGTGTGGAAATAGATAATCGCGAGATGATAGTATAAGTAAAAGGTATCTCCACAAAATGAAAATGTGACAAATATCCAATAGTGTGACTGTAGAATATATTTAATTAGAGGAAAAAAGGCCTCACAGAGCTCCTAGACATATCACGTCAAACAGAGCTGAAGCGGGTCATCAATAAACGGACCCTCTGTTCATCATCACGAGCTGATACTGTTGGACCCCGTTGCCAAAGCAGTGCAGTCCCGCCACCAAGATCCTGACGCAGCTAATACGAAACGCTGGCCATCGTTGGCTTGGGGCGAGGGAACTATACAGCGAAGTGCAGCAGTGAACTGAGTGCCGAGTTTGAAAGCTAAGTATCCTTTCAAACGTTCTTTACAATATCCACAGTGTTTATCTGTTGAGACAAGTGTGTTATAGACTTTTTAGTCATCAACTGGGACAGTGTTGTAAGGACTTGATAGTTTGTACACAGTCCATGAGGTTTTTTGGCCGATGATGAACAGAGGGTCCATTTATTGATGACCCGCTTCAGCTCTGTTTGACGTGACATGTCTAGGAGCTCTGTGAGGCCTTTTTTCCTCTAATTAAATATATTCTAAAGTCACACTATTGGATATTTCTCACATTTTCATTTTGTGGAGATACCTTTTACGTATATTAACCTTCTATAGCCTTAGACTGAGGGCCCGATGCCAGTGCTGTACAAAACAGCACCTGAAAATAATGCTGCAACGCCGGAAAAGAACTCCCCAATGATCAATGCTAATGGCATGCAAAATGTATGCGCGCTGTTAGCATTGAGCATTGGGATGAAAGGAGGGGGGAATGCGCCCAGCACATGTGCACAAGAGGGAGCCCTGCATGGCCAGAGGAAGGAGGCACCAGCTTTGCAGTTTCATGCAGGGAAAGTTGCTCAAGAATATGTGGAAGTCAATGAAATCTTCATATTGTGCATCGGGGGGGGGGGGGGGGGGGAAGGAGGATTCTTTCGCTAAATCGCATGGCGGTTTCATTATAATATTCCAAGCAGGCAGGATGCCTCAATAAGTTTACAAATGAAAAAAATTGTGCCTGCCTGTTCCAATCGTCTGACACATCAGGCAGCAGAGAGCATCTTATCCCCCCCCCCCCCCCCCCCCCGTTCATGCCTCGAGCTGCCAGGGAGGGAGGGCAGTGCTGTGCAGGGGCAACCAGAGGCGGAAAGGGACCTCAAAACTCCCCTGTGAGCCTGTGCAAACACTTAACGCCAGCTCGGAGCTGGCGTAGGTTCTGCATCGGTAAATTTACCCTTTCTAGCTGTGCGGTTCATTGTGTATTGGACGGAATAGGACATTTCCTCATCTGCATATATCTGAATGCCATTTGCGCTGTTCTGGCGCTAATGGTCTCTAGTACCCGCATTTGCTTCTCAGTGTCGGGGCCTTACAGACTGCCATGGAAACCATCATGCTTTCACGGCTTGGTGCATTTATACAGGGGAGAGAGACAGAAATGTGCATTAATGAATATACATCCCTACCATTTCTGATTAACTATTACCTTACCTACCGAAAAAGCTACCGTTACTGCATTAGCATACCTTATTAGGACCTGCTGTATAGACACTGCTTTGATATGTAGTATAAATAATACATTTGAAAATTCAAACTTTGAAAATGTACAGTCACACAGTAGCACACATCAACTCTAGCTGCTAATGTGTCATTTTAACTGTTTACTAATGCAGAGATATTAAGAACATTCAGTCCCAATTCCCCAATCCTCCATCCAAACTACACCCCTGGAAATACTTACATGTGGTACAAGTGTAAGCACATTCTAACCTGTCATGCCATATGCTTATACACACAAATGCCATGGAGTCATTTTATAAAAGGCCTTTACATACAGGAAAACCTTTATAAAATTATTCCCCAGAAGTACACAGGAAACTCCCTGCCCTTCCCTCACCCTCCCAGTTTGGTACAACTGCTCGCATTATAAGACAGTACTGGTGGCCTGAGTTTTAGCGTGATTAGGGGGTCTTTTACTAAGTGGCAGTAAGCCCAACACAGACTTACCGCTTGCTAAATCAGAAGTATTGCCGGGCTACGCAGCAGGCCCGACGGTAGTTCCCACCCCCAGCATGCGCCATTTCCAGCGCTATGAAAATATTTTAATTTTTGTAGCACCGGTGTTTAACCGGCGGTAATCGGGCAGTGCTGCGCGTTGCCTGGTTACCGCCGAGTTAGCACCGGAGCCCTTACCGCCACCACAGTGGGTGCTGGTAAGTGCTCCTCCCCGAAATGGCCACGTGGCAAGTGCTTCACTTGTCGCATTTTTTTTAAACAAACAGTCTTTTACCCACTGCGGTAAAAGGGGACCTCAGTGTGCATCAAAAACATGAGCTGACACCAGCGCAAGCCCCCTTTTGCCGCAGGTTGGAAAATGACCCCTTAAACCATTGCTCCATTATCAGTTTCTGTCGAGCTTTACAGACATCAGAGAATGGCTAGAGGATCCCCCCACCCCAACAGAAATTCAAAGGTTCACATTAATATCAGGTAATGAGAAAGTATAAATATTCAGGGACTCCCTTTTTTGGAAGGCCACACAAAAACAACTCCTTCAGTTTTGATCCCAGAGCCAAAATTAATCATCCAAGAACAATTTATGTCTTTGGCAAGGGATGGTTACTAAAAGATAAATAGGAAATCCTTCATTATTATTACTAAAGCTAAGCATTCTTATGACTAACAGAGATTCCACGAAAAGCTCCAAAGTTTTCTCTTCCTATTTCATTGTGCTGATGACATTAATAGCTGGAAACATTAAACTCTTGCTTACTTGTGTCCTAGGTCTACAAAGGGTCTTTGCGCTATATAGACTTCACACGAACGTTCCCACACCAATACTCTTTCAGGCCCAAGAACTAAATGTAATTCATCCAACCGTAGCTATTCTTCAACTATTACCTCCCCCTCCCCCAATACAAAAACGTTAAATAGTGTAAGAGGGGGGAATCTCAACCTCCAGTCCTCTAGAGCCAGAAACCAACTGGATTTTAAGGATATCCATAAAAGCTATGTATGAAATACAGTTGTATGCACACTTCTTTCATCGTTTATAAAATGATCTCAAATTATTTATTGGGATATGCTGAAAACCCAGCTGGTCTGTCGCTCTCAAGGACCAGAGTTTGAGACCCCTGTTAGAGAAAAACCCTTTTGTCCTGACAGAAGGGGACTCTCATGCTTTCTTTTGAAATGAGAAAATGCCCATCTGTGTATTGTAATTCCCAGAAGAAATGTGCAGTCTCTCCTACAGAGTGTGCCACAGAAATCCAATACCACATAGCACAGTATCCAGTAGTTCCCATATGCTGCAGTATACCACTGTTTCTTATATAATACCATTTTATTACATTTGCATACATTGAATTAAAAAGAAAGAATAAGTTGCAAGCAGCTTGTTTGTGATTAGCTCTCAAGGGCTGTGCCCTTTGCCTCAGGTCAATGCAGAGTCAGGATGGCAAGTTGCCTGAAGTTGGGTGGGGAAGGGAATGAAGAATGAGAAAAATGGTGGCCCTCAGGAAGTGAACAAAAGGAGCTTGGGAATGCAAACCCCAAGCAGGAACCAGACCAGACCTTGTAATCATTGTATATCTGACCATTTTCCTTTTCTTTTGTTTCCTTCAGACGTGGACAAGCCCACTGTATGAGTTAGCATTTTAAATGGGCTTCTGTTTTCACAACCTTAGGGTGTCTTGACAGTATTAGAACTTTGTTTTACAGAGACTTAAAATAAAGCAATTGCCTGGAGGCTCCCAAGTTTCTTCTATGAAGGGGGGAAATCAACACTGTGACATTGTATTCTTCTTAGCACACAGATAAACTTATGTGCTAACTTCAGCTTCCACAACAAGGCTTAGCATTCTTCCTACCCTTCCAGACAGTCTTCCCAAGAATAATAAAGCAGTATCAAACTCCAGCAGGGGTGACCAAAGGTCAGACACTGCCAGTCCCTTCAAATTCAGCTTTCAGTCTTTTCTGAAAACTTGTCTCAGAGTAGAAACCTACAGGGTCAATAGAGTTCAGGTTTCTAA
Organism: Microcaecilia unicolor; assembly: GCF_901765095.1. Classification (NCBI taxonomy): domain Eukaryota; kingdom Metazoa; phylum Chordata; class Amphibia; order Gymnophiona; family Siphonopidae; genus Microcaecilia; species Microcaecilia unicolor. The sequence goes on from NC_044036.1 coordinate 278,250,315, forward strand.
CTGACAAACCTAGCCAAAATTAATAAAGTGCTGGGAAGACAACTTGAATACATCTTGAAATCCTAGCATATCAACAGTTTCTAGGCAAGTGAAAAACAAATCTTGAATACCTAAAGGAAACTGGATCCCACCAGACCCGCTATAATATTTTCCAAGATCACATACATTTCTAGCTGTCATGACAGAATAAGTCAATTCATGTGTCAGTTAATTAGTTTTGCACTAACTGGTTAAGGGGTCCTTTCACTAAGCTGAATAATGCAAACTTAGGGGTCTTTTTACTAAACTGTAGTAAAAAAAGTACCCTGCGCTAGCAGTGGGGGCAGTTTTTGCCACACACTAAGGCCCTTTCTACTGCAGCAGGTATAAAGGTTGAAAAAAAAAAACCATGGCCATGCAGTAAGATTGCTCTTACTGCATGGCCATGCAGGAGGGGGGGAGCACTTACCACCATCCATTGAGGTGGCAGTAAGGGCTCCTGTTCCAACCCGGTAGTAACCGGGTAGCGCGTGGCACTGCCCAATTACCGCTGGGTTCACACCCTGTGGAAAATTCTTTTTTAAATATTTCTGCTAGTGCTGGAGATGCTGCGTGCTACTACTACTACTACTACTACTATTTAGCATTTCTATAGCGCTACAAGGCATACGCAGCGCTGAGGGTGGAACTCCAGATTGGCGTGCTGTAAGTCCGCAGTGGACTTACCGCCACTTAGTAAAAGGACCTCCTAATGAAGCAAAAATAGCCTAACATGGGATGCGCTAAAGCATGGCATATGCTCGCACTAATCGCACAGTAATTAGTGTTTTCTAATTATTTTTGAGGTAGTGTGTCAGGGACAGAAAGTGGGTGTTCCTGCACTAACAGTGCATCTAAATTACCATGTGCTAAACTGGTTAACACACGGTGAATGTCAGAGCCTCTACTGCTTTCTCAATAGCACGTGCTCCCACAGTCAGTGACGATACTAGGCCAGCTGCCACCTGGGGCCGATCGCCGATGCGCACCCCCCCCCCCCCGGGTGCAGCACGGCACCCCCCCCCCCCCCCCGACGCATTCTTAGCTGCTGGGAGCAGCCGCGCGGCTCTCGGCTCCGCTGGCTCCCTCTGCCCCGGAACAGGAAGTAACCTGTTCTAGGGCAGAGAGAGCAGGGAACCAGCGGAGCCAACAGGCGCGCGGCTGCTCTCTGCACCCCTTCAGCAGCGTGCACCCAGGGCACACCGCCCCCACCACCCCGCCCCTTGATACACCGCTGCCCACAGTTGTTGGTTTTTTTTTTAAACGGCCACACACTAATGGCAACATTAGCATCCTGCCTTTAATGAAAATAGAAAAAAGGCTTTATGTCCACAGTAAAAATGGCCTTAGAATGCGGGAAAGACTCACGTAAGGGCACACTAAGGCGAATTCTTACCGCAGCTTAGTAAAAAGACCACTACTTTTATATACTGCTAAAGGATGATTAAAACAGATTTCCATTAGTTTAAACTACTTTTAATACTAGGAAAACATGCCTGTATGAAAGTAGCAAATCGTAAACAATAGTTGGGCATGCATGATTATTTGAGTAAACATACAGGACTAAAGAATGCATGAGGGGTGGGGGGGAGGGGAACTTAAGACCATGTGCCTGGACACACAGATCATGTGAAGGCATGAGCCACTCATGAGGGAAGTACATGAAAAGAAAGGCCAGCTCATTTACATTAAAGGGCGCACTAAATCATTTTTGCACATGACAAAAAAAACATTTAAACAGTCACTGAACAGGTTTAGCATATGCACTGAAAAGGAAAGCTAGACTTCTGAGGCAGGCCAGTGGGCCGAAACACAGCCAAGTCGAGTCCTTACAGTGATACAGTAAACTTGGATTCATCAAGCATTGTCATGGCTATTTTCAGCCTTTTTTTTTTACCCACTGCGGTAAAAAGGACCTCAGTGTGTAGCAACAGCCCTTGCTGCTAGTGCAGGGCCCTTTTTACCACAGCTTGGTAAGAGGACCCCTGTATGTTGTATGTAAAATAGTGGTCAAGTAACCAGGAAAGCCTAGTTCAAATCCCACTGTGGGCCTTCTGGTCTTGGGCAAGTCAGTTAAATGTCCACTGCCTCAGGCACAAACTTTGATTATAAGCTCTCTGGAGATTGGGAAATGCCTACTGTACCTGAATATAACTCACCTTGAGCTACTACAAAAAAAAGATAGGGGCTAATCTAAGAAAAAACAAACAGCAAAACTGAATTCCAATACCGTTAAGCACTATGACAGTCCTGGCTTTTAGGGCTAAATGTACTAAAGTGTGATTGTTATTAGTAAGTAAATCTCACTGCATATGGGACCTGCAGTAAATAACACGCATCAGCACACAGTAACACACTTTTGCTGTTTGTAAACCTAGCCTTTAAACACCTATTTTACAATATTTTCAAGAACACACCCTTGTCACCTCTCGTTTAGACTACTGCAATCTGCTTCTTGCTGGCCTCCCACTTAGTCACCTCTCCCCTCTCCAGTCGGTTCAAAACTCTGCTGCCCGTCTCATCTTCCGCCAGGGTCGCTTTACTCATACTACCCCTCTCCTCAAGACCCTTCACTGGCTCCCTATCCGTTTTCGCATTCTTTTCAAACTTCTTCTACTAACCTATAAATGTACTCACTCTGCTGCTCCCCAGTATCTCTCCACACTCGTCCATCCCTACACCCCTTCCCGTGCACTCCGCTCCATGGATAAATCCTTCTTATCTGTTCCCTTCTCCACTACTGCCAACTCCAGACTTCGCGCCTTTTGTCTCGCTGCACCCTACGCCTGGAATAAACTTCCTGAGCCCCTACGTCTTGCCCCATCCTTGGCCACCTTTAAATCTAGACTGAAAGCCCACCTCTTTAACATTGCTTTTGACTCGTAACCACTTGTAACCACTCGCCTCCACCTACCTTCCTCTCTTCCTTCCCGTTCACATTAATTGATTTGATTTGCTTACTTTATTTGTTTTTTGTCTATTAGATTGTAAGCTCTTTGAGCAGGGACTGTCTTTCTTCTATGTTTGTGCAGCGCTGTGTATGCTTTGTAGCGCTATAGAAATGCTAAATAGTAGTAGTAGTAGTAGTAGAAAGAGTGGGAAGACTCCTTTAAAATGGAAAAGGTCTTTCTTAACCACCTCCAGTTCTACATAAACTAATTTATATCCAATAAATTCTTAACATTCTTCTATATTGTATTTGAATGTTGCTTAGAGGGGAAAAAAGAGAAAAATACACAAAACTGCATCTTTCAGATAAAAGTAGAACAGATTGTAATCAGGTCAGTTTTAAACTGTAAATGTCTTTTCTTTTCTTTTTTTATGACATGCCACTGCAAATAGCTTTGGTGCCCCCTAGAGGAATATAGTTGCACTGTTTTTCTACAGTACTTAACAGTCAGAGGACTCACATTTCTTGGACGTTTTGCATGGTTGCACAAGTCTTTCAGGGAACAGTAAAACATGCGCACACCAAGAAAATAAATTATAATCTGAAAATGTCCTGCTGTTCATTCTCCCAGCACATACCTGGCACACTTACAAGTTTGCAGCACATCCTAGAAGGCCTCTGTGCCACAAAACACGTGATCTATTTAGCAACAAAAAAAAAAACCATGTTGCAAGGCAAAACTCTTCTGCTTACTCATGCTATAGGGAGCTCACTTCTTATAAGAGTACTACTACTACTACTAATCATTTCTATAGCACTACTAGATGTACGCAATGCTGTACATATTATATACAGGTAATTTCTCTGTCCCTAGAGGGCTCACAATCTAAGGGGCCCTTTTACTAAGCCGCGTAAGCGACATGCACCCAAAGTGCGCCAAAATGGTGTTACTGCCCGACCACCACGTGGATCTTGTGGTAATTTCATTTTTGGCACGCGTCCAATACGCGCGACTGAAAAATATTTTTTATTTTCGGACGTGCTTAGCGGACGCGTGCCAAGTGGCATTTGACGCGTGTAGGTCATTACCGCCCAGATTCTTTACCAACAGGTCGATTGCTGGCGGTAAGGTCTCAGACCCAAAATGGACACGTGGCAATTTTGATTTTGCCGCACGTCCATTTTCAGCAAAAAAAAAAAAGAGGCCTTTTTCACCGGCGCACTGAAAAATGGATTGGGCAATGCCCAAAACCCACACCTACACTACCGCAAGGACCCCTAAGTTTTTGTACCTGGGGCAATGGAGGGTTAAGTGATTTGCCCAAGGTCACAAGGAGCTACAGTGGAAATTAAACCCAGGTTGCCAGGATCAAAGCCCGTTGCACTAACCATAGGCTACTTCTCCATCTCATCACATTTACATTGCACCCAAAGTAACACAAATATCAATAAAGGTGACATTGAACACTTAAATAGTTCACATTTTTAATCAGCCAACCACTAATTGCCAAATCGAATTAGAACAGTCAATGCTAAGTTCTTTGTAATATGGGGAACTTGTCCATTCAGGATCTCTCACTGACATGCCACAAAAGCTCATATACATTTCAAGTATTATCTGTCCTAACATATTGTATGCAACTGTCAAAATAAACTCTTGTTATGCCAGCACAGCCTTAAAGAAAGGAACAACTGAAGAGCTTAGTTTCAAATAATGTTTATTTATTAGGATTTATTTACCGCCTTTTTGAAGGAATTCACTCAAGGCGGTGTACAGTAAGAATAGATCAAATATTACGTGAGAAAAGCTGTTTTCTAGATAAATGAATGTTTTTATGATAAATGTTTTTATTTTCAAGAATTCTAGTTAATATAAGGTAATAAACAGAGACAAAACATAGAAAAGAAAAGATGATACCTTCTAACTTAATACATTTTGATTAGCTTTCAAAGGTAACCCTTCAAAACAGTTTTAATTGGACTAAATATATTTTTTTTATTAGTTATCTTATTTTTTTTTCTCTGCTTTGTTTTATTTCTATGTATTACGTTTAAAAGTGGACTAACACAGCTACCATACCACTTTAGTCAACATAAGAAAAGTTTTCCACTGAATATTGTATCTTACAAATAAAGGCCTTCTAGTGCCAATTTCACATGTCCTGTGGCTGTCTGTGAAGGCAATCTGTTTCCTGTATAAACTCATTTTTGAAAAAAAAAAAACATGTACTTAACAAGTTTTGGAATTAAACTCTTCATTTATCTGTGTCATTTTCACATGACTCATGCAGACTCTCCCATACTGCAGCTGAGTTAAAGATCCTGCTGGCTGGACTCATTTCCAAGGCTGCATAATTATCAGCATCCCAAAATCACAATGCAATAGACAGGAACAGGTGGGAGGAGAAAAAGGAAACCAAAAAGACCTGGTGTTGTGCATTCAAATACATGGGATGAGAAAGTGATGCAGCTGATCAAACAGGCTGGAAAGCACTTGCTGGTCAATATGCCTAAGAGCACAGGCAGACCGGTCTTCACATATAATCAATGGTACTAAGCCATTTAGACTACTGCAATGGAATTTATGCGGGATGCAAAGAACAAACATTAAAGAAACTTCAGACCGCTCAAAACATGGCAGCTAAACTTATCTTTGGAAAAACACAATTTGAAAGCGCAAAACCCCTCCGAGGAAAACTACACTGCCTCCCAATCAAAGAACGCATTGCTTTCAAAATCTGCACCCTGGTTCACAAAATTATCCACGGTGAAGCCCCGAAATACATGACAGACCTGATCGACCTACCAACTAGAAACACATCCGAACCAACACGAACGTACCTAAATCTACACTACCCAAGATGCAAAGGACTCAAATACAAACCAACTTACGCATCCAGTTTCTCCAACATAAGACTACAACTGTGAAACACATTACCAAAAGCCTTGAAAACTACGTACGACCACCTAAACTTCTGGAAAAAACTAAAAACTAACCTGTTCAAAAAGGCATACCCTACCAACCCAACATAAATGCCTGATCTCTGCAACACAACAAAACTAAAGTACGTAATGGACATAACACAACTCTTCCGTTGTATGATTCCCTAATGTGGCTGTGCCACCTGAACTTTATCTTACCACAATATCACTTTGTATTTGTTTACACCGGAGACTGCAAATGCCTCTCCAGTACTATGTAAGCCACATTGAGCCTACAAATAGGTGGGAAAATGTGGGATACAAATGTAACAAATAAATAAATAAAAATAAATTAATGGACCAGCCTGCCAAGATTGCCCTTTTCATCTCGTGGTGATATCAGATGCTGCTGTGTTATTCTTTTGGGAGGGGTGGAAAGGTTGAATTGCTGTAATAGTACATTTATCTCTGGTCTTGACATTGTTAGGAGTTGAATAAACCAGCAGTACCCAACATATGCAAAATAGTTTTGTGCATGGGCTTAATATTATGATAGTTGTATATATAAACAACAGATGGACATGAATATACAATGAGGAAGACACACATTACCTGGAGGCAAAATGGCAAAATACAGTGGCTTTCAGTAATAGGAGTTGCAGAATTGATTCTAGAAACAGAGAATGCAGCCAGTGCTGCATAAAGAGGCTGAATGCTGTATCACAGAGTAGGAATGCTATATTTATTTATTTTGATTTTACTCATGGATATTTCTCTGTTCCAAGAGGGCTCACAATCTAAGTTTGTACCTGAGGCAATGGAGGGTTAAGTGACTTGCCCAAGATCACAAGGCGCAGCAGTGGGATTTGAACTGGCCACCTCCGGATTTCAAGACCAGTGCTCTAACCACTAGGCCACTCCTCCACTCTAAGTACTCTAATTATAGTCTAATTAATGTACATGCAAAGTGAACACCAAACATTGGATAATTCAAACCAAGGGGCTTGAGTGTAAATTTTAAGGGGCTTCAATGTTAGCTTCAGAACTTTTAGTATAAGAAGAGTGCTGGGCAGACTTATACTGTCTGTGCCCTGAGCATGGCAAGGACAAATCAAACTCGGGTATATGTATAAAGTATCGCATATCAAGTAAAATGAGTTTATCTTGCTGGGCAGACTGGATGGACCGTACAGGTCTTTATCTGACGTTACTTACTATATTACTATATATATAAGATGTGATTTCAAGTGGTGGATTTTGTAAACCTGCAAGTCTGTGACAAGCTGATTAACCACCAAGCTCTGACATTCAAACTTTAGGCTAAAGGAGGTAGCTTTTAATACCAAAGAGAAACAATTCCTGCACTCAAGTACTCCTCCAAACCCCTCGGGTCAAAACAATAAGTGAAACAAGGATTATGTGCTATTTGGAACAAGTGTAAATGTAGACGAAGAAATTTTCTCTGTCATACATTCATTGATGAAGTCTACTATGGAATACAAATATATTTGAAGTGCCATCCAATCCAAGCCCTGAACATACCTCTTAACTCTCCACATGCTGGTATTTGTATAATAAAATAGCACCCATCTACTTATAAGTGCAGTAGGATTTTGCACATTTAAAGGGCACCTCAAGCTTCTAAAATTAGGTCCACAGCAAGCTATGTCTAGGCCATGAGATACAAAAAAAAGCAGAAGGGCTACACTAGATTGCAGTGTGATTGAACTGGGAAGCTGAGGGCTTTCTTCAGTTCTTATGGCATGTGCTCTGCTGATTCATTTGAAATAAAGTGTGGTTAATCACAGTGCAAAAACCTGAAAAGCTCTTAACCTAGATACAGATTGCGAAGCTGAATCTTCTTTCAGGAAGTATCTGGTTTTGATTTGTGATTGGCCTTGTTGCTGCGGCTTCTGCAGACTAGAACAGTTTTCTGTTCTAGTAAAGCACTATCCCCCTGATTCTATCTAGTACGACTAGAGTTGCGCGCACAAATCTGGGCATATTCTAATTTGCATGCGAAACTCAATTGGTTAACAAGCCAATTGGTGCTGATAACTGGATGTTAACAAGCAATTATTGGTACTAATTAGAATTTAAGTGCACTACTCACTAAGCATATTCTATAACGCAGTCAGCGTAAATTCTACCATGCAGATCCCAAAAGGGGGCATGGCTATAGGAGGCGCATGGGTGGGTCAGTGCATTCCTAAAACTTATGCAGTATTATAGAATAACCTGCTCCATGCTTAAAGTTAGGCGTGCACATTTACACCGGGTTTTCATTGCCGTAATTTGCTGCGTCTAAATTTTAGTCATGTGGATGGGCTTAGGCGTATTCTGTAAACTGCACCTAAATTTAAGCATGGCTTATAGAATAAGGCTAGGCATTTCGATCTGCGCCAATTTTTTAGATGCCATTAATAGAATTAGGTCCTATGTGACAGAACAGCGTGTTTTTAAACCTGTAAATTGTACTGAATATTTCTTGAAGTGTATTTCTCTAGTTTGGCCAGCAGGTGGTGCATGTTTAAGTTTAAAAACTGTTACAGAGGAATGACAGTTTCTTCTTTTAGTTAGCACACAGATAAAGGAAATGCCTATAGTGATGTAACCAGCTATTTTTTAAACTTATTGTTCTCTGCTCTGATTGGCCCAGGAGCTCATTTCATTTGGATTGTACTGGCTTTTGCCCCAATCGCAGCCCTGGAGAAGAGAGAAAGAAAGCTCTTTGCTGGAGCCCTGTAAAACAATTATATTTGATAAAATGTGAGCAGCTATATGTCCTTATCTCACCAGGTACTTTCTAGAAAGTAAACAAATGTTTAGTTAGTGTTATAATTGATCCATATTTCAGTTACCTGTTATTGTTTGCTGATTGCACATTTTTTTGTTCTCTGTTCAATTTTTAAGACAATAAACAATTTTCAGTCTATTGTCTCTTTGTCCGGACTGATAAAAAATCCTAGTGGTTTGTGTGTTGGGTCTGTGCTTTCTGTGAACTGTGGGACCACTAGGAGTGTGGCCTTCAGTAACCTAGAAATCACTGGGGATAATTTGAGAGTGGGAGACTCACCCAGAGGAGGTTGTGACCCAGTCGGTGGGAGGAGGGTACTAGTGTAGAGCACAGGTAGCAGGTACAGGCGGACCTGAGCTTTGGAGATAGACCCTCTAAGTGGCCGAGGGTAACATCCTTATAGAATACACAAAACTCCACCAATGGCAGGATTTACTGGTAAACCAACTGAACAAGGTGGTTTCATTTTTGTTTGTTCCACAATCAAGTTCTAAATCTCATAATTCAAAGGCTGGAGAGTGGATCTAGGAACAGGCATGAAAAAAGTCAAACAGATTCTCTTTGTCAAACTGAATGAACCAGAAACAAGCTGAATGTGCACCAAATAATGGATAAGCTTGGCAAAACTTTGAACCATTTCAGGTTTGTAACTATTCTTGGACCTAAACTAGCATTCCCATGAAAAAATAAGCAAAATGAATGCAATATTGGTCAGGGCAGGGATTTTTAATTTAGCTCACAGCTTTTTTTCACATGTAGTTCAAAAGTGAGTTACGCTCGAGTACAGTAGGGATTTTCCTGTCCCCAGAGGGTTTACAATCTAATTTTGTACATATCCAAGATCATAAGGAACCAAAGTGGGATTTCAACTACACTTCCCCGATTCTCAGCCCACTGCTCTAACCATTAGGCTGTTCCTCCACTTTGGCAGTACACTATTTCAGTGCTCTGTGTGCTCCTAGAATCGATGAAAGTTTAGTTCATTAAAACTAACATATAAGTTAGCAGTAAAGAATAGATGTTCATTGGCCCAGAATAATAATTTGCACTTTTAAGTAAACCATGGTTTGACTATAGCAGGATTCATTGGAGGGCCTGTGGTCATTTGTCACCTTCACTCTTGCTAAAATCCTGGGGATCCAGTTCCTAATTTAAATACTTTAACAACCTAAGTGCATTAAAAAAAAAAGGTAAATAAATAAAAACCATTGTGAATACCTCCCAATTCCCTTCAAATAAATGTCAGATTTCAACAGGGTGGAGATACACAATTCAAGGTGAGCATTTGAGCCGTGTATCCCCTAAAGCCTTCACCTTCTCTACCTGCAAAACATGTCAAGATATGTCCAGATAGCTTGGTGTTTCTTAGATCAGGCAGCACTTGTTCCTTCTGTGCCAAGGTTCACAATGTTCCTGTGGCTGACACTAAAGGAAATGTTAAAACTACATTTATTTACCATGTTCATGCTGCTGCAGTGGTACCTCTGGGAATATAGCTTAATTTGGTCAATATAAAAGGTTTTCTTTGCGCTAGAGAGCATAGAATCTTTTGTCAATATTTAAAATAATGCAGCTACAGTAGAGGTATGTGGGCTATCAAAAACATCAGACCAGTGGCAGGATGATCACGGAGTCTAATAACTAGCATAATATTTCACGCTTTACTCATGCCTAGTAACTTCTTTCTATGCCCGACAACTCAAATCCCGACTATGCGATTCCAGTGCTCCCCTCAGAATGCTAAGCACAGCATAATATTGTACAAAACTTTGCACTTTTATACTGTTCTTTGCATTTTAAATGGAGCATTACAATAGCATATCCAAGTAGATGGGATTTGAATTTCCGGCATGGAAACAAGTTACTGGGCATGAATAAAGCATGAAATACTATGCTAGTTCTTAAGTCTATGGGATCATTCTGACATTGGTCTGATATTTTTGATAACTCACACACCTCTACTGTAGCTGCTTTATTTAGATCATATCAAAGAACTTCTGAAATCTGTCCCAGTGGTAGTGTGACACGTGCTGTTCAGGCACTGACATTTTGGCACCCGTGACTTTTGGGTGCTGCCTTATTGGATGCCCAAAACTCCAGTGCTAAACGGGCAGCATCTAAAAGTTCTCCCTTCCCCTCCCCCATACTGACCACAATCTGAGCGGGGGGCTATCTGGGCCAGCAAAGGCACAGTGCTGCTGGTGAGGCAGCCCATGGAGCATAAGGGAAATCATAATTGCTCCAGAACAGGCAGCATTCTCCATCACAGGCACTGCCTAGGGCAGCTATGATCGCCCTTCTGCTCTAAGGACCACTGCTGCAAAGGAGATCATACCTGCTCCAGGCAGTGCCTGTAAGGGAGAACGCTGGCTGTTCCGTCCTCTCTCACAGGCACTGCCTATGGCAGTGCGACCTTATGCTTCAAGGACCCCACCCAGAGCCCTGCCTCTGTTGGCCCGGATGGCAGTAGTGTGGTGAAGGGAGGAGGACTTTTAGACATCCTCCCATTTAGGTGCCCAAAAGTCCAGCACCAATATATATAGGTGCCCAAAGAGCGGCACCTATACCATGGCACCCAAATGGCAGTGCCCAAAAGTCCTGATTTGCTCCCAGTAACCTCATAGCCAGTCATGTTTCAGGATATGAATAATGAATACACGAGACAAATTAGACAATATTAGGTCTCCAATGTATATAAACATACCTCCTTCATATTCATTGTCTTTATCTTGAGGAGATAGGTTTGGAAACCTCCAAAGTAACAGCAATAGTTCTGTCCAACTGTTATTTTGCCAACGCATGGTCAAGGTTGTTTTGAAATGATCATGACCCGTAGCTGTCAGACGTCAACCTTCTAGAAAGGAGCCACATTTTTAATTCATTTTATTTAGTTAGTTCAAAATTAGTTAGCAATGTGACAGAACTGTGTATTTGAATGGTCACTGATGTTTTTCTCTGTACATGGACCTCTTTTTTTTTTTTAATCAGAAGCTTTATATAATATTTTTTGTCTCTTTGGAAATTAGACAATTGCTCAGATCACAAAGCCATACATTATGGAGGCCTCTGAGTGACCTTGAACAACTTAGCACCTCAGTAGCCCAATAAGGACTAGGTGAGATTAACATCAGGCAGCTGCTTATTTACAAAAAGAATAAATATCTTTACAAGGTGAAATTCATTAATAAGCTGAGCCTCAAAAGAAAAGTATGACAAATGGCTGGATACAAACAAGTTGTATTCAGGCTACTTTACATGTTTTTCATGGATTCTCTCCCCTAACCCCCTCCCCTCCCCTCTAGAAAATATCCCCTTACAAACCCATTCCCCCAGTGCTATTTACATATTAGGAAACTTTAGCATGAAAATGAGTGAATATTCACTTTAGATTTTTTTTTTGTATTATTCATGCACTGAATCATGAATACATATGAATGGCTTCACAAATGGACAGTAGCTAGGCTAGGGTTGAAACCCTGATTAATACTACTGCTCTCAAGTTTGTATCAGTTCAGAAGTCGATACAGTAACCTGCACTATGCTTTAGTGCAGTGGTTTACTTGAGATTCCTTCATGCTAATCTTATTGCTGATACAGAAAGACTTCCAGTACAAAGAAATCTCAAGTAAAACCAATGCACTAGAGGACAGCGCAGAGGGCAAGAAAATGAATGCAAAACAGTAGAATAAGAAATTGCTACCGATGTAAAGAGAACTGCACTAGAATTCAACGCATGTTTTTTTCTTTTGCTCTTGCTTAATGGTGCATCTTTACATCAGCTCATGGCTGGTGTAAAGATGCAGTGCAGGAACAAAGGGGTCATCTAAGGTGAACTACACTTCACCTCAGATGGCCCGATATTCTTGGTAGTCCAGTGTATCTTGATTGCTCCTCCCATTGCTGGCATTCTCCATTGCACCTTCAACTCCCCAATCCACTCCCCTCATACTAACACTTCCCTCCTGTCCTCCCAACTTGAACCCACAAATCTTCCTGGTAGCCTTTAGCTCCCTTACTTCTGACCCCTCACCCCAAAGATTTTCCTGGTGGCCTGTGGCCCCTTGGCCTCCCTTCTCCTCCCTCACAAATAGGCTGGATACCCAAGCAGCCTTCCCTCCACACTGCCAGATGTGTACCTATAGCCTGCCAACCACCACCCAGAACCTCCCCCCCCCCCACACACACATACACTTATACCTCCTGTCTCGCACCTTGAAACACTGTGGTGCCAGACTCACTATGGTGCACCAGGAAGTGCTATTTTTCAAGTTGGTGGCACACAGAAGCAAGTGAGCATTATTCTTCCCGCCCAATGTTTGATGTGCATGGGGGTTCTGGGGGTACATCTGGTGTGTGTGCTTTGGCCTCCAGCCTATTTTTGTGTGGGAGGGGCAAGGAACAGGACAATCCCTGCTCACACACCGACAGGAAGGGAAACATTTACTCCTGGGGGAATTTTGCACAAAATAATTTAAAAATCTGCACACTATTTATAATTTTCTTGTACAGAATTCACCCATGAAAAGGTCTGGCTTCTTGACCCAGACATAAAATACTCCCACCACCACCACAGCAGTTTCCCTCCTCACCTTCACCATTTCTCTCAGCTTGTATCTCTTCCCCTGGTAAGTTCAGTCCCTGGCTTTCTCTGCCCCTTCTCCAGGGTAAATAACTCAAAATTTTCTCCCCTCCTCCACCTTCTCTGTTCATCAGACAGCTTTTCTCTACCCTCTAGCAGACTCTGCGCCTTCAAGTTTTCTCTCACCACTCTTTCGCCTTCATTACTCTCCCCCTAACTCCCCAAAATACCCCTTTTCTATCCACTCTCAAGGTCTCTTCCTTCTCTGCCAGGCAAATCCCCACCTTAATTTTCTCTGCCCCATCACACTCCATACACATTTTGCTAGCCCTCTCTCCCTTCCTCCCATGGTGCACACATCCCCCATACACCTTTTTCTAGCCTTACTCCAAAGATACACGCACACACCATGCACCTTTATCTAGCCCCACACCATCCTCTTTCCTCCTGCCTACCTCATGGCACAGCCCACACCATACACTTTGCTCCAGACCCCCCCCCCCCCCCAAATAAAAAAATGGCATACACTAGACCAAATCAGGAATAACATCAGGAAATACGTCTTCATGGAGAGGGTGGTAGATACCTGGAATGCCCTCCCGCAGGAGGTGGTGGTGGTGAAAACGATAACAGAATTCAGAAAGGAATCTTCTATGGAAAGAGAATGGAAGCAAACAAACTTAGCAGTGATTAGATGGCAACTCCAGTAATTGGGAAGCAAAGCCAGTGCCAGGCAGACTTCTATGGTCTCTACCCTGATAGTGGCTGGACAGATTTCAGCAAGCTGGAGTGGGGCTTCAATGACAGCGTCAGTATTTAGAAAAAAAGGCCAGTGCCAGGCAGACTTCTACGGTCTGTGCCCTGAAAATGGCGAAGACAAATCAAGACCAAGTATGTATATGTAGTATCGCATCGTACCTTATGCTATGAGTCTAACTTGTTGAGCAGGCTGATTGGACCATACAGGTCTTATCTGCTGTCATCTACTACGTTACTATCTACATTCCTGTCCCCCCCCCCCCCCCCAACCCACTCCATCTACTTTCTCTCAACTCTCCTGTACACACTCCATCCACTTATTTGTAGACCCCACACAAACACACATACATACATTTCATCCACCATTTTCCAGGTCCCCTCCAGCACACACACCTACCTCATTCACCTTTCTTCAGCTGCTTTCTGCCACCTCATCTGTGTTTTTGAATCACTGTCATCCTCCCTGATGGCTGGCCAGGAGGAGGAGCAGTACAGTTCCATATCAGGCTGCTTTCTCCTTCTCTGCTGTCCTGGGCCCAACTGTTTTTGAGATGTGTGGGCTTTTGTACAGCCCTGTGGCTTAGAGGGGAGTATCAAGGTAGCTGAGGAGGAGAAGGAAGTGGCTTGATGTGCCACTGAGCACCTCCTCTTGGAAGGTAGCAAAGGAAGTTGAGCTGATCTGTGCTATCCTGCACTGCAACAGTAGACTGCACAGAATTCTGCACGGGAAATGCAATATTTTGCACAGTCTACAGAGCTGGAGAATTCTGCACAAATTCTGAACTGCACAGTTGTGCAAATTTTCCCCAGGTAAACATTTTACTCACTATGCAGGAAATACCTACATATTGCCATGGTGGTATGCACTGTTTTAAACGAACCTTTTCTGGAGATGGGAAGGCGGTAGAACTAGAAGATATGAAATGAGATTGAAGGGGGGCAGACTCAAGCAAAATGTCAGGAAGTATTTTTTCATGGAGAGAGTGGTGGATGCTTGGAATGCCCTCCCGCGGGAGGTGGTGGAGATGAAAATGGTAACTAAATTCAAACATGCGTGGGATAAACAAAGGAATCCTGCTCGGAAGGAAGGGATCCTCAGAAGCTTAGCCAAGATTGGGTGGCGGGGCTGGTGGTTGGGAGGCGGGAGGCGGGGCTAGTGCTGGGCAGACTTCTACGGTCTGTGCCCTGAAAATGGCAGATACAAATCAAGGTAAGGTATACACAAAAAGTAGAACTTATGAGTTTATCTTGTTGGGCAGACTGGATGGACCATGCAGGTCTTTTTCTGCCGTCATCTTCTATGCTACTATCCAGCTTATAATCAAAAGTGATCGCCGGCCATCTTCCGACACAAATCGGGAGATGGCCGGCGATTTTTTAAAAGCGGCGAAATCGGTATAATCGAAAGCGGCATTTTTGACTGCATCACCGCTTTCCCGTCGCTTCGCCGGCGAAAGTTCAAGGGGGCGTGTCGGTAGATTAGCGAAGGCGGGACATGGGCGGGGCTACCAGATGGCCAGCTTTCGCCGATAATGGAAAAAAAAGCGGCGTTAAGCAGTATTTCGCCGGCTTTACTTGGTCCTTTTATTTTCACGACCAAGCCTCAAAAAGGTGCCCCAACTGACCAGATGACCACTGGAGGGAATGGGGGATGACCTCCCCATACTCCCCCAGTGGTCACCAATCCCCTTCCAAACTAAAAAAATAAAACTAAAAACCTTTTTTCCAGCCTCAAATGCTGTACCCACCTCCATGACAGCAGAATGTGTGCTATCCTCCGACAGCCTTTCCCTGGTTGCGATGTGGCTCTCGGGTGAGTGTGACACCTTTTCTGTTAGGTGCCCTGCAGAGAGTCACATTAGCAATGCATTGTGGTGGGTGTAGGGTACTGGGCTCTACTCCCATGGTGCTTTTCCCCTCTGCTAACTGGGTCAGAGTGTGCCCTGTTTTGTTTCCTGTTGTAGTCCATGCGGTAGTGGCCATTTTTGTAAGCCACTTTTAGATCCCTTTCCTGTGTTACCCACGTCAGAGAACGTAGCTCTTACCTTGAATGGTGCTGAAAGAGGGCATTGTACACCACTGTGCCAGCTCTGACCTACTGCTAATCTTAGTACCAGGGGACACTTTGCCAGTGGGGCACAACCTCTGATCTGCAGTTAACTGTGAGGAAACGTGCTTATTTCAAGAAAGGACTTTTTCAGAGAGATCAGTCTTCAGGTGTGAACTGGTATGCCAAAGTTATACAGCAGCAATAAGTCCTAGAGGCTGTATGCAGGTCCCTGGAACAATTTTAGTGGGTGCAGTACATTTGTGGGTAGTGGGTTTGGGGGCTCAGCTCCCAAAGTAAGGGAGCTATGCACGTGGGAGCTTTTCTGAAGTCCAGCGCAGTGACCCCTAGGGTGGTTGGTTGGTTGGTGTCCTGGCATGTCAGGGGGGCCAGTGCACTAAAAATGCTGGGTCCTCCCACGGCCAAATGCCTTGAATTTGGCCGGGGTTTGAGATGGCCGACATAACTTTCCATTATCGCTGCAAAACAAACCCGGCCATCTCAACCTCGGCGAACTCTGCCATTTGGCCGGGCTAAACCGTATTATCGAAAAAAAAAGATGGTCGGCCATCTTTTTCAATAATACGGTTCCAGCCAGCTGTAGCGCCGCCACCAAAATAGATCACCAGCGATCTATTTGGCCAGCGATGTTCGATTATGCCCCTCTATGTTACTATGACAGCACACACTTTTTAATGCAGTAGTAGTTTGTATGCCATTAGTTTACTGCATCAAGAGTGAAAATATTTGCTTAATGCATACATTAGAAGGCTGTTGTGCTAAACCTTAGCATAACTTTCTAAAGCATAGCCCAACATGAAGAATTGTTAACATCTAGCTTTATTATTTCTATTATTAAAATAATACATAAATAATGGTTACTACCAATTTGAGTGACCATTACTCACCATAAGGTTTCAGCTTTAAACACACAGACCAAAAACAACCAAGGTAGAATGTCTTTATTTCCCGCTTTCCTCATATTATCTGCTATATCCTTTTTTCTTTTTAATCAATCATACCACTGTGTGCTCCCCCTGACAATGCTTTCTGGCAATGCAATAAGGACAGCACTAGGGAAATAGCTACATAGGTAAGCCTTGGTGACAACAGTCAGATTTACCTCCTGTTCACCCCCCAGACATTCGAGTGTGAGGTGGGTCATCCTTTGAAGATACATCTTGTTCCAACAAGCACATCTACTTCTTGCCTCCCAATAACCCTCTTTCCCTCCCCCCTTCTAAGGCATATAATGCCCTGTGCACCTAAAACAGCCCTAGGTGAGTGCTTTACGCTTTGGTTTCTTAATCAACAACATAGCTGTGAGATTTGATTTTAAAAAAATCATTCTTTGGGGAAGATGTTCCTATACTGTCCTCCTGCAAGACCAACTTCAGCATGTCAGTACCTGTGAAGAGCTGGGAATAGATTTTTTATTTCCTATCCTTACACAGCATGACCAGTTGTTCCCATGTTTGCTGAGCATTTTGGCATATGACTGTCAAATTCATTATCTTACTCCTAATATGCATACAAATTGAGAGCTTTAGCATACAACACTGCTGTTTTCCACTAGATGACAGCAGAATTGGGGACTGTATAGAAATACAAAGATGCTGTGGTCTCTAATTGTTCACATTCCCTGTTACCTCAAGATATTTTCTGTACTTAGTTTCTATAGTAACTGAATACCCTTCAAGTTCATTCTTAGGACTTTTCTCAGTGTGAGGTTTCTGCCCATAGCAATTATTCTTATTATATACAGGAACAAAACCTAGACCTATAGAATGCAATGACAGACAAGTGCATGACTACCCAGCTTGCTTTCCTTTGCAATGTCATAGATCCCAGGTGATCTCCGACTTCACTTCATATATACAAGTACATATACACAAATACAATACTATTAATTTGTCATACGTAGCAATTCATTAACAGTAGTTTTATATATATTAGACATCTAATATACCCGAAAGTTGAAGGGTGGGCAATATAACACAGATTTTGTTTTAAAAAGGGTTCCATGGGTGATCCGGGAAATCATAGACCAGTAAGACTAACCTCAGTGCTGAGCAAAAATGTAGAAACTATTATAAAGAATAAAATTACTGAACACATACACAAATATGGTTTAATGGGACAGAGTCAGCATGGGTTCAGCCAAGGGAAGTCTTGCCTCACCAATCTGCTTTATTTCTTTGAAGGCGTGAACAAACATCTATTCTAATCTGGTATTTGTTAACCACCAAATCCCTTGTATATCCAAAGCGGTGAACACAGTTATAATTCAAAACAGGTATACATACATAATAAAAATGCATCCAATAATAGGGTTTACAGAAAAGATTAAACAGCAAATATTTAGACAAGAAACTATTCCTTAAATAAATAAAAAGTCTAAAGACGTTTACAGAACATTACATGGGAATTTTCAAGTTTCAAATCCAGTGGCAAAGAATTCCAGTAATAGGCAGAAAAATAAGAATACGATCAGTCATAATTTCTTTTCAATATTATTACACTTAAACTTGAATGTTAACTGAGAGGAAGAACAAAAAAGTAAATCATTCAAAGAGGCTGATGTTAAACCATGTAATGATTTAAATACCATACAAGAAACCTTATAAACGATTCTGGCTTTCACTGGTAACATAGTAACACAGTAGATGACGGCAGAAAAAGGCCTGCACGGTCCATCTAGTCTGCCCAACAATTTAAACTCATATGTGCTACTTTATGGGTATACCTGACCTTGATTTGTTTCTGCCATTTTCAGGGCACAGACCGTAGAAGTCTGCCCAGAACAAGGCCCACCTCCCAACCACCATCCCCCCCCCCCCCCCCCCCCCACCGGTTCTCCCACCCAATCTCGGCTAAGTTTCTGAGGATCCCTTCCTTCCAAACAGGATTCCTTTATGTTTATCCCACGCATTTTTGAATTCCGTTACCATTTTCATCTCCACCACCTCCCGCGGGAGGGCATTCCAAGCATCCACCACTCTCTGTGAAAAACTACTTCCTGACATTTTTCCTGAGTCTGTCCCCCTTCAATGTCATTTCATGTCCTCTCATTCTACCGCCTTCGCATCTCCTGAAAAGGTTCGTTTGCGGATTAATACCTTTCAAATATTTGAACGTCTGTATCATATCACTCCTGTTTCTCTTTCCTCCAGAGTATACATGTTTAGTTCAGCAAGTCTCTCCTCATACATCTTGTAACGCAAATCCCATACCATTCTCGTAGCTTTTCTTTGCACCGCTTCAATTCTTTTTACATCCTTAGCAAGATACGGCCTCCAAAACTGAACACAATACTCTAGGTGGGGCCTCACCAACGACTTATACAGGGGCATCAACACCCCCTTTCTTCTGCTGGTCACACCTCTCTCTATACAGCCTAGCAACCTTCTAGCTACGGCCACCGCCTTGTCACACTGTTTCGTCGCCTTCAAATCCTCAGATACTATCACCCCAAGATCCCTCAGCCAGTGTAGCGTAACCAATAAAGGGGTAGACCTTTCAAATTTACTACAACAAAAAAATAATGTTAGCACTAGTGCTTTGCAGTAACTACAATCTATCCATTTGTTTCTTTGGTAACCCAATATAAACAACTGCAGTAATCCAGCTGTGATAA
Organism: Microcaecilia unicolor; assembly: GCF_901765095.1. Taxonomy (NCBI): domain Eukaryota; kingdom Metazoa; phylum Chordata; class Amphibia; order Gymnophiona; family Siphonopidae; genus Microcaecilia; species Microcaecilia unicolor. The sequence goes on from NC_044036.1 coordinate 278,269,964, forward strand.
TATAAAAGATTGCATCAAAAGGGCATAATGTTTATCATAAAAATAAGATTGAATCAATCTTAACTGTCACAATTTTAAAAATACCTTTTTCATTAAAAGTACCAATATTTGAGGCTCAAGTGATAAAGTAGAATCAAGAAGAATACCCAAAACTCATGATGTCTGAACTACAGGAATTGATTGAGACTGCTCCAATGGAATCACAGATGAAATTAGATTAATGGAATTATTAAACTACAAGATCTTGGTTTTATCTGCATTTAGCTTTTACATTTCTTTATAGCCCAGATTTTTTTAATTTATAAATTTACATCATTAAATCAAGGATTTACACTTGTACAGAAAAGTGTTCTAGAAGTGAAAATATATATATAAACAACATTAAATAATGTAATATGTAAACATTATATATAACAAACACTCAAGTCCACATTATTGGAATCCAAGATTAAATGACAAAAATGAGGAAAATAAAGTAGCTGTAGCCCAGAGTGGATAAATATCAGACACATTCTCAACACCTTTCACCTGCATTGTCCAATCCAAAAAATAAGAAGCAAACCAAAAATACACTACATGCCTAAACCAACAGCATACAAACAATCCAACATTATCTTGTAATCCACAGTATCAAAAGCAGAAGAGATATCCAAAGTAACATGCACTGCTTCACAATTAAACCCTAACCGAATCTCATCCAAAGAAAATAACGTCTCTGTGATACGCGCCTTTCTGAATCCATACTGATGGTCATCACTTAATGCACACCTATCTACAAAATCCACCATTTGAGTCAACACAAGTTTTTCAATCACTCATCCCACACTAGGCAAAATGGGTGTGGGCCTATAGTTTGCAACCAAGTTGGGGTCCAATGTATCTTTCTTTAATAAAGGCCACACACAGCACTTTTCAGCGATTAGGGAACACACCTCTCAGTCAAAGACAGATTAACAATTTGAATCAATACAACACATTTTCTCTTACCACTCTTGATAAATTGCTTTTATGTGTGCATTTTATACGTATATGCATGCATTGCAGTTCCATCCAAACTATACACTCTACCTCCAGAAAAGCCTACTCGCAGATCACATAAAAATTAGGTGCTCTCTTTCAGTGTGCCTATTTTATGTGTGTGCACATCCCTGAACAATTTTATAACAGCCGTTTTACACATGTGAAATATGCTTTACACATGGAAAATGCTTTGTAAAACTCACTCTGAAATATCCGCCAGAGAGATTCAGAACAAGCTACATTATCCACATGGACTAGACAGACATTCAAAAATGTACAAAAAAAAACATTGGGGCATTTTATGCTGGTTTTGACTTTAAAACAAATCAAAAAAACTGATCAATCCATGGTCTGTTTGTTTCTTAAATATTTCATCTTGTTATTAGTAATGATGACATACTTCCTACATAGTCCATTCTCTGTCCGTTACACAGATTTGAAGGAGCTGAGTACTAGGAAGAAGATGACGCCAAAGATCGGATTCTTCTCAAGGTGCACTTAGAAACAGTAAACAAATAGGTGATCAACCCATAGTCCTGAGGTCTGAACTGATAACTGTTTTTACTAGAAACTCTTGAATATAGGATTTCAAGGATAAAGGCTGTCTTAGAGTTGAGGCTCTGGGTAAAAAGTTACTTGAAGTTCCTTAGGGGCCCTTTACTAAAGTGTTGCCGCGCATCAAATCGGAAGTACTGCAGGTGTAACGTGGCTTCGGGCAGTAGTTCCACCTCCAGCGTGTGGCATTTCCAGCGCTACTGGAAACTCCAGAAAAATATTACTGTAGGGGGTTACCCAGCAGTAACTGGGCCGCACCGCGCTCTGCCTGGTTACTGCTGAGTTAGTTTGGGAGCCCTTACTGCCACCTCACTTACCATTTCTTTTTTGGGGCTTTTTACCCGCTGTGGTAAAAAGGGCCTCAGAAGACGGCAAAAACGATCACCGCCGCTAGTGCAGGGCCCTTTTACCGCAGCTTACAAAAAGGTCCTTTAGTGACATAGTTTTGATGAACTATAAGCACCCACTTTGCCACCCCATAGAACCACCACTGCCGAGAGATACCTCTGATATACTTGGCAGCCCAGTAATTATGTAGAGGGACCAATGTAAACATATACTTCATCCTAGTTTTATAAGCATCATTCCCAGTGAAGCTGTGATTTATTGCACAAGTTTTAGAAAACTAGAATTTTAATCTCCACAACACTAAGCAACAGGGTTATAAAAATAAAAAGAAAGAAAAGACGATGACGACAGTCAAAATGGGACTCTAGGAAGATGAAGAAAGAAACAAAGCAGAAGAATCATCTTCAATCATGGGAGCCAGTGTGCACATTGACAGTGGAACCCAAAAAATTTAAAACAATTCTGTTGCTCAACTAGTCACATTCCCTGGGATTCTATATATCGCACAGAGATTTCCTCACGGAAATCAAAACGTATACCATAACAATGTGTATAACTTAGTTTACAAGCTAATAAGTGCTGATAATTGGATGTCATCAATTATCAGCATTAATTAGAATTTACACGCACTACTTGCTAAGTGTATTTGTAATGTGGTGAGAGTAGATATAAGTTTCATAGTTGAAAAGTGGGCATGGGATGGGCGGGTCGTGGGCATTTCTAAAATCTTTTCGCGTTGTTATAGAATACACCCGCTCCGTGCATAATTTAGGCATCAGGATTTATACCAGGTTTTACTTGGAATAATTGATGGCGACTAAATTTAGTCATGTGGACCAGCGGTGTATTCTGTAAACCGCATGGAAATTTAGACTTATTCTATAAAGTACACATAAATTAAAGCGTACTTTACAGAATACGCCTAAGCGAATTTCATTTCAGTGCCAAATGTTCAGGCGTGATATATAGAATCTAGTCCATTATGTCACATTCTAGTAACAAGAATATAAAAAAAATAGCAGAGATCAGGAATGTGTCTTATTCAAAACTCTATATAGCAGCCTGATAGAAATTTACTTACCACAACTGGTGAGTTCAAGCATGAAATCTATTCAGTGTGTAACAAATGCTTTTTTACCCGCTCAGACTAAGGAAAAGGCCAGCTTGCCAATGAGCTACAAAGTGATTTCATCTTCCTTCCTCCCCTTACTCCACAAACTGGAACCACATGTGAAGTAACTAAACTTTTCTGTCTCCAGTGCCACCAGATGGGCTAATATAATCGGCAGGCTTCAAGTGGCGACAGCAAACCCATTATTCTCATGACTCTACAGCGGACTGCATGTCTTTCTTTAGATTATATTTGGCTAGGCTACAGAGAAAAAGCCATCCAACAATTTAGCAAATAGCTAGTGAAGTTGGTTGCTATTTTTCTACTCTCTGTAAGTAATGATTAGCGAAGCTCCAAAGGCCTGAAGGTTCTTTACTCTCTTTACTCAAGGACAGCAATTACTTGTTTTCAAAATGCAAAATTTTAGACTTAGGGAGGTGACTTTTATAAGCAGGACACCTAGACACTATATAAAATAGCCTGCCCAAAACACAGTTACACCTGCTATGAGACAAGAGTACTAGGTATGTATATGCCCTCAGAACCTTTTCATTATTTACACTGTGGCCCTTTACATGACAAGGGTTGGAGTCCACTGCCATATCCAGTTATGTGCTGAATATCGCACTTAGGTCCCTGTTTACTAAGCTGTACTGTAGGTGTGCAAACATTTTAGCACGCATTAACGACAGAGACACCCACAGGAATAGAATGGGTGTCTCTATCATTAGCGCAGTTTAGTAAACAGGGCCCTTAGCCAGCTATGCGTTAGCTGGTTCCAGAAACCTGAAATTCAATGTCGGTGCCCAGACACAGTCCACCATTGAATTTCTTAAGTTTAACACCGGCTGAATACTGGGCCTGTACTTATCAAGGTGGGCTACCGTTAAGATGTGTTATTTTCCTGCCATTCTCTGTTATTAGTAACTAGGTCTTGCTGAATGGGACCTGTAGTAAAATAGCATGGGTTAGAGGTAAAATAACATGTCTTAATGGCAGCCCACATTGATAACTACACCCCTTAATGGAATTTTCAGCCACCTAAACTTGTATGCATAAGCCTGCAACTCTTATACATTTGACTGCATGAAAAATATATGTAGGTGTTCCCAGGGAAAAGAGGGTTATTTTGAAGCACATTCTGAATCAACACGCATAATTTTAATTTCTTCAAAGTATACGTATATCCACAATGCCAATAATGCATATAAATGAACGCTATTATTTTGAATGGGTAGAGTTGTACATGTACATTTAATTTAATGATAGTATTTATAGCCTGCTTAACCTACAAGTTCAAAGCAGGTTATAGCCATGGCAAACTCAAAGCAGATTAGAGTAATAACAATCACAGGAGTACAACAAAATATAAAGAGAGCAAAATTACAAATAACACAAACTGTGAACCATGTTTCTGATCGCTACTAAATCACAATCAGCCTCTTCCATAACAGCCTCAAGATCTAAAACCTTATTTCCCATACTTCAGGTATTAGTATATACTGCTTTCTAGACATTGACCCTTTTTCCCATCTCCAGGTTGCAAGCTTCTATGCCTTGGCCTTTACCCTCAACAGGGAGGATCAACGAGACCACCACCTGTGCACCTGTTTGCTTCACCTTGCCTGGTCCTGGAGAAATGTCCAGCAATGTCTTCATTTTGCCACCATTTGCCAAAACAGTGACATCTTATGCCTAGTGGTGCGTCAGCAACAGAGGTAGTGGCAACCAAGCATCACTCCTGTCTTCTAACTCTAGGATGGAAGGGAAGTGCATGGGCCCACTTGAGCCACCAGGGATGTTATTTTTTTTTTTTGGGGGGGGGGGGGGGGTTAAGGAGACCTGAGCTGGAATAATGATTCAGTACTACAAAAGGAGGAAAATGTTTTCCATATTTTTCTGGTTTACAACATGCCGAGATTAAAAAAAATGTAATTAAAACAAAAACAATTGTTGAGCTGTTAGAATCTTGTGGTATGGGGCCTGCCAAGGGTGAACTGACAGTGATCTGGGCCGTTGGGCAATAAGCGTCATGGGCCCTAACCAACTATCAAAAGTGATTTTGATGGAAACTAGGGGAGAGTGAGCACCCTACTGCTGTGGGCCCTCGGGCAATGCCCTATTGTTCCAATGGTCAGTCCGCCCCTGGGGCCTGTATAGATTTTAGGCAGAGCATTACACAGACACCATACCTTCCAGCGTCTTCCAGAAGGAAAAAGGATCTAATGTCTAGATATTACAAACAGAGAGAAGGAACTGTTTTAGGAGGGAACTCCTCTTGAGTATAAACCCCTGGGGCTACATTTGCAGAACTGTCTGGCTCTCAAGCCTTTCTGGCCTTTGACCATAAACATAAGGGGAAAGCCCTTCAAGTCTAAAGCTCTAGTCATATAGACTCAGAAGTTCAAACAGACTCTATACTGTGTTACCCAAGCTGGTATACTAGGTTGTCAGCAAGCACCCCTCCGTGCTGTCCGCTCTTGTTGTGACACCTCTCCGTGCTGTCCGCTCTCCGCTCAACACCTCTCCGTGTGGTCTGCACACAACTTAGCACCTCTCCGAGCTGTCCTTCTTCGCCCACACAATTGGGGCTAATCCATCTCCTAAGCGGAACTGTTCCTGCTCACTTGCAAAAAGTAATTCACAGTACTATTTATTCTGCAGAGTACTTTATTCCAGAGCACAACCAGCGGGAAAATAGTATGACCGCTGTACTACAGCTGCTGGTCTCTGTGCACTTTGCTTCCCTTCTCCCACACCCCACAATCCCCAACAGTTCAGAACAGTTCAGTCTTGTAACTCAATAACAACTTGAAATAAACCTTTGAATCAGTCAATTCCTCTACTCACTTTCTCCTACTACCTAGGAGATAGAGGCATTTTCTCCACCCTCGCTTGTCAGACACCAACACTCTGACAACCTCCCACAAAAATGTCCAGACTGACCTTCTTCAGGTAATTAACCTTTGTCCTGAGCAGAAGAACTCCATTTGCTCCTGCTCAGCCTCCTTCATGACATTTTCACTGTTCTCCTCTAGCTCAATCTCCTCCCACTCCATGGAGCCTTCCCCCACCCTCTCTCCCAGGTGCTGCTCCTCCACTTGATTATCTTCCATCTCCCAATCACCTCCTGACTTTTCTGCCTGCTGGGAGTTGGAGTGCTGTTTCTCATGTTCCCTCCTCTCTTGCAAGTGCTGCTGGGTTCTGTAGTTCTCTTCCTTTCTTGCAAGTCTCCTACCCCCTTTTCCCGGCAGAGAGTGCTCTTCCTTTCTTGGCTTACTGCCCCTGTCAGCTCTTCTCTGCTTTCCCTCTACCTCCTCCTTACAAGGTAAAGGAGTAATTCAGCAGTATATAAGAGATAGAAGCCACTTAAACATTTGCCCTGTTGAGAGCTTGAGGGAACAGCAAACCTTTTACATCCTTTCTGAGGATACTAAGAAGAAAGGAGGATTGGGCTGCATGTGTTTTTCCAGCAGGGCGACTTGTTCAAGGACCACCAGTAGATGGGAAAAGTCCATCTATTGGGCTGAAAAAAGAAATGTTGCCATATATATCCACAAGGTTTCTGAGGAGTAAACTGTCCCAGTTGAATCTGAAAGGAAAGACACTGCTTCAGAGACTCAGGGTCCTTGAGCCTATTCACAGTTGCAACTGGAACTGGAAGTGGAGATTATATTGCCCTGCTACTCACAGTAGTAGGACTTGAGAGGGAGAGTTCAACTTTCTCTGAAATTTGGAGTTGCACATCCAGATAATGTAGATACATTTTGTTGCTCCTTGTTACCTTTTGCCTTGTATCTCCCTCTGCCACATTCTATTTGTTTGCTAAAACAATTTGAATTAAGTAAACAGTTGGTTCAGAATAATTATGGCTTAGCCTGTGTCACTGTAGCTTAGATAAAAGGACTGTGTGAGAAGCTGCTTGTGACCCTCCCAGTAGATATCAGTCCCAGCCCTAGTCCCAAGCAAATAAATACTGTTTATGTGGGCTTCCATCAGTATCTGGGTATAACCAAGGGATCCACCTTACACAAATGTCATTGGGATTTTTCTTTTTGAAACGTAATAAATAGAAATTAGTCAAAACATAGAAAAGAAAATAAGATGATACCTCTTTTATTGGCCTAACTTAATACAGTTCTTGATTAGCTTTCAAAGGTAACCCTTCTTCTTCAGATAGGAAATAAGCAAATGTTGACAAATATCAGAATATATAAGTGAAACACAAAAGCATTCCATTGACAGTCTCACAGGAAGAGGGAGGGGTAGGTTAAGTGAGAAACAGGGAGAGCTGGGTGGATAAGAGTCAGGGAGGGATGGATGGTTGATAAAAGGGCGACAAAGCAGTAGAATTTTAGTTTATACAGGGCTAGGAAATCCAGATATTTGTTGAGTCCTGTCTGGTGGGTGTCAAAATATTTCATCATTTTGACTTCAAAGGTCTTACATTCCTGGATTGTCTTAAAATTTCCTTTTAGTATTCTTACCATAAGATCACTGATGCAGTGTACTGGTTTTGTGAAGTGCTGTCCCACAGAGGTGGCATCCTGGTTGACACTGGAATGTTTAATATCTGATCTGAAGAAGCTAATCAAAAGATGTACTAAGTTCAATTAAAAAGGTATCATCTTATTTTCTTTTCTACGCTTTGACTTATTTCTATTTATTACCTTTAAAAGTGGACTAACAACTACCACACCTCTTTACTGTTTTTGACACAAAGCTAACCTTTTTGTGTTGTGCTTTTCATTTTGTTTCAAAACAAATGCACATTCCTACTGAGGGTGGTCATCATTAATATCTGGGCAACTAAGTTCCCTGGACATTCTGTATAGAACTTGGGCATTGCCAACATCCACCCAGTTGGATTCAGGGAAATTTTAGTTCAGATTCAGCTATTGATGGACTATGGTGTCATCAACTTGAGTTTTCTTTCACCTCTTGTTTTCAGCTCACCTGACCCCACTACCACCATCCTTTTGGAGTTCACATATTTGGTTTCTGGGGAGCTTTAGCCTGTTAGTACCCACACAGCTTCTCCACACCTATGATGTCACTGAGTTGTGCTTCCTTTATACAAGGCCAGGGCATCCCCTAGGTACAACTTAACCCTTGCGATATTCCCCCACCCCAATATACACACACATACACTAAATAATCAGGCCTCTAGCACCCCCTCTCCCTGAAATTTTGAGGATTAACCCATTTTTTTGTTGAAAATTTTTTATTTTCACCCTAGATTTCTAAAACAGTTTTGGAACACTGAGCAAAAACAGTTTAAACTCAACAACCCTGATCATCCCAATAATTCTACTTCTCAAAGAGCCCTGTAAAAACATGTTATTGGACCTCATACTTTTAAAAATAGCAAACTTTGTTTATTGTATGTATATACAAAAGCCTAACTTCTAGAAGCCTTGTTACCTGGGTAAATGGGCTATTTCCAAACTGTGCTGATGGTTCTTTCAGCTTCTGTAACCGTCAAAACCTACTGCTGTGCTTTGACTGCATGCTCCCCCCTCTTCCCACCCCCAAGAAGTTACAGCACTAGGTAACCGCCCAGTCTAATGGTTAAATTGGCCCTGGCTTTATCTATCTCATGAAAAACAAAAGATGCATTGAACCTAATATTAAGAAAACTGAAATAGGGAACATTTTTGTCAAGCTTTCTTTTAACATTACTGCAGAATGCATCAGTAAGTCCTGCAGTTATTGGATTTTGCAAGCTCGCCTGTACTTTTATTAAAAATGACAATTTCATCAAAACCTTGAAGTTTTCTCTATTCTAAAACACTTTGGTTTATAGAAAATTGATTATTTTTTTTTAACTTAATTTCTAATTGGCCTTCGGTGCTTTATTGTTTTCAAATTTCGGAAGTCAGCCAGCCCATGAATGTAATTCACTATTAACAGAAATACGGATGTGTAACAACTGCACCAGGGTTATTTTTCAAATTTCATAAGTTATGTTGTCCTCAAAGGTTTAAAGAGAAATGTCTCACTTAACTGACAGGGATATTAGATGGAAACTTCAAAACCAAACTTGATCTGGAGTTAAGGGATAGGGTACTAGGATAAATTATAACATGCCAACAATCATGACATGCAATAGCGGTGATTCATGGCAGAATCTGAAACAAAAATATGTACTTAGGCAAATGTAATATGTGAACTCTTTGTAATGCAGTAAGATAAGTTTTGTTTGGAACACAACTTCTCCATAGCTCAAGGCAAGTTTTTTTCTCTTATAGATCATGCAGGAGGTATTATAAATTGAAACAGACAAGCCATAGTCTTTAAGAGGGAAATTTCTAGATAAAGTGAAGGTTTATGTCACCAGACCCCATGGCCAGAGCAAACTGCCGAATCACAACCTTAGTAAAGAGAAGAAGTATCTGTCCTTTAAATAAAATCTAAGGGGTTGATAATTTAACTGGGCAAGAGAGGTTCCTGCCCAGGGCTATCCAGAGATATTCAGCAGCACTTAACCAGATAGGCAATTAGAGGGAATATCCAGTGGCACAAAGCCGAAACCGGACATGCTGTGGGAGATCTGGGGGCGGAGTCAGCACTCAGGCAGTTAAGTGCCAATAGAAAGCACTTAATTGGATAAGGTAACCGGACAAACTGGGTCACATAAAACACAGTCTTATCTTTATCCAGTTTCATCTATCCATTTAAGGATTGACTGGGTAAGTGCCGGCTATCCACACATATCCTGATATTCAATACCGGTGCCTGGACATGGCCCAGCAGTGAATATCAGGGCATAAAGCTGGCAGTGGCTAATAAAAATTGCTCACCACCACTGGCTTCCCCACCCCCCTTTTACCCTTCAGGGTCTGTATTTATGAGTCATCTTGACACCTGTATGAAGGTATATTGTGCTTGTGATTGCTAGTCCTGGGAAGACCCTTTACACCAGGGGTGTCCAAACTCAACCCTTACCAGGTCCAGTTCTTGGAATTTCCCCAACGAATATGAATGAGATCTATTTGCATACTATGGAGGCAGTGCATGCAAACAGATCTCATGTACACTCATTGGGGAAATCCTAAAAACCTGACTGGATTGCAGCCCTTGAGGACCAAGGTTGGACAACTCTGATTTACACTATCAACTGACTCCAGGATGACTTCCAGCCTTCCATCAAGACTTTTACAGGCAAATGCACTATAATGTCACTTGCTACTTATAGTCTCACCAATAGAGTCATTAATAATTCATCTAGAGGGGAGAAGGGTCAATGAAATGAGGCTTATAGAGAGACAGCAAGATGTCTCTCTAATTCAACACTAAAGTAGTGTCAGAAAGAATCATCATTCTAGATGAATACTCAGTGGAGATCCCTCGCTATGACACTCATAAGGTACCTGCAGTTCCTAAAGGCTAAGTTTAGGGCCCTTTTTATTGTCTTGATTAGGTCAGACCTTGTTGATAAGGTCTAAGTTAGAACTGCCCTCATGAATTTCCAGAGGGTTTTAAACAAAGCGCACTCCAAAAGCAATTTAAGAAGATTAAAACAGAAATTATGTTCCTCCATGCTTTACAAAGCACAGCAGATTTATTCCCAGGCAGTCAATAAAGCTTGGCTGCCTAAATCTGGCCCAATAACTCAGCCAAGCCTGATAAACCACAAAATCCTTAAAACAGAACAATTGAGACAATTAATTAAAGCTTAGGAAACCACCTCTGGGTGCAGGAACAGTGCATCTATATGCAAAATGCTTATTAATTAAAGCAATACAGGAGTGGTTAATTCCACTCTGAAGAACATGCGTCTGTTCCATGACAAAAACCACCGATGTTCAAATCATTTCACCTATCAGAAATGGTCTTTCTGATCATTCATTATTTGCATTTGGCGCTCACATTTTTCAGTAGTAGCTCAAGGTCAGTTACATTCCGGTATACTAGGTATTTCCCAGTATACTGCCAACTGCAGCAAATAGGGAAATGACCTGTTCTGGCTGCTGGAGGGCCTCTTCCAGCAGGCAGGGCTTGGGGATCTCCACCAGCACAGGTATTTCATTTCTTAGGAGTCACTGGTGCAGGGGCAGGTGTGGGGGCAGAAAGCACAGTGGGGAGGGGGGGGGGGACGTGCGCCCACCCACTTTGGGCTCAGGGCCGCCAAAAATACCATGTCTGGCTATGCCTCTGATATGAAACAGAACAGAATCTCAGTTTGGTTTATGCAAATAGAGAGGGACAGGTGGTTATCCAATATGCCAAAATTTACTCCAAGTTTGAACACTGCTGTTATACATGCTGTAGTTTTCCCAGCAGCCTAACTATTGCTCACTTTTATTTGGGGGAAACCCTATCCCACAAGCACAAGGATGATCAGTTTAATATGTTATGAAGAGGTTCCACGTTAGGAGTCACCAACCAAGAAAGGGATCTAGGTGTCGTCGTTGATGATACATTGAAACCTTCTGCTCAGTGTGCTGCTGCGGCTAAGAAAGCAAATAGAATGTTAGGTATTATTAGGAAAGGAATGGAAAACCAAAATGAGGACATTATGATGCCTTATGGCCCATAAGTATAAAATAGGACAACACAACATTTAGCTCTTACTAATGTCCATTAATGCATGCTAAGCTTTAGTAAAAGGGCACCTAAGTTAAATGAGTCCCACCTAAGTTCCACCAAAAAATATGCTACCAGTAAAATACATATATATTTAGCTGGATTTTTGGCACTATATGTTATGAGCACATTCATATATATTTGATGCGTAAATGTTACCGCCGTCTTTATAGAATTCTCTCTTAAGGGCCAGTATAAAATAGGACAACACAAAATTTAGCTCGTACTAATGTCCATTAATGCATGCTAAGCTTTAGTAAAAGGGCACCTAAGTTAAATGAGTCCGACCTAAGTTCCACCAAAAAATATGCTACCAGTAAAATACATATATATTTAGCTGGATTTTTGGCACTATATGTTATGAGCACATTCATATATATTTGATGCGTAAATGTTACCGCCTTCTTTATAGAATTCCCTCTTAAGGGTCAGATTCTATATAAGATGTCTTAAATGTAGGTGTGTTGGAATAACGTGCGTAGTCCGATTCCAAAAACTGCATCTACAGTAACATGTGGTTTATAGAATAGTGCATAGGTTGGGGAATGCGCCTAACATTTGGGGGCAGCCATTTACGCCACTGAAAACCTGGTGTAAATGCCTGTGCCTAAATGTACGCACATTCCCCTGAATTCCATAACTATGCACATGAATGCAAATGACGCACCCAACACACCTACACTCCCTTCCATGGCCATGCCCCCTTTTCAGCTACAGGCATTAGAATTTATGCACCCTTCATTTAGAATATACCTAAAAAGTGTGCATAAATTCCAATTATTGCCAATTAGTGATAATTGGTTATCAGCCAATTATCATGACTAGTTGACTCATTACTCAATTGAGTAGTATGCATAAATTGGCCACGAGCACAATTTAATGTGCGCTACTTGCCGTACCGTATATAGAATCCAGGGGCAAATGCTTCAGTTAGCACTGTTACCCTCCTCTTGCCTCCACACCCCAAGACAGAACCTCTCCTGGATCCCTCATCTCATCTCTCCCAGCAACAGGGAAGCAGTAGCCTGCTGAAGAGGGATTACATCCATTAAGGACTTTGCTGTAGAGACAGCATAAACATAGCTTTCTAAAAAGCTGTTCACAAAATAATAATTACATGAAGAGGTTCTTCTCCTTCTTGAGAGGTTATACCTATTATGTGGCTTAAGAATACTATTGGCTGAACACCAATAAACTTGTTTTATTTACTGGAAAAGCTATACCGACAGGTGATAAATTGCAAAAGTAATTCTGCGCCAGGGCTTAACTGTCTGCTGAGTCACACTTTACTGCTCCAGCTTTGTGCACAATGGTCTCTTGCTTTCATTGCTAATTGCTAGAAATAAAAAGGGAAAATTGAAAATGTGTCTAAATGCTATGCTGAGTTTATCTGGCTTTGCGGGATGAAACTTTAAAATAGGCGATCAGCATTAATATGATTGAAGTCAATTGTCTGCATAACAAGGTTACAGTGTAGTTGCTTTGAAGGCTTGCAAGAGACAGGAGGGGGTCATTTGGTCGTAACATAACTGGAATTAACCATAGGCTGGTTAGTCTGAGACTTGTGTAAGAAACTGTGTATGTGACAATCTTTTTTTTTTAATTACATTTGTACCCCGTGCTTTCCCACTCATGGCAGGCTCAATGTGGCTTACATGGGGCAATGGAGGGTTAAGTGACTTGCCCAGAGTCACAAGGAGCTGCCTGTGCCTGAAGTGGGAATCGAACTGTTCCTCAGTTCCCCAGGACCAAAGTCCACCACCCTAACCACTAGGCCACTCCTCCACTGTTGCTACTATTTGAGATTCTACATGGAATGTTGCTATTCCAACATTCCATGTAGAAGTCGGCCCTTGCAGATCACCAATGTGGCCGCGTACGTGCAGGACGTCAGACTCACAGAAGTAGAAGCCTGCGCAGCCTTCTACATGGAATGTTGCTAGTGGAATAGCAACATTCCATGTAGAATCTCCAATAGTATCTATTTTATTTTTGTTACATTTGTACCCCGCGCTTTCCCACTCATGGCAGGCTCAATGCGGCTTACATGGGGTAATGGAGGGTTAAGCGACTTGCCCAGAGTCACAAGGAGCTGCCTGTGCCTGAAGTGGGAATCAAACTCAGTTCCCCAGGACCAAAGTCCACCACCCTAACCACTAGGCCACTCCTCCACTCCTCCATACCCCAACCATATCACTGAATCTCTAGCAATAAAGAGGTCCAAGACTGGCTGCCACCCACACTGTATATGTTCAAGTACGCATCTCAATGATGTGCTATCTAAAATGGCCAGGGAAATTACATTTGTTGTTTTTTCTTTCATTTCCCATATGAAATGGCACAAAAAGCAAATTGTTTTATGTCATTTTAGTGTGCACTAAATCCATTTAGCACAGGCTAAAATGACAAAGTAAATGAAAGAAAAAAATAAATCAAAACAAAATGTTTTTTTTTCCCATGAACACCCCCACTTGTCTATCTTAGAGCATCCCCTAGATAAATATGAATTGGATTCTTTTAACATATATGGGGGCTTATTTCCAAAACATGAATATCATAGATATGTTCTTTCCTGGTTTTATCTCAATGTTTTGTTTTTCTTTTAAATCCTACCCTTTTCTCCAGATGCCACACCTGGGTGACTCATGTACTCCCATTAGCCAAGGGCTGAAGGGAAGGTCTAAACCTCTCAGTACTATTTTTTCCACCATCAGTGGTTGCTGAAACATTAGCAGCTCCCTTCTCCCATCACCTCTGCCATGCACCCCAGCCCTTCTAGTTTTGCACAGGAAATGAACAGCACTCTGGTCTTGCACATTGCAATAGTGAGCTATGGTAAAGAGCAAATTTTGTTCAACGTGCAAGAGCTTCCAAAAGGCCAAGCAACATGTATTCTCAGACAATGACCATAGAGATCCAGCTACTTTGCCCAATTTACTTCCTGGTGCGATGCCAGAGACCCCTATTCACTCATAGAAAGTCAACAATATTCTCAGGCCAAATAAAGATATTACCTAATTATAGTTACATAAATTGAGGCAGAGAAATATAAAACTCCCCATGCAACATCAAGAACAGAGCAGAGCCTCAAAATCTCATCACTCAAGATTACACTAACTCATAAATCTGGGTTTTATCCAGGATTACTGGACCAGATCTCCATTCCAAAAAATAGACTTTCTTCCCCTTTACACAATGTGTATGGTGTGGACTTCTACTGAGGATGGTGTCATTTCTGTATATAATTTGTGTTCCTATGGATGGGGGCAATGTGGCAGAGGAGAAGGAAGGTACAAACCTAAGTTTGAAAAAAAATTAAACTATGTTTTAATGCTCTTACAATTAGTACTAAATGTAATATAACCAAGAACCATATCATTTCAGTATGACTTTATAATTGCCCACTATAATCATCATCTCACACAAAATGAACATAAATTAATTATGCTAATTTGAGTTGATATCCAAGAAATGAAATTGGATTTGCCATGTAAGTCATAAAGGGCTTAATCTGAAAAAAAAAAAGAACAGAAATTACAAGGAAGAAAGAATATAGGCAATGCAAATTGTGAAACTTAGTGGGGGTTTAATCAAATACAGTGTGACATAAGGTTAACAAATACGCCAAAATTCATTGTCAAAGTACTCTTGAGTGTGAATGCTCCTGTTATACAGTCCATTCCGTATGCCTCAATACTCCAAGCAGCAACAATTGTAACCCAAATGCCTGCAAAAATTGTTTAGTTCTTAAAAATCTATGCCTGTAAGATTCTTGCAAACAGGAGCCACCAACATTGCTGGGTGGCATAAACAGAAACCTGTCTGCACGTCTCATTATGAGCTCTGAACCCATCTGCTGGACCAGAGATGGCTTGCAAATTCACACAGTGTTTGCTTACCACCATTATCCATGAAAACCAGGGCTGGTATAGGAACTGATAATTGTATTTGTTCCTCTACCAGACTTGGCGAACGCCTTTATGGTACCATGTAAGCCACATTGAGCCTGCAAATAGGTGGGGAAATGTGGAATACAAGTGTAATAAATAAATAAGGATTAGGGAGCAGTATCTTGCCATTAACAACCAGCCCTAACTGATGCTTGTATTACAGCAACAGAAGGATAAAAAGACCAGGAGAACACGGGGGAGTTTGGGTTTATATAGCACAGGCCTTCACAGATAGCTTTGCACAGCCAAACTATCCCTCCAGCCCTGTGACAATGCACAATTTTGAGGCATCCCAGCCAATAAACATATATCTGATGTCAAAATGACAGACATGTTCCCTATTTCCTATTACGTTCTAAGCAGCAGGACATTACTCCTGCTTCACTGAATGAATATCTTGTTTTGCTTGTGATATTAGGTGACGCATTCACTGGCTATAATGCAATCGAATCCTAATGACAGTCTGGATGATCTCTGAGGTTCCAAAGCATGGAAGCACAACAAAGCTGACAGCAACACATTTATTGGCGTGAGTGCTGTTCCTTCTCCCTGCTACAGACTGCAGGGATAAGAGAAGGAAATGCAGACTGTAATCTTCTCATTCCTGTCGGCAATTGCAAACGTACGAGTTGATCAGTCTTCTCAAAATGCATCAAGCAGCTTATGATCTGGATCATCAATTACTTCTACAAATTTCCGAGCTTGGAGGGGGAGGGGGTCAGGCATGATGGGCTTCCAAAAAGTACTCTCGTGTTATCATATGTTAGCAAGCTAACAAGGAATTGCAACTGAGAGTTGAAATGTCAGGACTTCAATGCCTCTTTGTATAAAAATAAATATGCAGAGGACATCTCCAGGGCACCAGACTCCAATTGCTAATACATCAATTATCATGTGTGGCTAGCGAACAGGCTTGGGCCTTTATTAAATACAGCCTCACAGAGGGTTAAGTGTAAATCAAACTCATTTATTTTCATGCAGAGGAATAGCTGGCTTGTTCCCTTCACAGGTCAGAAGAAAATAGACATGTAAAGTCACTCCTTATATTCTCAAGTTCTCTTCAGTGGCCTACTCCTGTAGGTCCACAACATGCACTTGTCTACCCCTCCAAAGACAGCCCAACCACATAGTCTTTTAAATGTTAAGTGGCGCAGTTACTTTTGTTGCGGATGGCGGCAGATTGAATCCGGGTCCCTGACGAAGATTCCTTCGAAACTCTGCAGTGTTGGACATTAGATGATCAGTGTATGGAGAATTTTAGGAAACACCGCGTGAAGAATACAATGGCTGCCGGGTGTAGTGCATACACTCGACAGCCTTAACATAAGTGACCCTTATTTAGAAACTAGTAAAAAAAGGCCCGTTTCTGGAGCCAATGAAATGGGCACTAGCAAGGCTTTCCTGTGGCCCCCCCCCCCCCACCCGTCGTCGATGTTGGTGAATTGCTCCGCCTCTGCCCTCAACGTCATAACGTTTGATGCGAGGGCGGGGTCCAGAGACTGTGATTTTCGAGGCTTCAGAGCTTCGAACATACGAACCTTGGCTTCAGTGACGTCAGAAGCCAATAGAACGTTGAGGGTGAGTTTTATATATATAGATATTTGAAGAAGCGTTTGTACAAGCATTGGGTCAAGCTGAGGAGCATTTTAATTTAATCTAGTAGTATCTTTTGTATTGTATTACATGACACACATGTTATCTGTAAAACAATAGAGCAGTTATAAGGTGTCACATGTGTGTTAAATGATAAATGTGTGATAAATGATACTATGGTTCTGTGAAGAGTGCGATATGAATAATATTGAGCAAGAATAATATTGACTACTAGAATTATATCTTATGATATGTTATGAGGGGAAGACAACTGATTTTAGATCCTTAGTTATGTAATGATGTATGAGTGAGGGTGTATAGGTGCATGTGTGCTTTTCTTAGAAGGAAGGACATGGGCAAGGTAGATTCATTTTGTGAAAACTTATATATGTTTGAATTTGTATTGTCACTGAGATTTTATTGTGTGGTTTTGCAAATTGTGCTTGGTTTGGCACTTGTGGTTGGTATTGGGAGCACAAGGTGTGCTTACATTCACATAAGGAGATTTTCAGTGATTGAGAAACTTATCCACCTTTTAGGAGGAGCCTTTGACCACATGGTGGCCTTCCGCTTGAGTGAGTTATTGCTCTGAGAATTTCTCCTTTATAATCACTTACTGTTTTCACTATTTCATTTCATTATATATTTTCTTTGGCATATTGACATCTTCCTGTGTCCTTTCTTGACTTCTGATACCCTGGTTTGTGGTGTCCCATCTACATTGATGGGCCATACTTCCTAGGTAACAAATAGGAACCTATTTTATTTAGCATAAGTGGACTTACTTCCTTCTGCCATTACAGGGCAGCATGGCTGTCCCAGCAGCAAAACTCTGCTGCCTTTCCTTCTGCACCTTGGACAATGCCCCTCTCCTGTGACTCAAGGAGTCATCAAAACAGCTTTTAATCAAGGGATGGGCTAACTTGTGACACAGCTGTTGAGAACCTCCCTACATCAGCCAACTGCTGAGCTTGGTGACATGGTGAGCTGGGCCGCTGGACAGTTTTGGAGGACTAGAAGAGGTCCTCAGCTGGTGGAGCTTGATGTACCCTGGTAGTTCAGGTACTTATATTGTGAGTTGGAGGGGGAGGACCCACTGTGGGCAGAGGAAGGGGAGGAGAAGATATTTCGTGCCCACTCATAATTTGCTGTCTGGTTACAATACTGCTGCTCAGAACATATGAAAATATAATATTGCAATAAATTTTAACCAGGTGTTATAAAGTAGCACAGGGAAACCAAACTAGTCACATTTGCTTGATCTTAGCAGTTGATGTTTTTCTAATTATTTAAAACAAATGATAAGCTCAAATAACTTAATACAGAATTACTTTCATCAAAGCAATTACTTATGTAATACTTTTGAAATCCAGATATTTGCATTATACTTTCCAAAGTACATTTGAACTAGGCTTATAAAAAGCTACATAAAAGAACAATCTGTACAAAACAGAAGGAAACACTGCCAGAAAATACATCCTCCCACCCCTTCTGGAATGGGCCAAACACATTCTGTATTGACCACTGAAGACGCTGGCAAGGACTATTTGGTCCACCCAATTTGCTTATATGTATTTGCTGAAGACCTGTGACAAGATAAAAGGCACTAATTGTGGTCTTCTTCCTCCCTCGGCCACTAAGGCCTCCTTTCATTCTCCCTATTCCAAATGTATATGAATTCTGCCACTGTTGTGGCTTCCATAAGAATTAGACCTATGAGACGTAAAACCTAAGAGAATAGAGAGGAATAAATCCGAACCCCCCCCAAAAAAAATTGGGGGGGGGGGGGTTGAAAATGTTAACTGGAGTCACCCTGAAGGTAATAGAGAGAAGTCTTGCCCTCTTTCACAACAAATCCATATGTGGACTGCGTTGATAATGCCCACAAGCCCCCTTGGACCAGTTATGTCAGATCCCTTGATGGTGAATTATCATCACAGAATCGCTTCACGGGAGGTGTATCACATAACATTACTTGATTCCAGTGCTACAGAGGGGAGTGTCCAAGTTTGACCAAAGCTGCATTGCTATTTTTGCAAAACAATTTACTACTACTACTACTTATCATTTCTAAAGCGCTACTAGACGTACGCAGCGCTGTACACTTGAACATGAATAGACAGTCCCTGTTCAACAGAGCTTACAATCTAATTAGGATAGACAAACAGGACAAACAAGAGATAAGGGAATATTAAAGTGAGGATGATAATATAAGGGTTCTGAACAAGTCAATAAGGGTTAGGAGTTAAAAGCAGCATCAAAAAGGTGGGCTTTTAGCTTAGATTTGAAGACGGCCAAAGATGGAACTTGACATACCGGCTCAGGAAGTCTATTCCAGGAATATGGTGCAGCAAGATAAAAGGAACAGAGTCTGGAGTTAGCAGCGGAGGAGAAAGGTGCAGACAAGAGAGATTTACCCAGTGAACAGAATTCCCGGGGAGGAATGTAGGGAGAGATGAGAGTGGAGAGGTACTGAGGAGCTGCAGAGTGAATGCACTTATAGGTCAATAAGAGGAGTTTGAACTGTATGCGGAAACGGATAGGAAGCCAGTGAAGTGACTTGAAGAGAGGGCTAATATGAGCATAACGACACTGGCGGAATATTAGTCGTGCAACAGAATTTTGAACAGATTGAAGAAGAGAGAGATGGCTAAGTGGGAGACCTGTGAGAAGCAAGTTGCAATAGTCTAAGCAAGAGGTGATAAGAGCGTGGATGAGGGTTCTGGTAGTGTGCTCAGAAAGGAAAGAGCGAATTTTGGTGATATTATAGAGAAAGAAACGACAGGTTTTAGTAGTCTGCTGAATATGTGCAGAGAAGGAGAGGGAGGAGTCGAAGATGACCCCAAGGTTACGAGCTGATGAGACAGGAAGGATGAGAGTGTTATCCACAGAAATAGAGAATGGGGGAGGAGGAGAGGTTGGTTTAGGGGGAAAGATAAGAAGCTCAGTCTTGGTCTTGTTTAATTTCTTTTTCCAGACCCTGTCCCTCAGGGATACAGCCTATGCAGACAGTTAATGTCCTGCTTGGGTCAGAGGTTCTTGGCAAATTCCTCCAGTGAGTGTACTAACTACTACTACTACTTAACATGTCTGCCAGCAAACACCCTATGTATAAGGAATGAGAGCTTAAGCACCAATGTTTCATAAAAAAGAAATGCCTGCAGAACTGATAAGTCAGTCACCAATAAATGTTACTAAACATACTATCTGTTAAACAATAAACAATGGTATTCAGACAAAGGTGTAAGTGTTCCACAGCCAACAATAACCTTCGTAGCACTGGATTATTGGGATCAAAGAATTACTCCCAACAGAGGTGGTACAATAAACCAGACTGAGATCATTCCCCGTCTGAAGTAATATTGCCTGTGGGATTAAAGCAACAGCACTACATTGGACACATAATAATCAGCACACCATGGGGGTTTTGTTTGTTTGAATTGCTTATTCTTTTGGTCACTTCCTTTGTTCCGCTTTCTCTTTTGCTTTAAGGTATTTTATCTATTTTTCACACTTCTAAAAAATGATAAAAAGGAGTGTACTTTTTGATCAGCGTATCAATTTTTTTAAATATAAGAAAACAGAGACTCTTCCACTGTTTGCAACATATTTATGCTTTGTATATATCAGTGTGAAATAAGGGCCCTAATGGCGGTGGCTAAAAAAAGTAAATAGAATTTATTTATTTATTTATATTTTGCTCACACCTTTTTTTACTAGTAGCTCAAGGTGAGTTACATTCAGGTACTCTGGATATTTCTCTGTCCCAGGAGGGCTACAATCTAAGTTTGTACCTGAGGCAATGGAGAGTTAAGTGACTTGCCCAAGATCACAAGGAGCAGCAGTGGGATTTGAACTAGCCACCTCCGGATTGCAAGACTGGTGCTCTAACCAGTAGGCCACTCCTCCATCCTCCTTAGGAAAGGAATGGAAAATAGAATTGAGGACATTGTGCCTTTGAATCACTCCATGGTGCGACCGCACCTCGAATATTGTGTGCAATTCTGGTCACTGCATCTCAAAAAAGATATAGTGGAATTAGAAAAGGTACAGAGAAGGGTGACGAAAATGATAAAGGACGACTTCCCTATGAGGAAAGGCTAAAGCGGCTAGGGCTCTTCAGTTTGGAGAAAAGATGGCTGAGGGGAGATATGATAGAGATCTATAAAATGAGTGGAGTGGAATGGGTAGACGTGAATAGCTTCTTTACTCTTTCCAAAAATATTAGGACTAGGGGGCACGCAATGAAACTACAAAGTAGTAAATTTAAAACAATTTGGAGAAAATATTTCTGCGTTCAACGTGTAATTAAGCTCTGGAACTCGTTGCCAGAGAATGCAGTAAAAGCAGTTAGCTTAGCGGGGTTTAAAAAAGGTTTGGGTGGCTTCCTAAAAGAAAAGTCCATAAGCCATTATTAAAATGGACTTGGGGAAAATCCCCTGCTTATTTCTAGGATAAGCAACATAAAATGTATTGCACTGTTTTGGGATCTTGCCGGGTACTTGTAACATGGATTGGCCACTGTTGGAAACAGGATTCTGGGCTTGATGGACCTTTGGTCCGTCCCAGTATGGCAATACTTATCTTATGTTAACAGCACTGACAGTTACTTTGCCTCGTTATGCTGGGAGGGTCTAAGCAGGAAAAGGTTTCACAAATTTCTAATATCACCTCAGGAATAGTATACAAAACCTGAGTAAATAGGGGTTACTCACAGTATTTACACTTTTTTTTTGGGGGGGGGGGGGTTAGTGCACTGGCTTTCAAACAGTATACATGAAGAAAACAAGCTGCTGCAGTGCTTTCCAGTCCTAAGGCAAAAGAATGATCAGAAGTTGAGGGCTCAGACACCCTTTTAGCCCAGATGCCAATAAATGTGGTAGAAGAGCCCTGAATGGGACAAGCCTAGCTCACAGGGAAGGTTGAAGAGAGACAGAGTAGAAAGTGCTGAAAGTGATAGGGTTGAAACAAGATCAGAGCGGCCTTAGGCAAATCACTTTTCCTGCTGTTTCAGGTAGATCCTAAGTAGAGAGTTGCAGGGGGACAGAAATCTTACCCACCCCTGCCCATACCTGCTGGAATCTTACCCGTCCCCACAAGAATTTAACCCATCCCAAAACATCCCCACCCGTCCCCGCAACAATTTAACCTGTCCCCACCCATCCTTCACAAGAATTTAATTCTTTATTTAAACATTTTCAGTTTACATCCAAAGACATAAATGAAGAAATTCAGAAATACACAGTGAGGAATATTTCCCTGCTAAGAAAAAAAAAATCTAATAAATTTGACCACCACTTTAAAATTAAAGGTTAAAGGTGGATCAAGATACTAGGGAAAAAAAAAGAAAAATACATATATACATAGCAATTCAAACTATTATTAACAGAAGGGTAGAGCAGAGTACCGCAGCCAACGTAACAGCGTTCCTATCATTAGGACGGTACTTCAGGAGGAATACCACTCTCTTTCATTTTAAGAAATTCTAACAATTTATCAGGGGTAAAGAATATATAATTAACTGTTTGAAAAGTAACATAGCACTTGCAAGGAAACCTCAGTAAGAAAGTAGCACCTATCTTTAACACTCTAGATTTAATCAACAAAAATTCCTTTCTCCTTTTTTGAGTGTTCCTTGCCAAGTCAGGAAAAATTCTTATCTTTTGCCCCATAAATAAATCATTTAAGTGGCGAAAATGAAGTTTCAGAATGTTGTTTCTGTCCATTTCAAGGGCAAATGTGATAATCATGATAGTTCTTTCTGTGACCAGGTCCAAGGAATTCTCCAAGAACTCAGTCAAATTCAAGTTTGGGGTCACCTGAGGTTGATCACTAGCCAGTTTCTTTATTCCCGAAATATACTGGGTCCTAGTGATCGGGGGATACCCTTCCACAGGGACCCCCAATACCTCTCCCAAATACTTTCTAAACATCTCTAAAGCAGTTATTAATGGAGATTTGGGGAAATTCAATATCCTCAGGTTGTTTTTTCGCCCTATGTTATCCAGAAATTCTAGTCTCCTATTATGAATTTCTTTGTCTTTAATCAGGGTCCCCACGGTATTTTGCAAGATCTTAATCTCATTTTCCATTGTTTGTAATTTCACTTTCTGTTCTTGGAAACCTTGATTCAGAATCTCATTATTTTGTCTCAGATCCTTTATTTCGCCCTTAAAAGTTGAATTAAGCTGAAGAAGAGTCTTATTTACCTCATGGATCGCGTCCCAAAGTGAGTTCATCGTTACTTGCTGAGGTCTTATCAGTCCACCGCTACCTTCGGAAATGGGGCCTCGGGAAACAGGGGCAACGGAATCCCGTTGACCCTGATTTGCTGTTATTCCTACCGGGGTTGATGTTATCGGAGGTCCTCCTCCTACAGCGCCAAGGAATTCCACCTCTTGCTGCAGCCCTTCCGATAATAATACATTTCCGGGTTGCGGGGGAGCAGTAAAGGAAGGGGGGCTCAACGTAGCCTCCTCAGCGCTGCGCTCCGCACCCAAGGGCGAGCCCGTCGAAGCGGGAACCTGCTCACCAATAACCGCGATTCCATAGACTTCAAGCGTTCCCTGATGGTTGCCTGGCGTAGATACTGGAACCGTGGAGGTAGGAGGCTGTATTTTCGCCTTTCTTTTCCCCATAATTAGGGTCAGAAATGCAGTCGCAGGTTAGCTATTGAGACCGCAGGAGCTCGCGGTTATGCGACTGTTGTAGACGCCATCTTGACCCTTGTCACCCCTTCACAAGAATTTAATGGTATACAGAAGAAAATTCTGGTCAGCTCTTTCAGTCTGTTTCTGGATTTGAGCCACAGCACTGCAGGCAAGGAAGGAATGGAAGATGGAACTTGGAACACTCTGGTGCGCACATGTGAGATTTGTTTCTAATTCACTGGCACTGTGTGTTGAGAAGTCGCCACATGCTCACACCAATAGGTCAGGTGACATCTGATGTGCATACCTGTGTCAGAGCTGAGGTCGACACATCAGTCCGGGAGCAAAGAGGATTAATAGTAACACAGTAAGTGACGGCAAATAAAGACCTAAATAGTCACACTCATTATCAATTCATGATTAAACCAACGAGTGTGATATTATATACTTGATTATGGTCTTTCTTTGGTGTTTCTGGGGCATACACCATAGAAGTCTATCCGGCCCTATCCTTATGTTCCAATTTCTGGAGCTGCCGTCGAAGCCCACTCCAGTCTATTTGCCTTCTCATTTGTGGGACACAGACCATAAAAGTCAGTCCAGCACTGTCCTCATGTTCCAGCCACTGAAGTTGCTATCTAAGCCCTTTCTAGCCCATCCGAAACCAGATTGCCATATATGAGACATAGACCATACAAGTCTGTCCAGTATCGGCCCTAGTTCATCACAGCCAGAGTCGCCCCACGCATCCATTTAAGGTTAAGTTTTTTATAACTTCCATTTTCTAATTAGAGATCCTCTGTGTTCATCCCATGCCTTTTTGAATTCCGTCACCACCTTAATGGAAGACTTTCCACATTTGTGCTGTTTAAGCAAGGAGGAGGAGGAGGCAGCACTCAAAGAACTCAAAGATGAGAAGCTGGCGCAGGTGCAGCTTACACTTCCACGGGAACCCCGTAGGAATTATTTCCATCTCCACGAGAATCCCACAGGAACTGTTTCCGTCCCCGCGGGAACCCCACAGAACTGCTTCCATACCCGTGGGAACGGGATTCCCTCAAACCCCATTCCCATGCAGGTATCTAATCCTAAGTGCTTCTGGGTAGGGATTTCATGATGGGTAGGAGGAGAACTCAGGAATCCTTTGTTAAATTATTTTATGAATAAAGAGAATGTGAAACAGAGCTGTAGACAGCCCCTTCATAAGTAGTCAGTAGCACGTCACAACACCTACATGGAATATTTTGTAGGGTCCAAGAAAGCAGAAAAGCAGACGATCTGCAAACTCCAAGACGGAAAATGATCAGAGCAGATCGTTAAGAGACAAAATATGATTTATTATTAAAAACCTTTTGTACAAATCAGTCCTCTGAGAGAGTGCTAGAAATAATGAAAACAAAGGCCCAATACAGAAAGAGAGAACTAGGGTACATCTATGAAGCAACTCATGATATGCAACCTTGTAATCAAAGCCACTAACACCTTCTGAGAGTCATGTCTTTTCTGACTCTTTCTAGAACAAATAAAAAAATTGCTATACTAATTCGTTTTCCTGTTGGCACAACATTCTGCTTGTCTTGTGAGACAATATAACATGTAATTATCCATAAATTTTTAAAGGACTGTGCTGTTTTATCTGGATCCAAATTTTGATTATGAAAATATGGCCTGACAACCTAGTTCTGGCAGGCCGACTGATTTTCTCATATTTCCCATAAGATTTGTAGCACCCATAATGACATTTGCATAATTCATACATCCTTATCCTTGGAAATTAAATCTCCCTGCAAACATCTTTACACCTGGGACATTACTGAATAGCTGAAATTGTTTCTTCTGATCTAATCATCTTAATTTACCCTAGAACGAACAATTAAGCTGCTGATGAACTTTTTTTTTTTTTTACAAGCTGTGCTTTAAGTGTAAACACTATATACACACAATGCATTACACCATTGTTTTGCATACAAGAATTCCAATCCACCATTGCTCATGTCATGTCTATCAGTAGCTGTACAATCCCAGAACTTAAGATAATGTAAATTATTGACTGAGCAATCTAGTATAACTATTGAGTTCCTCTCCTCTCCCTCCAGTGCTGAACTGCAGCTATCTGCTTCCACTAATACAAGTACAGATCCATGAAAGGCAATGCTTGATATGAAGTTTGTTTTGTCAGCTGACAACTGTGATGCATTTTCCCCACTGGACAGCCAAAGGAAAACTCTGGAATGAGAGGGTATAGGAAGAAGTTAAGAAGTTATAGGCTCAGGAGTAATCTAAGGAAATACCTTTTCATAGAAAGGGTGGCGGACATGTGCAGGTGGTGGAGCCTAGGTCTGTGTCTGAATTTAAGAAAGCGTGGGAGCTCTTAGGGAAAGGAGGAGAGTGGTTACCGTGGATAAGCAGACTGGATGGGCCATTTGACTCTTTATTTGCCATCATGTTTCTATATGGAGATAAAGTCCATCCTCCTCCTCCACCAGGTCTGTGAATGTCCTAAAACAGCAGACTTCGGTTTGACTGTTTCACAGCAGCAAAATGGTAGAAGATCACTAATGTAATCACGAAGGCTACAAGTGTGAATAACATATATAATGTATATACAGTGGTAACTCACCTGCAGCAGGTGTTCTCCAAGGACATGTATTCTAACATCTGGGTTACGTCATCTGACAGAGTCTGATGCTGAATGCTACTCAGCATAATCTCTTTTAAGAGCCTTTTCGAAGCATCATACCACACATGTGCAAGTGCTTTCTCGCCCAACCACATTGGCTCGAGGGCCTATCAATACAATGATATAGCTAAATGAATACAACTCCTATGGGAGAAAGAAAGGGATGTAAGAATACATGTCCTGCTGTCCTTGGAGAACATCTGCTACAGGTTAGTAATTTCACTTTCTCCAAGGACAAGCAGGACAGAGTATCATAAATCTGGGAATCCCTAATTACAAGAGTCATTGAAAACTAGTAAAAAAGAGGCCCATTTCCAACAGAAAGGAAACGGGCGCTAGCAAGGTTCCAGGGCTCCTCCCTCCCTCCGTCCTACCCCTGTCCAGGCGGCGTCATTGGGGAACATGGAGCCTGGGCCGCCGTAGCCACGCGGCGCACACCTCTGGCACATGCAGGTTGGGCTGTTTTGCTATTTTCTTTGGCGCTCCACGTCACAGCTCGCCTCACACTGGCTCAGGCCCGACTCGTCTGGATTTGCCGCTCCTGTCATCGCGGCTCCTCCCCTCTTCCAGCCAATCTGGTGTCTCCTTTCCCTCGTCTCCTCCCTCCAGCCCTGATGCATCCAAATTCGCCACTCCTGTCTTCGCAGCTCCTCCCCTCTGCTGGTGTCTCTTTTCCTTCATAGCCTCCCTCTGATCCTTTTCTATTGGCCCAGATGATTTCCTCTCCTTCCTCACGCCCTATGGCTGTTCTTCCTTTCTTGCAAGACCCCTGCTGATGTCAGACGCCAGCACTTTATCTACGGATCTCTCCTCCTGCACTCTGCTTCTACCTCGGTAGATGTTTGTTTTGCCCTGTTACTTGCTTTCTATCTGCTTGATTCCTCGTTGCTGAACTCTGCCTGGCTCTCTGACTACTCTTTGTGCCTGCTGCCTGCCTGTTGACCCAGCATGTACTCTGAGTACTGCGAACTCGTAGCGCCCGTGCTTGAGATGCATCGCGGTTTCCCAGGCAACATGGTGACATCACTGGAAGGCTTCAGACATTACGAACCGGGCTTCAACTTCCTGGCAGTCAGCTTCAGAATGTTGGAAGTGCAAATTATTATAGTAGATAATAAAGATAGGATAATAAGGTCTCAGAATGGCAAGACCAACCAGAAACCAAACCACCTTAACACATATACAGACTATAGTGGAGATGCAACCTGGGACAGAATAAAAATGGGCCTAAGAGGGTAGACCTGGATTCTAGACACTTAAATTCTGCAGGACTGTCTGACCAAACAGCTGTTGCATCATTACAGCAATGCAATGTGAATGTGTGGACTGAAGACCACATTGCAACTCTGCAAATCTCTTCAATGGAGGCTGATCTCAAGTGGGCTATTGATGCAACCATGGCTCCGACACTGATCCGTGATATGGCCCTATCATGCAATCTGCCAGCCAATTGAATAA
This sequence comes from Microcaecilia unicolor, assembly GCF_901765095.1. Lineage (NCBI taxonomy): Eukaryota > Metazoa > Chordata > Amphibia > Gymnophiona > Siphonopidae > Microcaecilia > Microcaecilia unicolor. Next base: position 278,297,918 of record NC_044036.1, read on the forward strand.
GGTGCAGTTACCAACAGATGGCAAGCTTGGTAGACTGTCTATGGGCTTTGGTCTGCTTCAGGTAGAAGGCCAAGGCTCGCTTGTAGTCCAAGGTATGAAGTACGTTTTTGCCAGGATGGGAATGAGATTTGGGAAAAATGTTGGCAGGACAATTGACTGGCTAAGATGGAACTCCAATATCACCTTAGGAAGAAACTTAGGATCTGTGCAGAGAACTACTCTGTTATGATGAAATCTTATATAAGGTGGGTCAGCTAATAGGGCCTGAAGCTCACTGATCCTGTGAGTTGAAATGACTACCACCAATAATACAACCTTATAGGTCAGGTACTTCAGATGATAGGAGTCTAGTAGCTCAAAAGGAGTTTATCAGCTGAGTGAGGATAACGCTGACGTCCCATGCCATACTCAGAGGTTTAGTAGGGCGCTTTGCCTATAGCAAATCTCTCATAAATGGAACAATTAGAGGCTGTACAGAGATGGGTTCACCTTCCATATCATGATAAGCATTAATTGAACTAAGATGAACCCTTACAGAGTTTGTCTTCAAAACCAACTCAGAGAGGTGCAGGAGGTATTCAAGCAGTTTTTGTGTGTGAAAAAGTCAGAGGATCTAGGACCATGCCCGCACACCAGATGGCAAAACCTCTTCCCCTTAAAAGTGCAACACCTCTTGGTGGGATCTTTTCTGGAAGCCAGCAGAATTCCTGAGCCACCCTCGGGCAGTTGAAGGGATGTAAATTCTATGCTCTCAACATTCAGGCCATGAGGTCAAGAACTGGAGATTGGGATACAAAAGCGACCCCTCATTCTGCGTGATGTGTTCTCTGACCTCCACACTTCTTCAGAGGCCAATTCCAGAAGAGGAACCATTTCTGTCTCACCCTATAAGGTGCAATGAGGATCATGGTTCCCAAGTCCTGCTTCAGTTTCAGCAAAATCTTCCCTACCAGAGAGGTAGGAGGATATGCTAGTCTGCTGTGTGGCAGGAGCCTAGAGCAGAAATGAGAAACCTTGTTGTTGAGATGAACAGCAAAGAGATCCACCAAGGAAGTGCCCCGCTCTCAGAAGATCTTGAGGACCACTCGTGTGGTTGCATCATCCTTCTCCTGCCTCCCGACATGAAAGATAAGATCCTGTACCCCCCACCGCTTGTTGACATAATACCTGGCAAACTGATTGTCTGTCTGGATTAGCACAATTTGGTTCAGTAGCCGATCTCTGAAATCCTTTAGAGCTTTCCAGATTGCCTGAAGCTCCAGGAGGTCAATTTGAAGTGTGGTCTCCTGAATGAACCCCATCTTCATATGCTCCCCACCCTAGAGGATGAATCCGTGGTCAGTATCTTATGAGATGGAAGAATTTTAAATGGTAGTCTCATCATTTTGTATTGAATTGTCCATCACAGCAGACAGAATCACAACTCTGGGGTGACCATGATGACATCCCATAGGTTCCCCGTTTGAGCTGATTGAGCTGTGGGATCTTGCCAGGTATTTGTGATCTGGATTGGCCCTGAGGAAGGAAGGCTTAAGATTGGAGCCCTATTAGATATGATACAATGTACTCCAATTGTTGGACTGGGTGCAAATGGGACTTTGAGTAGTTGATGATGAACTCTAGTAGCTCCAAAACCCAAATCGTTGTCTGCATTGATTCTTATTTGTCAATTGTCTAGGCAGGGAAATACATGAACTCCCAGTCTGCACGGCGATGCTGCGACTACAGCTACTCTTTATTAAGTACCACCAAACCAGCACGCTGTGGGGACTAGTAGTCAAAACAAATAATTAATGTCCCAAACATCTATGTAGAAAGCAGGATTTTTCAACGCACCATCTGGTGCATGGGGATAATCAGATTAACTGCCTCTCACAACCATACGAACAATCTTGTTCTCTCGCTACAGGCGAAATGGTGTGGTGCAAATCCTCATGTAATCCCCTTACTTCTTTTTTGTTTATTCTTACATCTTTTATATCCCAAAACTGTGCAAATTCGCAAGAGTAAATAAATATATTGCTTCTAAACATTAACTTATCTTTAAAAGGCAGCAGCTTAACAATAACAGGGAACCCCCGCCGACATGCCCAAGTTTCGCATATGCATTTTGTGAACACTCTGGGAGTGGATGCAAAGTCAAATGGAAGAATATGGTACTGGTAGAGGTGTTTTCCTACTTGGAATCAAAGATACTTCCAGGCCAGGAAGTATCTGGATATGGGTGTAAGCATCTTTACAGCACAGCCAGTCATTCTTCTGAATCACGGGAAGAAGGATACCCAGGGAAACTATTCTGAACTTATCTTTAACCAGATATTTGTTCAGGTCCCTTAGGTCTAGGATTTAACAAAATCTCCCTATCCTTTTGGGAACAAGGAAGTACCTGGACTAGAATTCCCTCCCTTATTCCCCTGGTGGAATGGGATCAACCACATTGGCCTTGAGAAGGGAAGACAATTTTTCTGCAAACACTTCCGAATGCTGAGAGCTGAGATAAGATGCTCTTGGTGGGAAATCTGGAGGTGTCTTTTGCCAATGGAGCACGTAACCTACCCAGACTATTTGGAGAACCCACCAGTCTGAGGTTAAAAGGACCACCTTTCCTGGTAAAAATTCTACCAGGTCATCTGGGACTGGAACTGTCACTGTGGCTGTGCTCTCATGGAACCAGTCAAAAGCTTGTCCCTTGCTTTGACTGGGGAGCAGGCTGGGCCTTCTGGAAGTGCTGCTGTCGGGGATGGGAGAACTGGAGCTGTTGCAATGGGCAGGAAGAAGGAAACCTACACATTTGAGTAGTAGGATCCTTTTCTAGGCCCAGACAACCTCTGAGAAGTGGAGTTTGCAGAAGGAGACAGTCAAGATAGGGATTTAATGTGTCAGTGTGCTTTTTAATGAGGTCAGTGACCTCATCCAACTTGTCCCCAAAAAGGTTACCCCCTCAGCATGGAACTTCCACTAGCCTCTCCTGAACCTCAGGTTTCAGGTCAGAAACTCACAGCCATGAGAGTCTGCACATACCCACACCTAAGGCAGAAAATCTGGATGCTACATCAAAAGTGTCACAAGTGCCACTAGCCAACTATTTCCTGCACTCCTTCTGTTTCTTGGCTAACTGATGAAGGGACAGTGTCTGAAAAGTCTAGCACACTTTGTACCAGGGACAACAAGTAGATGCTAAGAAGAGCTGATAGGTCTGGATGGAGATGAGCTTCAAAGTCTGGTAAACCTTTCTCCCAAAAGAATCCAGTACACGAACCTCTTTTTCTGGGGGAGCTGAGGCACGAGTGTTCAAACTCCTGGCTCTTTTTAGAGATAATTTGACCACCATGTGGTGGGGCAATTACGCCTGCTCAAATCTGGGAGCCCTCTTGATTTTATAAATAAGTCTGCCTTCTTAGGAACGACCTGCATAGAGAGAGGGGATCTCCTAATTCTTCATCTGTGCATCCCTGAGAATGTTGTAAAGGGGCACTGTCACAGCAACTCTATGTGGGGAATCATAATCCAAAACAGTCAAGAAGGCTGCCCTGGGCACATCCTCCCTCTCCAACTTAAACAGAACTGACTCCACCATTTCCTGAGCAAAACCAGTGAAGGAGAGTTCTTCAGATGGAGACTCTCTTTTCTCCTGTGGTACGGAGGGATCTGAAGGTATATCACAGGACTTCTCTGACAAGAAGTGCTCATGCTCCACTTTAGACTACCATGGATGGTCCGTTTCAGACTCAGCAAAATACTCCTCATGAGAGGTCTCTGTGCCTGCCTCAGTTTGCTGGTCTGATGTCCAGGCCTTGATACTCCAGATCAGTTGGTGCTGGCCCCGATGGCCTGATAGGCATAGGCGTCAGTGACCTCTCGACAGGCAGGCCAAAGGCCTCCAATTGAAGCTGGAGCAGTGCTAAATCTCATGCAAGCACTCTCAATGCCTGAACACTCTGCAACTGTAGCAAGTGTCTCCTTAAGCCAGGACGGAGACAGTCTGCAAATCTGCTGGTGCCAAATCCAAAGCGGAATCTCAGCTGTATGGAGTCTTCTACACTGATGCTGCAACAACAGAGGAGGAGCAGTCCTCTCGGTGCCAACGCTTCTCGGGTGTTGGAGATGTTGATGCCCTGGAACTCCTGGCACCATGGCTTGAGAGGGACCAATGCTGATGATTCTTAGATTTGGCTTGATGCTGGGCATCGGGATCCCTCGATGCCAATGAAGAGGAAGTTGAATAAACATTCCTTCTTGGTGTCAGGTCGAATGTCAATCAGTCCTGGGGTCCTGTTACATCACCCAATGTCGAGGCAGATGGAGACCTCCACGATGCCAATGCACTCCCAGTGTCAGACACAGCTCTAGCAGCCATGGGGACTTATGCTTCCAATGCCTATGCCAATGGATCGGACTTAGCTTCAAAAAGTTTCTCATGCTGAGCTCACAGGTGTTTTGGTCTTTTTTTTTGGGGGGGGGGGGGAATTCTGCTTATACAGAGAGCATAGTTATAGGCATCATGGTCTGGCCCCCAGCACAACAGTTGGGGATCAGCCCTACAGATGACTGTTGCACCAGGAACAGCGTTGAAAACCACTGGGGATTTTCTGGGACATGAAAAGAAAAACTGACAACATTAAATCAAATGGCTCAATGGTGAGGGGAGAAAAAAAAAAACACTTGATGTAATCCTACCAGAGCTCAGGCCCCCCAAAAAAGAAAAATCAGAGAAAATTAAAAAGGCCAAAAACTATATGGATATATAAAATGGGTAAGGGAAGGAAAAATATGATAAACTCAAAAGAATCCTGCATGGGAAAGCACTAAAATGAAAAAGAGTCTGATGTGCTGAGGAGTCAGCAACAAATGTGGTCTCTCCGCTCCATAGAAAATAAGAGACTAATGGTCCTGTGAACCAACATCAGGCCAGAAGGAACTCATGGCACACAAGATGCGATACTGCCAAAAGCCTCTTAAAGAGACATTATACTGGGCAGCTTTCCACACTGGGTTTCGAAGGATGACATCACCCAGATGTAAAATGCACTGTCCTGCTTGTCCTCCGAGACAACACTTTAATTCAGTTAAATAATGAAATGTAACTGGTACTCTGAAATACATGCTTATTATGCTAAGAACTTACAAGCACACACACAGACACACAAAAGGTAACTCTTTAGTTTCCTTAGTAAAGGTTGTATGGATAAATTAAAATATTTAATTAAAGGAGAAATTTGCAAGCATGCTGAAATTGCTTTCCAATTGTCAAAAGTTTCAACATCTTCACATGGAATCCATGCAGAATACAGGGAGAAGCCCAGACCTCTGGGGTGGATAGGAGGAAGAAGCCCAAGCCCAGATCCACAAGAGTCAGCACCTCTCCCTTAGTCTCAGCTGCACACAGAGGAGTCCTGACAGGGAAGTAGCAGCACAGAAGTATATTCATCAGACACACAAATGCAAAGTATAAACCTCCAACCCTCGTGACGGAGTAATTCTAAAGTTTATAGGTATGGCAATGAGGGGTTGGAAAGAGGAGATAACAGCTGGAAAGGAAGGTTATAGGTTAAGATAGATAAGCAAGCAGACTGGGAGTCTGAAAGGGTTAAGTGATGAAAGGAGGAGATGTGTAATAAGAAGAGGGTAAGAGCTGAAGTGCTAAGAAAGCTAAAAAAAAAAAAAAAAGTTTGGGGTGGAGGAGCATGACGGAAGAGGCATAGGAGAATGTATGGAATTGGGGAGAGAACCTCGAGGCAGAATAACTCAGGGACTCAGGGCAAAGAGGGGTTAATCAGAATATTTCTCAACATTTCAGGGGGTCCATTTATAAATTCCCCAAGGCCACTAAACCTATTTAACATTGAGAACGCAACTTTGCTCACTAATGGTGTTACTGCTGGTATTATATCTCACTTCAGAACAAGTGAATTAAAATAACATTGTATTGCTTGACTATTGTACATATCTGTCACAATTGTATATATCCAAAGAAGAAACATAAGCAAGAATGGTATGCAATACACTGCTATTTAAATGGGCTTTTACTGAAGGAAACCACACTATATGTCAGGCATGATATCAGCATTAAAAGAGCATCTCTGAGTGGAAAGTAATTTAGCACAATTGCGCAGTTCCGATGCGATTGAAGATATTCGCCTAACACGTTGTATGTATTAAAAACAAAGCTTGAATAAGCGAAATGTAAATCCACTGTGCTATTATAATGGAACAAGATGTCAAACAAATTACTATATAAAGGCACTCTCTTCGCAAGGTCCTCCTCAACTCCTATTCGATTCCTAATGCACTGGGCTCATCTCACAGTCTTCACTTGAGTCACAAGACATAGGTAATGCACGCAAAGTCAAATAAACTATGTTGTGTTCCTTATATTTACTTCTGTCTTTCCCTAGCTCTATATACATTGTTTCCTGTCACTCCTGCTTCCATAGCTGAAGCATTTGCTGACGGTTGCTGACGTCAGCAGGTGATGGCCATAATAACCAGCCCACCTCAGAGGCATAGGAATCCTCCCTCTGCTGTGAAATTTGAACTGAGAATTTGCTTCTTCCCTGCACAATCTCTAGGGCTTTAAAATCGCTGCAGTTTCAAAATCTCTGCAGTTTCAATGACTAAACTCACAGCTTTTTCCTGTCACTCCTGCTTCCATAGCAGAAGCGGTTGCTGACATCAGCAGGAGGTGGCCACAGTAACTTGCCCACCCCAACGTGCCTCAGGTGTCGCACTGAAGGGGAATGACTAAGGGGCACGTCCCTTAGTGTGTCCCTTTGTGCGATGCTTTGTCAGTGTTTGGAGGCCTCTCAGTATTGTTATTTCTCTATATTCTCACCCTTTAGGTCTGTTATTATTCTAGCTGAATAATAAAATCACAACTGCCTCTTTTTTTTTATTTTGTTTTCATTATGTTTATCACATATTTGCTTTCGCAGACATTGGGTGCTTGTTTAAAAGTATTCCTTAAAGAATGCTAACAGCCTGCTATATTGTTTAATTTCTTTTCTCATTCTATCTAGATACTTAATTCATTCTACTAATGGGTTTGATTCCTATTTTGCTATCCCAGTGATATATTATCCTTATTAGTTACCAACTTACCACCAAAGGAATCCCTCTGGTTTTGCTCCTAGCTACTTGAATTGAAACAATCTGAACATTGTGCCTTCTACTAAACATCATACTAAAAAAAGGCTCCAAAACCTTTTGTAATAAATGCTACTTGATTAAAGTCCCACTATCGAGCAACTTTACTTGTTCTTGTTTTCCTCTGTCTGTAGGTTATCACGGTGCTCGATCGGTTGTTAACAAAGATGTAATTATAAGATTGGATAACTGATGCTCAATTTGATTTTGCTATAATCTCTGAAACTTAGCTACACGCAAAAGATGATCCTATTATTCTCGATGTATGCCCACCCAGTTATTCCTTTCTTCATTTCCCTAGATCTAAAAAATAAAAGTGGAGGTGGTTTACCTATCATCTACAGATCTTTATTTGAGGTAAAAAAAAATGATCTCTGAATTCCAATCTCCTAATCGGGAAATTGCTACTTGTTCTATATCTTGCAATTCTTTATTTAAACCTATCTGCCTCCTAATTGTTGGAACATAGTTGAGGCTGATCTTACCGAATTCATCTCCAATGCATGTATTAATAATGATAATATAATAATGGCTGATTTTAATTTACATCTTGAAAACATTACCAACCAATACACCAAGAATTTCCTAGAATTCCTTAACGTTTGGCAATTCTTGCTTTTCAACGAAATGTCCTCTCATGTTAAAGGTCATCAATTAGATATATTAGCAATGAAATTTACAGACCCAACTAATTTTTTCATCTCAGATTTTCACAGGACCCCAATACCTTGGTCAGATTACAGTAGCCTCTTTTTCTTTTTTTTTTTATTTCACTGGAAGGAAATTGTCATTCCAAATCCCAAAATTTGTTACATTCCTTTAACACTAGTGGTAAAATTGACCTTTCAAAATTCTGGTCCAATGAATCATTCAGTGCATTACTTACCTCAAACCCTTCCCTGAATTTCATTCAGCAATGGAATGATACTTGTAAAGTAGTCCTTGATGTTACTGTACCTGTGATTATCAAATCGCGTCCAAAAAGATTATCTCCTTGGTTCAATGATGATCTTTTACAAATGAAACACAAATGGAAGAGATGGGCTAAGGACAAATCCGCTAAACAATGGATCAATTGGAAAAAACGTTTGAAAATCTACAAAGGTATGGTCTCGAAAGCGAAAACCTCCTACTATTCCAAATTCATTGGTGATACAGTAGTCAACCCAAGGAAACTTTATTCATTAGTAGTTTATTGGACACTCAACTAATAACTAATTCAACTGATCCCACACCTACTGTCGACCACTTGGCTACTTATTTTAAACAGAAGTAGCTAAAACCAGACTAGAACTTAACAATACCCCTTCACCTATAGATTATTTCCTCTATTTACATGATCCTTTACTGCCTCATTCTCAAGCAGATAGAATCTGGCCCATTTTTCAGCCAATCACTACTGATCAGGTCAATCACATATTACACAAATACACAAATTTACACTGTCTGCTTGATACATGCCCTACTTATCTCCTCAAGTCAGCTCCTGATTTATTCTTACAACATTTGCACTCAAATCTTACTTTGATATTGTCTCAAGGTTTCTTTCCCTCTCACAATGTCAATATTATTATGACTCCTATACCTGAAAATACCCAAGTTTAGTTTCCAACTATAGACCAGTAGCCTAAATTCCTCTTCTTATTAAAGGACTTGTCATGCTCCAACTTATGGAGTGTCTCCAGCTTCATGCCATTTTTCATAGAGCTTACCACCCTCTTAGCTAATTTTAGGAGAGAATTAAGTTTTGGCAACAAAATATTCATACTTCAATTTGATCTATCCAGTGCCTTTGATACTGTTGATCATAATATTCTTTTAAATATTCTCGACTATTACAGAATCTGTGGATTTGTCCTAAAACGGTTTTCTGACTTCTTAAGATCTAGGTCACATCAAGTCAAACAAGCAGGTGTATTTTCTTCCACATGGTCTCCTGGCTGTGGGGTCCCTCAGGGTTCCCCTCTTTTCTCCATCTTGTTTAACATTATGATAATGATACCTCTTGGTCATCTTTTAGAAACACATGGTCTTTTGACATACATATATGCTGATGATGTCACCATTTATATTCCATTCTCTAATGAATTACTTGACATAACTCACGATTAGTTTAGGGATAAAAAAGAAAAAGAAAACTTACGGAATCACGGGCTTCTAATTTCAAACTAAACCTTAACATGGATAAAACTAATAAATAACCTTCACCATTCTATGAATCTTAGTAACTTTACTATTAAGAACAAAACCCATACCCTTGAGTAATCAATGGAAATCTTGGGAGTCACAGTAGATCATTTCCTCACCCTTGAAAACCAAGTCTCTAAGTTGACCTCGAGTGTCTTTCACTCACTTTGGAAGCTAAAGAGATTGAGGCCATTTTTCTCTAAATCTGTTTTTCATACTTTGGTTCAATTCCTTGTCCTCACCAAATTCAAATATGCTGGACTTAAAGGTGGTCTTCTCAAAAAATTAGAAACCGCTCAAAATGCTGCTGTTCATCTTATATGTAGATCTCCTTGCTTTGCCAAAGCCACTCTTCTTTTATATGAGCTACATTGGTTACCAATAAGAGATAGAATACCTTTCAAATTATGCGTTTTCATTCACCAAATCCTGTTTGGTTAAGCCCCATCATATATGAAAACTCTTATTGAATTAGCCCCTCGTAATGCTGTTTCATCATCTAGAGAATATCTTGTCTTACATTTCCCTATCTGTAAAAATGTGATATATAAAACAATTCACTCTAATTTCTCCTAACAAAGCACCAAAATTTGGAATTCTCTTCCTAAATCAATCAAGTTTACAGATTATTACTTAACTTTTAGAAGTCTTCTAAAAACATATTTCTTCAGTCTGGCCTTTATGAATACAAAGAACTCTATTTTAATTTTACCCACACCCTTTTCTTAGTCTCGTTTCCCATCTAGTCCTGCCTAATTACGCTCTCACCTATCCACCCTTGTTTGTCCTTGAGATAGTCTAAATCCCTAGTTATTTACTGCACATGTATTAATTTGCTACCTGAAATTATTGTAATTTGTGTTATATTCTGTATATTATTATTTTTCATTCACTTTATTGTCTGTTTGTAAGCCACATTGTACTCGAGTCCAATGTGGGGTATAAGTGTCATGAATAAATAAATGTTAAACGTAACCGGTTATTGTACTTCAGTAAAAGTAACAAATATTGTCCTGTACTTCTTTACAAGTAAAAGTGACAAACATTTTGCTTAAGTAATAATTTTGCTAATTTTTTTTACTACTTTTACTCAGTTACATCTGACAATTGTAGTAAAAAGTAAAAGCAGAAACAAAACAAATGGTGATTCCTCAGTAAACCAAATGAAAAAACCCAGGAACAGGATTTTGCTATTCCAAACTTACTCATGAAAACAATGGATCATCTCATCTTAAATTTTGCTGTTCAGTGAACACAGCCTATAAGAACAGTGGAGTTGCCTGTGTTTGTTGAACTGGTTACTGATCTCCAGTCATATGGAACAGTGATGAGTTTGATCACTTGAAGCAGGAAGCTGGTTGCAATTCTTGGTGGACAGAAATGACTCTATTACAACAGACTGCTGTTCATCCCATAGAAAATTTTACAATGGGTTGACTGTCCACTTGATTGATGTCATTAGAGAGAAAGTCTTGTTGTCTGGCCTTAGAACTGGTTCCAGCAGCAAAGACCACGTCTCGGTACCAAAGGCAAAGCTTCTTAAGACAAGGTTTGCCTGCATTACTTTTTAGTGAGGATCCTTGGCATTGCAATGCCATAAAGATGTTCCTTTCTAGGTGTATTGGAAAAAAGGTTCCCTGCATTTAATGCACACAGATATTTTGGACTCCTGAAGCAGGCCATTAGTTCACAAATGGCCCGTGTCGGGTCCTGTGTTCTTATACTTAAGATCCGAGTCCTCCATTGTTTTAATAAAGGATTGTTTCAGTTGTTTAATTGCATACCACATTGTTTTTATTTGGTGTTTTCCCTCTACTGTCCTGGTTCTCATATAATTCACTGCCAACAAAACTCAATACGATTACTGAATGAACACAAATTATTACCAGAACGGTCTGTCATTGTATACTTCTGTCTTTTCAAACAGTTGCCAACACCAAGTTTTGTCCCACTATTGTATCCTTCAACAATTCCACTGACAACAAAACTCTAGTTAATGTTTGTGTGGGATGTCTTCTTTGTGACCACCTCTGTGCTAAAGGCATCACCAGATTGTACATGGTCCTTTAATTGAACCACGATATTTTCATGACAAGCCTTCAAGAGATATTATGCTCTCGTCAACGGATTGTGCATTAGATTGTGAGCCCTCCTGGGACAGAGAAATATCCAGTGTACCTGAACGTAACTCACCTTGAGCTAATACTGAAAAAGGTGTGAGCAAAATCTAAATAAAATAAATACATAAATACAAAATGAGCCAAGGATGTTGTCAAACTGCACAAACATAATACATTTATGTGGAGGTATATTTTTCAAAGCACTTAGACTTACAAAGTTCCATAGCAACCTATGGAACATTGTAAGTCTAAGTGCTTTGAAAATGAGCCCTTCCATAGTAATCTATGGAAATCTAAGTCTAAGTACTTTGAAAATGAGTCCCTATGTCTACTAAGTGCATATTTTTGGCTTTTAGCTTCCTCTTCAAGCAACATCTGGGTTATAGCAGGACCCTAAACATTGTAAAATTCCAGTCCATATGCCTAAGAGCCATAGTGAAGGCTACACTGTATTCTACACAGCCAGAAGTGAAAGGGTTAAGAATGCATATGGTTTTATGGCTTATTTTGGTGTATGTACTCTACCTAGGTCAGCTATTAGCTGAATTCAAGGATAATTAATGAATCAAGGAATGAAGAAATATTCAGAAGAACAGAACCAAGCAGCAGACAGAGGGGTATAACCATACATGTAGGCAGGTACAATCCTAAACAAAGGCATAGAGGAGGTAACCTATACAGAATGGTAAGTACGACTCTAGCCACCTTGCTGGGCAGACTAGATGGACCATGCTGGTCTTTATCTTAAGGATGCAATAACAACCCCTACGCCAACTTTGTGGATGGGAAACCTTCCCACTACCACCCAATCCAGCTTACTTGTTTCCCAGGGATAAAAGGTAGCATAAAGTCATGGAGCTGCCGTCAGTCTGCATCACTGTTGGCTTTGCCAGTCCCATACCTCAGAAACAGAAGTGATGTCAGAAGGGGCGAGACCGGCAGGCCCATCAGTGACATAGACTGATGAGGGCTCCACACCTTTTATGCTGCTTTTTATCCCTGGGAAGCAGCTACACTGGGGAAGGAGAAGTGGTCAAGAGTGAGTCCTGTGCTCAGAGACACCTTTACTCTGTTAAGTTGAGCTAGGGGCAACTTTGCCATTGGTAAAAGAAGCCCTGCTTTAACTGCTGTTTGTTACTATGGATAAATCTTTGAAAAGAAGAAAAAGGAATGTCAATAGGAAACCAAACCTTCTGAAAAGAAATGAAGTGAAACTAACTGAACCAACTGCAGGAGTAACGATGCTACAAAGATTGTGCTGGTACAAAGCGACACTGTTATAAAAGAAGAAACAGTGCGGCATGCTCTGACTACCTACCAGCCTTAAGCAAAATAAGCAGCAGCAACTACTTTTGTCTGGAGTCCCAAAGCTTTAAACAACATCCAAGATGCAAAATGAAACTAATGTGCCTGGCAGTGGGTCCCTGGGGATCTAAGGAACTGTAGACTGGTACAAAAGCAATTCAGATACAAATTGCCCCAGCAGTGCATTCCCTAGACGGCAATGCTAGTGTTTCTGGACCCCAAATGCTGGTGTGCCCTTGTGTGCATCTTGGGCATTCTAGCAGCTCCTGCACAGAACCCTGTGACTAAGGGGATTCATCTTAAAAACAAATAAGGAAATGTGCATTAGGTTCTCTCCAGCAACAATACAAAGGACTCAAATTTCAGGGCTGGGGTAGGGTTACCATTTTTTGTCCTCATAAAAAGAGGACACTTGCCCCGCCCCTATAACATTCCCATGACCCGCCCCTTTCACGCCCTGCCCGCCCCCGGTCACCCCCTCCCCTGTCATCTCCACTCTCCCCCCGTCACCTCCCCTCCCCTTATTCTACTATCCCTGGTGCTCTAGAGGTACCTCTTCGGGGCAGGAAAGAGCCCCCTCTTTCCTGCCCGGAGCGCTGCTGCCAGCTCAGCTGCCCTGCATCCTGTGAGTCCGGCTCGCGGCGTTTCAAAATGGCCGCCGAGATTTGAAGTCTCACGAGGCTGCTTCAACTCTCGGCGGCCATTTTGAAACGCCGAGAGCCGGACTCACAGGATGCAGGGCAGCTAGCAGCAGCGCTCCGGCAGGAAAGAGGGGGCTCTTTCCTGCCCCGAAGACGAAGAGGTCCCTCTAGACCACCAGGGATAGTAGAGTAAGGGGAGAGGAGGGGAGGAGAGTCCCGCCCCCGCCTGCCCACCCCCGCCCCACCATCCAGCCTATTTGTCCAGAAATCCGGACAAACGGGCAGGCTGGCCAAATCCGTCCGGACATGTCCTCAAAAGGAGGACATGTCTGGGTAAATCCGGACGTATGGTAACCATAGGCTGGGGTAATGCTCTTTTGGACATACTGACTGGGCCCAGTAAAGAGCTCCAATGCATTTTCCTAGCTGCTGCAAACAGGGGAAAGGGAAATGGGACTTGATATACCGCCTTTTTGAGGTTTTTGCAACTACATTCAAAACGGTTTACATATATTCAGGTACTTATTTTGTACCAGGGGAAATGGAGGATTAACTGACTTGCCCAGAATCACAGGGAGCTGCAGTGGGAATTGAACTCAGTTCCTCAGGATCAAAGTCCACTGCACTAACCATTAGGCTACTCCTCCAGGGTGCACTGAACGGGTAAAGGGGATTTGAATTTAGCTCATTTCTTTTTCAGTAGCTCAAGGTGAATTACATTCAAGTACAGCTGGTATTTTCCTGTACCCAGAAGTTTTTACCTGAGGCAATAGAAGATCAAGTGACTTGGCCAAGATCACAAGAATTAGAAGTGGGATATGAACCCCGTCTTTCCTGGGTTTCAGCTTGCTGCTCTAACCATTAAGCTACTTAGGTTCTGAAAAGTGCAGTACCAGAGGCCAGCCACCTAGAAAAGTGTATAAATATTGCCATCTGACTTAGTGATCACTATCTTGTGCTTAATCCTGATAAAACCCTTTATGTTGGATCACTGATCATACCTCCTCTCCATCTCTAATGCAGGTTCTCTTTGGAATACCTGTCCCTGTGGTTGATTCTTTTAGATATAATAATCTTGGACTTTCACTAAACAGATCACTGATCTGAAAACTGGACTCTTCGTCCTTCGTCAATTAAGATCCAGGAATTACTTGGGCAATGATGCACTACACATACACTTTCATGCTCTTACGGGCTCTCAATATGATTACTGTAATGCTATCTATGCAGGCATCTCTCAAATGAATCTTAAAAGGTTACAGTCTTTACAAAATACAGCTGCTCATCTCCTACCTTGGGCTAAAAGATGGGACCATATTGTTCCCCTATTCTCCCACTTAACACTGGTTTCCCTTTAAACAAAGGATCAAATTTAAAAGACTAGTCTTGGCTTTTAAGGCCATACACAATCGTGTCCCCAACTATTTGGCCTCCTTTACCATTCCCTATGTTCCCTCATGCTTTCTATGATCCCTAAACAGTTACAGGCTGGTTCTCTCTGGCCCTTTCTATGCTCGATGGAAATTCACCTGACACAGCACTTTTTTTTTTTGTAGCCCTGATGCTTTAGAATGACCTTCCTTTATCCTTAAGCTTAGAATTCTCAAGAAATTTAGACAAGATTAAAAACACATTATTTAGCATCACTTCTGGGGAACTGATAAGACCTAGATGGTGGATCCAGATATTGAATTTCATCTTGATACCAGACGAATTCTCTCTTCCCTTGTGATGATTGTGAATTGACTTCGTGATTGAATGTGGCTCTCTCTAGCCGATTGCTGGAATTAATTAATGAAGTTCTTTTTTTTTCTGATTTTAGAATGCAAACTGCCTTGACTTGTATTGCAAATAAGAGGGAGGTCTAGAAATTTTTAATAAATGACAAACAATTGCCAATTTGGAAGGAGGAAATATCAAGTGGCAAAATGCTTTGCTGCCCTTAGGGGTGATGAGTTAGAGAGGTTTTGAACAACTACAGTCTGGACCAGGAATCTTTAAAGAGAGTAGCACCTGTAGGGCAGCAGTTATCACCAGTTCCTCTGGACCTGCTATATCGGACTGAGGTGCCCCACCCTCAGCTTTAGTTAAAAGATGACTAACTAGCCCAGCCTAATTAGGTGAACAAGGAGAAAAAGAGAAGGTAAAGAAATGTTTCAAACATCCTAAGACCCAAATTAGCCAAAGTAATTGGATCACAATGGACATCTTTAAAGCTAGAAAGCCATTCTACATGGTTGCACACATACTCAAACACATTTTCTGAACGTTATCTGAAGTTTCTCAGTAATTCAGCTTTTTATCCCTTCGATGTCAACGTTCCCTATCACAGAAGGATAGAGTTCACCAACAGATGACATCTCGGCTGAGAAGAACTATATCAAGCACTGTGAGAGAGAATCAAAAAATATATCTATCAGAGGTCTTTCAACATATCTTCTAAATGTTGCTATATTTCTCAAGTGGAGCAACAGCTTTATGTGGCATCTTGTTGTCCAGGTGTGTCAAACATGTAGCCCGCAGGGAAGTTCTTTGCCGCCCACATCATAATATCTAATGTGCATTCTAAATTTAACATCTGGTTAATTGTATAGGGGGCCCTTTACAAAGCCACGCTAGTGTTTTTAGCTCGCAGTAAAAATCAGTTGGCAGTAAATGGCTGCGATGCCCATAGAAATATAATGGGCATCTTAATTCACCGCCAGCTGATTTTTACGAAGAGCTAAAAATGCTAACGTGGCTTTGTAAAAGGTCCCCCATAATGTAAAATTGGCTCCTAAGTAATTGTAATGGGAAGAATAGGATAGATGAATATTTTAATGTGGCCCATTAATGAATGTGCAGCTGCTATGGCAGCCCATCATTAGTCAGGAGTTTGACATATCTGTTCTGGTCTGAAAACAAAACAATTGTTCAAACTAAGCCATGGTAAGTGCAACATTGGGTTTCTTATACTTTTCAGTATTGTTATCACTAGACTCAATATACCACCTATAATTCCAAAGAATCCTAAGGTGACTTACAAAAAGCAAACAATAAAAAAAAAAACTTTGATGCAACTTAAAAATTGTGTTTAAAGTGAATGATACATACCTGTAGCAGGTGTTCTCCGAGGACAGCAGGCTGATTGTTCTCACGACTGGGTGACGTCTGCGGCAGCCCCCACCAACCGGAAAAAGCTTCGCGGGCGGTCCGCACACAGGGCACGCCCACCGCGCATGCGCGGCCGTCTTCCCGCCCGTGCGCGACCGTTCCCGCCAGTTGAATGACAAGCAAAAAGATGAAAACGCAACTCCAAAGGGGAGGAGGGAGGGTAGGTGAGAACAATCAGCCTGCTGTCCTCGGAGAACACCTGCTACAGGTATGTATCATTCACTTTCTCCGAGGACAAGCAGGCTGCTTGTTCTCACGACTGGGGTATCCCTAGCTCTCAGGCTCACTCAAAACAAGAACCCAGGTCAATTGAACCTCGCAACGGCGAGGATACAACAGAAAATTGACCTACGAAGAACAACTAACTGAGAGTGCAGCCTGACCAGAATAAATTCGGGTCCTGGAGGGTGGAGTTGGATTTACACCCCAAACAGATTGTGCAGCACCGACTGCCCGAACCGACTGTCGCGTCGGGTATCCTGCTGGAGGCAGTAATGTGACGTGAATGTGTGGACAGATGACCACGTCGCAGCCTTGCAGATCTCTTCAATAGTGGCTGACTTCAAGTGGGCCACTGACGCTGCTATGGCTCTAACACTATGAGCCGTGACATGACCCTCAAGAGCCAGCCCAGCCTGGGCGTAAGTGAAGGAAATGCAATCTGCTAGCCAATTGGAGATGGTGCGTTTCCCGACAGCGACCCCTAGCCTGTTAGGGTCGAAAGAAACAAACAATTGGGCGGACTGTCTGTGGGGCTGTGTCCGCTCCAAGTAGAAGGCCAATGCTCTCTTGAAGTCCAATGTGTGCAACTGACGTTCAGCAGGGCGGGTATGCGGCCTGGGGAAGAATGTTGGCAAGACAATTGACTGGTTAAGATGGAACTCAGACACCACCTTCGGCAGGAACTTTGGGTGGGTGCAGAGCACTACTCTGTTGTGATGAAATTTGGTATACGGAGCATGAGCTACCAGGGCTTGAAGCTCACTGACCCTACGAGCTGAAGTAACTGCCACCAAGAAAATGACCTTCCAGGTCAAGTACTTCAGATGGCAGGTATTCAGTGGCTCAAAAGGAGGTTTCATCAGCTGGGTGAGGACGACGTTGAGATCCCATGACACTGCAGGAGGCTTGATAGGGGGCTTTGACAAAAGCAAGCCTCTCATGAATCAGACGACTAAAGGCTCTCCAGAGATGGCTTTACCTTCCACACGATAATGGTAAGCACTAATCGCACTAAGGTGATTCCTTACTGAGTTGGTCTTGAGGCCAGACTCTGATAAGTGCAGAAGGTATTCAAGCAGGTTCTGTGCAGGGCAAGAACGAGGTTCTAGGGCCTTGCTCTCACACCAAACGACAAACCTCCTCCACTTGAAAAAGTAACTCTTTTTAGTGGAATCCTTCCTAGAGGCAAGCAAGACACGGGAGACACCCTCAGACAGACCCAACGCAGTGAAGTCTACGCCCTCAACATCCAGGCCGTGAGAGCAAGGGACTGAAGGTTGGGGTGCAGCAACGCTCCGTCGTTCTGCGAGATGAGAGTCAGAAAACACTCCAATCTCCACGGTTCTTCTGAGGACAACTCCAGAAGAAGAGGGAACCAGATCTGACGGGGCCAAAAGGGCGCTATCAGAATCATGGTGCCGTGGTCTTGCTTGAGCTTCAGTAAGGTCTTCCCCACCAAAGATATGGGAGGATAAGCATACAGGAGGCCGGTCCCCCAATGGAGGAGAAAGGCATCCGACGCTAGCCTGTCGTGTGCCCGTAGTCTGGAACAGAACAGAGGCAGCTTGTGGTTGGTCTGAGAGGCGAAAAGGTCCACAGAGGGGGTGCCCCACTCTCGGAAGATTTTGCGTACCACTCTGGAATGAAGCGACCACTCGTGCGGTTGCATGACTCTGCTCAGTCTGTCGGCCAGACTGTTGTTTACACCTGCCAGGTATGTGGCTTGGAGGAGCATGCCGAACTGGCAAGCCCAACGCCACATGCCGATGGCTTCCTGACACAAGGGGCGAGATCCGGTGCCCCCCTGCTTGTTGGTGTAATACATTGCAACCTGATTGTCTGTCCGAATTTGAATAATTTGGCAGGACAGCCGATCTCTGAAAGCCTTCAGTGCGTTCCAGATCGCTCGGAGCTCCAGGAGGTTGATCTGCAGATCCTTTTCCTGGAGGGACCACAGACCCTGGGTGTAAAGCCCATCGACATGAGCTCCCCACCCCAGGCGAGATGCATCCGTCGTCAGCACTTTCGTGGGCTGCGGAATTTGGAATGGACGTCCCAGGGTCAAATTGGTCCGGATGGTCCACCAGAGCAGTGAAGTGCGGCAGCTAGTGGAGAGGCGGATGACATCTTCTAGATTCCCGGTGGCCTGAAACCACTGGGAAGCTAGGGTCCATTGAGCAGATCTCATGTGAAGACGAGCCATGGGAGTCACATGAACTGTGGAGGCCATATGACCCAGAAGTCTCAACATCTGCCGAGCTGTGACCTGCTGAGACGCTCTGGTCTGCGAAGCCAGGGACAGGAGGTTGTTGGCCCTCGCTTCGGGAAGGAAGGCCCGAGCCGTCTGGGTATTCAGCAGAGCTCCTATGAATTCCAGAGACTGTGTTGGCTGGAGATGGGACTTTGGGTAATTTATCACAAACCCCAGCAGCTCCAGAAGTTGAATAGTGCACTGCATAGACCGGAGGGCTCCTGCCTCCGAGGTGCTCTTGACCAGCCAATCGTCGAGATATGGGAACACGTGCACTCCCAGCTTGCGTAGGTACGCCGCTACCACCACGAGACACTTTGTAAACACTCGTGGGGCAGAGGCGAGCCCAAAGGGCAGCACACAATACTGAAAGTGCCGTGCGCCCAGGCGGAATCTGAGATACTGTCTGTGAGCTGGCAGTATCGGAATGTGAGTGTATGCGTCCTTTAAATCCAGGGAACATAGCCAATCGTTTTTCTGAATCATTGGCAGAAGGGTGCCCAAGGAAAGCATCCTGAACTTTTCTTTGACCAGGAATTTGTTCAGGCCTCTCAGGTCTAGGATGGGACGCATCCCCCCTGTTTTCTTTTCCACAAGGAAGTATCTGGAATAGAATCCCTGCCCTTCTTGCCCGGGTGGTACGGGCTCGACTGCATTGGCGCTGAGAAGGGCGTAGAGTTCCTCTGCAAGTACCTGCTTGTGATGGGAACTGAAGGATTGAGCTCCCGGAGGACAATTTGGTGGCAGGGAGGCCAAATTCAGGGCGTATCCGCACTGCACTATTTGGAGAACCCACTGGTCGGAGGTTATGAGAGGCCACCTTTGGTGAAAAAATTTTAACCTCCCTCCGACTGGCAGATCGTCCGGTAAGGACACTTTGAGGGCGGCTATGTTCCCGTGAATCCAGTCAAAAGCCCATCCCCGGCTTTTGCTGTGGAGGCACAGGGGGCTACTTAGGCGCACGCTGTTGACGAGAACGAGCGCGCTGGGGCTGTCCCTGTGCCTGACGAGGCCTTCGGGCCGGCTGGGTGTACCTACGCTTATTATAGGCATAGGGCGCAGCCTGCCGGGCCCGGGAAAAACGTTCACCTGCTGAGGTGGATGCTGAAGGCGCACGGTGGGAGAGCTTGTCGAGGGCGGTTTCCCGCTGATGCAGTTGGTCCACCAGCTGCTCGACCTTCTCACCAAAAATATTATCCCCCCGGCAAGGGACGTCGGCCAGTCTCTGCTGGGTG
This sequence comes from Microcaecilia unicolor, assembly GCF_901765095.1. Taxonomy (NCBI): domain Eukaryota; kingdom Metazoa; phylum Chordata; class Amphibia; order Gymnophiona; family Siphonopidae; genus Microcaecilia; species Microcaecilia unicolor. The sequence goes on from NC_044036.1 coordinate 278,318,175, forward strand.
TGGTTGTCCAGGTCAGAGGCACGCAGCCATGAGAGCCTGCGCATCACTATACCTTGAGCCGCAGCACGAGATGCCACGTCACAGGTGTCATAGATACCCCTGGACAGGAACTTTCTGCACGCCTTCAGCTGCCTGACCACCTCCTGATAAGGCCTGGACTGCTCCGGCGGGAGCTTATCGACCAGGTCCGCCAGTTGCTTCACATTGTTCCGCATGTGGATGCTCGTATAGAGCTGGTACGACTGGATGCGGGTCACGAGCATGGATGATTGGTATGCCTTCCTCCCAAACGAGTCCAGAGTGCGAGACTCCCGCCCCGGGGGCGCCGAGGCGGTATCCCTTGAACTCCGTGCCCTCTTGAGAGCAGAATCCACGACCGCCGAGTCATGGGGCAATTGGGGCCGCATTAACTCTGGGTCCGAGTGGATTCTGTACTGGGACTCTGCTTTCTTGGGAATGATGGGATTAGATAGTGGTCTCATCCAGTTCTGAAGCAGTGTCTCTTTGAGGACATTGTGCAACGGCACCGTGGAGGACTCTCTAGGTGGTGATGGATAGTCGAGGACCTCGAGCATCTCAGCCCTCGGCTCATCCACAGAGACCACGGGGAAGGGAATGCAAATAGACATATCCCTTACAAAGGAGGCAAAGGAGAGGCTCTCAGGAGGCGAGAGCTTCCTCTCTGGTGAAGGCGTGGGGTCCGAGGGAAGACCCGCAGACTCCTCTGAGGAGAAATATCTGGGGTCTTCCTCTTCCCCCCATGAGGCCTCTTCCTCGGTATCGGACATAAGCTCATGTAGCTGAGTCCTTAACCGGGCCCGGCTCGACGTCGAGGCACCGAGGCCTCGGTGTCGTCGAGCGGTGGACTCCCGCGCCGGCAGGGACGAAGCTCCCTCCATCGACGTCGATGGGGACTCCACCTGCGTGGCGGTCGAGACCGGCGCCGCAAGCGGCGGCGGTGTCGATGGCCTCGGCACCGGGCTAGAGCTCGCCGGCGCCACAGTCAACGGCGCCGAGGGCGCAAGCACCCCCGGCGCCGGCACAGCCTGGCGCAACAGCCCTTCCAGGATCCCCGGAAGGATGGCTCGAAGGCACTCGTCCAGGCCCGCTGCCGGGAAAGGCGGGGGGCCGGTAGAGGTGTCGGTGCCGGAAGCTGCTCGGGTCCAGGAGACTGCACCGAAGTGCTGGGACCCTGATGCGTCGGTACCTCCACTACCGAAGGGGATCTCTCCTCTCGACGCGGACGCTTCGGCGTCGACTCCTCACCAGTACCGAGCGCTGGATGCATCGAAGGCGACCGATGACGGTGCTTCTTAGATTTCTTGCGGTGCCCGTCATCGGTGCCGGGTGGAATGGAGGAGGAGGAGGTCAATCCCCCTCGGTCTCGAGGAACCGGGTCAGACAGGGTTCGGTCCCGAGGGCCATGGGCCGAGGGAGTGACCGGGGCCGATTGCCCACGCGGCCTCTCACCCCTACCCTCACCGGAGGACCGGCGGGCCGACGGGACCTGTGCTCCTGGGGTCGATGCCATCGGTGCCGATTTCTCGGGCATCGATACCGGTACTGAAGAACCGGCCGTCGATACCGATGCCGTCGAGGTCGACGTCGAGGGGCCGGCGCAAGTTCCAAAAAGACGGTCCCGCAGAACTTGCCTCGCAACCTGAGTCCGTTTCCGGAGACCAAGACACAAGGAACACAACTTGATATTGTGCTCCGGCCCGAGGCACTGGAGGCACCAAGCGTGGGTGTCGGTCTGCGAGATCGGCTGGCCGCGCCGACCACACTTCTTAAATCCACTCGGGACCTTCGAGGACATCGACGGAAAAATCGCGTCGGCGAAGTTAAAGTCGTCGATGGTGGCGGTAAATCACTCCTCGAAAAATAATCGACCGCGCGTCCACAAGGCCACAATGCGACGCCCTCGCTAGAAAACGAGGGAAAATAAAGCGCGTGCTCTCTTTTTTTTTTTTTAAAGAAAAAGGAAAACTGGAGCGCGCGGCAACAGAAATAAAAAATAAACGAATTCGCGAAGAATGCGACGGTTTTCCGGGGCTGACTAAGAGAGAGCGGCAGTCGCACGACTCTCTCCAAGCGCGGAAAAGAAAGGACTGGCGGGAACGGTCGCGCACGGGCGGGAAGACGGCCGCGCCCTGCGTGCGGACCGCCCGCGAAGCTTTTTCCGGTTGGTGGGGGCTGCCGCGGACGTCATCCAGTCATGAGAACAAGCAGCCTGCTTGTCCTCGGAGAATAGCAAGTAACGAAACACTTTAGAAATTTTATGTTTTCTTAATTCTGAATGTTTAATGCACAAAATAATTTCAGGCAATTAAAGAAATAAAAAAACAAAAAGAAATCCAAAAAAATCATAATATAAACCAAATAAATTATAACTGCATGGCCTCCATGGTTGAGAAAGAAAGAGAAAAAGGAAAAACAAAATAATCCAAAGTCAACATGAACAACCAAAGAGGTCCTTTACAAACAATTATACTGAAACTTGTAACCCACCTCACTAAGGAGCCCTTTTACTAAGTTGCAGTAAAAAGGGGCTTGTGTTAGTATCAGTGCATTTTTTTGATACTCACTGAGGCCCCCTTTTACCGCAGTGGGTGGGGAGCTCTTACCGCCACCCATTTGAAATGGCAGTAGGGGCTCCCATGCTAACCGAGCAGTGCATGGCATTGCCCGATTACCGCCAATTAAGTTCCAGTGCTACAAAAAGCAAAACAAACAATTCCTGTAGCACTGGAAATGGTGTGCCCTTGGGTGGCCCTGTGGTAGTTCCGGACTGGTGAAAAAGTAAGCCCACTGCTGCACACCAACCCTTTATTAAAAGGGCTCCTAAGGGTTACCATATGGCTCCAGAAAAAGGAGGACAGATTGAGCCAGTCTGGATTTTACTTCCATTGTTTTCAATAGAAGCAAAACCTGGACTGGATCAATGTGTCCTCTTTTGACTCACATATGAGACCTGGAAAAAAAAAGCTCAAAATATTTTGAGGGTAATGCTTTAGAAATGAATAGTGAAAGCTCTCTGGAATTCCTCCAAAGTCTCGCCACATCACTATATATAGGGTTTTCACATCCCAGTAGTTGCTCTCCAGCTTAATCTTAGTGGTAAAGAAAATAGTGGAATTACTAAGGAAAATGCTATGCTGATGAAAACAAAATCATTTATTGGCACAAAAAAATCATACACGTAGCAGATTAAACTTCAGTTTTCATATGACAAAAATTCAGCTCTCACTCACTCATGAACAGCAGCTATGAGCCAATACACAGAAGTCAGTAAATCAGTGCAATTTTTCAGCAGGCTGCTGCTCGCTTGTCACAGTTTTCATGGTTGTGGGAGAATAATCAGTGTAGAAAGAAAAAAAAAGACACACTAATCATGCTGGCTCTACTATAAGATTCTCAAAACCTTGCATTTCTACAGAAAAAAAGTAATAAGTTGGAAAGAATTTTAAATGATTTTTTTAAAAAGCATAACAAAATTTTCTTTCATTATATGCGTTAGGTAAAAAAAAAAAAGGAAGAAAGTATTCAAGATGTCATTTACTAATGGTGCATGCCAGCATCATTAAAACATGCTATTTCCCACAAGGCACACTGCATAAACGTATAGTAAATGACCCCTCCCAATAAGAAAAACAGTGGGAGAGAATAAAGACAAGAAGATGGGAAAATAGACAAACCAAGGACAAAAAAGTAACAGTATCATATCAACTGCATCACTATTTCAACTAGAATATCTCAATATTCCTACTCACCCTAACTTACCAACATGGTAGCATATCTCCCTCTTAGTATTTATAATGATACTAACACCAAATCTGAATCCTAACTAATATGTTGTTTGCTTCATTGTTGACATCACAGGTTGGTGTTGTTTTGGGTTTTGCATCATCTTTTGTCCCAGTAGGGTATTTATGGAGTGATTGCCCTTTTTATTGTCAGATGACCCCTAATGGTACTACTGCAAGACTACCACTAGGGGTCATTGCATCCTTTTACAGAAAACAGTGCCAAAAGGGGCAGGAGAGGAAGGAGACTGCCACAAACACCATCATGGCAATGACAGTAAGTGTTGAGTAGTTTATTTATTTATATGGTGTTAAGATGTTATGCCTTGGATTCACATCAAGAGTGATAGAGTTATTATGATATTATAGATGATACGCTGGTTCCTCCTGAGGAAGAGCTGAAATGCGGTCCGGCATCGGGGAACCGCTTGTGAATTTGAACAGCAGTATGTCATTGCCGTGATGGTGTTTGTGGCAGCCCCTCGCCCGGCCTATTGTTAATTGGATCAAAGAAACCCAGACAGCGCGCTGGCGTGTTTACATCAAGCATATGGATTTTGGTACACACAGTGAATGCGGGAACTTTGTGTCAGCTCAAGCAATATAAAAGATAAGCTGGCTGTGTGAATGAAGACACAGCTGAAGTAAAAAAAAAAGCTTGTGTGAAGCCCAGAAGCGCTCGGGAAGACAACAGCTCATGTCTTAAAGTCAATAGCAATGTACTGTGTGTTATATATTATGTGCTACATTGTGCTCATGATGTTCGTGGGCATATGGCTATTGACATTTAAGGTTTTAGTACATAAGTACATAAGTAATGCCATACTGGGAAAAGACCAAGGGTCCATCGAGCCCAGCATCTTGTCCACGACAGCGGCCAATCCAGGCCAAGGGCACCTGGCAAGCTTCCCAAACGTACAAACATTCTATACATGTTATTCCTGGAATTTTGGATTTTTCCAAGTCCGTTTAGTAGCGGTTTATGGACTTGTCCTTTAGGAAACCGTCCAACCCCTTTTTAAACTCTGCTAAGCTAACCGCCTTCACCACATTTTCCGGCAATGAATTCCAGAGTTTAATTACACATTGGGGGAAGAAAAATTTTCTACGATTTGTTTTAAATTTACTACACTGTAGTTTAATCGCATGCCCCCTAGTCCTAGTATTTTTGGAAAGCGTGAACAGACGCTTCACATCCACCTGTTCCACTCCACTCATTATTTTATATACCTCTATCATGTCTTCCCTCAGCCGTCTCTTCTCCAAGCTGAATAGCCCTAGCCTCCTTAGTCTTTCTTCATAGGGAAGTCGTCCCATCCCCGCTATCATTTTAGTCGTCCTTCGCTGCACCTTTTCCAATTCTACTATATCTTTCTTGAGATGTGGCACCAGAATTGAACACAATACTCAAGGTGCGGTCGCACCATGGAGCGATACAAAGGCATTATAACATCCTCACACCTGTTTTCCATACCTTTCCTAATAATACCCAGCATTCTATTCGCTTTCCTAGCCGCAGCAGCACACTGAGCAGAAGGTTTCAGTGTGTTATCGACGACGACACCCAGATCCCTTTCTTGGTCCGTAACTCCTAACGTGGAACCTTGCATGACGTAGCTATAATTCGGGTTCTTTTTTCCCACATGCATCACCTTGCACTTGCTCACATTAAACGTCATCTGCCATTTAGCCGCCCAGTCTCCCAGTCTCGTAAGGTCCTCTTGTAATTTTTCACAATCCTGTCGCGAGTTAACGACTTTGAATAACTTTGTGTCATCAGCAAATTTAATTACCTCGCTAGTTACTCCCATCTCTAAATCATTTATAAATATATTAAAAAGCAGCGGTCCTAGCACAGACCCCTGAGGAACCCCACTAACTACCCTTCTCCATTGTGAATACTGCCAATTTAACCCCACTCTCTGTTTCCTATCCTTTAACCAGTTTTTAATCCACAATAGGACATTTCCTCCTATCCCATGACCCTCCAATTTCCTCTGTAGCCTTTCATGAGGTACCTTGTCAAACGCCTTTTGAAAATCCAGATACACAATATCAACCGGCTCCCCTTTGTCCTTTTAATAGTAGGCGGTAAAGGGCGAGTGGTGAATGAATGTAGATGGATGTGAGTAGTCAGATGACGGATGTCACCTGGTTTGTAATCATGTAATTTGAGATAATAATAAATAAATAAATAAGTGTTTGTATATTACTGGATTTTTTTTTATTAGGTTAGATTAAATCTAAGCTGCCAAATTCCAGACCATGCCTCTAGCTTTGCCAAGTCCTTCCTCATGTTATCCACACCATCAGGAGTGTCTACCCAATTGCAGATTTTGATATCATCATCATTAAGTTTTAAATTATTTAGGGGCCCTTTAACCAAACAGCAGTAAAAAGTGGTCTTCGCGTGCCCATGACCCGCGTACTAAGGCCATTTTTACTGCTGGGGTAAAATGGCCCAAATTCCTATTTTTGGTATTAATGGCCATGCGCTAATTTTGCCATTAGAGCATGGCCATTAAAACTGAATAGCACATGAGCCCTTTCCGCCACCCATTATGTAGACATTAAGGATTCGTGTACTAAGCAAGTGATAACCAATTAGCGCAGAACACACCCATTCTCTACCCCCCCCCCCCCCCCCAGACATGCACCAAATAATAAATTGTTATTTTTCAGCACATGGGTAGCGTGCACACATGGAAAAATTATTGTGGGACACCTCAACAAACTCTGTGGTATATCAGTTTTTTGCTGCAGTAAGCACGTTAGTGCTTGCCCCAGCTTTGTAAAAGGGCAACTAAGCGGACGAATCTATTCAAAATGGTTTACAGCATAATAAAATAATAAAGCCAGAGAAATAAAGAAATGCGAGCCAGAAAAATGTATGGTTTGTAGTATTATTTATCCAGTATCCTCCTAAGGAATAAATTCCTTTAAGTGATAACATCCTGTATACAAACGACCTCTTAAGCATCAGAGGAAAAAAAGGGCTTTTAAATCCTTTCTAAAAGATAACAATGTTCCCATCTCACGCAAATATGTCGGTAGTTTGTTCCAATAGATAGAACCAACGACAATAACTACTAAGAACTATTTCTCCATCTACTTACGTGACTGTGCTTCATGAAAGGAATTTCCTGAGGGCACAGAAAGATTCATAACGATGGATTCTTCCTAAAACATAAACTGGTTTTTGAGTATAACACAATTTAAATATTAGCACCATCATTTTTAAAAAGCAATGTTCCCTAACTGGTAACCAATGAAGTTTTCTTATTGGGGGGGGGGGGGGGGGGGGTCAGCATGAAATATCAGTCCATCAAGCTGAGGAACAGCATAACCCTAAGGCACTACCATCTAATTTTCTGACTTCATCTGTGGTTATCACTAAGCCATGTGTTGCACGCAAAGCTTTTGGTTCATAAAGCTAGGAAAAGCTGTTCTTTCCTAGGCTCTGTAAGTGCTAATATAACTGGTTCCAGGAAATCCATGTAAAAGCATGAACTGGCATTTGCAGTCTTGCTAATTAACCATCTTACCATCTGACCATATCATCTGTTAGCATAGTAGTTACAACCCTGCTCTGGAGGGGACATATTCTAACCAGTATGGTTTTCAGGATATCCATAATGAATACTATAAGACAGATTCTCATTCGTCAGAGACATAAAGTAAGCTCTCCTCAAAACCCATTTTTTTCCATTGGCATTTGGCAGAATAGCAGTAGTGGGCAAGAAGGAGTGGTGTTCGTTCCTGCCCCCCCCCCCCCTAGAGGCCACCAGACCACCAGGGCTCTTCAACGGTAGAACTGGGGGGGGGGGGGTTGTACTGTGCAGTGGTGAGCAACCGGGCAGAGCGTCTAGGCCCTCGGACAGTGCCCGGTTGCCAAAATGGTCAGTCCACCCCTTGGGGGAAGGGTGCAGTGGGGTAGGATAACTACAGATATTCAGCTATTTATCCAGCAGAGCAAACAAAAAGCCGACTGCTATAGAAAAAAACTAAATTTTAGACACTTCTCTACAGGAAAGCCTGGCACTCTTGCCTTTGCCAATTATTCATAAAATGAGATGCGCTCCTTATGCCCCTCTACACATGTATAGCAGTATTAATTCAACGGTTCTGCATCAGATTTTCATAGAACACGCCAGCAGTTTTTGAAAAATCTGCCATTTCACTGCATAAAATGAAGATGATTTAAAATCCAAATGGCAATTCTATACATTGGCACCATCAATTAATTGCAGCTTTATTGTGCTGCCTACCGCTAATTTCTATAATGGCACTTAGGCATGCCTAAGCTATTATAGAATACAGGCATAGTGTAGCAGTGCTGCATCAAAATATAGGTGCAGTCACTGATGTCAATTCAATAGCAGGCGTCAGTGAGCACACCTAAGTGTGCCATGCCATGCGCATTCTATAAGTTGTGAGTGGAGTAGAACGGGTAAGTGTGAATCGCTTTTTCACTCTTTCAAAAAGCAGAAAGACCACGAGACACAATTAAATTACAAGGAAATACGTTTAAAACTAATAGGAGGAAATATTTTCTCACTCAAAGAAGAGTTAAGCTCTAGAACTTGTTGCCAGAAGATGTGGTTACAACGGTTAGTGTACCTGGGTTTAAAAAAATGTTTGGACAAGATCATGGAAGAAAAGCCCATAGTCTGCTATTGAAACAGACACGGGGGAAACATGGCTTACCCTGGGATTGGTAGCATGTAATGTTGTATTTGGGTTTCTGCCAGATACTTGGGACCTGGATTGGTCACTGTTGGAAGTAGGATACTAGGCTAGAGATGGCCTCTTGGTCTGACCAGTATGACTATTCTTATGTTCATGATACACCTATTCTCCTCCCATATTAATGCCCCTCATTCAGTTGCATGTTTACACACCTACCTGCCAATTATTGGCACCAATCAGATAGATAAGTACATAAATATTGCCATACTGGAGGTCCATCAAGACCAGCATCCTGTTTCCAACAGTGGCTAATCCAGGATACAAGTACATGGCAAGATCCCAAAACTGTGCAATACATTTTATGCTGCTTATCCTAGAAATAAGCAGTGTATTTTCCCCAAGTCCATTTTAATAATGGCTTATGGACTTTTCTTTTAGGAAGCCATCCAAACCTTTTTAAACCCCGCTAACTCCTTTTACTACATTCTCTGGCAACGAATTCCAGAATTTAATTACACGTTGAGTGAATATTTTCTATGATTCGTTTAAATGTACTACTTTGTAGCTTCAATGTGCCCCCTAGTCTTAGTGCTTTTGGAAACAGTAAACAAGCAATTCACATCTACCCATTCTACTCATTATTTTATAGACCTCTATCATATCTCCCCTCAGCCGTATTTTCTCCAAGCTGAAGAACCCTAGCCACTTTAGCCTTTCCTCATAGGGAAGTCATCCCATCCGCTTTATAATTGTCATCACACTTCTCTGTACCTTTTTTAATTCCACTATATCTTTTTTGAGATGTGGTGACCAGAATTGAACACTATATTTGAGGTGCGGTCGCACCATGGAGCAATACAAAGGATTACAATCTCCTCATTTTTGTTTTCCATTCCTTTCCTAATTGTACCTAACATTCAATTTGCTTTCTTAGACACTGCACACTGAGCAGAGGGTTTCAACATATCATCAACGATGACGCCTAAATCCCTTTCTTGGTTGGCGACTCCTAATGTAGAACCTTGTATTACGTAGTTATAGTTTGGGTTCCTCTTTCCCACATGCATCACTTTGCACTTACATTAAATGTCATCTGCCATTTGGATGCCCAGTCTCCCAGTTTCATAATTTTTCACAATCCTCTTGCGATTTAACAACTTTGAATAACTGTGTTGTCAGCAAATTTAATTACCTCACTAGTTACTTCCATCTCTAGATCATTTATAAATATGCTAAAAAGCAGCGGTCCCAGCAATTATTAGTAAAAAAGAAAAAAATATTCTAACACATTTGTACTATTTGCCTCCAGTATTAGTGGTCTAGAAGGGTAAAAGATTAACCATATTTCAAACAGGCCCAGGTATTTTAATCCAGAGGAGTGACAGAATGAATGCATCAAAATCCTCCAAAGCCCTCTGGGGGGTTCTCATTATGCCATTATTAGTGAAAACAAGTCAGCTGTCTTGTCTTGCAATGAAAACAAATTGTGGAGGTTAGAAACAATGAACAAAAAAAACTTTCAAAAACTCATTTGCTTTTCCTAAACAAACAAAAAAAAAAATAGAAAGTACCTTAGTATTTGAAGCAACCTATTAAAACATCTTTATATAAATATATATAAGAAGCAGACCACAGTTTAAAACTGTGTAGGATGATCTTCCTATAGTGTCTTTCCCATTCACAAAATGATACTGAATTAGACCAGTGGAACTGCACATTTTCCAGATTTGGGGCGAGGGGGAACACTATTGAGTACTTTTCACCATTTTCTATTTTCCTGAGATACAAAAGGGTCAGTTTTGTAATCTGAGCAGCCTTACTGTCATATTCACACAAGTTACTGTGACCATGGCCTAGTCCTCCTCTGATATATCTATACTATCTTTATTGAATTGTGTCCAAGATTCTTAGAACAGCAAAAAAAAAAAAAAAGTTCTGATTCCATTAACTATCATTACTGAACAGAGATGTTTCCTCCCCATAAAAGATCCAGACTCTAATTTCAGAATAGAGAAAATATTTCTTTATGAGCTACTGGATGGATCTTCTAGGGAAAAGAGTATCCCAGTGTCTACCTAGCTCTCTGTTCATGCATGAGTAGGTGCATGGCTCTAATACCTGATAAATTTCCAAGCTAAAGAAACTTCACTGGACAGGCTAGAGAAGTTGGCATTTTTAGGGCAAATCTGTATGCTGAAAATGTCTCTCTCTGCGACACTTCTACAGATCAGTTCCACTGGTTTAGCCATTCCTTTCAACTTTTTCACATCTTTGCATGCCTGGGGATTTATTTTTCCTCTCAACCCATAACCTCAAACCGAAATAAAGATACATTCTGCTACTTTCTTTTAATAACCATTTTCCAAACCTGATAAAATTAACCATCAAGTGCATATGAGGTTAGGGCCATGCTAAAGCTTGGGCGTACTCTACTACCTCAACACACTCAGAACCCCTGGCTCACCTAGAAGTTTCAGGACTTTGAGCAACACTCTGCTCGGCAGCACTGGAGGCAGAGAAGGGTGTATTTTTGCGTAGACAGTCTATCCACCCTGGTGATATTCATTGGTACCCATTTCTGGATATGGCCATGAGGTGCCCAGTTGATGCACAGCATGAATGAATCCAATGGAGGAGGTTTCAACAATGAGAAGAAAATGTGACACAGTGCCCTACAATCTCAAAAGCCCATATAGGTAAAGAGTACATAATTCGTCTGTTGATTCCAACTATAATCTAGCAGCTTATGAAGAATACTGTCTACTGCAGCTGCTGGAACTATGTAGTGACTGAGGTCCAATAACAAAAGCAAATCAGTTTAAATCAAAGCCCCTCTGGCTCTAGCCATACACCAAAGCATAATAATTCTTTAATCTTCAGACTCTCTACAAAAAATGGTACAGAAACAAAAAGAAATGTATGATAGGCAAAAGAAAAACAAATCCCAGTAGGGAACAGTTGCTCAAAGTAAGTGGGTGTATGCGAATCGAGAAAACATCAGCAACAGACCTCAGAGCAGCAAGCTGCGGTGCTATGATTGCTGAGGTAATTATGAGTAATTTAGCAGTGGGAAGCTGTATTCAAAAACAGAGTTCTATGTAATATACCCAGTACTTTTAACCAAGAGATAGAACTTTTCAGCAAACTTCAGCCACTATTTCCAGCCACAGGGATACAGCTGCATAAGAAATGCACAGAATTAAAAGGGCATTTCATTAGGACTGGGAAGGAGTAGTATAGTGGTTAGAGTACCAAGAGACAGGAAAGCCAGGGTTCAAATCCCACTAAAGCTCCCTGTGAAGTTGGACAAGTCACTTTATCCTCCATTGCCTCTGATGTAAAAACTTAGGCCCTCATTTACTAAGCTTTAATGCACACACACTGCATAATGCAAATCACTATGGGGGCAATTCTATAAAGATTGCCAAAAGTTAGGCTCTAAGATGCAGCTTGCTAAGGTAACATATTTATAGTAACACAGTAGATGACGGCAGAAAAAGACCTGCACAGTCCATCCAGTCTGCCCAACAAGACAAACCCACATGTGCCATCCTGACTTGTACCTGTCCTCTCCAGGGCACAGACCGTATAAGTCTGCCCAACACTAGCCCCGCCTCCCACCACCGGCTCTGGCACAGACCGTACAAGTCTGCCCAGCATTATCCCCGCCTCCCACCACCAGCTCTGGCACAGACTGTATAAGTCTGCCCAGCACTATCCCCGCCTCCCAACCACCGGCTCTGCCACCCAATCTCGGCTAAGCTCCTGAGGATCCTTGTGCTAATTCTACAAGGGAAATGGGACTTGATATACCGCCTTTCTGATGTTTTTGCAACTATATTCAAAGCAGTTTACATACATTCAGGTACTTATTTTGTACCAGGGGCAATGGAGAGTTAAGTGCCCAAATTTGGTTAAGAATACTAGTTTAAAGGCAAGATACACAATGCTTACCGTGCTGTTAACGTTTTACTTTAGAATGGTTCTACCCAGTCTAAAGCAAACATTATTTAGCTAGTAATGCACAAAGGGGTTTTCCGTGGTTCTAACGTGTGCCATTAGCAACCACCGAGAACCCCATACAAATGTATTACAATGAGCTCAATAGTATTCTAATGAGCATTCCGGGGGATGCACAGCTTCAGAGCTGTTGGAGAGGAGGGAAGCACACAAGCAAACAGCTACAAAGGTTTACCTTCTTGTGCTTCCTACCTATCACCTCCCAGTACCCCTCCCCCAGCATCTTCCTGAGTGAGCCCCACTGCGATCCCTCCTGGGCGAGCCCCCCAGAATTAATTATTTTTTTAAATTCCCCTGGTGGTCCAATGGACCCTGACACCCCCCCCCCCCCCACACACACACTAACTTTTTTTTTAATATATATTTTCTCTGGTGGTCCAGTGGGCTGGAATCCCCCCCACAGCCCTCACCGTGCAAACCAAGCGATGCACAAAGGGGGATCTGTGCAGCTCATTTGCATGCAATCCCCTTTCTGCATCGCTCGCTGTTTTGTGATTCGCTAAATTTTACCGAGGCAGCAGTATTTTACAGATGCCTTTGTGCACTGGCCCTAAGTCAGCATTTGTGTGCCAACATTTAGGCGATCCCACTTACACCATGTCAATAACAAGTGTAAGTGCATGTACCCTCTTACATTTACATGCTAAAATTATATAATTACCACTAAGAGGCATATTTTCAAAGCAGTTTGGGAGGCTAAGTTCCATAGGTTTCTATGGAACTTTGGGAGGCTAAGTGCTTTGAAAATGAGCCTCTAAGTGCCCAACTATAACTTCTGTGTACAACTGTAACAGTCATGTGCATAAGGGCTAGTATTCTCTAGCTTATGTGTACAACTGGGGCCTACCTTTAAGCAACCTGTTAAAGAATGAGGGGGTATGCCCTGGACTTAAATTAATATGCATATAATTAACACAAGTCAATTAATGTAAGCCCTCTGGGAACAGCAAATACCAACTGAACCAGAAGAGTTAATTTATCTTGAGCAAAGGTGAATAAATAAATAAATAAATAAATAAATCTTCCACATGTAGAGAATTAGAAATATTTCTATAAGGCATCTGACCCTAAATGGAAAATGTCTTTCTTGAAGTAAATTATTTCATATTCCAAGCCCAGTGCATTAGGTTCAACCTATGGTCTTAATGAAATTGTATTTGGCTACTTCAGATCACTCTCCAGCCAGCATCAGACATCTCATCACTGGGCCTGGAAGCCCAGAACAGAGTAATATGAAGACTAAATTATCTCTGGCTCAAAAACAGAGAGAGATAGTGGATGGCTGTGACCCAGAGCTGATAAAAGCATCACCATGAATTGAGATGCAACTATTAATTTTTATTGGGACTGGTGTAGACAAAATGTTTCACTTTATTCATGACCATTACAGACAGCAAAGAGGCTGGATATTATTGATCAAAAAAAGAATGGGGACATAGAGTACTTTGAAAAATCTAAAAATCATATGTGCTGCCAGGGTTTTAAGTTAGATTAGAAGCTCTACACTATTAAGTATGCCTGGGCTGCTCGGTAATCTTCTGGGGCCACCTCTACAACACAGCGGAAGGGCTGTTCCCTTCCATAAGAGAGATCTGGGTTGGAATTCCAGTCCCCAGGATTTTTTTTGTTTTGTTTTTTCTTGTCTGCCAGATTGGAGGTGCTATGGAGATAATACAAGTGGGGCACTCCCTACAAGCTGTTCAGCTGCAGCACCAACTCTGCTATTATGCAGTAAATTTCAGAGGGAATGGTGACCCTTGCTTGAGGTTGCTCACTACAGTAGCTAGACATCACAAATTTTTGAAGGGGGAAGAGTTTAAAGCACTACTGTACCCTGTCTCTAGGTAGTTACAATAAAGGTTGATAGCACCATAACCCCTAGTAATAGCCACCTTGGGGCTAACACCATCTAATTTATATCCTTATGAAGCTGCAGTCTCTAGAAATTGCACACAGTACTCCAGATGAGGTCTCACTGGGAAATGGTTCCGCAGCTCTTCACTGCCCCAGTTATTTTCAGGGAACCTCCTGGAAACACTGCTGCCTCTTCTCCATCCTAAAGGCAACTATTTCTTTCCACTCTCTCATTATACCTAGCAGGCCAATGTCATGAGTGCACAAATAACAAGGGTAAGGGAATAGGGTAACAATCTCAGATTTAGAGTCTAGCTTCAACTTGACTCCCAGGCCTTGCGGGCCACCAACAGGTCTGGTTTTCAAGATATCCCTAATGAATATACACAAGAGATGTGAATACAAATCTTTTTCATGCCTACTAAATTAGGGATATCCTGAAAGCCTAGCCTACTGAAAGTCCTAGAGGACTGGACGTGAAGACCAAGGGTGTAGTCAAATACCCTCACTATAAAAACATTTCTAACTCCTATATGCTTTTAGTAATCTGGGAAGTAGAGTGGAAGAGTAGCCTAGTAGAGCAGTGAGCTGAGAACCAGAGAAGTCAAGGTTCAAATTCCACTGATGGTCCTTATAACAACCTTGGGCAAGTCACTAACCCTCAGGTACAAACTTCACTCATTCAATCCCTCAAATAACAATCCTCCAGTTAAGTCACACAATGCAGTTTCTTCCAGAACCTGAAATAAGTGTGTAAACAGAGGAGCCAACTCCTGCACATTGCCTCAGATCACTGCATAAAGCTGAATAAAGTTCAAAAAGATTAAGATATTTTCATTGAAAAGAATAGTGGACATCTGAAACAGACTGCCAAAAAAGGTGGCAGAAGCCATAACAATGGCACAGTTCGAGTATGCATGAGGACCTTAGTGGCTGAGGTAGAGAGAAGATCACAAATTGAGTAAGACCTGTCACAGGCAAAGTATACAGATACAAATGTGCAGATACATAAACCAACTGATCCTTTTCTGCTGACCTCTTCTAGATCTGAAAAATCTACTGTCTGGGCCCACCCAATGTTTGGTAGCAGTGCTGCAGACTACCATGCGTTAGGTGTTTCACTTCCTGTCAGGTAGGACTGCTGAGACCCATCGTTCATATCTCCTGGGTGGAAAGGAGTTATAGCCATTCTACAATGGTGACAATTAATGGCTGATTATAGGATCCATGACTGTAAGAGCCAAGGACTGTTTCTGTAATGACCAAAGATTAGAGAGGAGAAAGAACTGGGAGAAAACTGTCAGGGAAAGGCGAATGAAGGCTCATGGCACCAGATCCCAACCCTAGTTCCAACTGAGCTGAAGCCCAAAGCAGCAGAAGGAAACTGTCAAATAGAAAATTAAAAATAATATTCTCCTCCCCCCCCCCCCCCCCCCCCCCCCCGTGGAATGATTTAGGTTTACCGGATCCTGCCAGATTTTATGACAATGGCTTCCTGATGAGAGCCAAAGAAGAAAATCTGTAGGGGAGACAAGTAGCAGAAACAGAAAAACTGTCAAGAAGCAAAAAAATGTGCTCTAAAATGCCACTGCATCCATGACATGCATCACAGCTCAGACGCCCAAATTTATGATGTTTATTTTCTATGGCTCCAGACTTCACCCCATTTCTTTTCAAATAAACCAAAGACCCTGTAGACTATAAAACAAGAAAGTACACACGGAGCACATATGTTCTCAATCAAGAGTATGAAACGTGCCGTGTAAATCACTACTATAAATCATCTCATTTGAATACTTGCAGCTTTGCCTCACCTAATATTACAATGGCCAGACTACACTTGACGAAACTCTCGCATTCCCAGGTGTTACGAAAAGGGATGGTTCATCTTGATATTAGGCAAGGTAGAATGAACACTGGTCAAAATCCCTGTTGCCCCCATATAATATGTGTGGGTGTGAGAGAGTGAGAGAGAGAGTTAAAATAATTCAAAATATACAGCAAAAAGAAAAAAAACAAAACACAACCACAGGTTCTGGAACTTTACCAAGATTTTTGACTCTGAAGGACTGGCAGCATGCTAAATACCACTTAGTTTACAAGATTTTCTGATTAGATTTGGTATGGTCTGTTGGAGGGAGGGAGGTGGATCTCCACCTCCAAATTTGAAGCTTTCATGTAACAAAAAATGAGGCATTATGTGTTTTGTGAATCACTCTGTCCTGCTCTGGGTGGTAGCGCACAGGCGGTTGGAGACCTTTCACCTTCCTTCTAAAATACAAACAGAGGGTAGAAATATAATTCCACCCCACCCCCCTTGATTTAGCCAGATAATTATGCCCCTTTTGAGTGCCACTTTGCATTCAAATGATGATTGGGCAGCTCAGCCTGGCCAAAATTCTTTCCAAAGGCGCTCAGCAGCATATACTCTTGAAAAGAGGAAAACTTAAATTACCCGTTACTCTCTCTGCAATTAGAGATTTGCTTCCTTGTGCTGGACTACCTGGCGCTCTGACAAACAGCCTGCTAGCAAGGAGAGAGCAAGGGTGGAGCAAGAGTACAGGAAAGCCTAGGCAAACCTTCAACCCTACCCCCCTCCCCTCAATTAATTTCCAGCCCACAGCTCATACCTCCCTCTAAGATTTAGGTGATTAAACCCAACAATCATGATCATCCCACTTAATCCTATAAAAACATCAGAACAAGGGATATTTCCAAAAGTCATTTAGACAAGTAAACGAGCTGCTTAAAAATTGCCCATCCTTCCGTAGGTAAAAGTACTGCTGATGACAGTGTGTATGATTGTAAGGACCCATTGTTTTGTTCTGTTTGCAGCTACTCTATGCTGCCCCACAGAAGCTACTACCCTAGGCAACCACCTAGTCTTGCCTAATGGTTAAGCTGGTCCAGAAAGGGACCTCCTGATCTATGCCAAGGTGTTATTAGCAGAAACAAAAACAAAAAAAAGATTTCTCCTATAAAAGCTAAACTTCACAGTGCTCTACTGCCACATAAAGTATTTTAATGCTATAATAAAATCATGAGAGGAACACAACAACCTAGTCACATTTTGTTCTCTGAAGATCAACAGGACACAGTGTCAAGAAAAGAAGGTCTTCAATTTCAAATGAACTGTGATTAAAGATGCAAGATTTCATGGCATCCTAGATCTTTCTCCTTAGTTTTGTGCTACTTCAATTGACTGATAGGAATCAGGAAGTGGAGGTAATGTAGCTTCTTTTGCATCTAGTTTCCCCAGACAGTAGCCGAGGTAGACTTTGCCTCCTGCAAGAAGAGTGACAGCAACCTGGGTGGAGGACTGTCCCCCCTTCCTCCCCCCAAAAAACAACCTCTACCACTTTTATACTTTTTCACTCTACCAATCTCCCTTCCTCAAAAGCATACTTTCTCTCTAAAAAAGCCTAGGCAGAGATGAAATCTTACCCTATTGAATTCTTCACTAAAATCAGGCGCTGATGCAGAAAGCCACTCAAGCAGAAGCGTAAGGTTACTGAGAGGTGTACATGCGTGTTACTGGATGCACAATCACAAAAGTGTTCAGCACAGAAGTTAACTCACAAGGTGCATATGAGCACACAGTATATTAAAGTGAACGATAACAAGGCCATTTGGCCTTCCTCAGCAATACACAGAAGTAAACAGGGAATTTTAATGCACGCACATGCAAGAAATTCACCACCAGGTCCAAGGCAGCATAGAACGATTAGACGAGAGGATTTAATAACAGTTTTTAGGATTTGCTGCCAGAGTTATCTTTTTTTCTATGACCATAGCAAGAATCTGCAACTTTAAAGGACAGAATAGGAGGCAACAGCCAGTGACAGCTAAACGCGCTGTGATTGGCCGAGAGAGATCTGGAGGGGCATAATGGAAAGGGACGTCCAAATAGTTTTGATTTGGGTTTCCTCACACGTCCCGATCCCCGATTCTCTCCGGCGGTGGTCATTTCGGGCATGTAAGAAAAACACGTCCAAAAAGGACGCCCATCACAAAATCTGAAGAAAAAAAATGTCCAAGTGTTGAACACTTGGACTTGAAAGGACGTCTCTGACGAGCACTTGGATGTTTTTTTTTTCTTCCGATTTTTGCGATGGGCGTCCTTCTATTAATGGGTCCCGCTCACAGCAGCCCCGAGAGGTGCAGACCTCCCGTTAGGTTTTCCACGGTGCATGGGGTCGGAAACGATAGTGCATCGCATTCACATTATAATAGTAATTAGCTCATTTGCATTACGTTTTCATTAGCTGCTACCGTGACAGGAAAATGGCTCGGAGAACCCTTTTGTGCATGTCCTGGTTTACTCCTTGCGCGCTAAACTGGCTAGAACCAGTTTAAAGGCTACTCCTCCACTTCATGTGCATGAACCAAATGTTATTCTGCACATAAATATTAGACTTGCAAAAATTTTGTGTGCAAGAAATTTTTTTACACTAATATTTATACATGCACAGAACATCATTCTGTATATGTTTGTTGGTACCTTCGTTTTCTTTAGACATGTGCACAATGAAGCCAATCATACCACAGAACCTGTGTTGCACATGTCTGGCAGACGTTTCCCAATTAACGTGAAAGTTCTGCACGCTTTGAAGTTGCATCTTACTAGTTTACTGATAGAAACCACAACTCTATCACATGGATTTCTGCATAGATTTCTTAGAAGTCCTTTTACTAAGGTGTGCCGAAAAACGGCCTGTGCTGTTGTAGACGCATGTATTGGACACACGCAGGACCATTTTTCAGAGCGCCTGCAAAGAGGCCTTTTTTTTTTTTTTACCGAAAATGGACATGCAGCAAAATGAAAATTGGCACCTGTCCATTTTGGGCCCGAGACCTTACCGCCACCCATTCACTTAGCAGTAAGGTCTCAAGCATTAACCAGGCGGTAAAAGTCAGTGCGCGTACAATGTTGATTACAACCCGGTTAGTGCCGCGTGCCCTAAAATAAAATGTATTCTCCAGCGCACGTATTGGACGCACGTAAAAAATGAAATTACCGCCCAGGCCACATGGTAGTTCTGAATTGGCTCACATTGGGGCACATGTAGGCGCCTACGCAGCTTAATAAAAAGCGCCCCCTAGTGTGGTATACTCAGCTGACTTTCAATAACCACAAATCACACCACAAAACCAGCACTTAAGAATCTGAGAAGGTCTGAGACAGCAAGGGGAGGGATTACAGTATGTCTCCTCCCACCTGGGGGGAACGGGAGATTACTATAAAACTTTACACACCTGTGTGGATGTAACCTCCATTAAAAAAAAAAAAAAAAACCTTCATCTCTCATTAGAGAGGGAGGCATGTTGGTGAAGGAATATTTTTCTTTGTTTAAAAATATGGAGCCCTAAAGATCCAAAATTTCTAGAAAGAAACTGATCCCTTGATAGAAATTGAACAGCAACCATTAAAAACTGAACACTTACAAAAATTAAGTAAATTTAATTCACATTGAACATCTCTGTAAGCTTAGCAACGATACAGATACACGTGGCTCTAAAATATACACACATAAATGCACAGTCAGATCTCTGTTTTGCTTCTCACAAAGAAGTTTCTTATTAAAAAAAACCGGAAAGAAGTTGCTTTAAAAAGCTTTCTTACCCATCTGAGCTAAAAAAAAAAAAAAAAAAATATATGTAGATAAAACTTGCATCTTACCTTTAAAAGTAGTTTGGATTCATAAGGACTAAAGCCCTACAAAACCTGCACGACTCTATGGTCATGGCAGACACCCAGATCAACAAGTTGTAAGGATCTACAATGGCTCCTCCGCTTGAGAATTGCGTTTCTTTTTTGGCTTTTCGCTTTTCCTGCTCCTCTTACACAGACTTGTTAATCCAATGCAAAACGGCTCCGGTGGCTCTTAGGAGAGAAACAGCCTAGTTTCTTCTCAGAGTCAGGAGAAAGGGCACAGAAAACCACAAATCCAAAAGAGCGAGCTTGAGACTTCTTAAAAGGAGCTCCTTGCATGCAGCCTTCATTCAGGGAGCTGCAAACTCTGCTGAGCAGATGGTATTCCTGCCTTCTACTCCAGAGACCCGCTCTTCCCAGGCTTCAGCACAAGATGAATGACTGCAGTTCATGAATAAACATAGGAAGAGGTGTAACCCCTAACTCCCCCCCCCCCCCCCACCCGCAGTCAGACAGACACAAGTCAGTTTAACAATGCAAAAAAAATAGCAGCTTGTGACAGTGAGCGTGTCCACAATACACATTTTATCTGACTCCTGCATCCTAACTTTAACTGAAAGCCAAAACAATGAAGATCTGCAAAGCTTTTAGGAATTAAAAACTGACGGAATTTCAAAACTAGGAAAGAGGCTGTAAAACTGGGCAAATTTAGGCTCACCCCAAAATTGTATTTACTGCAAAAGAATGTGCAAAGGTTATTCAATACTTCATTTTACACCAAGACACAGATTAGGTAATTTAAAAAAAAAACCCTTTACCTGTCTAAACTGGCTATATGAAAACTGCCACCCTTTTTTCTGGTAAAAGAAGCCACAGGGATCAACAACAACAAAGTGCTAGCGCCAAAAGGAGATCTGCTCAAGGGCAGGGGAGAAAACAGCAGGGTAAATACCACAGACAAAAAAAAAAAGCACATAGAGGAAATGCAGGGCCAAACATTATGTAGAGACTTTTCCACTGGGCAATTTTCAAAGAGGAAAGTATGCTTATACTTCTAGCAAGGTCAGTGGGTATATAGAAGTACCCACGGTCCTTTGCAATCATGCATGCAATTCTAAAGGTTGTCCCATCCATTAACAACCACTAGTTACAACAAAACACAGAGAGCTTGTTATTTAAAACTATTTAAATAGCCAAGAAGGCTTCTGGCCATTTAAATCTGGAGCTAACCAGGCACATTCAGTGGCGCTTAGCTGGATAGTACTGCTGAAAATGACTGGTTAGTGTCCAACCTGAATCCGGCTATTTGGGGGAGGGGGTTCGGAGGCAGAGTCAACACTTGGCCAGTTAAGTGTCAATAAATGGTTAAGTGCTGAATAGCCAAGGTAGCCACATAAATAGGACCACATAAAGGTCAGTCCTATCTTTATGTGGTTCACCATAGCCAGTTAAGTGCTGAATATCATATTTAACTGGCTATGTTTTCATTGGTCCCATATACCTGGAAATTGAATGCTGGAGCCCCAGACACAGCTCTATACTGAGTTTCTGGGGACAATGCCAGCAGCAGGCAGCAAAATGCTGATCACCACAGGCTGAATATCAGGCACGTGATGTTTTTTTTTTTTCCTTTATTATCCAGTCAAGGTAATGAAAAATCAAGTTTCACTGGAGAAAATCTCTCTTATAGTAGAAGAAATAGTTCCAGGTTTCTTAAAGAGCGTGAGTTCCCTGCAAACAGCCAGACAAGAGACAAAAAGTACTCAGTGGGTTGCTGGAATTAAGGGTTTCCTTCGGCACAATAAACAACTTTCAGTTAGATCATACATTTTGTGGATAGCTTAATATATGACGTTTTATAACTTGTATTGTTCATTGACTTGTTTCCAGGTACTCAAATGACTGGAACAGGGCAACCACCCTAGTTTTCTAGTAGAACTATAGATTCTGGGCTAGCAGGGACAGCTGCAGAGTCCACACAAAAGACAAGTTACTCACTGGAACAGCCTTCCTGAATGTTTAAAACCTCCCAGACAATACAGACCTCTCAACCCTCCCAAACATTGCTAAAATTCTCTGAATTCTTACTCCAGGGAAGGTTACAGAGGCAGAGAAAGAGAAACTCTACACATCCCTCCTCTACACCAATACAAACTTGCTTTATCCTGTTTTAAATAGCCCTTAGTTCTACAACATAACTTTATTTCAAGACTAGAGGGGGGTAGGGGAGCTTTGCCTC
Source organism: Microcaecilia unicolor (assembly GCF_901765095.1). Taxonomy (NCBI): domain Eukaryota; kingdom Metazoa; phylum Chordata; class Amphibia; order Gymnophiona; family Siphonopidae; genus Microcaecilia; species Microcaecilia unicolor. The sequence goes on from NC_044036.1 coordinate 278,340,433, forward strand.
ATTACAAAAGTACCAGATACACTAAACAGTTTCCTCAGAGCCAGAAAAAGGAGAAATCAAAATTACATCAGGCCTATCAGGACCACAGGTATCTGATGGAACGCATGTCCTTGAATATCCACAAGTGTCTTCCAGAGAAATTAGCTAACAAATGACAAAGCACATTCATAAGACCTGCTATATATAATCAAACCCTCTCACACTAAAGTGGTTTTCATTAAAAACATTGTAACAGATGCAAGCCGACACTGTTTTCTTCATTTTTTGCTTTCCATAAAAACATAATAGAGACAAAATACAATGAATAAAGTGCATATCTTAACTTGCAATTCTGCTTCACTCCTTTTTTTTTTTGCATTGCAAAATGCCAAAAAAATTGGTTAGCAGTGATGATCCTAATTTAAAGCAAATGTTTTGCCCAAAGATTACCTAGTAGAGAAAAAAGCACCCAGGCAGAACCCCCTTTAATAGGACAGATTTGAGGGGAATTGGGAGGAAATCACTTAAAAACAAACAACGGTCCCCAGTCTATGAGTAGTTCTTCACTGACTTAGGGAAAGGGATTTCGATTTAGCTCACATCTTTCTCAGAAGTTCAAGGTGTATTACATTCAGGTGCAGTAGAGATTTTTTTGTCCCAGATAGGAATTTGCACTTGAGGCAATGAGTAGCTTGTTCAAAATCACAAGTAGTGTTAGTGGATTTCAACCCTAGCTTCCATAGTTCTCATACAGGTCACATCTACTCAATTGACATATTTTGTTCTTAACACATTCAGTTAATTCACAGTGAAAATGCTAAGGACCAAGGTCGGCCCTGCCACTATGCAGACTAGTCATCCACTTAGGCATTGGTTCCCAAACCTGGTCCTGGAGGCACCCCAGCCAGTCAGGTTTTCAGGATATCCACAATGAATATTCATGAGAGAAATTTGCATACAGTGGAGGCAGTACATGTGAATATCTTGAATATTCATTTTGGATATCCTGAAAACCTGACTGGCTGGGGTGCCTCCAGAACCAGGTTTGGGAATCACTGTGCTTAGGGAAGCAGCATTTGGGGACTAGCAGCACAGCAGGAGAGCACTATCTCATCTCTTCTTCCATATCCAGCATTTCCCCCCCTGCCACCATCCTACCTCTTCTCAGTCCAAAGCCCAAAATGGATTCTACACTGGCATGGAAACTGGCACAAGCCTAGTCTCCCCCAATAGAAAGTCCTGCTTCAGGGCATGGGCAGGACTTGAACAGTGTCCTACTTTAAGGCTCTGGGTCAGTGCAAATTCCTTTTGGAGCTTCAGCCAGGAAGAGGTAGGGTGGCAGCAGGGGGGAGGGAAGAAGGGAGAGATGCTGGATATAAAACTGAGGTAGGAAAGGGGAGATGCTGGCCATTTATGGAGATAAAAGGGGAAGGGAAGATGCCAGTTACCTGGGGGGGGGGGGGGAGATGCAGGTGGCACATGGTTGAAGATCTGCTTAAGATTCAGATCCCTTGGGTGATTCTTACCTGAGTTGATGTCACAAGATGACACTTTCCTGCATTTCTTTTATTGGATGACCTCAAATGAGTTTACCCATACCACATGTCTACAAGCAAGCCTACAATCTTTTACCTCCTTGTTCCTATGGATGAATTTACAGAAACTAAACAAAATGTGTCCAGCTTCTGAGTTCAGGTTGGCAAACTAGATATTTAAAAATTTCACCCAGCCCTGGTTGTAAAGCACTTTTTCAGTCTGTAGTAGAGTTCTTCTCAAAAGAGATCTCATGCTTATAGGTCTCAGCCCCTAAGAAGTTACAATCTAACTCTAAAACATTATATGAGTGAAGCATTAGGACAGGAGGGCAATTATCAGAAAGAATCTTGCTCCTCCATGATTGGCTCTGTGTATGCCCAATGAAATGATATTAGATAAGCATTGTGTTTGTTTCCACGATGTCATTCACTAGGAAAACAAGATCAGGACAAATCTCTGTTTTCAGCTGTGAGCAGAGGCAGCAGGAAATTTAGGCATACTTTATAAAATACGCTGAGCGCCCATTTCCTGGATCACCTCTGGAACCCTTTTTAAAAAAATCAGTGTTACATTGGCCAACCTCTAATCTTCTCGTACCATGCTTGATTTTAAAGATAAATTACAAATTACTAACAATAGGTCTGCAAGTTAATTTTTCAATTCTATTATAATCTGGCATGTATACAATTCGGTCCTGGCGATTTGCTACTCTTCAATTTATCAGATTGTGCCATTACATCTTCCAGGTTTACGGAGATTTGATTCAGTTTCTCTGACTCATCAGCATTGAATACCATTTCTGGCACGGGTATCTCTCCCACATCTTCCTTGGTGAAGACTGAAGCAAAGAATGAATTTAATCTCTCCACTATGGCCTTGTCTTCCCTGAGTGCTCCTTTACCCCCTTGGTCATTTAGTGGTCTAACCGATTCTTTTGCCAGCTTCTTGCTTTTAGTATACCTAAAAAAGTTTTTACTATGCGTTTTTGCCTCCAATGAAATCTTCTTTTCAAAGTCTCTCTTTGTCTTCCTTTAACCATGCCAGCTGTCGTTTCATGTTTCTTCCTCTTTTTTAATACACGGAATATATTTGGCCTGCGCTTCCAGGATGGTATTGTTGAACAGCATCCACGCCTGATGTAAAATTTTTAACCTTCACTGCTGCTCCTCTAAGTTTATTTCATCATTGTTCTCATTTTATTATAGTCTCCTTTTTGTAAGTTAAATGCTAATGTATTGGATTTCCTGTATGAACTTACTCCAGAGCTTATATCAAATCTGATCATGTTATGATCACTGTTGTCAAGTGGCTCCAGCACTATTACCTCCTGCGCCAGATCATGCGCTCCACTAAGAACTAGGTCTAGAATTCTTCCTCCTCTTGTTGGCTCCGGAACCAGCTGCTCCATGAAGCAGTCCTTGATTCCAACAAGGAATTTCACCTCTTTAGCATGCACTGATGTTACATTTATCCAGTCAATATCGGGGAAATTGAAATCACCCATTATTATCGTCAGTGGCGTAGCGAGGGTGGCTGCCACCCGGGGCAGTTCGCCGCTGCACCCCCCCCCCGGGTGCAGCATCAACCCCCCCCTCAGTGCATCACCCAAGCCCCCCCTGAGTACATTATTGCCTGCCGTGTGCACGCCACTGGAGGGGGGGGTGTCGGTTCCACTGGTTCCCTGCTCCCTCTGCCCCGGAACAGGAAGTAACCTGTTCCGGTGAGAGGGAGCAGGGAACCAGCGGAGCTGACACCCCCCCCCCAGCGGCATGCACCCGGGGCGGACCCCCCCACCCCCCCGCCCTTGCTACGCCACTGATTATCGTGTTCCCCAGTTTGTTAGCCTCCCTTATTTCTGATAACATTTCTATATCTGTCTCTTCATCCTGGCCAGGTGGACAGTAGTACACTCCTATCACTCTCCTTTTCCCCTTTACATATGCAATTTCAATCCATACGGATTCCAAGATGTGTTTCATGTTCTGTAGAATTTTTAGTCTATTCAATTCAAGGCCCTCCTTAACATAAAATGTTACCTCTCCACCAATTCAATCAACCCTATCACTGCAATATAATCTGTATCCTGGTATAACAGTATCCCACTGGTTATCCTCCTTCCACCAGGTTTCAGAAATGCCTATTATATCTATTTTTCCATTTACTACAATATATTCTAACTCTCCCATTTTATTTCTTAGGCTTCTGGCATTCGCCTATAGACATTTCAAACTATGTTTATTGTTCCTATTTACATCTTGCTCAGCATTTGACAGTGATAATGTGCAATCTTGAAAATCTGTCTGATTTTTATTTAAAGACACCTGGAGGGACATTTTCGATATGACGGCTTAAGTCTAACTTTGAAAGCAAAATCTGAATAGGAAAGAAGGTCATTTTTTTCGAAAAAGAAAAATGTCTTTCTTTTTTTTTTTAAATACCGTCTTGAGCAAGGTTTTGTGATTTGCACGTTTAGTTTCTTGGTCCATTTTCGGACCTGGGTTTTCTAGCCCATTATAAACCATAAAGTTGTATTTCTCTGTTTATCACTCTCCTCTCACTTACCCACACCCATCCTGTTAGTCTATCAATGAAATGAAATGCTTTGATGTACCCATGCATACCTCCTACCCACCCCCACCTTGCTAGACTGTCATTGAAATGCTTTGATGCTTCACTTATATATAATATCAACTAACACATTTGCTTATTTCCGATCTGACGAAGAAGGGCAACCTTCGAAAGCTAATCAAGAAATGTATTAAGTTATGTCCAATAAAAAAGGTATCATCTTATTTTCTTTTCCATGTTTTATTTGGTTTGATTTCTATTGATAACCGGAAAAAAAAAAAAAAAAGAAATCCAAGTGCAAAATGCACAAAATCAAGCCACTGGGATGTAGGAGGAGCCAGCATTTTTAACTAGACTGGTCCCCCAGACATCCCAGGAAAGCAATAGGGTACCCTAGGGGCCCTGCAGTGGACTTCATAAAACGCTCCCAGGTACACCATTGCTTCTTTATCTTGTCTGCTGAGCCCCCAAAAGCCCACTTCCCCAACTGTACACCACTACTATAGCCCTTATGGGTGAAGGGGGCACCTATATGTGGGTACAGTGGGTTTCTGGGGAGTTTTGGAGGGCTCAGTTTCCTCCACAAGTGTAACAGGTAGGGGAAGGTATGTGCCTGGGTCCACCTGTCTGCAGTGCACTGCACCCACCACTAGACTACTCCAGGGACCTGCACGCTGTTCTAATGGACCTGAGTATAATATCTGAGGCTGTCATAGAGGCTGGAAAGTAATGTTTTAAATCACATTTTGGGGGTGGGGGTGGGGGTGGGAGGGGGTTAGTAACCACTAGGGGAGAAAGGAGAGGTAATCTTTCATTCCCTCTAGTGGTCATCTGGTCATTTAAGGACCTTTTTGTTCCTTATTCGTTATAAAAACAGGTCTAACTCAAAAACATCTTAGTTTTAGTCCTAGACTGTTTTGTTTTGCTCCATTATGGCTGAAAAACTCCAAGTGTTAGGAACGTCCAGCTCCCACCCTTAACATGACCCTGATATGTCTCCTTGTGTTTTGAACACACTTCTGCCGGGCTTCATAGAAAAACATCTAAAAATTGGTTTTGAAAATACCAATTTGGATGTTTTTGTTTAAAAAAAATGTCCAAATGAATATTTATGCCACTTTTTGGACGTTTTTTTTCTTTTGAAAATGAGCTCCATGGTCTACTATGTTCTCTATTGCAACCTCACTATCGGGATGCCCTATCTTCCATGTTGAATTTGGTGAACCACTTGCCTTGTTGCTTTCTCACTCCTGGACAAATGAAATGACAGCCACAAAAAAGATGTCAAAAGAATACAATGGGAAGCTATCACCAACAAGGATCAAACCTCATTATGCTGTTACCATCACTGGCTGAATAAAATTAATACAAATCATTACACATAAACTGGGAACTGCTCTCTCCAAGCATCGTATCAGCTCTAGTTAGTTTACATGATGCCAGATATGATAGGGGGGTCTACAAAAACATAAGTGGAGTGGGTAAACGCAAATCAATTTTTACTGTTGCAAAAAAAATACAAAGACTAGGGGACATGCCATGAAGTTACTCTGTAGTATATTAAATTGGAGAAAATATATATTTTCCTCAGTGCTTAGTTAAGGTCTGGAACTCATTACCAGAAGATGTTGTAAAAGCAATTAACATAGCTGGGTTTAAAAAAATGTTTGGACAAATTCCTGGAAGAGTCCATACACTGTTATTGAGGTAGACTTGGGGAAAGTCACTGCTTATTACTGAGAGTAAGAAGTATGGAATAGTGCTACGTTTTGGGATCCTGCAATGTACTTGTGACTTGGATTGGCAACCTTTGGAAACAGGATACTGTGCTAGATGAACTTTGGTTGAGCCAGTATGGCAATTCTTATGTTCCTATATTCTAATTTTAGTGGGGGAATATGATTTGCATTAAGTCATCGCTATTTTGCTTAAGTTTCACTAAGCCTAATAGAAACTACAAGATTGCTTCCCTTCACATCAATCCCATTTGTAAAGTTCTGGACATTGTCTTGTGGCTTGAGAGAACTGTAATCTTTCATGGCTAATTTTTATTGGACCATCACAGGGACAGATTGAAAGTGGTTTGACCCCCAGGCAATAAAGATAATTGGGCGCCCTCACCTCTACTGCTGCCCGGCTCCTCCCCATCGCCCTGCCTTTGTTTCCAGCACCCCCATGCACAATACAGCCTCTCCGGTCCTACCTTGAGGGGCCCTGATGGTAGTGGACTCTTTGGGGGCAGGAAAGAACCCTACTCTTTCCTTCCCATTGCCACTGCTCTATCCTATGCCGCCGCTGCTTCTTAATGGCTGCTGAGACTTCCTGCAGTATTCTCACAGGTCTCATTAGCCAATGGGAAGAGTAGCAGCAGTGGGCAAGAAAGCGTGGGGTTCTTTTCTGCCCCCTGAAAGAGGCCACTAGACCACCAGGATCCTTCAAGGTAGGCCCGGGAGGGGGGGGGTCCACTGAGGCTTGTGAGGGCTGTAGTGTGCAGGGGGAGGGAGAAAGCAGCACTGGGCCCCCCAGAGTCTCTGGACCCTCAGGCACTGCCTGGTTGCCCGTATGGTCAGTCCACCCCTGGACCATCATAAGAATTAGCCATATGCAAGACCACATCTCATTAGACGACAAGACCTGGATGTTAGCCCATGGCTACATCATCTCTGGATTATTCTTGCATTACCCCACCAACAAAAAAATAACCTGCAAAAATCCATATCTACAGTACAGAACTGCTCCTCCAGCAGGAGGCACTAGACCTAGACATGAACCATTGCCATAATTTAAATCAAATGCTTTCTTGCCCGCTGATTACATATCCTGTCTCAGAACAGGAAGCCACTTGCCAGCTGCATTAAAAAGCAAGACTTCCCCAAAAAAATTCTTGCTAGACTATTGTATCCAATAGCATGTCAACTTTACGTCTACCTTAACATCTGTTTAAATTGCAAATTTAAATTGCAAATATACTTACAATCAATTAAGGTTAAAATAGTGATGTGTAGACATGTCAGAAGTACACATTATTTCCATTTTGTGGTTGAATAATATGCATAGTTCCCACAGACAGTCTTCTCCCTGGATTGGTACAATCTGTGGATGTTGTGGAGACAGTGTTCACAGTCTCTGGAGAGAAGTGGGTGAGGGAGTCACAGTTATCATGCAATGGTGACACCTGGTGGCTAGATTTAGGGCCTATGATAGCAGGCATCCAGCAGCAGTCATGGTGCATGTTCCCTTGTCAAGGCCCGTCACAGCAATGATTGGATTTAAAAGTAAAGTGTGAGGTAATATTTGAAAAAAGGGGTAAATTCCCCATGTAATTGTAAATGAAAGTCCATGATGCTCTGGCTTCCAATGAACTGGAATTACAAAGGGTATATGCAAATTCATATATTCAAGTATTGTCACTGGCAACATGGACACTGAAAAAACACAGGTGTATCTTTCAAGTATACATCAATTTTCAACACAATTAAATGGCTCTGAAAACTGGGGAGAAACAAAGTGTGCTGCAACCTTAAATCTCCTCAAAATTTATGGAGTTGATACACAGGCAGCACATACTAAACACAGTCCCTTTACAGGTGCTCATTGCAGAAGCTGCTCAGTACATAAAGTACTCCTTTCTCATCATTTTTATTTAAAACACAAATAAACAAAAAACAGATGACTGCTGCAGTGCCCTTAGTAATTCTGAACACTACAAACATGTTGCCATGGAGACTGATAATAACCATCACTCCTAAACATTAATGCTTGCTACTGTAACCAATCAGAAATCTTTATTGGGGCCCTTCTGTTAGGTCTACCGTCCTGCATCCATGTCATGCAGGTTAACATCTTGTCTGAGAATAAATTTGCATATGGTCTCCCAAAATCTAGCCTGAACACCATTTTTTAAAAATACATATTATTTGAACTCCTAGAGTTGTTTCAGCTCTAACAAATGCTTAACAATGGACATTCTAAAATCTGAATTCCATCTTCTTTGGATCTTTCTGTTACCCCACAATCAGTCTGGTTCTCAGAATAACCACAATGAATACATATAATGCAAAATACTAAGTTAGGCATTTCAAATTATACATTGACAGGGTCTTGACGTCTCTCTTAATGGATTTTCTCCTATAACCATACAAGATCACCAACAGCAGCTACAGTAATATTGTGGATCAGGGACTTAGATCTCCTACAAAATTACAGACAACAGCAATGCACTGCTCTCACAATAAAACGGTCAATATCTGTTGACCTAAATTTAGTAAGCCATGTCTGCCATCAAAATGCACTTCTACTTTAATTCTAAACAATGCCTGCAGCATAGCTTTCATTTTTCACTTAACAATTTGTTTGTCGCATAAATTAACTTGAAATGTTAATATCACTAGGAAATGTGGCTGTGGCAGAACATATGTATTTAGTAGAAATAAATAGTCCTCGACATTTAGGTGTATTGATTTAACTTTAGGTGTATTGATGTACATTTTGCTCTCTCTCTCTCCTCCCATAAGGGCACCATGTCAGGGTAATGCCCAAAATGGGCAGGTAAGGACCCAAAATAAAGTTCCTATGGGTTTTATGGTTTGTGTTCCTGTAGCAAGAGTATCCAGATTTCATAACCCCCTTACACTGTGTATGCTAATCAAGAATGTACATGTAACATATAACCAAGGATATCACTATTACTAAGACTTTTCCCCCCACTTTAAGGCTACATCAAACATTTTTGCCAAAGCTGACCCACAAGGCCAAATTAACAATTAGGTAGATTAGATGGTCACAAAGGTGGAAGCTTCTTGTGGGGGGGGGGGGGGGTGATAAAGAGCAGTTGCAATCAAAGCATAACAATCGATCCTAATAGCCAGACAACTCAAAGAACCATCAGCATGAACTTTTACCTGTAGGGAGGGTTTGGTAAATTGCAAATAACCCATTTACCTGGTTTTCAGTAAGAATTAATATAGAAGAACATATCAATGGTCGAGTTATTATTATATTTAATTTTCTTGTGTTATGAATTCTTTTTATAATGTACTCCACCTAGATATGATGATGTTAGGTAGATAAGTAAATGTAACTATATAGATAAGTACATAGTCATTTACCTAGGTAAATTACTTTTCAAAACTGCTTCATTAGGTATGTAAATACAAAACAAATTTTAAATTGTAAAAATTTGGACTTGGTGGTCAAGATGGCGTTGGAAGCAGACACATGAACACGTTGCTCCTTCCTTACCATTGAAACTGGTGGGAGCTTTCATCAGACCCAGCTGATTTCCAGTATAGGAAAGCGGAAAGGAGCGCCGAGGGTTTTCCCTCCAGCCTCGGTAGCTCCGCGGCATCTAATTTAGAATACTTTGTCAGGAACAGTGATGCGCCATGCTGAAACAGCAACTCCTGCTACGGGTCAACTGCCAAGAGATTCAGCGGACCTTAGCTTGGATTGGGTATCATTGAGCCCAGAACAGAGGCCAACCCCCTCCCCCGCAATCCAAAAGTGAGCTCGCAGTACCTTTGGGAGAAGGTTCCCCTTCACAAGCGGTTTCAGGGAATGCTCCTCAATGAGGGATTGCCAAGTTGGACCCTGATAGAACCTGTTTGGCAGTGGAGAGATCTGGTCCGTGAGAAGTTGGAGTGAAGGAGGATCCTTCAGGAGGTAACAAAGTGGAGCTGGAGGAGATTAAGAAACCATCCGTAGTGACTTTGGATACTCTTTGGCAGGCTATTAAAACCATGGAAACCAACCTAAAACAAGCAATGTCTGTGATTAAATTGGATTATGGGACTACCTCTTCCAGGGTGGAAAAATAAGGAGATTTGTTAACCTCACAGGAGAACAATTGAAGAACCAGGCAGAACAATTGGCTGAAGTGAAACAACTAGATCTAACATTAATAAAGGAAAGAATCTTAATAGCAAGAAAAATAGAGTACATGGAAAACCAATTAAGGAAACAATTTGAGGTTTTTACATTTTCCTAGATCTCCGGTTATTTCACCTATGGAAGTTGTGTGGAGATACTTTCAAGAGGTTATGCAAACACCATCTGAAAATATGCCTACATTAGTAATGAGAGGAGTAATGAGAGGAAAACCTGGTAGTTCTACTCCTGTTGGTGCAAAGGGTGAGAGACCAGAAGAATTAGACTTAACAGCCTTTCTGGAAAGCTCCTTGGAGGCTATAACAGCTAGAACAACTCTCCTAATGACATTTGCCTTGGAACATGATAGGGATTATGTCTTGAAGTTATATTTTTGACAATTAAATGAGCAGATTTTGAGTTCAAATATCCGTATATGTCCTGATTTGTCACAAGACCAAGAGTATTGGCTTTGGGAGACACATGTATTTTCTTTCAACCTAAGAATTCCTTTCATTATTTTTCTTCTTTGACCCCTAAATATGGTGGACTAAATAACAGTAGTTTACTTCTGTATATTTTTTTTTACATATAATTTTATGATTCTACTCAGGTTTAAGGTTGATATGCATTTTTACATAATTAGACTGGGATGCCTGATGTTGGGATAATCATGATTGCTGAGTTTAACTATGAAAATCTCAGGTGGGATCTAGGGACATGAAAAATAATTGGCAGAGAATGTGGGAGGGGAGGGTGCAAGGTGTGAATGTTCACATAGGCCTTCTAATCCTCTGCACCAGAGATGCTGTGTTTGGGGCGTGGCAATCACAGGCCTTGGACTGTGGTTGGGGTCCTATCACCCAAAAGCCCATGTCAAGACTTTTCCCTCTGAACTAAACAGACTGCCTATTGTTCCTAACCCTGTGAAGTAACAGGGCTCAAGTTTAGTGAATAAAGTATTACCTTATAACACAACCTTGTCCAACTGTTAATTAGAGGCCTACCCTCAACCCTCACTCACCTTGAGTTCTAGCTTGAGTTCAGAGATGACTCCCTTGAGTTCTACCTTGAGTACAGATATGACCCCTCAGGTCTCTCTCCTCAAAGCAGACTGCTGTTTCTTCACCTCTGGGAAGGTGTGTGGCCTTTGGATGTCTGTATTCCAACATGATTTTTACTACTATCTTGGATTTAAAGCTTGTACGTTTGATCATTTTTCCTAGTCCTTAAGATCATCTTATCACTGGCATATCTACTCAATACATCAATTGTATTTCTTTTCTTGCCGATCTCACATCATAACAAAAACAGAATTTGTATAATTCTATGCTCTTCACTTCTACCACTAATCTTCTCCTCCTCTCTTCTCCATTGTAACTGTTAAATGCTTCAGATTTTCTTGCTGGTTGAAGATTAGAATTAAGGTCAAATTATTCAATGTTCTTATGGTAAGCTCCTATTTTAGGAACTAAACTCCCTCCCACCAACTTTCAATTGTATCATGCCTCTGTACCAAATTCTAATGCTATCAGTAAATTAAAGATCTTGATTAGGATCTTTTGTGGAGTGGTGTGCAGCCCTACCTGTTCACATCAGCTTCTGGGGTCATTGTTTCCATTTTCTTGTCCTCCTGCCTTTCAAAAGGATGATTACCTGCAATGAGAAATGTGCTCCTTCATATGACTTTCGTGCACCTCTTCAACAGGTGCTATTGCCACTACCAAAGACATAGGTTTCTTACGCTGCAGCACCAGGATGGGTCTTTATAACTAATCTTGGTGTCAGGTGTGGGCAGTCTTGAACATGTGGCACTGGAGCAAGATGTTTATCAGGAGAATTATAGTGGCTCTGAAAGATACGAGAAGCAGTCTAATTAAAAAAAAAAATCTCTCTGGTTCTAGATGAGGGATTATACTCTCATTGGTCCAGGAAGAGAACAATCCGTGACTGAGCGTAGAATAAGCCTTAGGATTTCACTGTTCCCTTGCTGACATAACATGCAATTCTGGGAAGGTCTCTGGAAGTCTACACCTATCCTCAGGTTACAAGGACTTCATTTGCTCGGATTTCTGACTAACTCCATCCACACAAAGAACACTGCCTACCAACTGTACTGACACTTGCGTATTATGCCATAGCCTAAGTAAATACTAATACGACCTGTGATAAAGTGCAGTAGCACCCCTTGTTTGTCAGGCCATTATATTCTTTCAATCATATTTCTTAATGTCAACTGTACATAGCTGTTTGAAAAACACAATGTTTCCTTTCTGAACATTATTATAAATCCAAGAATCTTTATTTATGATTTGATTTATGTGCTCATAGTCCAGCTATTTTTCATTTATAAGTCACTACTAAGCGAGGTACTCATAATTGTTTATCTGCAGCTGGCTACATTGGGGATAATATTAAACTGGTGGCAATTACTGCCAGCTGAATTGTGCCTGGCTATTCAATGTTTACACCTATTCAGATATCAGCACTGAATATCCAGGCAGTTGGCAGCCTGACAGAAGTTCCTGGGCACCACCATGTGAGGGGGTATAGAGAACACTGCCCCTCATCCTTAAGAATAGTCCCTCAGGTAGTTCAAAACACCTTAAAACCCCTAGTCCTGACCAGAGAGGAAGTGAGACCGGAGGGGTAGTGCCAAAAGGATAAGAACAAGGAACTATAATGACAAGCCCAGAGTGGGGTTAAGAGGGCCCAGGGTGGGGTTAAGAGGGCCCAGGGTAGAAGTGATCTCCAGCATATGCCTTCATTACTGTCACGTCTGTGGCCGTGACCACCCTCAGACTTACCTTATTTCTAGGGGTCAGCTTCTAAGCTGGCTTCTGCCTATCCTTTCTGGAGTAGTTAATTACTCCACTCTACTGCACCTGGGGGTGCTGCCTGAGTTAGCTCTACCTCCGTCTCCAGCCTGGCTCTGTTTGCTCCTCTGTGCTGCACCTAGGTATTCTAAGTCTTTCTATGTTCTGTGTGCCCTCTGCCTGCTCCTTGGTTTGTGCTCCTCTCACCCGCTGGTGGCCAGAGCCAGTGGCTGCCATAGTTTGTCTTGCTGTTCCTACCCGTTCCAGACTTTAGCCCAGTCCGGTCCAGTTCTTCCAGGCTGCCGGACTTGTCTCTCTTGTTTGTGCCTGGACAGCCTCCGTAGTTGCTTACTGATGGCTGCAGCTGCTCCTCAGGTGTTGAAGGGCTTTATTAATCACTTAGAGACTGCAGCCTTTGCATCGTCTAAAGTCCCTGGTATGTTAGAGTGCTCTGTGCACTGCTACTTGTCCAGTTCAGTGTGAGTTTCTAGCTTGTTACTAGTAGCTCGAGCATAGCCTTTCTTGTTGGCTTGTGTACAGCTTTACTAGTTCTCCTGTGTGTTGTGTTGTGTGAGTTCCTAGCGTGTTTCTAGTTAGCTTGGGCATAGCTTTGCTTGTTAGCTTGTGTACAGCTTTACTAGTTCTCCAGTGTTTTGCTTAGTGTGAGTTTCTAGCTTGTGACTAGTTAGCTTGGGCATAGTTTTCTTGTTAGTTTGTGTACAGCTTTACTAGTTTTCTTGTGTTTAGCTTTCTGGTTTCCCGTGTGTGTTTTCCTTTGCTTCTGGAGCTTCAGCCCTAGTCCTGTCCGCTGCCAGTACTCCTTGCTACTGGAGCTCCAGCCTTAGTCTTGCTACGTGTCCTGACCATTGCCTGAATCTGACTATTCTCTGCCTGTGGCCAGACCTGACTATTGCCGGAACCCGGACATTCTCTGCCTGTCTGCCTTGCTTTCACCTAGGTGCCTGGGGGCACTTCTGTATCCTGATTCCTGTTGTTCCTGCTTGCTGGTTCCAGTTTTCCTGTAAGCCCTGGCGGCTGCCTGAACCTGAGGGCTCAACCCTCGGGGAACAGTGGCTAAGCATAGGTGAAGCCTAGGTCCAGTGTGTTCCTGTCCAGCGGGTTCCGGTCCCGTCTGTTCCAGTCCAGTGGGCTCCACGCCAGTGTGTACCAGTCCACTGGGTTCCAGTCCAGTGCGCACCTGTCCGGTGTGTTCCAGTGCAGAACTCCAGTCCGGGGTTCCAGTCCAGCCTTGCCTCGTCTCTGCTTTGAAGGTGACCTTGCCTGCCACTGCCGCTCCACGGTAGTGGTCCAAGGGCTCACAAACCCAGTGCTTCCAGGGAAGAAGCCTGACAACTACATATGTCTAGCTACTGTGACCTGGCTGGGGTAAGCCAGCCTTAACATTTGGATATTTGTTAACCTGGTTCTGAGGCCTGGCTGGCCCAGAGATGCTGTGTTAGGGACATGGCAATCACAGGCCATGGACTGTTTGGGGTCATATCAGCCATAAGCCCATGTCAAGACGTTTCCCTCTGAAGAGGGGCTGCCTTTTGTTCCTAACTCTGTGAAAGTATTACCTTATTAACACAACCTTCTCCAACTGTTAATTGGAGACCTACCCTCAAACCTCGCTCACAGTCTCACACCCCAATATTCAACAATAGTACACAAATAGTTAACTGGTTAACTTTTTGCTGTCCTAACTGAATAGTTAATGTAGGTACCACCACTGAATATCAGCAGTGCCCAGGTAACTCCCAATTCCACCACAGACCACCCTTTCACTAACCAAACAGTGCCACACAGCAGTCTCCCTGGGTTTCAGTAGCATTAGCTACTTATGCTGCTAAATATTCAGGGATCACCCAGTCAACAGGGGGGATTTTGTTCAGGGGTTTCAGGAATGGGGTCCACTTTCATTCAGGGGAGGGGACATTTTAATTTTAGCCAAAAATGCTGAAATATGGTCGGCCTCTAATGTTCTTCCCCATTTTTAAGCTTCACAGATCATCCTAACAGTATCCTAAGCTATCATCAATGATAAAAACGACCATCTCCCTGATATATAGTTTTGTATGGGGGAATGGGATGTGAGGTGAAAACTGTACTGAGCTACCTTGTTCTTTAAGACTAGTTCATTTTATCTGTTAAGATATTTCAGATTCAGAAATCTTACAATCTAAAAGAAACATAAGATAGTTAGAGGGAAAGATCAACTCCCAGGAGTCCCCAGGAATATGACAAGACCGGCTTGTGCTTGAGGTTGCTTTGGAAACAGAAGTGCTAGCTTTCAACTGAATTTACACTATTTTGAAAAAATTACCAAAAATGAGGCATTAAGAAAAAAAAATATGACATCAGAAATAGAAAAACTCCATAACACGGTTGTAATCTTTAATTTTTTTGAGGTACTGGTACACCATCATTCGTGCAAACCATAGACAGCATAAGTATTTCACAGCACAGGTTAAGTAGTCAGCAAAGATCGATAAACAAATGAGAAATTTTCTTCATATACAAAATATAAGGAAGGGGATACTTAGAACAACAATTTCAACCAGAAAGACACGAGAAGCAAATCTAACCACACTATAAGGGAAGAAATATAAGGAAGGGGATGCTTAGAACAACAATTTCAACCGGAGAGACACGAGAAGCAAATCTAACAACACTAGGATAGGGGTAAGTGGACCAACCTCTGCAGCAAACCATTTAAACTGAGGGGAAAGTCCAGGTCTTTGCAGCTTTTTAACACTTTTGATAGAAGCTTTCAAGATGAATTTCAACTGGCAGAGAATTTAAGAGGGAACTAGAAAACAAAAAGCATCACTTTAAGAAAAGGCCTGCCTTAAATTCCAATGTGTGTGTGAGGGGTGAGAATAACCAGCAGGTTAGTTTGAGAAGAGCGCAAAACATATTGCAGACAGTAAAGAAGGAGACCTGGGTAAAGAATATGGTGGGCTAATATGAATATTTTAATTTTGATCCTACATGAAAAAGGAGCCAATTTTGTTCCATATAGTGATGTGATATAGTCAAAATGCTTTACATTATAAAGAAGTCATGCCACTATGTTTTGAAGCATCTGGATACGTTTTAAACTACAGAGGGGTATACCTGCCAGAAGCGAATTACAGTAATCCAGTCTGTTGATTACTGGTGCATGAAGTAGCATCTTTAAGGCCTTGTCAAAGAAGGGTTTCAGGGATCTAATCTTCCTAAGGAAGTAGAAAGACTTTCTTATAAGGGAAGAAGTATAGGGTGCAAAGTTGAGAAAATTATCACATATCAGGCCCAAGGAGGTCACAGAGTCTTTTTGTTCTTTTAATGATCTAGTTATAAGAGTTTGAAAAGAAGAGGTCATCCTACTCCTTTTGAATTAACTGGATTAAGCAGCACTTTATCAGACCTGATCTAGTCACCAATTATATTAAGGGACTGGTTACAGTTTGACTGAAACTATGGGTCCCAGGAGTCATGTGCAATTAATAATTGGATGTCAATTCAAATATAAGATTCAACTTTAAGTAAGAGTGGGAAGTAAGCCCAGAAATATATTAAAATAGAGCTAGGACAGAATATCCAGACCCCATCCAGAGGGTGGACTTCCTCTTTCCATTCAGCACATACACTTGATCTGTTCATTTCTTAAATTTATTCCAGGTTGACAAAAGGTAGGAACTGAAATTAATGGGATTTTCAGTCTCTAGGATGTGCACAGAAGTGTCATTAAGATCCTGCCAGGTCAAGAACGTGAAAAAAAAGTGACCATTTGCAGCAACGTTAAGATAATGGGGGCAATTCTGCAACAGGGCACCTCCATTAAATGCTCCAATGTTGCGTGGGGAGATCCTCTTTTGTAACAGCATCTGGACACCCCAGTTCCATCACAGAATACTAGTGTAAACCTACATTGGTGTGCCTACATTTTTTATACCAGGTCTATGGCTATTATGGAGGAGTAGCCTAGTGGTTAGTGCAGTGGACTTTGATACCGGGGAACTGAGTTTGTTTCCCACTGCAGCTCCTTGTGACTTTGGGCAAGTCACTTAACCCTCCATTGCCCCTGGTACAAAATAAGTACTTGAATATATGTAAACCGCTTTGAATGTAGTTGCAAAAACCTCAGAAAGGCGGTATATCAAGTCCCCTTTCCCTTTTTGAGATTCTAGATGGAATGTTGCTACTATTGGAGCTTCTAGATGGAATGTTGCTACTATTGACAGGGCCGGTCTTAGCAAGTGCGGGGCCCTATGCAGACCAATTTGGTGGGGCCCCATCCTAGCCCCGCCCCCACCCCTGCTCCACCCCGTTGATTATTACATTTTAAGAACATTTTTTATTTATGAAATTTCAAATAAAGACAAATGAAGCTAAATTTGTACAGAAAAACTGATTGAAATAATAAGCACAATGCTATCATGAAACCCCCCCCTCACCAGAAATTATTCAATTCAAGTCCACTACAATTAGTAGTTCCAATTCTCATAACCCCAGGGGGTCAGAGGTGCGGACACACAATCTCTCCACTGCAAAACACTATACACAAACTTGTGCAAAAACACACTCATAACCTTACCAAACCATAACAGCACTAAATCCAAGGACAGGACAAGCTACAACCTTATGTGTGGAAAGGCAGAACTGTAATTACACCAGGCTCTAAAATAACAATATACTACCTCGTGAAAAAAAGCAAAACAAAAAGGGCTGCAAATATACTACACACTAGCAGGATACTGCACCTTGATCACACATGAAAAACACATGACACAACAGATATGAAGGCAAAATACTGAACTGGAAAGTTACCTCAAGAAGTCAGACTCAGCATGCAGCAATACTAGAAAAATTGAAACTTACATGCAAAATACCACAGATGCACATTTCCAAAATCTGACATATTCCAATTAATAAATTCTGAATAAAATACTTTTTTCTACCTTTGTTGTCTGATCATTTAGTTTTTCTATTCGCTTTGGTCCCAGTGTCTTCTGTTTTATGCAGTGTCTTCTTTCCATTTGATATTTTTTCTCTCACCATGTCCACCATCCTCCTGTGTCCTTATGTGTTCTGTCTACCATCTGTAAATCCTCTCTCCCTGGGCCCTGCCCTCCCATCCATGTCCATCCTTGTTCCTCTCTCCCCTTTCCTCCTCCATCTGTCCATATCCAGCAATTCTCCTCCCTCCCCTCCATATCCAGCAATTAATCCTCTCTCCCTGGGCCCTGCCCAGTCCCATCCATATCCATCCATGCCCATCTGGCCCTGACCCCCTCCATTCATCCCTATCCAGCAATGCCCCTCTCTCCCTGAGTCCTACCCTCCCATCCATCCATGCTCATCTGTCCCCTGCCCCCTCCATTCATCCCTATCCAGCAATTTCCCTCTCTCCCTGAGTCCTGCCCAGTCCCATCCATATCCATCCATGCCCATCCGGCCCCTGCCCCCTCCATTCATCCCTATCCAGCAATGCCCCTCTCTCCCTGAGCCCTACCCTCCCATCCATCCATGCCCATCTGTCCCCTGCCCCCTCCATTCATCCCTATCCAGCAATTCCTCTCTCTCCCTTCCATGAACCCTGCCCTCCCATCCATGCTCCTCTCTCCCCTGCCCTCCCGCTCCCATGTCCCAACTGCCCGCCTGCCCTCTTCTCCCCCCCTAGATCCCTTTCCTTTTTTGTTTCTTTTAAATTTACCTCTGTCCGGCAGCACAGCGTCAGTGAAGGAGGCGCCGCTACCGAGTCCCGACGTCTCTAGCCTTCCCTTCACTCAGGGGCCCACCTTCTTCTGATGTCATTTCCTTGATGTCAGAAGAAGGCGGAACACTGAGCGAAGGAAAGGGGGAAGGCTAGAGACGTCGGGACTCGGTAGCGCCGCCTCCTTCACTGACGCTGCGCTGCCAGACAGAGGTAAATTTAAAAGGAAGATAAATTTAAATAGCGCCGGGAATCGGGAGCGGAGGAGGCTGACTGAGGCGCGCCGCGCGGGGCCCTATGCGGCCGCCTCCCCTTAAGACCGGCCCTGACTATTGAGATTCTGTTGCTACTATTTGAGATTCTACATGGAATGTTGCTATTCCACTAGCAACATTCCATGTAGAAGCCTGCCCTTGCAGATCAGCAATGCGGCCGCGCAGGCTTCTGTTTCTGTGAGTCTGACGTCCTGCACGTACGTGCAGGACGTCAGACTCACAGAAACAGAAGCCTGCGCGGCCGCGTTGCTGATCTGCAAGGGCAGGCTTCTACATGGAATGTTGCTAGTTGAGGAGTAGCCTAGTGGTTAGTGCAGTGGACTTTGAGCGTGGGGAATGGAGTTTGATTCCCACTGTAGCTCCTTGTGACTCTGGGCAAGTCACCTAACCCTCCATTGCCCCTGGTACAAAATAAGTACCTGAATATATGTAAACCGCTTTGAATGTAGTTGCAAAAAAACCTCAGAAAGGCGGTATATCAAGTCCCATTTCCCCTTTATAAATAGACATACCTATGAGCACCATGCAATGTGCACAACTTACAGTATTTTACACTCATGTCCCTCCCATCGCCTATGTGTACACACACTACCTTATAGAATAGTGTGTGGTGCCTTTACATGTGTAAGTGCTGCTTTTCTGTGCACTTGCATGTGCTTAGTTTATAGAATTGCCTTTAACATGTACAAGTTTACATTGGACTAATTAATCAGGAAAATGACAGCAATCTATTGAAATGAGGTAAACAACCTGCATGCCTTTTGCCAGACAATTTGAAGCAACTACTTTTGTTCTTTGATTTTAGGCATTTGTCTATATGGGGTCAATATTCAGCAGTAGCAGTGACTATGGTTAAAGTAAAACAGCAAACAGCAAGAAAAAGTGGGTGATGGACCATGGATTTCAGAGACAAGAGAGACAATCTTAAATTGAAAAAAATTATTGATAAAAGACTCAACACAACGCTGTGTTTCGGCCACAAGGCCTTCTTCAGGAGTCTTAATTTAAAAAAAAAAAAACTTTTTTATGTGAAGTACTTCCAGATAAATGAGGTCTTGACAAAGACCTTTGATGGTAGACAATAAAGGGAACTAGCGTTGTACTTTCCTTTACAATAGGTGCCTAAATTATGGAATTGTCCCCAGGATGGGGAATAGTCCTTTCTGAATAAGTCTATTTCTAAGGCAATGCCAAGCAAGTTGCTGCATATAGCACAGGTCTCAAATAAGGTGTGTGATAACTCTCTCTCTCTCAGCATAAATCTTAAAAATACCATCCATCACCAGTTTGTTAGGACTTCTTCTGTGACATTACCAGAGTTCATGAAAATATTTGCTAGATTTTTTCCAGTCCTTGTTGCTTAATCTGCTTAAACTTATCTAACTCGTAAAATAACCAACAGCAGTTTCAAGGGCACTAGTTAATTACTCATCTCTGCCTCCTTGTAAAATTGATTTCTAATGTAGGAAAAGCGTCCATCCTTGGTCAGTTACAATATAGAAATGAAACTATTTTACCGTGAGCTGAATTTGACTTTCATACCTCAGAGAATGGAAAAGAACTGGAGGAGGAAAGCTTAATAAAAGTTTAGCATTTAGGTTCATGCTTTGAATTTGAAGGTTAAAAACCTCACACCTCATCTATTTAAAACAAACAAACAAAAAATTAGAAACAGTCACATTCAGGACAATCCGGAAAAGAAAAGATGTGCAAAGCCCTCCAAAACACTTCTGAACTCCATATCAACTGCATACTGTAAGTCTAAGGAGGCTCAGTACTTTCCTATAAGTTTGGTCACATAACACTCCCTATGAATTCAGTCCTGATGTAACTACCACAAATGTGACACAATCCATCCCGGAATTTCCACAATTCCATTTAAAGCATTCTGGAAGCAATAGTGAAACTGTTCATAATGAGGCAAAGTCCAAGGGGTCCTTTTACTAACCTGAGGATTTAGCACCAATTTAGAAAAAGAAAAGTGCACACATATTTGAACTTTGATACTCGCCGCTATACAAAGGATGTTTATGCCTACATTTTGTGTAATTATTTTTTTCTCATGGGAAATAGATTTGAAAGTGCAAAGTTTTACATATTCTGTTTTCCTCCTCTGACCTACATGTGCCTCCAAGAACATCTTCCCTAAATGCAGGTGAAAAGGATATGAGTTGTAGAACCCCACAATGATGTTTAGCCATATCCAAAAAGAGGACAATTTTCAGGCAGCCTGTTTATACATGTAAATATTTTTGAAAATTGTTCTGCATATAAGCATATAAAAAAACAAAAAACCCTTATTAATACCAGCTTAAGAACAATTACCCTGGTGGTATCAAGAAAGATCTTGTTAACATTTTCCACGAAGCTCAGGGAAACAACCTGTGTTACACAAACACCCAGAGCCACATTTTAGAGAATTTGCATATTCTTATTCACAAAACTCAAACTAAGTCCCAAATGTCCATAAATTGGGCCCATGGTCATTTTTTGTAATGGGTAATATATGTCCAACTCCATTCCTAATGTTTCGATAAACCAGCAGCATATCTTAATGTACAAAAAATGTGACAAGCCATACCCCAAAATCTAGGGCTCCTTTTACTAAAGGTGCAATAATGGTCTTAGCATTTAGCGCACACTAAAAAACTCATAGAAATAAAATGAGCTTCTTAGCATTTAGCGTGTGCTAATCTTTGCACGCTAAATCCATTAGCGCAACTTAGTAAAAGGAGCCCCCCTAGTTTCTGTAGCTAGGCTAAAATAACTAGGGGAGCTTCTTCAATAAAAATGAAGAAGACAGAATACAGAACTGCTTCAAATATCACTAATTTGTTTATTGTTCAGGCCATTAAATGTGGTCTCCTGAATTCTTGAAAAAAAAATAAATAACCCATCCAGTTTTTAATAGTTACCATTGTGAAAAGACATAAAGATGCATTTCAAGCAGACTTTAAAATTTTGTAGTCTGTGTATAGAAATAGATTGGCCTGTGATGAAAGGTGAAGATGTGAAATGAATTAAAAAGCATTAGTCTCCCGTACTGCTTTACAAGTGAATATAACCAGCTAATAATAGACTGCTGATTTTGTAGGTTCTCAGTGTCTTTTAGTGTGGCTTTATCTATACTATCCTTCCTTCTGACATTGCTCCTTGCTGTATCTTGGGAAAACAGAGAACCCTTCCATCCCCCTCCCCCCTAGTTATCATGCATAGAAGTGCTCCTTACCTACTAGTTGTCTGCCCATGAAGATCATGCAAAGCCTGGGTGCTGTGGGTAGATGAACTGAAATGGAATGCCAAATAAATAACGCCAGCTAAAGAAAGATTGCATGTTTACCCTGCTTTATTGCTATGCATCAAAAGATATATCAAATGAATATATGGCATGTACTTAAGTGGTCAGAAGTAAGCAAATGATATTAGTACACAATAAAATTAGTTATAAAAACAGAAAAACCTCCATTCATGAGAAGGGTGAAATGCTACTAATTGTCCCTTGTAGCCTTGCACTTTATACATGACATGGAGATGGGCTCAATAGGGAAAGGGGAATCAAAGGAAGGAACATTAATCCTCAGGGCAGGAGCTTCTAGGAAGCAAAGGGTTACCCGACCATGTAGCCTTTCCCTAGGAGGAAAGGAGGGGGAACTTCCTCCTTTCTCTTCCTCAGGAATGGGTGGCAGTCACTCGCCACTGAGTGTCTGGGATCGAGGGGAAGGTCAAGCATGGAATCTGACTGATGTGCAGGTGAGGGTTAGAAGGGGATGACCCAGTTGGCTCAGCCTCTTTTCTATTTCTTGCTTCCATCCTCCTTCTGGCATGGATGATGATGTAGGAGCTGGGAAGAAAGCTGGCACTGTAGCTCAGAGGTGGTTCCCAAGCCAGTGAACTAGATGCCTGAGGGGCTGTACTGCAGAGGACATGGTACAACCAGGGACAGGTGGACAACTCTGTCCAAGGGCACAGGTGGAGGCACAACAGGAAAGGGTATGGGCCGGTGAGGATAGGCCAAGGGCTATGTGCATGTATGAGAACTATGGACTGTACCTGGCTCAGGACAGGTTTTTGCTCGTTGTGTCTACATCCAATAAAGCTGCGATCTTGTAGGCCAGATCTTGTGTTGTGTGATTATTGAAGTGTACAGGAGGGTGGGGACAGAACATATGGATGCCTGGCTTATCTAAATTTAGTTTATGATTTTTTTTCAGCTGTACCTGTAGACAAGTTACATTCAAGTTCACTAGCAAAGGAGTGGAGGAGTGGCCTAGTGGTTAGAGCACCAGTCTTGCAATCCAGAGGTGGCCGGTTGAAATCCCCCTGCTACTCCTTGTGATCTTGGGCAAGTCACTTAACCCTCCATTGCCTCAAGTACAAACTTACATTGTGAGCCCTCCTGGGACAGAGAAATATCCAGAGTACCTGAATGTAACTCACCTTGAGCTACTACTGAAAAAGGTGTGAGCAAAATCTAAATAAATAAAAGGTGGTATACCAAATCTCAATAAGCCACAAACCATTCAGGTACATTAGGTATTTTCCTGTCATGTCCTCACAGGGCTTACAGTCTAAGTTTGTGCTTGAAGCAACAGAGGGTTAAGTAACTTGCACATGATCACAAGGAGCAGCAGTGAGATTTGAAACTGGCTTCCTTGGTTCTCAGGCTACTGGATCCAGATGCTAGTGTAGGCGCGTGTTTTGGGCGTGCGCAGATCCATTCTTCAGCACGCCTGCAAAAAAATGCCTTTTCAAATTTTTTGCCAAAAATGGATGTGCGACAAAATCAAAATTGGTGCACTTCCATTTTGGGTCCGAGACCTTACCACCAGCCACTGACCTAGCGGTAAAGTCTCACATGGTAACCGGGCGCTAATGACCTACATGCATCAAATGACGTCTGAAAATAATTATTTTTAAAAAACACGTATCAGATGCGTGCCAAAAATGAAATTACCGCCAAGAGCCACGCGGTAGCCAGGTGGTAACTCCATTTTGGTGCATGTTGAGCACGTGTAGACGCTTACACGGCTTAGTAAAAGGGCCCCTTAATTTCTGAGTGTTTTTGTACATGCTAAAAGCTCCCCTTCCAACTATCCAACAAGGTTGCCTGAATGCATTCTTTCTGCATATAAAAAAGGGAACATTTTGAATGTAAAGGAGGTTGCCATCATACTAATTTGGTAGAACAGATGTACATCTTCTCTTCTTATCACCTTGCTGCCTTCAACCATGAAGCTGAAAAGCAGTATTCCTCAGTCAGGAATATACTAGCCCAGCCCTGTGTAGACCATTTAAATGTCCTGATTTGCCAAGGTTCTGATGAAAGCTTGTGTCTCCACCCTGATAAACACCTTTTCATTATCAATGAATGTCAGACAGGACGGCAGACAGCACTCATCTGTCTTCACAATGACTTGATTGATGACAGCAAGGCCAGTCTGTGGTGTAGTAAATTAATAGAAGCACCAAATGGCCCTCCTCCACCTTGTGGCTACTGAATACTGATTTTTCTACTCCATTCAAAACAAAGGCTGTGATCATCCCACCAGTCAAGTAAAAAGTACAAAAATAAAAAGTAAAATTTAGGGAAAAAAATAAGCTTCTAGTGTATGCAGGCATTTTTACAACAAATACTGGATGAATAAATAGTATATTTGGTTTCATTAGGCGCTAAACGTTTACTGTGAGAACATACAACACCTATAAATGCAGTACAAAACTGAGCAGACAACAGTGTAGATGGACAAGATGGATGTTACAGAACACATTTTACTTTCATAACAGGATTGTTTAACATTACTTGATCCATGAGTAAATGTGTCAACCTGCAGGGAAATCACAGATGACAATGAAGTGTAGACCACAGGGACATTCCTCTCCAGGCCTAGAATGTGTCAATGTGGAATAACTACTTAATCCCATCAAACATTCTAAGTTTTCATAATAGTATGCAGGGCTGATGCAAGTGTACAAGGCACCCTAGGCAAATCTTCAGCCTTCTACATCCCCTCAATTATCTTTTACACTCCACTTTATTTTTGGTTGGCTTGTACTTAATCAGTCAAGCTGATATTCAGCACTGGCCAGTTAAGTTGGAACCAGCCAAAGATATACCACCTAATGACGTGGCCATATTTGGCCAGCAAACATTGCCGGCCAAACACAACATAGCCGGTCATCTGGCTAGCTGCTAAGCGCTAATATTAAGCCGAGATAGTGCTGGCTGGTTAAATTAGAACCAGCCAAAGATATATCACCTATTGACGTGGCCATATTGACTGGCAAACATAGGCTGTCAAATGCTGAATACCAGTGCTGACCAGCTATGTTAATGCAACACAGCCGGTCATCCAGCTAGCCGCTAAGCGCTAATATTCAGCCGAGATAGCCAGCTATCTCGTGATGAATATTAGCACTTAGCCGGCCAAGTACCATTTAACTGACCTGGTGCCATTCCTGGCCAGTTAAATGGTTTTGAATATCGGGAGGGGGGGGATTATGTTTTCCCCAACAGCATCCCTACCAGAACAATCTTGTGAACCCCCCCCCCCCCACACACACACACACACACATAATTGGACATCATATTTTTAAATATTAATCTTTTTATTTCATGTTTTATATACATAACTAGTAAAAAAAAAAGCCCCGTTTCTGATGCCCTCTGCCCTCTCTCCCTTCCCCTGTGCTGTCTGTCCTCTCTGTCCCCTCCCCCCCTGGGAGTAGAGTCCTTCAGTGTTAAGTTTCCTGCTGTGCTGTGTTTGTGTTACAGAGATAGTGAGGGCTTCTGCCCTCTCTCCTCTCCCCCCTCTGAGTCCTTCACTGTTAAGAGAGAGCGATTTGATTTCGTGCTTTGCTGTGTTTTCCTTCAGTTTGTGTTACAGAGAGAGCGAGGACGGGGCAGACACTCATGGGGAAACCGGATATCTCTCCCCCTTCACACTTCCGGCTGGAGGCTTCATTTAGAACGTTGGTGGTGCCTTTTATATAGAGAGATGGGAATGATTTTCAAAGGGCATTTACCTTGGTTATTGCCTATTTATCTGGGCAAATGGGCTATTTGAAAATTGCCCACCCACTCTGTGGGTAAGGTACATGCTGAAGAACTATTCTGCCCCCCAGAAGCTACACCCTCAGCAGCTACCTTGTATGCCTAGTGGTATGCCAGCCTTGATAGTATGCAAAGTAAAGCAGTAAATATCCTTCGTTACTTTTCAAATGTGATGTGCATAATATGCACCTAAAAGACAAATGAGACTTAGAGACATGATGCCAAATCATGCTTTGCTTCCCTATGTCTCATCTGTTCCCTCCGCCCTTACTGGGAGCAAGGTGGCCTTAGCCACTCTACTCTAGAACCTCATGGCATCAAAGATGGATTACTGCAATATCATCTATGCCAGCCTTCCAAAAATTCTACTTAAATAACCACATCTATCCATTTACTCTCATACACAAACTGACCATGTCACTCCCCTGTTCGTTCAACATCATTGGTTCCCTGGAGACTTCCAGTAGAATACCCATGCGTTACAGCTCAGAGTTTTGAGTATCAAACTTATATATTGTCACAGCTTGATTATTGCAAGTCACTGTACATTGGTCGTCCTAAAAAACAACTAGATACAGTACAGCTGCTAAAATGATCTTTTGACACAGTAAGTATGATAGTTACCCCGCTGTTGGTGGACTTACACTGGTTACCAATAATACTTTATTGTATTGTATACTTTTTTTAAATTGTAAACTACTTTGGACCCTTTGTGGAAATTTAGTAGTCTAAAAATGTTAGATGATTAGAGCTCTCTCCTGCTTGTGATATACTACAGCTAAATTGTCATTTATAAAGGCACAACTCAGCAATTTTCCTCCAGTGGAGATCTGGTGTCATGTAGGGATTTTCCCTCACCCTACTTTCCCACCCTGGGGCTGTGAATTCTTTCCAACCCCATTTGATCCAGGAAGCAGAGAACCTCAGCCAGGAATTTAACTTAGATTTCTCTTCATGTCAATGTGCAACTTTACCAATGAACCACTGGGTCAGCCCAACATGTATTTTGTTGTTATTATTATTTACTTGAATTTATTTGCCATCTTCTTGAAAAAAAAAATCCCTGAAGCAGTTTTTGTAAAACAGTACAAGATCCTTACAGTAGCACAAAAAAATCCCATCATATAGTAACATAGTAACATAGTAGATGACGGCAGAAAAAGACCTGCACGGTCCATCTAGTCTGCCCAACAATTTAAACTCATATGTGCTACTTTATGGGTATACCTGACCTTGATTTGTTTCTGCCATTTTCAGGGCACAGACCGTAGAAGTCTGCCCAGAACAAGGCCCACCTCCCAACCACCATCCCCCCCTCCCCCCCCCCCCCCCCCCCCCCCCGGTTCTGCCACCCAATCTCCGCTAAGTTTCTGAGGATCCCTTCCTTCCAAACAGGATTCCTTTATGTTTATCCCACACATTTTTGAATTCCGTTACCATTTTCATTTTCATCTCCATCACCTCCCGCGGGAGGGCATTCCAAGCATCCACCACTCTCTCTGTGAAAAAATACTTCCTGACATTTTTCTTGAGTCTGTCCCCCTTCAATCTCATTTCATGTCCTCTCGTTCTACCGCCTTCGCATCTCCTGAAAAGGTTCGTTTGCGGATTAATACCTTTCAAATATTTGAACGTCTGTATCATATCACCCCCTGTTTCTCTTTCCTCCAGAGTATACATGTTTAGTTCAGCAAGTCTCTCCTCATACATCTTGTAACGCAAATCCCATACCATTCTCGTAGCTTTTCTTTGCACCGCTTCAATTCTTTTTACATCCTTAGCAAGATACGGCCTCCAAAACTGAACACAATACTCTAGGTGGGGCCTCACCAATGACTTATACAGGGGCATCAACACCCCCTTTCTTCTGCTGGTCACACCTCTCTCTATACAGCCTAGCAACCTTCTAGCTACGGCCACCGCCTTGTCACACTGTTTCGTCGCCTTCAAATCCTCAGATACTATCACCCCAAGATCCCTCAGCCAGTGTAGCTTAACCAATAAAGGGGTAGACCTTTCAAATTTACTACAACAAAAAAATAATGTTAGCACTAGTGCTTTGCAGTAACTACAATCTATCCATTTGTTTCTTTGGTAACCCAATATAAACAACTGCAGTAATCCAGCTGTGATAATATAAAAGATTGCATCAAAAGGGCATAATGTTTATCATAAAAATAAGATTGAATCAATCTTAACTGTCGCAATTTTAAAAATACCTTTTTCATTAAAAGTACCAATATTTGAGGCTCAAGTGATAAAGTAGAATCAAGAAGAATACCCAAAACTCATGATGTCTGAACTACAGGAATTGATTGAGACTGCTCCAATGGAATCACAGATGGAATTAGATTAATGGAATTATTAAACTACAAGATCTTGGTTTTATCTGCATTTAGCTTTTACATTTCTTAATAGCCCAGATTTTTTTAATTTATAAATTTACATCATTAAATCAAGGAATTTATTCGCCATCTTCTTGAAAAAAAAAAAATACCTGAAGCAGTTTTTGTAAAACAGTACAAGATCCTTACAGTAGCACAAAAAATCCCATCATATAGGTGATCTACCATACCTCTCTTCCCTTATTACTCCCTACAGACCTATGCATGCCCTGCATTACACATTGGAATATCAATTATCTGTTTCCCCAGTCTTTTCTCATTTAGAATCAACCCATTACTCTATTTCTTTCCACACTGTTCCATTCTTCTGAACTCCCTCCCTTTAGAAATCAAAGCAAGATTCTCTTGCCACCCCCCACCCCCTCATTTTAAGTCCCTTTAGAAGATTTAACTTTCTAAGCAGGCCCTTGGCTGAGGTAAGTGGGTGGATCTGGTCATCTGATGGTCCAGTCCCACAGTTTGATCTCTTCTCTGACTTTCATTTCTGTTTTATCTCTATCATTTTCTACCTGCCCTATCAATTGAATTGTAGTTCCTTTTCATCTGTTTCTCTCTCTTTATATTTTTAATTTGATTGTAAACCGCTTTGATTCTAGGCTGAAAGGCATAGAAATAAAATAAACATCTGGTCTATCAGAAGAGCAAATTGCTGCTATATTGTCTGGAAATCGATTGTTTAGTAATGGCAATAAAAAAAATTGCACTTGAATGGTCTGAGATACAATCATTGAATAAACTTATTAGAACAGAATTACATTCGGCAGCATTAATGGAATGTTGTCATGTACAAAGAATACCACCTGGTTTGAGATTGTACAAAGAACCCAGGCTTTTGGACTATCTGGAATATGTACAAAAATGGAATGGAGTGATCACCTGGATCCTTAGATTTAATAATATTGTCCACAGATGTAAACTAAATGCCAAGCTGGGTATTCTTAAGGATAAGGAGGATAAAAATTAATTTGAAATACATAAGCAATGGACAATTACCAATAAGAGATTACAGCACAAAAAATGAGTAAATATCATAGAGATACATTAAATTATAATAAAAGATATGTTTATCCATGGATGAATAAGAACACATGGTCTAGACAAAATAAAAAGTATGGTAAGAAGGTCAGGCTCATCATGTCTTCTTGTGATTCTTCAGGAGCTGAAACTGGCACATCAAGAGCAGAGAATAATATAGTGGTATCTGCTCCTATTACCTAACTTTTTTTACAAGTACAATCTAAAAATCCAGTATGGGTTACAACTACTGTCAAACCAGATAAGTCCAAGAAACTGACTCGATCACACGCTTAAATGTGTTTAATCTACAAGATCTTTGACATCAGCAGAAATATCTGTTTTACAGTTGGGAATGTCCTTTGTACCATCTACTCAATATGATCCCTTTCTGGTTAGAACTTATTGGCAAACATTTTTCAGACAATTGAAGATGAAGTTACATTTTCAAGATTTGCAAACAGGTCATGATGAGGGATTTTTTTTTCTACACATTGACTTAAAAGTTTGTGGATACCTCCAGACCTTGTAACAACAACTTTTCAAAAATAAAGAGATTATTTTAGAAGAAGTAGAATCTAAATTTGCTACTGGGATTAATAATTTCAGCAAAAATCAACTATCAGTTCTTAAATCATTGAAGTCTGATGATATTAGGAGAGTGATTATTTAACTGAGGCTTACAGACAATGAACAGATCCCCAATGTTATTAAGAATTATTAACAGATCCAACAAGTATATACCAACAAGAGATTAAGCAGATTTTCTCATGCTAAACGGGAAGGGTTTACCAATAAAGAGTATAAATACCTTTATTTAAAAAAAACATCCAGTGACGCCAGTGATATAGTTCTTTCCTAAGAGTAACAAAACAATACATCAACCACTAGGACGTCCCATAGTTTCAGGTTGTGAGTTATTTGAACCTCTCTCACAATATTTGGATTATTATTTTCAACCATTTGTTATGAAGAAACATTCATTTGTTAGGGACTCAATGCATACAGTACGATTTTTGGATGATCCTCAATTGGCACCACACATCAATGTTAGTCTAGTCACTCTGGATATCACTGCCTTGTATACTACTCTACCTCAACGGAGAACAGTTTATTTAGCTAATACTTATCTGCATAAATCTGATTGGCCTATACAGAAAATTCAATTAGAGAGTTTGTTGAAATATGTCAGTTATAAAAATTATTTTTTGTTTTCCAAAATAAGTATTTTTGTAGATCCAAGGGGTTGCAATGGGAGCTATTGTAGCTCCAACTATAGCTTAAATATGGAAAATTTTGAACAACGATATATCTATAAATCAATGTATTTTCCCCTAAGGTCATAATGTGGAAACACTTTATAGATGATGCTCAATTGCAAGAATTTGTTCAGTATTTGAATGTGTGATATCAATATTACATTTACTTCAACAGTTAATAAAACATCAATAAGGGGTCCTGCACTAGTGTTTTTACCATGCACCAGGGTCCCTTTGACTGCAGTGGGTGAAAATAGCCAAAAATGAAAATGGCCATATAGTAAGTTCACACTTGCCATATGGCCATTGCAGGGGAGAGGGAAACACTTACTGCCACCTGTTGAGTGGGCATGGAAGCGCTATCCAGTTCACATGCTGACAGCATGTGCTAACTGAATAACACTGACAACGCAGGAGCACTCAGTGGCCATGCACTAATGCTAACATCAGCATATGCCCGGAAAAAAGAAATAATTGAAAGGCCAAATTTGTGCTGTGCTAGAAATGGGCTTAGCACATGAGAAAGTCCCGTGGTAGGACATGCTAAGTCCATTTACTAGCACAGCTAAGTAAAAGGGCCCATAATGTCAAGAATTTGTTTTTTATTATTTCTTTGCAAACTTTTACCCTTTCCAGAATGCAACATATAATACTAGGCCAATACAAGAATTATCCAATAATAATGAAGTGCATGAGTTTGAGAGAATACAGATCCACCCTTCCTATTAAAACAAGAAGGGATAGCATTTCAACATAAAACCAAAAGAAACTGCACCTTTGACTGCAGCAGTTTGGACTTTAGAAATTAAAGTTTGTTTCTGAAATGGATCAAGAATTAATGGATACAGTGGATCTTGAATGAAACCAAACTAAATCCAGCCCTGCTCTTATCTGAACCAGGAGACCAATCATAGGCATAATTTGGGGTGTGCATGGGGGATGACAACATTGCACCCCACCCCAAATGTTGCAGGTGCTAATGCTGATTGGTTCCTTCTCTTCACTACCAATATGACTTCCTTGTTTATTTTATTTTATTTATTTAATTTATTGCATTTGTACCCCACATTTTCCCACCTATTTGCAGGCTCAATGTGGCTTACATAATACCGTGAGGTGTTAGTTGCCTTCAATGGAAAACATATACAACGTGATGTTATTATCAAAGAGGTTCATGTGTTACAGATACATTAGGAGAGTCATTGAAAAGAAGAGTTATATAGTGTTCATTACGGGATTTGGTTTCATTGTGTTGCTGGATTCAAGCATTTAAGTTGGGTCAGTGGGGTAAGCCTTTTGGAATAAAATGGTCTTTAGTGATTTCCGGAAGTTAAGGTGGTCATGGATTGTTTTCACAGCTTTTGGGAGGCCATTCCATAGTTGTGCACTTATGTAGGAGAAGCCAGATGTGTAAGCTGTTTTGTATTTCAAGCCTTTGCAATTTGGGTAGTGTAGGTTTAGGTATGATCTAGCAGAACTGACTCTGCTTCTTGTTGGTAGATTTATGAGGTCTATCATGTATCCTGGAACTATACCGTATATGATTTTGTGGACCA
Organism: Microcaecilia unicolor; assembly: GCF_901765095.1. NCBI lineage: Eukaryota > Metazoa > Chordata > Amphibia > Gymnophiona > Siphonopidae > Microcaecilia > Microcaecilia unicolor. The sequence goes on from NC_044036.1 coordinate 278,372,455, forward strand.
GAGTGCAAATTTTGAAGATGATCCGTTCTTTAATTGGGAGCCAATGCAGTTTTTCTCAGAGAGGTTTGGCACTGTCGAAGCGTGTTTTGCTGAATATCAATCTGGCTGCTGTATTTTGGGCGGTCTGGATTTTTTGTTCTTAGCTCCCCTCAAAAGGGAGCAGAAAACTTACACGGATGAGAGCACTAATGGCATACTTTGGCTGACAACTAAAGAGTGATTCTTATTGCATTAGTTTTCCAGCATACAGCCTATTTTGTCCATGAAGGCTTATCAATAGCAGGAAACCTTGGAGCTGTTCACCTGTGCTGCCATGTCAGTCGAAGGAACAAATTCATCACAATGTATAATACCCCCCCTCCCGCCACACACACACACACACACACACACACACACACACACACACACACACACACTAGCACACTAGAGAGCAGACAAAACTAATATCAGGAAGGCAATGAAGACCATTTACTAACAAAGTACAATGTATCAATTGTATTGTACTGTACTATAAAAATATTGCTTTGTTATTGAACTTATAAGCACACAAAGAAACATTGAATTTCAGAGTATCACCATGATAAATTTGAAAAAACTGATATGAAAAGACAGCAATTTTTTTCAGACAACATTCAGAAAAAATAAACTGGAAAATGATAAACAAAACCAGCATTAATCTACTGCTATCATTTCGGGCCAAAGTTATTCTGTCACCTCCAAATGATGGAGTTGTGTTGAATGAACATTTAGAGAAGTTCTTGCAGATGTTAAGCTGCGTTGAAAGCATTCAGCACATTTTACAGACAGCTACAAAGCCGCCATCCATTCCTGTAAACACAAACTGCTAATCAGGAAAATCTGTCAAGAGGAAACTGCCATTCCAAAATGCCAAATCTTTCAAATGGGCAATTTAGGGTTATAGCTTAAGCATCAGCACATTTTTGGAGTTCTCTATGTTCCAGCATTTTTCTTCTTTAATGAAAGAAAGGCAGACCAAGGACCATTAAGAGTACTGAATTTTAAAGAGTAGTAGGAAGGAAAAAGCAGACTGCAGCCTCACTGGATGGTATGGGATAATGACAGTGACACATATATATTTAATTGATCATAACTTGCTTTCATCCTGTATTGGCTATCGGTAGATATTTTCTTTCAGCTTGTTGCTTGTGCGCTGTAGGGCAGATATCAACATTCCGGTGCTGTTCAGAACTGTGTGCAGGAAAAATACTGCCCAATCAACTTGTCTGAGCAGCTCCCTCATGCTCAACACTAATGATATGCAAATTCAGCTGTGCTAATAACATTGAGCATGAGGGAGCTTTTGGAGAGTGAAGGGGGAGGATGATGCCTGGCGCATGCAATCTAGAGTTGTGTGTCAATCACAGCTCTTAAGCTCCTCCCAGGGGAGGAGTGAAGGAGGAGTAAAAGCTACCCTATCAACTCCTTCAGACAGGCCGAAGCCCTGCAGCCACTCTACATGGGCACTGCAGTGCTTAACCTATATCAACCTCTTGTCCTTTCTCTTACATCCAACAGGATCTGGCCCTGGTGCTATCATGCAATCTCTTCTCACGTTAAGGTACTACTACTACTACTATTTAGCATTTCTATAGCGCTACAAGGCATATGCAGCGCTGCACAAACATAGAAGAAAGACAGTCCCTGCTCAAAGAGCTTACAATCTAATAGTGTGCACATGGCGTGCAAGGCGCCCCCTTGATGGCATGTTTCAAAGGACCTTCCTATGTGTGTTTGGATGCATGGCTTCTCCTTCCTGAGACACCCTAACGCCTGCTTGGGGTTTTCAGTGGCAAGAACACCCTTGTTTGGCATGCTTGCCACTGAGTATTGCTGAGGAATAGGCAATTAGTTCATCAGCATGCATTTGCATACCTGTTTCGCTCTCTCTTGGCACGCTCGCTATTTATTTATTGCATTTGTATCCCACCTTATCCCACCTATTTGCAGGCTCAAAGTGGCTTACATAGTATTATCAACATGGTTTTTCCAGTGTATCAAGTATTGTTAGTATTGTGTAGAGATTAATTAAGGGAAGAAAGAGAAGGAAGGGATTTATTAGGGTATTTATAGAAGGTGGGCTTTCATAACTGAATGGGTTGGTGAAGTGGATTAGTGGGGCTGTAGGTTCTCATTGTAGACTTTGTTGAAGAAATATGTCTTCACAGATTTGCGAAAGGTAGTTGTTTCGTCGATTGTTTTCAGTTCTGCGGGTAATGCATTCCATAACTGCGTGCTCATGTAAGAGAAGGTGGTGGCGTGCATCAGCTTGTATTTTAGTCCTTTACAGCTGGGGAAGTGTAGGTTGAGAAATTTGCGAGATGATCTTGTGGCGTTTCTGGGAGGTAGGTCCACGAGATTTAGCATGTAGGTTGGGGCGTCTGCGTGAATGATTTTGTGTACAATCGTGCATTCCTTAAGTGGGAGCCAGTGAAGTTTCTCTCTTAAGGGTTTTGCACTTTCATATTTAGTTTTTCCATATATGAGTCTGCCAGCCATATTCTGGGCAGTCTGGAGTTTTTTAATAGTCTGTTCTTTGCAGCCAGCGTACAGTGCATTGCAGTAGTCCAGATGACTTATTACCATTGACTGTACCAAGGTACGGAAGATGTATCTCGGGAAGAAAGGTTTTACTCTTTTTAGTTTCCACATGGAGTAGAACATCTTTTTCACGTGTTTTTCACGTGGGCATCAAGAGTGAGGTTTCGATCAATGGTGACTCCAAGAATTTTCAAGTTTTGTGAGACAGGAAGAGAACAGTATGGTGTGGTTATGGTGGAGAAGTTTTTTGTGTTATATTGCTATTCCCCGTGGTGGGGGCCTTTTAAGTATGGTGCACCAGCAAATGCAGGTGCTAGTCCAGTGCTAATGGCCTATAGTGCCCACGTTTGCTTCTGAGCATCAGGGCCAATGAGACTATGAAATGGGTGTCCCAGGTAGGTTTTTTTGATCTTCAGTCTTCATGACAAAACTAGCCAGTCAGGTTTTCAGGATACCCATAATAAATATGCATTAGATATATTTGCATACAATGGAGGTAGAACATGCAAATTTATCTCACGCATATCCATTAGTCCATGAATTATTATAAGGTAGGTTTTGTAAATAATTTTCTTTTGTGTATTTGGTAGGTATATGTGGGGCATGGATGTGGTTTTATGGTAATTGTTGTTTTGTACTTAGGAATCCCAAACCTTGATGATGCCATTTGGAGTGAAACACGGACCGTGTTGGGTTCGGCAATGTATTTGGCATAGATTCAAGTTTTAATTTCTCATTTTACAGTTGTATGGTGTAATATAGTGCATTAGTGCCTGACTGTGCACAGAACCTCGGACTTTTTACGCCTTTGGATAGTTGTTTACCTGAGGAAGGCACTACAAGATGTACATTTTTTGATCTGTAAAAATTTACAACACAACTGCAGCGATTTGGAACAACAAGGACCTCCTGTTGGGGACAGACTACCGTGAGACTGTTGAGATAAGTACATTTTGTTCTATAGAGACTGGGTTGGACACTATTTAGGAACATAGGTTCTTGTGAAACAGTTGTGGGTCAGGAAGTATTTGTTAAATCTGATGTATCTATATGTAATGTCTTTTCTGCTATATTTACAGCATTAGCAGGCGTTTGAATGTTTTGAGAACAATTTTTAGCATTATTCTTTTGAGTATATAAAGTGTTTGGAGAGTATCATAGCTGTTGTGATATATTTTATATGCATATTCGTTGCAAATATCCTGAAAGTCTTACTGGCTAAATATGTCCCGAGGACTGGACTGAGAACCCCTGCTCTAAAAATGTAAGTAGTTGAATGTGGATTTATGAAGGAAACTCCAAACGTTTGCATTATTAATAAACAAATTGCTGGCTTTCCTTCTCAAATGTTTCAACCATAGACCAAAAGATGCAAACTTTACAACCAATAGAAAGAGTTTAAACAGGGGAGGATGGATGCTTCAGTAATGTAGTACTAGGGGGCTTTCATCTTCAAGAGTGATTCAAATGCTCTGCATAGGTCAAAATACCTTACATCAGTGCCCTTTCTGCAGGTTGCTAAGCTCAGAAAATCAGGGAGACCCATCTCACACAAAACACTATTACAACTGGTTCATTCCTTAGTGCACATTCAGTTCATTAATGCACCATAAAAATTTATTACATGCTGGCTCAACAAATTAGTGTGAAGTCTATTAACGCACATTAAAATTTTGTATTAAAATGAATATGTGAAACAAACAAAAAAAACTGTCCAAAAATCATGGAAAAAATACAAAACTGACATGAAAATAACCCTAAATTTTTCTGTACATTACTAATAGTTGTAAGTCATATGTCAGAGAACTCAAAGATGGAACAGCATGAAGATAGTTACTCTAACCGTCAGGAGTAGTCCCATCAGTGGGCATTAGACTAGTGTCTGGATCCAACTAATCATTAGGAAATTGAAAATTAGTTCAGTTTTTTTCCATTTGATAGCAGTCTAACAATTTCTCAATAGGGAACCTTTTAAAATAGAAGCCAGTCTCCAGGGTGGACTGATCTCCTTATGATTGAGAGCCAGATAGTCACTTTCTCTCTTCAGAATCGTAGCTGAGTACTCCTATACAGTACTCTTAGAAAGCCTTTCTGTTAGTAAAACAGCATTTTACCCATAGAAATGAGCACCTATAAAATTGTTCATGTTCTTTTACACTGAATGAGTATAAGTGTTGCTAGAGATGGAGTTTGGGCAGAGTTGTAAGACATCGTGGGGGGGGGGGGGGGGAAGTTATCAAGGGCAGTAAAAGGCCTACTTTTACCACACTATGATTTACCGTAGGTTGCCGACTCCCATGGTAAATGAATAGCACTGCTTGTCAGCCACTTCGCAAGCAAAATTCCAACAGCCCAGGAGTATCAAGCCTCACAGCTGAGGCAAGATATTCCCAGCCAGAGCAAGTGCTGTCCCCCCCCCCCCCCCCCCCCACACCATGATCCCATCCTCCCACCCCCTTTATACAGACACAATGACTCCTAGTGATAGCAGCACAAACAGCACAAAACTACTGCCAGTAGCACCATTTTGTAGACGGCACTGGCAAGGCAGGAGCAACTGGGAATCACTCCTGCCCTTGGACCAGAGGACTCATCAGGTTGTAAAGGGCCAATGGGCCCCAAATGATTATCTTTTGGGGGTATGTGTGAGGGGGGATGGAATTATGGGGCACCACAGCCCATTTAAGCTCTAGCTTGGGAGCACCAGATCAGAGCTTTGATGCCCAATGCTCCCAGCATGTTAAATAACCCCAGCTTTTAGTTGGGGTTATTTTACTGTCATTTTATGGCATAATCCAACTTGCACCCAATATCCACTGCAGGTCATGTTCTGGCTTTTACATATTAATGAACTGTTTTACATGCATTTGCATGTTTTGCATCTCATTACCATGTAGCCTGCAGTGACCTAAATATCACGGTGTTAGGGCAAGGCAACGTGCATTAGAACCCTTTAAGTCACGTTAAAGGGCTAACCATATGAGTTATTGCCCTAATGCAGTTAGATAACTACCCCCCACCCTATGTGTTTTTATAAAATATGTCCATATCTGCACAAATCATTTGCACATGCCCCAAGGAGCTATGTATTGTCTTTATAAAATAACTGTTTTTATGGCAAATTTAAATTACAACTGGACCTAAAACTCACAACAATATATATTAAAAATATCAGTCCATAGTCATTCCTGAACTTGTAAGCAATACCTAGAGTCAAACAATTCCATATTAAATAGGGCCTCAGCGGTGACACTTGGTGAGGTGCATTTCTCTTTCACCAAGGTTTGAATACCCATATCTTCATTGGTCCTTCCACACAATTATCTCTTTAAACTTTATCATACCTTTTAATTTTATACTTTAAAAGTACTCATCTGATTAAATTGTCGGCTCGAGTGTCACCGCTGAGGCCCTATTAGAAAAATGCCTTAATACAGAATTGACTCACAGTATCACTTACAAGTTCAAGAAGGAATATGGACCAATATTTCTGAATATATATCATCTTTATAAAAAAAGGCACAACATATGTACTTCCACAGTCTAGACATCCAATTCTAAAAATTACCCTCATACAGGGGCCGACTGACCATTTGGGCAACTGGGCAGTGTCTGAAGACCTAGAGGCTCTGCTCAGTTGCCTGCCGCTGCATCACACTGCAGCCCTTCCTGGACCTACCATGAACGGCCTGGTGGTCTAGTGGCCTCTGCGGGGCAGGAAAGAATCCCACTCTTTCCTGACCGCTGCCACTACTCTGCATGGCAGCGCTGGCACTGACATCTTTTAAAAATGGCTGCTGAGACTGCAGAGACCTGCGAGACTACCGTGTTAAGTCTCTTAGCAGCTATTTTGAAAAACATAGCTGTACCGCCACCACAGGGCACAGTAGCAATAGCAGGCAGGAGAGAGTGGGGTTCTTTCCTGCCCCCGAAGCCACTAGACCACCAGTCCCTTCAAGGTAGGTCAAGAAAGGGTGGTGGTGGCGCAGCTGGCAGTAGACAGGAGGGCCCCTGACCACTGTCAGCCTGTCCCTGCCTCATACTGAGCATTATCTTAATATGCATGGACATCACCAAAAGAAACCTGACCATGATAATCACCACCAAGTGTTGTGTATGAAGTATAACTGTATATATATTAGTGCTAACTAGATCATTAGTCAGCATGAATCAGCCCTGCTTGACAATGTACTAGTACAGAATGCCAGCACTCTATGTCCCTGCAGTCCCAGGGATCCTAAGTCCTACGGATGTGTGCCATGCATTTTATTAGATGAAAAGCCTTTGCAGGCATGCAGTATATGTAAGGTGTGTGTGGCATACAAAAAACGAGGGTGTGCAAAATGTAACAGAAGAGAAAATAATACTGCCAATGTAAAATAAAAACTAGACTCAATAATAGCACGAGAGATGGGTAACATGCAGATTTTTCTTTCTTTCTCACCCAAAGCAGTGGAATGCCCTTCTGTCTTATATCTGGTTCTGAATTATCATTCCCAGACATATTTTTTGAACTGGTTTTTAATTCAGTCCACTCACAGACAGCACAGGGAAATTTGGCTGCCTGGACGACTGGCGTGAATTGCATCATTCTTTCTCTGCATCTTATGAATGAATGTGTTCTATCCTATATATTTTATGGAGTTCTTTACATAATTCAAACAGCATAAAAAAGAAAACTGCTTTGACATAGTACATGGAAATGTCAGTATAGCATGCATTTTTTAAAATAAATATGAACATTTAGACATTAGGGTAGGAGAAAGCAGTATTTTCAGGAAGGTAAGGACTGTGATTCTCTCCAAGAAACGTTAGTACTTGCCTTGTCATGCACTTACTTCCCTGAAGGATGGGCCCATATAGGATATGAGCCCAGCCTTTTCCTGCCCTTTATGCTGTCACTGATGATCTGATGAGCCCCAATTGGTCCCCTATGAATCCCCGATTCTAAGTGGTTCTTGTAGTATGCCTTGCTGCTGATTGGCCTCCTGTGCCTATGTAACCCTGGTACTTCCAACTCACCCAGTCCTCAGATATGTCTCCTGTGAGTCTCTGAATGCCCTGTTCTTTGTTGCTTCTTGATGTTCGACTTCTGTTAGTCTTCAGTATTGAACCTGTTCTACCTTCCCAGACATTTACCTGCTGCTTTGGATCTGGTTCCTCATCTAGAACTTTTCCTGCCTTCTCAGTCTCCCAGCTGTCTGGTATCTAATCCTCCGTGCTGAGAGCATGTAGGGCCTGTGCCTTAAGTTCTGGCAGCCTCTGAGTACTGGAACCAAGGAGGTTTGATAACAGGAGATGGCATGATGTCACAAGGCTAAAGCCGTTCTTCACCCACTCCATCCAAGGAAGTTTTAATTCTCCCCAATGGAGCTGCCACCATCTTAGTACACCCAAAACAATGACACTGACAGGGTGACAAGCTCCGCCTACTGGCTTCAGCCCACATAATGGGCCAGATAGTCTCATGCTGTCTCCTATTATCAAACCTCTTTGACTGGAGCACTCAGCCCAAAAGGAAAGGGGGCTGTTAAAGATTAAACAGCACATCACTGGTCCATGGTAGTCTTGTGAGTGGAACTGGCCATGACATGTCTTTTAAAAGCAGCTTTTGCATGGTAAAATTTTAGCCAAAGTTTTAAAATAGGGTGACACTGTTTAACATTTGAGGGGAGAGGGGATGATGTTATCCAATGAAATTGTTTCTTCCTGTTCTCTTCTTTATCAGAGCAATAATTCAACTGTGTCAAATTTTCTCTCCCACAAAGCAACAAGGCCTGTGCTCTGGCCCAGATCTATACAAGGCTAGTGGTGGAGTAAATATATTAAGAATCCAAGGACTGCTTGAGGTGAATAAAAGGAAACGTACGCTATGGTGGCTAAACAGCATTGATGAGCAAGTCTGCAAATGGAGTGAGTATAAACAGAACATCTATTGTGGCATATCTCTTCATTTAGGCTGTTATGAATTTTTATTTTTCTGAATATTTCTTTAATATCTCCTTTTATAGCAGTTGATATTTAAGACAATAATGATTGTCACTATTCCCTCTCCAAAGGCCAAAAATATTTTGGGTAAATCTAGAGTACAATTGATGAATAGTGACTTCTAGATCATTGTAAACTGCTTGGGTCTATTTCACACCCCCCCCCCTTTCAGATATACTCCAATATCTCCAGACACAAAAATCCTTACAGTTTGAGAGGTGCATAGTACATAAGATCCTGAAGTAGTCTGCTTTTAGGACAGGAGTGAGCAACTCCAGATCCTGAAGGTCACCCAACTAATCAGGTTTCCTGTATAATCCTAATAAATATACATGAGAGAGATGTTTATACACTGCCTTCAATGTATGTAAAGCTCAGCTCTCTCATGTATATTCATTAGTATTGCCAGGGCTTAATTTCTAGGGAACAGCCTGTTACACAGTTCCACCATGTGTTTTCAGACTCCAAAGTAGCAGAAGTGTTCTGCTCCAGCCCATCCCTTCCAGAAAGACTACCAGGTGAAGAAGGAGAGGGAATAAGCCTGGAATAGGGCAGAGAACAGCATTCCCTAACCAGCCCCTCTTTTGCTGTTGCTTCTACACCTTGACCACCCACCCTCTCTCCCAGCAACAAAAGTTAAAATTCCATTTTGACCACCAGTTAAGCCCTGGGGATCATCCTACAAACTTGACCAGCATGTGGCCTTCAAAGACTAGTATTATGCATCCCTGATTTAGGAGGTAATTTTCAAAACTTTTAATACAAGTAAATATGGGGTAGGTTAAATCAGGAAAAGAAAATGCATGTGGGGATTTCATTTTGAAATTCCTATATGTACTTACTTTGAACTTTGAAGCAAATGCATTGTGCAGGGATGCAGAAAACCCAAACACCCATGCTGAGCCAGATTTTCAAAGAGAAACCCCACAGGGGTTGACTTGCAGGCCTCTTTGATGTTTATTTTAAAACTTTTTTTAAAAATTAGTATCATTGTCAAATCCATGCTCCCTAAAAATTGTTTTACAAAGACTGCCTCAGGTATATTTCTTCAAAAAGGTGGCATAAGTCCTAATAAATAAACTAACTGAAGAATCATGTCGGGCTGACCTAGTGGTTCATTGATAAAGTTGCACGTTGACGAGTCCTGGCTCAGGATCTCTGCTTCCTGGATCAAGTGGGGCTGGGAAGCTACAAAGACAGAATTCATAGCCCCAGGGTGGGAAACTAGGGTAAGGGATAATCCCCAGGTGGTTGCGAATGAAGCATCATGACACTAGATCCCCACTGGAGGAAAACTGCTGCATTGTGCCTTTATAAATTACAATTTAGTTGTACTATTTTATCACAGACAGGAGACAGCCCTGTGATACTCAGTCTGAGCTGTACCATCTTAGGTGAGTAACGCTAGGGGCTTTCAACTGGAAGTCTCCCATGTTGGATCCCATTTAACCTATAAGAGAGCTGCTGCAGGCGAACGATGTTCCTGATTGGTTAAGGAGAGAGATGACATCACCAGGGAGGTAACTATCAGGACCTTCCAAAAGCATATAGCATTATGTACTTCAGCAGCAGACATTTCAGTCCAGGATGCTTAAGAATCAGCTCAGTTGAAGCTCTAAATAGAATACAGAATTAATGGAGTAACTTTAAATTTAAGCAAGAACTCTCTCAATCATTACCAGTCTTTAATAAATTTTTTTTTTGCTTTACACTTATAGAATTATAGCCCAGATGCATAATAGTGAAGTTTTATTTGAAGCTGTTATTTCAAAATGCTGCATTACATTCTATGGACATAACCCCATTACCCTCTAACTCTGGCAGGCTGTCTGTTCCCATGTTACAGCACTCCAACCTACTGTGGGCACTGCATTGTTCTCATAATCACATTCCTTCCATAAAGGCTGGAGTGACTATAGCTTGGATCACACTATCAGCATTTTAATAACAAAAGGCCATAAAACCCATGTCCTCCTAATTAGTTTTCGTCACATACTTTTTAACTGTTTTTTTTTTTTTTTAGTAAACTGAATCACAAAATGAAACGGGGGAGCACCACGGAGCAAATCAGTACCCATGGATGGAACTTATTCTTAAATCAGTTAATATTTTTCCTGCCATTTTCATTTCCAACATTTACCAAAAGAAAGGTTATTCGTCTGTGCTAGCTGCAGACAGCTATGAGTAACAGTTTTCTTTTTGCACTGTTTTTTCTGTGTGCCCAAAAAGCTGTTCAACCCACTCAGATCCATGCATACCTCTCTCCACATCACTGAAATATCCCATATTATGCACTGCCTAGCATGGACCCTGCAACTGAAGAGGCTGCGTCTCTATCTAACATCAGGAACAAGACATTTCAGGCAAAAAGTTACTTTCTCTGGCTGCCACCAAAACCTGGAGATATCTTTTATGGCCCGAGCCCAGGTTCTCATTCCTTCTGCATACAGTGCAGGAGATGGGCACTTAAAAACCAGCTCTCACACTAGTAAAACAGCTTTCTTGTTACCTTGGAAATTTCATCTCATTGTGCAAGATTTGTTTCAGCCATTCATTCCTGGCAGTTTGTAAGACCAGTGAGTTATGCTTCCATATACAACCCTGTCGATCCATGAAGAATCCAGCAGTAATCGACACATGCACAGACAGACAGACACACACATCCAGTAGGATCACTGACTTGGGGAGTACGTTTTTCCTCATTCTTCTGCATGGCTTCTACTTCTTACCGTTGGAGTTTTCCAGGTCTAGGTTATTGGGTTCCATTCCCTCGTATAAAAGCATTCAGGAAAACACTCTGCATGCAACCAAGGCACAAAAAACAGCCGTTGCCTAAGCTGATTCACCTGATTTATGTATTAGTGCTGCATCCATAAGAGCCCGCGATCCTGCCTCCCTATTACATCTGGCTGCTTTTCCGACTAGATGACTGGGTTATTACAGCATGCAGGCAGGGCCCCTCTCCAGCATTCACTCCATGCATCACATTTAAAGTAGCAGTAACCTTTTTCTCAGTCAGAAGCTGGAGTTTATGCAGTATACTAGGACTAATGAGGAAAGCTTTGCATTAAAAAAATGAATGTAGGAGGAGAGTTGAACATTTTAAAATCGCTAAGATCCATGCTTGCAGAGGGAACTGGTGAGGTTATTTCATAGACTGAATCAGGTTAATCTGTCTTGTGAAACTTGATTTCCCATTATCAATTTGCTTGTATAAAATTAAGAACATAAAAGAACTCCCACACTGGGTTAGACCGAAGGTCCATCTAGCCCAATGTTCCTGCTTTCAATAGAGGTCACAAGTACCTGGCAGAATCCCCCAAAGTAGCCAGATTCCACGCTACTGATCCCAGGGATAAGTAGTGACCTTCCCCATGTCTATCTTAATAGCAGATTATGGGCTTTTACACCAGGAACTTGCCAAAACCTTTTTAAATCCCAGATATGCTAACTGCTTTCCACCACATCCTCCAGCAATGAGTTCCAGAGCTTAACTATTTCTTGGGTGAAAAATGTTTTTTCATTTGTTTTAAAAGTATTAGCATGTAACTTCATGGAGTGTCGCATAGTCTTTGTATGTTTTGAAAGAGAAACATCAATTAATTTTTACCTGTTCTACTCCACTCAGAATTTTGTAGATCTCTATTGCATCTCACCTCAGCAGTTTCTTCTCCACACAGAAAAAATCCTAACCACTTAAAGTGGTTCCCAAACCTGGTCCTGGAGGTACCCAGGCCAGTCAGGTTTTCAGGATATCCATAATGAATATTAATGATAAATTTGCATGCAGTGAAGGTACTGGATGCAAACCTCTCATCAATATTCATTGTGGATATACTGAAAATCTGACTGGCTGGGGTGCCTCCAGGACCAGGTATGGAAACTACTGGCTTAAGCCTTTCCTCATATTCCATTCCCCTAATCATTGTGGTTGCACTTCTTTGTACCTTTTCTAATTTGGCTATATCTTTTTTGAGATGCAGCAACCAGAACTGCACACATTACTCAGGATGAGTTGTACCATACTTCATTTTCTATTCCTTTCCTAATATTCTGTTTCCTTTTTTGGCCACCACTGAACACTGAGCAGAAGATGTCACTGTATTGTCCATGATGACACCTAGATCTTTTTCTTGGGTGGTGACTCCTAATGTGAAACCTAGCATCATGTAGCTATGATTTGGATTGCTCTTTCCTATGTGCATCACTTTGCATTTATTTATTTATTACATTTGTACCCCATGCTTTCCCACACACAGCAGGTTCAATGCCGCTTACATAGTAAATAGAATTACAAAGTTTTGTAAGGAGAATATTACAAACAGTAATAAACATAGTAATAGCAAGGTTTTAAGAATAAGTGAATTGAACATGGAAAAGGTAAACAAGGCATGATTGGAAAACTGGGCCTATCTCTTAAGGTCTTCCTACAATTTGTCACAGTCCATATGGAATAGTTTTGTGGCATCTGTAAAATTGAATTACCTCACTCATTCGATCATTTATAAATATGTTTAAAAAAATACTGGTCCCAGAACCCTGTTGCACTCCACTGTTCACCTTCCTCCATTGAAAGATATGCCCACCCCTACTCTTTTTTTTTCTATCTTTGAACCAGCTCCCAATCCACAACAGATGGCTTTTTAATGTTCTCAGAGGTCTGACAGCCTTTATTAAAAGCTTTCTGAAAATCTAGATACACTACATCAATTGGTTCTCCTTTATCCACAACTTTAAAAATAAATGCAGCAAATTGGTGAGACAAGATTTCCCTTGGCTGAATCTATGTTGACTCTGTCCCATTAAACCATGTTTGTGTGTTCAGTCATTTTTGTGCTTTATAATAGTTTCTATAATTTTGTATGGCATTGATATTAAGCATACTAATCTGTAATTTCTCAGATCGCCACTAGAACCATTTTTAAATTTGGCATTACATAGGATACCTTCCAATCTTCAGGTACCACAGACAATTTCAATGACAGGTTACAGATCACCAATTTAATTTTTGAGTTCTTTCAGTACCTTGGAGTGTATACCATCCAGTCCAGGAGATTTACTACTCTTTAACTTGTTTATTGGGCTGTGTTGGTATTAGCACACGACAGCCGCTAGTGCAGCTTAGTAAACAGGGGGGATAAGTCTATCCACTATGGCCTTGTCCTCCCTGAGTGCCCCTGTTAGCACTTCATGATCTAACAATCCCACCAATTCCTCTTAGGTTTTCTGCTTCTAATATACCTGTAAAAGCTTTTGCTATGAATTTTTGCCTCTATGGCAAGCTAGTTTTCAAATTTTCTTTTAACCTTCCTTTTAACCATCCTGCTTTGCATCTAATTTGCTAGTGCTTATGCTGCTTCCTGTTTTCTTTATTTGGATCCTTTTTTCATTTTTTGAAAGCTGTTCTTTTGGTTCTAATAGTCTCTTTTACCTCACCTTTTAACCATGTGTCTGTTTGCCCTTCTTTCCACCTTTTTTTAATGCATTGAATACACTTGGTCTGGGTTTCCAAGATGGTATAGTTTAACAGCATCAATGTCCGATTTAAACTTTTAACCTTTCAAAAAAATACTCCTTTTAGCGTTTTTTTAAACATTTTCCTTACTTTATCATATTCACCCTTCTGAAAGTTATATGTCATCACAGTAGATGTCCTTAATGTCATCATTCCAGTTAACAACTCAAATTTGATCATATGATCACTGTGGCTCAGCAGATACAACATCTTTTCCTCACACAAAATTCAGCATTCAACTAAGGACCAGATCTAAAATAATCTCCTCCCCTTCCACCTTGTCAGTTCCTGGACCAGCTGCACCATGAAGCATTCAATTATTTCATCTAAGAATTTTACCTCCCTACCTTTTCTGATGTGTTATTTATCCAGTCAATATTGGAGTAATTGAAATCATCCATTATTATAATGTTGCCAAATTTGCTAGCTGCCCTAATTTTTGTTAATATTTCAGAATCTGTTTGTTCAGGCTCAAGGACAGTAATAGCAGCCCTGCCAGTATTCTCTTTCCCTTCACACATGGATTTATTATGACATTTTTATCCTACATTATCCCAAAGCAAGCTGAGGTTCAATGTGGCTTACATGTAAAGTTTCAAATTGACATTTTACACAATTAAGAACAAATTAACAATTAAATTAATTGTTCAGTTGAATTGTGGTACAGAAATTCGCAATTGCTGTTTTTTTTGCTAAAATGTATTCTATTAGCCTCAATTCCCCCTAATGCCACCCCCTTCCAATTTGATTCACCCTATCATTGTGACAAAATTTGTACCCTGGTAAGTGTCCCATTAGTAGTCATCCTTCCACCTGGTCTCTGATATGCCTACTACATCTACCTCTTCATTTAGAGCTATATATTCTAACTCTCCCATCTTATTTTTTAGGCTTCTAGCACTTGTAGACAGACATTATAACTTGTGTCTTTTGTTTGCATCTATGAGCTGTTTAGTAGTTGAAGAGGATAATTTGCAATCTTTACTCTGCACTCCCCTTAAAGGCTCCTGGCTTGCTTTTGTCTGGATACTCTAACTTTTCTAACATAGTACATGATGGCAGATAAAGACCACTTGGCCAATCCAGTCTGCCCAGTTATTCCTGTCCACACTGCTATGGATGGATCTCAGTTGCTTGATAGCTGGTATATTCTTACTTATCTTTGTCAATTTCAGTTTTCTTATTTGTTTCTCTACTATCTTGGGTAGATACGCATACATATTCACATACTTCCCTTGAACAATATATCAAGCTTACTAAAAAGACTTTGAAACTTAATTCATGACACTGCTGCCTCCCTATTCGAATGTTTTACCACTAAGCTTTGTGAAAATATTTTATTATTTATTTATTGCATTTGTATCCCACATTATCCCACCTTTTTGCAGGCTCAATGTAGCTTACAATATATCATGGATAGTGGAAATGAGAGGAGAATTGACAGCTATATGAACATCTGGTCTGCTAACATGATCCACAGGCATCAGACTTTCAAACATGGAAGAGCAGGAGCTGGCCCAGTGACTCAAATAGTGATCAGTATGCTCTACCATGTGGAAGATCTCCACTTCTATTTCTGAGTCAAGTCAGGGCTAGGGATGCTACAAAAGCAATATTCACTATTCTTAGGGGGAGAGGGATGCGATTATTGCTTAGGAGTGATCCTTAGATAGATGAGTCAGGGGCAATGGTTCTAAGGTTTTGGAGTGAACCAGGTTGCCTGGCCTCTGGTCCAGGACAGTTGTTGCAATGACCCAACTGAGTGTTTGGGGGGGGGGGGGGGGGGAAGGTAGCGTGGGAACTAGAAAATAGAGGAAAACTCTCCAGGTACTGTAAATGAAGGTCCATGGCACTGGATCTCAAACCATTTAGGCTGGAGAGATAAAACAGTATGAGAGAAATTCTTACAAGAAAATATAATTGAAAAGGAGGGCAAACACCATTGGCACAGTGGGATGGGGCCTTTTCTTATATATTGCAGGCACTAATACTAAATTGGTCCCCCCCCCCCCCACCCTCCACTATCAATTTGACTTCCTTACCCCTTTGCTCCCCATCCCCTGCCCCAAAGTATGGATGCAACCACACCAATGCATACCCCAGGTGATACAGAACACATAATAGTGGCCTCCATGATACTCAAGAATAGCCCTTATTCCCCCTTCACCCACTCCTCCTCCCCACCATTATTGATTAGACTCTGGATGAAGAGCAAGGATGGCATCATCAACAGCTGTTTAGGAGAGGGCAGAGTTCATGCTGAGAGAAAATGAGTGAGCATGTTGTGCTCAGTTCTCTTTTCTAGTTTTGCAGAAAGGACAATTCATACTAGCTCTATCCATAGATAGTTTTTAAAAAAAATGGTTGTGTGGAATCTTGTATCAAACCAAGGCATGTCATTTTCTTAAATTAATTTTGGACATAAAACTATTTACAAAATTTTCAAAATGTTTAGTGCTCCAAGGTATAGGGTGGTACAGCTATAATGAAGGCTTCACCCTAGTGCTTAGGTCCATGAAGCTTATTTACAATGCTAAAAGATCGGATCATGTGATGCTGCTCCTCTTAAAACACTGGTTACCCATTCACATGATACAGCTAAAAATCCTGGTCCTGGACTTTGTACCATATCCAATTCATTTATTTAATATCTCACTACTATTATGTTCATTCAGCTTGTATTATTTCTCTTCATAAGACTGTTTTGTTTTTTTTTATTTATATTTTCAACTTCATTACATAACGATGTTCATACATTGAAATGTATAGATTTGGAACATAACTACAAGTATTTATATTACAAGCAAAATCTTATCATATTAGTCCACAAAAGGAGGATCCAATATTAGGAAATTCTAAAAATAAAAAAAATAAAAAAACTCACAATGTGACATTTGTCACTAAACTGAACTAGAAGGACATTGGGATCCTGCAGCCTAGACAGTACAGCTATGTTGGAACGGACATCACAGGCGGGTCATGTTTTACCTCTTGAGCTAAGACAAAGTCTTTTAATTTAATAGGACAGAGAAAAAGGTAATTTACCCCATTTAGAGAAATCATACATCTAGATGGATATCTAAAGGGTAAAAGTTCCTCCCAGGGAAAGGATTCTTGGTCTAAATGCCAACAACTCCCTTCTCCTGGCCTGGGTTTCTCTAGCTAGATCTGGAAAGATACTTATTTTCCCGCCCATAAAATTAACATTCATTTTCCTGAAATAAGAACGTAGAATTAAACTCTTATCTGACTCCAGAGCAAACATTACAAGTAAAGTTGCTCGTTCTGAAATCTCAGAACGTTCTAGAAAATCAGTCAAATTATCTTGAGGAGGCTCTGAGTCTATGGGTGTAGATTTCTTTATGTATTGCATTTTAAACACCATAGGGTGATTTTCAAGAGGAATATCCAGAACTTCCAGAAAGTACTTTTTCAATAATTCAACTGGAGGAATAAACGATGATATCGGAAAATTAAGTACTCTGAGATTATTCCTTCTGGATTGATTTTCCATGTATTCCAATTTCTTTGCCTGGATTTTGTTATCTTTTATAACAGCTACCACTGTAGTTTGCATAGATTTCAAATCAGAATCAAAAGTCTGAATTTTTTCCTGATGTAATTCAACTATAGTGGTAAGCTGATTAGATTGCTCCTTTAATTGTCTTATTTCAGTCTGTGAAGAATTAAAGATACGCTGGAGGTTCACGTTCACCCCTTGAATGGCCTCCCAAATCACATCCATAGTGATTATTGCAGGTTTTTCCATACCACCTCCTAATCCAAGAAAATCTATTTCTTGGGTTAAGGTTAGGGGCAAATATCCCCTTCCCGCTGTAACAGTACCTGGAGTTGAAGCTAGAACTGGACCTCCTATCGCTGACGATAGTCCGCCCACTTCGGACGCCTGTTCGAACAGCGCTTCCTCTGATCCGCTACTCCTTCCAGGTTGTGGTGGGGTCAAGCCTGCTAACGGGCTCAAATTAGCGCCCTCTGCACTGTGCTCCGTGCGTGTCAATTCAGAGATTCCAGTAGCAGGATCCCTCGGTCCCGGTGGGCAGACTCCAAAGGCCTCAAGTGTGGGCTGCGTCATGGCGGGACCACCAGCAGCGCTCGAGGAGGTAAGAGCCGCCACTTTTCCTTTTCTCTTCCCCATTTCTCCCAGGGAGCACTCCGTGACAAACAGCCGCAAACCTGAAGAACTTCAGAGCTCACGCTCACACGTCTAGCTCGGCGGCCATCTTGGATTCCCTCCTGTCTTCCCTTCATAAGACATTGTTATTCTAGTTACAATGTAAGTCGCATTGAACCCGCTTTGTGTGGGAAAGCACGGGGTACAAATGTAATAAATAATAAAAAAATAATAATAATAATTTATTTTCCAAAAATTCCTATTTTTTAATCCCTTTTCTCATTCCTTATCATCAGGGCCATACTCTTCCATCCTCCCAAGCCAACCTTATGGTTATTCTTTCTGCTGTCAAGATTGAATTAAAATCTTCTCAAAACACAGCCTTCACTTGTGTTGCAGCATTCTCATGAACTCCCTAACATTAGATCTTCATAAGGAACCTTCCTTTGGAAGGTTTAAAGCTTCCCTCAAGACATGGCTCTTTGTCCGAACTTTCATCGGCAGGTGGCTTTTCTTTATTTCTCTTCTTTTCTTTTGCACTTCTCAACTATGCCTATAATCACTAGTGGTTATTCTGTTGTCTTCTGTTCTCTTTCCCAGAGATTGAAAAATGCTTTGATAAATATGAATAAAGAGCGATCTATCAATATGGAATGAATTAATAAATAATCCATCTTCCTATACTGAAAATAAGGATTCAGGTCAGCTGTGCATAAGGACAGCACTGCAGGGGTGATGCTAACAAAGAGAGCAAGGGGTGAGACCTGCTGGCAAAAGACAGGGTAAGGAAGAGTCAGCCTTAGAGAATGAATCTCTTCCAGTCCTCAAACTTCATCAAATGGAGACGAAGTCACTGTGTAGGAGCAACAGGCCCTACATCACACTATGACATGTGAACGTTACAAATATGGCACTACAAGACAGAACCTGGCTAAGTTAAAACTTTCCTGCAAAGGGCTGTTGCCCTAAAGGCTACAGACTTGGAAGGCAGTCAAGAGTGGCTCAGCAAGGCTGTCAAGGTTTGCAGAAAAGTCCTCTGCCAACCTGGCTGACAGCACATCTAGGTAATTGTGCCAGCATCTGCATATTGTTTATCAAAACAATGATTCTTGGCCAGCGTGACCATCCAGGATGACGAAAAAAGGGACAATGGTGTGACTCCTCAAATCATAAAAATCTTAAACAAAGATTGTTATGATAAACACTTCAGGGTCACTTTCCCCAAGAACTGATATTTATCTGGAGAGGCTCTCCGAAGATCTGTTGATACAGAGACCAGACAACAACTAAACTTCTAGGTCCAAGCTACTGTGTCTCAAAGACTGACAACGCTCGTAAAATCACAGCTGCCCAGCTTCTTCCCTGAGGACCCTTCACTGAGTGCTAGCCTGCCTGCCCCTGTGGCCTGCTTCAGACAAGGTTCCAAGTCCCGAGAGACAGCACTGCACAGCTCCCTGACAGTCTTCATCATCTGTTCAACTTCAGCATCCGAGAGAGGACTGTTCTCCACTGGCCAGGTTGTAGTCATCATTATTTCTGTAGTGCTAGGGAGGTTAGGTGACCCAAAAGTGCTGGGTCCAGGATATAAGGTGTACATTCTCTTTTTGATTATCTGAAAGGTACCCATTGCTTTTCTTTGGGTGATGTAACATTTGTGCACTGCTCTCCCATTTGTATTATTCCACCTGCTGCTAATTACAGTAAATAAACAAGCGTTTTTTAAAAATAATATTTGAGCCCTGTGTCCATTCCTTATCAGGGTAATTGGGGTTTGGATTTGGATCCTGAGATAAAGGAACATATTATTGATTTTCCAAAGTTATATATTTCTAAACACCAGAGTGCTACCTTATATTAATTTACAGTAAGAGTTATTATGTTCCTGTTTACACCATACAAGGTGTGATCTGTGTTACCCCCACAACTGCCTTCGTGTCTCTTTCTGGAAGGGATAAGCACAGAAGATCCCTAGTTGCAAGAAAGTACAATCCAAACAAATATCATCTACGACACTGAACCAGAAGTAAATTTAATAGACTAGGCAGGCCGTATGGCCCTCATATGTCATCACAGTCTATGCTTCTCTAAGGGCCCTTTTACTAAGCCACGGTAAAAAAAAGTGGCCTGCACTAGTTTTAACTAGTGAGGAGATTATTCATATACCATATTTTAATCTTATCTCAAACAGTCTTTCTTATTGTATTCACAGATAGTCAATGCTACCACCATTCTAACTAAGATATACATTCATAGTTCAACATTATATGATGAACGGGGATCCTCAGATTTTTATTTGACAACATGCACCTTCTAGGAAACTTGTTCGAACATTTAGTGGTGTTGTTCACATCGTCATCGATCCACCCATTTACTTTTTTTGTATAACGATCTATTTTTTTCAAGAATTTCTATTTCACTTTTTCATAAAGCTCTCTTCATAAATCAACATCTTCCAATAAGTCTTCCTCAAATCTTAACATCAAAATACATAATGTTCATAGCACTTAACTTTAGGCGGCTTTCAGCAGTGATTTTTCTCCTGAGTCAAACCCCTGCCAACATGGCCAGGTTTCGGAATTCTTCATCAGGGAAGAGGTTTGCATCTGAATGCTTGCTTCCGCATATAGAAAAAAATGTTGGCAGGGGTTTGACTCGGGAGAAAAATCGCTGCTGAAAGCCGCCTAAAGTTAAGTGCTATGAGCATTTTGATGTTAAGATTTGAGGAAGACTTATTGGAAGATGTTGATTTATGAAGAGAGCTTTATGAAAAAGTGAAATAGAAATTCTTGAAAAAAATAGATCGTTATAGAAAAAAAGTAAACGGGTGGATCGATGACGATGTGAACAACACCACTAAATGTTCGAACAAGTTTCCTAGAAGGTGCATGTTGTCAAATAAAAATCTGAGGATCCCCGTTCATCATATAATGTATATCTTAGTTAGAATGGTGGTAGCATTGACTATCTGTGAATACAATAAGAAAGACTGTTTGAGATAAGATTAAATACTGCACTAGTTTTGGCATTTGAAATTGGCATGTGCTAGGCCATTTTTTACCACAGCAGGAAAAAGGCCTTTAAAAAAAATGGGGCAGTAAATGGACATACTGTATGTCAATATTAAAATTAGTGTGCGGCTATTTACTACCTGAGCCCTTACCGCCACCTATTTAGAAAGGGCTCACACTCTACTCGTGTGGTAATCAGGCAGCATGCGGCAATTATTTTCTACTATGGGAAACTATGTACACCAACTTCGGAACTACTGCCGCGCACCCATGCTACCCCGGCAGTAGGGTCGATTTGGCATGTGGTAGCCCTACCGTGGCTTAGTAAGAGAGCCCCTAAATTTGTATAATCCTAGAATCTAGACCAATGTCCCTTAAGGAGTTCTAGAAAGACAAAGTAGACGGTTATGTGGGACCTTTTAGGGCTATCTGAAGTGCTTGGTCAAAATTTATACACAGTCACCTGGGGTAGAAAAGCAGGTATTTTCAACAGCAAAATTTTGTCTCGATAACTTCTGAAGATACCTGCACAATCTTTTGAATATCAGCTTCTTCAAACATTTTCTTTTGAAGAATCCGGTACCACAAAATTCTGTATTTATAAAACTTAAGGGGCTTTTACTGAAGTTTGTTAAATAGTTGACATAGTAATTAGCACATACTAACATAGCAGCTTGACAGCACGCATACCCCTGGTTTCTACATAGCGCAACTGGAATTGTGTGTACAAATCTGGTCGCATTCTGGAATTGTGTGTGCAATTTAATTACTTAACAAGTCTATCAGTACCAATAATTGCCACTTAACAAGCAATTGACACAGAATTAGAATTTACGCACACAACTTGCCAGATGTATTCCGTAAAGTGGTGCACATGAATTCTAGCGTGTGCGGCCAGAAAGGGAGAGTGGCCATGGACGGGCTATAGGCATTCCGAAAAACTATGCACAGGGTTATAGAACACACCTGCTCCACACCTACGTGCCAGTATTTACGCCACGTTTTACCAGTGGCGTAGAAAAGGCAAGGCGGTGGGGGCAGTCCGCCCCGGGTGCATGCTGCTGGAGGATGCAGAGAGCAGCCGCGCGCCTGTCGGCTCCGCTGGTTCCCTGCTCCCTCTGCCCCGGAACAGGTTACTTCCTGTTCTGGGGCCGAGGGAGCAGGGAGCCAGTGGAGCCGACAGGCACGTGGCTGCTCTCTGCACCCTGCAGCAGCCAAGAATGCACCTGGGGGGGGGGTCATTGCACCGAGGGGGGTGTCGTGCTGCACCCTGGGGGGACGGACGCCGCGGCAATCCGCCTCGGGTGGCAGCCGACCTAGGATCGCCACTGCTTGGCGTAAATGGACGCACCTAGAGTTAGGTGCAGGCATGGCCGCTAACCGTATTCTATAAACCCATTAGGCATATTGTATAAACCACACTTAAACCTAGGCACTACTTACAGAATAGCCTAGTTGGATATACCTTTGGCACCAAATTTTCAGGCACCACATATAGAATCTAGTCCATAGTGTGGAATGGGTTGGGGAGTGGATGTGTACTGTGTTCAGTTAATGCATGGTACCTTACCGCATATTAAAATGTTATCACAGCAGATAATCTATAACATTTAACACTGCCTCAATAGGTTACTAAATTCATCTCCATTATTTGCAATGCAATTCATACGCACTATGGACTAGATTCTGTCTAGCACGCCTAAAAAAATCAGTGCCGCAACCAAATACGCCTAGGCATATTTAAGTATGCCTAAATGTAGGTGTACTTTATAGAATGAATCTAAATTTCTGAACGGTTTATAGATTGTGCTGAATGCCTGTCCGTGTGACTAAATGTAATCAAGGTCAGTAATGCCAACTTGGCGTAAATGCCGATGCCTAAATTACATGCAGACTGGGTGTATTCTATAACAACGCACATAGATTTTAGGAATGCCCACAACCCACCCATTCCACGCCCATGGCCATGCTCTCTTTTCAACTATGTGACTTAGAATTTACGTGCATCATATTATAGAACACACTTAGAAAGTTCTGTGCGTAAATTCTAATTAATGCCAATTATTGCCAATTGCTTAAGTGGCAATTATCAGCACTGATTGACTTGTTAAGTAATTAGGTTGTGCATACAACTCCAGAATATGACTGGATTTGCAAGAGCAACTTAAGTCGGACTATATAGAACCCGGGGATAAATGGAATTTTCTCTGTATTAACTGTATTAGAAGATGCTGGGAACTGCCCCAGATATTAATACAGAGGCCTAGCAATTACCATACTTTAATAAAAGGCTCCCTTAGATTTGCTGGTGGTTTACCAGTGAAGAGAACCAGAGCATCTTGCAAAAAAATCATGCAGAAGACTCCAATCGCACTTGAGCAGGGATGTTAATGAAGCTTACATTTTATTCATTCATTTGAATTTAGCTCACATTTTTTTCAGTAGTAGCTCATGGTGTGTTGCATTCAGGTTTACTAGGTATTTTCTATTCCTACATCCAAAATTTGTGGTATGGTTTAAAAAAGCGTCTTTCAAGATATATGCAGAGCAACCCAGAGCAAGGATTTTGAATTCAAATCTGTTATTAAAGTAAAAGAAAAAAAAAGGAAGAGGGAAAAAAATGGCAGGACATGACTCAATAAAACAAGAAGACTATAATATCAGGAGTCATTGATTTTGTGTCTTGCCAGCAAAAGGAGCCAAGGGGTTATTAATGATTTTCCTTCCTGTATTATTACAAGGATAACAATGTCAGTTTTGAACCTTGTACAACAATCTAGAGAACAAGGGGACATACCTGGCAGTAATAGAGCACAGAAGCACTAATACCCCATAATGTGTGCCAAAGGATGTTAATGCCTGCATAAGGTGCTCTGCATGCACAACAGTGGTTTCAACAGCTGCTGTGCTTTGTGTATATCCTTGCACTGTCTGCATGGGATTCAGAAGAAGACTCTCACAGCAGCACCTGAGCAAGGGGGAGAAGCCTTCAAAAGGAATTTAAAAAGTAATTTTAGTTGTCAGTGGAAAAGCCACAGAGACCCATGCTAGTACTGTTATTTATTGAGATTATCACAAACTTTGTGGACAGAGATGGACATGAAGGGGAGCTGGATGTGAATGAAGCAGAGAAATCTTATAAGCCCGGGAAGAAACATGATCCTAGATATGGAGCCATATCCTTCAAGCGGTCATTCTATATATGTGGCAGCTAAGATACATCCTTAGCAATGTACACAGGAATAACTGGGAAGCCTGGATAGATAGATTAATTGATTGTTTGTTTTCCTGCCATCTCATACTCAGTCATTATATAAACTAATTTTATAAAGTAGAAAAGAATGCATGAGGAAGTTGTGTCTGTGTTTCCATCACCTAACATCAGCAGGAAAACAGCAACAGGGATTTGGATTATATTTGATATTCGAAACCAGTATACAGAGAAGAATCAAAATTCTGTTTCTCTTGATCTTATGTTTAGTTTACTTAAAAAAGCCATTCGGTGTACAACTAATGGGAATACACACTTTGTATTCCTGTCTATTTCACAATAACAGGCCAAATCAAGCTGGCCAGACCATGCAGACTGATGTACATTTTCAGTACTCATGTGCCCACAAGATTAGAGAGACATTGACACAGGCCTGGTTTTCTTGAGAAACTTGAACTACAAGTTCCAGTATGCATGGGTACACTATTACAATTGGCTCCAATTCTTCCTATAATCTGGGATCTACATGTTTGTACTAACTCCAGTTGTCAACCTTACTGAAAGGAACTCTGTGGAGTTTTGTCTACACCACACCATACCCCCCCCCCCCCCCCCCCCGTTCCTGATCCAATCAGCCTCTTCTTTAAGTCCATGGCTGGGTTTGTAGTCAACAAGGAGAGAACCCAGAGGTAGGTCTAAGTAGTAGAGACAGTGAGAGGATGGAAGCAGTACGGGGGTTTACGAAAGTGGTCCAGAACCTGGAATATAAGACTTGGGTCTGAGATTTTTAATAAACTCAAGATGCATTTTCTCTTAAGAAAAAAAAGAGGGAAGGTGAGTGACAGAAATGTTCAAATATCTAGCAGAATTCAATAATGTACATGAAGTTGACATTTTCTACAACATCATGAGTTCTGAGGAAGGAGGCTCAGGAGAAATACTTTATTTAGCAGGTAATGATGGCTCTGAATCATCCACCAGCAGAAGTAACTAACCAAAACAGCAACAGAATCTGAGCAAATAGGGATACGTTTTCATTTTCAAAGGACATAAAAACACCAGTGAAATAAGTTATTTTATTTGGATTTATTTGAAAATGAAATGTTAGTGAAAGTTTGTTTTAAATTTTGTTCTGCATTTAGGAGGTGTCCTTAGCCAACAGCAGCCAAAGAGGAGGGGATGAGGCATAAACTTCTAGCCATAGGAGCCAACCTTTTAGAATGCATCTTTCTGAGCACACTACCAGAACCCTTATCCACACTCTTATCACCTCTCGCTTAGACTATTGCAACTTGTTTCTCACAGGTCTCCCACTTAGAGAATCTGTTCAAAATTCTGCTGCACGACTTATATTCCACCAGTATCGCTATGCTCATATTAGCCCTCTCAAGTCACTTCACTGGCTCCCTATCCATTTCCGCATACATTTCAAACTCCTCTTACTGACTTACAAGTGCATTCACTCTGCAGCTCCTCAGTAACTCTCCACTCTCATCTCTCCCTACACTCCTCCCCGGAAACTCTGTTCACTGGGTAAATCTCTCTTATCTGCACCCTTCTCTTCCATCGCTAACTCCAGACTGTTCCTTTTATCTTGTAGCACCATCTGCCTGGAATAGACTTCCTGAGCCGGTACGTCAAGCTCCATCTCTGGCCATCTTCAAATCTAAGCTAAAAGCCCACCTTTTTGATGCAGCTTTTAACTCCTAACCCTTACTCTCTTGCTCAGTACCCATATTTTATCATTCCCACCTTAGTAATTCCCTTATCTCATTTGTCCTGTTTGTCTGTCCTCATTAGATTGTAAGCTCTGTCGAGCAGGGACTGTCTCTTCAGGTTCTAATGCACAGAGCTGTGTACGTCTAGTAGCGCTATAGAAATGGTAAGTAGTAGTTAGAATAATTACGAATAGTAAGCCCTCCTTGCACAAAAAGCATTTGCTCAGTATCTGGGATACTCAAGCACCCACAGCACCCAGAAAGTTGGCACCTATTCTGTTGGCAGAATCTATCCCACAAGCTGTGAAAGGCATGGAAATGGTCCAGCCCCCTGGCAAATCGAATCCTAACTGTGGCCAAAGAGCAAAGACAACCAGAACTCTCACAGTGAAAAGAGAAAGAGAGAGTGAATGGATGGTGGTACTTTGGTAGTCTCCAAACAGGCTCCACTGGCAGGGGACAAACTGATGGGAAGAGAGAATGCTTCTGTTTCTATCACAGAGATACAGACAAGAAGGTGCTCGTTAAAATGAAAACAAATTTTAAATGAAATGGCTGGAAAAAAAGAAAGAAAATGAAAAACAAAATCACCATTTCCCCCCTGCAGACCTCCATGAACAGATACAGCAATGGAGGTAAGGACAGGAGAAGTGGCAACAGGTCAAACTGGACAAATCTTTATCTGCCAACAACGTCTAACATGCCTATGCCCAGAGGGAAACTTTCTGATTTTGTTTGGTTTTCAGGCTTAGGGCCCCATTTGCTGAGCCACACTGTATCCACGCTAGCATTTTTAGAATGTGTTAATGCTAAAGACACCTATATATTCTTTTGAGTGTCTCTACAGTTTACGTGCGCTAAAAATGCTAGTGCACCTTAGCAAACAGGGCCCTTAGAGTTCTCCACTTTGAAAATTACTCAGCTATTTCCACTGATAGAATGGTGCTTTACATGCAAACATATGATTTTTGAAAATTGCCCACCCAGTATGAGTAAAATTTAGCATGCAGTGCCATTTCACATATAGGTTTACCCACTGTGAGGGAGGTTTTCCTGTGGGCAGGTTTGGAACAACATTTGGAAATACACATGTACTTCTGAATTTAAGAGAACCTGAATTATTCTACTTATAATAATTGGGGGGGGGGGGGGGGGAGGGTTGTCTTAGCCATGTCAAGTCAAGTCACCTACATCTAATCTGTTTTTTCACCATTACCCCACAATCTAATTCAGGCTTTGAGAACTATTAGTAAGTATTAGTAATGAACATTAATGGCATCAAAGTTTACACCTATTTAGTGAACATTTGCTAGCCTTGGCAAGGTTTCTGGAGATGGAAGATGAAATTTTAACCCTCTACCATCCCTGATCTGGATCATAGTAAGATTAAATCCATGGAGAGACAGTTCCCCCACCCCCAATCTGCCCCTATCAGGTTCAAAAGTAATTGGCTGCAATATTATATACTATAGGGCAGAGTCACATCTGACATCAGTCCTCAGTTATGTTTCTGTAAATGTGTCTGTAGGCAAACAGCAGACAAGAATATCACAAAAAAGAAAATCAAAGTGAAAAAGTGAAATTTTAGTAATGCAAGTCAAGTCCAAGGATGCAAGACTGCCACAAGATGTAACATTAACCTCAATGAAATATTTGACACAGGTCCCATCCTCTCAATGCTGCCAACTTCCACTACTGAAAACAGATGGCAGCAGAGGAGAGAGGCTGTTATGAGTATGGAAAACCATAGGCATAACAAATATCCCACTGGATCCCCTGAAGAAGTTTCATCTTACTCTGGAGAAAGTACTGTAGCATTAGCTAGCAAGAGAGGCAAGGACGAACAATGCTGTTAAAAAAAAAAAAAAAAGAAAGAAAGAACACAAGTCAAAGAGGCTGGCATGTGACATTTTCTTCAGCTGCAATATTGTTCAAAGTGAAAATATAATTTTTAGGGCTGCACATTTAACACGTTAAGGGCCCTGTTTACTAAGGTGCGCTAACATTGTTAGCATGCATTAACGCTAGAGACACCCATAGGAATAAATGGGTGTCTCTAGCGCTAAAAATGCTAGTGTGTCTAAAACATGGCTTAGTATACAGGGCGCTTAATTTTTAACTCGCATTAAAACTTTTAATGCGTTAACGCCATCATCTCCCTCCCACCAGCCAGCACCTCTTCTTACCTCTCCTGGCACTCCAGCAGCCCCCCCCCCCCCCCCCCCACTCTCCTCTGCATGCTCCTTCTTTCCTGCCCTTCACCGCTACAGTGAAAACAATGCTGCTTCTCACTCAGCCCAAAGTGACTCTCTGTAACAGGAAGTTCCGCTTCAGAACTTCCTGTTACAGAGATGTTTTGGGCCAGTGGGAAGCAACACCATTCACTGCAGTGGTGAGGAGCAGGGAGAAGGAGTCGCAGAGGAGAGGGGAGATGGAGTGCCATGCAGGGAGAGGCTGAAAGGTGCTTACAGAAAAAAAGAAGGAAGACAGAGAGAGAAAGGTATGGATCATAGCTTGTGGGGGGGGGGGGGGGCACGGGAGAAATAGGAAGCAGAAAAAAAAAAAAAGAGGGAAAGCTATGGACCACAGCAGGGGCGGGAGCTGCAGCAGAAAGAGGAGGCAGAAAAAAAAGAAGGAAGAAAGATGGAGACCACGGGGGAGGGGGGTCAGGAGAAAGAGGAAACAAAGAGATGCGGGGATGGGAGTGTTAAAGGGACAGATGCTGGAAATAAGGGATGGAAGGATCAAAGAAGGGAGATGGGAGAGGAGGAAAGAGAAGGGAAATGATTATCATGGATGGAGGGGAAGGGAGGGGAGAAGATTGTGCCCATGCAGGGGAGGGAGATGGAAGGAGATGGTGTGCCCATGCAGGGGAGGGAGATGGAAGGACATGGTGTGATTTTGATCGTGCCATTAATTACACAATTAAAAAAAAATCAATGTACAGCCCTAATAATTTTGGAACTTTTAAATTAAAAGTTCCCTTCCCATGCTCTTGACACAGACTTCTTTCCTTGTAGGTTTGTAAATGTGGCAGACCTGGGCCCCAAACACAGTACATCCATGCACAGATGAAAGCCCTGATTTAGTTTTGGGTTTCTCACTCACCTAGATATATATGAACTTGCACACCCCTTCACTCACTTCATGCATGTTCTCTCCAGTTTTCATGGTCATAAAAAAAGCAACAAACATTCTAAATTTTTAGTTAATCCACATCTGCCTGATTCCCTAAAATATGGATGGTGTACCTTTTCCCCCTCAGTGACACATTGCCAATATGTACCACTTACATTAAAGTTTCCAAGCCACATGCAAAACATTTGTTAAATATTCCTTAGCATAGATTCCAGTATCTTTTTTCTGCAGGCTTTATTCTCTCTCTGTCAAAAAGTTTTGAAGGCAAACAATCAACCATGACCTCCCATCTCTGAAGCCATACAAGTGATCTTTCTGTGGCCTTTTTTTTTTCTCTTAATCTGAATGTTCTCCTGTCAGATCCCTGAAAATCAACGGGTTCAAGCTGCCTTTTCTTAATTTCAGTAACTCCCCCAGCACAACCACCTGACTTCTCTCTACTCTCAACCTCTACTATATCCTATTTCTCTTTTTTTTCTTCCTTTCGTTTTGCTCCATTTTGTTTTGTTTTTATTGTTAACTGCTTAGAAGCCTATGTGTAGGCCATTGGGCACTATATCGTGTTCCAAATAAATAAATAAATTCATTTGAAGTTATATCTGCTATTTGTAAAGCACCTCTTGGACAAATAAGTTCTTTAGGGGCCCATTTACTAAAGCATAGTGCACACTAATGGACATTAGCATGTGCTATAAGCTGTATACCTATGGGCCACATGCCACCTAGTGCATCCTAATGTCCACTAGTGCACACTAAGCTTATTTAGCAGCTGAATGTCACCATTTGAATGTAAAAATTTTCACTCAGCCCCAGGAAAACTCTAGGCATGCTCCTATTTTAAAATGCATAACCTTGGCTGCTTAGCAGTTTAAATGGCCAAGTTATACATATAACCATCTCCAATTTAAAAAAAAAAAAATAAAGCTCCTTTTTGGTCAGCGTTGCCACCAGTAACTATATAAGTACTTTTTAAATATTGACCAACCTCTTTCTAAGGCTTCTGTTGTTGCATTTCCTTGAGCATTGTGCACTGGACACCTGGTAGCTTGCAGGAAAGTGTTCCGAGAACACAGTGACCATTCATTGCTACGCTACTCAGCTCCAGTTCCGAGATGCATACAGAAAGCATATGCAAAGCAGAAAAACTCTCTAACCTTGGCCACGTAGTCAATGCCAGTTCTATTGTGCTACACCACAAATGCTGGGAAGAGGCCAGCAGAAGATGGCCACTCATTTAAAAAAAGTTGCCTCTTCTCTTTATACCATGCTGGCAGCAGATTTATTTATTTATTTTTACCCCTTGAGCCTAAAAATTAACAAGAGCAGCCTGCTTCTGAAAAGGTTTCTGGTAGCAACAACAGCAAAAAAAGACTGGGAGCAGGAGGTGAAAATTTGTCAGGCAGTCTCTAATGGGTACACCTAGAGAAACCATTTTTTTCATTTTGTGCTTTAAATTTAAAATTAATTCAACTTCTATATTCTGCTTATCCCAAAAGGTTCAAGGCAAATTCCACTATATAATGGATCTGTCTACTAAAATGTGGTAAAATGTTGCACTTACCGTGCATTAGATACAAAAAGTTAGCACAGGATTTGCACTTACTGTACGTTAACTGCTAGGGGTGTTCACAGCATATTCCTATGCAGTTACCACACAGAAAACATAGAACATGACGGCAGATAAGGGCCAAATGGCCCATCCAGTCTGCCCATCATCAGTAACCCTAACTCTTCCTTTCCTAAGGGATCTCACATGCCTGTCCCACGCTTTCTTAAATTTTGACACATTCCTTGTCTCCATGACCTCGCCCAGGCCATTCCACGCATCCACCACCCTTTCTGTGAAGGAGTATTTTCTTAGATTCCTCCTAAGTCTATTTCCTCTTAACTTCATCGTATGCCCCCTCATTCCAGAGTTTTCCTTCAGTTGAAAAAGGCTCGCCTCCTGTATATTGACGCCACCAAGGTATTTAAACGTCTCTATCAAATGTTCTTTACTGAATATTAAGGGGTAAATTCAATAAATGGCACTGAAATGTAGGTGCTAGGATGATGCAGCCGAGTGTGAATTCTAGAAAGGCAGTTCTGAATGGACCTAAGGGGCCCTTTTATGAAAAGGTTGCTGTGCGGCAACCCAGAAATACCGCCAACCCAACACAGCTGCTGGCGGTAGTTCTGGCATGTCAGAAAATATTTTTAGAATTTTTACTGCATGCTAACTTGGCGGTAATCAGGCAGCGCCACATGCTCCCTGCAGCAGGGCCACACAGTAGGAGTAACCTTACTGCATGGCCATTTTGGGGGGGGGGGGGGGGGGGGGAGGGCTTAACTGCTGCAGTAAAAATGGCCCTGGCACACGGGAAAAACAGCCCCCACTGTGACCGCAAAGACTGGTGTAAGCGTTCATGCCTGTTGACAATTAGGTACATAATCTGTAGGATTCTATAACCTGCGCACGTAACTCGTAGGCATGCCCCTGATCCACCCATGCCCCTCACACAGCCAAACCCCCTAGAAGTCATGTACAACAAAAATTGCACGCATAGCTTCTACAATAGCAACTAAGGTCAGTTATACACACACAACTGCCAATTGGTGCCAATTAACACCAATTTAAGCCAATACTGTTAACTCCAATTATCAGCCAATTATTAAATTAAGTTGCACACAACTGACCTTATTCTGTAAAGTGGGTGCCCAACTTTGCATGGTAAGCGAAATGTTGAGTGCCCAATTTTATAAAATTAGGTCAGCTTTGCACAACTAATTTAATAACTGGAGCTAACAATGTATTCACAGACACACAGAAGCCCTAAGTGCATCCACACTAACTGAAAAAGTGCCAGTGCGCAGGAAAGTAAATATGATTTATTTTATTTTTGTAAGTTTTAATATTATGGTTATGTTTGTAATGTGACTGTCTATTTTTATTGTCAACCACTTTAATGCTTTACTGTGGTATAAAGTGAATAAATCCAAGTCCATGATTGTCGATAAAGGTGAGCCGGTACATGTACTGTTTTACATGTATTGTTTTGAGCCATTTCTAAAGGCAGAGTCTTGTTGGGGGTGAAAACAATATACTCTATTTTGTATAATCAAAATTACATTCAATTTCTATTAGAAAAATTACCTGCAGTGAAAGCAGTCTCAAATCTCTGCAAGTCATTTTTTGAGGGTCTATGCAGTTTTCCTTTATTAGTACAGACCCTACAGATAAAGTCTACTGACAGGATTTATAACAATGGAGGTAATTTGAATATTTACCCTTTTTAAAGCACAGAATTGTAAAGAAACCTGATATTAAGTTGACCTGGTGAAAAATGTAGGGTTAATGTAACAAATAGCTACGTCATGCAAGGTTCCACGTTAGGAGTTATGGACCAAGAAAGGGATCTGGGTGTCGTTGTCGATAATACGCTGAAACCTTCTGCTCAGTGTGCTGCTGCGGCTAGGAAAGCGAATAGAATGTTGGGTATTATTAGGAAAGGTATGGAAAACATGTGTGAGGATGTTATAATGCCGTTGTATCGCTCCATGGTGCGACCGCACCTTGATTATTGTGTTCAATTCTGGTCGCCGCATCTCAAGAAAGATATAGTAGAATTGGAAAAGGTGCAGAGAAGGGCGACTAAAATGATAGCGGGGATGGGACGACTTCCCTATGAAGAAAGATTAAGGAGGCTAGGGCTATTCAGCTTGGAGAAGAGACGGCTGAGGGGAGACATGATAGAGGTATATAAAATAATGAGTGGAGTGGAACAGGTGGATGTGAAGCGTCTGTTCACGCTTTCCAAAAATACTAGGACTAGGGAACATGCGATGAAACTACAGTGTAGTAAATTTAAAACAAATCGGAGAAAATGTTTCTTCACCCAACGTATAATTAAACTCTGGAATTCGTTGCCGGAGAAAGTGGTGAAGGCGGTTAGCAGAGTTTAAAAAGGGGTTGGATGGTTTCCTAAAGGACAAGTCCATAAACCGCTACTAAATGGACTTGGGAAAAATCCACAATTCCAGGAATAACATGTATAGAATGTTTGTACGTTTGGGAAGCTTGCCAGGTGCCCTTGCCCTGGATTGGCCGCTGTCGTGGACAGCATGCTGGGCTCGATGGACCCTTGGTCTTTTCCCAGTATGGCATTACTTATGTACTTAGTGTTAGAATTAAGTTCCTCTACCAGCCATAGTTGCATTATTTACATTGGCCGACTACACGGCTATTTTTTGCAGCGCATCCGAATAATAGAAGATTTCTGAAGAACTTCAGTACTAGATCCTCACAACAATTTATCCAGTTATCAAGCCCTACTTTACAACATCAAAGATTGATCAAGACCCCTGAGGCAGGCCTTCGGGCCGAAACACAGCCATGTCGGGTCGTCATTACCTTTTACAATAAAGCATCTTTTATCCTCCTTGGACTTACCTCACTGGTTTGTTTTGTTTTTCACGGTTTCGTGAGGTTCCTCTCCTCCTCTTGTTGTTTTGTTTGCCTTCCAACAAGCCTCTTCCTTATAGCCAGGAAATCTGGAATCTGCAATGGGCAAAAATTTCAGTTTGGCAGTTTTTTTGGTTTGTGTCACATATAGAAACTTTTTGACTTGTACTATAGCTTTCTAACACTCATCAACTTAACATGCATGGAGTTGTTAGTATGATTAAGGGGGGTCCCTCTACTAAGCTGCAGTAAAAAAGTGTCCTTACGCGGGTTTTTCCTGCTCACTAAGGCCATTTTTACTGCAGCCAAAAAATGGACGATTTTCTATTTTTTGTATTAACGGTCCTGTGCTGTTACCATTAGCGTGCGGCCATTAAAAAATTACTACGGGAGCTTTTATGGCACTCATTTTGCAGGCAGTAAGGGCTTGCACAGAATTCCTATACTAATCAGTTAGTGTGCACTAATGTAGATGTGCCGTTTAGTGTAGAGCATCCACTCTCTGCCTCTGACATACCTCCTCAAAAAAAATATATTTTTTAGCACATGCACATTTGGCAGTTATTGCGGGATGACCGAATGTGTCCCATGGTACACCAATTTAAGCTGCATTAGGCACGCGTTAGCACCTAATGCAGCTTAGATAAAGGACCACGAAATGAACTTAGCACACATTAAATTTTTTAAGGTGTACTGATGAACCATGTGCTAATGAATGTGCATTTCTAATATGTATTGCTCAGCAAACAGGATGGCATATTAATAAAAATTGTAAGAATTATAAAACTGTATATACAGACAGAAACGTATCTCTGAAAGAAAAAGTTCATTATTCCTCCTGTATACCTCCGACTTTCCTGCAGAATCATTAAGCATTAGGCTTTATAGTTCCCAATACACAGGGTATTTACATAGCTCACAAGTTCTGCAGAATTAATGTCACAGACAAGTTTGGTGCAAATTGCCTTGGTGTCTAATACTCAATCTGCAGAGCTAGGTCAAGCTCAAGCAGCTGAAAATTCATCTGACATATGGGATATTCCACCATCTTCCCATGCACTTTAGAGAACAGGAAGCTCTTCAATTTAATGTAGTTGAGGATTATTTGTCTTTAACTTAATTAGCACAATCAGTTCAGAATTTGCAAAGACTATGTACATATCACTTGATTCTGTTACTCTGCCTGCAAGGAAAAGAATCCTACAGCCCTCCCTCACAGGAAGATCAAAAGCCCCGCGCTGTTCCAAACAGCGCTCTAAAATAGCGCTGGAACAGCGCTGGGTCCTATTAGACCTATGATCAGAGATAATGCATGCAAATTTAAGCAGCGCAATTATCTCTGCTCATGGGGTAGAAGTGCGGGAAGATTGTGCCTGAGCATGCGCTTGTTTGACTTGTCTGGGCTGGAGACCAATGAAGAGAAGGATGCCCATCTTTAAATCAGAAGATGGACGTCCTCAACTGCCCCGTCAAAGAAACGTCCAAATTTTGGACGCCCTCAACTGCCCTTGCTGGCAGGTTTGCTGTAGAGGGGGAATGGGGGCCTGCCAGCATGCAAATGCATGTTGGACAGGGCTCACCATTCCTCCTCAATGATCTGCAAACCCTAATGCCAGCTCGGAGCTGACATAGGGATTGTTGCGGCCAGCGACCCAATCTTTGGTGCGCTGGACGCTGATCATTGGGGATGAATGCGTTACGCGCTGATTAGCATGCATTTGCAACCTACTTGCGCTAAGAGCCCTATTTAGCATGCATTTGCATGCTACTTCCACTAAGAGCCGCTCGAGGGCTCTGATCATGGGGCAGTAGCAAACACCGGCGCTAGTATGGCGCTAACAGCCTCTAGCGCCGGCATTTGCTTTTGATCATCTGCCTGTTAGTCACTCCCTAGCAGCTAAAACTCCCCAAGGTCCATGTCCCAGCCCAATGGAATTCACTCTCAGACTTCAAAGGCTACCAACCAGTTAGTTTTCACAATATCTCCAATGAATATATACAGAAGATATCTGCATAAAATGGAGCTAGTCAGGGTAATGCATTAAAATGAGCACTAAAATTTACATACCAAATATGCACATAAATGATTGGCATACCAGCACAGATTTGCATATGTGTGCAAATATGCATGTATATACTGGTATGGCATCTAAACACTGTTCTGTAAGCATGCGCACATCTCCAATAGCTTGTTCTATGGTTGATGGTTTAAGTGCTTGCACCTAACATACCATTTAGATACATACATACTCAATTACACTAGTATTCTACTTTCTTTTATAGAATAGGCACCTACATATTAGGACCACTGTTCTAGAATTAGGTCCAGTATGCATGCAAGTCTGCTTCCTACATATGCATTTAGGATATCCTGAAAATTTGACCCTCTGGCTTTCTTCAAGGACGGAGTGAATACCAAGTTTCTCTTTATTTGTTATACCGCTCAAAGACAAACCATCTAAGAAGTCTGGACCATCTATTAAATAGTATAGAGAAGAATAACCAAGATAAATGCAATTAAAACAGGACAGAAAGAAGAAAGCAAAAGAACATGCTGCCGCTGCAGCCACAACTCACTACACCTCTACCCCGCAAGACTGAAAGGGCATCGAAGATAAGGAGTCCTAGCCTCTTCCAAGCTTCAGTGTGTGTTCCAATCTCCTTTTCAACCTGACTGCAGGAAAAGATTACTGTGCTACCCATCATACTGGCTTTATATTCCAGTGTGACATCTTTCCTAATGGTGCTTTCTGTTTCTAATAGAAGCTCAACCTGAAAGGGACCACCAGACCCTTATACATCTTAGTTTATCTGAATCCCAGTTAAGCAGATTATCTTCATTTATTAAAAATTTTCTAGACCGCCAAATCTGTAAGTGATCATGGTGGTTCACAATTCAAAAATAAAAATTTAACTCACTGTTACATGAACTGCGTTTGGCTTTCACAAAGCACTTAGCCTTCCAAAGTTCCATTGAAACCTATGGAACTTTGGAAGGCTAAGTGCTTTGAAAATGAGCCCCATAGTGACACTGATGGTTTTCCTCATTTTGGTCCATTTCCTTCCTTTAATTAATCTTTTGTTTGTTCACAGCCTTATTTTCAACTTCTCTTGGGAGCTTCGCTTGGGAACAGTTCAAATGGGTTTGCTCTGCACATAGCTTGACAGTAACGAACATCACTCCAGGGTGATGTTGGGTCTGATCTCTGTCTCTCAAAGTTTACTTCTCTTGCTCATGTTAATACTTGCATTGTACCAAAGAGACAAATTCCTTTTGGGAGTTCTTAGGATGTAATTTCTGATGTAGCTCTGTTGGAAATGCTCTGTAACTATAAAGATATGTATATTTTATATATATTTTGGAAGAAATTAACTTTTTTGGTCTATAAAACTTTGGAAATCTAATTCAGTTTTATCCTTTTGAGTTATCTATTTCAAAATCTCCCATTATCTGGCTTCTTTGTGATGAGAAATTGAGGAAAGTAATAAATGTACTGTATTATATATTATTCAGTGCCACAAGCCTAACCTGCCACCACAAAACCCATGTATCTCACTAACAGCATTCTACTTCATCCTTTCAGCAGTCCCACGTCTATTCCAACCATACACTAGAAAGACATGACTATCAAATATTTCTTCTCACACACGGGGAGGATAACATTCAGGGGATTTAGGGGTCCTTTTACAAAGGCACGCTGAAAAATGGCTTGCAGTAGTGTAGGCACAGGTTTTGGGCGCACGTCAATCCATTTTTTTAGCGCACCTGTAAAAAAAGTCTTTTTAAAATTTTTGCCGAAAATGGATGTGCGGCCTTGTGTCCATTTTGGGTCTGATACCTTACTGCCAGCCACTGACCTAGCAGTAAAGACTCATGCAGTATCTGGGCCATAATGACCTACGCGCACCAAATTCCACTTGGCGCACATCTGTTACACGTGCCCAAAAATAAAAAATATTTTTCAGATGTGCGTATTGGACGCACGCGCCAAAAATGAAATTCCCGCAAGATCCACATGGTAGTCGTGCAGTAACTCCATTTTGGCGCACTTTGGGCACGTGTAGACGCTTATGTGGCTTAGTAAAAGGGCCCCTTAGCCAGGTAACTCCAGAGTTGTCCGGCCAGACTCTCCTGGATGAGAACATGCTCTCCCCACAGCAACTCAGTATTGGCTTTCATAGCACACAATCTTTTAAGGGGAAAAGTGAAGGGATTTTGGATTTTGCTCACAACTTTTTTTTCCAGTTGAAGCTCTAGGCGAGTTACATTCAGATACCGTGAAAATCATTAATCTTGTTCCTCTATCTATAGAAATAAGAGGTGTAACAGTATACACCAGCAATTTTCAAAAGGGAAATTGTCCAGGTAGCAGGTAGAAACATACAGGAAGCCACATCTCCATACCCCTCCCTATCCCTGTCAAAAAAAGCCATGAGTGGAGCTAGGTTAATTCTAATGGGTCTAGAAGTGTATGCCCTGGAGGTGGGCATCAGTTACAAAATGACACCTAGAAAAGAAAAACACAAAGAAGATTTTTACTTTAATAGGGTATAAAATGAACGCTTATGAATCTGAGGTATTTTTATTATTCATGCTTATTTGTACATTGCAGTTCCGGCATTCAATTTCTGCAGCTTAAGCAGCTTTCCAGTGGAGCTATACAATATTTTGATGATAATCTATTATTTAAAATACTTGTTTTACATTTCTATTAACAGGGAAAAATGAACAAAAAAAAAAAACCTCTAAAACACTCTAACCTTCCCCTCATAGCAAAAGTGGGGCATTCAATATGCCTCTGCATGGTGAGAAAGGCCGACGCTACCCTTCTGGAAACAACAGAATGCACCTTAGCTCTCCCAACAACAGAACTCTTAGCAGCTATAAATAGAAAGTTTATATAATCACTGGAAAAAAAAACTAGAATGTGTCAAACTTGGGGAGTATATTTACTAAGGCGCGTTATAGGCACATTAGTGCTTTTAATGCACGTTAATGTTTGACGCACATTAAACACTAATGCGCCCATAGGAATTTATTGTCGCATTAGCGTTTAACATGCCTTAACTTTAAAGGCCCATTAAAAACGCTAACGCACCTTAATAAACATACCCCTTGGTCATGCAATTGTGTATGTTTCTACTTGCAAAAATAGTTAAAATCTGCTATGAGTGGGAAAATAAAACTGCACAAAAACAGAAGATCCACCAAGATTGGTTAGTCTGCTCATGGATGGGAGGAAAGGGAAAGGGGGACATCCTGCTCTTGGGTGGGGGGAATCAAGGTGACTGTACGGCTAGGTGTGGCATGGCGGGGGATGGGGGTGGGGCAGCATTTTATTTTTTGTGTCTTTTTTTTTTGTCTCTGCTAACCCAGACATTGCGACGGTGGACAGACAGTGAAGGCCATAGTAACCTACATGACTAGGAAGTTCCAGGAATAGCAACCTTGCTGAGAAATATATTTAAATTTTTATAAAATTCGGGCCTTGTGTCAGTTACTTGTTAGTGTAACTGGGCTGTGGACTTGGTCCCATAAAGGTACATAAGATTGGTACCAAAGTGCTAAATCATAAATTACAATAAAATTCTAGTTCTGAACTGCCCCGCCCACTAATGGAGGCGGGGTAATCTGTCTAGCCCCACATGTCCATCTCACAACAAGACATGTCTCCACAACTGAAAACACAACACTAAGGGCAGATATAATCCAATTATCTACAGCTATTTAAAAGCTGGGGTTGAGTCTTTGAAGTTTTCCCTTTCTAAGCATTGATACCTTTTACAGCTGCTGTCTTTAATGCACAGATTAGTTATCACAATTTTCCAATGTAAATTTTTGCAATTTTTAATACCACATTTTGATTGCATTATTAAAGGGATTATATATACTCTTGATGCAGCTAACTCATTTGAAATTCCATTGAAGCAAAGTCAGTTATGATACCTCTAATTCTGGATACTAATAAATTAAATAATTTATTGGTGACATTACCACACAGTTTTATGATTGTTTTACTGCCTTTTTTTCTATTCACTGTGTTAACCCTGCCAGTAGTCATGCAAAAAACAAACAAACATATGAACTCAGCCTTTTTCTAATGTCAGCTTTGTCTGTCCCCAGGGACTGTTTTGCACCTGCACAAATGTATTCAAATAGAGATTAAAGTAAAATATAAAGAACCAAAGCCGCCAA
Organism: Microcaecilia unicolor; assembly: GCF_901765095.1. NCBI lineage: Eukaryota > Metazoa > Chordata > Amphibia > Gymnophiona > Siphonopidae > Microcaecilia > Microcaecilia unicolor. Next base: position 278,412,361 of record NC_044036.1, read on the forward strand.
ACCAATGCAATGTTTGTTCCCACAAAACTTCAAGGTAAATGTCAAGATACCGGACACAGTAATTATTTCAAGGTACCTGCCACAGCGGAGCCATGATGTATGGTAAAATGAGGAGATGTAAAAAGGGCAAATGAAAAGAACAGAACCCATCTGACAGCAACAGAGGCCTGAAAAGCACAATTATACAGAAGAAATGTAGAATCTCTTCAAGAACAGAGATTTGAAAAGGTATCATTAAGCCTGCAACTGTTTATGAAAGCTCCTGTCAGCATCTAATTTATACCATTTCTGGCCCTCTTCTCCATTTCCTTTGTGTCTAGTAAACCAGCTTTTGACAAACTGGCCAAGTGTTCCAGTGCAGACTGGATACTAGAGCTTCCTAGGACGAAGAAGGGCAACCTTCGAAAGCTAATCAAGAAATGTATTAAGTTATGTCCAATAAAAAAGGTATCATCTTATTTCAGTGGCGTAGCAGGGGGGGCTGCCACCCGGGCCGTTTCGCCGTTGCACCCCCCCCCCCCCGGGTGCAGCACGATGACACTCCCCCCCCCCCCCCCGACGACCAGCTCCTGCACCCTACCTTTAAAAAGAATATTGGGAGTCGCGCCTGCCCTGCACATACAAGAAATGTGGACCGTCGGGCCTTTTCTCGCTCTATCTGTCCCGCCCTTGCGGAAATAGGAAGTTGCGTCAGCGGAGGGCGGGACAGAGAGCGAGGGAAGAGCCGACGGTCCACATTTCTTGTACGTGCAGAGCAGGCGCGACTCCCAATATTCTTTTTAAAGGTGGGGGGGTGTCGATTCGCCGAGGGGGGGGGGAGCTGGCAGGGAGCACCCCCCCCCCCCCCCGAGCTGACACCCGGGGTGGACCGCCCCTCCCTTGCTACGCCACTGTCTTATTTTCTTTTCCATGTTTTATTTTGTTTGATTTTTATTGATAACCTTTAAGAGTGGACTAACACAGCTACCACCTCTCTACTTAGGATAAACAGAAAAGGCTGTTGGGTGCCCTCTATTTTTATAATAAAGAATGCTTACACTGTGAAATTCTTTCAATACATTTTTTTTTACAGAACTAATGACTGATAATAACTCACACATGCTCCTCTGAATGACCAAGGCAAAACCACTCTCCATCCCCAATACTAATCATCAGCATGGACACACAATATTTGTATCAGAGTTCTAGCTCCATCTGAATAGGCCTTCAGCGATTGGTTGATCACACTTAATGATGGACTTTGCTTCAGTTGCACATTTTACACCAAAAAAAAAAAATTTAAATCCACTCAAAGTGAATTTCAAAGGTTCTAGTCATCTATTTAGTCATGACTCTTTCCTTGGAATCTCAAGTTCAATGCATTAATTAGGACAATTTAAAAAAAATTGTGACAGCTTTGGAGCATACGCCTTTGTTTTTAGAAAAGTTATTTCTAAATTTTGGTTCAGGCATTAATTTTGTCACATTTAGGGGTCCTTTACCAAGGTGTGCTAATGGATTTAGTGCACACTAAATAAGAAGTTCATTATATTCCTATTGGCATGTTATCATTTAGCACACCTTAGTAAAAGGACCCTTAGACTATTGTAATGGTTTGTATTGTCCTCTCTGCCCAATTACTCTCTAAGCTTCAAACCCTAATGTCACATCCAAAATGATTTTCTATCTCAAAAATTCAATATGGCAAAACCTTCATTGATTTACTTGTATTGGCTGCCCCTTCAGGCCCGCATTACTTTCAAGTTAGCCTACTTGATATTTAAACTTTTTGATAGAACTAGTCCACGGTATTTGATAGGTTTGATTTATCTTCCATGTTATCCTAATATTTCTCATGCAGGTATATCCCGATTACTTTTTCTTCCTTCCTTCATTTTCAAGAGTTCAGTATAAGAGATTACTGAATAAATCTCTCTCTAATCAAGCAGTTCAGGGCTTCTTTTACAAAGAAAATGAGAGGAAGCCCATTTAATTGAACAGGAATTGCTAGCTTGGCTTTGTAAACGAAGCCCCAAATGAGTTTAAAAAAATCCCACATCTTCTCATTCTGTTTTTCAAATTAAATTACAACATTTGTTAAGGATACATTTACTAGAATAGATTTTGTTTTCTCAATATTTTTGTTTTTTTTATAATCCGCTTTGAATCTTTTCTTGGCAGAATATAAATACTACATTTCAAACCAGACTTTCCATGGTCAACTGACAGGAACCCACTTTTGTACGTAATTAAAAAGCCTTGCAAGGTTCAGATACAACAGGATTCTGTGACCACATGCATATTACAAATTGTGCTCCTGGGGGAATTCTGCACAAGTTTTCTTTTTAAATTTAAGAAGAGCAGCGTAGGCTAGGGATGGGGTATCATTTGCAACCAACAAAACAAAACCATACAAAGTACAGAAATTGTAATTAAAAGAGCCTTTATTGGAACCAATGCTATTCAGTTAATATGAAGGACTTCACTGATTCCAATAAAAGAGCTTTTTAATTATATTTTCTTTACTTTATATGGTTTTGTTGTATTGGTTGCCTTCACTGTTTGGTGTTGCTTGTATTTCCTGTGGAGACTTGTTCTTTTTGTGTGTGTGTGTTATTTGCAATGACACAGAAAATGTAAACGACATTGCATATAGCATGTTAAACAAAAATTAGCAGAAAAAAAGACAGTTGTGGGGTTTTTTTTTCATTTGCTGAAAATGGTACACACTGAGGGGCATAATTGAACGAAAACACCTATCTCCATGGGCGTTTATCTCCAAGAACGGGTCCGTGAAGGGGCGGACCGAACCGTATTTTGGGAAAAAATAGACGCCCATGTTTTATTCAACAATGTGTGAGCTGGGCGTTTTTGTTTTTCAGCGATAACGGAAAATGAAAGCGCCCAGCTCAAAAACGAATAAATCCAAGGCATTTGTTCGTGGGAGGGGCCAGGATTCGTAGTGCACTGGTCCCCCTTACATGCCAGGACACCAACCGGGCACCCTAGGGGGCACTTTTACAAAACCAAACAAAAAGGTAAAAGAGCTCCCAGGTGCATAGCATCCTTCCCTTGTGTGTTGAGCCCCCCAAATCCCCCTCAAAACCCACTGCCCACAAGTCTACACCATTACTATAGCCCTAAGGGGTGAAGGGGGGCACCTACATGTGGGTACAGTGGGTTTAGGGGGGTTGGACGACTAATAAGCATTAAGCAGCACAATTGTAACAGGTAGGGGGGATGGGCCTGGGTCCACCTGCCTGAAGTCCACTGCACCCCCTAACAACTCCTCTAGTGACCTGCATACTGCTGTCAGGGAGCTGGGTATGACATTTGAGGGTGAAAATAAAAAGTTGAGAAACTTCATTTTTTGTGGTGGGAGGGGGTTAGTGACCACTGGGGGAGTCAGGGGAGGTCATCCCCGATTCCCTCCAGTGGTCATCTGGTCATTTAGGGCACTTTTTGGGGCCTTATTCGTGAAAAAACAGGGTCCAGGAAAAGTGTCCTAAATTCTAGCTAAAAACGCATACTTTCTTCCCATTATCGGTGAAATGCGCCCATCTCTGTTCGGCAGATAACCACGCCCCAGTTCCGCCTTCGCCACACCTCTGACACGCCCCCATCAACTTTGTCCGCATCCGCGACGGATTGCAGTTGAAAACGTCCAAATATCGGCTTTCCATTATACCGCTTTATTCGTTTTTGTGAGATAAACGTCCATCTCCCGATTTAGGTCGGAACTTGGGCGTTTTTCTCATTCGATTATAAGCAGGACTGTTTGCAAAGAAGGCACACTCTTAACAACACTGCCTCCAAAACAAAAATGAAGACTAACAAAAATAAACAATGCTGCAAACAGGAAATGAAATGAAACATAAATGTGGGAGCTGCCTATCTCTAGTGCCTGTATTGCAGATAGTTTTAACACTTGCAGGTTGGCATGTCCTATCAGCCATTTTGAAGAAGCGGTGGCAGAAAAGAGTGGGGTTCTTTTTGGCCCTGAACAGACCACCAGACCACGTTACAGTGAGTTCAGGGAGGGCACCCTAACTTGACTCAAAGCGGGAGGGCAGGTGGGTGGATGGATGGATGGAAGGAGGGGGCTGTTTTAAAGGTGGATGGAGTGTGGGTGCAGGGAGGGGGGCTGGAAAAAAATATTGGCGATGATAGGGACATACGTGGAGGGGGGAGGAAAAGGGGGAAATACAGCACATGGATAGAAGAGGATAGAGAGGAGAGGGGGACATGCTGCTCATGGATGGGAGGAAAAGGAAAGTGGGACATCCTGCTCTTGGGTGGGGGGAATCAAGGTGACTATACGGCTAGGTGTGGCATGGCGGGGGATGGGGAGGGGCAGCATTTTATTTTTTGTGTCTTTTTTTTGTCTCCGCTAACCCAGACATTGCGACGGTGGACAGACAGTGAAGGCCACAGTAACCTACATGACTAGGAAGTTCCAGGAATAGCAACCTTGCTGAGAAATATATTTATATTTTTATAAAATTTGGGCCTTGTGTCAGTTACTTGTTAGTGTAACTGGGCTGTGGACTTGGTCCCATAAAGGAACATAAGATTGGTACCAAAGTGCTAAATCATAAATTACAATAAAATTCTAGTTCCCAACTGCCCCGCCCACTAATGGAGGCGGGGTAATCTGTCTAGCCCCACATGTTGATCTTACAACAAGACATTCAGCCTCTATCCAGCTAAAGCTGGCAAGATAGCACAGCTGCAGATAAATCCAGATAAACTTATCCAGACATTTTAAGCTGCTACATTTGGTAGAGCTGAAACATTCAGATCTCTCACTGAATATTTAAACAGAAACATAGAAACATGATGGCAGATAAAGACCAAAAGGCCCATCCAATGTAACCCCTAACTCTTCCTTTTCCTAAGCAATCCCACATGCTTATCCCGTGCCTTCTTAAATTCTGACACAATTCTTGACTCCACAACCTCTACAGGGAAGCCATTCCACGCTTCCATCACCCTTTCCATGAAATAAATACTCCTAAGCTACTCCCTCTTATCTTCATCATATGCTCCCTCGTTCCAGAGTTTTTCTTCAGTTCAAAAAGGCTCACTTCCCGTACATTAATGCCCTTGAGATATTTAAATGTCTCTATCATATCTCCTCTCTCCCACTGTATACATGTTGAGGTTCATAAGCCTGTCCCTACATTTTTTGTGTTCAATATAGACAAATAAATATCCCTTAACTGGACTCTTGCTGAATATCTTCATATCCCTACCCTCACTGTTGTTTTTATACAGTAACATTTGGCTGGTGTGTTTCGATAAGGAGTCATTTTACATAGAGGGTACAAAGAAGAACAAAAGGTCATCATATGAAACTGAAAAGTGGAAAACAAAAAAAGATGAGAAAAAATATTTTTTTATTGAGAGGATGGTGGATGCCTGAAAGAGTTCCAGAAGAGGTTATAAACAGAATATCCACTACTTCCTGTCATCAAAAATAGGAGTTTTTGGTTGACCAGTCTTTATCTTTGGATGCTTATATTAATGTGTTAAGAGTTCTTTTTTGATGCAGAGGAATCTTAAGAAAAATCAGAAGAATTTTTTAACCTGTTTAACTTAGATTTTTGGTACAATCATTACTATTACCCAAATTAGATTACAGTAATCTTCTATTTTTAGGAGCTTCTAAACAAACTTTTCGAAAGCTGCGATCTGTTCAGAATACTGCAGTAAGGTTAATTTTCTCTTTACATAAATTTAACCAATAATTTCAAAATATTATGAAGAGCTTCACTGGTTGCCTATTGAGGCCAGGGTGTTGTTTAAATTTTCCTATTATATAACACTTTAAATGGAGAATGTCCGAGAAAACTCTTGGCGCATTTGGTTTTTACTACTCGTAGTAGATATATAAGGTTACATAACTATCAACCATTTTCATTACCATCCCCTAAGAGAGTGAAAAGATTTAAATCTTTTTCAAAGACTGTTGGGTTTCCAAGCTCCTAAACTTTGGAAAAATGTAAGACAGGTTTGGATATGACGACAGATTATTTGCATATCAGGAAACAACTAAGACTGTACTTTTTAGAAAATGTGTTTAATTCTATTGAGACTAAATGATTATGTCATGTCACTTTGGGGGCTAGTTTTCAAAACACTTAGACTTACAAAGTTCCATAGGTTACAATGTAACTGTGTAAGTCAAAGGGGGTCTTTTACTAAGCCGTGGTAGCAATTTTAGCTCACAGTAGAAATCAGCTGGCAGTAAACGCCGAGATGCCCATAGGAATATAACGGATGTCTCGGCGTTTACCGCCAGCTGATTTCTACTGCAAGATAAAAACACTACCCCAGCTTAGTAAAAAGACCCCCCTAAATGCTTTGAAAATATGCCTCCATATATGCTATGTAACACTGTAAGTGATGACAGCAGATAGACCTGAGCGGTCCATCCAGGCTGCCCAACAGTCACACTCGTTATCAATTCATGATTACATCAACAATGAATGTGATATTATATACTTTATCACAAGTGTTTCTTTGGCGTTTCTAGCCCATAGACTGTAGAAGTCCGCCCAGCTCTGTCCTTATGTTTCACTCCAGCCTATCAAATCTATCTTGTCATTTGTGGGTACCAGACCGTAAAGGTCTGCCCTGCATTGTCCTCGGTTCCAGCTACTGAAGTTTATTTTATTTTTATTTTTTTTTATTTTATTACATTTGTACCCCGCGCTTTCCCACTCATGGCAGGCTCAAATGTGGCTTACATATTGTATACAGGTACTTATTTGTACCTGGGGCAATGGAGGGTTAAGTGACTTGCCCAGAGTCACAAGGAGCTGCCTGTGCCTGAAGTGGAAATCTAACTCAGTTTCTCAGTTCCCCAGGACCAAAGTCCACCACCCTAACCACTAGGCCACTCCTCCACTCCATTAAAGCCCTTTCCAGCCCATCCTAAACTGTATTTCCATATACAAACAGAGACCTACAAAGTCTACCTGGCACCGGCCTTAGTTCTTCAGAGCCAGAGTAGTTGTCCCAAGTGCCACTCACACATCCACCCCCTGCAGCCATTTAAGGGTTTGTTTGTTTGTTTGTTTTTTTAATTTGTTTTCTACCATCTATGATCTTGACTGGAGCTGAATATATTAGAAAAATTCAACATATTTGTCTGCTAGTTGCAGAAGTTAAAGTTGTGCTTCATCCTATTAAACTCGGGAGTGCAGCGTGATAAGTACATAAGCATCGCCATGCTGGGACAGACCAAGGGTTCATCAAGCCCAGCACCCTGTCACCGACAGCGGCCAAAAGAACAAGCAATTTGTCCCGCCCATCCTAGAAATACTGTATTCCCTCGTCCATTCAATAACATTCTATGGCTTTTTTCTCCAGGAAGCAGTCCAACCCTTTTTTGAAGTCCACTAAGTTAACCGCCTTAACCACCTTTTCCGGCAGCGAATTCCAGAGTTTAACTACGCGTTGAGTGAAGAAACTTTTCCTCTGATTCATTTTAAATTTACCACACTGCAGCTTCATCGCATGCCCCCTTGTCCTAGTATTTTTGGAAAGCGTAAACAGACGCTCCACATCGACCCGTTCCATTCCACTCATCTTATAGACCTCTATCATATCTCCCCTCAGCTGCCTTTTCTCCAAGCTGAGGAGAGTGTTCCAGGACTGAGCAAAGTGACACCCTGAGACTTTTAGATTCCCAATATCCCGGATCTCTATTCCAGACCATTGACCCACTCCCAAGGTCAAATGGTGGAATCTGTGACTAAATGGTGAGAAAAGAATTGAGCATTTCAGAAAAATATGTTTTGTCCCGGTAACCCGGGTCCATTTTCCTGTTTTGAAAGTGCTCCAATGATGAGATAAGACAAGATTAATCTTAAAAAATGATCCAGAGCAACAGATGAATGAGGCAGTGTGTATAAAAGAGAGATTCCCTGCTCTCAAGATAATCACGAGCGTGATTACGCCAGCAGTACTGATGCTAGAAAATACAATGTGTAAGTGACGATTGCAAGAACGTTACACTGATTTCACAGGGGAAAAGTGCTGTTACAGGGGGAGAGGGAGTCAGGCAGGACCTTCCCGAGCAGCAATTGTGCCATGTGTGACCCCCCCTCCCCAAGCCCCTGTCTTGCCCACTTCACTGCAGAAAAGAAGACAATAGACATGGAGCAATTTTGGCACCCCTGTTTCCATTGCACCCTGTGCAGCAGAATCACTTACATAGTGTCATGGTTCCTGCCATGCCCCTCTGCAACCCGGCTCATTTCGGCATCAGGCTCTCTGGCTGTGCTCTCAGCAGGGAGCAGGGGGGAGGGGCGCTCACTCACCCCATCATTTTGGGTACATGGGGAGCTGCTGCGGATGGAGAATCTTCAGCCCCTGCCTGCTGTCACTGGCTCTCCTAGGCGCATGCATGCATGGGGCCTGCTATTCATGGAGCCAGCACGTCCTGGAACATCCCTCGATGACGTCAGAGTTCAGGGGCCTTTTAGAGCTCTGGAGAACACTTTCACTTTGCATCTGCAACAGTCAACGTGTTCCTGTGGCTAAGCTTCAGCTACCAAGCTGCAGCATCAGCTTCAGCTTCCAGCGCTGCCTCCAACTTCAGCTACCAGCTATGCTTCTAGCTTCAGCTTCCAGCTCCAACTTCAATATCTTGCTTCGCTTCCAGCTTCTGCACCCCTTCCAGAATTCTGTTTCAGCTTACTCCAGCTGGGGCTGACTCACCTGCTGCCTGTCGGGGCCTGCTTGACCTTAAGGTTAGATAGGGGGTGCCAATCTGACTGCGGCTTAAGGGCTCACTTACCCTTGGATATGACAGGTTGCAGAGGCCATGAGCTTGGGTGAGTCTCCTGCCTTACAGTTGCTTCAACAGCTGGCCCTCCAACTGCAGCGATTATCTGAATCCAGCCAGGACTAATCTACCCTTATGGATCAGTTACAGGGCCTGCGTTGCTTCAGGGTGCAGATGCCTCCACACCAGAATTGACTAGTCCGACAAGCATCTCAGCCTCCTCTGGTATCTGCCTGGTGCCTCCTCCTAGGTAGGATGGTATTCTAGGACTTGTAGGGGAATCATCAATAAATGTCTAATAATTTTCGATCTCTAAGCCAGAGACTTTCCTTTGGATAGGGCCCAGGTGGCCTACATTATCTCCCTGCTAACTGGTCAAGCCTTTGTGTGGACCTCTCCACTTTGGAAATGGAGCAATCCTGTGCTCAATAGCCTTAACAGCTTCCTTGAGCAATTCTGAAAAGTCTTTGAAGAACCAGGGAAGGCTACCTCCATAGCTTCCAAACTACTGTGGTTGAAAACAGGGATCACAAATGTTAGGGCGTTGCGCCATCCAGTTCTGTATCATGGCCTGGATATTCTAGACTAAAGACGATGTACGGCAGACTTGAATACCTCTTTGCCTGGAATGGCTATGGCTCTGAAGAGAACTCTTGGGAGCCGGCAACCCATGTCCATGCCCCCTTGTTGATCAAGAGATATCATCTTATGTTTCCCCATAGACCCAAACCCAGATGAAGCAGTGGGGGTTGTCTTTGGGAGGGGAGGTACTGTCACGGTCGCTGTCATACCCCTCCACAACACAGCTCACCTCGGCATCAGACTCCAGGCTGTCCGGTTGCGTCTTCAGCTGTGTGTGTGGGGGGGGGGGGGGAGAAACTCACTTGCACCACCATTCTTGGAACTCGGAGAGCCACCTTGGATGGAGAATCTTCAGCCCCTGCTGACCAGGAACTCCTGTATGTGCAAACAGGGTCTGCTGTTTTTAGAGCCAGCACTTCCTGGAGTGTCATCAAGGGCCTTTTTGAAAACTAGGGAACGCTTTCACTTTGTCTCTGCAACAGGTCAGCTAGTGTTCCTGTGGCTAGCTTCAGCTCCCAGCTTTGCTTCCAGCTTTTGCACCCCTTCCAGAATCCTGTTTCAGCATACCCCAGCTGGGGCTAACTCGCCTGCCGCCAGTTGAGGCCTGCCTAGCCTTAGGGTTATGTAGACGGTGCCAATCTGACTGCGGCTTAAGGGCTCATTTACCCTTGAGTGTGACACCTAGCCCTTGGTAAGGCCCTGAAGTCAAGAGGAGGCGTTCCCTACATTGGAACTCCCGTCAGCACACCTTAGTACATTTTACTCAAAATGTTCACTTGATGTCTCAGTCTGGTTGCTGTGTTAATCTTTTGCTCATTTCTGCGCAGAGGAAGGTTCTGTCTTTGAAAACCAGTCAAAAAATGTATTAAGTTAGTCCAATAGAAAATGCATCATTTTTGTTTTATTTTTATTTATCATTATAGAAGTAACTGTGGTTTGCAAGATAAGTTAAAATCATTTCAGAGAGGGGGGGGGGGGGAGGGAGAGAGAAGCAGAGTCTGGTGAAACAAGGGTCCCACTATGTGAAACACCATATTAAAAACAAGTAATTTCCAAAATCACAGACAGTCCCTACCAGTTTTCATTTACAGTATTCTCTCTTCCTCTTTGCTTTCTCCTGCCATCAAGCTCCCTCATGCGCAGTATGGAAAACCAGGACTGTAATCAGACTGAAAAATCTGTGGATCAATAAGAGGACCCCCCTCCTTGTCATGTGTGGGAAGCCCAGCATATTCTGGCATCTCCTCAGATTATAGATATCCTATAGGCAAAGTGAACACAGATTATGCCCCTTATGGCAGGGTGCTAAGCCAGTCCGGTTTTCCCCACTACACACAAGTGCTTGCAGTCCTGTACCTCTTAAGAAATTTAAGCTGCAAGTCCCCGAGTGCAATGGGGATAATATTGTAAGTAGCAGCCTGAACAACCAACTAGTGTGTAATAAATGCCAATGATGGAACTGTTTCTCCTGCCAGTTCACCTTTCACCATCCGCAGTAATGATGCGCCAAGACCTTCCTGGAAAATAAGCCTGAAGGGCTGTGCAGACATTACAACTGAATGTCAACCTAGTCATGGTTAGAGGGGTCCCTCTGGTGGACAACAGTAATATAGTTCTGCTCAATATAAGTAATGATGATTACTATCAGGCTCATTTTTGAAGGAGAAGGATGCCCATTTTTCGACACAAATCGGAAGATGGGCGTCCTTCTCACAGGGTCGCCCAAATCGGCATAACCGAAAGCCGATTTTGGGCGTCCCCAACTGCTTTCTGTCGCGGGGATGACCAAAGTTCACAGGGGCGTGTTGGAGGCGTAGTGAAGGCGGGACTTGGGCGTGCCTAACACATGGGCATCCTCGACCCATAATGGAAAAAAAAGGGCATCCCTGACGAGCACTTGGACGACTACCTGGTCCTGTTTTTCTTACGACCAAGGCACAAAAAGGTTCCAGAACTGTCCAGATGACTACCGGAGAGAATTGGGGATCACCTCCCCTTACTTCCCCAGTGGTCACTAACCCCCTCCCACCCTCAAAAAACATCTTTAAAAATATTTTGTGCCAGCCTTAAATGTCATACTCAGGTCCATCACAGCAGTATGCAGGTCCCTGGAGCAGTTTTAGTGGGTGCAGTGCACTTCAAGTGGGTGGACCCAGGCCCATCCCCCCCTACCTGTTACACTTCTGGTGGTAAATGTGAGCCCTACAAAACCTACCACAAACCCACTGTACCCACATCTAGGTGCCCCCTTCACCCGTAAGGGCTATGGCAGTGATGTACAGTGGTGGGTAGTGGGTTTTGGGGGCTCAGCACACAAGGTAAGGGAGCTACGTACCTGGGAGCAATTTCTGAAGTCCACTGCAGTGCCCCCTAGGGTACACAGTTGGTGTCCTGGCATGTCAGGAGGACCAGTGCACTACGAATGCTGGCTCCTCCCATGACCAACGGGCTTCCATTATCGCTGAAAATCAGAAACCAAGTCTAGGGACGACCATCTCTAAGGACGACCTAAATGTCAAGATTTGGGCGTCCCCGACCGTATTATCGAAACGAAAGATGGAAGTCCATCTTGTTTCAATAATATGGGTTTCCCCGCCCCTCCACCGAGACGTTTTGTGAGGACGTCCTCAGCAAAACTTGGACGTCCCTTTCGATTATACCCCTCCACGTGACCAAACCCACTGTTTACTGCAGGTGATATAAAACGTTAAATGGTGTATGGACAAAGTCAAAAAGAAGACTTTTGTGGTTTATACTAGGCCACACAGACCTAGAAGTTTTTAATTTTACAGCTTTTCCCTCTATCCTCCTTCAGCTTTGTGACTTTATTGGTTGAGACAACAATTACTCAGACTGATCCAGAAACCACTGTAATTATAATATGGAAGTACTTCTCTAAGTCATAAAGGCAAAGAGCCCAAGATCAGCTGAATGTCAAAGTCTTTTCACACCTGCTGGAATTCCTGGATATAATTTGATAAAAATGCTTGATTTTGGTTCCAGGAGGGTATTTTCTTCATTGCATTAACTTTCACCCACCTCCCCCTGCCAGCAGAGATTAGAATAAAGTTTCCTTCTCCCCACAACAAAGGGGGACATCAATCCTCTGAAGAAAATCTTATAACATACCATGTCATTGACTTCCAAAGGCTTAAATTCTGTTACCCTCCTAGATCAGAAGGTTCCAAGAATTTACTTAGGAGTTAAATAGTTTGAGGTACATGATCTCCTCAATGAACAATCCACACCCGTTTTAATCTGGTTGAGATACTACATGATGATGGAGGTTACTATGAATACCAACCTTGATCCAGGACAAAATCTCAGCCTGCTTGTCCGACATTGCTGCTTGGATGTCTCAATGCCATCTAAAGCTCAACATGTCCAAAACTGAACTTCTCGTTCTTCCCCCTAAACCCACCTCCCCTCTTCCCCCTTTCTCTATCTCTGTTAATGGCTCTCACATCCTCCCTGTCTCCTCGGCTCATAACCTTGGAGTCATCTTTGATTCCTCTCTCTCCTTCTCTGCACATATTCAACAGATCGTCAAAATCTGCGCTGTCAGAACCCTTATCCACACCCTTGTCACCTCTCGCTTGGACTATTGCTATTTACTTCTCACTGGTCTTCCACTCAGCCATCTCTCTCCTCTCCAATCTGTCCACAATTCTGCGGCACGACTTATTTTCCGCCAGAATCGTTATACCCACACTAGCCTGCTCCTCAAGTCACTTCACTGGCTCCCTGTCCGCTTCCACATTCAGTTTAAACTTCTCATACTGACCTTTAAATGCATTCACTCTGCAGCCCCCCCTCCATTACCTCTCCACTCTCATCTCTCCCTACATTCCTCCCCGTAAACTCCGCTCGCTGGACAAATCTCTCTTGTCGTCCCCCTTCTCCTCCACTGCTAACTCCAGGCTTCGCTCCTTTTCTCTCGCGGCACCTTATGCCTGGAATAGACTTCCTGGACCTATACGTCTAGCTCTATCTCTACCTGTTTTCAAATCTATGCTGAAAACCCACCTTTTTACTGCTGCTTTTTAGCTCCCATTAATTCCCTCACTCGTAACTGTCTTGTCTGTCTGTATTATTTAGATTGTAAGCTCTTTTGAGCAGGGACTGTCTCTTTGTATCAAGTGTTCAGCACTGCGTGCGTCTGGTAGCGCTATCCAAATGCTAATAATAATACCAACATAGAAGCCAGCTCTGTGGGTGCTTGAGCACCCCCAACATTGAACAAATTCCTTAATTATGTCAACAGCGGGGTAATTTCCATTAGGTTTAGTGCCCTCAATCATTTTGAAAAGTTGGCTCCTATGAACACCAACATTAACTTCAGTCAGTCTTATGAAGAACTAAACAACTAGGGAAACTAATTTGATAATATTAATGGTGTAGTTGCAGGAGTGCAGTCTTAGAATACTATGGAATCAATTTTCTAAGAATGTTCAAGGGTTAAATTTTAGGCACCCACATTTAGTGATATTTTCATCTGATTTTAGTAGCCTAATTCATCTGAAAATTCACTTGCTTTTAGGTTTATAAGTCTTAAGTGGGTCTGGGGGTTAGGAATCCCAATACGGTTTACCTGGGAGCCAGCAGCCGGTGATCTCCCCTCAGTCAAACCTGTGGTATATTCTAGAATGCTGCATGATATATGCATCATAGGTGGACCCAGCGTAGTGAGCACACAAGTCTACAATCTCCCCCTGGGCAACACACATGACCTGCATGTTCATGGAGTAATTTGATTTTCTGCTCCTATAGGTCTCCTCATGTGCTCAGGAGTGTCTGAGTCTGACGTGTGTGCATTCAATTACGCTAATGACTGAGGGGAAAAAGTCTATGGCATAGAACTAAGCCATGTTGTTCTGGAAGGCTTGGAAGGTAATATAGTAGGAACTGGGCAAAGCAGTTGGAGATGGTGGGCTGGGTAAGCCTTGCATTGACTGCTAGCAGTGACTGAAAAGTGCCGGTGGCAAGAAAGGCGAGGGAGACAGTGACCTCAATGAGTGGCAGTAAGGCCGCCCCCCCCCCCCCCAAATGGTCGTGCGGCAAGTGCCGCATGGCCATTTCCTGCAGAAAAAAAAAACTTTTACCAGCTGCAGTAAAATGGGGCCTCGGTGCACATCAAAAACACGCGCAGACTCTAGCGCAGGCCCCCTTTTGCCGCAACTTGGTAAAAGGGGCCCTCACTCTTTACAGTTCAAGTAGCAGCCACCTGATCAACTTTTGTTTCCAAAATGCTGATTCCATAATTCCACTGTTAAAGTAAAATTCTGACCCTGAAAATTCTCAACTTGTAATTTAACAGCTTCTTTAAGCATCTCATCAGTTACATTTCTCCAGTCTCTCCAATTAATACTCTTGGATGTGCATTTATAAATAGAACAATTCCAGAGTAAATGGTTCCAAAATAAGACATGATTGTACAATGAGACAGTATCACTCCTAATTCTAAAATTTTTGAAGAACAAAATTTGATCCAAAAGTATGCTCTCTACTATAAATGGGTATAAAGACTCTTGGATTCAACTCTAAAACAGACTGGAGAAATCCTTGGCCCCCAGCTGGCAAGAATTCTTTAAAATGAATATTAAAATCACCCAATACCATATGTTCACAGTCACAGATAGCCATTTTAGTTACTAATAAACTCCAATAGCTTATCCTTGACCTTTGCTGTAGAGTGGGAAGCAAGATGTAAAAATCAACAATCCTAGCCCTTCACTTCCCTTAGTCCTTCTTGAGGACAGGACAGATCTCTCTGATGACCCCTTCTTTCTCCTCTATAAAAGGTGTCATGAAACACCTAGCCACCCACCTGGGGTTACCCCGCGGCCACTTAGAGGGTCTATCCCAAGCACAGCTCAGGTCCTCCTGCACCTGCTGCTCGTGCTCTACACTAGCACCTTCCTCCCACCAACTGGGTCACAACCACTGCTGGGCGAGTCTCCCGCTCTCAAATTATCCCCAATGATTTCTAGGTTACTGGAGGACACACTCCCAGTGGTCCCACAGTTCCCAGAAAGCACTCACAGACCCCCAACACACAAACCACCAGGATTCTTTCAGTCCAGACAAAGATGCAATAAACTAAATTGTTTATTGTCTTTAAAAATTGAAGAGTGTACAAAAAAATGTGCAATCAGCAAACAACAGGTAACTGAAATATGGATCAATTATAACACTAACTATATCTGTTTACTTTTCTAAATAGTACTTGGGGAGATCAGGACATATAGCTGCTCACCAGTTATCAAATATAACTCCTTCCCCTCATTCCCTTTCCTCCTTTCCTGAAGTTACTATTGAGGAAACTACACTTCTCCTTTCTTCCTCAAAATGTACCACCTGTTCCTCTGATCCCATTCCCACCCCCCTTCTTAATGCCATCTCTCCTACTCTTATTCCTTTTATCTGTCACATTCTCAACCTCTCACTTTCCACTGCGACTGTCCCTGCTGCCTTTAAACATGCTGTGGTCACACCTCTCCTTAAGAAGCCTTCACTTGACCCTACTTGTCCCTCTAATTACCGACCCATCTCCCTCCTTCCTTTTCTCTCCAAATTACTTGAGCGTGCTGTTCACCGCTGCTGCCTTGATTTTCTCTCCTCACATGCTATTCTTGACCCATTACAATCTGGTTTTCGCCCTCTCCACTCAACCGAAACTGCGCTTACTAAAGTCTCCAATGACCTATTACTGGCTAAATCCAGAGGTCAATATTCCATCCTCATTCTTCTTGATCTTTCCGCTGCTTTTGACACTGTCGATCACAGCATACTTCTCGATACCCTGTCCTCACTTGGATTCCAGGGCTCTGTCCTTTCCTGGTTCTCTTCCTACCTCTCCCTCCGCACCTTTAGTGTTCACTCTGGTGGATCCTCTTCTACTTCTATCCCTCTGCCTGTCGGCGTACCTCAGGGTTCTGTTCTTGGTCCCCTCCTCTTTTCTATCTACACTTCTTCCCTTGGTTCATTAATCTCATCCCATGGCTTTTCCTACCATCTCTATGCTGATGACTCCCAAATCTACCTTTCTACCCCTGATATCTCACCTTGCATCCAAACCAAAGTTTCAGCGTGCTTGTCTGACATTGCTGCCTGGATGTCTCAACGTCACCTGAAATTAAATATGACCAAAACCAAGCTTCTCATTTTCCCCCCCAAACCCACCTCCCCGCTCCCCCCGTTTTCTATTTCTGTTGATGGCTCTCTCATTCTCCCTGTCTCCTCAGCTCGAAACCTTGGGGTCATCTTTGACTCTTCTCTCTCCTTCTCTGCTCATATCCAGCAGACCGCCAAGACCTGTCGTTTCTTTCTTTACAACATCCGTAAAATCCACCCCTTTCTTTCCGAGCACTCTACCAAAACCCTCATCCACACCCTTGTCACCTCTCGTTTAGACTACTGCAATCTGCTTCTTGCTGGCCTCCCACTTAGTCACCTCTCCCCTCTCCAGTCGGTTCAAAACTCTGCTGCCCGTCTCATCTTCCGCCAGGGTCGCTTTACTCATACTACCTCTCTCCTCAAGACCCTTCACTGGCTCCCTATCCGTTTTCGCATCCTGTTCAAACTTCTTCTACTGACCTATAAATGTATTCACTCTGCTGCTCCCCAGTATCTCTCCACACTCGTCCTTCCCTACACCCCTTCCCGTGCACTCCGCTCCATGGATAAATCCTTCTTATCTGTTCCCTTCTCCACTACTGCCAACTCCAGACTTCGCGCCTTCTGTCTCGCTGCACCCTACGCCTGGAATAAACTTCCTGAGCCCCTACGTCTTGCCCCATCCTTGGCCACCTTTAAATCTAGACTGAAAGCCCACCTCTTTAACATTGCTTTTGACTCGTAACCACTTGCAACCACTCGCCTCCACCTACCCTCCTCTCTTCCTTCCCGTTCACATTAATTGATTTGATTTGCTTACTTTATTTATTTTTTGTCTATTAGATTGTAAGCTCTTTGAGCAGGGACTGTCTTTCTTCTATGTTTGTGCAGCGCTGCATATGCCTTGTAGCGCTATAGAAATGCTAAATAGTAGTAGTAGTAGTAGTAGTTTTACAGGGCTTCAGCAAAGAGCTTTCTCTCTCTCTTCTCCCAGGATGAAACTAGAAAAAAAACCCCAGTACAATCCAAATGAAAAAAGCTCAATGTGTAATTAAACTCTGGAACTCGTTGCCAGACAATGTCGTAAAAACAGTTAGCTTAGCGGGGTTTAAAAAAGGTTTAGATAACTTCCTAAAGGAAAAGTTCATAGACCATTATTAAAATGGACTTGGGGAAAATCCACTACTTATTTCTAGGATAAGCAGCATAAAATGTATTGTACTTTTTTGGGATCTTGCAGGTACTTGTGATCTGGATTGGTCAGAGTTAGAAACAGAACGCTGGGCTTGATGGACTTTCAGGCTGTCCCAGTATGGCAGTACTTATATGTTTTTAAAAGAAAGCTGGTTACATCACTATAGGCATTTCCTTTATCTGTGTGTTAAGTGCCCGTTTTACCAAGCTGCAGCAAAAGGTGGCCAGTGCACCGAGACCCCCTTTTACCGCAGCTGGTAAAAGCCTGGGAAGTCTCACCTTCCTGCAGGAAATCGCCATGCGGCAAGTAAAGTACTTGCCGTGCGACCATTTGGGGGGGGGGAGCCCTTACCGCCATTCACTGAGGTGGCAGTACAGGCTCCTGCATTAACCCGGTGGTAACTGGGCAGTGCATGGCACTGCCCAATTACCGCTTGGTACACTCCGGCACTACAAAAATAAATACATTTTTGTAGCACTAGAAATGAAGGCACACTAGGGGTGGGAAGTACTGCTGGGCTGCTGCGGTAGCTTGACGGTACTTCCTGTGTAGCGTTGGGCTTACCTTAGTAAAAGGAGTCCTAAAAGAAAGAAAGGTCCGTTATTTGTAACAGTTTATAACATAACGTGCACCACCTGCTGGCCAAACTAGAGAAATGCACTTCAAGAATTAATAAAGGCAGTTTTACAGGTTTAAAAAACAGCGTTCAGCGTTCTGTCACAAAAGGCATCTTATGCCCCAGGGTTCAGCTGGTTTTTCGACTTAAATTCTCTCCAGTCTTTATTTATGGGAACAGGATCCACTCCTGACCTTTCCCTCTCCTTTTCTTCTCCTTAGTCTCTTAGATAGAAGAATAAGTTCCTGATGGACCCCAAGGTACAAAACCTACCCCTATTCACATTTTCATCTATATTGGACCCCTCTAGAGGAAGAAAAACAAGGCCTTTCCCTATACTCCTGTAGTTATAATTCCCTCCAATTTCTGAGGATCTACTGCTATTGGACAATTTCCTCCAGAATAAACAACTCCTTCCTCAGATTGACTGACACTTTTCTACAGCAGGGACCCAGAAAGTTCCTTCTGCCACTGCACAGGAAGGCACACTGTGGTGCCCTGATGCATTGTGAAGCAATTAAACTGGGTTGAAACCCTGCCAGGCTCCATAGACCTAGAAATTTATCACAGTCCTCCAGGGAAGAGTCTTCACACTCAGGTGCTACTTTTAAGTTGCAGTTCAGAGAATAGACAAAACACAGCTTTCACACTTCAGAGAGCACAGACTGCAGGAGGAACTGGAAGTAACTGCCATCTAATGGATAGTCAGAAAGGAGAGAGAGCCACAAGGCCTAAAATTTCAAAATTCTAACATCCAATCCTGCTAAATAAATTGAAATACAGAATTTACAAAGGGCCCTAAGTTTATTGTCTGGGACAAAAATGATACAAAGTCCGACCCTGGAAGAATAAATTAACATACACAAATTTTCTATCAAAATCATTAAAGACAGTTAATAATAACTAGTGTTCCGCTTGTCAAAACTCATTAACTATCATATAAAGACCTGGTGACTTTTTAAATAGAAAGAAACATCTGACCCAAACAAAATAATCATATTCCAAAACCATTCAGTTCAGCTGGATCACTTGTGACATTGCTATAATGAACTCTGCATGGGGGGATCACAAGGCCCCTTCTAAGGTCAGCAAGGAAGTTGTGGCAAAACAATATCTGCGATTCAAACTTCTGAGAAAAGTTCTCCATTAAATAGGTCACCATTAATGAACTGTGGGAAAGGTTAGGCAGGTCTCACCTTCTCTGGTGACATGTCGCACAATCTGTCTTTATGAAGCTCTTTTCAGTCTTGTCGTGATCATTCAGGGGGCTGGAAATGGAAGTATTTGGTATTAAACTGCCCTGCCTGAGGAAACAAAAATGAAAATCAGATTGAATCTCAAGGAGCTTAGTACCAGAGTATGAGGAACATAATGCATGTCACAATAAAAGCCACAGACTTCCCATATCATATTCACATCTGAACAATGATCGATTAAGGCTCCTTAAGGCAAAATAATTATATGAGTTGCAGCATGTGCCATTTCATTCAGGAGAGAGGTTCTCTGCAAGACCATTCTCTCTCCAATAGGATATTGCTCTCTTTATAGGAAAGCTAATTACAGGATAATTTTGTAACAAGTTGACTAGACTGAAAGTGCAAGAAGTTGCCTATTTGTAGAATATCTAATAAAGAAAATTAGGCACTTATTCTCTTAATTTTATAATCTTAACTCACTAAGATTAAGGAATACTAGAACTTATGTGAATGCCACATTCACGTGCTATGTGTGTGTACGGCTGTACTCTATAATGTGACTGCACAAGTCACTTACCCCCAAATTGTACACATGGCACTTGTCTTGTCTGAAAAGGAGGTGAGCCCTTAGGTCCCACAAGGCCCCGAAGGACCTCAGAGGACAGCCGTGCAACCCCAAGTCTTCACCCGCGGCGACCGCCGTTCACCGAGGGTTGAGCCCCCAGCTGCAGGCGGCCAACAGGACTTCCGGAACCGTGGGGTTGACGAACTGACCTAGTGCTGGAACCAGGAGCGAAGAGGACAGGTGAAAAACAGGAGTCCAAAACCGGCAACAGGTCAGGGCAGGCAGCACACAGCGAAGTCTGATACAGGCAAAAGGTCAAGGCAGCCAGCTTGCAGAGTAAACCAGAAACAGTCCAAGGGTCAAAACCAGTAGAGCAAGGAAACCAACTGAGAACAAGAACTCACGAAGACTGGCCTTGGGAAACAGAACCTGAAGCAATGTCCTATCTCAGGCCTGCTCCTTAAATACTGTCAGCATTCAACCACCCAGCCCCAGCCGATATGGCCGGCCAATCAGAACCCGGTTACTGACAGAATCCTTCTGATTGGCTCTGTCCGACCTCCCAGGCGGGACTACAGCACCAGCCTCCCAATCTAACTCCTCTGAAGCGGAGCTTCGGGTTCCCGCGCCCGAAAGTGAAGGAGACCCCATAGCCGGCGATCGAGAGCCCGGCAGCCGCGATCGCCGGCCCACGGCCCCAGACTGGGCGGCTGTCCGCCGCGGCCTCAAGAAGGCCGGCCCTCGCCGCAATGGACACCGGCTCCTGCTTCCAGCGGAGGAGCAGCCGGAGGGAGCGACGGATGTGACAGCACTATAAATTGTTTGCATAATGTCACTGAATAATGAGCCAGTTAGGGCCAACAATTGGCTTTAATTTGGATTTACAAGAGTAAGTTTTAAGCATGGTTCTAAACAGGGAGCGCAGCCATAGGAGGATCACAAGTGGATCGGGGACATTCCCACAATTTATGCACCCTGTCAGAGAATATGGGGGATCCCTGTCTAATTTAGGCATGTGGATTTACACCAGGGTTGAGTTGGTGTTAATGGTCACGTCAAAAAGTATTCGCGGATCCCAGCTGTAGGTGCTATTCTATAAACAGTGTCTAACTGAGCGCCATTTATACAATAGTAGAGCTGTACCAAATAGCATATTTTACTATAAGGCCGAATATGAATAAAGAAAATTATTATTTGGCCGAATACCGAACAGAAATTATGGGCATCGAGCTTTAACATAACAAATAATAAAAGAAGCAACTTGAAATCAGAAATCAAGTGTTTAAGACAGTAGGATTTAGCACAATAGAGTCCCAGATTATTCATGACCAAATATGAATAAATGCTAAATGTTTTTTTTTCCGGCACCATTTATAGAATTTAGTCCTTAGCAAGTAAGTGCAAGGGGGTATTCACTGGAGGAGAGGCTTGGGCGTGTCAAACAAACGCTTCACTTAACCCTGCTATTTGCATCTGAGGGCAGCCAGCATAAGAACATAAGAATTGCCATACTGGATAAAACCAATGGTCCATTTAGCCCAGTATCCTGCTACCAACAGTGGCCAATCCAGGTTACAAGTACTTGGCAGAAACCTAATTAGTAACAATATTTCATGCTACCAATCCCAAGGCAAGCAGTGGCTTCCCCCATGTCCATCTGTAATGGAAGTGAATTTTAAAGATTGTTTTTCAACTCTGTCTTGACCGACCAGTGCACTCGGGGTCTGTATCATTGATTAGAAGTAATTCTGTTTAAAAATGATTGTTTAACTTTGATTGTGTGAAAATAAGTTGGAATGCAGAAGATAAGACACAGCTCTATTTAATTTGTTATGTGAAGGGAAAGATGGCTCTTGTTTTCGGAAGTTCAGCCTGGCCACCTGGACTTGGGAAAACATGTGACCACATTCCCACAGTATGGCTTGTTTACCTAAACAGAAAAGCATTCTGTAATTTTCCCTAGCTCTGAACATCAGTTCTGAGCCTAATAAAAAGGGGAGTTTCCTTCAGTGAAATCGGGAGCTCATCTGTGAGTAACGTACGTACTGCGCAGAGGATCTGTTCCTGATCTACAAAGCTCCTGGCTTTCGCTGTAACAGGCCCCCCCAGCTGATGATAAGAGCCTGGATGATGTAAGGACCAGTGACGATTGTATGTATAGTGTATTTTTGCTTCTTTTCCTGGTCTAAGAACTCTTAGCATTGCTTAGATGTAGAGACCAGTGATGTAATGATTGTTTATATCACTAATCATTGTATATACCTTAATCATTGTAGAATTTAGCCAGCCACCTGCACTTCGGAGCTCAACTCTGGAGGAACGGTGGCTAAGTGCAGGTGAAGCTGTTCCTGTTTCGTCTGTTCTAGTTGCCTGCCTTGTACTACTCCAGTCCAGAGTTCCAGTACTGCTCTTCTGTGTTTCCAGTCCCGAGGTGGTCTTGCCTGCCGCTCCTCGGCAGTGGCCCAAGGGCTCACGAACTCCAGTCCTGCCTCGAGGACCTGACTGAATGCCAAGGCCCTCGAGAATGCGACAATGACATTATGGAATTCCCACTCAACGCACTGTATTTTGGCATCCTTTAGAAAATTGCCCCCTTATATATCCTTATAAAATAGGAGCAATATCCTGCAGAAATTGTTTCTAACGAAAAGCCACAGACGTGTATGCCTGCTCGGAAGCGGGTTTAAGTGCCTGCATGTATTTTATGAAGTATGCATGTAAAATGAAACGCCACCTATGGCCCAGAAAACACTACTCTAAAGTCGCAGACAACTATATTCATTTTTGTCATTAGAAGCCGACTGAACTTTGGTTTTGGCACCGAAACCGACCCAAAATTCAGACACACACAGCCTCTCTTCGCCCTCACTCCCCACCCCCACAGAAACCACCACCACTAACCTCCCTTTTTCCATTCCAGACCCACCCCTGCCTATATTGTCTCCAATCCCAAGATGGCTGCCGAGACCTTCAGTGGCAATGTGAGAAAGTCTATAATATGCTGCTCTTTCCATTACAGCGACTCCCTCACATTTTCCAGGTTTACAGAGATTTTCATTCAGTTTCTTTGACTCATCAGCTTTGAATACCTTGTCTGGCACCATTATCACTCCCAAATCTTCCTCAGTGAAGACTGAAGCAAAGAATTAATTTACTCTCTCCACTATGGCTTTGTCTTCTCTGAGTGCCCTTTTTACCCCTCGGTCTTCTAGCGGTCCAACTGATGCTTTTAATATACCTAAAAAAGTTTTTACTATATGTTTTTGCCTCCAACACAATGTGCCTTCCTTATTGCTTTGTATTTGACTTGCCATTCCTTGTGCTGCTTTTTATTATTTTCAGTCGGATCCTTCTTCCATTTTCTGAAGGATTTTCTTTTAGCTCTAATAGCTTCCTTCACCTCACTTTTAATCATGCCGGCTGTCGTTTGGCCTTCCTTCCTCCTTTTTTAATACATGGAATATAACTGGCCTATGCTCCATGCCTGATAATTTTTTGACCTTTGCAGCTGTTCCTCCTAAGTTTATTTTTTTCGCCGTTCTTCTCATTTTAACATAATCTCCTTTTTAAAAGTTAAAATGGTAACATATTGGATTTCCTGTGTGTACTTACTCCAGAACTGATATCAAATCTGTTCATATTATGATCACTGTTATCAAGCAGCCCCAGCACCATTACCTCCTGCATCACTAAGGACTAGGTCTAGAATTTGTCCTCCTCTTGTTGGTTCCCATACCAGCTGCTCCATAAAGCATTCCTTGATTTTGTCAAAGAAGTTTACCTCTCTAGCATGCCCTGATGTTACATTTATCTAGTCAATATCGGGGTAATTGAAATCACCCATTATTATTATTGTGTTCCCCAGTTTGTTATCCTTCCTAATTTCTGATAACATTTCTACATCTGTCTGTTCATCCTGGTCAGGTGGACGGTAGTACACTCCTATCACTATCCTTTTCTCCTTTACACGTGCAATTTCAATCCATTGGGATTCCAAGATGTATTTTGTAATCTGCAGAATGTTTAGTCTATTTGATTCAAGGCCCTCCTTAACATACAATGCTGTCCCTCCTCCAATTCGATCCACCCTATGACAATATAATTTGTACCCTGGTATGACAGTGTCTGTTATCTTCCTTCCATCTGGTCTCAGAGATGACTAGTATATCTAAGTTTTCATTTAGTGCAATATATTCTAACTCTACCATTTTATTTCTTAGGCTTTCTGGCATTTGCACATAGACATTTGAAACTATGTTTGCTATTCCTATTTACATCTTGCTCAGCAGTTGACAATGATAATTTACAATCTTGAAAATCTGTCTGCTTTTTATTTAAAGATTTTTATTTAAAAAGAAGACACCTGTTCTACTATGGTCTCTATTGCAACCTCACTATGTTCCCTGTTTTGGTGATATCTTTGAAAGGTAACTTGTTCCAAACCATGTGCTTTTGGTTTTGAACAACTGATGGCCTTCCCCAGTTTCTAGTTTAAAAGCAACTCTATCTCCTTTTTAAATGCCAGCAGCCCGGTCCTACCCTGGTTATGGTGGAGCCCATCATTCTGGAACAGGCTTCCCCTTCCCCTGAATGTTGCCCAGTTCCTTACAAATCTAAAACCCTTCTCCCTGCACCGTCACCTCATCCACTCATTGAGACTCCAGAGCTCTGCCTGTCTCTTGGGCCCTACGCTTGGAACCAAAACATGGATTAGTAGTAGTCTTATGTTGAGATTCTAATATTGAAGTACTAGTAAAAAAGGCCCGTTTCTGTTAGAAATGAAACGGGCGCTAGCAAGGTTTTCCTTGGAGCGTATGTTTCAGAAAGAGCGTGTGTGAGAGATGGAGCGTGTGTGTCAGAGAGAGAATGTGTGAGAGAGAGAGAGACAGAGTGTATATGTTTGTGCGAGAGAGTGTGTGAGAGACAGTGTTTGTGTTTCTGTGTGACACTGTGTGAGAGAGAGGGACAAAGACAGTGAGTGTGTGAGAGTGTATGTGGCAGACAGAGAATGAGTGACTGCGTCTGTGGTGTGAGAAACCCCCTCACCCCCTCCCTCTCCCCTGCCCCCTTGCAGCCAGGCATGTGCAGCGACCCTCCTCTCCACGTGTTCCCCCTGCAGCCACCCATGTCCAGCATCCCCCTGCAGCCACCCATGCCCATCAACCCTCCTCTCCCCCTGCTGCGTCCATCCTGTCTCCCCTGCTCCCCCTGCAGCCACCCATGTGGTCTCAGGCCCCCCCCCTCAGCATCCCTCCTGTCCCCCTGCAGGCACGCATGTGCAGCGTCCCTCCTCTCTCCCCTGTCCCCCCTGCAGCCAGCCATGTCCAACAACCCTTCTGTCCCCTGCCCCCCCTGCAGCTACCCATGTCCAGCGACCCTCCTCTCCTGTGCAGCCACCCATGTCTGAGGACACTCCTCTCCTTTTTCCCTGTTCCTCCCCTGTGGCCAGCCATGTCCATCGACCCACCTGTCCCCCCTGATGACCACCAACCCTTCTGTCTCCCTGCCCGCCCTGCAGTGTCCGTCCTGTATCCCCTGTCCCCCTTGCAGGCACCCATGTGGTGCGTGGAGCCCCATCCCTATCTCCCTGTTCCCTGCCCCCCCTGCAGCCACCCATGTGCAGCGACCCTTCCCTCCCCTCCCCCTGCTTCCTTCCAGCCACCCATGTCCAGCGAGACCCCCACTTCCCCCCCCCAGCCGGCTCAGCACCTAAAGAAAGCCTTTTGTCCCCCCCCCCTTAGCGCATCACCCGACCCCCCCCCAACGTGGCACATCACCAAGCCCCTCCCCCCTCATCAACCCCCTCGCCATCCGCAACTGCTAATACAAACTGTGTCCGGCGGCTGCTGCTTCTGCTATTCATCAGCAGCAGCCCGTACATAAAGAAAACAAACAAAAAAAATCCTCCTAAAACGCACCTCCGTTGAGAAGCATCTCACATTGGCTGAAGTCTCAGCATGCGCTCCTCCTCTCCCCTCTGACGTCTCGGCGTTTCTCCGGGGTCTTCCGGCAGGGGCACTGACGTTGAGGGGAGAGGAGGAGTGGCTGCAGAGATGTCAGCCAATGTGAGATGGTTCTCCACGGAGGTGCGTTTTAGGAGGTTGTTTTTTGTTTGTTTTCTTTGTGTACGGGCTACTGCTGCTGAATAGAAGCAGCAGCAGCCGCCAGACAGAGTTTGTATTAGCGGTCGCGGGTGGCGAGGCGGTCGATGTGGGGGGGAGGGGCTTGGTGAAGCAGCGGGGGAGGGGTTGGGTGATGCGGTGAGGAGGGAAGGGGGGTAGGGGCTTTCTGATACCCTGTTGCACGGGTTGTTGTGGTGATGCGGCGGGGGGGCACTTAGAGGTGCACCGTTGAGGCTGTTTGTGTGTGTGTGTGTTTGTGTGTGTGTGTTTGTATGTATGTGTGTTTGTTTGTGTGTATGTTTGTTTGTGTTTGTGTGTGTGTTTCTGTGTGTGTTTGTGTTTCTGTGTGTGTATGTGTTTGTGTGTGTGTGTGTGTTTGCATTTGTGTGTGTGTTTGCATTTGTTTGTGTGTTTGTGTGTGTGTTTATGTGTGTGTGTGCGTTTGTTTGTTTGTGTGTTTGCGTGTGTGTATGTTTGTGTGTGTGTGTGCTTGTGTGTGTGTGTGCTTGTGTGTGTGTTTATGTGTTTGTGTGTGTGTGTGTGTGTTTGCGTTTGTGTATGTTTGTGTGTGTGTGTTTGTGTGTGTTTATGTGTGTGTGTGTTTGTGTGTGTGTGTGTTTGCATTTGTGTGTGTGTTTGTGTGTGTGTTTATGTGTGTGTATGTGTTTGTATGTGTGTTTCTGTGTTTGTGTGTGTGTTTGTGTGTGTGTGTGTGTTTATGTGTGTTTGTGTGTGTGTGTGTTTATGTATGTGTGTTTATGTGTGTGTATGCGTTTGTGTGTGTGTGTGTGTGTTTGTGTGTGTTTATATGTGTGTGTGTATATGTATGTGTGTTGTTTATGTGTATGTATGTGTTTGTGTGTGTGTGTGTGGGGGGGGTTGCGGGTGGCTTTTGTGGTCGTGTGGTTGGGGAGTTTGCCAGCAGTCTGTAGCGATTCCTAGGCAGGGGGAGGAGTACGGAAACACTCTCCCTGCCTGGGTCGTTGTTTGTTGGAGGGGTTGCCAGTTGGTAGGGGTGCCTTTATGGATCCCTTTACTCTCTGTGTTCCGCCCTCGGGGGCGGGGCAGGGAGACATGGTGAGTTGGATGGCGTCACCACCATGAACTTACGAACTGTTTAGGGATTTTGCAGATGGCTTCAGCAGGTTGTCTTCAGAATGTTGAGGTAGCGTTTTATGTACAGATGGGGCGTGGCTGAGGGCGGGTCTATGAGTGAGGATGACTGGTCCTAGCCTATGAAGGCTACAGGATTTTTGTGCTTCTCTGCCTTGGAGTGAGCTTCAGAACGTTCAAGGTGGGATTTATTAATATAGATTTCTGACTGAAGGTTTTTGCCATTTCCAAGTATTTGTTTTGTGAACTGAAAGAGAAGTAAATTTCTCTTAGAACAGCTTTATTTCTTTCTGAAAGTGTAACTGTATGAATATCTGGGTTTAAATTTGTATCAATATAATCATTCCAAAGAACTGGATACATTTGCTAGAAATTCAGGATTAAATAACTCCTGTACTCAGAGACCATCTATGGAGGGCAGGGGAGAAGTTCTAGTCCTGATTTTTTTTTTTTTTTTTTGTAAAATTGATCTTGGTTTTTTTTTTTTTTTTTGGGGGGGGGGGGGGATCAATATTTAGACAAAATGAAATTCTAGCATGTGCCAGCTATAAACTCCAAGTGAAAAGCATCCTACAATCAATACAGAAGGAAAACAAACCCGGTAAGTACGGGGAAAAATACCTCCAAAAAGGACTTCCATAAACCAGTAGGAATATAAGTGGCAGCCGGTGCAGAGCTCAGTCACCCCCTTACAGGAGCTACACCATCTAAAGCTGCAACGCGCCCACCTCGTCGCCAGAGAGAAACCTTGCTCCACAGCTGCAACAGCGGGGCGGGATTGGGAAGGAACTGAAGGGAGAAATACCAATCTAATGTAAGCAGGCACTGTTATAGACTGATGTAAAAGGGACAGCTAGAGGGATGTTGCAAAATTTCACTGCTATTGGCTGCTAAAATAAATTGAGGCGGAGCAGGGGTTGAAAGAAGGTGTTACTATTAGAGTGAGAGCCGAGGGTGGGAAATTGTCCATTATTGCTTGACTGGTGTGACAGCCGGGGGCGGAGCTGGAGAAGTCGATAAGCTCTGCTGGTATTGGCTGGTGCCAAGAGTGAGAGCTGGGACGGAGCTGAGGGCGGTAAGTTATCTGCTACTGATGGGCTTGTGATCCGGGACAGAGCTCGAGCAGTTCAGAAGCTGCGCTGTTATTGGCTGATGCCAGGACTGGGGCCTGGCCTAGAGTTGAAGATCTGCGTTCTTATTGGCTAGCGTTAGAGTCAGTGATGGAGCTGGGGGCGGGGAGTTGTCCGTTATTGACGGGTATAGGTGAAAGGGGTAGGGCACAGGCTGCAGGGCGGGCTTTGGAAGATAACTCTCGGAGGACGTGCCACGGGGAGATTTATTCTCGGGGTCTGGAGGAAGCGGCAGATATGGCTGATAAACATCAGGGGCGTGAGTCGGGCCTGAGAACCGCCGAGCAAGGTAAAAAAAGAGGGAGAGGATGGAGCAAGAGAACCCCATAGTCAAGTCGTCCTGTAGTAGATCATAACAAAGGGTAGGAGGAGGGGGGCTGTAGAGCTACGGTATAGAAATGATAAGCAGCAGTAGTAGTAGACAGAGAAGTAAGAAAGGAGGAGGTCTGGCATAGTAATATCCCTACGTGAGGTGGGGGGAAAAGGAAAAGAGAAGGTAAATAAGGAGGCAAGGAACTTCTCTTTAAGTAGTGGGGCTGTAGAATGCAGGGGGCTTTTCTCTAGGGGGTGGAGGAGGGACCTTCCTACTGGGGAGGAGAACAGCAGGAGGCAGGGAGCTTCTCCTAGTATTCAGGAGTCTGGGGCTTCCCTGGAATGCAGGTCATGATCTCAATACCAGAGATCAGGGAAGAGAGTAAAAAGTTGCGGGGATAGGAATTGGATTCCTACATTCCTTTAAGGTTTAAGTCATGAGGTCTTTATGAGGAATGGGAAATCACTCTCCTGTCAGACCATGTGCCACCCTCATATTTATGGGGGTAGAGGGCAGGGCATTATATATACTTAATGGGAATATTGTTTGTGTGGACAGCTCTGTTTGGTGGGGGATTCCCTTCCCCCTTGTCTATAGATGCAGTGTCTTTTGATTGGCTCCTTGTGAACCTGTTCCTATTGGTTGCTGGTTCTGAGCTAGGGCCAGTCCTCTTTATTTGCCCCTCAGGCTGGATGTGACTGAGAGGCTATCTGCTTTGCATGTCATGTGTCAACAGCTTTTATTTTATTTTTTATTTTAGTTACATTTGTACCCCGCGCTTTCCCACTCATGGCAGGCTCAATGCGGCTTACATGGGGCAATGGAGGGTTAAGTGACTTGCCCAGAGTCACAAGGAGCTGCCTGTGCCTGAAGTGGGAATCGAACTCAGTTCCTCAGGACCAAAGTCCACCACCCTAACCACTAGACCACTCCTCCACTCCTTTTCTGAGAGCTGACCTTTCTTAGTTCCACTGTGGTTCCATCAAGGATTTTTTACCTTCTCTTTCTCTCCTTTAGGTTCTTTCCTTAGAGCAAGTTCCTTCCCAAACCTCTTAGAGGCTTCTCCCTTAGGTTGCTGTAAAAACTATATTCGCTTTCTTTCGCCCAGTTTGAGTTTACATTTCCTCTCAGCAGTGCTGAGATCTGCTGAATGCTCTGGATTGTTATTATTAAGGAATGGCTTTAGTCCCCCTCTCATTGCTCCTGTTCTTGAGTATGCCAATTATTTCTTAAAGGTAGCCACATAGGTGCCAACATTTTAAAATGATTGGGACTGCTGATTACAACACAAATTTTTGCCTCTTTGGACAAAATGAGGAGTTGGCTGGGCAAGCTCAGCATCCACTGCACCCACAGTGCTGGCCCCTATGTTATGGGCTACTGGTGGCTAATGTTAACTGAGTATTTTAAGAAACCATATGGCCACCAGGAAGAGCTTGTGGGATGCACATCTCTAAAGCCACTAAAGAGCTTGTTCTCGGAACCATGCTAATGCAGACTGTGGCAATGTACTGAATTTTCCTTAATTCCCAATCACTCACCTAGTGTTATAAAGGGAGTCAGTTTTTTTTAAATATATTCTCTAACTTCTTTTCTTGTTGAAGCAGAGGGGGATTACTGGTATGCTTGACAATATTACTCTGAATTTAGTAACGTGGTTGCCATGTTAGTGCAGTCCATTTCTTATAAATATAACCTAGAATGTAAATCCCTCCCTGCAAACCTGTTTCATAATTTTCTTCATTAATATGCTTGAGCTATATTTACATAGCATTGAAGCATGCAAACATCTCCTGCATATACACAAGGCATTTCCTGAAAACTAGACAGGATTGTGGTTTGCTCCCTGGTATCTAGTGATGTGTTCTGAAATGTTTAGTGTCAGAATTTTGACAGTTTGATGCAGAGACACAAACACTGCCTCGCACCTTATATTTTTTACAGGCTTTGAAAGAGGTAAGCATTCTTGGGAGCAGGATACAATAGAAATGTATTGCCTAGGCAGGGGTGTGATAAAGAGATTTTTGTGCAAGGATAATGAATTTAGCAGGAGGCGTTCGTGGAATCTGCTGTCATTTGCTTGGTGTCATGATGCCAGTCTGGACAATGCCAGAGCCCCTGAACCATCTTTCTCTTCCTTTCCCTTCCCCTCCCTAGCAGCAAGGCCACACCCTGAGCATGCTTTGTTTGTCATGTTTGCTCATATTTATTTCTTCATACAGAAAATAACTTAGTCAACATACACACTTGTTGCTCAGCTAGAATAAATAATGTTTTTGATTCTATTGTGGCTGCAGGAGTTGTGAGCTAGATTTTTTTTTTCTTCTTGAATCTGAGTTCAGTGTCTTGGATGACTAAAATAAGGAAGGAGGTGGCAATGAGTGGGGTAGATCTGGTGGATAAATTTCTGATGTTACAATCTTTCAATTGTACAGTAATCCTGTGTACAGGAGCCATAATAACAGATAATAAGAAAAGTGTGACATGTGCCAGACTTGTAAGACATCACTGCTTTATCCAAGAAGTCCAGCGTTAGTCATCTTCCCTGGGTCTGTACTATTCTGGGTAGTGCTCATCAGCCCCTACTCCTACTACCTTGCCCCCAAATCCTATAACAATCCATGCGGCTATTGAAATAAGTGAGATAGTTGCCCAGATATTATGACTTAGGCAACCACATAGCCTTAACAGACCATATCTGGCTACCAGCACCCACTGGCGTAGTCTGTTGTTTTCTGATGAGTTGTGGCCTGTTCCAAGCTGGCTAGCCTGCATCAGAATTGTGCAGACTCTCATCCCTATTCCTGACACTTCTTCCTATACCTGAGCGAAGTGTGACCAGATCCCGTTATGAGTGCTGTCCTCCTTTGACCATTCTAGGCTTTGCCATCTTCCTCTAATTATTGTGGTCCTAGGCTTTATTCCACAGTTGTTCAAAAAGCATCCTTTCTCTTTCCTCTTGTTCATTGCTGATCTGGGCTTGCAAATTATTCCAGCCATACCATGGCCATTGGGGCTGCATCCTTGTAACCTCTGTTAGGATTACTCAAGTGGCATGCTATCTTGGTGTTCCACAGTTGTATGGGCAAAAAAATTCACTTTTAATAAAATAGGAGTTTGTTGTCCTATCTTTTAGTAAACCAAAGTGCCAATAGGATAATGCAGAGGTATCCTCCAAATATGACCAAAACAAAACAACCAATTATGAATGTGTCTCCTCTAGGCTATCAAAATGGATTTTCATCAGGGGATTTGAACCATAGATTAGTCTGCAGTACTCCTATGATTTGTTCATGGAATTTAAGCTCTGTTTTCATGTGGTTTTAATGCAGGCTGGGCATTGTTACAGATATACGCAAGATTAGCTTGTATACTAATAGTCCGTTCCCAAAGTGCAAATACATTGGGGAACAATTTCTTATAAGACAGGCTTGCCATTCCCTGATGGGCTCCATATTTCAGATTGTCATTCTAACCAATAATAAAGCAGAAGGAAGATTTGAACACAATGATAAACAGGACACCCTCACCGAATGTTAACGTCTTAGATTTTCAATGATGTACTGCAAGATGCATTGCTGCAAGTAAAGTGTTGGGACAGGTGGCACACTTGCTCTACCACAAAAAGTGTTACAAATGATAGAGCTTTTTAGAAATTCTAGGTGGCTGGGAGAGGGCATGTAGTAAGTGTACAGCAGGAGATAGCAGGCATGACAAAATGGACAGGTTTAGAGATCTTGCCAAGAGATCACAATCACAAAGCTCATTGAGAGCCTGCAGAATCCAGAAGTCACTTGAAGATGTACAGGACATCACAACCCATGATTAATCTGAGGACCAATAGGTCACTGCAATAACAAATATCACTGGACTTATAGAACTAGAGAAACTTCATGAAAGCTAAAGCAGTTATAGGCAACTTAATAGCCTTTGAATCCAAAGTGACATCTCTTATCTCTAAATTGAGACTGGAAGGTTTTGATAGGAAATGGGGAGCTCTACACATGCCCTACTGTTACTCTCAGCTTCTGTTCCTTGCCACTGTTGGAGACAGGATGTCAAATTAAACAGATCATGTGGTCCAAATCAGTGGAATTTATTGCTGAAGCAGGCGGGGATGTTTTCTGCCCAAATAAATAGATATGTTCCTTGCCTGCTGTCCTCTGCAATTAAAACTCAGAAGGTTAGTCTTTAAAACAGTTTTCTAAATGGGTACATGTATAACTTGCTGCATGTTTGCTACTTCCAGTCATGCTCCCCAAACCATGTTTGCACTGACTTTTGAGATGTTGATTATGTAAGTTTAGAATTTACACTCCTTATCCCACCAATTAGCTTCCACTGCAGTTTAGATTAGCAATCACTGCTAGGCTTAAAAATGTGTAAGAGACATACATTGATTAAGGCACATGAAGAGGTGGAGTAAAGGCTGAGGCAGATGTTTTTGAGCAGATGTTTATTAGATAAAACATAAGATGAGATTTAGGCATGTTTTTATTATGTATATTACCTGAAGTGAAATTTTTAGTTGTTTTTATTTATAATTGTATTTTATGACTGTGTATGTATAACGTGTGATCTGCTTAAGTGGAATATAAATTTTATTAACCATAAAATTGTCCCTTTAATCTTAGTGAACATGAAATACAAATCTCATGGGGGTGCAGCAAATCACACACACACACACACACACACTGTTTGAACAGTCCCAGCTTCTGTACACAGCAAGCATTACCAGTAAATTTGAGAGACTGAGATCAGGCTCCACATACCCTGGCTTAGAAGTGAGGTTCGTTGCTGCCATAGTGTGCACAAAAGACCCACTTGGAAACACTGTCCCCCCCCCCCCCCCCCCAACAAAACCAATGCATGTTGCATAACTGCACATGTAGTCTTCTGTCTCTAGGAGAGGTGTTCATGCTGTCTCACAGTGTTTACAAATCCATCTCTTGGGGAAAAGTGCTTGTACTGTCCGACCTTCCAGTCACTGTAAAAGTGGGCAAAGGTCGGGGGTGTGAAGACATACCTGGGTAGGCCTGTAGCCTATCATTTTTGACAGGCCCTTATGCTGTTTAATATTATACTTACAGGGAATGCGAAAACAAGTTCATTTATCTAAAATAAGGCATATCTAGCTCTACAGCTAGGGTTCTCTGATTAACTTTTCTTGTTACGATGGCGAATGGTACCAAGGTTAGGAATGCTGATGGGTTTCAATGAGAGAATTCTTGGTGCCCTTAGATTCTGGTCAGGTCCTCTCTGTATATGAGTATGTAGTGAATTCCAGGAATTGCCTACCTGGGTGAATTCCTGTGTGAGAGTTAATGGGAGATGCCTGTGCATGGATCCTGTCAGCCTGCTTAAAATGAACGGGTCCTTGAAGCAGCATCTTTTGAATATGCTCTTTTCTTGCTTTTCTGCTCAAATGTTAGGGTAAACTATTGAATGCTTCCTAGAATACTAATGCTTAGTTGACATCAAGCTTTTTCTCTGCCCTCTTTGGCCCACTTTAGACATACAACAGATGCCTACGGGACCTCAGGGGACTAACTGACAGCTTTGTCCAAAACTAAGATTCATGTATCATAAGCAGACATTTCTGGTCACTGTGACCAGGAGTGGATACTTATTTTTGACTCGTGGTACTGAGTGTGTTGGATCAAAATTCTGTAGCACTGATTCTGTATGGCATGTAATGGAAAGTGTTTTGTTTGTTTGTTTTGGGGTTTTTTTCTAGTGAAATTAAACCTCTATTTTCACGTTACTGAGCAATGTTTCTTCACGTATATACGTGTTTAGAACAAATGCAGGAAAGGTTACTTTCACTTGCCAAATGGAGAGGGGTGTCCATAGGGCTGGCCCTATAGAATAGGTATGACAATACATGTATAACAATGTCCCAAAGCTACATCTCACTAAGCAGGAGGGACCCCTCAGATTTCCCAGGTGTCCTATTATTTTGTGCCTTCTCTACTGCTGTGATTCTACGAATGTCGACATCTTTAGATGAAAGCTTTTCTGCTTTGAGGGTTCAGCACAGTTTGAGGCATATTTTCAAAGCACTTAGTCTTCCAAAGTTCCATAGAAACCTATGGAACTTTGGAAGGCTAAGTGCTTTGAAAATATGCCTCAGTGTCCCATCTGAAGAGGACCAGATTCAGGGAAGGTTCACCTCACAAATGATTTTTTTTTTATTCGCCTACACCACTGAAGCAACACGTAGGTCAAATTTGCAGTGCTTTGAGGAGGAGATTATGGGCAGAGCAGCGTCTGCGTCTAATATTTGGGCCTCTGATACTTAAGTATTTTAAGGAGCACATGATGTGCAAACCTAAATGAAACCCTCGATCCCAGGGGTAAGGGAGGCTTTGATCAGGCACAAGCAAAGCATAACATAACACGGTTTTATACAACCGGTGGCTCGGAACAGTTTACAAAGTTCAAAATGTGAAAATCTAGTCAGATCCAATATTACAGATTAAACAGTTTAAATATTATTTGATGCAAGAACAGAGTGGGATAACAACCTAGTTCAAGTATTTACAAAAAAAAGCCAAGGTTTTAACATTTTTACGAAAACTTGGAACAAAAATATTTTAATCTAGTGGCCAACAGTAAAGAGTTCTATAGACCAGGAACTGCAATGCTAAAAAATGTTTCTTACAAGATTATTTCAATCAAAGTTCCTGAATGTATAGTTCAGTTTACTACCAGCCCATCTGTAGCAGAGAGAGTAGATTCAAGGATTGGGAGAGAGACAACAGAATCTCCCAGAACCAAGTTCTTATGGTGCCACTGATTAAAGTGAACCATTGCAGATCATCCAGCATTCCGGAAATCACTGAAGGCCATGTTATTCAGAAATGCCTACCCTGCTGGCTCTCCCAGTGACTCCATTGCTGGACGCACACCAAACTAAAGACATTTGGACATATTCCCTTACCTATCAGCTTGCCCTCTATCCCCATCCATTCCTATTCTTCCCCATTATCACTTGTAGATTTGCTGTATTAGTTTCATTTTGCTACATTGGCACTTGCCTCTGTGGTGCATTGTAAGCCACATTGAGCCTGACATTGTTGGGAAACTGTGGGGTACAAATGAGATAATAAATAAATATTAATACACTTAACATTTGAATGTATTTTGACAGAAAGAGCTATGAGGTGGTTTGGATGGCTTCCTAAAGAAAAAGTCCATAGACCATTATTAAATGGACTTGGGAGAAAATCCACTATTTCTGGGATAAGCAGCACAGAATGTTTTTTGTACTTTTTGGGGATCTTGCCAGGTATGTGTGACCTGGATTGGCCACTGTTGGAAAGAGGATGCTGGGCTTGATAGACCCTTGGTCTTTCCCAGTATGGCAATACTTATGTACTTATGACAGGAGCCTCCTGATTCTATATAGTTTGCCCAAATTTGGGTGCCTATGGCAAAGTAATTGATGCCTCATTAACAATCAGTAATGTTAATTGGCAACATTTGATGTTCCATGTGTATCTGCCCTAGGTGTTGTTCTATAACAATCTGTGCCTACGTTTTATAACACACAACTCCAAAGGGGTGTGGCTATGAGAGAAGCATATTACAGAATACTGTAAATTGGGCGTAAACTCCAAGTTAGAACCAAAATCTGTGCTATGCTAGTATTCAATGAAGAGCGCGCTGCGCGGAGCACCATTTTAAAGAATACTGGCTTAGTACGGATCACCCAGGTGCCTAACTTTGCTGAATTCTACCCTTAGTGTGGTTTTTTTTTTTTTTTTTCAATTTTATGTTTTTTTTTTTTGTGTGTGTGACTGGGATGGGACAAAGGTTCTGATCTGTTATGTACTCAGTTACTGCCCCAGCAAGTTGGGACCCAGACTTAACATAATCATTAAGAGCTACAGTAAGAGCAACTAGCCCTGGCACTTAACCGTGAGTGCCACCTGTGCCAAGAAGACCCCTACCTGAGAACACTGGACATTCTGTGTAAGCAGTAAAACTCTTCTGAAATAACATGCCACAACATCCTGCTGTAAAAGATATCTGAATCTTCTATACATCGGCACTTTATAGCTTATTCATACCTGTACTGAAGACGGTACTTCCATCAAAAGCTTGTCCAAAAACTTAGCATATGCTGCTGTAGGTGCCACATGGCCTATGGGTATGAAATTAATGACTGCTATGTGCTGCATGTCTTATGTCCATTGGTATGTGCTAAGCTTTAGTTAAAGGACTCCTAAGTTAGTCCCGTCAAAACAAGGTCTTGCCTTATTCTCCTTTTATTTTGTTTTATTTCTGTTTATTACCTTCATAACTGTAGAAATCTGATCATTGTGCATTTATTTCCCTGTAACATCGAGTGGGCAATTAACCAATTGGCCTGGAAAATTATGATTGTTTTAGGCTCCTTTTACTAAGGCCAGCTTGGAAAAGAGACAGAAGAGATGGGTGAGGAGAGTTATGATTGATTGTCTACAAAATCCTGAGTGGTGTAGAATGAGTAGAAGTGAATTGTTTTGGGTTTTTTTTTTTTTTTTTTTTTTTACTTCAAAACTACAAAGACTAGGGGACACTCAAGGAAGTTACATGGTACTCTTTTTAAAACAGAAGAAATATTTTTTTATTCAATGAATAGTTAAGCTCTGGAACTCTTTGCTGGAGGATGTAGTAACAGTGGTTAGTGTATTTGGGTTTAAAAAAGGTTTGGACAAGTTCCTGGAGGAAAAGTCCATAACCTGCTATTGAGACAGACATGTGGAAGCTACTGCTTGCCCTGGGATTGGTAGCATGGAATGTTTCCACTATTTGGTTTTCTGCCAGGTACTTGTGACCTGACTTGGCCACTGTTGGAAACAGGATCCTGGGCTATATGGACCACTAGTCTGACCAAGTTTGGCTATTCTTATATTCTTATGCTAAATGCTAAGAAGTGCATTATATTCCTATGGGTTATCATTTGGTGTGCGCTAAATTCACTAGTGCACCTTGACAAAAAACTTAATTTGGTTCCATTTTGAATATATTACTGAGCCATAAACCAATGCATGCAGTTTACTCTTGGTAGAACATTTTAGAACACTTCAGTAAGGGGTTAACCCGCAGAATGTGTGAATCTGTCCAGCTCACCTGCCTTACTTTAAACACAGATTAGAAAGTACCTGTTTTGTTCTGAGTAAAGCAAAACACAAAGGTCCTTCAAAGACAGGGCTGCTTTTCTGACACCAGATTAACAAGTTAGGTCTGTACTGAATATTTGTATTCAGATGAATAGCGATTTAAATTCGAATACGAATAATCTGGGGCAGTACTGTGCTAAATCCTACTGAAATAAACACTTACCCCTAGATTCTATATGTTGTGCCTAGTTTTCCGTGCTGAAATCCAAGCATATTCTATAACAATGCACGTAACTTAATTGGCTTAGCAAGTTAATCGGCATTGATAACAGCACTTAACGAGCAATAATGAGCACTAATTGGTAATAATTAGAATTTACACACACAACTCTGTAATGCAAAGGCCTAAATTGTAATGCATGCAGCCAGAAAGGGGCGTGGTTATAAGTGAGGAAATTCTGAGGATTCTGAGCTCCTGACCCTCTATGAATTCATCTGACGTACTGGAGCTTTTCCCTGTGTCATTCATGGGGAAGAGGAAAGGGAAAACCAGAGGTCAGTCCTCCTCTAACCCTGGAGAAAACCTTACCCTGACACAGACTACTTTGGAAAGGTTTGGCAAACAGACGCTCGAAGTGCCGGCACCTGCTGCAATTGGATCCGCGATGTTGGCGGATCACAGCATAGAGGGAGCTTCATTAAGCCCTCCCTCGAATACAGCTCCCTCGCGACCCGGAAGCAGCTTGGTGTTGGCTGGGGAACAGTGTTGTGAGATGCCCAAAGTGGAGTTGGTCTCCCAAGCTGCTGGAGGAGGACCCGCCGCCACCTCGATCCCAGAAGTGGTAACAACAAGGGACTGCGGGCAAGTAAGCCCTCTTTTTTCCCTCTATCTGGGAGCTGCTTCCATTGGTGTCGGGGGGGGGGGGGGGGGGGGGGAAATAGAAAACCTGCTGTGATGACTATGGATGCCCTGTGGGACGCTATACAGGGATTGAACTCTTTCCTTCTCCAGGTAACCAGCTCCTTTAGGGGAGAAGTTTCTGATTTAAAACAATCGCAGCAAACTTTGGGAAAATTGAATCACAAGTGGAAAAAACTGAATTACTAGAAGGAGAACTTTAAAAAACTACAGAGCTTTGCAATGACAGTCATTAAGGAGAGAGATATTCTAGCTAGGAAGCTTGAATATTTAGATAATCACAAGAGGAGGAATAATTTGAGATTTCTACACTTTCCTAAATTGCCATTAATTCCTGCTATAGAAATGCTAAAAAGATATTTTGGAGAAATATTGGGAGTTCCGGCTGAGGGTTTTCCACCCATAGAGCCCAATATATAACTGGAATTAGAACTCCAACCATGAAGCCTGAACTTGAATTAAATCTGACTGAATTTCAAAGCACTTAGAATTACAAAATTACATAGGCTATTATTTAATTTTGTAAGTCTATGTACTTTGAAAATGAGCACCTGGTCCCTATTCCCTGCTTTTACATGGCTGTATTATCCCCCCTATACACCCCTCCCCTATCCATTCTTTCTCACCTGTCCATTTCATGGTGGTCTTACTCACGGTTCTCCATTACTTGTCGGATTTTAAAACTTTTGTATGCTTGGAATACTAGGAGGCATATTTTCAAAGCACTTAGCCTTCCAAAGTTCCATAGAAAGTTTAAAAATATGCCTCTATGTGTGTGCGTTATGGTCCAGCTCTTTTTCAAATTCTCTCCTGTGAGGTCGGCTGCTCACGATCCTCACTCCCAGTCCTTGTGGGACACAAACGGAGGATATAACTAATGAATAGGCTTGTGAGAGAGTTTGCATGCATACTACCTCCACTATGTATAGATCACTTTTCATGTCTATTTGTTAGGGATATCCTGAAAACCTGACCTGTTTGTGGCCCACAAGGATTGGGAGTGAAGACCACTGTGGGCCAAATGCACAAATGCCCTTGCAAAAAAAACTGTGGGATTTTCAATTCCCAGAAAAAGTTACCGAGCTCTAAAAAGTGAGCGATTTCTGGAAGGAAATCACATGCAGATGAGCTGCATGCAATTTCAACAAGCATCTTGGTAGGGAAAGCACCAACGCATACGTAGAACAGCCACCCACTAAGCAGCGCATGCGTAGGACAGTCAGTCATAGAACAGTAGTATGTGCTATGAAGGTGCTTCCTTCGCGTTTCACTGCTACACATGACTTTCATGCACACACACGAGCAATAATGTGCATGTATGAAAGCCATGCGTAGCTTTTTTTTTTTTCCTCAAAACTACATTTGTTTGTTTTTTTAATTCCAAAGACAACTTTGGGGGAGAATATTGATTGTGGCTGCCTGGCTTTGGCTTTTGCTATACCAGTTACTTTCACTTTTTCATTTTCAAGAATGGGTGGTTCACATTGCTCTCATCATTTAAAAAGAGATCACTTGTGTTAGATGAGTTCATGAAGGTCATAATTCTCTGCCTTTCAAAATACCAATGGAAATACTTAACAGCAGACTGCTCCGCTGAGAAGCCACAATTATGCTATGACAGCTCCTGACCTCCTGTTAAAATTTCTTCGTAAAAGTTAGGGGCTGCATTCTGTGCATCACTCTGAAATGGCTGTGCATCCCTTGGAATGCACATTTGAATAATAATCAGCTCATTTTAATATATTTACATACGATTCCCATTGTCTCTTACCATGAATGGTAAACAGCATGCAGATCCATTTCTCGCTGAATTCCATGTTAGCTAAACCAGCTAGAGCTGGTCAAAATCACAGAACGTATTGTGCATCTGGCCCTGTAATACCTAATACTCTACTGATGGTGAGCAGGGCGCAGTGCAGGGAGACACATTCCCAGT
Organism: Microcaecilia unicolor; assembly: GCF_901765095.1. Taxonomy (NCBI): domain Eukaryota; kingdom Metazoa; phylum Chordata; class Amphibia; order Gymnophiona; family Siphonopidae; genus Microcaecilia; species Microcaecilia unicolor. Next base: position 278,453,050 of record NC_044036.1, read on the forward strand.
TGTCAGTGGTTAATATAGGTTCTCTGCCTTTTTATATGCATGGTTGCCAGGTCCCTGAATTGATAAGCTGATAGTTTTAATTTCAATGGCCAGCTAACTGTAATAAAAACCATACTAAACAACATTTTAATTAAACACACATACCAAAAAGTTGGAACAATACTAGAAATATATTTAAAAAGATCCTAACGTAGCTGTGCTTGAGCAAACCGTGTTTTGGAAAAAGGATTGAGCAGCACAGTAGAACTACAAGCTGGTCCTGTGTAGATCGGATGCTTCAGCTATGGTCTACACCCAGCTCTCATATTTGCATTTTCATATTTGCTTGTGGCTTTTGTCTCACCTTTGGGTTTTCTGTTTGTGGAATATAGTCATGCTGCCCCACATTTGCTTCTGTTGCAATGTGGTGGCTGTGGCATTTTCAGGGTTTTCTATCATCCCATGATAGCAGGTTGTGGAGCACAGCTTCAAATGTATTATTATCATCATTAATAATAATATGAATGGTACACAAACTATTTATTAGTGGCACCAGGCTGCTGGCACTAGCATTTGGAAAGGAGATGGAACAGTTTTTAAACTAAAATGGGGGAGGGGAAGAAGACCTACGGTCACTCAGGAGCACGTTTCGGTGTGGAGTGTCCTTTGAATGTGGACATTTGGGGAATCCCGATGGAGAGGTTTCAGCGGTGGTGGAGGAGTAGGAGATGCAAATTGTCCCCCCTCTACATCTGGGCAGCTTGTAGATGCAAGGAAAAAACCCACAGTTTGAAATGGAGTGGCAGCGGGCTTTGATCCTGGCATCCTGGGTTTGATTCGCACTACAACTCCCTGTGACCCTGGGCAAGTCACTTGGCCCTCTCATTCCCTCAGGTACAGAGACCGGGATTGTGAGCCCTCTAGCGACAGAGATAGTGCCTGATTATAATGTGCCACTTTGAACTTGATGATTAAGCGGATTATAAATGCCTATTTCTACTTCAGGAAGCAGGTGAGGGTTGTGCTCGTCAACCAGGCACACACACACCAACTTTCTTTAAATTAGTACCTTGTTTGGTTTTTTTTTTTTACTCCTCTTACTCTTACTCTACCTTATCTATATGTTCCATCTTTACTTGCACCCTATTCTGTCTATTAAAATGTTTTATTGTGTATTTTGGCATTGTAATGTTGCATCATATGCCATACTTTGTATTATTGTTTGAATATTTTTGCTGCTGTAATTGTCTGTTGGTTATGTTTTTGACTTATTCTTGCTATATACTGCCTTGAGTGAATTCCTTCAAATAGGCAGTAAATAAATCCTAATAAACAAATAATGTTTTGAAAGAGGTCTAGTCTACATAAATGTGACCTTCATTTGCTCTAAACTGGCTTCCCTGAAGCGGGCATTTCTTACAGAAACATGACCATGCTGGGATTGTTTAAAATTTTGAGATACTTAAATTTTTTTTGTTATATCCAGTAATGTTGCCCCTTAATTTTGAGGACTCTGGCTTAAAAAAAAATCTTTCCACTGGATTGTTTCTTTCCGAGTTTAAGTTTGATAGGGGCATTTACATGGGATAAGATATGCTCTGGACTCCAAACCAGTCACAATCGACTGTGGACAGAAGTGGCTTGTAAGCTGCTTGCTTAGAAAAGGGATTTTGGGCACTGCCTGGAGCATATCCTGCTGCCCTCAGGATGCTGCTCTGCTACCTTAACCTTAAATGACTGCTCCCCAAAGCAGCAGTAGAGTTGATTAATAGCTTGTTTAGCCCATCGCTTACAGATGATGTCTTCCACAGACTGGGCCAATCCTGTGTTGGAACCTGGAAGCAAATAATTTATACAGAGAAAAAGGTGGATATACTAAATTTTTTTTTATGTATCTTTCTCCCTCTTTCCATTCTTTTTATCACCTTTTTCTCTTCTCTTCTTGTTGGCTGCTTCTAATTTCCCTTTCCTGTTATCACCTTTTCTCTTCTCTTGTTGTTGCCTGCTCCTGACTTCCCTTTCTCAAACACACCTTTTGTGTTCTCCTCGGTTCCTCCCTTTGTCTTGTGACCAGGTGATACCTTCTTTTTTTTTTCTCCCCCCCCCCCCCCCCCCGTCCCTACATCCATCATGTTCCTAATTCTGGAGTTTCTGCATCCGTTGGCAGTATTCTTCTTTCTCTCCTCCCCCCCCCCCCCCCCCCCCACAAGGCATGGACCTCCTGACTCAAATTTAGAATGCTGCAACATGAAAAGTATTTCCAGGAATATGATAGTTGCTTTAAAAAGCTGGTTCCTGTTAATGATATTAACCTCGACACAGAAGTCTGCTCAAGCAGCTGTAGAGCTGATATGTCTAAGAACGGAGGTGTATATGTGTGTGTGTGGGGGGGGGGGGGGGGGCGGTGGACAGAGGAAGAGACTACCAGCAGTTGCAGTAATTCGATGTCCAAGAGCTACAGAATAGGCAATGGTAAAAGTGGATGACGAATGATGTTAGTAACAGCCAGGGGAAACAGCTTCACTGTGGTCAGATACTTGAGGAAGAGGTGGGAGTGGTGGCTGTGAGCACTTAGAACTGGAGAGGGGCAGGAACCTGTTTGTCCTGATTTTGCAGCGTGCAGTGAAATACTGCAAACCAAGGGCTCCATGTGTATGGTGTGATGGGCAGCAACTATGGGTAACACTGAAAAGGTCCTAACTAGTGCTTCTCTGTGTAATCTGAAGCCAGTGATCTCTGCCACATTTTACCATTGTGGAAATTTCTTGAACCAGGAAGTACGCTATAAGTGTGTGTTGTCTTGGCCCCCTGTTCAGTTAGGGTGAATACAAAACAAATTTTTTATTTTGTTGCATTTGTATCCCACGTTTTCCCATCTCTTTGCAGGTTCAATGTGGCTTACAATACATCATGAGTAACAGAAATACATGAAAAAGTATGCATGTAGTGATAACTGCAGGATTTTGGGTAGTATGATAATGACAAAACATAACAGTGTTTCAGCAAACAAACATATTAAGAAGTATCTAAGAAATATATAAGAATTGTATAAGAAAGTATACATTTAGTAGTAGTTACAGGATCTCTCACTGCTATAGTACCTTAAAGCCAGTCACACCGGCTTCCTCTGTGTGTAAGTTAGACATGAATTAACTTTATCCTCGGCTTCTAATGACAAAAACATTTCCCAAAATGCAGTCCAGTATTCAAATTAGCTCCTCTCTTTCAGGCAGGAGATAAGTAAATGCAAGTTAGTCTCTCAGCTGTTAAGGTTCTCTCCAACTGCTGAGTTTAAATGGAGGGGGGAGGAGCTGTATCACTATCAACCCCCCCCCCCCCCCCCCCCCAGACTGGATCAATTGCATGAACAGCCTCCTCATCCTAGGTAGGACCAACTCTTAAAGTGACTTCCATCCTATCCTCCTCACCCCGGCTGTTTATTTGGTTCAGTCTTTCATTTTTAAACAAAAATTAAACACAGTGCCATCCCCCATCAGTGCAGCTTTTAACTTTGAAAAACCATATCCCTTTCCACTTTGTATCAGTTCCAAGATGACTACCTTGGTTCTAGGGAAACTGGCTTCTTCACAGCATTAATGCAATAATCCTTCCAGTTCCCAGCTTGGCTTTTCTCCTTTGTCCTTGGGCAATTTTTCTTAGGCTGTGGGGCGCCTCCTCCCCTCTTCACCCCCAATTCCCAGGTTCTTGGAGTTTTAAAGCCCTCCCTCCTCATGGGCAGTTCTCTCACAAGTGGTCTAAGTAACAAGGATTTTTCCTGAGCCACCTTCCTACTTCCCTGGGCACCTAGCAACGTTTTACTCAAAGAATGAGGCTGCCCTCTATTGGCTGCCAGCTTAACTGCAGCAGGTTTTCCTGTACTGTCTTAATCTTAAAATGCCAGGATATTTAAGAGGACATTGGTTTTGTGGAGGCTAGTCCATTAAAGTCCCCCTTCCTTCTTCCTCACATCACAACAAAAGGTTTCCAACCCTCCAGAATTGTTCTGAAGCTGCTAGGAATTTTAAGAGTCCACCTATAGGACCCCATGGTGAGTAAATCTAGAAATTGTCCTAAAGCAGTGGCTTTCACTAATTAAGCAGGGGGCCACTTTGGTTCCAAATGAACTGAAGGAGAGCCACAGAATATCTTTACTATGTGAGGCCTTGACACTGCTGACCAGTGTGTGTCGATGACATCAACCCCACAAGTCTGCCTTTAGTCTTTTTTTTATTGTTTGTATCCTCTAGGAGATGGGCATTTCCAAATACATTCTCTTTGACTATTGAGAAATGCCTTGTCCTTCAAGCATATGGCTGTTCCTCCCATCCACTTCCCCCTTTCTATCATGAGTTTGGATAGAGAGGCAGAGCATAGCAGAAAAAAACAAGCCAGAATGATGATGATGAGGGCCACCTTGGAGGTCACCAGGGGTCTTTCATTAAAGAACACTATTCTAAAGAATTTTCTGGAGACTAGAATCATGCCAAAACAACTGTTAAGAGGTCTCACTTTTATGCCCCAAGTCAGTGTAGGTATCTTATCCGAGTCCACAAGGAAAACAGGAACCTCTACGAAGAAGCAAAATGCAACAAGGAGTAGAGGGTGAGAGGTGGATCCAGGAGGGTGTGGTCCAGGAAGTATATAAACTAAGTCCATAGCTAGATTAAGAAGGCTCAGAGGGAAGCAGCAATACCCCATGGCATATTACTCCACAACTTATATGTGAACTGCAACTGCTACAATCAGTCTTGTGACCCCTGAAGCAGGCGGCCAGTCCGCCGAAACACAGACCCGTGTCAGGTCTTACTTTGGTGCATTAATAAAGACTTGTCTTTTGCTACTCCCATCTTCAGAGTCATATGTCACCCTCTACTCCTTGTTGCATTTAGATTAAACATGCAACATTTTTGAAAGCCTATTCCTAGTAGGTTTGGTTGTTTTTGTTTTCAGTAGTTTTGTGCCAGGTGATTGTGTATACAAAACACCTCCCAGAAAAACTAGTGCTGATTTTTTTTTTCTTGTTTGTTTCTTTTGCTTTCATGGTAGTTAAGTCCTCTCTCCTTAATTTTCCCTTCTGTTCATAATGTGGTGAAGCCTCTGAGCATAGGTTCAGCCAAAGTTGGCAGCCCTCCATGTAGATCTTGTCCTGATATAATGAATGTACAACAGCCTCTTCTGATTACATGAGTCAGTGTCAAATGAAGAATTCAAAAAATTGAAGTTTAACCCCTGGCCAGACCATGGCTTCCCCTCACATCCTGTTTAGCATTCAGTTGGTTTGCTGTGGGATCTTATTTGTCAGGGAGAGAAAGCAGCAAGCCTGTCCTCCAATGAATTCCCCCTTACAGCATCTGGAAATTCCAGGATGTTGTAGTGCAGATTACTTATCGTGGTCAGGGCTAGGATGAGCATTTCTCATGCTTGCTATGTTACAGGAATATTGAGGGGGTATGTGGGTTGATTGAAAAACAGGAAATGTTGACATTTGAATCATATGAGAGGAAAACTGGGAGGTGCTGCTTAGATTATATAAATACTAACTGGGTTATTTATTTACTGTTGTGTAACATTTTCACTACCTTTTACATGTTCAGCCAAAGGATGGGACCAAAAACTATTTTTGGTTGCAAGGGATAGTTTCCCTGATCTTTCCGAGCATGGAAAGATTTGTAAATAGTAAATCATGTGTTTACCTGAGTAAGGGAAGCTTTTCGCCAAATATGAATAATGCTTTGATTACCACTATATTGAAGCCAGGGAAGGAACTGGGCTGCTTGCAATCATATAGACCTATATCCTTGCTTAATACAGATATAAAAATGTATGCTAAGATTATAGCAAATAGAATTAATAATGTATTACCAAAGCTCATAGGCCAATTACAGGTAGGATTCATGTAAGCGAGAACAGGATTCTCTAATAGAAGTGTAATTGCAGCGGTTTATGAAGCCCTAGTGAGTCTGGACATAGAAAAGGCATTTGACAGAGTCACATTGCCATTTATGAGGGAAATATTAACTTTTTATCTAAGTTTTGACTTACTGGGACTACATTGCAATGGATCCAATTGTTATATGAACATCCCAGAGCACAGATTCAGTAATCGCAATGTCATATATGTTGGCTGCAGTGCAATGATTCATTGAAGTTAGATGCTGCAAAACACCGCTGCAGGGAATCTAAGTTTGTGAGCACAACTTCATTGTTGGCACACATTACACTGGTTGCCAATTGGGGCTCGAACCATTTTCAAATTCTGTTGCTTGGCCTATTCTATCCTGCATGGTGTTGTTCCCTACTACATGATGCCATTAATCACTGTTCATAATAAAAACTATGCCCCAGAATCGAGGCATTATTTGATGTTCCAATTCTCTTCCCCTTCTAAGGTGGTTTGTAAATCTTCACTGGAATTGACTTTTAACTATCAAGTAACCAAATGGTGGAATTTACTCTCATCAAGGATTCGTTGGGAACCTAATTATTCGCTGTTCAGGAATAAACCTGGCTTTTTCAGAAATCTTTGATTTAAGTGTAGTTAGCTTAATTGTATTAAGTTAGTAATTCATGGGTTTGACCCTCTTTATTTGATTTGTGAGTCACGTTGATCTTACTTTGATATATGTGGCATATATAAGTGCCAATTGTATTGAATTAATATAATCTGCTTGCTGTGACAAACTCAAGACTGGCTTCAGGGTACCATTCGTTTTTGTAATATTGAGCTTGAGTGACAAATGCTCTCCTTATGCATTGTCTAATGTGCTTCACACTAGTGAAGAGGCCTTGCCTCCTAATTTTGTGGCATAATACTCTCATATAATCTGTGGGCTGCTCATGGAAATAAAGTGCTTTAGATTCTTTAGTTCTCCTTTCCTGCCATTTTTATAGAATGGCAACTTTCCAGACCTGCAGGGTAGGGGCTTTTAGGATTGGGAGCATAAAGGGATAAATACATTGGACCAGTTGTGTGTGAAGGGCATACCATTATATGCATAAAAGAGATTTGTATATAATGGAGGCAGAGTATGCAAATCAAGTTCATGCATAGTCATTGTGGATATCCTGAAAACCTGACTGGCAGGGGGTACTCCAGGACCGGACATAGGAAACACTGGCCTAGCTTATCAAGTTCTGGACTCTGTTCTTGGATTCATTAACACATAGGCTTTGTAGTATGTTAATAGCTTGGTAACTTAAATGGATATATGTCATCTTGATATTACCAATGTTAGCAATTGAAATGAGATTTGTGGCTGTAGTTTGGAAAAGGGAGGAATGGGAGAGGGGGGGATTTTATGTAAAATTGTTCTAAAGTGTAAATTTTTATATTGCATTTAATAAAAAGTGTTTTCTAGTAGTAAATCATATGTTTTAGATCCAACAGAGGTTTGGTTTGGAACTAGAGACAGTTGGATTGATGGATGACTGATTGCAGGCCAGTTTCAGCTGGTTATAGCTTTTGTTTCATGCATGTCACTCATGGCCAAGTTGGGTTAGTTCAGATATTAAACTGAAAAGACAGGTGACTTGCTTTAGAAGAATCTTCTGTAGCCCTTAACATTTTAAAAACCATTTTTAGAAACTGTGTGTGTCTGTTTTTTTTAAATTGGAAATTAGGCAATTTTAGATGTCCTAATGCTTTGGATAAATGAAGAGAGGAGCCAGGGAAGTTTGCAGTGGGTTTTTTTTTTTGTTTTTAAATCTGAGGTCGTATTGATTAAACGTTTGGGAACCAGTGCCATACAGACAAAGGCATATTGCTGTCACCTAGCTTGATAGTGGATTGTCCAGGGTTGGAAATAAAATGCTGGACTTTGTGAGCCTTTTGGTCTTTCCCTGCATGGAATCTGTCCCATAAATGGGACAGCTCTAGCCCAGCTGGAAAACCTGGAATTTATTAAAATAATCCCCATTACTAGAGGCGGTGCATTGTCTGGGATAGTTAATGGATAGAGATCAGAATAATCCGATTCGCTAGCTTGATACAGGAAGCCTGCTGTTGTGTGTGATGGCAGAGCCTTGTACCATTGTGTACTGTACATTGTGCTGTGTCTTTCACTCCCTGCCTATAGAGGAATATCCAGCCTCTTTAGCTCTAAACACACTATAAACTCTTGACACTTCTCATTTCCTCTATTGAAATATGTAGATGCTTTACTAAGGAAATAATGGGTCAACCACTGCGTTGCAGGTGATACATTAAGTAGCTCATTTTTGAAACATAAAAATGTCTAAAAAGCGGCATTTGGATGTTTTATTTGCCAAAACGTCCAAGTTGCTATTTTTTGAAACCCATTTTTAAGATGTTTTTCTATGTAGTTTGTCAGCAGTATGTCCAATTCACAAGGAGGCATGTTGGGGGTGGGATTTGGGCGTTCCTAACACTTGGACGTTTTTCTGCCATAATGGAACAAAACAAAAACATCCAGGGCTACAATTTTAGACGTTTTGATCTAGACCTCTTTTTATCATGACTAAGTCAGAGAAAGGTACCCGGTCCACGTGCAGGACCCAAAAGGCAGGCAGAGCTCTGAAGTCTCAATGCATGGTTGAGATGATGGTGCATGCAGGGATGAGGGATTTAGGTTTGTTAGGAACTGGGTGACATTCTGGGAAAGGGGGGGGAGACTGTTCCAAAAGGATGGGCATCACCTTAACCAGGATGGAACCAGACTTCTGGCGCTAACTTTCAAAAAGGAGAGCAGCTTTTAAACTAGAATGGGGGGGGGGGGGGGGGTAAAGCCAACAGTCACCCAGGGGCGCATGGTTCAGTGTGGAGTATCCTTGAAGGATAGTATTGAAACAGGGCATTTAGGGAATCCCAGAGAGGTTCCAGCAGTGCTGAAAGTAAGCCAGGCGGGCTTAAGGAGAGAGCAGGATAAAGGATGCAAATGATTCCATTCACAATTTGAAGTGCCTTTATACAAATGCTAGAAGCCTAAAAAATAAGAGAGAGTTAAGAGTATATAGCAGTAAACGATGAGGTAGATATAATAGGCATCTCAGTGACTTGGTGGAAAGAGGCCAATAAGTGGGACACTGGTTTAACGGTACAAATTGTATCGCAATGATAGGATCAAATTGGAGGGGAGAGGGGTTTGCGCTATATGTTAGAGGGAATTGAGTCAAAATAAACATTCCACTTGAAACATAGCAGCGTGGAATCATTATGGATCAAAATTCCTTGTATGAAGGGAAGGCGTATGCTTGTAGGGCTGTACTACTGTCCGCCAGGACAGAACGAACAGACGGATGAAGAAATGTTTACAGAGATTAGGAAAGCTGGCAAATTCGGCAACGCTTTAATGGTGATGTCAATTACCCCAATATTGGCAGGATAAATGTTACATCAGGGAGTGCCAGGGAGATAAAATTTCTAGATGTAATAAATGACTGCTTCTTGGAGCAGCTGGTTCAGGAACTGACAAGAGGGGGAGCCATTTTGGATCTGGTGCTTGGTGGCGTGCAGGGCATAGTGTGAGAGGTGAAGGTGTTGGGTTCCCTGGGAAACAGTGATCATAACATGATCAAGTTTGAGCTACTATCTGGGATGAACACGCAAAGGAAATCTACTGTAGCTGCATTTAAGTTTCGAAAGGGTGACTATAATAAAATGAGGAAAATGGTTAAAAAGAAATCTAAAGGATCAATTGCTAAGGTTAGGACACTAAATCAGGCGTGATGTTGTTCAAAAGCACCATCTTGGAAGCCCAGTCCAAATGCATTCCACGTATTTGCAAAGGTGGAAAGAAAAGAAAATGACAGCCAGCGTGGTTAAAAGGTGAAGTAAAAGAGGCTATTACAGCCAAAAAAAATTGTCCTTCAAAGAATGGAAATTAGAGTCATGGGATAGGAGGCAAGGTTCTGATGTGGATTAGGAATTGGTTATTGGACAGAAAACAGAGGGTAGAGTTAAATGGTCATTTCTCTCAATGGAGGAGGGTGAACAGTGGATTGCCGCTGGTATCTGTATTGGGACCGGTGCTATTTAACATATTTATAAATGGTATGGAAATCGGAATGACGAATGAGGTGATTAAATTTGCAGATGACACAAAACTATTCAAGGTTGTTAAAAAATGTGCAGACTATGAAATATTGCAGAAAAACCTTAGGAAATTGGAAGACTCGAGTATCCAAATGGCAGATGAAATTTAATGTGGACAAATGCGAGGTGATGAACATTGGAAAGAATAATCCGAATCATAGTTATCTGATGCTAGGGTCCACCTTGGGGTCAGCACTCGAGAAAAAGATCTAGGTGCCATGTAAATAATACACTGAAATCTTCTGTTCAGTGTGTGGCAGTAGCCAAAAAAGCAAACAGGATGCTAGGAATTATTCACCATCTCTTTCCTAATAAGACCGCAAATACTATAATGCCTTTGTATCGCTCCATGGTGCAACCGCACCTTGAGTATTGCATTCAGTTCTGGTTGCCGTGTCTCAAAAAAGATATAGCGGAATTAGGAAAGGTTCGAGGAAGAGCAATCAAAATGATAAGGGGTTGGAACTCCTCTCATATAAGGAAAGGCTAAAGAGGTTAGAGCTCTTCAGCTTGGAAAAGAGACAGATGAGGGGAGATGATTGAAGTCTATAAAATCCTGAGTGGTGTAGACCGAGTAGAAGTAAAAAAAAATTTCACTCGTTCCAAAAGAACAAAGACTAGGGGACACTCGAGGAAGTTACATGGAAATATTTTTTCACTCAACTAATAGTTAAGCTCTGGAATCCTTTGCCGGAGGATGTGGTAACAGCGATTAGCGTATCTGGGTTTAAAAAAGGTTTGGACAAATTCCTGGAGGAAAGTCCAGTCTTCTATTGACATAGACATGGGGAAGCAATGCCCCGGGATTGGTAGCATGGAATGTTGCTACTAATTGGGTTTCTGCCAGGTACTTGTGACCCTGGCTTGGCCACTGTTTGGAAAACAGGATACTGGGCTAGATGGACCATTGGTCTGACCCAGTATGGCTGCTCTTATGTTCTATGTTCTTATGTAAATGACCAGCTGACCACTGGATGGATTAAGGCATGACCCCCTCTCACCCCCCAAAGATGTGAAAGAAACAGTATCAGCCTCTATGACAGCTTCAGATGTAATGGCCAGTCCTATTAGAACAGCAAACAGGTCCCTGGAGTAGCCTAGTGGTCAGTGCAGTGCACTGTAGGAAAGGGGACCCATGCCTATATCCTACTCTAACTAGTACACTTGTGGTGGAACACGTGAGCCCTCCAAAACTCACCAAAAACATACTGTTCCGTATACTCCTGAGAGGGTCCTTCATTCTCTTAAAGAACATCGTTTGGTCATTCCAGCTCCCTGCCATGTTTACTTTGAATCTATGCAACACTTAGTTTAGGGGTTGGAAAGAAAAAGACTGTGGAATGCACTGCCTCTATACTTAATGTGCTGAACCCTCTTTCTCAAAATGTAATGCCTGAAGACTTATTTTGAACTAGCATTTGGTGTCCAGCTGCCTGGATCCTGAGATGGGATGTTTTATCTCTGCTCTTACCGTTTTTTTTTCTTTTGTATGTAAAATTAAAAAAAACATTCTTCTTTCAGTGAGTGCCTGGACTCTGTCCAATCAAAAGCTTTGGTGTTCCTTTTCTGTTTCTGGTATCTATCTGTAAACCACTCTGTCCTACTGGTCAGAGCAGTATAGTAAAGTCTGAATAAACATAAACTTTGGGAAGCAAGATGGTCATTGGCTGGTAGTCCAGCAAACTTGCAAAAGAATTTATGAAGTTCTGTGAAAATATAGATTGCTTTCTTTAAAAATATGTAAACTTAATCACCTAGACGTGTTTTGTGTCACATACAAGGTACTTCAAATGGTAGCCATGGTATTCCTAATAGAAAGTTTAAACTGGTCCAAGGCCTAGATAATTAAGTATTTTTGGTGGTGGTGGGGGGGGGGGGGGGGGGGGGGTATTAATTGAATTGTCAAAACTATACATCAAGCAAATACAAACAGAAAATATAAATATGGACCCTAAATCTCTCTCTACTACTTACTACTACTACTACTACTTATTATTTCTATAGCGCTACTAGATGTAAGCAGTGCTGTACACTTGAACATGAAGAGACAGTCCCTGCTCGCCAGAGCTTACAATCTATAAGCAAAAACCTAAACAATCCAGCCCGTATCCTGGTGAAGGAAGGGGGAAACAACAAAATGTAAATCTAAATCAAAATGAGGAGTGTAAGATCTTGCTAGGGTTACCCTATTGGAGCAAGCTGCCACCAGGGAGACTCTGAGGAACAAGCGGCAGCGAATGACATCTTCTGCTGCCATCGGGAGACCTCATAATGAGTGCTGCTGACACTGCAGTCGCAGGGATGTGCCCTAAGGGCACACAAGGCCCCTTGGGAGCCCCAGACAAGCCAGAGATTCTGCTTGTTAACAGTCTCATTAAGGTACTGTTACTTTTGTTTATTTGATAATGGGGAAAGTGGAAAGCTAAAATGAATGCATCTAGCACTCCTAAAGTTAGTGACCCAATGAATAGACATCTGACTTCTATGGTGCCTCCCCCTAGTTTGGAAGTAGATCTCCTTTGTATCTGGGAAGGAGATCATCCCATATCCTTCTTTTAGTTTCTCCTCTTATCGTGGGAAGGTCTTCCCAAATTGGTGTATCTCCTCCTCTTCCATTCCATGTGCAAAGCCATCCTCTTGAGAAACTGTTTTCTGTAGTCCTAATGCTTATCCAAATTTTATAGACTTAAATATTGAACTAACTCAAATTTTGCCACATGACGTATGGAAGTGGTGTACATCAGTGTACAATCATGTCAATGTTTTGTAGATACTGAAAAAATCTTGTCATTGGACTCATCCAGACAGTCTCAATGTGAGGCTTTAGGAACCAGGGGGTCCTTTTACTAAGTTATGGAAAGTGCTCGGGCATACTGTGGTAAATTTGAAATTGGCAATATTTCTTATTTTTTGTTGGAGGGAGTATGTCTTGGGGGCAGAAAATTGGCATTCCAGTGCTAATCAGCATGTTTGCATTACCGTGTGCTAACTGGTTAGCTCCGGATTACTCTTTGAGCCCATACCACATACAAAATAGGTGTTGGTAAGCGCTCATGCGATAATTGTTTTTAGTGGCTGCATGCTAATGGGAACACTAGCACATGACCATTAATAGGAAAAATAGAAAATCGGCCATTTTTTGGCTGCACTGAAAATGGCTTGGGGCTGGGGGGTGGGCCACATAAGGTTGTGCCTAGGCTAGGCTGCTTTTTATTGCAGCTTAGTAAAAGGACCCCTAAACATCGGTTTCCTTTATTAAAGAGTCTAGTGATACATAAACTAGAGTTAGAACATAAGAACAGCCATACTGGGTTAGTATCCTATTTTCCAACAGTGGCCATGCCAGGTTGCAAGTACCTGGCAGAAAACCAACTGGTAGTAACATTCCATGCTACCAATCCCAGGGCAAGCCAGATAACGCTAACTGCTGTTACTACACCCTGCAGCAAGAGTTCCAGAGCATAACTATTCATTGAGTGAAAAAATATTTCCATGTAACTTCCTTGAGAGTCCCCTAGTCTTAGTACTTTTGGAGCGAATAAAAAAATCAATTCACTTCGACTTGTTCTACACCACTCAGGATTTTGTAGGCCTCAGTCTTATCTCCCCTCATCCATCTCTTTTCCAAAACTGAAGAGCTACTGAAAACGTTACTTTTCAAACTTTTCCACCTACTGTCACTAGAAATATAATATAGATGACAAAAACTTTAATTATCTGTATGACAAAAACTTTAATAAAAACATGATTAAAAAAAAAAAAAGAAATATAATAATACTAGTAAAAAAGGCCCGTTTCTGACACAAATGAAACGGGCGCTAGCAAGGTTATATTGATTAGTTGTTTTTTGTTAACCAAATATTTAACATTAAAGTATTGTAATGAGATGGAGTAATAGTGAAGGGTGTATAATGAGGAAGGAGGAGGCCCTGTGTAGGACCACAGGTGCGGTCCTTTTTGACAGAGTGTTTGTGTGTGTAAGACAGAGACACAGACTGTGTGAGACCGATAGTGAGTGTGTGTGAAGAAAAGAGATTACTGACTGAGGTATTTCAGGAATGAAATGCTGGTAAAAGAATTGTCAATACTCCTTTCAAGTAATTAAATGTTTATAAGCATAAGGTAAAAGGCAAGAAAGCTTTCAAAAATGTTGTTTTGTGAACTGCAGGTTTAGTGCAAAAGCAGTGCTGAAAGTGCTTTATCATGCACAGTACTTCCCAAGGAAGCAGAACCGCAGCAAAGTGAATTGCAAAGTGGAAAACTAAAAAGCCAACCAAACCCTCAGTATTTTTCATGTTAACATGGGAAATACACATTGAATGTAAAAGAAATCTGTGTTTTCTGTTCCGTCTCCCCCTCAGAAGCACAATGGTACCGTGTCAGCGACTGCAGCCCTTAACCCTTTTATTGCCACATCAACGTTAACACTTCAGGAGCGAGCTTGCTCAGCTGGTTTGCTTGCTGTTGGAAGAGGGGTGGAGGAGTTGGTTCTTTTGGGATCATGTTAAGTGTTTCCCAATCTGCTAGGGGGAAGCTGTGTCATTTGTAACCCTGCCTCGCGAAAACAATTCTTCAGAGCACAGAGTAGTAGTCAGCCCCAAGCGCAGGAGCACCAACAATAAGACCATCGTTGATTGGTTGCAAAATCTCTTCCTGGTTGCTAGGAAAAGGAGTGGGTGATTTGTTGCTGTCAGGGTGATTCCTTGCTGTCATAACTTAAAGGAGGCGGATGTTCGTTCTCGTGCGTTGCCTGTAGATGTAAAGTGAGATGCATGGGGGGGAGGGGTTTCAAGTGTACAGCGCTGCGTACGTGTAGTAGCGCTATAGAAATAAGTAGTAGTTGTGGTATCGGAAGGGGGGGGGGGTTGTGGGTGAGCTGTAGGAATTTGAACTCTGACACTGGGATGGAAAGGAGGCGGATGTTCGTGCTCGTGTGTTGCCTGTAGATGAGAAATGAGATCCATGGGTGGAGGTGAGGAATTTGAACTGTGACCCTGGAAAGGAAAGGAGGCTGATCTTCGTGTTTGCGCGTTGCCTGTAGTCAGTGCTTTTTTTTGTAGAAAAAAAGGTGCCGGTACTCATAATGGGCGGGGTCACCACATATGTCTCCACCCCTATGATAGCCACACCCACATTAACCACACCCCCTATACCAGCCATGGCGCATATAAACAGACATTATTGAAAATATTATAGTACTATAGGAGAAAAAAATAACGTGTTTTTTTTTTCATGATAAATAATCTCTGTAAGCTCTTACAGCTCCAGTATACCCAGTGCAAAATAAGATAGGCAATGTAAATTCTCAAATTGGACATATTACAAACACTAAAATGAAAATAAAATGATTTTTTTCTACCTTTGTTGTCTGGTGACTGTTTTTCTTTGCATATTGGTCCCAGTCTGTGATTCTGCTTTCCTTTGTTTTCGCTTAACTCTTCTGTGCCATTTGTCATTTTTGTCTCGTTTTTCTTTGCTTTCTTCAATATTTTTCAGGCTCTCTCTCTGCCCAGATTTAATTCATTCTTACTATCCATTCTTTAATTTCCTTCATGTACCTATGGCTTTTCATCTTTTCCTCACCCTTGTTCTCCCCATGCCCCTTCCTCTTATTCTCCAGTCTTTCTCTATTCCCCTTTTCCTTCCAGCAGCTCTGCTTTCTCTCTCCATCCTTCCAGTGTCTCCCCTATTTCTTTCTGCATTCTTCCATCCAGCGTCTTCCCTCTTTCTCTCCCCATCCTTCCGTTTTCCCTCTCTCTCTCTCCCCATCCTTCCATCTGTTTTTCCCCCTCTCTCCCCATCCTTCCATCTGTTTTTTCCCCCTCTCTCTCCCCATCCTTCCATCTGTTTTTCCCCCTCTCTCTCCCCATCCTTCCATCTGTTTTTCCCCCTCTCTCTCCCCATCCTTCCATCTGTTTTCCCTCTCTCTCCCCATCCTTCCATGTTTTTCCCTCTCTCCCTAATCCTTCCATCTGTGTTTTTCCCTCTCTCTCCCCATCCTTCCATCTGTTTTTCCCCTCTCTCCCCAATCCTTCCATCTGTTGGTTTCCCTCTCTCGCCCCAATCCTTCCCTCTGTTGGTTTCCCTCTCTCGCCCCAATCCTTCCCTCTGTTGGTTTCCCTCCTTCCCTCTGTTGGTTTCCCTCTTTCTCTCCCCAATCCTTCCCCCCTCCCCCCCCGCGACACTCCGGGCGAGTCCTGCACGTAGTTTTTTTTTTTAAGACTCAGAACGTGCGAACGATGCAGCCAGCAGCGATTGAAAGAGGCTGTCTGGGCTGGCGTCTGCGTCGGAGCTTCCCTCACCCTCTGCGAGTCCCGCCTTCGTTGTTACAACTTCCTGTTTCGCGGGACTCGCAGAGGGTGAGGGAAGCTCCGACGCAGACGCCAGCCCAGACAGCCTCTTTCAATCGCTGCCGGCTGCATCGTTCGCGCGTTGTGAGTGTTAAAAAAAAAAAAACAAAGTGCAGGACTCGGCCGGAGTGTCGCGGGGGGGGGGGACGCGGGGCGGGCAAAAAAAGGTGCCGATGCATTGGGGGGGGGGAGTTTTGTTTAGTGTTTGTATCGGAAGGGGGGGTGCTGAGTTGCATGAATTCCTAGGCAGGGGGAGGAGTAGGGAAACACCTACGCGTTTTTCCCTACTCCTCCCCCTTTCCTTGTTTTTTTGTGGAGCAGCTGTGCTGGCGACGTCATCCTTGGCTTCACCCAACTCAGCCAATCAGACGTGCTACACGGTCTGTGAGTGTCATTGCTCCGCCCACGAGGTCATCACGTTTGACGTGTGGGCGGGGCAGACAGTCATGGATGAAAAATTGATCTCTGGCGCCTCACATTTAGAACGTTGGAAAAGTGAGGCTTCAGAACGTTGGTGGTGCGTTTTATATAGAGAGATATTTGCAGGAAATATTGCTTTTCAAAAATGCTGTTATAATTGATATTACTAATTGTGTTAGTCCTCAAGCTGGAGCAGATGAAGAAGGCCAAGAGGTAGCTGTCAATGAACCTAATTCTTTCAGCCCATGGCAGTAAAGTGGCATCTGAATGCTCAGAGCTGCAGGCTGAACTGTCCCTTAGCGGTCACCCGGAAGTTAGCTGGCTGCCAGCCAATATTCAGACCAGCACTCTGTTAACTTCACTGCATAAAGTTAAGGGTCTCTCTCCCCCTCTCTTTTCATCTCTCATTACTTAGCCAGTTATCAGGCTGAAAATTGGCACTAACTGGGTAAGTTAATGCTCTTACCTATATCCCACCCTCCACCCACCCCTCACTGATCAGTTACCGGGGAAGTTCAGTGGCACTAACTGGCTAATTGCCACTGAATTTCCTTGGGTAAGCCATTTAAATGGCCAGGAGCCTCTGCTGGCTGTTTAAATCACTTTAAGTATCGGGGACCCTTTGAATCTGACTGCCTTTTTTTTTTTTTTTTTTTTTTGAAACATCCCAAAATGTCATTACTTCTGCAACCATTCTCTTGATTACTCTTATCTGAATAGGGAAAAAAAACTAAAATACTTATCTTTCTTTTCTAAGAAAGATGAATGGGTTGGGTTTTTGTTTTGTTTTTTTGGTCATTCCATTCTGATTTTTCCCAATGTGGCAAGGGCAACTCATCATAAGGAATTTCTGGATAGCTGCAACTGATAACTACTGTGATTTGCTTTTAATCAGAGTTCTGTACTGGATCAGGGGTGATGTCTTTCAATGGATGAGAAGTCCAGGGTCTTGGAGGTGCTTTTAGACTCATCTTTAGCAATTCTGTAGTTACAAAAATCTGTGTTTAAAATTGAAGCAATTACATTTAATTTGACTTTTATTTTTCCTCAACATTTCAGATTATTGGTTCAGGCTGTTATTTTGTTATTTCATAGAAGTTACTGAAGAAGCTAAGGCTGATTCAGAACACAGCTGCTAGGCTGATTTCTAGGAAAAGTAGATTTGGAGGGGTATTTTCGATATGATGTCTAAATCTGACTTTGTAGCAAACAAAGCCATTTTCAAACCTGAAAAAGGTAGATGCTGTGTTCAGTGCATCTATCTTTTTGGACCAGTTTTGAAAAAAAAAAGTCCAAGTGGAAAAACAAAAATCACCATTGGGATGTAGGAGGAACCAGCATTCTTAGTAGACTGGCCACACAGACATCCCAGCAGAGCTGTGCGGCACCCTAGAGGGCACTGCAGTGGGCTTCACATAAAAGGTCCCAGGTCCACATCTCACTGTTGCCCCCTTATATTGTATGATGAACCTTCCACAACGCAGCAAAAACCTACTGTACCCAACTGTACACCACTGCAATAACCCTTATGCCTACAACTGTCACCTTTTATGTAGGTACAGTAGGTTTTTGTGGGCTCACACGTTCCACCACAAGTGTACTAGTTAGAGTGGGATATGGACATGGGTTCCCTTCTCTATAGTGCACTGCACTGACCACTAGGCTACTCCTGCTTGCTGACCTAATAGGACTGTCCATAACATCTGAAGCTGTCAAAGGGGCTGGTATGTACCGTTTCTTTCACACCTTTGGGGGGGGGTAGGGGGGTATCAGTAACCACTGTGGGAGTAACGGGGTTTATGCCTTAAGTACATAAGTAATGCCACACTGGGAAAAGACCAAGGGTCCATCAAGCCCAGCATCCTGTCCACGACAGCGGCCAATCCAGGCCAGGGCACCTGGCAAGCTTCCCAAACGTACAAACATACATGTTATTCCCGGAATTGTGGATTTTTCCCAAGTCCATTTAGTACTGGTTTATGGACTTGTCCTTTAGGAAACCGTCTAACCACCTTTTAAACTCTGCCAAGCTAACCACCTTCACCACGTTCTCCGGCAACGAATTCCAGAGTTTAATTACGCGTTGGGTGAAGAAAAAGTTTCTCCGATTTGTTTTAAATGTAGTTTCATCGCATGCCCCCTAGTCCTAGTATTTTTGGAAAGCGTGAACAGACGCTTCACATCCACCTGTTCCACTCCACTCATTATTTTATATACCTCTATCATGTCTCCCCTCAGCCGTCTCTTCTCCAAGCTGAAAAGCCCTAGCCTCCTTAGTCTTTCTTCATAGGGAAGTCGTCCCATTCCCGCTATCATTTTAGTCACCCTTCGCTGCACCTTTTCCAATTCCACTATATCTTTCTTGAGATACGGCGACTAGAATTGAACACAATAATCAAGGTGCGGTCGCACCATGGAGCGATATAACGGTATTATAACATCCTCACACCTGTTTTCCATACCTTTCCTAATAATATCCAACATTCTATTCGCTTTCTGAGCCGCAGAAGGTTTCAGTGTATTATCGACGATGACACCCAGATCCCTTTCTTGGTCCGTAACTCCTAACGTGGAACCTTGCCTGACGTAGCTATTATTCGGGTTCTTTTTTCCCCACATGCATCACCTTGCGCTTGCTCACATTAAACGTCATCTGCCATTTAGCTGCCCAGTCTCCCAGTCTCGTAAGGTCCTTCTGTAATTTTTCACAATCCTGTCGCGAGTTAACGACTTTGAATAACTTTGTGTCATCAGCAAATTTAATTACCTCACTAGTTACTCCCATCTCTAAATCATTTATAAATATATTAAAAAGCAGCGGTCCTAGCACAGACCCCTGAGGAACCCCACTAACTGCCCTTCTCCATTGTGAATACTGCTCATTTAACCCTACTCTCTGTTTCCTATCCTTCAACCAGTTTTTAATCCACAATAGGACATTTCCTCCTATCCCATGGCCCTCCAATTTCCTCTGTAGCCTTTCATGAGGTACCTTTTATCACTTAGTCGTGATAAAAACAGATCTAGACCAAAATGTGTAAATGGTAGCCCTGGGTGATTTTGTTTTGTTCCATTATGGCAGAAAAATGTCCAAGTGTTAGGAATGCCCAAATCCACCCCCAACACACCCCCTTGTGATTTGGACATACTGCAGACGAACTACTTAGACATCTTTAAAATGTATTTCAAAAATAGTGATTTGGACATTTTTTTTGTTTCGAAAATGAGTCCCTTGATCATGTGACCTGGTTTATTTGCTGGTCTTCATGGGCTTCCCATAGAAACATGAATTGTTTTTCAATTTTGTTTAGTTTTTAAAACATATGGTGGTGCTCCAGATGATTTTCATTGTCAGATACTTCTTTTAAGGATCGAAGTGTGGATCATCTTATTTTGCAGCTACCATCTTTGAAAGGTGTAAAATATAGATCGCTATATGGTCGATCTTTAGTTTTCCATGCCATAAGAATGTGGAACTTTCTTCTACAGGATATTCGTTCTTCTTCTTCCTCATATTTGTTGTTTTGGAGAAAGCTAAAAACTTGCCTTTTTGCGAATTTAGGAGATGGAATTGTATAGTTATACTTTTTCTTTACATAAGAACATGAGTAACCATACTGGGTCAGACCAGTGGTCCATCTAGCCCAGTATCCTGTTTTCCAAACAGTGGCCAAGCCAGGTCACAAGTACCTGGCAGAAACCCAAATCATGGCTACACTCCATACTACAAATCCCAGGGCAAGCAGTTGCTTCCCATGTCTGTCTCAATAGCAGAGTGTGGACTTTTCCTCCAGGAGTTTATCCAAACCTTTTTTTAAACCCAGATACGCCAACTGCTGTTACCACATCCTCTGGCAGAGAGCTCCAGAGCTCAACTATTCGTTATTGGTGCATATGATTGTTACCTGCTTTTTCAAGGGACTTGGTGGGATACAAGCCTCTATCTAGTATAGCATAGTATAACTTTATTTTTTTTATTTGTTGCATTTGTATCCCACATTTTCCCACGTATTTGCAGGCTCAATGTGGCTTACATGATACCGTGATGGCGATCGCCAATTCCGGTAAGAGAAATACAGAGTGGTACTTGCATTAAGGATCAATAAGTGATGGGGTACATTGGGTAGTCAAGGAAGGGTTGAGTGTTGTCCAGTTCTTGTTTGAGTTTCGTTGTGTGGTTTCCTGTTGATGTTTGGGGGTTTTTTGTTCCAGTTTCCTTGCAAGTGCTTGAAAGGTTTCGGGATGTCTGCTATGTACTTTTCTATCCTAGCCAACTCAAATATGTTCCTTATAGATAAGGAAGTATATTTAGAGGAGAAGTTAGGAGTGGTTTAGTTTATATTATGGTCGGTTGAAGTAGGTTTAGTTTTCAGTGTAGATCCTTATTCCTTTTGACATATTTGGACTAGGATAACTGATCTCTGTTAATATGGTCTTTTTTCCTATATAATTTCTTAATGGAAATTTATATATTTGAAACGTGATTTTTTTTTTTTAACTGAGAAATTTTAAAAGAAATGGGATTCCTAATCAGGGTTGTCCCAAGGGCTGACAGGTGGTGTAGCCGTACAGAGCTCAAGGGAGAGATGCAAAAATCACTCCGTTCTTCATCTCCTCTGCCGTGCAGTGGGCAGGGGTGCCAGGGTCGTGTCACACAGGGTGCAGCTGCAAAGTATCCAGAAAAATATATTTAAACACTTGGTCATCAAACATTTTACACACAATTTTTAAAAAGTTGCCCCAGTTACAAGCACCCAGAGCGTCAAAGAAAGAAGTTAATACCAGGAGCTGGAGATTATGATTTAAGCAGCTTGCACAGATGCCAAGTTTCATGGGTTAGGAGTGTCGCTCATTTGAAGTCTCCCTCTCCTTTGAGTCCTTTCTCTGCCACTGCACAGATCATCAGTGAGAGGAAACCAAATAGCCTAACCAATAAGAGGAAATAAATCTATGTGCACCATCCTATGTAACTTACCTCCCCCTTCCCCATCCCTTTCCTCTACTGTTACAAGTACCTGTGCAGTGAAACCTATGCACTTAACTTTCATCCACTGAACAAATTCCTTTGAAAACCATCTCATTGCCTCTACTCTGTCTGCTTTTTCTTTAGTATTTCTGTTCTTTGGCCAACAATAATACACTTAAATCTCCCTAGACTGATACTCTGGACACATCTGAATCATCTCACTGTCTGGGCTAATTCACCCTTAAATCTCCGAGCTGGTATGCCACCAGTGTGTGCATGTGGATGGCAAGCTGGCAACGGTCTATTTTTATTACAGAGAAGGACATGAGCATGCTTTTCATTCCTATGGAGTTGGAACTGGCATAGAGCAGCACTGTCCTAAATTGTATCCCTACTGCAGCTATAGTAATAGTCTTGTGTGTTGTGCTTTTCATGGGAAAGGTCAAACGGGTAAGGCGTGCAGTCTTTTTTATTTATTTTTCTTGGCTCCCCCTCCACTTTGGATTTCTCAAGATGCAAATTACCACTTATTAGAGTGTGGTAGTTGATTTTTGTATTCATACGTAGGGTTGATACTTCTGGAGAGGAAGTAAATAGTTATAGCACTTTATTATCATATGCTACAAGTGAGGGTGCTGTTCATCTCAAAAGGGAAGAGAAGAAATCTTGCTGTTGAATACTGTTAACAATACTTTTGGTTTTATCATATATTCTACGATTGCATTCTTATTTAACTAGCTGTATGTGGCTGGCATGATGGCAAATTGCCAATCGGTGTTTAATGATGAATGATTGGCCTGCACAGAGTGGCAGATGCAGCTCTGGCAGCCTTGTTGAGCAAACTGGATGGACCGCGCAGATCTTTATCTGCCATCATTTACTGTGTTACTGTGTGGCTTTAATGCAAGCTTTTGCCATTGGCTAGCTTCAAAAATCAAGCAGAGAAATTGAAAAGAAAAGCAGGGTCCTGGTCTGCAATCGTGATCTTGAGAGCAGTTGAGTTGAACCAGCTCAGCACAGACCCTACCGCTAAATCAGTTTAACTAAAAATCTTCTTTACTATAGAACTGTGATTTTTAAGAGACTGAGCAAGTCTTAAAGTAGTTTGAAACCATACTGGATAATGAATCTTTCTCATTTCTTCCTAGATATCTTTTTGACCTGTGTACGGTGGGGTCCCACCCTTAGCTTGATAGTAAATTGAGGTCTTGCACCTCCTGTGAATAACTGTGTGCTGTTAAAAGGGGAGTTTTCCTTTCCATCTGCCAAAACTACCCATCCTTAAATCCCCATTATGTTTCTCAGAATTACCCACCCAACTGATGCCCAATAGCTTCAGCCCCTTAAAGTTCTGTCTGTACTGCTAAAACACACTTTTTTTGTGACTCGAACATATATTTGCAAGAATTAAGAGGAAGATGGTGAGACAGCTAAGGCTTCTTAGATGTCCTCTGATTCAGTTTAGTACTGGAGGGGAGGGGGAAGGGAGGAGAAATTGGGAAAATAACTTGTTTTTAATTTGCAGTTCTCTTTTTTTTTTTTTTTTTTTTTTTCTTTTCCCCTTTTGAGAGTGTTCATGCATTGAGCATTAGAATGTGCCTCAGAGGCAAGAGAGACTCTTGTTGTCCATAGGATCACATGACTTGTTATGCATTTTTACAGGTTCTTCTCTGAGCTGCCCTAGTATAGGGCGCCTGGGAATTAATGGGAACCAGTTTCCAACCTTCACTCTACTTAAAACCATAGGATTCAAAATTCAATTTAGCTGGTTTGTCTTCAGGGAAACTGCTTGTGACTGGAGGGAGCAGGGAGGTTGGGAAGAGAAATAGATTAGGCTCAGCTCGTGTCTCCTAACTCTAGTGAAAAAATAACATACAGTTGTTCTCTGGAGTAGTAATCTTTGAGAAATATATATTTTATATTTATCCAAAAAATATTTTTTCCTGGTTCTGGTACTTTTTTAGTAACATGGACACAATTATTTCCCTTTATTTCCCTAAGTATTCTTATTAGCATGATGCCTACCTTCGGTTTACTCGGAGGAAGGAGCAACGTTATTTTTGTGCTGCTAAGAAGACAGTTCAATGGCTGCAGAGCTGAAATGTCACACTGACACTGCTTTTTAATCATATATTGTCCTTTTTATCAGAATACTAGTAAAAAAGGCCCGTTTCGTACTCAAATGAAACGGGCGCTAGCAAGGTTTTCCTCGTAGTGTGTATGTTTGAGAGAGTGTGTGTGTGAGAGTGACTGTGTGAGTGACTGTGCGAGTGTGTGTGTGTGACAGAGAGAGAATGAGACTGGGTGCGAGTGTGTGTGTCAGAGAGTGTGTGTGAGAGAGAGAGAGCGTGTTTCACACAGATACATTGTGTGTGAGAGTATGTGTATGAGACCGAGTTTGCAGGACCCCCCCCCCCTCCCCTTCCCGCTCCACCTCTCGCCCGCTCTCGGAGTTGCAGGATCCCCCTCCTCCTTGTTCCCCTCCCCCTTCCCTTTGCAGTTCCAGGACCCCCTTCCCTCCCCTGTCGTTTCAGGACTCCCCTCCCCACCTCTCTGGCCCTCCCCCTCGTAAGAGCCGGCTGTTGCTGAAAAGTTTATACCTCCTGCACGCAGGGACGCCGCTTCACACAGCTTTCTCTTTCGCTTGTGTTTCAGCTGTTCCTGTGGTCCCGCCGAAACTGAAGCGAAAGAAGAGGCTGTGCCCCACTTCTTTGATTGAGCAGTGGCTGCGTTGACGTTGGGGGGGGGGGGGTGGAGGGTGGTAGCGTTGGCAACCTGGGGCTGGGGTGTAGGGGTGAGGGGCGCTGACTTTGGGGGGGCGTGGCGAAGGGCGGATACTGCGCCTGCAACGGGCTGTGCCCCACTTCTTTTTTCCTTCAGCCTCCTAGCAACGGGTTAGCGATGCCATTCATTCAGTGTCAGTGCTCCGCCCTCAACGTCATCACGTTTGACGCATGGGCAGGGCAGACACTCATGGAGGAAAATCAATCTCGATCACTTCACTTTTAGAACGTTGGGTAAGTGAGGCTTCATTAGAACGTTGGAGGTGCGTTTTATAAAGAGAGAAGATGTGAATTAACATACTGAAAGTATGGACTTATCCAGTAAGACAATTTTTATGTGTCAGACTGAAGATCCATCTAGCCTGGTATCCTGTTTGCAACAGTGGCCAATCCAGGACATAAGTACCTGCAGGATCCCAAACAGTGGCTTTTCCCAGGTCTGCCTAAATGATGTGGTCAGGGTTTATTGACTTCTTCCCAGGAATTTGTCCAAATCTTGTTTTAAACCCAGCTGCTTTTACCATACCTTCTGGCAATGATTTCCAGACACCGGTAATTGGAGAGTAAAACCAATGCTGGGCGGACTTCTACAGTCTGCGCCCTGATCGTGGCTGAATAGATATGGATGGGCTGGAGTGCAAATTTTAAGGGGCTTCGACAGTTAGCTTTAGAACGTTTAGTACATGAACAGTGCTGGGCAGACTTTTACGGTCCGTGTCCTGAGAAAGGCAGGGACAAAACAAAATCTGGTATACATATAAAGTATCACATACCATGTAAAATGAGTTTATCTGGTTGGGCAGACTGGATGGACCGTTCAGGTCTTTTTCTGCCGTCATTTACTATGTTACTATGTAACTGGTACCTTGAGTGAACAAATAGGAGAAAACATTTTACTGTGTAACTTCATGGTATGTCCCCTAGCCTTTGTACTTCTTGAAAGTGTAAACAATCAATTCATTCCACTTCACTCGGGTTTTTTTTACTAATTCTGCTGCCTTTTTTTAGATGTGGTAACACAGAATCCATAACTCATTGCCGAAAAGGTGGTTAATAAAAATGCTGCAGCTCACAACAACATAATGTAACAAAGAGAGGGAACTAAGTACAAAAACCAAACTAGTGGGGGGCCTATACCGCACTGATATCAATTTTCCAGAAGACACATTTGGAGATGCCATTGGTGACGCAGAAATATATCAAGTGGCTGAGGTTATAGAATTCATGAATCTTCTAAACCAGACGGAGGCATCGTTTTCCCCCTTTTCACAGACCCCTGACGCAGGTGCGGTGGCACTGAAACACGGCCCGTGTTGGGTCTTTCTTCAAGCAAAGTTCACCATTAAAAGTTTTTTATATGAAAAGACTGTGTTCCCTTTTGTTTTTAAAGGCCCTTTGTGCTGGTTTTTTGCTTGCGCAGCTCACAACAACAAAAAAATAAGTCATGGCACAGCTGATTACTAGGATACCATAAAAATAGCATCTTTTAAAGTCCTGCCACAATCGCATAACCCTTATGAGCATTCACAGTGACTATTTTGAACAATTTGTTGAGTCTTTTTCTCAAGAACTTTTCAAACAAGATGCAGAGATTGTTTTAGCATGTGTAACCACTCTGGCTATTAGTTTTGGAGTCTGATTTGCAAAAGAAGGAGAAGAAGATATTTTGTTTTAGATTAGCCCCCTAACTTTATGATTTATAAATTGAATGCATACCTCAATACACAGTCTCATGTATTCCTGCATTTGATAACTTGGTATTGTGTGGAACAGTGGGACACATTGAGGGCCAGATGCACTAAACTTAACGAGCCATTAACGTGGGTTTTAAACTGGTTCTAGCCAGTTTAACGTGCAAGTAGTAAACCAGGACATGCACAAAAGGGCATTTTCCTATCACGGTAGCAGCTAACGAAAATGGAATGCAGATGAGCAAATTAGTATTATAATGTGTATAAATTGTATTGTAATGAGATGCACTACCGGTTTCCGATTGCCTAACTGTGGGAAATCTAACGGGAGGTCTGTACCTCTCATTGGGGCTGCACGGGATTTATTCACCTCTAAAAACATCTATAAATTTTAACAAAAAAAAAATTAGGAAAAAAACCGTCCAAGTGCTCGTCAGGGCCGGCCTTTATGGACATCCTTCACTGCCTAGCCACGTCCAAGTGCTCGTCAGGGCCATCCTTCAAAAGTGCCTAACATGGATGTCCTTCACAAAACAAAACAAAAATAAAGGACGGCCCTGACGAGCACTTGGACGTTTTTCCCCCTGATTTTTTTGTGATGGGTGTCCTCCTAGTGCCGAGGACGTCCAAATCAAAAAAACTATTTGGACGTCTCTTTCGATTATGCCCCTCCAGGTCTCTCTCAGCCAATCACAGCGCGTTTATCTGAGAGCTAAACGCACTGCGATTGGCTGAGAGAGACCTGGAGGAGGGGCATCGGACGTGCTGCTAACACCCCGGGGCAGACAGAAAGGAGCAAGGCGGCCGAAGCAGAAACTGCCGATAGCTGCCAACAGCATCGGGAGCCTCCTCATAACCCTTTCATCTCCCTCCCGATTATGGGGACGACTTTTTTTTTTCTCTCAGTGAAGGACGTCCTTAAAGGACGTCCTTGGCATGCGCAGAGCAGCCAGCATAACGCTTGGCTGCCCTGCGTATGCTCAGCTGGCCGACTGGCTTGGAAGGAAATCCCATATAAATGAGCTAGCAGCGATCAGCTCATTTGCATGTGATTTCCTTAATGCATTCCCGTTGCTTACCGATTCGCTAAGGAATCGGTAAGGGAAGGGCTTTAGCGATGGTTTTAGTGCATCTACCCCTTAGTATGTTAGATGATGACATTCCGTCTTCTGACTCAGCCTCCTGTGTTCTGTGTTTCAGATGACTCCAGAGGTGGTCTTGGAGCATGTGGCTGGATTTTGGTGGTTGTATCATTTTTCTTTACAATCATTACATTTCCCATTTCAATCTGGATGTGCATAAAGGTAATGTCTTTGGGGAAAGGGTTGGGGGGAGGGAGGTAGAGCAGTTTTTCTCTTGCTCCTTTGGTCTTCCAGCTCAGTCAGAATGAGGATACAACACCTTCATTCGCAACCATGTATCCTTCTCAACTCTTAGTTTAATAATTGTAGTGACTCGCCTAGAATATGGCCACACAACCAGGGCTGCTTCTGGAACCCTGCAATTGTGCTCTAAATCCACTAGGTGGCAGCATTACAGAATGGCGCTCTACACCTATCTACCCTCTCTTCCCTTTACCCCCATGGCTCTCAGGGACTACAGATTCTACCCCCATGGCAAGCCCAGGGAGCAGAAGACACAATTTGACGTAAGAACTGAATGTAGATTCTGCATACGACAGTGCACAGCATTCATGCTAATCCCTTGGCTGACACCAATGACATATATTTTGAGGCTCATTTTCAAAGCACATAGACTTACAAAGTTACATAGGTTACTGTGTAACTTTGTAAGTCTATGTGCTTTAAAAATGGCCTTATTGTTTAGGTGCAATTTCACTTTTGAGAAAAATAGTTTGTCTTATTCATCTATTCTTATTAAAACTATTTTATTCCAGTCCATTACACAAGGTTTATCTACAAGTAGTAGTTGGAAGGTTGGCACACCCAGTGAAAAGAACTGTGGTCTGTAGCCCTCTTACCTAGGACTGTCGCAGCCATGATTGGGGGGGGGGGGGAGGAGGAAAGCTGAGACATCTTGGGGGAGGAACCCCAGAGAAGTAAAAGCCCAAAAGTACTGGTTCTCTTCTCTACAACCTCACCTTTATGAGCATAGTTTGGGTAGGTTCGGACTTGGGCTAGAAGGCAAACCAGGCAGAGCTAAAGTGTTTTTCCCTCACAACGACTGAGCTGGGAGTTGGAATAAACTTAATTCTGCCTTTTATTTCAGTCCTGGAGAAGAGATGTTGGTAAATATCCCATCTTTATTGTAAAGATCAGTAGTAACGCTGCTCCTGACGCTGCATGAACTGACCAGCTTTTCTTTGCAGATAATAAAGGAGTATGAACGAGCCATCATCTTCAGACTGGGTCGCATCGTGCCTGGAGGTGCAAAAGGACCGGGTTAGTTTTTAAGTAACATTCATGTTTAAGCAGAAAACATCAATTTGGTAGTGATTATTCAGATTGCCAAGGCTCCAAAAAAATGGGATCCTATGACACAGACATGGAATAATGACAATCTTAATTTCAGTTGAAAATAAGGGTCTGTATTGTAAACAAGTTGTAGGTGAGACTTTTTATTGGATTAACTTAACTCTGGAAAGCTTGGCACAGAAACATTATCCTCTTCATATCAGGTCAGTGAAGAAACAATGCACTTACAGTGGATTTAAACAGTACCAATTGCAGGTACCATCTGTCTAAGGCTGTTTGCCTGTGTCCTTACAGCTCAGAGGACAGATGGAGGCAATGAGATTGTAATACTTTACAGTTCAAAGACCCTATCAAACATATAAATGGCAAGTGACCAACTCACCTGCAAATGCGTTGTAGAGACTTCCCTTTCTGTCCCGCCCTCGCGTCAAGACGTGATGACAGAGGGCGGAACAGAGAGGGAAACGGAGTCGGACTGTCGGACGCTGCCGCCTGGAAACGAACATCGTGCTCACCAACCTCCCCCCTCCCCCCCCATCCCTGCCGCCGCTCCCGCCCCCTCCGTATCAGGCCCCCTGCACTGACCTGACAGCGCCTCTCACCTCCATGTGGAAGCGCTGCAGGCAGCAGCAGAGCGATCTACTGCTGCCTGCAGCACTTTCACACAGAAGTGAGAGGCGCTGTCAGGTCTTTGCAGGGGGCCCCGCACGGAGGGGGGAGGGAGCGGCGGCGAGAAGGGTTGCTGGAAATCTCGCCTGTTTTAACGGGCTTAATGGCTAGTATCTGATAATGTGTGTTTTTGTCACAGTCCTTGTGATCATTCTTCTTTGAAATATTTTCTGGTGTATTCCTGGTTTCCCTTTAAGTACTTAATTGTAAGGGCATTTGAGGGAATGATTTTTTCAAGAGGTTTTTCTCTGTAATATATTATGGAATGTGTCCTTCATTTTTGGCTTGCTTCACCAATGTAGCACCTTGCTTGGTAATTTTTGCTTTGAGCTATGATATACTGCATTCATACAGAGGCATGTCTGAGCCCTTTTATTTTGAATATCTTTCCTACGTGGGTAGCCATAGGGTCCTGTGATATGTACTGACTTGTCTTCTGCTTTGTGATTCTGTTTGGAGTTTAGTTAAGAGTGTTTGCTTCAACATCTATCGCAGGGCTAGGGAGGAATTGGCCCTAGATGACACAGCTTTGGAATGTGCACTTTGAGGGGGGAATTCTAGGGGCTGTATCTCCTGCTTGTATGTCACACTGTTATTATAGTAGTCCCCTATTTGGGAACGGGATTTGGGAGTCGGCCATGATTTGAAAAGTTGAGAGAGGGCTTTTGGGCATCTGTTAAGGTTATCTGTCTCTAGCTCTCTGGTGGATAATGGGTACAAATTACTATATCGATGGTATTATACTCCCCATAGACTAGCAAAAATGTATAACCAGGGCTCAGGCCATTGTTGGAGGGGTTGCACAGAGGTGGGGAATATACTCCATATATGGTTGTCTTGCCCTAAAATAAATGATTACTGGGCGGAATTGCTCCGTACACTTTGACAGTTTACGGCCGTGGACTATCCAGCTACAGCGGACAACTGTCTTCTACACTTTTGACCTGTGGGGGTTCAACCCGTTGTTCACCGCCTAGCTTCCACTTTCTTGGTGGTGGGAAAAATTGCACTGGCAGCAGCTTGGAGGAGCCCCCTCCCACCTCCGGTGGTGAAGGTTGTTCCTAAAATGGATCACCTCTACCAGGTGTCTAAATTAACAGCCATACGAACTGGTCAAATTTTGAGATTCCACAAACAATGGGACAGTTATACCACTTGGAGACTCCAGTTAGGAGTGGACCTCGATGCCCTGCGGCTGATCGCACTTGCTGTTTAACTTTATAGATGGAAATGCAGACCTCTTTAGAGACTTGGGAGGGCCATCCTCTGGTCTGTGTTTTGTGTTTGGGTGAGGAGGGGGGGTGAGTGAGGGAAGGGATTAGGGTAGCAATGCCACTGTTAGTTTATTCTATAGTTTGTTAGAATATTGATTGCTTGTTCTATCAAAAAATTTTCAATTAAAAAAAGAAAAAAATAATTGTTTGTTTCAGGTTGCTCAGCTTTAATGACAACATGCAGAAAGTCAGACTGACATGAGTCTGTACTGTTTAAACCCAGTGTGACTATTCTGGGGTGTTTTTTCACTGACGTGATGTAGAGGATAACTTTTGAAAGCTAGTCACAGATCTTTTAAGTTTGTCCAATAAGGTCTCGCCTACAACTTGTTTGACCCTTATTTTCACCTATCCGAGTAGACTTAACACGGCAGCCATAATGTTTTTGTTTGCTCAAATTTAAAATGATAATTGCTAAAGGTGGTTTATAAACGTGGCTTACAACTATAAAAACAAATGACGGTACAGGGCATTAAAAGATGTCATTTTCATAGTACTGTTATCATGGTAAATTCCCATAATTGTGCTTGCCCACACATCAGAATGACGATGTACAGTAGCAATTCAGTCTCAACTTGCCCACTCGGTTGCGCCTCTTCATGGTAGTAATCCAAAACACGAAACCATAAATGAAGTAATCAGAGGACTTGGAATTGCCCAGGTTAAAGCATGACTTCCTTTTCCCGCATGACTCATCTAGGTTAGTTCATCCTGGTATTACATTTTTAATTCTGTCTTGAGCAACTTTTGAATTTCCATGACAGGTAAATCTCAGAACTACTTCCAGAATGTTTATCTATTGGTGAACAGAAAGATAGTGGCAGAAATGTGTAACTCGGCAGCACAGCTTTAAACTTGTACTAATCCACATGTGAACTGCAATTTGCAAGATAAATACCAGCTTTACAAACGACTGAGATTTTTAGATTAAATGGGTGCCAGCTGGACTTCTTCCTTTTAAGCCATTAGATACCGGTTTCAGCTTTTTGTTTGACTGCAAATTGCCCAAACCAACCAATTTCCTTTTGTTACCAAACAGGAAGCATTAGCACCAGTGAGGGTCCATCAGTGTTTTCCTTTTCAGTCTGTAACTCCCATTTCTGCTAACTGCACCACCACAGGGTTAAGAGACCTATGTCACTCTGTTGTCTGTACCTACTGATAGCTTCCTATCAGTCCATTAAGAGTCTATTGTGTGTCTGCCCAGAGCTGGAGCTTCAGAGAAAAGTCTAATTTGTTATTAGTCTGGGGCTCTGTGAAGGACAATTAATAAACTAGGAGGATGATATTTAACAGGGCCTCATGTTTAGTGTTCACTGAATAGCTGCTGCTGCTGCTTCTCCTGCCTCCATCCTGGTCTCTGCATGGTGAATTATCCTGAGATGCACGGTACAGGCTGTCAGTCTGGAAATGGAACGAAGGGTTGTGCCCCTTGGCTTCAGCCACCTGCTTCTGGCCAAAAAAACCATCACAGTCGTTCTTGTATTTAGATTTGCCATGACTGTTAACCGCCCCCCCCCCCCCCTTTTTTTTTATTATCCAGTTGTTTGCCCTGTAATACATAAACAATTGTAAGTGGTCTTGCAAGGTACAATATCTGTTGGGTTATTCTTCCAGGCATTATTTCCATCAGGGTTCTTCACTCTCGGAGGTCCGTTTGTGCATACTTGGAGATGTTTGGTAACAGTGCCCGGAAAAGAAATGTACTAGGACAGCACTGTAGACTTGATGCTCCTGAACAGTTCAGGGTGGGGTGATTTCATTATTGTCAATGCTTTATATTATAGGTCTGTTTTTCATCCTGCCCTGCACGGACAACTTTATTAAAGTGGACATGAGAACCATTTCGTTTGATATACCTCCACAAGAGGTAAGAGCAGCCGTTACTGTGCCCGACTCTCTTGCCACATTGTAGACGCTCAGGAATGCTTCACTTTATATGGGGTTAAAAGTGGTAGTGAAAACCCCTCTGCTTCCAACATAAGCTGTTAAAACTCTGTAAATGTATCCCAGGTGTTCAGGGGCTGAGGCTTCTAATACCATATGACTTTCAGAAAATAATACACATTATAACATGTAATTACCATTGATTTAGAAACCTGGCATGATTCATCTCGAGCAGTTTGCCCTGCTGGGGATTCTGTGCCATTCCTTTCAGGGCTGAGTCCTGGAGCTTTTTAGCCTTTTTAACAAGGGAAAATATTGAAGACTCCCATAATTTACAAAGAGTAGAAAAACGCATTTTGTCTTCATTTATTCTGATTTCTTTGAACGATAATTGATAAGTTTCTGCTCTCATAGTCTGCTAGTCTGGGGCTTGTTGTCTGTGGTGTGAGATCCTTCCCTCTGAAGGGAACCAGCCGCATAGCAAGATGAAACTTGGCAAGCAAGTCCCTTTTTTTTTTTTCCTCTTTGTTCTCAAATATGGCCAGGGTTATTGTAAACAGCTCAGCCAGGCACTCACAAAACAGCCCTTCAGCACAGCTGAAATTGATGGTGCATGTTATTAAGAAGTAATGGTTTTATACCATTTTTCACAGGAGAAAAGAACTCTCTCAGCCTACTATGATTAACAGGAAGATTTGTCATGATTCTTACATTGATAATATCCTGGGTCAGTACTTCTCAGGACCTGCTGCTTACAGATGGTACAAAAGTAGGGGAACACATTCAAAAGCAGAAGTAGAACTTGCGCCGTTGTAGGTTTTAAGAAATTTCCCTGTTACGCTCTGTTTTTGTTTGGATTTTAGTTTTAAGTGCAAACAGAAACTGCTTTCAGGAAGACTTAAGATTGTGGTCACTTGTTATGTGCTTTGAAGTTGCGTTTCTCTTTCCTTAATCACACTGCGATGTCTTAAAGGTACATCTTTGTGGATAAGTGACTGAATGCTGCCAGTTCACCACCAATAGCTTGAAATATATTGCTCTTACGCCTAGGTTCTTACCAAGGATTCTGTGACAGTCAGCGTGGATGGAGTTGTGTATTACCGGGTCCAAAATGCTACTCTGGCAGTGGCCAATATCACAAATGCTGACTCAGCAACTCGGCTGCTGGCCCAGACTACACTGAGGAATGTGCTGGGGACCAAGAACCTTGCCCAGATTCTGTCTGACAGGGAAGAGATTGCTCACAACATGCAGGTACCTATAATGTTCCCCTGTCTGCTAAACATATTGTGCCGCTCTTATGAAACATGACCGGAAGGTTCCACTGGGACTGCAGCCTGGGAGGCACATTCAGTAGAAACACATGGGTAAAATGCAATGCATACAAACTATTCTTCTGCTCTTGCAAAGTAAGATCCTTCGCATAGATGGAACTGGAGGCAGTCATGAGATCATTGTTTGGGTAGAGTTCCAATGTTTGCTTGTAGTTTTATATACTGTATTTTCACATATACAAGCAACAAATAATAGTCATTTTTACATTTTGACTAGAGGGATCGCGGTACAAGGATGTGGTTTATACACAGCCCTGGTTACGTAAATGAGCAGTGGACCGTGCAAAGTGAAGTTTTATCACAACGCAACAGCAGTGCAACAATCATATGCAAATTTTATGCATGGTTAAACTGCATTATTAAAGTAAAAGTGGGGGGAGGAACATGTCTGGCATATGCACACAAAGGTTTTGCAGTAAGTGTGACTCGTGTATGTTTTGTACACGAGTCACACTTACCGCAAAACCTTTGCCTGCGTATGCCAGACATGCTCCTTCCCCCTCTTCTACTTTTATAATGGTTTGTCAAACCTAAATATGTGCTTTCACTTTTGGTTTTGTTCAGACACGCGCACATGTTTGTTGCTTACTGTCCACGTACTAGAGTACAGGTTATAGTTTGTGGCTTATATGCACAAAAATACTGTGTCTGCATTTGCACATTTATACAGTTCTGAATTTATGCTTATGAAGGTCCTTGTACAACCTTTTATAAAGGCGCATGAGCGCCTATGTTGTCTTCATACAAATAGGCACCTTTTATGGACTTTTCATATAGCCCATTATTAGTGATAATATCATAACGGGACATCTATGTCCAGTTATACTTGCCATACACAGCCTTGTGTGAATTTCTTCAAAAGGGCAGTAACACATTTTAGTTTCCTGCCAGTGGAATGTTGTTGCAAAAGCCTCTTTCTGACAAATGTGAAGGATGATGGTTTGTCAACTGTTTTTTTGCAATCTGAGCTAGAAGAATGGTAACCGTCAACTGAATGAGGACCCAGGATTCTCTGACAAGGAAGTGGTGAACTCTTAGAGAGTGGGGAGGGGAAGTTTTTCAAAGAAAAGCCCAGAGGAAAATGTCTGGCATAAACACACAGCTCAGTGCCTGCCTCTTTATTTATGTACAAAATGAGGCTGCAGTTGTATATGTTGGGAGTTCTGAGCAGAAAACATCAGTTTTTCTGCACAAGTGCAAAATATGGCCATTTTAGTCTATAGAAAGTAGCATTTCCTAATTTTTGCCAGCTCACAGCCCTTGTTGCACTCATGATGTGAGTTAATACAGGGACTTTTGAAGAAAGCAATTAATTTTTCTTAACCTCGGTTTTCTTTTACCCATTTTTGATCTTCAGGTGAAACTAGAATTAGATTCATCATCGGGGATTTCTTTCCAAGCTACCAAGGGATTCCTTCCTCCCTCCCTCCCCCCCCCCCCCCCCCCCCCCCCCATGCTCCCAGACTGTGGCATAACTCTGCATGGGACGTTAATCACAATCTGTGTTATGCATTTACCATGGGAATCATCAACTGTGGTACCAAGATATACCACAGGTTGGCGACTAGAAGCCCGCATATTACCACACCTTGATAACTTCCTCCCGTGGTGTTATAAAATTTATACTGTTCCAAATACATTTTTTATTGTCCTTTTTTTAAATTGCAAAAATTTTTTTGCTAGGAAAAAAGGCAAAAACTACAGTAGCAATAAGCACATGGCTGGATTCTGTGTATGGCACAGCAAGTAGCACGTGTTAAATTGTGTGCTCAGCCAACTTACACACACTACTTGATCGAGTAATGAGCCAATTAGTCATAATTGGCCAATAACCAATTATCACTAATTAGCAATAGTTGGAATTTACACACACTTCCTTTTAGGCGTATTCTATAAAAAGGCGCATGTAAATTCCAAAACACTTACCTAAAAGGGGGCGTGACCATGGGAGGAGTGTAGGCATGTTGGGGGTGTCCATCACGTTTACATGCGTTTTTAACAGAATTCAGGGGAATGCGCGTACATTTCGGCACGGGCATTTACACCAGGTTTTCAGTGGTGTAAATGTACACGCCATCCCCTGGCCTATAAGATATTCTATAAACTGCATCTTACTGTAAACGTGATTTATAGAATAGCATTAAGCACGTTATTCCGGCGTGCCTACATTTTAGACGCCATAAACAGAATCTGGCTGACTTCATGTGTGTAAACCGCTTTAATACTTGCATTATGTAAAGCAGTATAACAAATTTTAATAACATTTAATCTGCAGTCCACACTGGATGAAGCCACGGATGATTGGGGCATAAAGGTTGAGCGCGTGGAGATCAAGGATGTAAAACTGCCCGTACAGCTGCAGAGAGCTATGGCTGCAGAAGCCGAGGCTTCTCGAGAGGCAAGAGCCAAGGTAAAATCACGAATCCTGGGTGCAAAAACTGCCAGGGACTGTAATGGGCGCAATGAGGGGATGTGGCAGCTTCCTACATACCGCCTGAAGGCAAACGACTGGTAGCTATACTTGAGTATCTTTCCATCATTCTGCAAGTAAAAATAGTTTTATAGAAGGTGAAGCATTTAATAAGGTACATAAGCTCTTGTGACTATAACTGAAAAGTCCCCCCTCCCCTTCCCAAGCAAAGCTTATGTACAACAGCTTTTGGGTGACTTTATTTTGCTTCAAGACAAGGGTATCGAAGGCAGCAAACAATCCTGTGTAGTGTATATGCCCATGTTCACATTTCTTAAAGAACTACTTGCTATATATTTCAGCATCTAATCTTTCTATTGGGAAGAGGTGACCATAGCCTTGAAGGAGGATTTCTAGAGTAGACACCTTCTGTCTTAGTGATTGCGCTTGTGCTGTGCTAATCTTTCATGGCTTTTGTTTTCACCTTCCTGTGCTGAAATGGTTCAGCTGACAAACGTCAGTATCTACACAGCCTGACCAGAGGCGTATCTGAACTTTGGCGGTAGGGAGAGCCAGAGTGAGGGGCACATTATAGCCCCCACCGCCATTGCCGACCCCCCCCCCCCCCCCCCCCCCCCCCGCCGCCGTCACCTACCTTTGCTGGCGGGGAACCCCAGCCCCCGCCAGCCGAGGTCTGCTTCCTCCTGCCACTGCCTTTAAAAATATTCCTTCAGCTGGCGGGGGACCCCAACCCCTGCCAGCGACCCCATCCCCCGCCAGCCGAGCCAAGGTCTTTTAAGTTCTTCTTCGTCCTCCATGCTGTTCAAAGCTGCTGAATCCAGTTTCAGAGTCTGACTTCGTTGTACGTGCAGGACGTCAGACTCACAGAAACAGAGTCTGTGAGTCTGATGTCCTGCACGTACAACGTGCAGCGACGTCAGACTCCGAAACTGGATTCAGCAGCTTTGAACAGCACGGAGGACGAAGAAGAACTTAAAAGACCTCGGCTTGGCTGGCGGGGGTTGGGGTCCTCCACCAGCTGAAGGAATATTTTTAAAGGCAGCGGCAGTCCCCCGCCAGCAAAGGTAGCCCACGGCGACGGCGGGAGGGGATCCAGGGCGAAATCTGCGGGGGCCCAGGACCCTGTGGCCCTATGCAGATACGCCCCTGAGCCTGACTAGTACTGCAGACTGCACTGGATCCCCCAGCCTTCGCTTTGTTTTCCCATCACTAAATCAGTTGTGCTTGACTGGTCCTCCTCGCCAGCTGATGTGTATCCTGATCAACAACCAGGTTATACAAGCATATCAAAATCTTTCCATCTTGTAGCACATCTTGGACAATAAATCCAGCAGCTGCAATAAACTGATAGGGTACCCTTCTCTGCAGAAACCTCATCATTCAGATGGTGTGCTGGAATATACAATGTTAATGCCATACGTATGTGGTGAGTCCATGTGGAGCCAAAGTGGCACAGAAACAAGCCTGCAATTAGCAAGCTGAAATTTTACAGCATTGGAGGATAATGAGTTGTTAAGATTCCCATGGCTAAGCAGTTTCAGCTATTTTTATCTGCTGCAACAAACCTAACGAATCATAGTAACATAACCTAACAAATAATGGTGGGTAAAGACCAAAATGGCCTGTTCACTGTACCCACTTAAGGTTCTTCCACTCTGGGTAGATGGAGCATATGAAATCATATACACAAACAATGGTTCTCCTTCCAAAGTCTTTTTCCCTAATCTCTTAACCCTTCTGCTGCCCTTTGCATACTAAAAGTAAAGATGCAAAGTTTCCTATTCACGTCAAATTAGTCCCAAAGCAGTTACAAAATATAAGACAATAATACAAACTAATAAACAACTATCTGTTGAACACCAGAGAAAAATCTGAATAGAATGTAAATAAAAAGTGAATAATCTTGGGAAAGTCTACATGAAACATCAAATGTGCTGGACTTCACTATCTCCTCTAGTAGGCCAGGTTGTCTTCATTGTTCATTCTTTTAAGAGTAGCATTTTATCCAACATTCACTCTGTTCTCCCTCCACAGATCCCTTAAAATCAAGTTCTGTAATCCTACAGCCACAAACATTAATGCACCCTGAGTGGAGCAAAAGAGTAGCCAGGGTTCAGATCTCACTGCAGCTCCTTGTAACTTTGGATAAATCACTTAACCCTTAATTACCTCAGCTACAAACTTAGATTGTATGTCCTCTAGGGACAGGAAAATACCTAGTGTACTCTTAAGTAACTTGTCTTGAACTACTACTGGAAAGATGTGAGCTAAAGCCCAAAAGACACATCTGGCCTCCTCATTTTCCAAGGATGTTGGGCTTTAAGCATGGTCCGTCTGTGCAGGTTTCCTCTTTTGAGGACTGCTCATGCTAATACTCACTAAGCCTTACCTTTTAGCTTCTGTTTTACTGGATGAGGGGTTTATGAGATCATATAAGCAGTGATGCAGGTGCATGCCCTCTTTCGTAATTCAGAAACCTCTTGGGATATAGGTCTGAAACTTTTTATGTGGATCAGAAGTGTTTTAAGCAAGGATTTAAAATTGTTGTGCTTTAGATGGCTGGGAGACATTTTAGTGAAGGGATGTGGGAAAGAACTGAATGTGTAGGACAGTGTTTCCCGAGTCGATGCTGGAGTACCCCCTTCCAGTCAGGTTTTCGGATATCCACAATGAATATGCATGAAAGTGGTTTGCATACACTGGGAGGCAGTGTATGCAAATGAATCTCAAGCATATCCTGAAAACTTTGCTGGTAAAGGGGGTACTCCAGGACCGACAGGAAACACTGGTGTAGGAGGTTTGATTAGGACACTATGGGAGATTTAGAGTGGAAACTCTTTAGACTCTCTGTTTCCACTATTGTGTTTATCTGCATATTTTGAAGCTGTTGAACAGAACTGTTCTTGACATCTTTTCTTCCCTCCCAGGTCATTGCTGCCGAAGGTGAAATGAATGCCTCTAGAGCCCTTAAAGAGGCATCTATAGTCATTACAGAATCTCCTGCTGCACTCCAATTGCGGTACCTCCAGACGCTGACCACCATTGCTGCTGAAAAGAACTCCACCATTATCTTTCCTCTGCCTATAGACATGCTGCAAGGTATCATGGGAAACAGGAAGTAGAGCGAGGTTAGGGAGGAAATAATCTTTCACTCCGGAAGCACTTAAATCAATTTATGTATATCAACTTTTAAATACAGAGGGGCACATTTTAGCAATGTTTTGCTCTAGTACAAAAAAAATTATACTCTGACTGCAGGTTTTAAAGCAAAGAAGAAGAATCACTTCCCAGTATGCATTAGTTTAGCATGTGAAACTTGTTGCTGCAGGACGGTGTGGAGGCAAATAGAACAATTATAGTAGCCAGATCAATTGGTCTAAACCCAGGTGTCCTCTAACTGTTAAATTGAATAATGCCTCCCTGGAATGGGAAGGCTTCAAGCAGATGGACAACTCAGTGTCCTCTTAATCTCTCCTTACTGTCAGACAGGATTCTGGGCTGGGTGGACCTTTCAT
Source organism: Microcaecilia unicolor (assembly GCF_901765095.1). NCBI lineage: Eukaryota > Metazoa > Chordata > Amphibia > Gymnophiona > Siphonopidae > Microcaecilia > Microcaecilia unicolor. Next base: position 278,492,835 of record NC_044036.1, read on the forward strand.
CTAGCCCTGCTTAGCAACTTGTGACATACTCAGTTTTTGTTTGTTTCTTAACATTTTTCAATGCCTAAATCAAGAGTGTGGAACAGCAAACATTTTGCCACATTTGCTTCTGGGTGTTTGTAGATAGAACTGGAACATGTGGAGTTTGATACCAGTCATTAGGGATGAGAAAACAGTAATGGCATTCACATGCTCTGGTAACTATTGCAGCTATTTAAAGAAATGTTCATGTGAAAGAAGTTTAAAAGAAGCATCCTGTTATTTGCTGAAATATTTGTGTGGTTTCAGCCAAGATGACTTTTTTTTAATTTTGTAAAAGCATACAGAAAGCATTTTATTAATAAAGCCATTTATATCAGTTCTTTTTAAAAGGTTAGATTTGTTCAGCAAGTGCTTCTTTTCTACTGTATTTCTTGATCTAATGTAGTCATAAAAGTAATGCATTTCTCTGATCTCATTGTCCATCCAGTGCCTATAATAAAATAAGGCCTTTTAGATGTGTATAAATCTCTAATTTGCAGCATAGCATTGTTAAATGCTGGAATACTTTTTCTTTTCCCTGTTTTTTTTTCAGCCATGTTGTCAGTGTGGTGTCCACACTCTTGCAGTGGAAAGCATGCAAGTGTTTGCATCAAATATTTTTAATATTGTTTTCAATAAAAAGGAAAACTCTAAATACTTTCAACTTTGTAAAAACAGAAAACAAAACTTTTTAAACATTTTTATAAATCATTTTTTTGTGCTTGCGTGAATTCAGACTTGAATGATGCTGACTTGGCCCTTATACGCCATCCAGCTCACTAAGCCAACCAGTTCTTCTAGTTGCTTTAATTATGGCAACCTGTGCTATCCTTTTCCTGAGAAGAGGAAGAGAAAACTGGTAGCTGTACTAGGGGGAAAATGGGCAGCAAAACAGCCCCCCACAAATTTTAAACATGCCAGAAGCAAGGAGATTCTAAGAGCAGGTCTAAACATGCATGTTTCAGATATTGGTGGTTTTTCTTGGTTCCACATTTTGTACTGCAAATTTCTTTCCTTGCCACTTGTCTCCTTGATTCATGCTTGAGAAGTTTCTCAAATCCTAAATTAGTCCTATAGAGTGATATATTTCCCTGCATGTCCCTCAGAAAACAAATTCAGTGGGCCTTTTACAAAGGCACGCTAGCATTTTTATCGCACTCTAAAACTGCTAGCATGCCTTTGTAAAAGACTCCCCTTAGAGCCCTACCAAAGGTGGTATGGTTGGATAGTTGAAGCAAAATGGTGGATGGACAGGTGAACAATCTGCAAAAGTGAGCCCCGCTGGTTCCTTTCTTTGGAACCTTCATGCCATCGTTATCCTGAAGTTTGTACTTTGCCACCCATGCCTCATTTCTATGCATATATTATACAATTTCAGCTAAATGTATGCTCTTTGTCCAAAATGGCTTTAAATTTGCTTTATTCAAATGTACAGTTTAACTTGAAAGCCTTCCTAACTTTTTTGCCTTTTGGGGTTTGTACATAGAGGCTTATAGCAGTGTAGCAGCTTCTCTACTTTTTTAATCCCTTTAATTGTCCGGTCTGTAAAATTACAACACAGCCTATATTAAAGAGTCAGAGAGACACAACAGGGGACAGTAAGGCCTCCTTTAGCCATCAGTGACTGACTGTTAGTCTTATCCTAGGTTTAAGCCAATACTGGCATGCTCATCTGGATCACAGTCCATGCCTTAAATAACAGAACTCTGGGCCCTCCCAAAATACCAGGTCTGGCTACACCAATAGTATCGGAGTTCTCTTGGTTGCCCCCCCACCACCACCATAGATATATAAAATACAGGGTTTGGGGGGGAGGAGGTTAAACCTTCTCTTCAGCCCTGCCCACCTGCATCCATTATAATTCCCTTGTTGGCCCGCAGACCGGTAACTGCCCCTCTCTCTCTCAAACCGCTTCCTGGTGTACCTCGGAAGCATCCCCGGGGGCCACAGCAATTCATTTTTGTTGCCTGCACCAGTCCCGCAGGTTTCCCTCCAGCTAGCCACTGAGGAAACGGGAAGTAATATCAGCAAAGACAGCGTATGACAAAGGGAAGTCTGCAGGATCAGCGCAGGCAGCAAAAATGAATCGCTGTGGCCGCCAGGAACATCTCAAGGTAGGGAGAGAGTTTAGAGAGAGGCGCAGTTACCAGGCCACCAGTGGAGGGGGGGGAGTGAGGCTCCACTGCTGGGTGGGCCTGTGCCTACCCGTAGCTATGCCACTGATACAATAATGTCTTACAACTGGGGAGACGTGATGTGCATATTTTCCTGTAGTTTACCCACTCCGAAACACCATAGTGGTAGGTTCCGGATTGACGGGAGAAAGCTTTGGTAGAGTGTGAGATGGCTAGGGATGAGCAGGTATGTGATGATATTCTATGCTTTCAGATGCGTAGCCAGACCTTGATTTTGGGAGGTGCCTGAACCCAAAGTGTGTGTGTGTGTGTGTGGGGGGGGGGGGGGTGCACATTTTGCCCCACTTACCCACCGCTCTCCACCCTCACCACAACCCAACATACTTGGGCTAGCGGGGGTCCCCAAGCCCCGCCAGCAGAAGCCTTATGTGGCAATATTCAGTGCCAGTCTGCCTGCCCTGCTTTTCCGCCTTAGCTTACCTCAGTTTTAGTAAAATTGAGCATGTGTGAAGCTCGCGCATGCTCCATTTCATTAAAACCAGGCATGCATGCATGTGAGGGAGAGGAGGGGCAGGCAGGCAGTGAATATTGCCACAGGAATGCTTCTGCTGGCAAGGCCTGGAGACCTGCACCAGTCAAAGCAGCAGACTTTGGGGCCCGAACCCACATTGGGGGAGGGGGGCAGCCCAAGGTCTACAGCACTGCTTTCACTATGTGTTTTATCCTCATCTGGTAAATGTGCACTTTGTTCCTAGCTTCATTGTCTCCTTTATATGTGAGTAAAACTGAATGACACATGGGCTGTTCTATGTGCTCCTTTAGGTGCTTATATAAAACACATAAAACTGGAAAACAAAGCACCTGCTTCTCTGTGATAAACCTGTAGGCATTCCCAGAAGCAGAACAGAGGCAGGATTAAATACATGCACACATGTGCTCACAGAACTTGTGCCTCTGAGCAAATTTGTGTGTGCAGCAGCTTGCCGGGATGCCTATTTTAGAAAGGAGTCTCATAACTTGCATGTATTTTAAAAGTCATTTTACTCTTCTAAGCAAATTCTTTCATATTAAGATGTCTCAATTTGGTTAAATTCATATTTTGAGATTTGATAGCTCAAAATAACTCAAATAGCAGGAACGTACTAAAATCATTCAGTAAAAATAAGTACATAAAATGAAAGACGGACTTCAGACTCTTGGAGCCAGATTCAATAAATGGCACTGAAAAATCAGTGCTTAAGCATTATTCTATAGTGCGTTCCAGGATGAGCATCTTTTTTACAGAATAGCACCTAGTGGGGATGCTGTTGGGTGCGAGGACTTACTCCAGCTGAAACCTGGTATAAATTGGCACGCAACTTGGGCATGCATCCCCCCCCCCCCCCCCCCCCCAAAAAAAAAAAAAAAAGAAATTCTATAATGCTGCATTTAATTAATTGGAACACTCTTAACCCGCCTGTGCCACACCTTCTTTTGGGTTGCTGGTGAGAGGATTTGGGGACGGATCAGTATAGAATCATGCAAAGCCAGATCTGCTGCATGCAAATCCAAATTAGTGACAATTAACATTGATAAATTAGTTAAGCCAGTGGCAGTTATTTGTGCACTGATTTCAGGATTGCATGCAAAGTTTGGTGCCATTTATAGAATCCAGAGGATGGTGCATACCAGCAACAGCATCAGTAGTTCATAAAGATATTAACAGATTGAAAGAAATCTTCCATGTTCATATGCTCAAACTGTAAACCATAATGTTCCAACATCTCCCCCAAGTTGTGCTTTTTTTGTGAGGCCCTATTGGAGGGTTCTTTTCTACTGCCTCATTGTTTCTGATTTAAGCACTGCTGTTGTGTTAGTAGTCTTGCCTCTCCTGCACTCTGCAGTAGAACTTTCAAGCCTGGAGCTGTTTTAATATCTTAGCAAAGAAGCCCTATAATTCTATTAGGGCTGGCCACTTTGTTTAAAATATTTCTTTAATCACCACTTCTTTTTTTTTCCAAGTTCTTTGTTTGTTTTCTTAAACAGACAAAATTAAACTTCCTTAGAGGGTAAGAGAAGCCAGCAGTTTTGATGAGACTCTGGTAGTCACTGGTGCTCATTTTCAAAGCACATAGACTTACAAAGTTACATAAAGGTGTATTTTAAAAGCACTTAGTCTTACAACATTCCATAGGTTACCATGTAACTTTGTAAGTCTAAGGGGTCCTTTTACGAAGCTGCGGTAAAAAGCCAAAAAAAAACAAAAACACATGGCCATGCGGTAGCTTGCACTTAGCCATGCAAGGGAGGAGCACTTATTGCTGCCTGAGGTGGCGGTAAGGGCTCCCATGCTACCCCGGCGGTAACCCCCTGCGGTGTGTGTGTGTGTGTGTGTGTATGTATTTATTTATTTATTTGTTACATTTATACCCCACATTTTCCCACCTTTTTGCAGGCTCAATGTGGCTTACATGGTACCGTGAGGCGTTGCCACCTCAGGTGATTAAACAAATAGATGTTATAGTTGAATGAGATTCATGTTTTACAGACACATTAGGGAATCGTAGAGGGAAGAGTTATATAGTGTTCATTACGGGCTTTGGCTTTGTTGTGTTGCAGGGTTCACACACTTAAATTGGGTCAGTAGGGTATGCCCTTTCGAACAGGTTGTTCTTAGTGATTTCCGGAAGTTAAGGTGGTTGTACATTGTTTTCACGGCTTTCGGTAGTGCATTCCACAGTTGCATGCTTATATAGGAACAGCTGGATGCATAAATTGATTAGTACTTGAGTCCTTTGCAGCTAGGATAGTGGAGATTTAAGTATGTTCGTGATGATCTGATTGTGTTTCTGGTTGGGAGGTCTATGAGGTCAGTCATATATCCTGGGGCTTCGCCATAGATAATTTTGTGGACCAGGGTGCAGATTTTGAAAGCAATACGTTCTTTGATAGGGAGCCAGTGCAGTTTTTCTCGGAGGGGTTTGGCGCTCTCGAATTGCGATTTTCCAAATATAAGCCTGGCTGCTGTGTTTTGAACGGTCTGTAGTTTCTTTATGAGTTGCTCTTTACATCCCGCATAAATTCCATTGCAGTAGTCAGCATGGGATAGTACCATTGTTTGTATCGGGTTGCGGAATGTTGTCCTCGGGAAGAATGGTCTCACGCGTTTGAGTTTCCACATTGAGTGGAACGTTTTCTTGATTGTAGAGTTAACTTGGCTCTCAAGTGTCAGGCTACGGTCGATTGTAACACCGAGGATTTTCAGGTTATCTGAGATAGGGAGGGTATAATCTGGGGTGTTTAAAGTTTGTGGGTATGTTCGTATTGTGTTGGGATGAGTATGTGTAAAAAAAAATTTTTTTTAATCCAGCAGCAGTACCCCTAAGTGCTTTGAAAATGAGCCCCATAGTAACCTGTGTAACTTTGTAAGTCTATATGCTTTGAAAATGTGCCTCACTGTCAAGTTTGTTTTCTACCCTCCAGCAATTGAGGTGAAACAGAATTTGCTTGTTTTTCCTCGTTTATGGTAAAATTCTTTTGGGGAGAAGCATCAGGTGGAAAATTTAGTTTAATTCTGCATCCATTGCTGACCAGACCTGACAGGTTGTTGCATTAATGCACTGGTTTCTGTAGCTCCCTATGCTGTGATCTTGTCGTATGTGTACAGTCTTCCTACTGTGGGTTCCTTCTACTTACACTGTGTGCTCCCCACAAATATTTTAATAGATGGGTGTGATATGACGGGAACTATTTTTCACTGTTCATTATTGATTTAAACTTTTTATTTTATTTTTGTATACTGCAAGATGTACTTACTTACTGTGTTGTGTAATATACTGACACTGCTTTTGTATGTTTGAATGATTGTATTTTACATGTAGGCACATAAATAACCATGCTTTGAGAAATTACCGTTTTGTGTCTTTATTGATATATTTACATTACACAGTGGCTTATTTGGAGGGTTGGGAACCTCACCATCTTCATCTGTGGCTGTTTTTGTGTCAGAAAAAGTTCCTTTTTTTCCTAATGTTGTAATCCAGTAATTCTCAGATTGTGTATCATTTTCATTATCTGCTCACCCCTTCCCATAAAGAAACATTGATCTCATAATGAGGAAAAGTCACAATTCTTAAGAGAGCAATTTGCAAAACAGCGTGGCCACATGCAGAGATCACAGGAGCTTTCACTTAAACTGAAGTAACTACAAAGTAGCGCTTGCCATCTGCACCTGCTTCCTCCTGCACTGCACAGAGAATGAGGTGGAGATTTGACTCCACCTGCGTGATTTTCATAGTTTCTGTTCTTAAGTGGTTTTTAATGACTTAATTTAATTAGCTGGAAAATAAACACCTGGTGTTTGTACAAAACTAGTGTTTTCATGCCATATGTATCTTCTTTTTTTTTTCCGTGGAATCAAACATGTAAACTTGTCACTTAAGGGTATTAAGCCCTAAGGCACTTAGCACGCGTGAAAATGCTTAACCGCAAAGCGTGTTAAAGCAGTTTTGCGGTAAGTTAACTTGTTTGCTCATGCTAAGCACACCGTATTTTTTTCCATATTTATTTTCTGGAGGTGATGGAACTGCTTATCTACTTCTAGTCAGGTTAAGGGGTCCTTTTACTAAGCAGCGGTAAGCCCACCACTCCAGAACTACCACAGGAGCCTGGCGGTAGTACCCAACTCGTAGCGCATGCCATTTCCGGCACTTCAAAAATATGATCTATTTTTGTACCACCGGAATTGAACCGGCGGTAATCGGGCAGCACCGCACTGCACTGCCCGTTTACCACCAACTCAATGGGTGGCGGTAAGGGCTCCCCCAGAAATGACCGCACGGTGTTTCGCTTATTGGAAGGCAGTTTCTTTTCCTCAAAGACAGCCTTTTACCTGCTGTGGTAAAAGGGGGCCATAGTGTGTGCCGTGCGCTGATGCTAGCGCAGGCCCCCTTTTACCGCAGTTTAGTAAAAAGGCCCCTCAGTGAAGTTCGCTGCATGGGTAAATCAGTATTTACCTGGCTAAGAGGCCCTTTTACTAAGCTGTAATGTGACACTTTCAACGCACTATGCCCAGTTGTAGTATGTGTATAAAAAAAGGCACTTTTAAATTTCTTGAATATATAGCCATTCATTAATTTTTATATTGGCACACAGCCATCGACAAAAATGAACACACCACCCCTTTCTGTTGCCAATTTAAGAGGCAGTAAGGGCTCATGTTAACTGTGCATTAACCAGTTGGCTAGTGGCCATGTAGATGCACTTGCTGGTTAGGGCAGGAACACCTATGCTTGGCCCATGTCACACACCCTGAAAATATTTTTAAAATAAAAAATTTAACACGTGGTTAGTGTACACAGATGGCAAAACTAACACTTGACACTTTAAAGCATCTTGCATTAGGCGCCAAAGGAGGAAAGTTATCAATGTAAGATACTATTTTGCTGTCAATCTCAGTTATTAAGTAATTAGAAGGACGATGCGCAAAGGTTCATGGTAGACATCTCACTCTACGGCAAAATTAGCAGCAAAAATAGCTGCGTCATGCTCAAACTAATGAGCATGTAAATTACTAATGCATTAAAATCGTGGCAGTAATCCACAGCTTAGCGCTAAATGCTAACTTTCCTATCCATGCCTCAGTGGTGATTAGCTCAGGCAATGACAGGAAAGTTGACAAAAATATAGACAACTAGTAAACAAAAGGCCCATTTCTCACACAAATGAAACGGGCGCTAGCAAGGTTATCATGTAATGGCGATTGTTTTTAAGGGAACCGTTAGGAGAAATGTTCTGTCATGATAAGTAATAATTGGGAAGGGTGTATAATGAGTAATATGCTCCAGGGGTATGAGATACAGATTGTTTTCTGTTTTTTTTTTTTTATCTTAATTTTTTTGTGATTTTTATTTATAGTATTTTTTAAAAGATAGAGTACGCAGAAATTGTAAAAGTTTTATTAGAAATATAATGGTTGTTTACATTTGCAAGATTCTTTATAAACAATATTTTTAGTGAAAACTTTGTTAAAATGAGGGAAAAGCTTTCCTTGTTCAGGACCATCAGAAGACATTCGAATTCGTGAAAATGCTACATACAGTTGGCCATGTGTAAACACTGGTTCTGGTAAGAAAATGCCAACTTTTTAAAATGTTTGTCCTTGTGATTTGTTAATTGTCATTGCAAAAGCCAATTTCACAGGAAATTGTTTTCTACGTAATGTAAATGGGAGGTCAGTGTTAGAAGGTGCTAGTTCAATACGTGGTATAAAAACTGTACTCCCTGCAGTTGACCCAGTGATTACTTGACTAATAATGAGGTTAGGTTTCAAGTCTTTGACTATTAAGCGAGCTCCGTTACATAAACCTCACTTGGTATTTAAATTCCTGAATAGGATAATTATGGCTCCAATTTTTAAATGCAGTTTATGGCAAGGCATGCCAGTTGGAGTTTGTTCATGAAGAAATTCTATAGGGTATAACTGATGTTCCTCATCATTGGAGTCATGAACGGAGTCCAAACTTAAGTAAATGTCTCACCTTCTAAAATATTTAGAACGGCCTCATTTATCTTGTCTACAGGTGCATTTTTTGGGCAAAGTATCTGCGGTAATATTTTGATCAAAAACGTCATTAACTATATCACCGACACAAATGTGCTTCTGTGGGATTTCGATAATATCTTTAGTAGAGAGGTGTGGTAGCCGTGTAAGTCCACTCTTAAAGGTTATCAATAGAAATCAAACAAAATAAAACATGGAAAAGAAAATAAGATGATACCTTTTTTTATTGGGCATAACTTAATACATTTCTTGATTAGCTTTCGAAGGTTGCCCTTCGTCAGATTGGAAATAAGCAAATGTGTTAGTTGATAGTATATATAAGTAAAGCTTCAAAGCATTTCAATAACAGTCTAGCAAGGTGGGGGTGGGTAGGTATGCATGGGTACATCAAAGCATTTCATTTCATTGATAGTCTAACAGGATGGGTGTGGGTAGTTGAGAGTGATAAACAGAGAAATACAACTTTATGGTTTATAATGGGCTAGAAAACCCAGATCCTTGTTAAGTCCTGTCTGTTGGGTGTCAAAATATTCAATCATTCTGACTTCAAAGGTCTTACGTTCCTGTATTGTTTTAAAGTTATCTTTCAGGATTCTTATTGTGAAATCACTGGTGCAGTGTCCTGGTCCTGTAAAGTGTTGGCCCACAGGGGTGGGAATCTGTGGCACCAGCTTTCTTCATGTTGTGTCTATGTAAATTGAATCTTGTCTTAAGCATCTGGCCTGTTTCTCCAATATAGCATCCTTCGTTACATTTTTTACACTGAATGATATATACCACTTTGGAAGATGAGCATGTGAAAGATTCCTTTATGTTTAATGTTTTTCCTTTGTGAATGACTGTGGGGTCCTGTGAAATGTTTTGGCATAGCTTGCAGCTGGATCGGTTACAGGGAAACGTGCCCTTTTCTTTTTCAGTCTGGACATGGAAGATTTCCATCTGCTAAAGTAATAAGCCAGTTGTTGAAATCTGGGTCTACAGAGCGGACATTGTTTAATTTTAGTATTTCAAATATTTTCCATAGTTGATTTAACTTAATGGTTGCTTCAATAATTTGAGCTCTATCACCGTGTGGTACCAGTGGTAGAGTTTGTCTAAAATCTCCACCAAGGAGAAGAACTTTCCTGCCAAATGGTTTCTGATTGTTCATGATGTCTTTGAGGAGTCTATCTACAGCAGTAAGTGCTATACTGGGTGCCATAGTTGATTTATCCCAAATAAGGATTTTAGCATCTCTGATGATAGAAGTATCGTTTGATAATCTGATACTTGATGTTGACGTTTCCAGTAGAGGAACAGGTAACTTAAACTGTGAATGATAAGTTTGTCCTGGAAGGAGGTTTGCAGCAATTCCTGTAGAAGCAACAGGTAGTACAATTCCTCCATCTCCTCAGATGTTGCTCAGGATAGTGTTATATGTATACGTTTTTCCACTTCCACCAGGACCGTCTAGGAAGAAGCATGTGTGGGTTATGTTTTTTTGTATTACAGGCAGAAAGTATAGTATGAAATGCTTCCCTTTGCTCATTATTTAGGTTTTCAAGTATTTGTTGAGCTTTATGGTTTTCATCTGCAACGTTGAAGGCAAGTTTAGGATCTTCTCTGGATGACTGTTGATAAACCAAAGTGTTCAAGTTTTTTGCCATGTGTAGTCAGAACGTCCTGGATTTTTTTGAAGGCACAATTGTTCACAAACAGAGCAATCACCTTGGCAACCATGGGTGTGTTGAAAATCTTGTATCATAGTAAGTTTGTATTTTTGGAAAATTTTTAACACGTTTGATGTTACGGGAAAAAAACACAAATTTATGCAAAAAGGTGTCTGATTTCCTGAGGGATGCTGCATGTGACTGCATCATCTAAGGTGTTCTCCCACAGAGCTTCATCGTCACTGCGCCCCATTTTCTTGGCTGCATCTTGAAATCTATATAAATAATTCTCACTCCAACGTTCTGAAGCTCACTGTGTGCCAGGGAAACACTGAAGCCCTGTAGTGTTCCAGGCTGTCAGCACCACTCACTCTCACTCTTAGCCCCACCCTCAGCCACGCCCCATCCACACATAATTCACAACCCCAACATTCTAAATGTAAATTTGTAGTTGCAAGATCCCATGAGTGTCTGCTCCGCCCTCGCGTCACAACGTGATGACATTGCGGGCGGGGCTATGACACTTAGCGAATTGCCAGTTCCACCGCCCTCTGACGCTCCCCCCCCAACACACAATGACAAACAGCGACCTATGCAGGGCCTCCACCCCCCCCCCCGACGCAGAGTGACAAACAGCGACCAACGCAGGGGGTGGAATGCCGTCCGTAAAGCTGATCCACCGGGACCCCGAAGCTCCCGCCCTCTAAAAAATGAGGCACCTCTGCCCTCCTGCGCCCTCCGACGCTGCCGTGCAAACAGCTCACCACAATGCCACGATCCTGAAACTGCCACCCTCCAAAAACAAATGAACCGCCTGGAGCAAAACGTCGGTGTGTAGCAGTTAGGGGGAGGAGTAACGAGGCTCGACGCTCAACAGACAGGAAGGTCCGGAGAAGGAGAAGGTGGGTGTGTAGCAGGGAGGGGAACGAATAACCACGATCGCAGATCAAGAGGCATGGAAGCCCGGAGGAGCAGGAGGTAAAACTTGTCACTGCTAGCAGGCAGGGGGAGGAGTTTGGAATAACGCCAATCAAGTGGCAGGCAGGGGTGCAGGAGGAGTATGAGTTGGGGAGAGAGGCAGAGGGGGGGAGGCCCCTTGGCAGGCAGGCACGCTGGAAAACATGTCAATGCTAGGAGCCATGGGGAGGAGTACCGAATAACGCCTCAAGTGCCAGGGAGGGCTGCAGGAGAACTACGAGGTGGGGAGAGAGCCAGAGGGATGGAAGCCCCTTGCCAGGCAGCTAGAAAGGCACGGTCACTGCCACACACACACACACACTCTCTCACAAACACACACCCAATCTCTCACAAACACACTGTCTCTCACACACACTCCCACACACTAACTCTCTCTTCGTCTGTCAAAAATACACACTTGCATCTAGCACACAGGCAAGAGGGAGAGAAGTGGGCCACCTGGCACACACACTCTCTCACTCTCTCTCTGTCACAAACTTGCTAGCACCTGTTTCATTACACACACTTTCTGACACTCTCATTCTCTCTCTCACACACACACTCCATCTCTCACACACAGTCTTTCCAAGGAAAACCTTGCTAGCGCCCGTTTCATTTCTCACAGAAACGGGCCTTTTTTACTAGTGTATTATAAAGAATACGTTCAACTGTTTTTAAGTCTTCAAATGACTTAACCCCTGGTTGGTGTAGTAGAATTAGCCTTAAACAGTAACGCCCAGGGTCTGCTGCAAAATTAACTGCATACATTCTCCCAATTGTTTTGTCATGTCCTGCTTTTCTACATTTCCACTTTCGTTCTGTTTTATCAAAAATATAGTACATAGGAATATCTATGTATGAAACTGTCTTTGGAGGATTCTCTTCTGCATTAAGTTTAAACCACGCTGTTAAAGTGGTGTCTCTGGTTCTGGCTCTTTGTACTGCAGCCTCAACTTTGTGAGGATGAAAAAACAATGCTTTGTTGATCTGGTAAGTGTACTTCCAATGTCGATAGTATGTGATTGGTGATGCATTTCAAAGCTGTTTAATCGCCATGCAGCTTCGGGAGCACTAACATATCTAGAGTCAGTAAACGTTTTAATTTCATCATGTTGTAAAGTTTGGTGCTCTGTAGTAACCACATTGGCACAATCATGTCCTTTATAGACATATTTAAAGAGGTACTTGACACTTTTAATAGATGCGCATACTTCTACGTTTATATGGGAATTGTACTTTAAAAGTAAGAAAGGGTTAAAAGGGACTACCCAAGTGTTGTTAATGAATTTTCCATTTAAGAGTGTACCTACGCCGTTATCCCTTCTGCGGTATTTAGGATATCCATCACAGTTCTCAATAGTTTCATTTTGGAAGAGTTTTGGAAACTGTTTAGAGCACTTCCCATTAAGCATGCAGGGAAAATTGAAGTTATGGTCACTGCATGGGCCATGTATCATATGTTTAGCAACTATTGCATGCAGACGTGGAAAGTTGTTTATTTCAGGAATTTCAGCGCATACGATTTGGTCAATTATTTCATTTCTTTTCGACTTATGTTCCTCTTTCAAGATAATTAATATATGAGCGTGAGGTAAACCACGCTTTTGAAATTCAATGACATTAATTTTTGCAAGAGGCATACCAAGTATGTGTTTTTTGCATATATCATGTAGTAACTCTTTTAGTTTTAAATGAAACACCCTTGCCAATAAGTCAGGTTGAAACTCTGGTGCCTGACCCTTTTTTTTTTTTTAGATTTTGAGTAATTTCTTCCCATCTTGGGTTGCAGGTTATAGTAATGAACAGATCTGTCTTGCCATATTTATGAAATATTGCCATTGCATCCTGATAATTTTGATGCATATTTCTTGGGCTGCCGGCAAATGATGATGGTAAAATAACTGCCTGGCCAGGTGTAATTCCTCCATTTGCAGCTTCACTTGCAAGGTGGTCCATTAACCTGGAGTATTTTTCAACTCTTTAAGAGTTTTTGATTTTGTCAAATATAATTTAGTCTGATTGCCTGTTTTAATATATTCATCAACAAAATATTGTTGCGTTGGTTTTCCTGCACTAAGAAAAGGATTGACTTCATCTCTTATTGCCAAATGGTACCCATAGTACTGCATTTGCGTAACTCTTACTCTTGTGTTCTTTGCTTTGTGACGCAGGTGCATTATACATTTTGGTTGTTTAGACAAAGGAATATGTATCCCCTAGCTCTGATCTTCATATGGAAAGAGTAATGGCTATACCATTGGTTCTAGATTGGGGTCCAACACACTGATTCTCAGTTTTGTTCTCTTCATTTGGCTTGTTTCAGCAGTGTATTATTAGATCTCTATGTAAGGGTGGTTCCCCATCTGTATTTTGAAAAATGAAAGCCACCTCATTGGCTCTAGGGGCATTGTATCGTCATGGATCGTTTTTGTGATCTTGAACAATGGCCATTGAAACTGTTGGAGGTTCTATTCTTCATTGTTGAGCTTCACATATACATTCATTTTCTACTTCATGCAGCATCTTGCATGCGTCTGCAAATGGATTTTCCCATGCCGTAAAATCGCTTGTCTCATTAATCTATGGTTGATGTGTGCATTCGGTGAGATTTGTAGTCTCTGAACAGCTGCTTCATCTGGATCAAGAATATATAATTGTGCAAATTGTCTTTGTCATTTGGAGGATGTAGTGCTGCTGTTCTATGGTAAATAGTACCATTAATTTGAAAACAATAAGGGCCATATCCGGGTGGTGGTGCAATGTTAGCTCCCATGGAGGCAAAAGCTAATGAACTATTAATGGACCTAATGTTTTTGTAAAACAATTCTTAGAATATTCATGTTCCCCGGAGAGAAGCTGTTGCATTAATTCATTGTAGCTAATTCCTGGAAGTTGTACTTTGCCTTTACTACAGCATTGTGTAAATAGGTTGTCAGAAAGTGTTTCATTGTGAAAATGTTTTGCAATAAAATATATAGACTGCATTCATTGGACCACAACTATAGTATTGAGTTTCGTTCTCATTGAGACAGTCTGTTCTTGCAATTCCTGTGTTTATAGTTCTGTATTGTGCTGTGGCTGTCTTTTTTTTATTTTATTTTTATTACATTTGTACCCCGCACTTTCCCACTCATGGCAGGCTCAATGCGGCTTACATGGGGCAATGGAAGGTTAAATGACTTGCCCAGACTCACAAGGAGCTGCCTGTGCCTGAAGTGGGAATTTAACTCAGTTCCTTAGTTCCCCAGGATCAAAGTCCATCACCCTAACCACTAGGCCACTCCTCCATTTTGAGTAGTCGTTCATCGTTGCTTATATGTCATTTGTGCAAGTCTTTGCTGTTCTAAATCTTTTCGTCTTTGCCTGGTTGTTTGTCTGTTTCTCTATCATTTAATTCTTTCCCATTCTAAGTATGCTCTCCTTTTTCTATTTGTCGCTCTTTGTTCAATTGTCATTTTTTCTAATCTTTTGCGTTGTATACCACTGCGCTTTGTTCTGTGTGTTTGTCTCTGTTCGTCCGTCATTTTAGCAATTCTGTGCCTTTCTAAATCGGCGTTTCTTCGTCTGTTACTTGCACTTTCCTCATCAGTCATCTTTTGTATCCTGGACCTCTTCCTTGCAGTGGCTTGTGGACTTTCACTTGCCTTTTCATCTTCACTCAGAGCTGCACTCCTTGTTCGTTGTGCTTCAGCTATTTTCTGTTTAGCTGCAGCCTGCTCCTTAGCAGTTAAGTGTTCTTCTCCTATGTTGTCTCCTTCTCTTGCCTCCCATGCCATCCATATCCTGTGATTAGCTTGCGCGCGAGTGATGGAGTGTAGTAGAGACAGAGAAGAGTGTGGAGAGTGTTTGTGAGTGTGAAAGTGTGTGACACAGAGAGATAGTGTGCAAATTATTATATAGGATATGCCATGGCACGCTTACCCCCCCAACCTGCCGCCTCTTTCTGTCACTTCCCAAAATATCATGTTTAAAATGAACCAAAAAACCCAGACTTTTTTTTAGGGGGGGGGGGGGGGGTGTTTATAAATGAACCAACGTTTTAGCTTTTGTACATCTCTATTTCTCAGTTCTGTTTTGTGAAACTTTGAGGTTCTCTTACTAAAAAGTGTGGTAAGTTATCTTTTACAGTTACCATGCATTTTACCACAAAATTTAACATGCGGTAAATATAGGGGGTGTGGCCAGCATCTACCCTGCATTTACTGCACAGGACAGAAAATTGTTGCCCTGTATTACATGTAGGCGCAGATAGCGCAGAAGCAACCATGTTACCTCCCCCACCCCCTCTGTAATCCGATGCTGACTGGTTGTTGCAGTAGTGTTATCCCCTCCCCGTTCCCCTACTATGTGATCCTATCCCTGCACTGTTCAATTTGCTATACAGGATTCCCTGCACCCCTAATTTAAAGAACTAAGTCTCCTAGCCCACTCCCAAATTGAATGCTCTCCTCCCAGAAACAAAGCCAAAGATAAAAATGGTGAGAAAATTCAAAAACAGGATTTTTAACTTGCAAGGAGATGGAATACTGCATATAGAGCGCTTCAGCTCAAACCACCAGTGCAATGACTTTTTTAATACTGAGGAAGGCGGTGAGGCGGGTATAGCCTTCATCCAGTAACAGTTTTTTTTATAACTCGAACCACTAACGTAGTAGATGGACTGTTTTTGTCTGTAAATTAAGGTGCTCATTTTCAAAGCACATAGGTTACTTTGGTACTTTGTGTGTCTATGTGCTTTGAAAATGAGCCCCTAAATAACTTTGTAACTCCAAGTGCTTTGAACATAAGCCCTACACTAATGCAAGTCTCCTCTATAGCAGTTACTGTTAGCCTGCTGTAGGCTACAGCGCAAACTTACTGAGGGACCCCACTCTTTGAACAAATGTCTCATACAATTTGGCATGCATGGAGGGATACAAGGTAGTGCTGTTTCTTACACATGGTAAATTGTGATATTACTCTTAAATAAGTGTGAAACTGAGACAGGCATTAGATTGGTTGTTGGTATCATAATAGCTGTAGGTGTTCTGAAATAGTCCTGTTTGAATGTGAAAATTCTAAAAATACACAGTGGTCACTGTTGAGGCATCGTGAAGATTAACTTGCTTTCGTTTAGTTCATTTTAAGACACAGCTTTGTACTGGGAGCTTAATAGTTCACTCTGTTTCAGAAAATTTAAAACATGGTTGGGTTATCCTTCATGGCACCTGCTCTGACTAATGAAGACAGCTGTGAAATATTACAGTGTCTATTATATACAAACAAACCAGTGTGCTATTCTTCAAGACACACAGCCCTTTCAGAGTCCAAAGGACTGGTACAATGGTCACTGCCACATGTAAGCTCCTAACATCAAGTACTTATACTAATAAGCTATACAATGTTTGCTGCAGTGCATGGCTTCTAAAAAACCCCAAAATAATTCCATGTGCTGAATGCCAGTCTGTACCCTGTATGTATGCTCTGTCTCCGTGAAACCATTAACCCAGTGTCGTCTTTCATTTTTAAGTTATGACAACTTTAGAATCTAATGAGCTGAAGAACTCTGAAATATCTTCCTACATAGGACCACACACTGTTGCTGACCAGTGTGTGTCAATGACAAACTTCATTGGAGGGTATCCTCAAGGCTGTGGGCATTTCCAAATGTATTCTTTTTTTTTTTTGTCTGAGAAATGCCTTGTCATTGAAACACGTGATCCTTCCCCAATCTACTTTCTACCCTAAGCCTAGGTTGAGAGGCAGCGTAGCAGGAAAAACCCCCCACAAAGCCCAGAGGGACCCCCTGCATTGAAAATAACTGCATTAACCCAATTGCAAAGGTCTGGTTCTCCTCCTCTCCCAAAAGGGTCTAGTCAAAGAAGCGTGTACAGGGTCCATACTCTGATTATGCCTAAGGGATCAAAACACTGGTTAGGTGATGCAAGCAAATGTCACTTCTGCCTGACCTGGCCAAATATGTTGTCTTTTAAAATAATCCAATTATTGCTACTCCCAGCACTAAGGTATTTCCAATAGCATTCACATATCACAGCTTGTGAGTCACTTTTTCATCAATCTTACTCATATGAAAAGAACAAAATTTTGGGACCAGTCAGTGGTGGCTGTTTCCCTGAAATAACTTGTTGGGGAAAAACGGTGCCACGGCAGATTTCAACATTGGTTCAATTTTATATTTTCTTTTCAGTAGAAGAATATGCATTCATCATCTACAATTAATCAGGAAATTGTATATAAGTTCAAGTTAACGTGTCTTATTTTGCCGGTAGAAGCACAGAAAACTCATTCAAAAATCATCACGAAAACACCACCGCCATAGCTATGATGTTTTGTTGTCTTAGCCATAGCTAGTGCTGGGGTGAAGCAAGGACAGAGTTGATGCTTTGCCTAAGTATTCCAGTCACTGCTTTTGTTAGTCACCCACTCTCTTAAAGAGGTTCTAAGCAACGTACAAATTCACCAGGAATTCTATTTTAGAATATTTAAGAAACAAATAAATAAAATGCAAGAATTCATTATCATAATACTTAACAAAAAACATTTTCAAGGCTCAATGAAAATTTATAAACGATCGGAGCTGCCTAGTTTTCAAAAGACCATTCCAAAGTTTAGGTGCCATATTCTTTAATGAAGAATCAGATTCATTTAAATCTAATCCTTTCAGGCAAACAATTCTAGCCCCTAGTTAGGGGTTCCCAACCCAGTCCTCAGCACACACCTAGCCAGTCTGGCTTTCAGGATATCCCCAATGGATGTACATGAGCTAGATTTGCATGCAGTGCTTTCTTTATATGCAACTCTATCTCATGCATATTCACTGGGGATATCCTGAAAATCTGACTGGCTAAGTGTGGCCCAAGGATTGGGTTCAGAGAGACCCCCTGCCTAGTTGATTTTTTTGGGAGCAAAAACTAAAGCTATCCACTGGCTGAATAGAACCATCCAGACAGCTACCTATAGATCCTGTATTCAGCATTGCTCAAGGTACAGATAATGGTGCTGCATAAATGTAATATGTAAAAAACAAATACCCCACACTGCCCCCATTGTTTGTCTACTGGCCTGACAGTGAGTATGAGCACTCCTGAAGCTGAAGTGCTATGGAATGATGCCCTTGTCCAAGGAGAGCCAACTCAGAAAAACTAATTATAGAACAGATGTTTTAACAAACTTTCTAATTCATTTTAAAGGTGCCTCCCCCATGTAATAACTAGCCAGATGATTAGCACTACTGTTCGGGGATTAGTTAAACATCTGTGAATCTTGTATGTCTTCTTGTCCTCCTCCAACAAAGTTGTTAAAGCAAAACCAATGGAAAGATTTTAGTTGTGTTATGGATTCAAATGAATTTTATTATTTTAAATATGTGAAGTATAGTAGCTACTAGGAAACTGCTTGAAGGCAGTGTCTGTTATTGCACAGCTAACTGGTTCTAACATATAAAATGTCTCTCTTGGAGGGTGTGACTTGCTGTCTAGGGCAGTAAAGGCACTCATATTCTTGCAGGTTCAGCATTTGGCATTAGACACTAAGTTCAGCCATGGCTCTCTCCAAGGGGTCAACAGTCCAGTAATCATTGTCCCAGCCCAGAAACCAACCAGTGAAAGTAGGTGGTTCAAATCCTTGTTTCACAACGGCTACAGGCGTTCTCTTATCTCTGTTCGCAGGATCAGTTTCTATGTACTTTGAAGCTAGAAATATATATTAAAAAAAATTTTTAAGTATTTAAAATAGTTATTACCATTTTCTCTACTCCCTCTCCCCCCACAAATAACTACCTTCAGTAGAAACTTACTTCAAACTTTCCGTGAATTAAAAAAAAAATCAATAAATAAATAGTCAGTTACATCCAGTTCTGGGTAAAATAGGTGGGCATGATGCATTTCCTCTCAGCCCCACCTCAGGTTTTCTAGATATCTGCAATGAATATTCATGAGATTGATGTGCCTGCACTGCTTCCTCTGCATGCATATTTCTCTGATACATATTCACTGTAGATATCTAGAAAATCTGACTGGAGTTCTTCCAGGTCAGGTTTGTGAACCACTGAATGCTTACCTGGTGAGGAGCCCCAAGTCTTGCTAGCTGAAGACATCCAAACCTCACCATAACTCTGTTCATTCAAGCACGGCAGTCAGTGGTAGCTCTTGATACTGGTAACCCCCGCATGCTTGGTTCTGTGAGGTACCAGTGTCAATGGCTTGGAGTGCTGCTGCTGACTCCTGCAATTGGCTGAGAGAAGTTATGGTGGGCTTCAGCTGGTGTGGCTTGGGATTGTTGGCAACTACACCAAGGGTGCACCACTGCTGGGTGGCCCCAAGTTAAAAGTGGATGGTCCTAAGCCCCCACACCTACACCCCTGGGTACATTCCCACATCAGTCTTCAAGATCATCTAATCACTCCGTAAGAAGGGTAAGGAAGAAGGGACAACAACAGCCATTGCAAAAATGTGACAGTTATGGACCAGTTTCCTAGCTGATTATTACAGGTGCCCAAGAGAATTTTGATACATGACCCCCAGTCCAGGCCCATCATTGCAATCCTAATTAGGTAGCCTGAAAGGGGGGGGGGGGGGCATATACACTAGCAGAAAAGTCACCTGTCTGGCCTTCTGTTATTCTTATCAAATCTTCTCATACCATATGCTCCACACCATACATTATGTGCTCATTGGCAGCTAGTAATAGTTCCCTCTTTCCATCATAGCTGCCTTCAACTGTCATTGTAATTGTTTTCATTAGTTCATTGTAAGCTGCTTTGGGGCTGCTTTACGTGGCAAAAAGCGGGGTATAAATGATCTAAATAAATAAATATCTGGCTTGATTCTCTCTGTAATACCTGCTTTAGTATTGTTACACCCTCCCTTTGGAATTCCATCCTCTTCTCTATCAGAACAGAACCCACTTATCAAATTACAAATTTTAAGGTTTACTTGCTTACTGTAGCCCAGCGGTTCCCAAACTATGAGCCACTGCACCCTGGTGCACTGCAGCGAACTCTCAGGGGTGCCACGCAAATCCTGACCTCCCTGCCGCTTCTGTAGATGAGAACAGCAGCAGCTGCAAAAGTAGCTGTACCCACCCAAGGCCGGACTCTTCATACATGCGCTGATAATCCTGCCCCCTTGAAAATCACTTCCTGTACCGGGGCATAGCTGACAGCTGTGTAGGGAAAGTCTGGTCCCGCATGGCAGTTTGTTTTGCCACTGCTGCTGCACATCTAGCGCAGTGGCAGGGAGCCTGAAGTGGAGCTGGAGACAGAAGCATGTACCCGCCCCCCTCGAATCTGCTCCAGGTGAAGGTGAGCAGTGGAAAAAATTGTGTGGCGGGGAGGCAAAAGAGAACTGTGGCTAGGGGAGGGGTGGGTGGAGGTAAGCAGTGGAAAACAATGTGTGGTGGAGTACAGAACTGTGTGGCTGGGGGTGGTGGAGATCTATGTGGCCGGGGGGGGGGGGGGGCTGCAAAAAATTGATCAGACAATAAGGGTGCAGTGAACCAAAATAATTTGGGAACCACTGCTCTAGCCTTCAAGCAAAACTGACTCTCTCTGGCCTTTTACCTGTTAATTGACTTCCTGCAGTGCATTCCCTCCCTTTTGGATTTCCCTATCTACTATAATAAAAGGCACCTCCAACGTTCTGAAGCTGACTCCGTGGCTTCACTCAAGGGTTCGTAACGGTGTAGATCGCTCTCTGCCCCGCCCTCGCGTCTAAACATGATGACGTCGAGGGCGGGTAAAACACCGTAATGAACCAACGAAACCTTCAAGGAAGCCACGGAGTCAGCTTCAGAACGTTTGGCAAAGGTATGAGGAACATCGCTGGGTGGCTGCAGGGGAGAGAGCAGAATCGCTGGGTGGCTGGAGGGCGGGCCAGGGGAATAGATGGGTGGCTGAGGAGATGAGAATCGCTGGCTGGAGGGGAGAGAGGAGAATCACTGGGTGGCTGGAGGGGGCAGGGGAGAGAGGATAATCACACACACTCTCTCACACACACTCGCACGGTGCTGCCAACCACGCAGAGGAAGGGAGAGGCAGGGAGCCCTGAGACCACGGGGGGGGGGGAGGGAGGGAGGGGATCCTCAGACCTGAGAGGGGGAGGGGTCCTGAGACCACAGAGGGAGGGGAGGTATCTCTGTCACACACACTCTCTCACAGTCAGTGTCTTTCTCTCTCACTATGTCTCACATTCAGTCGCTGTGTGTCACACAGTCGGTCTCACACACTCGCTCTCATACACGCTCTCGGACTCACAGAGAGTCTGTGTATTGCACACATACTCTCTCACACACACCCTCTCTCACACAGTGTATCTGTGTGAAACATACTCACTCTCAGTCACTGTGTCTCACATACGCACTCGCACCCTGACTCACTCACTCTCTGTCACACACACACACTCGCACATTCACTCTCTCTCTCACACACACTCGCACATTCACTCTCTCTCACACACACTTTCTCAAACATACACACTCCCAGGAAAACCTTGCTAGCGCCCGTTTCATTTGTGTCAGAAACAGGCCTTATTTACTAGTTCCATTATAATTCTTTTCCTGTTCTTTCTTTCCTCATCATTTCCTCTGTCTTCTCTTATTTTTATTATTTTATTTTTTTAATCTTGTTTTTATTTTTATTACGTTATTACCCCATTTTAATTAATATTATAAACTGCTAAGATGTTTTATGATTCTGTAGTATATCAAATAAACTTGACCTTGACAAGGTACTTGCAGATGAAGGTTTGTAGTGGCAGGCGTCCAGCCCTGCTTCCAACAGGGCAGGAGGCTCGAAGCAGGAGGAAATGGCTGGTTCCAAAAAAAGGGGATTTTTCACTGTAATGTTTTTAGCAGTGCTGTCTTTCCATTGTCACATAGCTCAGGTGAGGGCTTGACAATTATCTCCACCCCCTCCCCTCCCATACAAATCTACAGAACTGAGCAAGATGAAAGATAGGCGTAGTGCCCAAGGGTGCACGGAGCCGCAGATAACATGGTGCCGTGCTCCGATGGGCATGCGCTCCGGGGCCAGCAGGGTGCTAGTGGGGGGGGGGGACGTTCCCGCCGTCCGAGGGCACCCCGCTGATAGGGGAGGGGAGATAGAAGGGGTTAAAAACCCCAGTTTGCAGGTTAGCATTTGCAACTCGGAGGGCGAGCCGCAGCCGTGCACGTTCCCAAAAAAAAAATAAAAAGAGGGCCGCACGGGGCGCGAGTCCAGGGCGGGCGATCGATCCCTTACCGTCACCAGCCATGTGCGTTTTTTCTCAGCTCCGGACGCAACTCAATATTCGGTCAGCTCTAGTAA
Organism: Microcaecilia unicolor; assembly: GCF_901765095.1. Taxonomy (NCBI): domain Eukaryota; kingdom Metazoa; phylum Chordata; class Amphibia; order Gymnophiona; family Siphonopidae; genus Microcaecilia; species Microcaecilia unicolor. The sequence continues at coordinate 278,515,440 of NC_044036.1, forward strand.
TCCGTCGCTTCCAGTTGGTCAAGTGCGCTGTAACTACTACAACCCGGACTTCGGGGAGGGCAGGGACCGGGATCTTCAGCCCCTCCGTATCCAAGCGCTCCGGTACGTGGCGAGTGGGGTCGGATTTAGTGAGAAGCGTGAATACAGTGGATTCACTGGATGCAGTGGCCGTTCTTGGCATTAGATGACTCTTTATGCTTTTGAAGTGACTTAAGCCTTTTTAGAAACATATTTTACATCCGGCAGTCTGCAAATTCTCAGCTAAGGGAAATGCAGATGAAGGGCCTTTTTATTTACTGAGGCAGACAAAAAACAAAACAAAAACATGATGCAATGCAAGTGAATGTGGTGTGGGGCCAGAGTGAAGCGGGTGCACGGTTTCCCTTCCCATTTCTCGAGATCCTTACATGATTGCAGAGAGGCCGTAAGGACGCGAGAGAGGCAGGTATCATGCGCCACGGACACGGTGGCGTCTCGGGCCCGTGCAGCCCAGGTGGACAGAGTGCCACGCGGTCTGAGCGGAGTTCGATGGGAGAGTCGCGTGCAGGGATCCCGGCCATATTGGGATGGGAAGAACAGAGGGCGGCCATCTTAGTAAGAGCAGTTGTTTGCTTAATCCCTCCCTATTTCCACTCAAAGCAAAACAAGCAAACCTAGGAGCTGCTGCAGGGAGGTTTAATGAACAGGAGTGTAAGTGAGCCTATCTAATCTGCGGCGCGGTAAGCATAGAGGCCAAGTGGTTGATCGCTGTTCCTACTACCCCTAAGCAGCCGTCATCCAGTACACTCAAACAATGCAAAAAAAAAAAAAAATCCTATCTTTCCTCCACCCACCCAGTTGAAGATGACACCTTCAAATTACTCTTCACTATTCTGTGGGTTTATGTTCCTCACTTTGGCCAGGTGCACCCTCCATTCCAGAGGAATATCCAGTGTACCTGAATGTAACTAACTCACCTTGAGCTACTACTGAAAAAGGTGTGAGCAAAATCTAAATAAAGTGAAATCTCTGGGTGTAATTTAAAGTGTAGGTGCACTGACAATTGCCACCAAGTCAGTGGGTGGCAGTAAGGTTGGCTCCCTGGTGCTGGATGGAGCAATGAAAAAGGTGCAGGAAGAGACTCAACTGTAACGTGCCCCCTCCCCCTCACTTTCCCCATCCTGCCCAGAATTTATTACCAGACGCTAAAGCTTCTTTCTTTTCTTCATCTTGGGCGTCATTGCCAATCCACACAAACACCTATACGGTAAAAATAAACACAGGTTATAAATGTCATGTGGTGTACGAAAGTACAAAGTTTCACTGTTACTTGGGAGGAATTTATGGTATGACCTTAGCTCTAACTTGTGCTGTCTTGTTAAGGAAGCAGACAGAACTAAACACAACAGTCACTTGCTGGTCCCAGAATATATGCTGTACAGTGGAAAAGACAGAGTTTTGTCCACACGGGCAGAGTCCTCACACATGGAACTTTTCAGGAATACAGCAAGAAACCCTTATGATTTTTCTAAACAGAAAGCAGCTGTGGTCTAGCTAAGAAATCTGTGATTCTTAACCCAGTCCTCAGGACAGACCTAACCAGTCAGGTTTTTAAGATATCCACAATGAATATGCACGAGATAGACTGCATGCTATGGTGCTAGTGCATGCAAATGTAGCTCATGCATATTCATTGTGGATATCCTGAAAACCTGATTGGCTAGGTGTTTCTGGAGGACTGGGTTGTGAGTCCCTGCTCTAAAGGAATTCTGTTAGGGGGGGGGGAGGTTGGAGAGGACTCTATGACAACACACACCTGGTCCCAGGTGTCAAGGAGCATGACATCATCGGTTGCTAGGTCATCCTGAGTGATCTCACCAGGTACTTCTTCAATCTGAAAAATAGGAGGCAGCAGGTTTGAGAGGATCAAACACACCTGTGTGTAGTTGGCCTATGCTGCCCCCTTATGGCTATAGAAGGAAAATCGTTTCACCAAGTCTATTTAAAGTGTATCAGTTTATATGGGTTTCCCCCCCGAATAAAATTACAATGCTGGCCTCTGTTGCCCTGCAGACAAGTGTGTGTGTGTTAGCATGCCTTTTACAATAGATGTTCATTACAGAAGTGAAACATACAATGAATCGACCAGTCTTATTAGAGCATGCAAAGAGGCGTGGAGGATGGGCATTCAGTCGGTCCTTCAGTCTTGGAGATGTACGATACGCTGCTTTCCCTCCCAAAGCTGCCCAGAAATCATCTGTGGAAATAGAGAACAAGAAACGTTACATCCAGTCATTCTTCAGCAAATGATTCTACCGTTCTTTAGGAAACTCGCACCAGACTTGTGCACCCATAGGAAAGTGTGCATAAACAAGAACCCCACGTCAGGGGCATAGAGAGCAATTACTTAATGTGAGTAAACTTAGAGGCTTTTACAATGTGTTTGAAGGTGCTTTCAATATTGTTCATAAGTTTATATATTTATGAGTTCAGGGTAGGTTGCAGACTTTTATGAGTTTCTGACATAGTAATACAGTAGGTGACGGCAGAAAAAGAACTGTACGGTCCCATCCAGTCTGCCTAACAAGATAAACTCATATGTGCTACTTTATATGTATACCTGACCTTAACTTGTATCTGCCATTTTCAGGGCACAGACTGTAGAAGTCTGCCCAGCACTAGCCCCGCCTGCCAACCACTAGCCCCACCTCCTAACCACCAGTGCTAAGCTTCTGAGGATCCATTTCTTTTGAACAGGATTCCTTTAAGTTTATCCCACGCATTTTTGAATTGTGTAACCGTTTCCATCTCCACTACCTCCCGCGGGAGGGCATTCCAAGTATCCACCACTCTCTCTGTGAAAAAATACTTCCTGACATTTTTCTTGAGTCTGCCCCACTTCAACCTCATTTCATGTCCTCTAGTTCTCAAGGACAGATGTGTAAAGGTTATTTTTGCACCCTTTTGGATAGTTTGAGCAACTGAAGGGTTTATTTTCAAAACCCACCAAGTCCACTTTTGGCAAAAAAAAAAAGAACTATAGTTTCATATGCACAAAGGATATTGTTATCTACCAGTGTTATTAATTGTTGTGAGCAAAAGTGTATTTGTCTTTCGCCTGCAGCCAACTTAAAATAAGACTTGTTTCCAAAATCAGCTAAGTGCAGGCGAATGTTAATTCCAATACCAGTTAAGTCCTGTAGCCAATAGATGAGGCTCTAGCAAATCCTATGACTGGCCCGGAGGCTAGCGCAATATTGCATTTCCTCTAAAGTCTAACTATTGATCCAGAACCAAAGAAGACACAGTTGTTTTCTGATGCCTGTGCACTACAAAATCACTGGTGTGTATAAAAACTCTGTACGTCCCTGGTGCAACCTTGGGGGATAACATGGCCACGTTGGGCTTTTAGGAGGGAATTCTACAACTGGGGGCATCCATGTAGGTGCTATGACGATGTATGGTAGCAGTTTATGCTATACGTGACTAGGTTCCATTATAGAACCCAATGCTGGCATATGTAACATTCAGACGCCCCCAGTTACACCAGTCCTACAGCTGGAGTAAGTGTAGAAACATAAATGCAGCAGGGACACACATAGTTTACAATATTCTGTAAATTATGTATGCAAGAGCCTCACCCTAAACTACCTTGCAAATACCCACTATGGAGTCCTTTTACAAAGCTGCGGAAGAAAGTAGCCTTGGTGAGTCTTTATGCGAGTCTTTCCCGTGCACTAAGGCCAAGTTTACCACTGCCGCGAGTGTCCATTACCAAAAATTAGAGCTGAGCTCTTACCACCCTCTATTTTGTAGGCGGTAAGAACTCACACACTAATCCCATGCTAATCAGTTAGCGTATAGTAATGTAGATGCACTAACTGATCAATGCAGAAACGTCCCTTCTCGCCTCCAAAAATAATTTTAAAACATTTTTTTTAGCGCATGGTTTGCACATGCATGTTTGGAGTTTACCGTGGGACGCCTGTGCACGTTCCAGGGTAAGCCCTTTTAAGCTGTGGTAAGCACATGCTAGAGTTTACTAAAGCTTAGTAAAAGGAGTCCTATGTAAGTTAAGCGGGAATTTGCAGAAAAGCATTTAGGCCCCTGCTATCACTTAGGTGCGTATGTGCACACATACAATAAATGAATGAAGTCTAGACATTTAGGAGCGCAATGGCAGGAAGATGATCAAAAGCAAACGTCGGCGCTAGAGGCTGTTAGCACCGGCGTTTGCTACCGCCCCATGATCAGAGCCTTCGAGCGCGTGAAACAACACGCTCGAGGGCTCTTAGCGCAAGTAGCATGCAAATGCATGCTAAACAGGGCTCTTAGCGCAAGTAGCTTGCAAATGCATGCTAATCAGCGCTTAATGCATTGATCCCCAATGATCAGCGACCAGCGCGCCAAAGATTGGGTCGCTGGCTGCTACAAACCCGCCAGCTCCGAGCTGGCTTTAGGGTTTGCAGATCTTTGGGGAGGAATGGTGAGCCCTGTCCACATGCATTTGCGTGCTGGCAGGCCCCCATTCTCCCCTGCAGCAAACCTGCCAGCGAGGGCAGTTGAGGACATCCAAAATTTGGACGTTTCTGTGACGGGGCAGTTGAGGACGTCCAAATTTTGGACATTTCTGCAATGGGCAGTTAAGGACGTCCAAAATTGGATGTGTCTATGAGAAAGACAAACGTCCAATTTTGGACGTCCTTAACTGCCCATTGCAGAAACGTCCAAAATTTGGACGTCCTCTACTGGCCCCTCTCAGAAACGTCCAAATTTTGGACGTCCTCAACTGCCCCGTGGCTATAACTCCAACAGCCCCTTGAAATTTGGCCATCACTGCAGCAGGGCAGTTGAGGACGTCCATCTTCCGATTTAAAGATGGGCGTCCTTCTCTTTTCATTGGTCTCCAGCCCAGACCTGTCAAACAAGTGCGGGAGGATTGTGCTGAGCGCATGCTCAGGCACAATTCTCCCGCACTTCTACCCCATGTTCAGAGATAATTGCGCTGCTTAAATTTGCATGCATTATCTCTGATCATAGGTATAATAGCGCCCCGCGCTGTTCCAGCGCTATTTTAGAGCGCTGTTTGGAACAGCGCGGGACTTTTGATCATCTGCCTGTGGGTGTGTACGTGTGTGCCTAGATCATAGAATTGCCCTTTTAAGGATTATATGTTCAAATGTTTTTTTTTGTTTAATACATTTATATTTATTGGTTCATTCTTCAAAGGAAGGGGAGATGCTGGCCACGTGACCTATATATGTCATCAGATGGGGGTGAAAGTTAGGATGCAACTTGAAACCGATTTATACATGAGTATTTATGGTAATTTGCTCCACCTGAAGAAGGCCTTCATTTTGCAAGATGTGCTGCATTAAAGGTTGTCTTCTGATTGATAAATATTGCCACCTGCTTATAAGCGGTATAATTTTACAACATTCTATTTGATTCATATGTTTATCTTTGTTCCGCATTTTGGCCCTCTTGTCTGCAAGGTTCTGGTCTCTTGTTATAGTTGCTGAGGGATTCTGATTTTTGGTTATAACTAAAAAACACCAACAGAGAACTTTCAATGCAAAAACTGGGTTTTCCATTTATAACCAATAAACATCAAAAAGACTAGAAATAACTTTTTTCTATACTTTACACCAATCACAAAACCAAAACAAAAGGAAAAACCATATGCTCAGAATACCAGGCAAATCCTAGTTGAAGAAAACCTGTTAATATAATCACTGCACACAGAAAAAACCTTTACTGCTTGCAAAAAATACTCTTCACATTGGTTATATAATTGTCTCTACCCAAAACATACAAACATACCTATATTTTTTGTACAGTGTTTGTCACTCCGAGGCCTGCAACCAACTCATAGCCTAATACAAATCAGAAACATTTCAATCTGATTCATGGTTCAACAACCTCTTCCCTCCCCCTGGATCCACCCAAGCAAAATCTGACAGATTTCTCAACTGAATCTGAGATTGCATCTTTGGAAAAAGGTTTAGGAAGCAATTGGATAAGAAAATAAAATACCCATACTCTGAGCTTTCATTTTAAGAAGTTCACACGCCCCCATGGTAATTACCCCTTTCCTAATTTACACCACAGTTGCAGTTTGAAATCTAGAACTGCCTATGAATAATGATAAACCTTCCTTTCTGAAAGAAACTGCCCCAACTAGCACTCCCTGGGGCTTGTGCTTCTCACTTCCGGTTTATAATCTTGGGTGTTCACGCAGGACAGAGAGACTGTCTCTTTGTCTATGACAAAGTGGGGAAGAGGAACCACAGGAATAACAGAAAGCTTACAAATATTTCTGTCAGTAAAGCAGTTAATTTGTCAGGGTGGAGGACTTCCCATTCTGACAGCTCTTGTGGGAAGCACAACAATAGTTGGCGTCAAGCTCTTTCTACACCTACCCGTTTCTCGGCCTTCTGCGATGCTTGAAGCCCGCATTCCTAGGATGTTCAGCAGTGCTTGTGCTCCCTGCTTCTCTGCATCACTAGACCCCTGGCCAACCCAAACATAGCCAGCTGATGGTGTTTTTAGAACAAAGACGTCATTGGAGTTCAGGTTGCTGGCTGTGGCCTCCAACTGGAAAAGACTCAAATATCACTGACTCACATAATGCACTGGGAAGATTTTATATTGTTGGAGACACTCCAAAGCAAAAAGGGAGTGTTCAGGGCATAGCTGACCAAACTGGCACTCATACTCAATCCCACATACACTCAAAAGGCATAGCTCCCCACCCACCATCCTGCCAGTCCCAGACCTTTGGCACCTATAGTCAAAAAACAGTTCCCCATCAGCAGCCTAATGATTATCCCACAATATACAATATTTCAAAGGTGTTTGCAAATAGATCAACTAGTCATAACCATAGGTGAGAACTGCATAGTGCACAGCAATTTGTAGCATAGAACAACAGTTGATAGTCTGACATGGAAAGGTTCTACACCATTGACCTTGACAATTTTGATTCCTAAGCATAAACTGTGACCTGTTTAAGCAAGAAATCTTTGAACAAAAATGTGCATACACAAGTTAGTTCTACATTCAAAAAGTGTTCTTGTCTCAGTGGTACCTCAATTGCTCTGGTGCAGCCAGAAGAGCTGGCTCGAACTTGGAAGAGCCGCATTTCAGCAGGCTCTGTTTGACCACCTTCTCTCGATGTGCCACCTCTGTATACAACCAGCGGCTTCCCACCAAACATACTCATCAGGTGGGGAGGCTCCTTCCCCTGTACTACGCGAACCTGAAGGAGAGGGAGAGAAATATATCAGACAGGAAACTGTTGAATCGCCTCAGAAAACAAATGGACATCCACCAACAGGCACTGGAGATCTTCTCAATTTTTAGTCCACAGTAGAGCAAGTGAAGCAAGCATCTGCTCTGGTCTGGGAAGGGGAACCTGTTAAACAAAGAGATAATCTGTGTGGAAGTATATATATGTTAAACATAGATACATAGAAAGAGCATATAGTAGAGTCTTGATATTCGACTTAAACAGGACCAACCTGTTGGACAATACAGAGAACACTAATCAGCAAAGAAAATAAATTGTACAGCAGAGCCTGTCTCCTGCTCTTCAGCAACCAGCCATATGGCCTTATTTTCCTCACACTCTGTTTGGAGTAACCTCTCCCTTTCCCTCTGTAGTGACCTATCTTTGAAGAATTTCAAATCAAATCTAAAGGCCTGGCTCTTCCGGCAAGCCTTTGGGGAGATGGTGTAGCATGAGATCCCAGCTTCAGTGTTTCAATGTCTCCCGAGTCTTGGTTCTCCCTCTATGACTTTCTGTGTTCTCTGAGTGATCGAATGCCTTTCCTATCTTTTAATGGAGTTCCTTTTCCTTTTAAGTGTATGTTTTTAGTCTATACACTGCTCTGCTTTGTCAGCTAGAGAAGTCCAATAAGTCACAATAAACTATAAACTCGTGAAGCTAAGGAGGCGAGTGGCTCCTACAAACGTAAACAATTCTTTTTGAAGCTCTGTGACCGTTATTTGCAAATTCTGAGTCCTCAGGGCCGCAGCCTCCTTGTAAATAATTTATAATGCTAGGATCTGGTGGCCTGTGGGGTAGGGTCCTTTCTGGTGATAGGGTTTGGGGAGTCACACTTGGCTATTTAGGTGTACTGGGAGGGGGAGGGTGCAGGAGGAGAGAGGAGGGGGAGGAAGGAGAGTACGGACTTGGGATATGGACGTGGGGAGGGGTATGTTGGGAGGAGGAGGGGGGGGGGTCTTAAGTATATGGTTGACTGGGTAAAGGTTGGGAATGGGGAGCACAGCTAAGGGGATGGTATTTCATTCCTGTGGGTTCCTCATGATATGCTTTGTAACGTTCTTAACCATCTAGTTGCACTGTAGATAATAGTGAGGGTAGGAAGGGTTGGGGTGGGGTAGGAAGGGGAGAAAATAGACAGCATGTGGTTGATGGTACAATTGTCTTGTTCATACTTATTTCAGACAGTGATGTTTGCTATTCTGGCCTTTGGTGTTTATTGTATGTTCAACTTTGTTGTAGCACCAATAAAAATATTGAAGCATAAACTATAAACTTGTCTCTGTGTCCACGCCGACAGTAATGTGACAGAGAGCATCAGCAGTGGGGGATCAGCCAGCAGTTACATTTCGCAGCCTGCGGGCTGGCAGTCCCTGCTCTCTTTTGCTATTCTTTTTCTGGCTTGGCTGGCTGGCTGGCTTCCGCTCCAGACTCTTTGCCATCATTCGCTTCGACAGCATCATCCATTAGTTCAAACCCTGATGAGTAGATTGCGCTGCTCTTTAGTTATAGGGAGGAGGGTAGTAAAGGAAGCCTGTGGCTGGGAACCCCTTCCTGTGCATCACTGCAGCAGCTTCCTCCTCTTTGGCCTCTCAGTGGCTGCAAGCTCTACCCAGTGGCATTTGATAGAGAAGGGTTGATCCATGCTCAAACTCTCTTGAGTTTTCTTTCTTTCCTTTCTTCTTTTTTTTTTGTTAAGGCAATTTGAGCACAAATACAGCAATGGAGTCACCAGGGGCGGGGGGGGGGGGGGGGGGGGGGGGGTATGCTGGATAGCCGGATAGTCAGATAAGTGAAGGTCAGATAATCGAGACTGTACTGTACCTACTTTTATGCATGTAGGTGATCCCAGGGATGTAGTTTGGGCAGGGCTGCAATGTGCATGCATATTTTATTAAATATGTTAGCATACACACATCTTTAAACCTTCTTTGGAGCAGACACAAATCTGTACATTCCTGGGGATGGTTCTGAATGCCTATTTTATAAAGTGTTGACACTGAGGCTCATTTTCAAAACATGGTGTAATTTTGTAAGTGTATGTGCTTTGAAAATGAGCACCTTTCAACCTAAGATAAAAATTGGTGCTTTTTGTTTTTTCCACACTGGCATCCTGTCATTAAATGACCCCCCCCCCCCCCCCCCCCAATAATCACTTACTTTTTTTCCAGTGTTTTTCCAGTCTTGCCGTTGCCATGGATTTACCGCGGTAACAGTAATTGTGTCGCCAAAATCTGTCGCTTCTTTATCTTCAACATTAGCAAAATTTGCCCCTTCCTTTCTGAACATGCCACCAAAACCCTTATTCACACCCTTGTTACTTCTCGCTTGGACTATTGCAATTTACTTCTCACTAGTCTTCCGCTCAATCATCTTTCTCCTCTCCAATCTGTCCAGAATTCTGCAGCTCGACTTATTTTCCGCCAGAATCGTTATGCCCACTAGCCCACTCCACAAGTCACTTCACTGGCTCCCTGTCCGCTTCCATATACAGTTCAAACTCCTCTTACTGACCTTTAAATGCATCCATTCTATGACCCCTCACTACCTCTCCTCTCTCATCTCTCCCTACATTCCTCCCCGTGAACTCCGCTTTCTGAACAAATCTCTCTTGTCGTCCCCTTTCTCCCCCACCGCTAACTCCAGACTTCGTTCCTTTTATCTTGCGGCACCTTATGCCTGGAACCGTCTTCCCGAACCCATATGTCTAGCTCCATCTCTACCTGTCTTCAAATCTATGCTGAAAGCTCACCTTTTCACTACTGCCTTTGGCTCCTAACCGCTACTCATTTGCCCTCCTCCCCTGTTCCTCTTTACCCTGTAATTTCCTTGCCCGTAATGTCTTGTCTGTTTGTGTTACCTAGATTGTAAGCTCTTTGAGCAGGGACTGTCTCTCTATGTCAAATGTACAGCGCTGCGTGCGTCTGGTAGCGCTATATAAATGCTATTAGTAGTAGTAGTAGTAGTGTCCTTCTCTAATGCTGGGTCTTGAATCATCTTACCCCCATTCTCTTACTCCCATGCTCTTTGATAAACCTATTCCAACAGTTGAATCCTTTTGATAGCTGGGAATTATTATAGATGCCAGATTAACCTTATTTTATTTATTTTATTTTTTGTTACATTTGTACCCCGCGCTTTCCCACTCATGGCAGGCTCAATGCGGCGGGCAATGGAGGGTTAAGTGACTTGCCCATAGTCACAAGGAGCTGCCTGTGCCGGGAATCGAACTCAGTTCCTCAGTTCCCCAGGACCAAAGTCCACCACCCTAACCACTAGGCCACTCCTCCACTCCTTTGCTCAACAAATCTCCTCCGTTGTGAAGTAATTTTTTCTGGCATTTTAAAGTTAGATCAGCTTGTTACTTTTTGGACAAAGAAGCGTTACAAACTCTATACTACACCTTTGTCCCCTCACCTTGGGCTCTGGCCCCCCCCTACCGTCGAGGTCTGTCTACGCCCCTGGTGTCACTAGGCCTTCTTTATGGAAGGTGTCCCTTCCTTCTTACAATTAGAGTCCTCCTTTGAGAATTTCACATGTGGTCTTAACACACATCATTTCTGTGATGCATTTACATAGTAAGTGTGTATACTTACAGCCACCTTTCCCTCATTAAGTTTAAGAGCTGTCAATTGGAATATGCATGAAGGACAGGGGATGTTGGATTCTAGGACACACAGCCATACTTATTCTACCTTCTTTTCGTATTTAACATTGTAATTTCTCCTTTTATCCTCATTAATGTTGGCTGTACTCTGTTTCAGAATTATTGTAAGCTGTTCATAAGGTCTTCCCAGTGGGTGGGGTAACAAATGATAAATAAACTTAAAACCTTATGTTCTCACAGAAAAGTCAGAATGATGACAGGCCCAAGCTTGAGCCACACCTCTGCACTGGATCTGATTTTGTCATTTGTATTATCTAGGGCTGTACATCAATCAAAGCGTTGAAGCACACGATTAATCGTGATTAAATGTTTTAATCGCACGATTGATCGCATAAAGCACTCCCTCTCATATTTCTTCCTATACAGTGTAATAGATAGCAGATATAAATTCTCAAAACTGACATATTTCAATTACTAAACTAAAAATAAAATAATTTATCTTACCTTTCTTGTCTGGTGATTTTATCTTTCTAATCATCTCATTCCCTTTCTCTGGTTCTCCTTCCCTGTGCTACCAGCACAGTTCTTGCTCTGAACTCTGTTTCTAGGGCCTCCTGTCCATTCACTATTTCTTTTATTCTCCTCCTTCACATGCTGCCCTAAATCCACTTTTCCTTCTCCTTCTCAAATCTATCTAGTCTCTCTTCTCTCCCCTCCCCCTCCTCTCCAAGGGCACCATCTCCTCCAGTCTTTCTTCTCTCCCCTCCCCTTGCCCTCCTCTCCAGGGACACCACCTCTTCCCTTCCCTCCTCTTCAGGGGCACCATTTCTTCCATTTCCTCCCCCTTCCCCCACTGCGGTCCACATCTCTTCCTCTTTCTGCCAGCACCTTTTTCTGACTCCCTGCACCCGCCCTCACCACTAACACAGTCCATATCTCTTCTTCTCTCTGCACCTTTTTCTGATCACCCACCACCACCGTGGTCCACATCCCTGATTCTCTCTCCACCTTTTTCTAACCAGCCCCGCCACCGCGGTCCACATCTCTCCCTCTCTCTTTCTTTCTCCCAGTACCTCTGACCTGCAGCACTGAAGGCATGCTGCTTCACTCATCCGATCCACTCAAAGCCTCTCTCTGTAGTGTCCTGCCCGGAAACAGGAAGTTCTGTTAGAGAAGGTGGGACGCTACAGAAAGAGACTTAGAACAGATAAGCGAAGCAGCATGCCTTCAGTGCTGCAGCGGGTAAGACAAGCAGCAGAAACTTTTTGTACGGTGAGGAGGAAAATAGCAATGTTGGAACAGGGTGAGACCTGCCTTTAATGTGCATTCAAATTTTTAATACACGTTAACCATTTAGGGCCAGATTCTATATATGGCACCTAAAATTAACGCATGCTAGGTAACTATGCCTAAGCGTATTCTACATACAGTAGATTTACATGTAGTATTTATGATATGCTTAAGCATAGTTAATGCGACTGAATCTATTCACATCCATTTACCAAAGAAAAGCTGGAGTAAATCCCTGCGCATAGATTTACACGCACTGGCCTATATTTTATAACAATGCACGTAGATTTTAGAACGCCCACGAAACACCCATTTCCACGCCCCTAACCACATCCCTTTTTGCCTGTGCATGTTAGAATTTAGGTGCAGTACATTACAGAATACGCTTAGCAATGTATGCGCATAAATTCTAATTTTTGCCAATTAGTGCTCATTATTGCTTGTTAAAAGCTGTTAACAATGCTTGACAGCTTGTTACAACAATTAATCTACACACCTAGTTATAAAATACGCCTAGATTTACATGTGATCTAGGCACGCTACATAGATACCAGGGATAAACGTGTTAATCACGTTATTAATGCATTAAATGTACTGCCCTAGTATTATCTGATGGCAAATTTCAAAGCCATTTACCTGGGTAAACAGCTCAGGTAAACTGGTCTCTCTCAAAATTGCTCCCCTCCCGTGCCTGATTGAAAGTACACATGGGCTTCCACAGTGTGCCCACTTTTAAATGAATGGATTTTCAGGAAAGTGTTCCCATGGTAGATTTAATTTTTAAATCCAAGACCAGTGTTTTGCATGAAAATTTAGTCTGCACAAAACACGTACTTTGAAAGCTGGCTAGAAGGGCCAGGGTGAAAACACAAATAGAAGTAGATCTACAGCCACATGGGCTCTTTCAAGCCTTTTCTCCATAATACTTACAACATCAAACAGATTTATCTGAATGCCATGCATTTTGCCACGTCACAAATTTTACATCTTACCCTTGTTGCTATGAACAGATTTTCTGAGAAAAGGTGTGGAATGTTTACTCAAGTCTTGAGGATTTTGGCTGACTTTATCGTCAAGTGGAGACGGTATACAAAAGCACAAAACTATCATTCCAACCCTTAACATTGCAGAAATCTACCATCTTCAGAGAAACTGATGTATGCTGAAGATAGCCTATGACCTCTGTGGGCACAGTGATTATAACATTATAAACTCTTAGTGTCAAGAAAACACAATAGTGGTTCAAAATGATGAGGAAATAACACAGTCTCTGAACACGCTCCAATCAAGTGTTAAACTTAAACAGGGCACATTAAGAGCAGTAGCTGTGGATATGGGAAAAAGGACAGTCAAGGTGAGATGATGGCATTTTGTTATACTGTGCCAGCATGCTGAGGTGGCGCAGTGGTTAGAACAGTTGCCTTGTTATTCCAAGGTTGCAGATTCAAATCCTAGCAGCGGTACCTTCTCTTGGTTATAATGTGTCAGGGCAGGTGGGGGAGGGGGGGGGTGTCAGGTGTGGTTTCTCATACTGCAGGCACTGTGTGAGGTTTCCAAGCTCTGTGACCATCTCCCACTTAACAGAGTTTTCCCAGTTAGGGATCTCAGTCTTGAACCTGAACTTTTTAACTTTCACTCAAGGATCACACCAAGGAGATAAAAACCAAAAGCCCCCATAGTTGAGACAGTTGGTTCTCTTACTAAGGCCAAACAGCTAGTTTGTTTGAGAGAGGGGGTGGTTGTGTGGGGTGGAGTAGATCTGTTAACATGTGAAACTGCAGGGCATTAAAATTCCTCCTCCACAACACTACAAGCCAGTCTAGGTTTCAAGGGTCAGGGACACTCATGTCCAGACATGCAAAAATACCTGCAACCTTGATAGACTGCCAAAGTTCTGCAGGGACACAAAGGGAGACAGCAGATTATCTTTCTTTCTTTTGATTACCTTTGGCTGCAAAAAGGGTAATTTTAAACAACAGACTAACTTATGCATCAGATATATTCACACATTACACTATGGGCTATGAGGTGCTGGGAAGCACTTTATCAAAGACTATTTCTGCACATTAAAACACTATTTTTCCCACAGAAATGCTTTTTTTTTTTTTTTAATAATTACCCTGTATGTGGAATTATTACACACTGCTTGCTGGACTGTTTCTTAAATACATTATAGTATGAAAAGAAGCACTTCTACCAATGATTTTCACTCCCACTCCTCAAGGGCCGCTGATGGGTCTGGGTTTCAGGACATCCCTATTAAATATGCATATGCATGAGAGAGATTTTCATACAATGCAGGTAATATCAGTGGCGTAGGAAGGGCGGGGCGGTGGGGGCGGTCCGCCCCAGGTGTCAGCGGGTGGGGGGGTGCTCCGGACAGCCCTCGTCTCCTGCCCCCTTCATTTTTTTTTAAATCCATTGCAGCGACGCAGGCAGCGCTTCACGTCTGCCCTGCGTGTGCTGTGAAGATCGAAAATCACCTCGTTAGCGTCGGGCCTTCCCCCGTTGTGTCCCGCCCTCTTCTGAGGTAACTTCCTATTTCCTCGAGGGCGGGACACAACGGGGGAAGGCCCGAAGCTAACGAGGTGATTTTCTATCTTCACAGCACACGCAGGGCAGACGTGAAGCGCTGCCTGCATCGCTGCAATGGATTAAAAAAAAAACGAAGGGTGATGGCAGGAGACAGGGCTCTGTCGGCTCTCCACGAGGGGGGACAGGGAGCTCAGAGAGGAGAAGGGGTGGGGGTGTTCAGAGGGGAGAAGGGGTGGGGGAGCCCAGAGGGGTGTTCAGAGGGGGGAAGGGGATTGGGAAGGGGTGGGGGAGCCCAGAGGGGTGTTCAGAGGGGAGAAGTTGATTGGGGAGGGTGGGGGAGCTCAGAGGAGAGCTCAGAGGGGAGAAGGGGAAGGTGGGGGAGCCCAGAGGGGAGAAGGGGATTGGGGAGGGAGGGTGGGTGAGCCCAGCGGGGTTCTCAGATGGGTGCTCGGAGGGGAGAAGGGGATTGGGGAGGGTGGGGGAGCCCAGATGGGCGCTTGGAGGGGAGAAGGGGATTGAGGAGGGGTGGGGGTACTCAGAGGGGAGTGCTCAGATGGGAAGAAGGGGATTGGGGAATGGGGTGGGGTGGGGGTGCTCAGAGGGGAGTGCTCAAATGGGAGAAGGGGTCTGAAGCTGGAACTGGGGTCTGACAAGGGGCAGGAGGGAAAATGGGTCCATGCCTGGGGCAGGTGGGAGAATGGGTCTGGGGCTGAAAAGGGGGGATGCAAGGCATGTGGTGGATGAAGGGGGCTGGAACTGGGGGCTGAAAAGGGGACAGGGAGAAGTGGCTGGGGGCTGAAGCTCGGGACTAATGGAAGAAAAGGGCTGGGGACTGGTGGGATAGTGGGGCTGAAAAGGGGGGCAGGTGGGAGATGTGGGCTGGGGCTGGAACCAGGGGCAGGTGGAATAAGGGGGCTGGAACTAGGGGCTGAAAAGAGGGGGCAGAGAGAGAGGGGGCATACCTTGGATGGAAGGGGGGAGTGTGAGGGAGGGCAGACCCTGGATGGATGGATGGGAGAGGGAGGGCAGACGGTTTGAAGGGGCAGAGAGAAAGGGCAGATAGTGGGTGGAAGGGGGAGAGAGAAAGAGGGCAGACTAGGGCAAATGGTGGATGGAAGGGGCAGAGATAGAGGGCAGATGTGGATGGAAGGGAGAGAGAGAGATGGCAGACTAGGGCAGATGGTGGATGGAAGGGGCAGAAATGGAGGGCAGATGTGGATGGAAGGGAGAGAGAGGGCAGACAGTGGATGGAAGGGACAGAGAGAGAGGGCAGACAGTGGATGGAAGGGACATTAGAGAGGGCAGACACTGGATGTCAGAGAGAGAGAGAGAGCGCGAAGACAGATGCTGGATGGAAGGAAGACTGAAAAGAAGATGAGGAAAGCAGAAACCAGAGACAACAAACTGTAAATAAAATACATATTTTTATTTTTTTGCTTTAACATGTAAATAAGGTAATCTTTTTATTGGACTAATTTTAATACATTTTGACTTAACTTTCAGAGAACAAAACCCCCTTCCTCAGGTCAGGATAGGATACTGTAACAGCACAATACTGTATTGACCTGAGGAAGGAGAATTTGGCCCCTGGAAGCTAAATGTATTAGTCCAATAAAATGGTATTATTTTATTTTCTGTATTTGTTTTATTTCTATTTGTTAATTTGTAAAGTGGTGATTGGTATTTGTTAGTTTTTTTCAAATTTACATCTGCTGTCTTTATATTTTGCACAGTACTAGGGGACATTTTCTGTTTCTTTGGTGTTGCATTGTATACAGAGTCTGGCATCGGGGGTTCAGTTTAATTACCCGCATATAGACTGGGTTAATGTAACATCTGTACACGCAAGGGACATAGGATTTCTTGATGAAATCAAGGACAGCTTCATGGAACAGCTAGTTCAGGAGCCGACAAGAGAAGGAAAAATACTAGACTTAGTCCTTAGTGGTGCTCATGATCTAGTGCAGGGGGTAACGATACGAGGGCCGCTTGATAACAGTGATCATAATATGATCGGTTTTGATATTGGCATTGAAGGAAGTGAAACTAGGAAATCAAGTACGCTAGCGTTTAACTATAGAAAAGGTGATTACGACAAAATGAGAAAAATGGTGAAAAAAAGACTGAAAGGAGCAGCTCGCAGAGTAAAAAACTTGCATCAGGAGTGGATGCTGTTTAAAAACACCATCCTGGAGGTTCAGGACAAATATATTCCACGTATTAGAAAAAAGGGAAAAAAGACTAAACGTCAGCCGGCGTGGCTAAACAGTAAGATAAAGGAAATCATTAGAGCCAAAAAACAATCCTTCAGAAAGTGGAGAAGAGAACCAACTGAAAGTAACAGGATAGATCATAAGGAATGCCAAGCCAAATGCAAAGCGGAGATAAGGAGGGCAAAAAAGGACTTTGAGAAGAAATTAGCGTTGGAAGCAAAAATACATAGTAAAAATTTTTTTAGATACATTAAAAGCAGGAAACCGGCCAAAGAGTCGGTTGGGCCGCTGGACGAAAATGGTGTTAAAGGGGCGATCAAGGAGGACAAAGCCGTAGCGGAGAAATTAAATGAATTCTTTGCTTCGGTCTTCACCGAGGAGGATTTGGGGGGGACACCGGTGCCGGAAAGAATATTTGAAGCGGGGGAGTCGGAGAAACTAAACAAATTCTCTGTAACCTTGGAGGATGTAATGGGTCAGTTCAGCAAGCTGAAGAGTAGTAAATCACCGGGACCTGATGGTATTCATCCCAGAGTATTAATAGAACTAAAAAATGAACTTGCGGAGCTACTGTTAGAAATATGCAATCTGTCCCTAAAATCGAGTGTAGTACCGGAAGACTGGAGGGTAGCCAATGTTACTCCGATTTTTAAGAAGGGTTCCAGAAGAGATCCGGGAAATTATAGACCGGTGAGTCTGACGTTGGTGCCGGGCAAGATGGTGGAGGCTATTATTAAGAATAAAATTGCAGAGCATATACAAAAACATGGACTGATGAGACAAAGTCAGCACGGATTTAGTGAAGGGAAGTCTTGCCTCACCAATCTAATGCATTTTTTTGAGGGGGTAAGCAAACATGTGGACAATGGGGAGCCGGTTGATATTGTATATCTGGATTTTCAGAAGGCGTTTGACAAAGTGCCGCACGAAAGACTCCTGAAGAAATTGCAGAGTCATGGAATCGGAGGTAGGGTATTATTATGGATTAAGAACTGGTTGAAAGATAGGAAGCAGAGAGTAGGATTGCGTGGTCAGTATTCTCAGTGGAGGAGGGTAGTTAGTGGGGTCCCGCAGGGGTCTGTGCTGGGTCCGTTGCTTTTTAATGTATTTATAAATGACCTAGAGATGGGAATAACTAGTGAGGTAATTAAATTCGCCGATGACACAAAATTATTCAGGGTCGTCAAGTCGCAGGAGGAATGTGAACGATTACAGGAGGACCTTGCGAGACTGGGAGAATGGGCGTGCAAGTGGCAGATGAAGTTCAATGTTGACAAGTGCAAAGTGATGCATGTGGGTAAGAGGAACCCGAATTATAGCTACGTCTTGCAAGGTTCCGCGTTAGGAGTTACAGATCAAGAAAGGGATCTGGGTGTCGTCGTCGATGATACGCTGAAACCTTCTGCTCAGTGTGCTGCTGCGGCTAGGAAAGCGAATAGAATGTTGGGTGTTATTAAGAAGGGTATGGAGTCCAGGTGTGCGGATGTTATAATGCCGTTGTATCGCTCCATGGTGCGACCGCACCTGGAGTATTGTGTTCAGTACTGGTCTCCGTATCTCAAAAAAGATATAGAAGAATTGGAAAAGGTACAGCGAAGGGCGACGAAAATGATAGTGGGGATGGGACGACTTTCCTATGAAGAGAGGCTGAGAAGGCTAGGGCTTTTCAGCTTGGAGAAGAGACGGCTGAGGGGAGATATGATAGAAGTGTATAAAATAATGAGTGGAATGGATCGGGTGGATGTGAAGCGACTGTTCACGCTATCCAAAAATACTAGGACTAGAGGGCATGAGTTGAAGCTACAGTGTGGTAAATTTAAAACGAATCGGAGAAAATTTTTCTTCACCCAACGTGTAATTAGACTCTGGAATTCGTTGCCGGAGAACGTGGTACGGGCGGTTAGCTTGACGGAGTTTAAAAAGGGGTTAGATAGATTCCTAAAGGACAAGTCCATAGACCGCTATTAAATGGACTTGGAAAAATTCCGCATTTTTAGGTATAACTTGTCTGGAATGTTTTTACGTTTGGGGAGCGTGCCAGGTGCCCTTGACCTGGATTGGCCACTGTCGGTGACAGGATGCTGGGCTAGATGGACCTTTGGTCTTTCCCAGTATGGCACTACTTATGTACTTAATCTATAGTGGATTAGGGTGTATCTGTGTTTGTGAAAAAGACATGGCTTTCGGTTGGCATTGACTGTGCAGGATTGACGATCTGTACTATTCTGTCTGTTTTCGTTTAACAATAGGTGAATTGATGTTCTAGTGTTCACTGTAGTGTTTAAGATGCTTTCCTTTTCCTTGTGTGACTCGTACAAATTACTGCTTATGGTATGGTATAATTGCTCTATATATAGGTCCTGAGTGTTTTGTATTCTCGGTATACCTTGTACTGGATTTGGGGGGGGGGGGGGGGGGGGGTTAAAAAATGACCGGCCCCGGGTGTCAACTACCCTAGCTACGCCACTGGGTAATATGCCTTCAAATCTCTCATGCATATTCATTAACACAGCCTACTATTTTGGGCATATAGTTACAACTATTTCTATACATGAATCACAAGTAAGTATGCAATCCAATAATAGTCTTTATTCATTACAAGCTTCATAAATTTTCTTTTAAAACTTTTAACACATTTGGTCATCATTCAGCTCAATCAAACTACACATAGTTAAGCTTCATACTTTTTCCAATAATTTATATCCAACCTCCTTGTATAATCCTTAATAGGATAACATGATTTATAGATTTTAATGAGTAATATTCTTTAGATTATTCAGTGGCGTACCAAGGGGGGGCAGTGGGGGTGGTCCACCCCGGGTGCACGCCGCTGGGGGGGTGCTGTGCGCCGGTCAGCTTCATTTGTTTCCATGCTCCCTCTGCCCCGGAACAGGAAGTAACCTGTTCCGGGGCAGAGGGAGCATGAAAACGAATGAAGCTGACTGGCGCGCAGCACCCCCCCCAGCAGCGTGCACCTGGGGGGGGGGGGGGGGCGGGTCGCGCTGCACCTGGGGGCGGGGCGGATCGTGTCAGCCCCCCTAGGAACACCACTGAGATTATTTGAGAAAAGTTTGTATAGGGAAGGAATAATAGGTATAGTACCTTTGACATTGATAAATGTAATTATTATCTATATAAGGAAGAAGTTTGGAGATAAATTATTGGAAAAAGTCTGAAGCTTAACTGTAGGTAGTTTGAGTGAGCTGGGTGAATGTCTTTTAAATTAGCAGGATGAATAATGAATGTGATAAGAAGTTTTTAAAAGAAAATTTATGAAGCTCGTAATGAATAAAGAATGTATTACTGGATTTCATAGTTACTTGTGATTCATGCATATGAATTAAGGATATCCTAAAAACCTGGCCTATCAGTGACCCTTGAGGACAGAGAGTGAAGACCTTTAGATTGTAAGCTCTCTTGAGCAGGGACTGTCCTTCCCCATGTTTAAACTTGTACAGCGCTGCGTAACCCTGGCAGCGCTATAGAAATGCTAAGTAGTAGTAGTAGTAGTAAGACCGAGGGCTTAAAAAAACATCATTCAGCTCTGTACCATCATAGAGCTGTAAAATACAGCAAGTCAAGGTAGTCCATGTACAAAATGGTGCTCAGAAAAAAAGGTTGCTTTTAGCCCCCTCCCCTTTCTTTTTTGGGTAAGTGTGCTCAGAGACTAAAAAGATCACTAAGAAGGTCAATTTCGGCTCTCTGTGTCAGGTTAAAGATAACTTTATGAATTTCTTTTTTTTTTTTTTTAATTTTAGGAAACTTTTATTTTGTTTTTACATTTTTTTTTAGATTTGGTTTGGATTGATTTCCCCCCCCCCCCCACTTTTCACAAGGGCACTTTGAATGGACTGTGTCAGCATTACCACACTGGCAGCCGCTAGAACGGCTTTGTAAAAGGGGGAGGTTTTGTTTGGATGCCTGCTCTGTCCTATTTTGTTATGGATTTCCTAACTACATTGTTTTAATCTTGTACACCACCTTGACTTGTCTATACAAATAAAGCAGTATAGAAAATCCTAATAAACCATAAATTTTAAACCATTATGGTGCTGCTGCTCCCACCTGGCTTGGTGCCATGCTTGCTCACCCCTTGTGACAGACCTGAATAGTCACAGACTTCCTTATGGGCTTTTACTCAGTGTATCTTATCTTCATATTCAGGCAGTAAAAACAAGGATCTCTGTTAATGTGCCTGATAACAAAGCACC
Organism: Microcaecilia unicolor; assembly: GCF_901765095.1. Lineage (NCBI taxonomy): Eukaryota > Metazoa > Chordata > Amphibia > Gymnophiona > Siphonopidae > Microcaecilia > Microcaecilia unicolor. The sequence continues at coordinate 278,536,563 of NC_044036.1, forward strand.
TGCCTCTGGACTGTGCAGGTACAGAAACCTCAATTTATCATGTGCCCACGGTGCCCGAGTAGGAAAATCTGTGTCATGCTGCCTTTTGTTCAGTTATCTCAGGTTAGATTAGTTAGTGAACCTTACCTGCACCGGTCCCCCACCCAGTTCTTCATCCAGCTGGGCGCTGAGGAATGCAGATGTAGTTATTTCATCTCGGGTGGAATCAACACCCTGCCTGAAAAGAGAAAAGATAACATTCCCAGCAAAACTGCAAAGTTTGATTTAAGCTTAATGGGGTCATGGAAAATCCATTAAAATCAAGGGGATTTCCAATATATAATACAAATTTGATTAAAAAAATTTTTTTTACCAGGAGCACTTCCATCAGAAAGAACAGAAAATCTGAAACCAGTAAAATATGCAAGGAGCACTTTTACACAGAAATCGTATTATGAACAGTTTTTGAAGGAATGACATTAAAGATTTAATGAGATAGTAATTTACAGAACTGCAGTACTCCCAAATCCGCTGGTTCAGGTTTTTGTTTTTTTGAACAGCTTCTAAAGAGCCAACTCCTATGCCTTCTACTTACTTCTGACACACATTTTGTTGTAGCATCACTTAACGTTTTCAGCATAGGTGATGCTTTAGCATAGAATAAAGATATTCTGTTTGCCAAAAAAAAAAAATCAAGGGATATGGGGGGGGGGGGGGGGGGGGGGGGGGGGATTCCTGAAAGTCAAGGATATGAGCCTTCACTGAAGCTTCAGAGCTTTATTTAATAACTAGTAAAAAAGGCCCATTTCCGAAACCAATGAAACGGGCGCTAGCATATGGCTTTTTTTGTGTGAGTGTGTGGTGTGTGTGCAGGTTGTTGATGTGTGTCTTTTTTTGTTTTGTTTTTTGCTTGGGGGTTGGGGGATGTGCTGTGCTATTCTTGGTCGCTGTTTGCTGCTGGCTGGGTCGCGGGTAATCCTTCCAGCTGGGCCGCAGCTTGTCCTGTTCGCCCACGTCCCAGATGGTGACGGGCACGTTGTTTTCCGGCTCCTCTGACTCCATGTCAAGCGATCCCAAATATAGTTTGTGCTATAGGCCCTCTGGCACTCTTCAGTACTGGCATTAGGCATTTAAAAATTTCTCCCCCCCCCCCCCCCCCGGTCTATTTTTGCACATATCCACAGCAGGAATATTCTTCTTTCGTTCTAGCGGTGGTTCTGTGCTCTCCGTGCTGCACAGATAATGAGCCATTCTGCTGGGGAATGCTCCTCCCTTATTGTCACATAGTTTCCTCTGATTGGTCCGTCTTACGTTGCCTAGTGTTGCCTGGGAACGGTGTTGTGATGGTCCTTTGTGTTTCAGAATGTTGAGGGTGTTTTTTCTGATTGGTCCGTCATGCGAGGGCGGGGCAGAGAGACATGGTCAGTGTTGTGGCTTCACCACCATGAATCCATGAACCCTTCAGGGAGTGACTGAGTGACTTCAGAACGTTGTCTTCAGAACGTTGAGGGTGAGTTTTATTATAGTAGATATTTGTATTTAAATCTTGAAAAATCTTTTGAAAATAGCAGGTGTATTTTTAGAATGTTTTGGTTCAACTGCTGTCTAAGACTCACAGCCAAAAGACGAGTACAGATTTACAAGGTCTAAGAAACACTATCTGCTTCCCCTCCCCTCCAAAAATAAAAACAATTGTACAAAAAGCACAGGAAAAATCATAGCAAACTGCCAATAATCCTGCTCAGAACTTAAGGCCTAGAGTATTCTGCCTTTAAAATACAATAGGAAACTGTTTACGTGGTCACAAGTGTTTTCCTTTTTGGCTCCTACAATCTAGAATCTTCTGCCACTGCCTTTGCAGCAGTAAACAGATATCCTCTCCTTCTACAAACACTTTAACACTATTGTATTTTCAAAAGCTTCTATATTGTACATGATGTGTTTCTAGCTATCAGTTAATACGATTTGGAGCTTATTTTTGAAGCATATGGGCGTCTCAGAATACCCAAATGGACATCCATGTGCTTGAAACGTCCGAATCCCAATTTTACAAAAGGCAGAAAAGAGATATCCAACACTGCAGTACATCCAAATAGAAAGTGGGCATGTTGTGGGCGAGACTAGGGAGGGCACAAAATCAGGACATCCAACAGCAATAACCAAACAGGAAGAAACACCGAAGCCTATAAAGAAGGATGTTGTAAGTTAAACCTGTTTCAGTCATGTCCAGGGTACAGAAAGGTGCTCTGATTGAGCAGCTGACCACTGTTCAATCAAGCCACCTGCAAGTCTAAAGACTTAAGAAAGTGGTGTACATTCAGGTAAAATATGTATTTTTCTGTTCCTAGGAGGGTTCACAATTATAAACTAAAAGAGTTACAGTGGGATTTGAACCCGAGTTCCTCCGTTTAAAGCCCACTGCACTAACCAGTAGGCTCCCCTCTGCTTTGCAGGGATGTCTGTATGGCCATTCTTCTAAGAATGCTTCCAGACAGCCGTCCTTTTCCCAGCATTTTTGCTGTTCATATGTTGGCCATTCCAGTTTGTCAAATGGATACTCATGCTGGCTGTTCTCCGCACGCAGCCATGCTGGATGTCCTCAGCACATGGATGTCCATCTCATGTATTTTTTGAACTAGATATTCAGATGTATTTCTTGTTAGAAAATACATGTTTAAGTTTATTGCAGTACTTATATACCACCTTTCAAAAACAAAATGGAAGCAGAGGGAACTACAAAATCGATAGGACAGGAAAACAAACAAACACACGCGCACGCAAACAAAAGTCAGACGGGCCAAAAGAAGCTGCTACTGTCAGAATGAGCCAAGGTCAGGAACCATCCAGGTAAAGGGTGCCTAATTAGGGAAAGCTTGAACAAATAAATGAGGCTTCATTAGTTTCCAAAACTGAGGACAGGAAAGTTCTGAACAAATATCAAGGGGAAGGGCATTCCACTAAGCAGGTTCTAAAGAGAAAAAAAGTAGAATGTCAAGTGGATTCTAATCTAGTTAAAATATAGTGAAGGAGTAACAAGCTGGTAACCTGAGGAGGAGTGGAGGGCATGGGCAGGCCTGTAGGGAGTTATGAAACTAGCTAAATATAGGGGGGTACCCAGGTGAAGGGTCTTAAAGTCATCGTGAGAATCTTATGGGTTATGCGATATTTAATAGGTAACCGATGCTGTTGTTTGGGAAGTGGGGATACATGGTCAAAACGACAAGCATGAGTAAGTAAATGTATAGCAGTATTCTAAACCATATGAAGTTTTTTTTTTAGAGCAAATGAGGGAAGACCAGCATATACAACAGTCCAGCTTAGACACAATTAGTGCGTACAGAAGAGCAACTACTGTCATCAAGGTAAGGGTGGATGGATCAAATTAACCGAACAGAATGAAAACAGGATTTAGTCACTGCAGCAATTTGTGATCGAAAAGTGAGAGCAGGAATCAATGTGGATCCCTAGATACTTAACAGTGTCCACTAGTTGGATAGAAGAGCACTGAAGGGAGGGGACAGCACCAGGGAAAGATTGGTGTCCAGTGACCCAAAGGGCCACCGTTTTCTTGGGAGTCACAACGAGACGATGGGTTGAAAGCGAGTCATCAATTTTATTTATGCAGAATTTGAGAGAAGAAAAATCAGGACTAGCAGGATTCTGAGGCGAAACAAGAAAGATATCGTCCGCACAGATGTGAGACGGATGTCCGTTTTGGATGCTATGAGCTGGATGTCTGTATTCTGACTTGAATGTCTTTTCAAAAATTTCCTTCATGTATTTTAACACCTTTGTATGGATTTTATTTGCACTGCAGGCAATACACTATGAGGCAAATATTCAAAAGGGTTTAACCGGGCAGGAAACCCTGCTGAGCTGGCCATCTGCCAATATTTAGCAGCACTTAAGGGGGTAGTGCCGCTGAATATTACCCGTGACCGCCAACCCCATCCAATTAGTGCCAGGGCAGAACATAGGCAGAGCCGGCACTTAACCGGTTAGCAGTGATATTCAGTCTGCTAACTGGTTAAGTTAGTGGATAAAGTTAGGACAGCAAATAGGCTAACTTTATCTGCCAAACTAACGAGGCACTAGTCTGAATATGGGTCGGTTCCTGGTTAGCTTCCAGGTGAACGCACTTACCCAGATATTAAGTGCCAGAGCCTGAACTTGACCTGTCATTAAATATCTGGGCTTAATTCAGTCCAAGATAGTCTGCAGCTTAAAAACTATTGACCACTGCAGGCTAAATATCGGGCCTTATGGATTTTATTTGTATTGTACTATTAGTCTATATTGGAGCAGAGGAGTAACCTAATAATTAGAGCAGTAGACTAGGAACCAGAAGGCCCAGGTTCAAATCCCAGAGCAGATCTTTCAGGCCTTGGCCAAGTCAGTTAACCCACCATGTCTCAGGAAAAGGCAATGGCAAACCATTCCTGTATCATGTCAAGAAAACCACAAGGGGGAGACCCTCACTGGGTTTTAACTTTACTCAAAGGCAGAACCAGCTTTGTTTATATTTACTGTAACATCTCTTTATTAACAGTATAACTTTATAGAACATTTTTTAACAATCAACTTTTTATATTTTTAACCATCCCTATTCACCCACCTCCCTTGGCCTGACTTACGTCTTAAGCCCAAGGAATCTTGTTCCTTATGGTCCCCCACATGCTTCCATTGACTATATTATTTAATGCTGCCTATGTTCTACTTATTCTTGCTGTATACCGCCTTCTTCTTCTTCTCGAACATATCTCAACCTTCACCTGCCTAACTGCAAAGGTCTCAAATACAAAACCTACTATGCATCCAACTTCTCCGTCATAGGCAGCCAAGATTCATCCGCACAACAAACGAACATGTATGCTTCCGAAAGCTGCCGAAAACACACCTCTTCAAACAAGCCTATCCAAACAACCCAACTTAATTTACGATCCAAATCCACACCACTAACACTATACATACCTCAATCTCCTCCCCTGTCCTGCTCTATACAATTGTATTCTCATTATGATACTTTTTATCCATACATTGTATTACCTCTATGATACTTTGTACTTACATTGTGTTATCTCTGTGACACTTTGTACTCATACATTGTAAGCCGCACTGAACCTGCTATCGAGCGGGAAAGAGCGGGGTATAAATGCTATAAATAAATAAATAAATATATAAATTCTACTTACTTACTTACTTAATTAAACAATCCTGATGAATCATACCACTCCGTACATCACCCAAACGCTCTAAAACACTTCGACACGACCTTACCCATTACCTTCTAATTAATTCCTCTCTTACTCCAATTCATTACCGACTGTATCCAACTCTATGTAACGACCATACCAAATGAACACCCTGTAAGCCACATTGAGCCTGCAAAAAGGTGGGATAATGTGGGGTACAAATGCAATAAATAAATAAATAAATAAATATGCATCTTTTACTAAGCTGTCTAGTATTGTTGTGATAGGTGGGTTAATGAATGAAATTAAATTAAACTACAGACCATGTAGACCTAAATATAAGGAGATGAAGAGAGAGATGAGAAAAGCTAAAGTGATTAACAAAAGGAAATTGTCTGGAGCAGACAGGTTGAAGAGATTTCTGGATATAACACAGTGAGAAGTTATGTGTCTAGATCTTTTGAATAATGGCTTATATCCTCCCAGTAGAGGATGCTGAGCTTGGTTTACTGGACAAATGCCATCAAGCTAGGTAAAAAGTTAAAAAAAGGGAGACCTCCAGTGAATGATTAATTAAGTATGGATGTGTTTGTTTACTGTAACTAAGTCTCCCCTCTATAGGTAATGGAGCTCATCCAAACTGAATGATCAAAAAAACAGCAGAACAGTAGTCATGTGACCCAGGTTTTGTGGTAACCCAGGTGCTCCCACAGTAACTAACAGTTGTTGCTAGCTCTTTGCAGCACTGGGACACATTATATTCAGGGCCCTGATGCACTGTAATATTGTCTATTCTTTTCTAGAGCTGCATTCAGCTGCTACCCTCTCCCACTGCAGCTAAAGAACAGAGTCTACAGGCACGTGCCTGGCAGGAAAACAGTCCCTTCTTAACTGTCCTTTCCACAATGAAGAAAGAAATAGTAGAGACTCAACTCACCAACTGTCATTCTACTCCCTCACTGTGCTGAGCAACATTTCAAGGCAGTAGCTTCCCTGCCCCTCCTTTCCTATCACATACATTACTTTAAGATCCTAGAGATGCTCTAGCTACAGGATAGGGTATCTGGGTTTGGATCACACATCTGATGGGACTAGCTGGACCTAGGGAACCCAATGAGGAGAGGCACTCAGGAATAGGTAGATAAGACCATGACTGCTTCAGAAGCTGCTCCCATAAGACAAGAAGCAGCATGAGGAAGCCACATCAGAGGTGCTCCCAGTTCAGGACCCCATGCCACCCGCATGCCACCTGAGACGGGAACAAAATACGGGAAATACAAATGAGATTGTAAAAAAGGATCATCACAGCTAGAGTCTCACACTCCCCCACTCCCCAACCCAGACCCTAAAGTCTCTGAACTGCAAACAATGGGAAGGAGGAGTAGGTGCAGGATAAATCATACAGCCTGCAAACAAAATTAGGAATGAAGTCACAGCAGCTCATCTCCATTTAAGGGATTTGTTCTTAACCTCCTTGCTAACAACTTGATCAGATGGGTCTGTAAGTCTTTTTCTGCCATCAACTACCATATTACTACTATGCAAGTTCTCCATTTTAATCCTGTGAAACTGGTGGTGAGTACCGGACATAAAATAGAGCAGTGAATTGTGAGTGCCGTATTAGTCCACTTGGATATGTAGAAATAAGGGGTCAGCAGTCATGTTGTAGGTGATACCTTTTTTTATTGGATTAATGTACCTTTGACAAGCTCTCAAGAGTTATTCTGACCTAATGAAGAGATGATAACTCTGAAAAGATTGTCAAAGATATGTTAAGATAATGTTAATTCAATAAAAAAAAATATCACTTATAACTTGATTGTTGACCTTCATTTCCATAGATATACAGAGAAATTCTAGGCAGCAACATGTTCTGAGCAGCCAAAGAAACTTTCTCTACATCAGCGGCTCAATTTTATCCACTTTCTTTACCACCCGCCCAATGTACAGATGGAAGCTTTTGCATCATTTGCTCTGTTTTTGGCAACTGTCCTGTTGATAAATCCACTCACCAGGTGTAGATAATTTGTCCTTGTTTTCCTCCATGTTTGTAATTATACAAAATAATATAGCTGTCTCCTCCATAGAACTGACCATAATGGGAGGGATCCACGGGAACCTTGGCAGATCCTTCAATACGCCAGATCTAACAGAAAGGAGAAATAAATGTAAGAAACAGGAATGAGGTTGGGATAAGAAGCCCCAGATTGCGACCTGTATACTGTCAGCCATAGTTCTGCAGCGCCATCTACTGGAGAAAGTTAAATGCGTTGTACTTGCCCTTCTGAAACTAAAACATTAGTCCAATCAAATTACATAAATAAAAAGTAAACAAAACAAAAACTCTAAGGTGATATATTTTAAAACACTCCCTTTTTTGGTCTGAACAGAATGGGCAGATTTGAGCTTTTTTGTGGTCACTTGTGTTTTCCAGTTACCTTATCATTTGCTTTTACCCACACATTCAGTTTAGATCAGACCCAAGGAATCTGGTCACAAAATGTATTACATTAGTCCAAAAACAAGGTTTCACATTATATATATTTCTTTATCTGTTAATTTTTGTTTCCACAAGTGAAGTATATATTCCCGCTACCTTCAGTAACATTTGGAAAGCAGGGAGGCATTCAATCACAATGCCTGAATTAATTTGATAAATGGGTTTTAAAAAAATTGGGATGGTAGGTGGAAACATTTTGGGGGAAATTCAATAAATTGGGGACTAGAGGTAGGCGCCACTTATGCACATCAAAGGCACCATCAAATTGACAGGCTCCTTTGTGTACTAGATGCTATTTTATAAAGTAGCGCTTAACTGCCATAATTCCTAACTACAAGGAAGGTATACACATAGGTGGAGCATGGGTAGGCCATGGGCGTGTCTCCCAATTAGGCACATAGGGCTAGATTCTATAAATGGTGCCAAAAATTCACCACTCAGCTTTGGGTGCAAAGACTTACACCAGCTGAAACCTGGTGTAAATCCTGGCGCGCAAATTGGGCATGAATCCCCACTATTCTGTAACACTGTGTGCGTCTTTTGTTAATGCTTCTGACACGTCCATGCCTCTCCCGTGGCCACACCCCCTTTTGAATTGCACACAATCCAATTTAGGCGCCCATTGTTACAAAATAGTGGCTAATGTAATAAGAGAGAGGGTTCCAAAGTACAAAATAGCAAATACAAACAAAAGAAAAACACAAGAGCTTACAAGACTGGAGCAAACGAGTATTTTTTATTTTTTTGTAGAAACATAAGTACATAAGAGTAGCCAAACTGGGTCAGACCAATGGTCCATCTAGCCCAGTATCCTGTTTTCCAAACAGTGGCCAAGCCAGGTCACAAGTACCTGGCAGAAACCCAATTAGCAGCAACATTCCATGCTACCAAACCCGGGGAAGCATGTCTGTCTCAATAGAAGACTATGGACTTTTCCTCCAGGAATTTGTCCAAAACTTTTTTTAAACCAAGATACGCTAACCGCTGTTACCACATCCTTCTGCAAAGAGTTCCAGAGCTTAACTATTCATTGTGTGACAAACTATTTCCTCCTATTTGTTTTAAAAGTATTTTCCATGTAACTTCGAGTGTCCCCTAGTCTTTATACTTTTGGAACGAGTAAAAAAATCGATTTACTGCTACTCGTTCTATACCACTCAGGATTTTGTAGACCTCAATCATATCTCCTTTCATCTGTCTCTTTTCCAAGCTGAAGAGCCCTAACCTCTTTAGCCTTAACTCATACGAGAGAAGTTCCATCCCCTTTATCATTTTGGTCACTCTTCTTTGAACCTTTTCTAATTCCGCTGTATCTTTTTTGAGATATGGTGACCAGAACTGAATGCAATACTCAATGTGTGGTCGCACCATGGAGCAATACAAGGCATTACAGTATTTTTGGTCTTATTCATCATCTCTTTCCTAATAATTCCTAGCATCCTGTTTGCTTTTTTGGCCACCGCCAAACAATGAACAGAGGATTTCAGCATATTATCTACAACAACATCTAGATCTTTTTCTTGAGTGCTGACCCCCAAGGTGGGCCTTAGCAACAGGTAACTGTGATTTAGATTATTCTTTCCAATGTGCATCACCTTGCATTTGCATTAAATTTCATTTGCCATTTGGATGCCCAGTCTTCCAATTTCCTAAGGTCTTCCTGCAATACTTCACAGTCCGCACGTGCTTTAACCTTGAATATTTTTTTATATCATCTGCAAATTTAATCACCTCACTCGTCGTTCCCATATCCAGATCATTTATAAATATGTTAAATAGCACCAGTCCTAGTACAGATCCCTGCAGCACTCCACTGTTCACCCTCCTCCACTGAGAGAAATGACCATTTAACTGTACCCTCTGTTTTCTGTCCAATAACCAATACCTAATCCACACCAGAACCTTGCCTCCTATCCCATGACTCTTTAATTAGCTCAATAATCTCTCATGAGGAACTTTATCAAAAGCTTTCCGGAAATCTAGATATACTACATCAACCGGCTCACCTTTATCCACATGTTTATTCATGGCTTCAAAGAAATGAAGCAAATTCCCTTGGCTGAACCCATGCTACAAGGCAGCACAGGGGCTGCCAGACTGGAGGTGGGACTTCTCTACAATGTCCCTGTAGGTCTCACCTATGTACCCCTCAGTGGCCTAGCTATGTGGGGCCTGAGGGGGCCTGGCCCCCCCGTAGATTTCAGCCTAGACCACCCTCCCGGCGAACCCACCCTCGCCGCCGCCTACCTTCGTTTTTGCTGGCGGGGGACCCCAATCCCCGCCTTTTTGTGTACCCTAACACTACAAAGTAACGCTACACGCCCTTGGCAAACACACTCAGAATTTCCTCTAGACTTATGACAGCTAGTCTTTGTCCGAAGTCATAAAACCACACGTATTAATAATGAAAGAATTGTAAATATATAAAGAATTCAATAATAAAGCAAAATAGGGAGAATGGAAGGGGGAGATTACGCACCAGGATCAAGTGACCGAAATGTTTTGAAAAGGAAAGATTTAAAAAACTTGAGAAAAAAACAAGTAATCATATTGGGATCTTATATTTTTCAGCAAGGAATTCCACCATTTAATACTTTAGTATGAAAAAGTAGCTGAATATATAGATTTATAAACTACTTTCTTACAGGTAGGAAAATGAAGATGCAGGTTGTCTCTTGTACCAAAGACTGAATTGCGAGAAGGCAAAGTAACAAGGGGCAACATATAGTCAGGGGCAATACCATCCAAAATCTGAAATATGAGAGCACTGAGTTTGACTACAATCCTGGCCCTTATGGGAAGCAAATGCAAAGGAGTAGCCCTCTCAAAGCATGGTACATGCATGACAAGTCTAGCAGTATTTTGGGCAGTTTGCTGTTTCCTTAAGATACAATCTTTACACCCTTCATAGATAGAATTACAATAATCAAATTGGGTCAAAACAAGAGATTGGACAAGTAATCTGAAAATATCAGTTGAAAATATCCAAGGGTGCCAAGTTCAAATTCCACTGGTGCGTTTTGTGATCTTGGGCAAGTCACTTAACTCTCTATTGCCTCCAGTACAAAAATTAGATTATGAGCCCTCCAGGCATAGGGAAATACCTAGTGTACCTGAATGTAACTCACCTTGAGCTACTACTGAAAAAGGTGTGAACAAAATCCAGAATAATAAATGTGTTCCAGTAGCACCAAGTGAGTCCTGCTTGGTCATTTTATTGAAAATACTGAGAGAGTTATAGTCCTGGACTAATCCTGGAGGAAAGTGGATTCTATGCAGGTTGTGATATACTATATGGGCCTAATATTCAGCCAGCAGTGATCAACGTTTTGTTGACCATCGGTGTTAAACCCATAAATCCAATGCTGGGCCGTGTCCGGGCACCGGCATTGAATTTCCATGTTTCCAGTACTGGCTAACACATAGCCGATTAAGTATGATATTCAGCACTTTGGTTATGGGTTACCGCATAAAGTTAAGGCTGACTTTTATAAGGTCCTATTTATGCAGTTAACCCGACCAGTTAAGTGCTGAATATTGGCACTTACCTGGCCAAATGCCGACTCCATTCCTGGAATGCCCCCAAAATAGCTGGTTTTCAGTTTGGCCCTAACCAGTTAAGTGCTGCTAAAAATTAGTGTCCAGCCCTGAATAGACGATTTAACTGGTCAGGAGTCAAGTCTGGCCAGTTAAATTGCTTTGAATATTGACTATTATAGGACCAATACAAGAACTACCCAGAACTGTACATGCCCTTGTGTGACTGGATCCCTGTATGTCTGGATGTAATAACACAGTAGACAGCTCTTCTTAGGCACATGTGATGATGCGGCCTATTGTGTCTTGAAAGCCTGTGGGCTGTGGCTAGGTAAAGGTTATTCCAGCCTGCATAGAATTCAGCTGTATTCAGACAAAAATATCTTGATAAGAAGGTCACATAGCCTTCCCTGCCCCTGCTTCAAAAGTTTTCATTTGTGTACTGTGGTGAAATGTTAGATCGGAGGAAACAGAAGGTGCTCTGAGTCAGGCCTGCCAGAGAAGGGGTGACTGTTAGGAAGGTATGGAGAGGAGAAAGACTTGGCTCAAAGCATTGGGGAACCCTTTTCATATACAGGCCTGGTCATGTACCATATCGGGTGCCCTTTGAGCTCTTACCACAGTTCTTTCACTAAGGTTTTCTGGCTGTTCATTTTTCAAGGTTTTTGTGTCCTTCAGGTGCTTGTGTGATGGGCAGAAAATGGATTGAAGCTGCTGGTGCATGATTGTTTAAATCCACATACAGCTGAAGAATTAATTAAAAACAAATGAATAAAAAGGACCTTTTGTTGGTTGTTCAGATCAACAGAAAGGACCTTTTGTTGGTTGTTCCTGATTTAATTAACTCCCTGCCTTGGGCCTGAGCTGTTGTTTTACAATAATGATTGCTGCCTGTGTTACTTTTAAGCAAACATAAAAAAGGGCAATTCTATAAATTGGCACCTCAGTCTAGGCGCCTAAATGCCATGCAGTTAGCAACAACTCTATAATGGCACCTCGGAGCCAAGATTCTGTTATAGAATACTAGTGTAAGGTAGGCATTGACGTGTCCTCTTATTCCATGTTAATAGGAGGTGTAAGTTGACACGCCTGGGTGCACCAAGTGATGTGCATATTTTTATAGTATTGTATAAAGTACATGCCTAACTGGGAGGCCCGCCTATGCTTCACCCATGTTCCACCCATGTGTACATTACGAAATAGTAGCATAAGATTCAGCACCGGTGTCTCCATTTGTAGATGCACCCTCTTAGCCATGTCATTGGTAGGCATAAATTGGCATGCCTAGGTGTGCCAAGTGACAAGCATAGTTTATAGTATTCTATAAACTGTCCTCTGGATTCTATAAGGGTTGCCCAAAATTGGGCATGGAGCCCAGATCGGCACCCAACATAATTAATGGGCTCCAGTGATTTAATTATTGGAGTTAACAAGCACTTAAGTGGCACCAATTATGATTTGGGCACTGAACTGGCTATTCGCTATTTTATACAAATAAAAGAAGCACACAAGGGCCTACAAGAATGAAGTAAACGAGAGTTCTTTATTGTAAAGATATTCTTCTAGTCGACTTGCGTTATATATAAACATTTTTGTATTGTTATTTTTGCTGTAATACATATGTAGTGGTTGGATGTCTTATTTACTAACCATACATTATTAATTACTATTTTTTTAGTTACACGTACCAGCACATATATATTTTTCTTTGCACATTTTAATGTATGCTCATATCATGTTTATGTTTAACGTATAATTAATTTCTACATGTTCATGTCATGTTTAGTTTTTACATGTTTATATTATGTTTTGTTTTTGTGTGTTAGACTTCTGAGGCAGGTGTAAATCACACCAAAACATAGTGTGCACCCAATCAAAGAGCTCCTAGTTCTCAAAGAACAGGTCCGTTCTCTTGAGGCTAGAATAGCAGACTTGGAGGAGCTGAGAGAGACAGAGGGGTACCAGGGGCGTAGTCAGACTTCGGTGGGAGGGGGATCCAGAGGAGGGGGCACATTTTAGCCCTCCCCCCCAGTGCCGCCGTCCCCCCGGGCACCATTGCCGACCCCCCTCCCGCCGCGAACCCTCTCCTGCCGCCGCCTACCTTCGCTTTTGCTGGTGGGGGACCCCAATCCCCGCCTTTTTGTGTACCCTAACACTGTGCCTTTTTTTGTGTACCCTAACAATCAGACTACAAATATCTCATTACAGGAAGTGACACCGATAGACCCAGCCACACATCTTAGGAAGACTTCTGAGGCAGGCCAATGGCCCGAAACACAGCCATGTCGAGTCGCTACTACTGATTCATTTTTGCAGTTCGATAAACTGTCCAGAACATACAGAATCATCGCTTTATTGAGTCACCTTCGCTATCTCCTCAGTGCTCTTCCATTACTTTGGGTCTTCTGTTTGTACAAAATCCCTTCGTCCATGAACAAAAGTGAGAACTACTGTGCTTTCACAATGCAGTCTTTCAAATGAAAACATCAACAGTTGATGTTCATTGTAGTCGCTACCTTCTGTGGAAGCCTATTGTTACACCACCTAATTTTAGATCAGCCTGGAATATGGGGCATTAGGATGCTCTACCTCACTAAAATCTGATTCCTAAGTTTATAGCCACTTCATTGAGGCTGGACAGGAATTTCTTGATTAAGCATCTCCCAACAGTTTAATCAAAAAACCAGACTTGTTTGGAACGCTACCTCTTTCTTGCCTGATCCGTCATCTATCATCCCGTGCTGGGCAGCCATAGCTGGGGATGAGTGGAGACTGGACACATCAAAAGGCACATTCTCAATCTTGGCGATGTGGTTTGAAACATAGGCAACGCCCATCCCTTCTGTCTGGTCCCTGTCACGCCAGTTCTTGAAGAATTGCTTGAATAAAGGAGTCTCCCCACTCTCAGGAAGAACCTGGATCTGCAAAAAATGCCCAGAAAAGGATCATTACAGATACTGCAGATAATGAAGCTGACAATTTAGGCAGGCTACCTCAGCCTATACGGACAGTGCTGGGATGATCTGGGGGCAGAGCTAAGATGGACTCGGGAGTTACCTACTTAGTGGCGATATTCAGTCCACTAACTGGGTAACTATCTGGATAAAATTAGGACAGCAAAAAAGGATACCGCTACTACTACTTATCATTTTATAAAACTACTAGACATAAATGCCGGATTCTATAAATGGCGCTCAAAATAATCTTTGCTAAGCCTAACTGCGGACGCCAAACTTACACCTGCTGAAATCTGGGGTAAACGTCGGCGCCCAAGTTAGGTGCCCCGACTCAGTATTGTATAAGCATGCGTGAAAATTTTTGGAACACACGGACACACCCATGTGCCTCCCATAGCCACACCCCCTTTTGAGATACGGCCTATGGGAGTTAGGAGCATTGCCTTATAGAATAGTGCACAGCCAGGTGCGCGTGCAAATACTGGGTGCCAATTAACATAAATAATAGGTTGTTAGCAGCCAATTATTGATATCATTGAGCTCATTAAGCAATTTATTTGTGCGCACATCTCAGGCATGCAAATTTGGGCACCATACATAGAATCTGGGGGACACAGCGCTGTACACAGACATATAAGAGAGTCGCAGCTTAACAGAGCTTACAATCTATTAAACTGAAACAGAATAAAGAATTTAATTATGATTAAAACAATATGGATAATGAACAGGTGAAAATTTTTCAACGTGTAATTAAACTCTGGAATTCATTGCCAGAGAATGTAGTAAAGGCGGTTAGCTTAGCGGAGTTTAAAAAAGGTTTGGATGGCTTCTTAAAGGAAAAGTCCATAGACTGTTATTAAATGAACTTGGGGAAAATCCACTATTTCTGGGATAACCAGTATAAAATGGGATCTTGCCGGGTATTTGTGACCTGGATTGGCCACTGTTGGAAACAGGATGCTGGGCTCGATGGACCTTTGGTCTTTCCCAGTATGGCAATACTTATGTACTTATGAGTTAAAAGCAGCCTCACAAAGGTGAGTTTTAAGCCTGGATTTGAATAGGGCCAGAGAGAGAGCATGGCGTACTGATCCAGGATATCTTTTCCAGATGTACAGCGCAGCAAGATGGAACGAACAGACTCTCCAAGTCGGTACTTCATGCTCTGTCTCTGGCCCTAATCAAAGCCAGGCTAAAAGACCATTTTTATGCTGTCCTAACTTATCAGGGAACCAGTCTGAATATTACAGGAGTCCAGATAAGTGCCAGCAGCCACTTTATACCAAGATTTAACACTGGTATCTGAGCACATCCTGGTGCTGAATATTGAGTTATAAAAACCCCTTGGTGGCAAATGTTTTAACAAAAACAAACAGACCGCTACATATGAATAGTACCTTGGTCATTTTTTCACTATCAGTAGAGAGGTGTGCTAGCCGTGTTAGTCCACTCTTAAAGGTTATCAATATAAATCAAACAAAATAAAACATGGAAAAGAAAATAAGATGATACCTTTTTTATTGGACATAACTTAATACATTTCTTGATTAGCTTTCGAAGGTTGCCCTTCTTTGTCAGATCGGAAATAAGCAAATGTGTTAGCAGATAGTATATATAAGAGAAACATCAAAGCATTACTTTGACAGTCTGACAGAGTGGGAGGGTGGGGGTATGCATGGGGACATCAAAGCATTTCATTGATATTCTAACAGGATGAGTGTTGGTAGGTGAGAGGAGGGTAATAAACAGAGAAATAAACAGAGAAATACAGCTTTATGGTTTATAATGGGTTAGAAAACCCAGATCCTTATTAAGTCCTGTTTGTTGCACCAGTGATTTCACAGTAAGAATACTGAAAGGTAATTTTAAAACAATACAGGAACGTAAGACCTTTGAAATAAGAATGATTGAATATTTTGACACCCAACAAAGAACACTTGGTGCCCACCCACTTCTTGCCTAGGCCCACCCAAAATCTGTTGTCTGGCTACGCTCCTGCCTCAGATGTTATAGCCAGGTCCATTAGAGTAACCTGCAGGTCCCTGGAATCTAGTAGCGGGTGCAGGCACACAGTTTAACAAGCTAATGAGTGCTGATAACAGCACTTAACAAGCAAAAATGAGCACTAATTGGCACTGATTAGAATATAGGCATACAACTCGCTAAGTGTATTCTGTAACAATCTGCGCCAAACTTCTAACGCACGCAGGCAAAAATGGGCGTGGTTATGGGCAAACAAATGGGTGTTTAATGGGTATTCTGAAATTTAAGTGCCTAGTTATAGAATATAGCGCCTAAATCTACACGCTGAGATTTATGCCATGTTTTCGTTGTTGTAAACGGATGCTCGTAGATTTAGGCGCTGAAATATCCACTAAGCATATTCTATAATTGGCGCCTAGATTTCAGCGCCAACTACAGAATACGAAAATCAGTGCTGATTTTTTAGGTAACATATATAGAAACTCTCCCATAAGGGCTACTGTAGTGGTGTACAGTTGGGTGTAGTAGGTTTTGGGTGGGTTTTGAGAGGCTCAGCACACAAGATAAGGAAGCAACGGTGAGATGTGTACCTGGGAACATTTATTTGAAGTCCACTGCAGTGCCCCCTAGGGTGCCATGTTTTTTTTTTTTTAAGTATCTGGTCAAATTAGTTTCTGTTTTACTAACAGAACTGTGTTTTCAAATTTATCTCATTATGCTTCCAATCATATAGGGCAGCAGCTGATATAGGAGATGGGGTAATGTTGTTTTTTTTTTTTACCTGGGTTTGCTTGGGATATCCCATCTTTGAGATAAATTCTGTGGCAGTTTTCAGAGCCACTTTCTTTTCCTCAGTGTTAGCGTTTTTGCCTGTAATGAAAAACAAAAGGAACTCAATATCGTTCTGGAAGTGTTTGCACTGTTTAGCACTGCCCAGCTTTGGAGCATAGACTCCGATCACTTTCCCCCCCCTTGATAGGACACCAAACTCAATTTTTTTTCTTTTTTAGAAATATTATTTTTCAAAGAGTACCATATGACGTTCAAAAACAATTTTGTATATAACTATGACGATATACAACCTCTTCTACAAAACATCTATATATTAAAAACTCACCCTCAACGTTCTATTGGCTGCTGACGTCACTGAAGCCAAGGTTCGTATGTTCGAAGCTCTGAAGCCTCGAAAATCACAGTCTCTGGGCCCCACCCTCGCGTCAAACGTTATGACGTTGAGGGCGGAGCAATTCACCGCCCTCGCGTCAAACGTTATGACGTTGAGGGCGGAGGCGGAGCAATTCACCCACATCGACGACGGGTGGGGGGGGGGCACACGAAAGCCTTGCTAGCGCTCATTTCATTGGCTCCAGAAACGGGCCTTTTTTCACTAGTCTTTCATATTACAGAACATAGTCCAATAGTGTTCCTACTCCAGTTCCACCTGCCTCACTCAGCTTTATGCATAATATTGAACCCAAACTCAACATTTTTAACAAGAAAAATACATTTGGTGATTTGTACAATGGTCTCCTAACAAGTCCACTAGGTATTTTGCATGGTCATTGCTTTGGTTACCTGTAACTAATTAGAAGGCAGAAAAAATGTCAAACTTTTAAAATTTGCTGTTAAAGGGAGAGAGTTTCAAACACTAGGCATCATCAACCTGCATGACTGCAAGTAAGACTAGCTGTTTATGTCTGGAAAACCCTGGTTATCCTTTCCATCAGCAGAACTTCACCTTTCCAAATGAAGATCTTGCCATCAGATCCATGGTCCAGAATAAAGCAGTCATCTGAGTTCAGGGCAGACTGTGTGAAGGGGTTCTCATCAGCCACCAGGGAAACAGACATAGCTCCACTACCGTTGGAGACCTTCAAGAGTTAATAACAAGTGGTCACAGTTATTAGACTGAGCATTGTGTAACATAGCAGATGATGGCACAAAACTCTAATTGACCAATCCAATCTGCCCAGTTATCTTTGTTCAAGTTGCCAAGGATGTATCCCAGCTGCCAACTACAGAACATGACTGCCAACAAATATCACTCCTCATCTAGGACAGTTTTTGTCCTTTTAACTCCACTCTCTTGGATGGATAATCTTGTAAGATCCTCTATTTAGTTCACACCCACCACCCTTCCTTCCATGTCTAACCACAAAACTTTACAATAATCCAAACAGTCAAAACTAATATGATTGTTGGCCCAATAGCAAGCCTCCTAGGACCTGTGCATTTTCCAGATGGCATCCTGCCACCACTAAATTGCTACATTGGCCCAACTGACATAAGGAGAAGGAATTCAGGAATTCTGTGGGAATGTACAATTCCACTAGGACTTATAGATACTACTATAGTTGTAGTCTGAAATGGCTAAACCCATCCAACACAACCATTTGGAAGAAGCAGTTTTTGGGTATCCATCTCTTTCATTATCATCGAGCTTGTTATCCTAAAACAACTTTAGTAGAACTTGCTCATAATTTATGGGCAGGACTAAGCCATACATCCATAGAAAGATATTGTTTAGTCTTTCACTGTTCACAAAGGTCACCGTGCATGTCAAATAAATAAGCTGGGCTATCCTCTGGAACATAGAAGAGTGAGCCCGCTGCAGAGCAGTGAATCTTTCAGACAGATGACGAATATTTGAATTCACAGTGGATATATGCTCATGTGCCTTATCAACACGGCTTATACTTTACAGTTCTGGTGTGGAAAACTGAATATGGCACACACCATCTGTTGATACATCTCACCAACCCAAGGCCAGTAGGTAGCACTAAGGTGGACCTGCTCTACTCCAGGGCTGCCCACCATTGACCTAAGTAAATAATTCTAACCATACGTCCAAAGGGCAGTAATTGAAGAACCACACACAAACCAGGGTATTGTCGAAGGGGTAATTTATACACCTTAATTATCTCTCTCTTAATATTCACTGGACTATTTTAAGATGCTAAAGCTCTCTTTAAAACTAGCAGCTTGCCATTACCCTGTAAAGTTTGGCCAATTTCCTATTGGATGCATCAGCTTTGACGTCATCAGCGGGACCCTCTGGCAGATCTGGCTTTTCTCCCAGGACCTACAAAAAAAACCCAGAAATTCCTGAATTTGAAATATTTTCTCTTTTTCTACCTCAGCTTACAATCTTTCACGTTTCAAACAACCCACAGATTTTCATTTTATATGGTGCTTTTCACATAAATGCTTTATATTCACTCTTACTTTTTATTTGCATGAAAACTAGTCTTAATTTTCAAATCATCCACAACAATTTTATGATTTGCCAGAGCATAATATTTCTTGCAGCTTGCTTCTAATTCTATCCAGTCCCATTCTACAGCTACCACTGGGAAAAATAAACAGAAACCTCAAGGCATGTAAGACCAACTTTGGGGCGTAGTTATCAACAAGGGCTATCAGTAAGAAGTGCTATTTACCACTAACTTGTGCTATTTTAGCACAGCTCCCATTTTATGCAATGAAATCCAGTTCCTAATAACTGAGGTTAACAGTAAAATAACAGTTCTTAACTGTAGGCCACATTGATAACTTCCCTCCTTAAGCTCTTAGGAAGCAATTTTCAAAATGTCCACAGCAGAACACTTATGAGGAAGTGACATCATAAAATGGTTATACAACTGGTTGTCTGAAAAACAATGATGCACAAACAAAAATCCTGTGGTATTTCTTTAAAGCAAAATGGAAAATTTGATGTGTCTGGTATATTCATTTAATTTATTAAATTTGATAGTCCACTTATGGTAAGACCCTAAAGTGGATTACAAAACAACAGTTAAGCAAACTTAAGTGTTTCTAGACAAAGGTCTTGATTTGTACAACATGCAGCAAAGCAGAATACCGCGAACTGGCCTGAACTATTTTCGAGCAGCAATGGAATTCAACAACATTCCCAGAAAAAAAGATGACTTCCAGATGTGGAAACCACAGGATTGTAAAGAACGAGGACCTGCTGTAAATATTTTTTTTCAGCCTGGTGGTGGCAGTATTTTCAAGCAGGAGGCTCAGAGGCAACCTCAGCTCTTGAGACCCAGAGCGCTCTCAGCTCATTCATTATATGGGACAAACACAAATTTCATGGTGAGGCTCTGAAGTGCCTTCATCCTCTCACCCAACCCTTTCTCCCAATGCCTATTTTATTCACAGCTGTCTCTTTGTGTGAACACTAGCAAGAACAACCCAAATACTAATGTTAGATGTGTGAACGTGTTGGTACATTAAATAGGTCATTCTGGCTAGATATGGATCTGGAGTGCATTCTCTTCTTAAGTATTTATTTTTAAGCTAAGAGGCTTATTTTCGAAAGAGAAAAACGCCCAAATGCCGACCTAAATCGGGAGATGGACATCTTTCTCTTGTGGGTGCCCAAATTGGTATAATCAAAAGCCGATTTTGGGCGTTTCCAACTGCACTCCGTCGCGGGAACGCATAAAGTTGACGGGGGCGTGTCGGAGGCGTGGTGAAGGTGGGACTGAGGCGTGGTTATCGGCTGAGCAGAGATGTGCGTGCTCGGCCAATAATGGAAAAAAGAAAGGCGTTTTCAGAGAGAATTTAGGTCACTTTTGTTGGACCCGTTTTTTTCACGAACAGGTCCCAAAAAAGTGCCCTAAATGACCAGATGACCACCAGAGGGAACCGGGGATGACCTCCCCTGACTCCCCCAGTGGTCACTAACCCCCTCCCACCAAAAAAAAACGAATGTTAAACACTTTTTTTCCAACTTGTAAGCCAGCCTCAAATGTCATCCCCAGCTCCATGACAGCAGTATGCAGGTCTCCGAAGTAATTTTAGTTTAGTTAGTGCTGTGCGGGACCCATGCAGAGAGGAAAAATCGGAAGAAAAAAAAACAAAAAACAAGCAAGTGCAGTCAGGGACGTCTAAATTACCAGGATAGTAAAAGTGGGAATTGAACCAGCAACCTTCTGATTACAAGCTCAGTGCTCTAGCCAGTGAGCCACATTATTCAGGTGCTTAGATGTCCTTCCCTTTCCATTAAGTCCCTCCAAGTTTCTGTCAGCCAATCACCGCTGTTTAGCTGACACAGATGTCAGCTAAATGAGCTGTGATTGGCTGACAGAAACTTGAAGAGACTTAATGGAAAGGGAAGGATGTCTAATCAGTGGTGCACTGGCTAGCGCACTGAGCTTGTAATCAAAAGGTTGCTGGTTCAATTCCCACTTTTACTATCTTTTAATTTGGACGTCCCTGACTGCACTTGCTTGCTTGTTTTTTTTTTCTTCCGATTTTTCCTCTCTGCATGGGTCCCGCGCAGCACCAACTAAAGTAAAATTGCTCTGGGGACCTGCATACTACTGTCATGGAGCTAGGTATGATATTTGAGGCTGGCATAGAGGCATCTCAGGGGGACCAGTGCACTACGAATGCTGGCCCCTCCCACGACCAAATGCCTTGGATTTGATCGTTTTTGAGCTGGGACGCTTCGGTTTCGATTATCGCTAAAAAACAAAAACGCCCAGCTCAAAAAACGCCCTAATCCAATGTATTTTCAAAAAAAAAGGTGGACGTCCATTTTTTTCGAAAATACAGTTCGGCCCGCCCCTTCACGGACCCGTTCTCGGAGATGGACGTTTTTACAAATGGGCGTTCGCGTTCGATTATGCTCCTCTAAGTGTACAAAACATTCAGTATATCAGTATTTATCTTTCAACATTTTTATTGATGACAATCAAAATTAGACATATTCCATAACTGGCCTTAATAACATAGCCACAACATTACATACATATCAAAAAGCTAGTATAGAAGTCTGTCATCAATTTTTTCTTTTTTCCCCTTTTCATCCCCCCCCCCCCCCTCTTCCTCCCCCCTCCTCCTACCCCTCCCTCTCGTGCCCCAGGGCTTGGACTCTGATAGTCCTAGGGCACCCCCCCCCTCCCCCCAGTGGAGCCATATATATCGTTTGGGCGCTCTCTGGGATTCCTTATAGTATCCTCTTACCCCTTATTCAGAAGCAAGCTTCGCCCCTTAGGACTCAATGTTTGTAAATAGGGGCCCCACACCTGTGTGAACTGCGCTAAACTCTTCGGGGACCCCTTAGCCCCCCCTAGCTTCCCAAGTAGCCAGCAGATGTACTTGATTTCTCCAGTGCCAGTAAGCTGGCACCTCCGGTATAGTCCAGTATTGTAAGATGCTTTTCTGGGCCACCAAGCACAATTTACGGCTCAGGAGACGAGCTGTCTTAGAGCACCTACCAAATGCCCCTTGCGTATTCAGCACAAAGTGGTCCCAGGATCCTGTCACAGGGGTCCCCAGTAGTTGAGTTAAGAATTTAGTAATCTCCCCCCAGAAAGCCTTCACTCCGGGGCATGCCCAGAAGGCATGATATAATGTGTGTGGGTAGTGGCCGCACTTAACACACGTGGCCCCTTGCAGGAAATCTACATGAGCCAATTGTTGCCCCGACATATAGGCCCGTAAAATAACTCTATACCCACTTTCCCTGAGCCTCTCGTCCTGGCTAATGGCTGGGATTCCCTGCAATGTGAGCCCCACGTTCCATCCCGTTAATGTTGTCCCCGATTCCTGTTCCCATTTTTGCTTGATTTCTGCAAAGTTTTTGGGGGTCTTACGCCTAATCAAAGCTCTATGAAGCGCTGACACTGACATTCCCGTGACTTCCATTTCCCCGAAAAAATCTTGTAGTTTACTTCCCATTCGTTGCCGTAACAAGTCTGGGTCTAATGCTGAAATGTAGTGTTTAACTTGGGCATACGCAAACCTAGCCCCCCAAGCCCCCCCAATCCGAGACTGTAGTTCCTCGTACCCTATTAAATTCCCCTCTTCACTTAATAGGTGTTCAATCTTGGTTATTCCCATCCGCTCCCACTCCAAAAACGTTGGGTTATCTAGGCCTGGCATGAAAGCTGGGTTCCCCCTAAGGGTCAACTGATCTGATGTCGAGGGACTCCCCCCCACTGCCTGTGTTAGTCCCTTCCATGCCTCTCGAATGGACTGTAGCATCACACTATTCCTCAGACAAAGTGGGAGTTGCTTACGTGTAAGATGTAACAACGAAAAAAGTTCATAAGGAGCAAAGAATTCCCTTTCCATTTTTATGGGAGTGTAAGTGCAAGTTTGTGAGAACCAGTCCCCCAAGTGCCGGGTCAGGCAAGCCTGATTATATAAGAACAAGTCCGGTAACCCCATACCACCCTGTCTCCAACCTCCTAGCATATATTTATATCGCAATTTAGGCTTCTTCCCCGCCCAGCAGAATTTACTGAAAGACTTATGTATACTTTTCAAGTCTTTGCGCGTCAATCGAATTGGTAATGTCTGTAACAGATACAGCCATTGTGGGAAGATGATCATCTGTATCAAATTCACCCTTCCCCTCAGCGATAAGGGAAGAGGGCCCCACTTCTCCAGTTGCTTCTTAGTAACCTCCATAAAAGCCGTATAATTTATAACATGTAACTTCCTCCAGTATATCAGTATTTTGTACCACATGTTCCACTGCTGGATACTTTTTCCAGTGGAATCAAATAAGTGCATTTGTGTGATTTAGGAGTTGTCAATGCACAAAAGGCTAAAAAAAAAAAAAAAACTGAGCTAAGGATACAAGATAAGCCAGGACAGGGATGAGAGTGTTGATAGTGAAGTGGTGTTTGTCTGGTGTTTATCCAGTAAAAGCTTTTTATGGCATCATGGGTGTTTTACTAGTTAAAATGTAAAATCAGAAGCCCCAATTATTTTGCTAATTAAAACACAGCTCATTTTGAGTTACCTCCCAAATATCTGTCCTTAAAAAAAGCTTGTATATCTTAACACAGGAATATTAAACAGATATTTTCTTTTATTGATTATCATTTTCTCTGCCTCTTTCTTTGGTTTTTCTAGTACTTTTAATTAGAAATTGGAGACAGGTTTTCTCAATCTCAATATAGAGCTGTTTGCTAGAAATAATTTTGCAGTTAATCCTTATGGAACAAAATTAAGTAACCTCTTTCTATGATAGATTATCTCTGGCCTGGTGGAGGCCAGGTTTGCACTTTAAAGAGGGTTTTCTGTTTATTCTTCACAGAAACACACTTGAGATTATGCACATAAGAAACACAGGAAAACCTGGTGCAAACTGCTCACTCCCAGACCTCCTTTAGAATTTTTAACCCATTAGTGTCCAATGTTCCCATAATAAGCCATATGGGAACAGATTGATGGGAACATTGGACACTAAATTAAACTAGTCTGTTGTATCTCAAAGAGCTCTTCCAGGCTAATGGAAAAGCACCTTCCTCTTGCTCAGCGTAGGAAATCATTAACAGCGTTCTATCTAGTGGGACTGCATTAAAATGTTAGATACAAAACATTTAGGATAGCAAGAGTCTTTTCAGAATTTTATATGATGTCAGTCTTAGCAATGTCTGAAAAGACTCTTGCTATCCTAAATGTTTTGTATCTAACATTTTAATGCAGTCCTGTCTTTTTCTTTTTAGCATTTTCACCTTTACTGAACAATTTTTCTAGAAACCTGAAGATGCTGGCTCTTTGGCTCTGTAATGACTGACATTTGTTTATGGTATTATTGGAGTCTAGCTGGATCAGACAATCGTGTTCCTTTCATTTACATCGTTGCCATGATGGAGGAAAATGAAAGTAAAAAACAAACAAACAAACAAACCCAACAACAACAAAAAAACCCAATCCAATAGCTATAAAAAAAACTTTGTAATTAGAAATTAAACTTAATTCTACTCTCCTGGTGAATTGCGTTAGTTCAAGAACTGTGTAAATTTTCAAAGAAAGGAATTTACTGCTTCACTTCTGTTATGATTGGCCCAATCATGCAACCCAGTCTCCAATGACGCCTGTTAATTGAGTCTGTTGACTGCAGATTTCTGCAGCTGCCCTGTAGCAGCTTCTTACATTCATGGGACAGTGTGATCCGCATAAGTCAGCACAGCACTGAACCAATTTAGCATGCCCTCCGTGGATCATTTAGGTTCTTTTTTCTCTCAAAAAATACATAAGAACATAAGCGTTGCCATACTGGGACAGATCGAAGGTCCATCAAGCCCAGTATCCTCTTTCCAACAGTAACCAATCCAGGTCAGAAGTACCTGGCAAGATCCCTGAACAGTACAATACATTTTATGCTTCTTAGCCTAGAAATAAGCAGTATTTTCCCAAGTCAATCTTAATAATGGCTTATGGACTTTTCTTTTAGAAAGGTATCCAAACCTTTTTTAAACCTTGCTAAGCTAACTGCATTTACCACATTTTCTGGCAACAGATTCCAGAGTTTAATTACACACCGAGTGAAGAAATATTTTCTCCGATTTGTTTTAAATTTGCTACTTTGTAGCTTCATTGCATCCCCCTAGTCCTAGTATTTTTGAAAAGAGTAAACAAGCAATTCACGTCTACCGGTTCCACTCCACTAATTATTTTATATACATCTATCATATCTCCCTTCAGCCATTTTTTCTCCAAGTTGAAGAGCCATAGCTGTTTCAGCCTTTCCTCATAGGAAAGTTGTCCCATCCCCTTTATCATTTTCGTCACCCTTCTCTGTAACTTTTCTAATTCCACTATATCTTTTTTGAGATGCGGTAACCAGAATTGCACACAGTATTCAAAGTGCGGTGGCACAATGGAGTGATACAAAAGCATTATAACAGCCTCATTTTTGTTTTCCATTCCTTGCCTAATAATACCTGACATTCTATTTGCTTTCTTTGCCGCCGCTGCAAACTGAGCAGAGGGTTTCAACGTATACTCAACGATGACACCTAGATCCCTTTCCTGGTCAGTGACTCCTAATGTGGAACCTTGCATCACCTAGCTATAGTTTGGTTTCTTCTTTACCACATGCATCACTTATCCTCTTCCACCAGAGATGCCTATAACATCTATTTTTTCATTTAGTGTAATATATTCTAACTCTACCATCTTATTTATTAGGCTTCTGGCATTTGTATATAGACATTTCAAACTATGTTTGTTGTTCCTATATACATCTTGCTCAGCAGTTGACAGTGATAATGTGCAATCTTGAAAATGTTTGCTTTTTATTTAAAGACACCTGGAGGCATATTTTCAAAGCACTTTGGGAGGCTAAGTTCCATAGGTTTCTATGGAACTTTGGGAGGCTAAGTGCTTTGAAAATGAGCCCCCTGGTCTACTATGGTTTCTATTACAACCTCGCTATTGGGATGCCCTGTCTTCCCTGTTTTGGTGATACCTTTGAAAGATACCTTATTCCAAACCATGCGCTTTTGAGTGAGTGTTGGCCTTTCTCCAATTTCTGGTTTAAAAGCTGTTCTATCTCCTTTATAAATGCTGATGCCAGCAGCCTGGAACCCACCCTGGTTAAGGTGGAGCCCATCCGTTCGAAATAGGCTTCCCCTTCCACAAAATGTTACCCAGTTCCTAACAAATCTAAAACCCTTCTCCCTGCACCATCGCCTCATCCATGCATTGAGACTCTGGAGCTGTGCCTGTCTCTTGGGCCCTGTGCATGGAATGGGAAGCATTTCTGAAAATACTACCCTGGAGGATCTGGATTTCAGCTTTCTACCTAGGAGCCTAAATTTGGCTTCTAGAACCTCCCTCCCACATTTTCCTATGTCATTGGTACCTACATGTACCAAGACAGCCGGCTCCTCCCCAGCTAATATTGTACAAAGAAGTCTACTATCATTAGTTTTTAGATCCAATCCCTTTAGCGTGGGTACAGATGAATAGACTTAAATTGATTCCACTTCTGTTCCTTATGATTTATAACAGTTTATCTTCTGGGGAATTACCAGGGATTTGGAAACACGCAATTGTTTGGCCACTTTTGAAGAAGAATTATAAGCCCATTTCCAGCTTGTCTTTGCCTGCTAAGATCGTAGAGCATGCGGTTCTTCAGCAACTGGTTGATTTCATAGAGGCAGCTAATGTGCTACATCCGCATCAGGCTGGATTTAGGGCCAGTCATACTACAGAAATACTCTTGACTTGTTTTATCAGAGGCTCATGAAATTTTTGATTCTGGGAGTTGCATTAGCAATTTCATTAAATAAAAACCCCCAAAGTATTTAAAAACATTAACTGTAGATATTACTTTACCAAACAACTGCGGTTTCAATGTCACAGACTGTAAACGTCCAGTCAGCCAGCACGTTGTAGTCTTTTCAACATTTAAAACCAGCCGATGATCCTCCAACTAACCAGTCACCTTTGCTAAACATTGTCAAATCTGGATGCAATGGATCAACCTTATCCACAATAAATATATCGTCAGCGTAGCAATACATATTAAGACCTGAGGCTTGAATCAGCCTTTGACTTAATCAATCATGATATGCTGATATATCAGATTCTGCTGGAGTTAAGGATGTTGCCTTAACGTGGTTTACGTCTTTTCTTAGTCAAAGGACATTTCAGGTGGTTGCTGGCACTACTGTCTCCTCAAGTGTTCATATTAAACGTGGTGTACCTCAGGGCTCCGCATTCTTTTTAATTTATTTCTTAGTCCTCTTACTCCATTGATTCAAGTTGTTTGGTAACGTAATGTCTACAGTTAATGTTTTTAAATACTTTGGGGTTTTTATTGATGCTCAGCTTACCTTCGATGAGCAGGTTTCTTCTGTTGTTAAGAAAGGATTTTTTGTGCTTTAGACTGCATTGCACACTTTACTTCAGCCATTTCTGATTTCAAGGTTAGATATGGGAATGCTATTGATAAGGGCGTGCAGTGGTGTTCCTTGGTTGGTTGCCACCTGCGGCGGATCCGCTATGCACCCCTCCCCCCCCCGGCGGATCCGCTGTGCACCACTCTCCCCCCCCCCCCCCGGTGCATCACCTCCAAACCCCACCCCATGCATTGCTCTTACCACTTGGGGGGTGCTGGGAGCAGCCATGCGGCTGTCAGCTCCGCCAGTTCCCTGACCCGGAACAGGAAGTAACATCAGAAGGAGCAGGGAACCGGTGGAGCCGACAGCTGTGCAGCTGCTCCCTGCACCCCCCTGTAGCATGCACCCAAGGCGGACTGCCCCCACCACCTTGCTCTCAGTACGCCACTGCAGGCGTGTCCCAATTTAAAACGGTTGCCGTCGCTGAAGAATACTGCAATCAGCTTGCTGGCAATTTTTTTAAAATTTGATCATGTTAGACCATTGTTTAAGTACTATCACTGGTTACCTATATTTTGCATCGAATTAAATTTAAATTGATTAAACTGGCCCATGTGGCTTTCTACCAGCAGCAACCATTGTTTTTAAGGGGCCCTTTTACTAAGCAGTGGTAGGGCTACCACATGGGTAGTGCACACCAAAGTGAGCCTACCACCGGGGTAGCGTGGACACCTGGCGGTAGTTCTGAAGTTGGTGCACGCGGTTTCCCCGCAGTAGAAAATAATTTTCATTTTCTACTGCGGGGGATATTCCTGGTGGTAATCGGAAGCGCGGCCACATTGCAATGCACTGCCTGATTACCACGAGTAGCGCACGAGCCCTTACCGCCAAGTAAATAGGTGGCGGTAAGGGCTCAGGAAATAATAGCCATGCGCTACTTTTGATATTAGTGAACGGCTATTTACTGCCCCATTTTTAAAAAGGCCTTTTTACCTGCTGTGGTAAAAAATAGCCCAGCGTGCGCCAATTTTACGCGCCCACACTAGCGCAGGTCATTTTTTACTGCGGCTTAGTAAAAGGGCCCCAAAGTTCTTTAGTAACTCCAAATATTTCAAATAGAACTCTCCGCTCGACACAGAAACACAGATTAGTTGTACATATCAGGCATAAGAATCGTGTGAATGGATTCAAAAAAGAGCATTTTTTTGGTTGGCGCCATTCTACTGGAATGAGTTGCTAAAAGTGGTCTGAGGCGGATGTCAAGAAATTTAAGGTTTTATTAAAAACTTTGCTTTTTAAGCAAGCTTTTTCTGAAGGAGAATTGTAGTGGTATGATACAAGACTCTGCAAAGTGCATACTGTAAATTGCTTTAGTGTTTGAATGGGGTACTATGTGTTGGTATGAGTGTTGTCTTTTGCTTGGTGTAGGCTTTCCTATCGAACTAAGGTGTTCTATATATTTTGTTTGTTTTTATTTATGTTTTTATTGATTGCGTAAACCGCTTTGTACTATAAAAGTTAAGCGGTATATTAAGTTTATTAAAAAGTAGAAGGAGGCTGCGGACACCAACACCTTCTCAGGAGTGAAGCAAAAATTTAAGTTAGATAGAAAGTTGTCTTAACATATTATTTAGAACTGCCAGCAGAATTATTTAAAGAAAAAAAGGATTCAAGTACTGTTGTCTTAATTTTTTTTTTACTTATATTATCCGTAGGAAATGAAAGGCAGAACCTCTAGCATCTTCTCCCGCTCCATTCCTTCCTCCATCACATAGACCTTGGCCCGGCCACTCCTCTCATTATCCCGAATGCCCTTGGAGATGTTTGTGGCTTTTAGCCTTTCAAATCGGTTGGACTTGGAACCACACCACTGGAAAATTTCCTGAAAACACAGGGCACCAAAACAGAGAGAAAGCTTTTAGTGGAACAGACACAAAAACCGAGAAGAATGCAGAAGAGCAGCTGCAAAAAAAACCCAAAATCTTGGTTCCAGATTAATCAGTGAAAAGGCCTCAGATATGCTGGGGCAGAAATGGAATAATCTCTGCCCTCCGACATAACATGGATACGGTCTGGCTCTGGACATTCGGGACCATAATGAGACCTATTTCCTTCCAACATCCAGAACAGCTCAAGTTTACTGAAGCAAAATTAAAGAACTCTCTGGCATTACATTACTTCACAACTAACCACTTAAGTATTCCTATTGAATAAATGCCATACAGTAATATCCAGCTTACACATTTAAAATCATTAAAAGGAAGGTTTTCTCTAGCATCTTGGCAACATCTGCTGAGCTGACATCTGGACAACACTACCTAAACCTCTGAAAAGCATGACATTATTGGCCTTTTGTATATAAAGTTGAAGAAAAGAATTCTAGGTTACACCTACATTGGGCTCAGTGCATGGGGCCCCTTTGGGTTACAAAGGAATCTCCTATGAGGGGACTGGTGGTTAGAAAATCATGAAAGTCAATTTTAAAGGGACTTCTAAATCTGTGCTCATCTGTGATACTGGGCAGTTTACTTGGTTTGTAACCTTAGCTGTTGACAATGACATGTTTGTGATACATCCCACAAAAAACAGTTCTGGACGAAGAGAGGCTAATATAATTACAAGACACTCCTCAAGCCTAAACAAATATCCTATATAATAATTTGCACCTCCAACGTTCCATGTCTGGCTGCCTGGGTTTGTAACATCTCCTGACGTCAGCCAGCTTCCAGGGTTCCATTCCCCCTCACTGTCCCGCCCTCGCGTCAAGATGCAATGACGTCAGAGGGTGGAACAGTGAGAGGGAAGGGAATGCTGGAGGCGAGCTGACGTCAGGAGGGATGTTACGAACGGAATGGAAGCCAGCGCCAGCCAGCCAGAGAACGTTCAGGTACAAATTGAGGGGAGGAGAGAATTGCGGGACATCGAAGGGAGGGAGGTACGAAGGGGAGGGCAGGGCAGGGGAGAATTGATGGACATGGATGGGAGAACAGTAGAGGAGAGAATCGCGGGACATGGATGGGAGGGCAGGGAAGAGGAGAATCGCTGGACATGGAGGGGAGGGCAGGGGAGAGAGAAAAAAAAAAAAGCTTACATGACAGCCTTCCTAGGGCCCATTTCATTGTTGAGGAAATGGGCATGGTTCCACTAGTGTGTGTGTGCATGTGCATGTGTATATATATATATATATATATATATATATATATATATATATATATATATATATATATAGTGTCACAAAGGAACTAGGTATAAAATCCCCATCTATCACTAAGGGCACTGTTTACCAAGCCGCTGTAGAGGCGCACTAGCGTTTTTAGTGCGTGCCGTGTAGGTGCCTACAATATTCCTATGGGCGCCTACATGGTTAGCGCACGCTGATTTTGTGCATGCACTAAAAACACTAGTGCACCTTAGTAAAGAGGGCTCTAAATATGTGAAGAGAGGGAATACAGTCCTCAGGATCAGCGCGAAGGCACTAACCTGTGCCAGGCCATAAAAGCAATAAGGGGCTATTACCACCTCCTCTACAACAGTATCTCACGTCGCTGCTGCGCCAAAGCACTTCTTACATCCCAGGACTCATATTCCAATCAATCCCTTTTAATGTGCACAAAAATAATATGTGAATCTGGCCCAAACATCACATAAATCATGTAATGAAAGATAAAATGTCACACAGAGCAGCACTTTCTGGAAAAAAAAAACATGGTGGTACAGCGAGACAGCATAGCAATTCCACGTTCTCAGGCTCAACAAGGAGCCTTATTTTGCTTCTTCATCAGGAGCCAATTATCAATCATGTTTCAGGTTAGTGACTTTGCGCTGACACTGAGGACTCTATTCCCTCTCTTCACGTATTTAGTGATTATAAACAGGTTTTTATACCTAGTTCCTTTGTTTGTGACACAATATATATACTTTTAGGCTTGAGGAGTGTTTTTGTGATAATGTTTGTGATAAATACATTAGCAGCAAGACTGTCTGCGGTTCAAAAAAACTTACATCACCCAGATCCAGAATAAAACAGTCTCCTTTGTTGAAGCTCTCCCAGCCTACAGGGACTTCAGTAGCTCGGGCCAGCCTACGACCCTTGATCTGCAGCAATCTTTCAACATTAACTTCATTGGGAACGACGTGAGTGAAGCCAGACGCCACACCTCCAGTCTAAAATGATATGGCAAGTGAGATAGCAGTCATCACGTAAAGCATCATGGGATAAACATAGAGTGGGGAGGGGAGGTCAGAGATCTACTGGGGTCTGTGGCGTTTCACCAGATAGCAGACTGGGTAAACTAGATAGGTCTAACAGTCCTCCTCACCTGCCATCATACTCTATACTTCTACGGGTGGCCATTGCTTGGTTTTACGTTTTGGAGGAGGCGACATTTCACTGCCGAATCTGCACAACGTTATTCTTTGAGCATCGAGAAGATTACTTAATGCCGATATTGCAAGGCTTTGCTTCCTGAGCATTGACTATAATGACTTCCTAAGTTGGCCGAAACACGGCCATGTTGAGTCTTTTTGAGTACCATAATTAATCTGGACTTGACATGTCTTTTGAACTACATAATAAAACTGGACATTGTCTAGAGACTATATCCTTGTGTCATCGCTGCGTTCCTTGTGAATTTGAGTCTACAAAGACTAGTGTTCTTCCGTGCTATATTCATGACTAGATAGGTCTAATGGTCCTCATGTGCCATCATACTCTAAGCTCCTATGGATGAATGGTGCTATATGCATGACACATTTTTTAAACCTGCTTTTGCTTCCTAATCTTTACATACTTTATATTTGATGCCAGATTTGAAGTAGCCCAGGAATGTCGAGGATTCATATCCTTGAACCTCCCGGTTCTGGATAGGCTTTCCACCCAGATAATCATCCATCTGTACTGTGAAAATGGCAGCAGCTCCACTCTCATCCTGAGTGCAGTAATCCCCTAAATGAAGAAAAGATCATGTGGCATCAACACCAGACTCAGCAAGAGATGTCCGATTCATTTCTAGGTCCTGAAATGAAACTTTTTCTTAAACAGAATAAGCTTTGGGTCTGATATTCAAACACCAATATCCAGATAACTTATCCATATATTTGCACTGGCCAGGACTGTTCATGGATATTCAGGGGCACTATGGCTTGGATTCAGTAAACAATGCTCAAACTCTGCTGCGTGCGGTCTGGGATCAGCTCCCTTTATAGAACAGCACGTAGCACTGAGAACTGCGTTCAAATCCCAGCGCGGAACTGCACTATTCTATAACAGTGCACACATTTTAAGGGAACGCCACTGACCTGCCCATGCCTCCTTTGCAGATCTGCACAGAAACACTTAGGCACTCTATAAACGGGTATGTGTGTTTTCATGCAGATCTGCTGTTTCTGCCCCATTTCAGCACTTTGCACCCATTAGAACGCATCTCGGTGCAGAAGCAGCGCCTAATGTTTGTCGCCATATACAGAATTCCCCTGTATCCAGATAGTGCTGCTGCATATCCTGCCTCAGCATTATCCAGTAAGTCCCGGGGCAGACTGAGGATGGAGCCAGAGTTAAGAGATATCCGGTTATCAACGATATTCAGTCCATTAACCAGATAACTATCTGGATAAAGTTAGAACAGCAAAAGGCCTCTCAACTTTTATCCAATTTACTGTCTGGATAATAGTCAACATCACCACTATCCAGAAGGCAGCAGTACCAATCACTGTGATCTGGATATTCAGCATCGGCCGCTACTGGGTGAACATCTGCAGGATAAAGAGGATAAAGATGATACAATGGAGAAAAGTCTCTTAGGACAATTATGTGCAGAAGTGACAAACTCTGAGTAATAAGACTTCCAAGCTTTAGTGACTTCACTGTAATAGAACTGCTGAGCCTCTTTACATTACAGACAAGCAGATTGAGTGTTGATGCGTCACCAATGCCTTTCTGCCTGCCTGACTTGACGCTGAAGCAGATGAAGGCCCCAATGATACCAGGGGTGAGAGTGGTGAAAGAAAATGTTAACAGGCTGCAAAAGGGTCAAGGGTATTATTCCAAAATTCAACATGAGCAGATTTTAAATTAATTTTATAAATATATTATCTCTTAATGTAGAATTAAATTGTAAAATTTGCTGCCTGTAAGTGTGGTCAAGGTCAGTTTTAAAAAGCTTTGAATGGATTTCCAGAGGACATGTCCATTCTAGCCCGATAACAGTGGGTTCACCTCTGCCTGAAGGGCATTCCTTTTGGGATCTGACTGGTACTTCTCAGTGACTTAGACTGGCCGCTGTCAGAAATAGGATGCTGGGCTTGATGGACCGTCGGTCTGACTCAGCATGACACATCTTAATGTTCTTACGCATTTATTTTCACCAAACTGTCCAGAATGTAAAATAAGCAATGGCCACCGAGACCGAATATCACTCTGTTTGTTTTCTAGCTAGAATCAAGAAGACTCACACACAGAGAGCTTCACATCAAAAATATATGTTTGCTAACAAAAATAGTTCTGTACTTTGGAATTTGAAATGTCAGATCTGAAATATGTATTAATAGGCAAAGTGAGGAGCTCACAACCTAAAGGCTGCTTGAAGGTTCTCTTCAGAAGTGCTGCAAGGGTGGTGGACGCCCTAGGTGAATCTTCAGCCTTAGACCCCCCCCCCCCCATTCTACTAACTTCTAAAATGCAGGTTATGTGCGGCAGCTATTATTGCTTGTAAAGCAAATAAAAAAAGATGAAGTGTTGATGGTCCAAGAAGCCACTAACCTAGGCAACCACCTAGCCTTGCCTAATGGTTGAGTCAGCCCTGGTTCTGCTCATATAGATTATGAGAAAAGAAATCCGCCAAAGAACGGAGAACTCAAGACACCCCACAGAATACAAAAATCTAAAATAAAAGTGGGAGGACAACCAAAGATGCCAAAGACTGAGAAGATGTATAATAATAGAGAAGTTTATTGAACTATGGAGACTCGACACAACGTTGCAGTGATCGTGCAGTCTGAGACAAACGCGCAAGCCATATTCCACAGCAGTCTTTTTTTATGTTTCAACGTTTTTATTGAAGACATAACAGAAACTTTCTTACAATCATTGAAACCACATTTGTCAAATAAAAATTTTTTTACAACAACTTGTTGATATTGTCTCCAAAAGTTTTTCTTTCCCCCCCTTCCCACCTCCCACCTCCCTCAACCCCCCTTCCCCCCCCCTATTTTTTTATTAATGATACTTATGCTTTGTTAACATCTTAATGTGTTGAGGACCAAACTTTCCACAGCAGTCTTTTTAAAGACTATCCTTTCCAGAAGATTTTATGTCATCATTGCCCAGAAGGCATTTTGTGAAATAAGACTCCTGATGCAGGCCTAAGGCCGAAACACACCGTTGTGTCGAGTCTCCATACTTCAATAAACTTCTTTATTATTATACATCTTCTCAGTCTTTGGCATCCTTGGTCGTCCTCCCACATATAGATTATGAACCAGAAGCCACTCTTAGAATTACAGAGTAGCCTCAGGCATATGATTATAGAGGAGAGAAGGTTTTACCTAACCAGAAGTGTAAATCATACTGTAGGTTTCCAGATCGCTGCTTAATGGTATTTAGGACTAAGTAAGCATCTCCTGTGAAGAAGTCGCCATACAGATTCTTTGGCACTACCACCAAATCCATCTTCTCTATTCTCCAGATCTGAAGACCGGGCTCCCTCCCAGCCTTCTGAAACTCAGGGTGCTCCACAACCATTTTAGCAGGCTAGAAAGAGAGAAAGGGAGGAAGAATTAAGGCACAGCAATACAGGACAGTACTTCAAAGAAAACACTTGTTTTCACAAAGAAAAGTGGTAAATAGAAAATACCAAAACACATTTTCTCCCTAATTCTACAAAAGTTGTCAAAAATTGCACACATAAATTTGGGTGTGCGTGCAATTTAATCGAATAACCAGCTACTCAGCACCAATAATTGGCTTTTTAATAAGCAATTATTGGCACTAATTAGATCTAATTGGCATTTATGCGGGTAAATTTAGGCGCAGGATCCATGCCTAAAATTTACACATGATCTGAAAAAGAGGTCACGGAAATTTATTTTATTTATTTAAAATATTTATAGACCACTCAATCCGAAAGTACTCGGCAGTTTACAACAGTACATTCATTGAACCTGCTTTGAGTGGGAAAGCACGGGGTACAAATGTAATAAATAAATTAATTAATTAAAAAAACAAACAAAAGTGACTAAAATGGAAGGGTCATGACGTAACAGGGATGTTCCTAAAATTAACACACATTGTTAGAGAATAACGGGGATGTACAGTTGCACCATGTTTCAGCTGGTGCAAATGGCTGTGCCTAAAGTTAGGTGTGATTCCCAGGCATAAGTACTATTCTATAAACCATGCCTAACTTTAAAGCGTGGCTTAAATAGCCCTTTTTCAGTGTCAATTTTTTTGGCACCATATATAGAATCTAGCCCTTTGTGCAAAATAAATCCTAAAAGCAATGGTTAGAGTGTTAAGTGCTTAAAAAAAAAAACATTTGTTTTCACAAAGAAAAATGGTAAATAAATAAATAAAATACCCAAACACATTTTATGCAAAAGAAATCCTAAAAGCAACGGTGAGTGTTAAAATGTACCTATATGAAAGGTAGAAGCAGCCTTGAAAACAACTCAAAGTAGGCTGAAACTAAGGCATGACTTAATTTAACAAATTAAGGGCTCTGCTCAGTAAGAATTTTTTCTGCACATTACTGATTCTAGCCTACACATGAAATAAACAAGGCTGAAATCTCAAAATGCAAAACCCTCGGCTTTTCTTCTAACCAGCCGTGTTTTACATTTTTATGTTCCATAGAGGGGCATAATCGAACGTCGCCGGCCAAATAGATCGCCGGCGATCTATGTTGGCGGCAGCGCTACAGCTGGCCGGAACCGTATTATCGAAAAAGATGGCCGGCCATCTTTTTTTTTCGATAATACAGTTTAGCCCGGCCAAATGCCGTGGAGTTTGCGGGGTTTGTTTTTCAGCGATAATGGAAAGTTATGTCGGCCATCTCAAACCCCGGCCAAATTCAAGGCATTTGGCTGTAGGAGGAGCCAGCATTTTTAGTGCACTGGCCCCCCTGACATGCCAGGACACCAACCAGCCACCCTAGGGGTCACTGCGGTGGACTTCA
This sequence comes from Microcaecilia unicolor, assembly GCF_901765095.1. Classification (NCBI taxonomy): domain Eukaryota; kingdom Metazoa; phylum Chordata; class Amphibia; order Gymnophiona; family Siphonopidae; genus Microcaecilia; species Microcaecilia unicolor. The sequence goes on from NC_044036.1 coordinate 278,573,484, forward strand.
GAAAAGCTCCCACCATGTGCATAGCTCCCTTACTTTGGGAGCTGAGCCCCCTAAACCCACTACCCACAAATGTACTGCACCCACTAAAATTGCTCCAGGGACCTGCATACAGCCTCTAGGACTTATTGCTGCTGTATAACTTTAGCACACCAGTTCATACCTAAAGACTAATCTCTCTGAAAAAGTCCTTTCTTGATATAAGCACGTTTACTCACAGTTAACTGCAGATCAGAGGTTGTGCCCCACTGGCAAAGAGTCCCCTGGTACTAAGATTAGCAGTAGGTCAGAGCTGGCACAATGGTGTACAATGCCCTCTTTCAGCACCATTCAAGGTAAGAACTACCTTCTCTAACATGGGTAACACAGGAAAGGGAACTAAAACTGGCTTACAAAAATGGCCACTACCGCATGGACTACAACAGGAAACAAAACAGGGCATACTCTGACCCAGTTAGCAGGGGGGGGGAAGCACCATGGGAGTAGAGCCCAGTACCCTACACCCACCACAATGCATTGCTAATGTGACTCTCTGCAGGGCACCTAACAGAAAAGGTGTCACACTCACCCCAGAGCCACATCGCAACCAGGGAAAGGCTGTCGGAGGATACAACACATTCTGCTGTCATGGAGGCAGTGGCATAGCCAAGGGTGGGCCTGGGTGGGCACAGGCCCACCCATTCTTGCCTCTGGCCTACCCAGTCAGCAGCCCATGAGGCCCCCAAAACTCTTCAGTGGCAGCACCTCACTACTCTCTCTCCCTCTTCTCTACTCGTGGCCTAGCATCTGCCCATCTCTCTCTAGAACCACCCCCTCCTGGTCTACTTCAGAGCTACTGCGGGCACCAATTCCTATAGGCATCCTGTGTCAGCCCTGCAGGCTTCTCTCTATCATGTCCTGCCCTCAATGATGTCAATTCTTGTTTCTTTGGCGGGGACGTGGTAGAGCGAAGCCTGCAGGGCAGTGCAGGTTGCCTATAGGAATTGCAATGGCCAATGGCTCTGAGGCAGAACCGGGGAGGAGGTTCAGAGAGAAACAGGCAGACGCTGGGTCATTAAAAAAAAACAACAACTATATCGTATGTATGTACAGGGGTAGGGATGGGGGTTGGAAGGGCCCATCCAGGTTAACTCTGGGCCCACCCAAAATGGCAGGTCTGCCTACGCCCCTGCATGGAGGTGGGTACGGCATTTGAGGCTGGCATACAGGCTAGAAAAAAGGTTTTTAGTTTTATTTTTTTAGTTTGGAAGGGGATTGGTGACCACTGGGGGAGTATGGGGAGGTCATCCCCCATTCCCTCCAGTGGTCATCTGGTCAGTTGGGGCACCATTTTGAGGCTTGGTCGTGAAAATAAAAGGACCAAGTAAAGCTGGCGAAATACTGCTTAACGCCGCTTTTTTTTTCCATTATCGGCGAAAGCCGGCCATTTGGTAGCCACGCTCATGCCCGCCCATGTCCTGCCTTCGCTAATCTACCGACACGCCCCCTTGAACTTTCGCCGGCGAAGCAACGGGAAAGCGGCGATGCTGTCAAAAATGCCGCTTTCGATTATACCGATTTCGCCGCTTTTAAGAAATCGCCGGCCATCTTCCGATTTATGTCGGAAGATGGCCGGCGATCACTTTCGATTATAAGCTGGATAGTCACTCACAACAGCTGGTGCATCCCTGAAGCACATTCAGGGATGAAGCATCACAGTTTAAGCTCTGTGCCTCTGCGAAGAAAAAAAAAAAACTACAAAAAAACCAAGAGAGATGGGGTGAGACTGAGGGCCCCATCTGCACCCCAAATTCCACCATGTACAAATATGCAGAAAAGGCAGAAGAGGCCACAAGGCCAGCAAAAGAAAGGCCTCATTCTCTGGCTAGGTCTCACTGATATTACACACCACCTCCTACCCCATCACACAGAGTACAGAAATGCAAGCTATATATGTAACAGCCCCTCTTTATTGCCCAGTCTTATCAGGAAGTAGTGTAGTAAGAATATTAGCTAGTGGCTTGCTCTCTTAGGGCCCTGTTTACTAAGGCACATTAACGTTTTAACGTGCCTACAATTAGGACGTGCGCTAACAGTGCAGGCACCTACAGGAATACTGTAGGTGCATACATGGTTAACGCACGTTAAAGATGCTAACGCACCTATAACGCGGCCTGGTAAACAGGGCCCTTAGTTTTATTGCTTCCAAAATTCACAGTTTAAAATGGCCAGTAAATCTTTTCCGTCATCAAGGACACTAAGGGCCTTATGCATAAAACTTACCATGCTTGGAAAGTTTGCTTTAGATCGGTTGTAGCCTGTTTAAAGCAAACATTATTTATGGTGTAACGCACAAGGGGGTTCTGTATCCCTTTTACTGCTCCCCATAGCAGCTACCAACAACCATATGCAAATGTATTGTACTGAGCTCATTAGTATTAAAATGAGCATTCTAAACAATGCAGACCTGAGCACCTACCTTTAATGTGCAAAAGTTTACAGGTCTGGACCTGTCCTTATGGGGAGCAGTTTACTTGGACTGTGTACCTATAACAAACTGCTCACCGTGGTAGGCGCTCAGTGCACAGACCACCAACCCCCTGAACTGACCCCCCCCCCAAGACCTTTAAAAGCTTATCTGGTAGTCCAGTGGACCCCGACCCCCCTTCCAAGCCACCCCACTACCAAAAATCTCTATGATGGTCTAGTGACCCCCTCCCCTCCTGTCCACATAATTCTAGAGTTGGAGGCAGGAGCAACACCTCCTTCTTCTTGCCTCTGGGCCTGCCCTTCTCAAAAAGGAGGTACCCAGCCCCTGCCCGGTGCATCCTGGGATGCACTAGGAGAGGCTAAGCACCATATAAGCAGTTTTTCCTTATATGGTGTTTAGTCCCTCCCAGTGCCCTCCTGCTTCCAAATCTAGAGGTATGTGAACATGAGGGGTGCGAGTCACTAGACCACCATGGAGATTTTTTTTTTTGGGGGGGGGGGGGGGCTCAAGACGGGGGGTCCCCACTGGACCACCAGGGATTTTCTGGAAGTGGAAGGAAGGGGAGTCACTAGACCACCATAGAGTTTTGTGAGTTGAGCAGGGGGCTTGAGAGGGGGGTCTGCTGAACTCCGGTGGACCCTCTCTCGAGCCTCCCTCCATGCACAACTCAAAAAACTCCATGGTGATCTACTGTCAATTGCATTTGACAACTTTGAGTCACAAACTGCGACTGATACACAAAGGGGAATCCATGCATCTCCTTTGCATGCCGTTTTCTTTGTGCATTGGTTGCTGTTTGTGACTTGGTAAGTTTTCCCAGGGCAGCTGTATTTAACAGCTACTTTGTACATCTGGCCCTAAGGCATTAATAGGTCAAAGACATGTTCAGCTGATACACCCTCCACATACAGCTAGGGCAGAATGAAGACTAGTTTTCTGTTTTTATTTTGTTTCAATAAGCATTTATGAAAATTTTCAATATACAAACAGAAAAGGAAAGCAATACTCAAACAAGTACGGAACAAATAAGTTTCCCCCACAACCCCCCCCCCTTCAAGAAACTGTAAACAAAAGAGGTGAACCTGTGGTTCCTTCGAGCTGATCCACACACAGCCTTTAAGTTACCCAACCCCACCTCTCCCTCTCATGTCCTATAACATTAGCTTTAAATGACTCCATTCATCAGCTTTCATGTCATAACATCTCTTCCCACTATCTGTAAGTTTGTGGAGTTCCGCCACAACCTGTAAACGATGAGACCAATGTTGCCTGTTTCCAGTGAGCTGTAGCTTCACACTTTGCAGCTGATAAAGACAGGAAAATTAGGTTCTTACCGTGATAATTTTCTTTCCTTTAGTCATAGCAGATGCAGCCATTACAGATGGGTTGTGTCCATGAACCAGCAGAGGGAGATAGAGAGCACACTTTTTTCAGTGCCTCATACCAGCTTGCTCCACTGCCTCTCTTCAGTATTTGAAGCTTCCAAAGCAGTATGGTAAACCGCAATGGGAATAACATAAGCTTTCCTCACAGCGAACAATGGCCCTACAACAAAGGGCATTAACTCAGAATGGAGGGAATGAAACATCCTCCCGGAGGGCATAAACTCATCCTCCACTGAGACATAACTGGAGGGAATAAACTCATCCTCCCGGAGGGAATAAACTCATCCTCCAAAACAAGGAACTGGAGGGAATTAAGTCATCCTCCTTTAATTGAACAAGAATCCTGAAGACTGTTTTCCGACTTTCTCCCAAGGACGGAATCTCCAGGAAACACGAACAGAACCTGAAATAGATTTGCAGCAGATAGCATCAGACAGGGAGGGATCATGGCTGCATCTGCTATGACTAAAGGAAAGAAAATTATCACGGTAAGAACCTAATTTTCCCTTCCTTGTCATCAAGCAGATGCAGCTATTACAGATGGGATTTATCAAAGCAATCCCTAGATAGGGTGGGAACAAGCCACACCACGCGCCAGCACTTGCACTCCAAAATGTGCGTCCCTCCTGGCAGCCACATCCAGCCTGTAATGTCGGGCAAAAGAGAGCTTAGAAGCCATGCACTACAAATCTCTTGAAGAGCAGTGCTCCAGTTTCAGCCCAAGAAGAGGAAATTCCTCTAGTGGAATGCGCCTTAAAGGCATCAGGCGGAGGCCGGCCAGCAAGCAAATAAGCTGAACAGATTGATTCTTTAAGCCAGCGGGCAATAGTGGCTTCAGACGCTGGAGACCCTCTGCGAGGACCTGATAGCAAAACAAACTGATGATCAGAGGTCCTGAAAGAGTTAGTAACTCGCAGATACTGCAGCAGAGTCCTGCGCACGCCCAACAGGTGCAATTGCCCAAAAGATTCTGGAAACTCCTCCACGACAAAGGAGGGCAAGAAAATAGGTTGGTTTATGTGAAACCCTGAAACCACCTTAGGCAAGAAGGAAGGCATGGTCTGAACCATGACCCTGGACTCTGAAAACTGCAGAAAAGGGTCTCTACCGGACAGCGCCTGGTGCTCTGACACCCGTCTCGCCGAAGTAATGGCCACTAACAAGACGGCCTTCAGTGTCAAATCTTTCTCTGAAGCATGCCGAAGCGGTTCAAAGGGAACACCCTGAAGGGCCTTCAGCACAAGCCCCAGGTTCCAAGCTGGACAAGGTGCACGCACGGGAGGACGAAGCCGAAGCACTCCTCTAAGAAACCGTGCCACATCCGGATGAGCAGCTAAAGACACGCATTCAACTTTGCCACGCAGGGAGGCCAATGCTGCCACTTGCACCCGCAGGGAATTATAGGCCAAGCCTTTTTGTACACCATCCTGCAAAAAGTCCAGAATCGGAGAGACAGGAGCCCGCAGGGGTGTGATCTCTCTGGAAGCACACCAGACTTCAAACTGGCGCCAAATCCTGGCATAAGCCACGGAAGTGGAACGCTTGCGGGCTTGCAGGAGAGTGGTAATTACTTTATTGGAATAGCCTCTGCCTCTCAACTGCCAGGCCATAAGACCAAATTGGCCGGCGTCCTCCATGGTCACCGGACCCTGTGACAACAGGTTGGGAACCAGAGGTAACTGAAGGGGATCCTCCACAAGCATCTGTCGGAGGTCCGCATACCAAGGCCTCCTGGGCCAATCCGGGGCGACGAGAACCACTTCTCCTGGATGCAGCCGAATCTGCAGGAGCACTCGCCCTACCAAGGGCCACGGAGGGAACACATACAGTAGGCCCGGAGGCCAGGGTTGAGCCAAGGGATCCAACCCCACCGCGCGAGGATCTCTCCGTCTGCTGAAGAAGCACGGGACTTTGGCATTGGATCTTGTTGCCATTAGATCCATCACGGGCTTGCGCCACTTGGCACATATCTGCAGGAACACTTCGTCTGCAAGTTCCCACTCCGCTGGTTCGATCTGATGCCTGCTTAGATAATCGGCTTGCACGTTGCTCTGACCTGCAATGTGAGCTGCCGACAGAAACTGTAGATGCAGATCGGCCCAAGTGGCAAATCTGTTCGGCCTACGTGGCTAGAGCTCTGCACTGAATGCCGCCTTGTCGATTTATGTAGGCCACTGCTGTCGTGTTGTCCGACAACACTCTCACAGCCAATCCTTCCAGGGTCACTTGAAAGACCAGAAGCGCCTGAAACACCGCTTTCAACTCTAGGCGGTTGATGGACCACTCCGACTCCTCGGGTGTCCATAGACCCTAGGCATGCTTCCCCTTGCAATGTGCGCCCCAGCCTTTCAGACTGGCATCTGTCACCACTAGGCACCAATCGGGGAGCACCAGTGGCATTCCTCGCCGCAGCATGCTGTCTGAGAGCAACCACTCCATGCTGAGTCGGGCCGCAGGGAGCCAAGAGAGTCTTCATTGGTATTCCTGAGATACTGGAGACCATCTTTGGAGTAGAGCATACTGTAGAGGTCTCAGGTGCGCTCTCACCCAGGGCACCAGTTCCATGGTGGCCGTCATTGATCCAATCAGCTGGACAATTTCCCAAGCTCGCGGGCGGGGCATCCTCAGGAGCAGACGGACCTGATTCTGAAGCTTGCACCGCCTTTGCTCGGGTAGGTACACATACCCCGAGGCTGTGTCGAACCTGGCCCCCAAATATTCTAGAGACTGCGAGGGGGTCAGGTGACTTTTGGCCAAATTGACAACCCAGCCCAGAGATTGAAGTACTGAGACCACTCTGGCTGTTACATGCTGACTCTCTGCAGCAGAGTTTGCTCGAATGAGCCAGTCGTCCAGGTATGGGTGAACCCGAATACCCTCTCGCCTTAGAAAGGTAGCTACTACCACCATAACCTTCGAAAAGGTGCGGGGAGCTGTGGCGAGGCCAAAAGGCAAGGCCCGGAACTGGAAATGCTTTCCCATCACCGCAAACCTCAGAAACTTCTGGTGCGGGAGCCAAATTGGAATGTGCAAGTAAGCTTCTTTCAGGTCTAGAGACGTGAGAAACTCTCCTGGCTGTATCGCCGCAATGACGGAGCGCAGGGTTTCCATGTGAAAATGCCGCACTCTCAGGGACTTGTTTAATTCTTTTAAGTCCAGAATAGGGCGAAAAGACTCTCCTTTTCGCGGCACCACAAAGTAGATGGAGTAGCGGCCGCAGCCGTGTTCGGCGGGAGGTACCGGGGACACGGCACCTATCTGAATCAGACCTTGTAAAGTCTCCTCTACCGCCGCCCGTTTGGCGGCAGAACCGCATCAGGACTCCACAAACACGTCTCTTACAGGGGCGTCGAATTCTATTCTGTAACCATCTCTGATCAGGTCCAAGACCCACTGATCTGAGGAAATGTTGGCCCACTCCTCGGCAAAGAGGAAAAGACGTCCTCCGATGACAGGACTCGAGGAGAGGGCCGGCGCACCATCATTGAGAGGGTCGCCCCTGAACTCCAGGCCTTGAGCCAGTGGCTGTGGAACGTTTGTCCAAGCGAAAGGAGTTCCTCTGCTGAAAACGGGCACGAGAAGTGAACCCAACAGAACGCCCCGGGCGGTACCTTCGAGCTTCACGGAAGCGAGGTCTATAAGAGGAGTGGACCACCTGGCCCTTGGAGGAAGACCTCGGCCTATCTTCGGGCAAGCGCTGGGGTTTAGCCTCACCCAGGCCCTTCACAATTTTCTCCAACTCCTCACCAAACAGGAAAAGGCCTTGAAAGGGCAACTTCACCAACCTTTGCTTAGAGGCCATGTCCGCTGCCCAATGCTGTAGCCAAAGAAGACGGTGAGCCGCCACTGCTACTGCCATGTGTTTAGCCGAAGCTCTGACAATATCATAAAGGGCGTCAGCAAGAAAGGACAAGGCCGACTCCATCCGCGGAGCCACATCTGAAAAGGCCTCTGCTCCATCACCGGGCTGTTCCACTGCCTGTTGCAACCAAGCCAGGCAGGCTCTAGCAGCATAAAAACTGCATGCAGACGCCCGAATAGTGAGACCTGCAATTTCAAATGACCGTTTAAGTGCTGATTCCAGTCTACGGTCTTGAATATCCTTCAGGGCAACACCTCCTTCAACCGGGAGGGTAGTTCTCTTCGTCACAGCTGTGACTAGGGCATCCACTTTAGGCATAGCAAAGCGAGCCATATGCTCCTCACTCAGAGGGTATAATTGCCCCATAGCCCTGGAAACTTTCAAAGGTCCCTCGGGGTCAGCCCATTGAGCCGAAATAAGCTCTTGGATGGAGTCATGCAAAGGAAAGGCTCGAGCAGGCTTTTTGGTACTAGCCATCCTAGGATTCACAGAGGAGGGTGTGCCACTGGCAGGGTCCTCAATAGAGAGAGCCTGCAGGGCATCAGAAATAAGCGCTGGCAGCTCATCACGGTGGAAAATCCTCACCACGGAGGGATCGTCCAGATCCTGAGTCACTTCTGCACCAGACTCTGGCTCCTCAGACCATGAAGGCCTGCCAGAGTCCTCCGAATCCTCGCAGCCCGACCACGGGGGGGAAAAAGGAGGTGCAGCACTCTCTGAAGGGGATTGAGCCCTTCTGCGCTTCATATTCTGCCAATTTTCAGGGAATAACGCCTCAGAGGGCATACCCAGGCTAGAATCCACCGGGGGGGGGGGGGGGGGGGGGGGGACATTAGAAGAGGCCCAGGCCGGGCTTTGTGGGAGAGCTCTTTTAAGCATGTATGCTTTATGCATTAATAAGACAAACTCAGGGGAGAAAAACTCACCCTGGGCACCCGGATCTCTGCCGGGGCTAGTAGCTCCCATATCAGCCTCACTCTGAGGCCTCCCCCCGGGCTCAGGACTCTCCATCTCAGCGGAGGTCGCGCCATGTGGTAAATTCAAAATGGCGCCCCCTGCCAGCTCAGAGCATGAAGAATCGTCGCTTGCCATGCTCGGGCCGGCTCTAACGTCTGTATAGCACGATTTACAGAGCCCCGCTACTGATCTGCGCTTGCCACACTTGGAACAGCGCTTTACTGTCTCTGCAGCCATCGCCGAAAACTGCGGTAAAATTCAAAATGGCGGTTCGCGCCAAAATCGCCCCGATCGCGGGCCCACCCTGGAGGAGTCAGAAAACACTCTTACCTCACTGGACCGAGTATCACAGCTCCGGTCCCACAGAAAAAGGCAAGGAAAAACCTCTGTTCCAGCGTCTAAGCGCCAAAGCGCGACGTGACTTTTTTTTTTTTCACACTGTAAGGAAAGCAGAGGTAAATAGAACTCCGGAGGCTCAGGTGAGTGGGAAAGGCAGGGAAAGGGCGAACCTATGTGCCTTTAAAGTGAAGCTGCTATAGCCTCCAACACCCCTGCTAACAACTGGCAAAAGCACAGGAGCAACCTCCAGGCAGATTTTAGATGGAGCTCGAAGAAGCTGCAGCCACTCTGCTAGGGGAGATAGAGAATACTGAAGAGAGGCAGTGGAGCAAGATGATATGAGGCACTGAAAAAAGTGTGCTCTCTATCTCCCTCTGCTGGTTGATGGACACAACCCATCTGTAATGGCTGCATCTGCTTGATGACAAGGAAATTCTTGTTAGCCTTCTCTGCCATTTTTGGCCCCGGGCTACTCCAACACCCAGCAAGCAAAAATTTGGACATAGCTGAATGGGATAGCCCAGACCCACATTAAGTCTTTGAAGAACAGCCTGCCAAAATTGTTGAATCCAGGTAAATGTCCGCCAGATTTTGATTTGTAAAGTGACACTCTTATTGATAGTAATCTGCCTAGAAGCTTTGTGTTAAAGTGCAAAATATAAATCTGCCAATACAATAAAATACAATATGGAAAAAAGTCCCTCTCTCCTGTCCACACTGCCAACAAAGGTCAGAGGCTACACTTGGGTACATACTTGGTCTTTAGTCTGGCAGGAGTCAAAACGAAATTATTTTATATGCATTCTCTCAAGCCTCTTCCTTATGAACACAGCAATGTGAAACCCAACAAGCTGTGGGGTCTACAGGACAGAATCATTAATATGCTAAGATTAACACTGAGGAAATGTCACAAGTGAAACAAACTATAGGTTAAAAAAAAAACACACTAATTTTAAAATGATAAAAGCCTTATTGTTCTATATTTTCCTATTTTCTTTCCTGTTCAATGTTTTAATGTCTTCACTGGGTAGATGTTTGGAAAGCGGAGGTTATTCTGTTTATATGTAAGCAGATGATAAATCTATACTCTTTCTAGTTACTGGTGAGCTAAAAAAATATTCATCAAAATATTTTTCATTGGTTTTCCTTAATTGCAGATTGGATGACTTCTCATTATCTAAAGTTAAATAGAGAGTAAACAGAATTTTTGCTGGTAGGTTCTAAACTGAATCAAACCATGGATTTAAATCTTAATATTAATAGTGAAACCTATTTGTTAGAACTATTCAGTGAAACTTTTAGGTGTTACTCTTGTGAAAAGCTCTTTTTGCACTTTGAGGAAATTGAGGAGTATCCGGAAATATCTGCGGGAGGATTTATTCTGGCTCATGGTTCAATCTTTAAATCCTAAATAAAATGGATTATTGTAATGTTATTTACTTTGGTCTATCGAAACAACTATTAGGAATTCAAACAATTCAAAATGTGCTTGATTTTTTTTCTCTGAAGAAGTCAGGTAGGATTACACCCCATTTCATTAAGCTACATTGGCTTCTAATTGAGGGTAGAGGACTGTTTAAATTGGGATATTTGATCTTCAGCACTTAAAATTAGGAGCTGGAAAAAATCAGTGGTTCTGTAAAGGGTCCATGCCCTTTATAGAATAGCGCTTAAGCACATATCTCACGCCTAACTTTGGGTGCTGAAACCTGGTGTAAATGCTGGCACCCGTTAGGCACATTGACCCAGTATTCTATAACTACATGCGCAAATGCTTGGAACATCTATGCTCCTACCATGGCTGCACCCCCTTTCATGATACGCATTATGGGAGTTAGGCACTCTGCCTTAATAGCATGCAGCCCAGAGGTGTAGCTAGACTTCAATTAGGAAGAGGGCATGAGCCCAAAGTGGGGGCACATTCTGCCCCCTCCCCATCGTTCTTGACCTCTATCGTAACCCAATATACCTGGGCTGCTGGGGGTCCCCAAGCCCTACCAGTAGAGGCCACCTCCCTCCTCCAAAAAAGATAGGGAGTGGGGAAGGGCCACTGGGGGGGATTGACTCGCAGTCCACTGGGCCACCAGGGCTCCAATGTGAGGGGATGCCAGGGGGGTAGAGGGGCTGGAGACCCACCAGATCTCCAGTACCTCCTGAACCCGTATCAGGGGGTTTGACTCATAGCTCACTGGGCCACCAGGGCTCCAATGTGAAGGGATGCCAGGTGGGTTAGGAGGGTCAGGGGGGACTGGAGGTCCGCTGGACCTCCAGCCCCCATGTCGCTTGGCTCAGGTTGTGGGTACTTAGGGTCTGGTGGTCCCATGGACCTCCAGCCCCTGTGTTTGACAGGTCTGGGCTTTTGATAGCCTAGACCCGTCAAACAAGTGAGGGAGGATATAGACCAGTCAAACTTTTATCCTATGATCAGAGAGAATAGTGTGCTTAAATTTGCATGCTATTATCTCTGATCATAGGGACAGTAAAGCTCCGCACTGTTCCAGCATTATTTTTACAGCGCTGTTTGGAACAGCGCAGGGCTTTTTGATCATCTGCCCAGATGAAGGACTGGGAGTATGACTACAGAAGGCAAACACATATAGGAATGAATGTGGTAGACCTTGGACAATTGTCAGAACAATGTATTTGTGAGGAGTTAGCTAAACTAAAAGTAGACAAATCGAAGGGGCCGAATGGGATACGTCCGAACATACTGAAGGAACTTAGTGAAGTTCTGGCAGCTCCACTGTCTGACCATTTCAATGTTTCTTTAGGGTAAGGAGTGGTCCCGGAGGACTGCAGAAGGGCAAATGTGGTCCTTCTTCACAAAAGTGGAAATAAGGAGGAGGCTGAGAACTACAGGCCGGTTAGTCTAACTTCTGTGGTAAGTAAATTAATGCAAACACTTCTAAAACAGAAGAAAGTGAAGTTTCTGGAATCCAGTGGTTTGCAGACCCCAGGCAGCATAGTTTTACAGGAGGTAGGTCTTATCAGACAAATCTGATTATTTCTTTGACTATGTGATCAGACAGATGAATTGAGAGAGAGCATTAGATATGGTGTACTTAAACTTTAGCAAAGCCTTTCGCATAGTTCCTCACAGATGACTTATAAATAAACTGAATGCCTTTGGTATGGGCCCTAAAGTGACTGATTGGGTTAGAAACTGGTTGAGTGGAGGTTGTCAAAGGGTAGTGGTAAGTGCAGTTCATTTTGAGGAAAGGGAGGTTACCAGTAGTGTGATGTCCAAGGATTGGGTCTTAGTCCAGGTTTGTTTGGGGGGCTTTTAAAAAAATATTTTTGTAGCCAATATTGTGGAAGGTCTGTCTGGTAAAGTTTGCTTCTTTGTGGATGACACCAAAATCTGCAATAGAGTAGACACCCCAGAGGGTGTGGGTAGCATGAGGAGGGATCTAGTGAAGCTTGAAGAATGTTCTTTAATTTGGCAGCTAATATTTAATGTTAAAAATGCAGGGTTATGCATTTTGGCTGCAAAAAAAACAAGAGAGCAATATAGTTTAGGGCAGTGTTTCCCAAGTCTGTCCTGAAGTACCCCCTTGCCAATCAGGTTTTCCAGATATTCACAATGAATATGTATGAAAGAGATTTGCATACAATAGAAAGTTTCCCAGGCCCCTTCTCTTTACTGCGGCCTGACCCACATCCAAGGAAACAGGAAGTATGTCAGAGAGGCGGGCCATATGAGAGAAGGGGTCAACGACAGAGCAGCGTATAGAAAATTCAGGGAAAGGTAGATTCAAGGAAGGAAGGGTGGGGGACGATGCCAGAGCGCAGCAAGCGTGGGAATGGATGCCGCTCCAAAACAGTGCCGCCTGAGGCCCCTGCCTCAGGTGGCCTGATGGTAGGGCCACCACAATCTCCACATGCGGCAGGCACTGACAAAATATACCCAAAAGTGAGACTGGAACCAGCAACCCTCAAGGCTCTGGGTTGGCTTATAGTCAGCTGCTTTAACCATTAGGCTACAGCACTTCCATATATATATATATATATATTTTTTTTTTTTGCCATTTGACATATTGGAACTTGGTCATGGTGACTTCCACTGTTTTGTTGGCTCTTCAAAAGCCCATTCCAGATGTACTTAATACAAAAAACGATCTTACCCACAACATGTTTGTTGATCTTTATGTCCATATTTTTACTGCTGTAATTGTCTATTGCCTGTTTTTGACTTATTCTTGCTGTACACTGTCTTAGGCGAATTCCTTCAAACAGGCGATAAATAAATCCAAATAAATAAAGTAAGAAATCCTAATAAATAAAGTAATAAATAAACTTCATTGGCTACCAGTACAATAAAGGGTTAAATTTAAAATTCTATGTCTGATCTTCAAGGTCCTTAAAGGAAATGACCCTGAGTACCTGAAGAATAGGATGATCTTCCACACACCACCAAGGACACTAAGGTCCTGCCAAGGACTATCACTAAGCACACCTTCTCCAAAAGACATTACAGGATGTGATACCCACAAGTGAGCCTTCTCCGGCGTAGCCCCCACACTCTGGAATGCACTCCCTGAAAGGCTCACCTTAACACCAGACTATCTCTGCTTCAGGAAGCAGGTGAAAGCTTGGCTCTTCAACCAGGCCTTTAATGGAAGTAACTAACTTGTTGTCTCACTCACACACACAAGGAGTGACATGAGCTGCACATACTGCAAACTTTACCAGACAGACCTTCCACCTAGATGATATAATATTTAACCATCTCTCTGACCTCATGTGCAACTTTCTTTTAAATTAGTCACCTCACTTTCTAACTCTTCTTACTCTTTTACCTATCTATATATTCCATCTTTGCTTATACCCTTCACTATCACTATTACGTATTGTGTTGACATTGTAAGTAGTATACTATGCCATACTTTGTATTGTCATTTTAGTATTTTTACTGCTGTAATTGCCTATTGCTCATGTTTGATCTATTCTTACTGTACACCACCTTGAGTTAATTCCTTCAAAAAGGTGGTAAATAGATCCTAATAAATACATAGTAAACATAGTAGATGACGGCAGAAAAAGACCTGCATGGTCCATCCAGTCTGCCCAAGAAGATAAATTCATATGTGCTACTTTTTTATTTGTACTGTCCTCTTCAGTGCACAGACTGTATAAGTCTGGCCAGCCCTATCCCCGCCTCCCAACCACCAACCCTGCCTCCCAACCATCAGCTCTGGCACAGACCCTATAAGTCTGCCCAGCACTATCCCCGCCTCCCAACCACCAACCCCGCCTCCCAACCACCAGCTCTGGCACAGACCCTATAAGTCTGCCCAGCACTATCCCCGCCTCCCAACTACCAGTCCCGCCTCCCACCACCAGCTCTGGCACAGATCGTATAAGTCTGCCCAGCACTATCCCCGCCGCCCAACCACCAGCCCCGGCACAGACCATATAAGTCTGCCCAGCACTAGTCCCGCCTCCCAACCACCAGCCCCAGCACAGACTGTATAAGTCTGCCCAGCACTAGCCCCGCCTCCCAACCACCAGCTCTGCCACCCATTCTAGGCTAAGCTCCTGAGGAGCTTAGCCTAGAAAGTAGGAAAAGCTGTTATTAGTCTGCAGGGCAATTTCAAAGGTCTTCTCTGTGGAACACTGTCTTCCCCATCTGTAGCTGAGGTATACATAAGGATTTTGTTGAGAACCTTTGCATACTGCTTATCCTGTACACACCACACCTGTACAATATGCAGATTAGAAACATCCCTGTGGCACTGCAGTTCAGCACACTTTCCAAGAGACTCTCCAAAGGCGTGCCCCTTTGAGAACCAGTTTACAGGCCTGCGGGCCTCTTCAAAATTGCCCTCCCGAAAGCTAAATTGTAAAAAAAAAATGTGCCAAGGCAAACTTACATCCTGCAAAAATGCATTCAGGGGTATCTTTTAGTCAGGGTAGGTGAGAAAAAGCGACACAGACCAACAGTATTCAAAGATCACAGTTTGCTTTTTTTTCTTACAGGGTTCTGCTTTTCTACGGTACTACACTGCTCGGTTCTCTTTCCCCCTGATAAATAAATGTACAGCACTGCACTTAAAAATACTAACAGGTGAGGGTCTCTTAGGAAAAGCACCAGCTGTTCTCAAGCAGTAGGTTCATTGGGGCATGGCACAGATGTAATTTACAGCAATTACTCCTGTCAAGACAAATAAAGGTGAGCTCTTCAAAAAATGCAGAAAAGGGAAACTGGAATCGCTTAAGTCATCCAAGCATAAAGACATGATGCACAGTTTATTAAACACAACAAACTTACTGTAACTTCCAGAAGGGTATGACATCATCTCTTCATTTTCCACTTCCTTTATTTTTATTGCTTTTTGTAGGCGAAAGGTTATGAAGACTCCTTATAGAGAGCTCTGTGGGACCGATAGGGTGTGAAGAGAAGCCATACGTCCTAGCTATATAGGCCATACCCACTTAGGTACTGTCTATGCTGGCAGAAGCCCAGGGGAAGGGGGTTTGGCTAACAACTTACTTCCCTGATTCACCTCCCACTCAACATTTTTAAATGCTTACAAAGGTTACACTTGATAAGACATTCGGCAGAACAATACCGGCCAGCCCAATTCTGAGTAATAAGGAAGACTACACCAGGCAAACAGAGAGACGTGCTGAAGCCATGTACCAGGACACACAGTTTCTCTGGAATGATGAACCACAGAGCTAAATAAACCTTGCTTATTCCATGAACCACTTCAGCAATGAGCCAAATTTCAATTGCACAGACCTTCAGAGAAACTCAGCTCACTGTATGACAGACCTTCTGGAAGTGCCAGTTTTCTTTTAGTTTAAACGTTCTGTGGTTCACAGGGACGAGCTGAGAGCCTCAGTGACAAATCAGTCATGTCGCAGCCTTCCATCACCATGGAAACTGCTTTCAGCATTACTTTAAGGTGACCATGAAGTCCTCAGCAGTCTACAACCAGAAAATAACCCACTTTAAGCCACCTTGGAACACACAGCAAATGAACCAGGAACAAGCCCCAAGGGTACTGCTGCAAAACTGAAAGGAATCCTGGGTGATAAGGCACCTCTTTGTGCCACAGCAAAGGTTGTGAAGAGCCACCCTGGAGTTGCCTCAGCAAACACAGTGCTGCCAGCCTAATTTTCAAAGGTGAGAAAGTCAGAAGTCTCATTTTCAATGGTGGGAAAGACTTGATTTTTTTTTATCAGTGGTTCCAGGTGAAGATTCAGGATAAAGTTTCTTCATCATAGTTTTATTTTTTATAAAGAGGGGGTGGGGGAGTGAAACATTCCTTGTCGATACCACCAACACCTGATGCAGAGACCTGGAGCCACAACCTGCTATGAACTTCCTTCCACCAATATGTTCTACTCAAGACTTGGCAAAGAGAAAATTTTCACCACTGCTATTCAGACCAGGCTACTGAAAACATCTAGTTGGCAGCAACCTGGAAATAAGCTTGAGATGTTGCCTCCCCTTTTTTAATAAAGTCAAAAATGTAAATACCACTAGCAGCTCTCTGGCCTACCCTACTAAGTTCATGAATGGTCAACAGAAACTTCAAAATACACAAGACATGAGGCCTTTATGCTCCATTTCCTTCAAGTGGCCAAGGAATCATGACGAAACCAGAGATCCTGGTTATAGGTATAGATATGTAGGGGCTACAGGTTAAGTGAGGGGACAGATCCTCCTGATTCAGGACCCCTCTTTTTCCCCTTCCCTGATCCTTCTCTCTTCCCGCCTTACCATTCCCCCCCCCCCCCCCCGTCCTCCCCTTCTCCATTTACCTCCCTTTCACCCATTCTGAGATCCTTTCTCCATTTCTTTTCTCTGAGATCCCCTCTCCCTCTGTCCCTCAGTTACTGTACAATCTCATAGCATTCCAGATTACAAGGTCCTGGTTCCATTCATGACCTGAATCTACAGCTGATTGTGTTCTCAGAGAATACCAGAGCTGTTTTAATTCACTGGAGGATTTATGTGGGAATCTGCTGCAGGCAAGTTCAGAAAACACTTACTGAGACACTGTGACCTGATGACTGAATTTCTAGATTTATCTTCAGATTTCATCCATATTGCCTCAAAAACTCTTATCGAATATTAATAGTCAGTCTCTGAAGTGGACATGGAGGGGAGAAGGGCCTCTGCAAACACAGTAAAGTCACTTTAATAGAACTGAAAACAAAGGAAACAACCATGCAGTTAATGAGGTGGCAGGATGGAAAACAGAGATTCTTATCCCCACTGGACAAAAATCAAAGTAGGAGGTCAGAACAGAAATAATGCTGCAACCCTGAGGCAGAAGGGACACTTCTGGTTCAGATGCACACAGCTCAGCAGGCCCAGTAAACACTCATCATTTCTACATTTACTATCAAACTAGCAAATAGGGCACTTACCAGGAAGCAGAGTTCAATGCATAGGCTTTCTACAGAATGCACACACTGAAAATTTCTGGGTGTCATTTGATTGCCTCAACAAACATAACAATCTTTCAGAGGTTAGAGGTTAAATTTCAGACTTAACAATACACATAAGAACATAAGCACTGCCATACTGGGACAGACTGACGGTGTATCAAGCCCAGTATCCTGTTTCCTACAGAGGCTAATCCAGTTCCAAGTACCTGGCAAAATCCCAAAAGAGTAAACAGATTTTATGCTGTTTATCCTAGAAACAAGCAATGGATTTTCCCCAAGTCCACCATAATAATGGCTTATGGACTTTTGTTTTAGGAAATTGTCCAAACTACATTCTCTGGCAACGAATTCCAGAGTTTACTTGTTGAGTGAAGAAATATTTTATCTGCTCTGTTGTAAATTTTTTTATTTAGTAGCTTCATTTCAGGCCACCTAGTCCTTGTATTTTGGGAAAGAGTAAACAAGCGATTCACATCTACCCATTCCACTCCACACTTTACAGATTTCTATCATGTCCCCCCCCCCCCCCAGCCATCTCTTCTCCAAGCTGAAGATGGGATAGGATTTGATATATTGCCTTTCTGTGGTTACAAAGTGGTTTACATATTATGGGAAAATTAGGTTCTTACCTTGGTAATTTTCTTTCCTTTAGTCATAGCAGATGAAGCCATTACGTATGGGTTGTGTCCATCAACCAGCAGGGGGAGATAGAGAGCACTCAACGTTTCACAGTGCCTCATGGCCAGCCAGCTCCACTGCCTCTTCAGTATTTGAAGCTTCCAAAGCAGTATGGCAAATCGCAATGGGAATAACATGAACTTTCCTCACAGCGAACGATGGCCCCTTAACAAGGGCATGAATTCAAAAGGAGGGAATGAACACATCCTCCTTATTGTATAACTAGTATAAAAGGCCCGTTTCGGTAGGCAATGAAACGGGCGCTAGCAAGGTAACCCCCCCCCCCTGCAGCTTCCTTCCTGTCTCCCCTGCCCCCCCACAGCCACCCATCTGGTCTCAGGACCCCCTCCCCACCAACCCTCCTCTGCCCCGCAGCCACGCATGTGCAGCGGCCCTCCTCTCTCCCCTGCTCCCCCTGCAGCCACCCATGTCCAGCTATCTACGGAGCCGCGTTTCAGGTTAAAAATCTTTTTTTGGCTTTTTTCTTTTTGTACCGGCCGCTGCTGCTCCACAGGAGAAGCAGCAGCGGCTGGACAGCGTTAGTATTGGCGGCTGCGGGTGGCGAGGGAGTTGATGTGCCCGAGGGGGGGGTAGGGGCTTTGGTGATGCGTCGGAAGGGGTAGGGGCTTGGGTGCTGCGCCAAGGGGGGGGGCACTGAGAGCTGATTGGTAAGCAGGGGGAGGAGTAGGGAAATACGCTCCGCATGTTTCCCTACTCCTCCCCCTGCCTGGTTCGTGATTTTGCAGGGCAGGGGCAGGAGCGTCAGTGACATCACTGACGTCAGTGCATTCTAAACTGTCTAGCAGACCACCTCCGAGGGAGCCACGGTACCAGGCACATTAGAACGTTGGAGTTGAGAATTATTATATAGGACTGGAGGGGATACACGCAACCTCCTGGAGGGAATAAACTCATCCTCCAAAACATAAACTGGAGGGAATGGACTCATTCTCCTATAAGTGAACATGAATTCTGAAGACTGTTTTCCAACTTTCTCCCAAGGAAGGAACTTCAGGAAACAAGAACAGAACCTGAAACAGATTCACAGCATACAGACAATCATACAGGGAGGGCTCATGGCTTCATCTGCTATGACTAAAGGAAAGAAAATTACCAAGGTAAGAACCTAATTTTCCCTTCCTTGTCATCAAGCAGATGAAGCCATTACGTATGGGATGTAACAAAGCAATCCCTATATAGGGTGGGAACAGGTCACACCACGCGCTAGCACTTGTGCTCCAAAACACGCATCCCTCCTAGCAGCCACATCCAGCCTGTAATGTCGGGCAAAAGAGAGCTTAGAAGCCCATGTTGCTGCACTGCATATCTCTTGACGAGAGAGTGCTCCAGTTTCAGCCCAAGAGGAAGAAATCGCTCTGGTAGACTGCGCCTTAAATGCTACAGGCGGAGACCGGCCGGCAAGCAGATAAGCTGAAACGATAGTTTCTTTGAGCCAGCGGGCAATAGTGGCTTTAGACGCTGGAGACCCTCTGCGAGGACCTGATAGCAAAACAAACAGATGATCATAGATCCTGAAAGAGATAGTAACTCGCAGATACTGCAGCATAGTCCTGCGCACATCCAACAGGTGCAACTGCCCAAAAGATTCTGGAAACTCCTCCTTATCAAAGGAGGGCAAGAAAATAGGCTGGTTTAGGTGAAATGCTGAAACCACCTTAGGCATGAAGGAAGGCACGGTCCGAACCGTGACCCCGGACTCTGAGAACTGCAGAAATGGGTCTCTACAGGCCAGCGCCTAGAGCTCTGACACCCGTCTCGCTGAAGTAATGGCCACAAGAAAAACGGCCTTTAGTGTCAAATCTTTCTCCGATGCTTGCTGAAGCGGCTCAAAAGGAGAAGCCTGCAGGGCCTTCAAAACTAGCCCCAGGTTCCAAGATGGACAGGGTGCTCGCACGGAAGGCCAGAGACGAAGCACCCCACTAAGAAACCGTGCCACATCTGGATGAGCAGCTAAAGACACGCCTTCAACCTTACCACAAAGGGAGGCCAATGCTTCCACTTGCACCCGCAGGGATTTATAGGCCAAGCCTATTTGTACACCATCCTGCAAAAAGTCCAGAATCGGCGAGACAGGAGCCCGCATGGGTGTGATCTCTTTTGAAGCACACCAAGACTCAAACTGGCACCAAATCCTGGCATAAGCCACGGAAGTGGAACGCTTGCGGGCCTGCAGGAGAGTGGAAATGACTGTGTTTGAATAGCCTTTGTCCCTCAATTGCGCCCTCTCAATCGCCATGCCATAAGACCAAAGCGGCAGGCGTCCTCCATGGCTACCGGGCTCTGTGACAACAGGTTCGGTACCAGAGGTAAAGGAAGGGGAGCCTTCACTAGCATCTGTCGGAGGTCCGCATATCAAGGCCTCCTGGGCCAATCCGGGGCGATTTGGACCACTTCTCCTGGGTGCAGCCGAATCCGCAGGAGCACGCGCCGTATCAAGGGCCACAGAGGGGTCACATATAGTAGGCCCGGAGGCCAGGGCTGAGTCAAGGCATCCAACCCTGCCGAGCGAGGATCTCTCCGTCTGCTAAAGAAGCATGGGAATTTGGCATTTGAACTTGTCGCCATAAGATCCATCACGGGCATGACCCATTTGGCACATATCTGCAGGAATACTTCGTCTGCTAGTTCCCATTCTGCTGGATCAATCTGATGCCTGCTTAGATAATCGGCTTGCACGTTGCTGTGACCTGCAATGTGAGCTGCCGACAGAAACTGAAGATGCAGCTCGGCCCAGTGGCAAAATCTGTTCGGCCTGCGCGGCTAGTGCTCTGCACTGAGTGCCGCCTTGTCAATTTATGTAGGTCACTGCTGTCGTGTTGTCCGACATCACTCTGACGGCCAATCCTTCCAGGGTCACTTGAAAGGCCAGTAGCGCCTGAAACACCGCTTTCAACTCCAGGCGGTTGATGGACCACTCCGACTCCTCAGGTGTCCATAGACCCTGGGCATGCTTCCACTTGCAATGTGCGCCCCAGCCCTTCAGGCTGGCATCTGTCACTACTAGACACCAATCGGGGAGTGCCAGCGGCATTCCTCGCCGCAGCATGCTGTCTGAGAGCCGCCACTCCATGCTGAGTCGGGCCGCAAGGAGCCAAGAAAGTCTGTATTGATAATCCTGAGAAACTGGAGACCATCTTTGAAGTAGGGAATACTGTAGAGGTCTCAGGTGCGCTCTCGCCCAGGGCACCACTTCCAATGTGGCTGTCATCGATCCCAGCAGCTGGACAATGTCCCAAGCTCGCGGGCGGGGCATCCTCAGGAGCAGACGGACCTGATTCTGAAGCTTGTACCGCCTTAGCTCAGGTAGGTATACATAGCTCGAGTCTGTGTCGAACCTGGCCCCCAAATATTCTAGAGATTGCGAGGGGGTCAGGTGACTTTTGGCCATATTGACGACCCAGCCTAGAGACTGAAGTACTGAGACCACTCTGGCTGTAGCTTGATAGCTCTCTGTTACAGAGTCTGCTCTGATGAGCCAGTCGTCAAGGTACGGGTGAACCCTGATACCTTCTCATCTGAGCAAAGCAGCTACTACCACCATTACCTTCGAAAAGGTTCGGGGCGCTGTGGCGAGGCCAAAAGGCAAGGCCCAAAACTGGAAATGTTTTCCCAACACCGCAAACCTCAGGAACTTCTGGTGCGGGTGCCAAATTGGTATGTGCAAGTAAGCTTCTTTCAGGTCTAGAGACGTGAGAAACTCTCCTAGCTGTACCGCAGCAATGACGGAGCGCAGGGTTTCCATGTGGAAATGCCGCACTCTCAGGGACTTGTTTAATTCTTTTAAGTCCAGAATAGGGCGAAAAGACCCACCTTTTCGCGGCACCACAAAGAAGATGGAGTATCGGCCATAGCCGTGTTTGGCGGGAGGTACAGGGGACACGGCCCCTAACTGAATCAGACCTTGCAAAGTCTCCTCTACCATCGCCCGTTTGGCAGCA
The DNA here is from genome assembly GCF_901765095.1 of Microcaecilia unicolor. Taxonomy (NCBI): domain Eukaryota; kingdom Metazoa; phylum Chordata; class Amphibia; order Gymnophiona; family Siphonopidae; genus Microcaecilia; species Microcaecilia unicolor. The sequence continues at coordinate 278,595,537 of NC_044036.1, forward strand.
GAACCGCATCGGGACTCCACAAACACGTCTCTTACTGGGGCGTTGAATTCTATTCTGTAGCCATCTCTGATCAGGTCCAGAACCCACTGATCTGAGGAAATATTGGCCCACTCCTTGGCAAAGAGGGAAAGACGTCCTCTGATGAAAGGAAGCGAGGAGGGAGCCGGTGCACCATCATTGAGAGGGTCACCCCTGAACTCCAGGCCTAGAGCCGGTGGCTGCAGAACGCTTGTCCGAGTGAAAGGAGTTCCTCTGCTGAAAAACGGGCACGAGAAGTGAACCCAGCAGAACGCCCCGGGCGGTACCTTCGAGCTTCACGGAAGCGAGGTCTATAAGAGGAGTGGACCACCTGGCCCTTGGAGGAAGGCCTCGGCCTATCTTCGGGCAAGTGCTGGGGTTTAGGATCTCTCAGGCCTTTAACAATTTTCTCCAACTCCTCACCAAATAGGAGAAGGCCTTGAAAGGGCAACTTCACCAACCTTTGCTTAGAGGCCATGACCGCTGCCCAATGTCGTAGCCACATAAGATGGCGAGCCGCCACTGCTACTGCCATGTGTTTAGCCGAAGCTCTGACAATATCATAAAGGGCATCAGCCAAAAAGGACAAGACCGACTCCAGCCGCAGAGCCACATCCGAGAAGGGCTCCGCTCTATCTCCGGGCTGTTCCACTGCCTGTTGCAACCACGCCAGGCAGGCTCTAGCAGCATAACAACTGCTTGCAGACGTCCGAACAGTAAGACCTGCAATTTCAAAGGACCGTTTAAGTGCAGCTTACAGCCTACGGTCTTGTATATCCTTCAGGGCAACTCCTCCTTCCACAGGGAGGGTAGTTCTCTTTGTCACCGCAGTGACTAGGGCATTTACTTTAGGCATTGCAAAGCGAGCCAAATGCTCCTCACGCAGAGGGTATAATTGCCCCATAGCCCTGGAAACTTTCAAAGGTCCCTCGGGGTCAGCCCACTGAGCGGAAATAAGCTCTTGGATGGAGTCATGCAAAGGAAAGGCTCGAGCAGGCTTTTTGGTACTAGCCATCCTAGGATTCACAGAGGAGGCCGTGCCACTGTCAGGCTCTTCAATAGAAAGGACCTGTAGGGCATCTGAAATAAGCGCTGGCAGCTCATCACGGTGGAAAATCCTCACCGTGGAGGGATCATCCAGATTCTGTGGTAATTCTGCACCTGACTCTGGCTCCTCAGACCACGAAGGCCTGCCAGAACTCTCCGAATCCTCACAGCCCGACCACGGGGGGGGGGGGGGGGGGGGGGGGGGGGAAGGAGGTGCACCACAATCTGAAGGGGAATTAGCCCTTCTACACTTTTCTTTATTCCAATTATCAGGGAAAATAGCCTCAGCAGGCAGTCCCAGGCCAGAATCCACCGGGGGGGACAATAGAAGGGGCCTCAGACGACCCTTGAGGGAGAGTTCTTTTCAGCATGTATGCTTTATGCAATAATAACACAAAATCAGGGGAGAAAACTCGCCCTGGGCACCCAGATCCCGTCCGTGGCTAGCCGCTCCCTGGGGAACTGAGGAAGTGAATTCGATTCCCGGCACAGGCAGCTCCTTGTGACTCTGGGCAAGTCACTTAACCCTCCATTGCTCCATGTAAGCCACATTGAGCTTGCCATGAGTGGGAAAGTGCGGGGTACAAATGTAACAAAAATAAAATAAATAAATAATAGCCTCAATTCGAGGTCCCCCCCCCCGGGTTCAGGGCTCTCCGTCTCCACGGAGGCCGCGCCATGTGCAGAATTCAAAATGGCGTCCGCTGCCAGCTCTGAGCGGGAAGAATCATCGCTCGCCATGCTCGGGCCGGCTCTTACACCTGTACAGCACGATTTACAGAGCCCTGCTGCTGATTTGCGCTTGCCACACCGGGAACAGCGCTTTGCATTCTCTGCAGCCATCGCCGAAAACGGCGGGAAAATTCAAAATGGCAGTTTCGCGTCAAAAACGCCCCGATCGCGGGCCCACCCCGGAGGAGTCAGAAAACACTCTTACCTCACCGGACCGAGTATCACAGCTCCAGTCCCATAGAAGAATCAAAGGAAAACCTCTGTTCCATTTTTTTTTTGTTTAACGCTGTGAGGAAAGCAGAGGTAATATAAGAACTCCGGAGGCTCAGATGAGTGGGAAAGGCAGGGAAAGGCGAACCAATGTGCCTGCATCCACTGAGTGGGAAAGGACAGGGAAAAGCAAGCTAATATGTCCACATCCACGGGGGCATGGGTAAGGCAGGGAAAGGGCTAACCTATGTGCCTTCAAAGTGAAGCTGCTATAGCCTCTAACACCCCGGCCAACAACTGGCAAGCCAGGAGCCACCCCCAGGCAGATTTTTGATGGAGCTCGAAGAAGCTGCAGCCACCCTGCTTGGGGAGATAGAGAATACTGAAGAGGCAGTGGAGCTGGCTGGCCATGAGGCACTGTGAAAAGTTGAGTGTTCTCTATCTCCCCCGCTGGTTGATGGACACAACCCATACGTAATGGCTTCATCTGCTTGATGACAAGGAAATACAAATACTTATTTGGGCAATTGGGGCAATGTTGCAAGGAGCTGTAGTGGGAACTGAACCAAATTCACCACGATCAAAGCCAGCTGAACTAACCACTAGGCTACTCCTCCATTGCCTTTTCATCACTTTTCGCTATACTTTTCTAATCAGTTAAAACAAGCCATTATTGGAATACAGAACACCTACGCTAAACCTCTTTTTCATCATGCTGGTATGCAAAAATTATCAGGGTCATTTTGCACCAGTACCAGCATTAATCACTGAAGCACACTACGACCCTCCAAGCCTAGAGTGTGCAATCACTAGATAGAGAGAATGACAGCGACCAGATTCTCTTCCAGCTCACAGCACCCGAACTGTACTGCACGTTTTATAGGATAAATCAAAGAGGAGAACCAGAAATAGACCCAGTCCTTTAATACTGTTCATATGAGTCTCACTACTGGAAGATTAATCATGTGGCAAGAGAGCAGAAAAAATATCAGGGCAGTATTTCCTTAGGGCAAAAATGAAGGGGTTAATATTCCAAATGATTTAAGCAGGCAAGAGAGACTCTGACTACCACAGCTCCATCTGGTTAATGCCAGGGCAGTCTGGGTATAGAATTGGGGCAGATCTGGAAGTTACCTGGGCACTACAGATATTTTCAATGCCAACAGTACCGTAGCCAGGAACTTTTTACAGGGGGTGGATTTCCTCCAACCCTATGCCGCCCCTCTGTGCCACCACTCCCCCTCCCCGCCTTAAGAGCCTCTCGGTGTCTTCACCCGGCAGTGGCAGCGTCACTCATAGGCTGCCTGCAGCCTGCTCCAGGACTTCCTCCCTGAACCAGGGCAGGACGGTTCAGGGAGGAAGTCCTGGAGCAGGCCACAGGCAGCCTATGAGTGCTGCTGCTGCTGGGTGAAGACACCAAGAGGATTTTAAGGGGGGCTGGGTCTGACAGGGGGTGCATAAGCCAGTACTCAGATAGGTAACTGGGCATGTTGGACTGCATATAATGTTGTCCTAACTATGGCCAGCTACCCACCTAGGTATAGCACTGAATATCAGGTAACTTCCAGGTGCCACGAAACAGCTCAGTGCCAGTATGCAGATAGGTGTTAGCACTGAATATCCAGGCCTAATGCAGCTCCCAAAATGTTTACATTCAATAGATTACCAAATATTTCCTCATTCATGTTTCACTGACCTGTGGATAACTGTTGGAAGTTAGTCAAAGAGGCAAAATAGGAGCAGTGTTCAATGAAATGACCTGGTACGAAAAAGTCCAGGATGACCCAACAACGAAGAGATGAACACAATGTAACACCAGTATGGCACAACGAACATGCTCTACTGAAAGAACACAAACCCAACATGGCCACGTTTCAGCAGTTGCCTGCATCTAGGTAAATTTTCTTAAAATTAAAATGAATTAAATCAGGGGTTCTCACCTAGTCCTCAGGACACACTTAGCCAGTCAGATTTTCAGGATACCCACAATGAATATGCAAGAGATAGATTTGCATACAATGGAAAAAGTGCAAGCAAATTTATCTCATGCATATTCATTGTGGATACCTTGAAAACCTGACTGGTTAGGTGTATCCTGACGACTGGGTTGAGAACCCCTGAATTAGATTAATTACATACATATTTGTAAATAAACACAATTAAAAATAAAAATTAAAAAAGTGATAAAAAACATACTGGTGTAAAAATTATATGAATGCACATAAATAAATTACATTAAAAAACATGTAAACCATGCATCATATAAAAATATATATAAGTAAAACTTCTTGATGTACAAAATAAAATCTTTGTTAATCCATAATAAAAACTGAACACTATTAATGGGCCCTTTTACTAAAGGTTGGTGCTCGACAAGCCTATTGCCGTGCACCAATCCAGAGCTACTGCAGGAGCCCGGCAGTAGTTCCCACCCCCAGAACATACCAATATTTTCTATTTTTGTACCACCGGGTTAGTGCGGGAGCCCTTACCACCATCTCAAAGGCTGATGCTATGTGCTCCTCCCTCCTCCGAAATGGCCACGCAACTGGTTCACTTACTGCATGCCGTTCTTTTACAGGCAGTATTAAAAATATCTCCTACTGGGAACCGCAGCTTAACGCCCCCAGTCCGAAAACGTTGAAGTTAAGTATATTGAATATATTAATATAAAAGTATTAAAGCCGATGAAGAAGTTAGTGCTGTTTGTATTGCCAAAAATTATTGTTGGACAATTATGCACTACTGTTAGCTCTTTAAGCAGGGACTGTCTCTCTATGTCAGGTGTTCAGCGCTGCGTGCGTCTGGTAGCGCTATATAAATGCTAGTAGTAGTGAGGCAAGGGTTAAACTGTTTTTGACAACTGTGGAAAATTATGGAAAACTTTGATGATTAATGTGGTGGAAAAAATCTGGGACTGATAAAGTGGATGTCACTTACTGCATGGCCATTTCTTTTCCAAGAAAAAAAAAAGGGTCCTTAAAAGGGTCCTTTTACTAAGTTGCGGTAAAAGGGGGCCTCGGCAAACATCAAATACATGTGCTGACACTAGAGCAGGCCCCCTTTTACCGCAACTTAGTAAAAGGACCCTTAAGTTAGTCCAATGAGGTGGTCTCACCTACAAGTGGTCTAGGGGTCCTTTTACAATGCATATTTTCGATGCGTGCTGAGGCCCCCTTTCACCGCAGCAGGTAAAAGGCTGTTTTTTTTCTGGAAAAGAAATAGCTGTGTGGTAAGTGAACCACTTGCCGTGCGGCCATTTCGAAGGGGAGCACTTACCGCCACCCATTGTTGTGGCAGTAAGGGCTCCCACACTAACCAAGTGGTAACCGGGTAGCGATTACCATCGGGTAAGCACTGGCGCTTCAAACAATAGAAAATATTTTTGTAGCGCTGGAAATGGCGAAACTCTGGGGATGAGAACTAGCGCCGGGCTCCTGCGGTAGCCCAGAGGTAGTTCCGGATTGGCACGCAGCAAACCTGTTGGCACGCACCAACCCTTTCGTAAAAAGGCCCCTTAATGACCTGTCTTTCTACAAATTTTCATGTAAGATCAGTGGAAGAAAGTGGAGAAAGACAAAACAAACACAAAGCAAATACAAAATTAACAAAACCTGCAGTCGAGACACATGATGTTTGGATAGATGTGAGACAGGTTACCATCACTTAATAATGACATCTAAGCTCTGCAACATTTTTAATTAAGTTCAGTGTTACTCAGTTCTTTGTGCCAAAACGGAAGAGTCACTGCTCAGTATACAACTATGAATGTTTGCCTTAAAATAATACGGTCCAAACAAATCAGGGCTGCTCTGATCCCTGCTGCCCCTCCAAAATAAGCTTGATTTATATGTTCCTTATACATATAGGGAAAGGGAAATGGGACTTGCTATACCGCCTTTCTGAGGTTTTTGCAACTTTTTTACATTCAAAGCGGTTTACATATATTCAGGTACTTATTTTGTACAGGTAATCACTTGAATTGAACCTATGTTAGTTTTTACATTTTTTTTTATCCTAGTTGTTATTCAAGTTGGTTGGCACCTTGACAGGAAGATACTATTGTTTCAACACAGGTATCATCTATTTGATCCAACTTTTATCCTGACCAGAAAGCAGATGGAAATAGAGAAAGGAAGAAAGACCAGCACAGACATCTTCAGTCTGAAGTGCAAAGAATCTTCTGAAGGTTCTGAGGTCTTTAATGAGCACCTAAAAAAAAGATGTTGTACTACCAGGCCTTCCAAAGCCACTGAAGAAGAGGCCTGTGAGTTCTCGGAAGCTCAAGCACACAGCTCACTTCCTGTTGTCCCTGTAGATGATTATCATGACCTACAAAGACTCCCATTTCCTCCAAGTCTATGTCAATTAGTACAATTCTATCCTTAGATGCGTCTTTACAAATAAATTGGATCAGTAAAATACACAGCTCTCTAGGACTTTGCATACTGGTCGGAATTCTATAAACAGTGCCCAAAATGAGATGTTAGGAAGATCCAGGCTAACTAGTATTCTGCAAATGGCACCCTTTACAGAATACTAGCTTAGAGCAGATCTTGCATCTAAGCTTTGGCACAGCACTTACACCTGCTGAAACCAACATTGCACCAAATAACTGGGTACACCCCTGACCAGCCTAGGCCCCTCCCAAAGCCAAACCCCCTATAAAATTTAGGCGCACATTTTAAAGAATAGGGTGCAGGGTAGATCCATACATAAACCCAAATGAGTGTCAATTAACAATAATTATTGATTATTAATAGCTCATTAGTTAATTAGTTTGTGTGCGGATCTGAGATCCGCACTCAGGTTTGGGTGACCTCTACAGAATTCAGAGGATTATGCCTAAGAGAACTCTTATATTACGAAGAATGTTACTCCATAAAGAATATAGATCACCAAGAACGTAGTTCCACTGTCCTAAAATAGTTGACCTTGTTAACATGCCTCTGCCAAACCCATAGAGGGAAATTCTGCAAATGGCGCTCAAAAATCGGCACTCAAGCTATTCCCATGCCAGGTTCAGCACCAACTTTGGATGCCAGGACTTAAGCCTGCTGGAACCAGGTATAATTCCCGGAGCCCAATTTGGGCCCAAATCACTGGCATTCTGTAACACTGCACTAAAATTTTAGGAATGTCCCTGACCCTCTTATGTACCTCCCATGGCCACGCCCCTTTTGGGGGTGAACACTATAAGTACATAAGTAATGTCACACTGGGAAAAGACCAAGGGGCCATCGAGCCCAGCATCCCGTCCACGACAGCAGCCAATCCAGGCCAAGGGCACCTGGCAAGCTTCCCAAATGTACAAACATTCTATACAGGTTATTCCTGGAATTGTGGATTTTTCCCAAGTCCATTTAGTAGTGGTTTATGGACTTGTCCTTTAGGAAACCGTCTAACCCCTTTTTAAACTCTGCCAAGCTAACCGCCTTCACCACGTTCTCCGGCAACGAATTCCAGAGTTTAGTTATGCGTTGGGTGAAGAAATATTTTCTCTGATTTGTTTTAAATGTACCACACTGTAGTTTCATCGCATGCCCCCTAGTCCTAGTATTTTTGGAAAGTGTGAACAGATGCTTCACATCCACCTGTTCCACACCACTCATTATTTTATATACCTCTATCATGTCTCCCCTCAGCCGTCTGTTCTCCAAGCTGAAAAGCCCTAGCCTCCTTAGTCTTTCTTCATAGGGAAGTCGTCCCATCCCTGCTGTCATTTTTGTCGCCCTTCGCTGCACCTTTTCCAGTTCTACTATATCTTTCTTGAGATGCGGCGACCAGAATTGAACACAATACTCAAGGTGCTATGGGATTTGGGTGCACATTATTTTAGAACAGCACATAGCAAAATATGTGCCCAATTCCAAATTGGTGATTAGTACCAATTAGCACCCAATTGGCACTAACTAGATCCTAAGGTAATTTAATTAGGCACATGTCTTGGATAGGCGCCCAGATATCGGCATCCAGAAACTGGTGGATAATGCATCAGTTATAAGGCATTTAGGAATTTCAAGTAGTAGTAGTATAACTACTTAATAAAGCTTTGTGTGTATGCCTGCGATTAAAGACACTGCTCTCTCAGCATGCATTAGAGTTTCTTGACCATCATTCTCCTTATGAAGGCATAACCTTCCCATAAAGACATCAAGAGTGTCCCAATTAATCCATGATGCTTTATAACAAGACATGCACATCATAGCAAAAAAATACCCAAGCACATGAGGCAGATTCAAAACTTTAGCAGCCCTCTGGTGATTCATCTGTGCCTCTATACTACTTGAACATTAGTTTACAGAAAGAAATCCCTGACTGACAGATGTTTTATTTAAACTGTTTGTATTGTTAATGCTATTAGTTCCTGCGTGGCTCATGATGTAAAGGATTCTACAACGGACTACCAAACAATACTCCCCATGGGAACTTAATATCTAGGATGAAGAAAAATAAATTACCCAGAGAAGGCTCACAGTCAGTCAAAAAATCTGTGCCAAGATTTTAAATTTAAGATTCCCAGCTCATGCTATCACCTCTCGCTTCCTTTTCACACTCTTCTGACATTGTATGTAACTAACATATGACTGTATCATAATTGTAAATATGCATAATTTGATCATTGTATCATGGAAAGAAATACACATTCAATTGCTTTCAAGTTTATTATTGAATGTCCCCCAATTACATAAAAGTGATATGACCAACACACTGTACTTGTTCAAAGCTGGTCATCACAGCTACAAAAGTCACCAATACTTTCTGAAAGACTGCAGGTCTGCTTCTCTCCACACTATCCCTCTCCTCAATAGGGGCTTGATATACTGCCTTTCTGTGGTTCCTACAACTACATTCAAAGAGGTTTACATAGTATATACAGGTTCTTATTTGTACCTGGAGCAATGGAGGGTAAAGTGACTTGCTCAGAGTCACACAGAGCTATGGTAGGAATCAAACCCAGTTCCCCAGGATCAAAGTCCACTGCACTAACCACTAGGCTACTCCTCCACTCCTTAAACCTGACAAGAAGTAACCACCCTCTCTAGGTAATCTGAGTTTTCATCCTGCACCTTCCCAACTCTGCCTCTCTCTTATGCAATGAATGACAAACAGTTGGAAGGGTCCTTCATTTAGATTCTGGGGATCAGATCAAGTGCTGAGATGCTAGGGAGTAATGAAGAGTTTGGACCCTTATAAACAGACTGCAATGAATCTGGAATATCCATAAATCGACACCTATATTCTAGGCCCTTGTTTCAATTGGAACCCCTGAATTTTGTGGCCCTTCCAGAAGATATTAAATCATGGGAGAGCAGGGACCATGATCATAATTATAGATTTGTACGGGATATAGGAGGTGAGTGTGGAGATAGGAGAGGGAGGGTCTTAAGAGGGAGGACCTAATTTAAGACCCCTCTTTCTCTCCTCCCTCTCCTGATTTAAGACCCCTCTTTCTCTTCTCCCTCTCCTGATTTAAGACCCCTCTTTCTCTTTCGCCCTTTCTGATCCCCTTCTCCTGCTCCCTTATTCCCCCATCCTCTCATCTCTGATTTCTCCTTCCATCCCTCTTCACCCTCTGCTCATTCTGCCTGAGAGCCCTTCTCTATTTCTTTGCTCTGAGATCCCCAATCTTTCTCCCCTCCCCAGATCCCTTATCCTATTCACTACCCCCTGCCGCCCTTTCCAGCATCAATCACTAACAACCCCTTTCCCCAAAAAAAGGATTGGAAAAATTAACTGCACGCACAGAAATGCTACAAAATGGCTATTTTGTAATAAAATAAAATAAAAACAACTGCATAATCTAACATGAAAAATTATGAAAGTAAAAAAAAAATGTGGTACATAATTGCTACAGAATTTGGAAAAAAACTACTACAAAATCTTGAAAAGTCCACTGCAGAAAACCAAAGGCTTTACCCTGGAACAAAAGCTTGCAACAAACCTTGCAGAAGCCTCACTATGTTGTCCTGGCTCAGCTTCAGCATACCCAGACTAGTTGCATGGCATGGGATGCCACAACCTGTATTGTAATGGAGCATGAGCAAACTTCATAACGGGCACTGCCTGAGTAAATATGAAAGTATAAATGATGTCATTGATGACTGAGATCCAAAACATTCCTCTTTAAAATGCTGACTGAGTTGGCATTAGTGTCTAGGGAGCCTGTGTAACGAGGGATAGGATTTTAGATGCCAGGGAATATCAATCGACCACTAAGACTTCAGAGGCAGCTACCCAAAGGAACTTTCAAAGGATGAATATAAAATTATTTGTTTCAAATTTTCTCTCATATTACTGAGGATTGGCATGATACACTTGATACATATGATTTATTAAACTGCTTTTATTGAGTTAATAAACCTAGAACACAGGTCATACGTGATACCTCTACAGCAGAGGTTCTCAACCCATTCTTTGGGACAAACCCAGCTAATCAGGGTTTCAGGATATCCACAATAAATAAGCATGATATACATTTGCATGCACTACCTCCACTATCTCATGCAAATTGTGATCCTGAAAACCTGACTTGCTAGGTGTGTCCCGAGGACTGGGTTGAGAACCCCTGCTCTAGAAGTATCACGCATGGTCTATATTCTAAAGCAGAGGTTCTCAACTCAGTCCTCAGGACACACCTAGCCAGTCAGCTTTTCAGGATACCCACAATGAATATGAATGAAATAGATCAGCACACATTGATCTAGAGACTAGCGCTGAGTTCCTAGTAGGTATTAGTTATACTTGTGAATATTTATTTTAAAAATTTGTAGACCGCGCTATCATACCATTCTAGACGGTTTCCAAAACTTACATACATAATAACATTTCTTAACAAACGACAAACAAAACTTCAAACACAGTAAACAAAAAACATAAAATAAAATATAAATACATTAAGTACAAAAAATAAAAAGTCCAACAGCAGTCACTAAATACCAGCAAAAGCTTGTGTGAACATATATGCTTTCAAACACTTCCTAAATTGAACGATGGAACAAGTTTTGCACATTTAGGTAGTGCATTCTATAAGACTGGTCCTTCTATATAGAAAATAGAGGACCAATAAGACATCTAATCTAATTTCAAGTAATAATTTATCTCCAGATCTTAATGATTTAACCGGTGTATGAATTTTCAAAGAACTAGCCAAGGTCAATGGGCCATTATCATTCAGAGCTCTATGGACCAAGGTTAAAACTTTAAACTTGATCCTCCAAACAATGGGTAGCCAATGCAGGTCTCGAAGGGAAGGAGTAATACAATCAAATCGATTAAGGTTTGACAAAAATCAAGCTGCAGCATTTTGGCAAATTTGTAAAGCACACAGCTTAGAGGCAGGCAATCCTAGATATAAAGCATTACAATAATTCCATTAAGGGAGTAACAGATGCCTGAACCATAGTCTGAAAATTTAATGGCGATAAAAAAAATCTTTCATCCTGCAAATCAACTTTAAGTTTGAAAAAACCTTTTTGAATACATTAATATAGCGGGTGAAGGCTAATCTAACAACAGAGTGATGGTTTACAAGAGAGCACCTCTTGAGCCATCAAGGAAGCTCCATCTCTACTCACTTTCAGTTAGGAATGTCTGCCTTCATAATCTGCATAGTTCACTCTAGCAAGAAATCTGAGCAATGCCACACCAGAACTTCCTTTCTGCAATAAAATACTAGAAAAATAAAATGGTTTACCAGCATTGCATACCATCAAAGAGCTTTTCTCCTGAAACAGCAACATTTAAGACAGTATGCACACTTTTTTTGGAGGGGGAAAGAATGCATAGATCAACTCATTTTACAAACAAAAAACAATGATACACATTTTTCAACCTGCTTACAACTTACACTGAACCAGCATGAGATCCCATTAATTTTGGATAGTGAAAGATCAACAAGAAATGCAACATAACCCCCCCCCCCCCCCCCCCCCCCCGCCAACACACACTCACACGAAATGGTCGAACAAGAGTTTGAGAGAAATGGTGACTCTATACAGTCTACTTTTCAGCCTTTCAACGAAAACAAAACTGCAGGAAAGAAAACCACAGAGTGAACAATATAATTCATGCACTGTGATCAGGCGGAGAACTAGTGCCTATTTTTATCTGTGGTTGACACAGAGTTTATATCAGTTTGCATGCAGAACATGGCCCTTTCCCATCCATTCTGCAAATGCACGCATAACATCCCCCCAGCGCCTGTCCTTCCTGGATTTCCATCAGTCGTTCATTAAGTGTACAGCTGCACTAGGAAAACAAAACAAGAATCCCACTCTAATATGTCCTCCTATAGGGAACACCAGTATGGAAAGCCAACCACTATGAATAAGTGAGTGAGGTGGATAATGAAGAGACAGGATGCCAGTCCTACCAATCCATCCATCCATCTTAACCTGCAGAAGAGCAAACCAATGATAAGACAGCTAGTGTTGCTATGACTTATGATTCAAGAACCAAATGAGGAGATTCTGGTGAATGAAACATATCTGCCGACACTCCTATAAGTAAGACACACTGATTCAATGAATAGTTAAGCTCTGGAACTCTTTCCCGGAGGATGTAGTAATAGCGGTTAGCGTATCTGGGTTTAAAAAAAGGTTTGGACAAGTTCCTGGAGGAAAAGTCCATAGTCTGCTTTTGAGACAGAAATGGGGCAGCCACTGTTTGCCTTGGGACTGGTAGCATGGAATGTTGCTACTATTTGGGTTTCTGCCAGGTACTTGGAAACAGGATAGTGGGCTAGATAAACCACTGGCCTGACTCAGTATGGGTATTCTTATGCTCTTATGACAGCAACTCCTGTTCACTTAACAATTATAGAAACTATATAATTCTTCTTATACTACTGAAACATGTTCCGTGAGCCACCCAACTGTGCATGGTATGGTAATATGGTGTATGGGACTTAAAGACAGGAAAGCATTAATCAGACTGCCTGAATGCTCCCTTCCCCTTCCCCCCTCGTGATGTCCCACACCAGTTTAATACACAGCAGCCGACAAGACAGTCCAGCTATTGTCTGTAAAATTCTGATTAGTATTCGTGAGGCATGCTAGACCTTTAATTTAGATGGTAAATTATTTGTTGAGGGAGAGGGTTCATCAGAGCAAAGTGAAAGAAACTCAGAACAGCAGTTCTCAAACCGGGATACGGCTCCCACCCCAAATGGATCGCAAAATGAATTTATGGGGCATGAGATATTTGGAACTTTGTATTGAAATTTTGGAACAGTTAATTTTATCTCAACTTAAACTTGGGGGCAGGGGATAAAAGTACTGCACAGAAAACAAAGGATGAGGCACAACCCAAAAAGGAATTTAAGAAATGCTGACTCAGCACACAACTGTCCCCATCAGTCCAGTGACAATAATCTCTTGCATTAATCCAGTTACATTTACAGACATCTGTACTTTTTTTCAACCCAACACAAATATCCATCAATAACACTGACCTGTTTCTAATCTCTACATATTATTCAAAGAAAATGTACCTACCCCTTTTGCACAGCAAACTTCGGAAGCACTGGCATTCCCCATTTTTGCAATACTGAAGTTTCAGGCTGTCGCAAAGTTCTCTGAAAGTGTGTATCCTGTGCTACTGTCTATCCTGCCAGCTGGATGACTCACGCTTTCTCCTGGCAGATGCCCATCTAGCCACAGTGGCCACAAATTTCTGGATGTGCATCCATCACCGCATGCATCAAATGGAAAACACAGAGCACGCCGCTAAGATGTCCAATGCCATATTCAATCAGAAACTCCAGTGTGGTTGCTGTAAGCCCTAAAATCATGGCTAATGAAAAGGGAGGTTTCCCCAGCGAGGGCCCTCCAAGTTATTTATACACAAAGGGCTGTCTCCCACATGCTTTCTCCTGCAATCTGATCCTCAACAGAACACTGGAATCATTCCTCAGTAAAGCCATTTCCTGTGCTAAGAAATTCTTAAAAAAAAAAAAATCTTAGCAAGCTGGGATGCTTTTCTTTTGGACCAAAAGCCAAAAGAGAACTATCATCCAAAGAGGATAATCATGGGTGGAAAAATATTTTGGAACCTTGGGTGCCAGTCAAAATAGTTAGGAGCCAGAGCAAAAAATTATTTTCCTTGTCACTGATTTTGTTCTTGTTTATTTTTTAGGTATTTTCATCTTGCTTGTTTTGTTGCCTATCGTTTTTGCTTTTTTGTTTTCTCTAATCTTTGATGTCTCTTTGAGCTCCCCTCAGCCCATCTTCTGTATACACAGAAAGCTATCCAGGTCACAGCAGCAGCATCTCCTCCTTGGCCCAAACACCTCCAGCACCAGCTTCTCCCGTTGGACCTGGACCCAGCAAAGCATCTACTCCTGTGCCTGGCTTACCAACATTTTAGGGACCCACAAGACCTGAAAGCCAGGAATTATCTACCGCTGATGACAAGGTATTACAGTGTCCTTTGATTTTTCTTCTGCATGTCTAATAAAAAATAATCCGGTCCATTTGAATTCTGGGATTAGTATGGAGGCTAGACCACTCTGCAAATCTGTAGTTGACAAATTTAGAAGTTTTAATTGTTCACCCTCTCCCAATCTACTCCAAAGGTTGAAACGCTATCCAAGAGTGTATGGCACTAAAAAAAAAAATTCAGCACTCAGAAGAATGATTTTAAGTTCTATTCTCCAGAATTCTAAGGTTCTTGTTCCAGGTGCTATGCAGCAGGCTCCCTTCTGTGCAAGAGCAGGCACCTCTACTGTAGGCTCTGAGGATGCCTGGCAGGCCACCAGCAATGGAAGACATTTGCTCTTTGTTTGTGACTAGCCTCATACTACAGAGAAAATCACTTAAAAGTGTTTCTGCATTGATTTGGATTCAATATTTACACTCTAGTTGGTTTACATACATACATACATAACATAGTAGGTGATGGCAGAAAAAGACCTCCCAACCACTAACCCCACCTCCCAACCAAGTGACTCTTTAATATGACTTCCTCATTTGTAAGTGCACGTCTAATATTCCACCTGAACCGATATACTCATATCACCCCTCTCCTCAGGTCACTTCACTGGCTTCCGATCAGATACCGCATACAGTTCAAGCTTCTCCTTCTTACCTACAAATGCACTCAGTCTGCTGCTCCTCATTACCTCACTACCCTCATCTCCCCTTACGTTCCCGCTCGAAACCTCCGCTCACAGGACAAATCCCTCCTCTCTGTACCCTTCTCCACCACTGCCAACTCCAGGCTCCGCCCATTCTGCCTCACCTCACCCTATGCTTGGAATAAACTTCCTGAGCCCTTACGCCAGGCCCCCTCCCTACCCATCTTCAAATCCTTGCTCAAAGCCCACCTCTTCAATGTTGCTTTCGGCACCTAACCTTTATACCCTTCAGGAAATCTAGACTGCCCCTACTTGACTGACTGTTCACTTGTCCTTTAGATTGTAAGCTCTTTGAGCAGGGACTGTCCTTCTATGTTAAATTGTACAGCGCTGCATAACCCTAGTAGCACTTTAGAAATGTCAAGTAGTAGTAGTAGATTCATTATATAATAGGAGGTAATTCTTACTATAAATTGCATTAAAAAAAGTATTTAAATCTTGCCAAAAAGACATCCCAGATTGGTAAATAATTATTATTATTTCTGGTTATGTTTTAGTTCTGAAAGTGTAGCTTACAATCAGTGCCACATAACCTGTTCATTGATGTTTTATTCTATAACAGGTATTCTAGTAGGGGCCACTGCCACCAAACAATGGTTATCACTGATACCCTGATTGGGAAAAATGGCATAAGTCACCAAGGGCAACCGGCTGGTCCAGAGCCCACCTTTAACAGATGGGTGATCATGGCAGGCTTCGATGGGAGCCTTGCTCAACCCAGGCTGCCGGCAACAAAAGGGCAAAAATTATTTTGTTGGCCTGGTTGGGGTGGCAAAGGCTCTACAAGTCTCAGCCAGCCCTGGCCAGACACACTGGGAGTGGAGGAAAAAATTGAATCATGGATGATGTGTGAAGCATTATCCAATTGGATGCTTCCCTTTCTTTCATTGGGAGGAGCTGGGCAGGAATTTTTAAGGCAGCACCTCCACGGAACAGGATTCTTCCTGCTCCTCAGAGGCATCTTGCTTACCCCAACCAACCCACCCACATTTCCTTGTTGTTTTTGTTGCAGTTTTTTTTTTTGGGAGGGGGGAACCGAGCTAGGAGCACCTTTGAACAAGGCCTTAAAATTCACCGGGTGGTTAATGTTAGGCTATGCTCACAAGCTCAGACCTGGAGGACCAGGCCTGTTCTTGCTCTAGCTGGTATGGCAGAATAAGAGGTTTTCTCAGGTTGTGTTTAAAGTTTACCACAGACTCCTAGCTGTGTATGGCAGGATGTCTGTCTTGGTTTCAGTTTTACTCAATGCTCTGGTGAATTTTGTATTCTACCAATAAAGCAAAGCTGGCCTTGTTATCTTCCAAATGAAGTCTGTTTATTTCTTAAATATGCATAGTGAAAGGGGGGGGGGGGGTGAACAGTCACATTCCTTGTTAGAATCCATATTGTGACAAGGAAGGACTTCGCCTCAGCAACAAATGTAACATAAATGTTCTCTGTAACAATTTGGAAGTTACTGAATTTATTTTGAAAAAAAGAATGAGAATTTGATAAAATCAGTGAATCAGTGGCATTTGATTGCCCTATAAGGCAATAAGGAATCTGTCCGACAGACAAGTAGGTAAATAGGTCTTGGCAGAGAGCCTCTCTGTGTAATGCTTATTGGTGCTCATCATAAAAGGTAAGAAAGGAAGACTTCAAATCAGTTTATTCCGACAGTTCTAGCACCACAAAAAATATGCTAATTTCCAAATACATCCACAAAACTTTTGCATTCAAGCTGACAGGCCAGCTGGCTGGCTGCGAATGAGGGGCTCAAAAGTATCACAACCCGTCTACAGAAGTCATTTATGAAAGAAATAAAAGATGGCGCACATACCAGAAATTACAGAGCATAGACCGGATTGCTCTGTTATCCAAACACATCAACATAATGTGATCCGATCATTCAACTTAAATGTGGTGGTGTTCGAAAAATGGAGGAAAATTCTCAATAGATATCGGGGATACTCCGTTGTTAACTGCTTACAAGTCAAGTCAACCTTAGGGAGCCCCCTCACTCATCACGGGCATAAAAACCTCCCAAGTGTTCTTAAACCTTGATTTATACTAGGTTACGTCAGTATGTCAGGCTCAATCTCTGGCTGTCTTCAAGTCTAGGCTTAAAGCCCACCTCTTTGCTACTGTTTTTGACTCCTAACCATCACTCTCTTACTCAACACCCTCACTTATCTCCCCTACCACTGCAATTTCCCCACCCCTAGCTGTCTGTTCGTCTGTCCAATTTAGATTGTAAGCTCTGTTGAGCAGGGACTGTCTTTTCATGTTAATTTGTACAGCGCTGCGTAAGTCTAGTAGCGCTATAGAAATGTTTATTAGTAGTAGTTATACTCTTTCAGACATATGGTATGCAATTGAAACTTACCTTGCAAGCCATTCATGACCAAAACCGAGCTTCTCATTTTCCCCCCCAAACCCACCTCCCCGCTCCCCCCGTTTTCTATTTCTGTTGATGGCTCTCTCATTCTCCCTGTCTCCTCAGCTCGAAACCTTGGGGTCATCTTTGACTCTTCTCTCTCCTTCTCTGCTCATATCCAGCAGACCGCCAAGACCTGTCGTTTCTTTCTTTACAACATCCGTAAAATCCGCCCCTTTCTTTCCGAGCACTCTACCAAAACCCTCATCCACACCCTTGTCACCTCTCGTTTAGACTACTGCAATCTGCTTCTTGCTGGCCTCCCACTTAGTCACCTCTCCCCTCTCCAGTCGGTTCAAAACTCTGCTGCCCGTCTCATCTTCCGCCAGGGTCGCTTTACTCATACTACCCCTCTCCTCAAGACCCTTCACTGGCTCCCTATCCGTTTTCGCATCCTGTTCAAACTTCTTCTACTAACCTATAAATGTATTCACTCTGCTGCTCCCCAGTATCTCTCCACACTCGTCCTTCCCTACACCCCTTCCCGTGCACTCCGCTCCATGGATAAATCCTTCTTATCTGTTCCCTTCTCCACTACTGCCAACTCCAGACTTCGCGCCTTCTATCTCGCTGCACCCTACGCCTGGAATAAACTTCCTGAGCCCCTACGTCTTGCCCCATCCTTGGCCACCTTTAAATCTAGACTGAAAACCCACCTCTTTAACATTGCTTTTGACTCGTAACCACTTGTAACCACTCGCCTCCACCTACCCTCCTCTCTTCCTTCCCGTTCACATTAATTGATTTGATTTGCTTACTTTATTTATTTTTTGTCTATTAGATTGTAAGCTCTTTGAGCAGGGACTGTCTTTCTTCTATGTTTGTACAGCGCTGCGTATGCCTTGTAGCGCTATAGAAATGCTAAATAGTAGTAGTAGTAGTAGTAGCAGTCTCATGTACCAGTCCACGGCCAACTTTGGCCAAGGTTTCGGTTCCTGCGTCAGGGTCCGTGGCGTACTTGACTGTTTTTTCACTGCTCAGTTCTGTGGACTGGTATGAGACTGAACGGCTGCAAAGATAAGTTTGAATTGCATACTGAGAGTATCTTCTCTTTCCAGCATTCCCTCTTTATTTCCTGTTTGTTTTGGACTCGTGGTGCAGTAACCTATTGTTTAGAGCATCAGGGAGAGCAGGATTCAGATCCCACTTTATTTGACCTTGGGCAAGTCACTTCACATTTAAAGAGTGTTTATTAAGTTGTGGTAAAATATCAGTTTTTTGCATTTATATCTCAGAAAAATTCCAGCAGAAGTTACTAACTTGCAGAATATGAGTGTATGTCAAAAATAATATCAAAGTGACTGAAATGTCACTGGGTAAAGAGGAAGTGCTGCGGGCCACCTTAGACCCCCGACTCAGATGAGGAAGCGAACAGAGATCTGTTACTTCTTATTCATTAACCACATTATTATTATGTTTTCTACAATTTGTACAATCTTCTTAAATACCTTGTTGTTATTTCTTTTTGTTTACTTGTTACTATGTAAGCCGCATTGAGCCTGCCATGTGTGGGAAAGCGCGGGGTACAAATGTAATAAATAAATAACCTAGTATAACTCAAGATTTAAGAACACTTGGGAGGTTTTTATGCCCGTGATGAGTGAGGGGGCTCCCTAAGGTTGACTTGACTTGTAAGCAGTTAACAACGGAGTAACCCCGATATCTATTGAGGCTTTTTCCTCCATTTTTCGAACACCACCACATTTAAGTTGAATGATTGGATCACATTACGTTGTGATAACAGAAAGTCATGACAAGTGTGTAATCAGTTTTCTAAGAATTTCATCAGGTGCAAAAATGCACCAAACCCCAGGAAAGGGGGGGAGGTATGTGTGCCTTATTTCACATATTTGGGAAATAGTTTAGCATGGTAAAACCTGAGCAAATTTGTGAGCTGCAAGAAACCGTGGGGGGTGGGGATAAGACAGAACCTCAGGTTAGTGCATACTAGCATTTATACGTAGTAGTAAGAGGATGAACCTGAATGCTTTGCCTGAGTGAGACAAGTTTTTTTTTTCTTTTCAATTAAAAATAAGTACACTGCAATTGAAGGCATCATCAGATGGAAAAAAAAAGACTCGGTTCCAGTCTTCGGAGGGAAGGGTGTTGCATATGTCTTGTAAGCACATTTCAAATACTACACAATTGTCTTTTCCACGATTGGTGTTCTCCTATTGAAGTGCAAGCCAAACACTTGAAAGGAAAGCTGTAGACTGTAATTAGAAGCGGAAGGGTAAAAAGCAGAGAAAAAGAACACTGAGGCTTAACAGCACTGCACCCCAGAAGCAAGCAACCGAAAAGTTTGCAGACTTTTAGCTCTGGTCAGGACACGAAGGCTGAATACGTCACCCCTCCTTCCAGCACACTTCACTTTTAATGACTATATATGGTTTAGTAAAGTTCAACCTTAAAATTCGCTTTACCCCCTAACCCAACGTGAACCCCCGATCAAACAGATCACCGAAAGATTCAACAGCCACACGGTGCCGACGCAATTTCTCATCGCCAGGGCCTCTGCACGCAGAGAAAGATAAAGAAGCAAAGGCCATCGAATATATTATGTTAGAACATAGTGTGATATTACAATGTTAATAAC
Organism: Microcaecilia unicolor; assembly: GCF_901765095.1. Lineage (NCBI taxonomy): Eukaryota > Metazoa > Chordata > Amphibia > Gymnophiona > Siphonopidae > Microcaecilia > Microcaecilia unicolor. The sequence continues at coordinate 278,615,694 of NC_044036.1, forward strand.
AATACAGGCGCCGATCGGAAGCTCTGCAGTGATTCTCGGAGGACTGTCTAGGGGTCAGCCGATCGCCCAGCCCGATCGTGAACATTTCCAGGGGACGGTGTAAAAACCGGATACAGCGGGATCCTCACCGTATTTCGCTTCGCAAAAACACCGTCTTTGCGGCCGTCAAAACAAAGGAGCGCCCGTCAAAACAAACAAGCGGTTAAGGTAGTACTTAGATCCGGAGGATCCCGAGGATCCCGCAGATCTGGCTTTTACACCGTCCCCATCTCCAGCAAGCACAACCCGGTGCTGGTGATGCAGTGCATCGGAGCCCGTGACACGGGGATGGTGGGAGCTAAGGAAGGGGGGGGTCGGGGGCGCATCGAGCTCACCTAGCCGAGAAGCTTCCTTGCAGACACAACCGGTCCGGAGCAGAGAATGAGGATCTGCAGCCCGGTGGGGGCGGGGAAGGTGGGGCACCGCCCTCAGCCTGGCACGAGATCTCAGGCTCCCCCCTCCCGGCCTGGTGAGACAGGGCAGCAGTAGCTTGCCTTCAGGTTGGCCAGCACCGGCCAGGAGGCATGGAAGGGTCACAGTATTCCTGCAAAAGACAGGCTCCTTCTGCCCCAAAGGAACCGGAACCGGCTTGAAGAGGGTGGGGGTCACTCTTGTGCATTCCCCCTTTTGAAATTAAAATTATGTATATTACTTAGAAATATAGATTAACAACTACAAACAGTATAAGGTGACCGCTTTATTGGACTAATTTAATACAGTTTTTGACCAGCTTTCAGGAGCTGCCACTGCCTTCTGGCAAAAGGAAAAAGACGGATACTGAGGGATCCCAATACGACGTTGCCCTTTAGATCCCAATAAAAGGCCGAATTCTTTAGGAATAGAATATCTTTATTATGGGACAACTACAAGAAATTGAACAGAAATATTAGGTTTGCCCTCGTAATGCAAGAAGTGGCATAGCCAGGCGTTTTTTTTTTTTTTTTTTTTTGGGGGGGGGGGGGGGCCCTGTGCCCAAAATGGGCGAGCAAAAAAAATAAACTTGCCCGGCCGGCTGTGCTCTTTGTGCACCCCCCCCCCCCCTCCTTCTAATTCCTACCTCAAATTATAAATAACTGAGCTAGGGTAACAGTGAAGCATACTAAGGGATGCTCACAGAGCTGTAGGGATGATAGACAAGTAATTTGGATTCTTCAGGACTTAATTTTGGATGGAATGACCAAGTAACAGGTTCTTCTCTTCTGCCACTTTTTTTTTTTTCCAGACTTCAGAGCAGCAGGGGTTTTATGCATCAGCCTGCAGGGAAGAAAAGGCGTAGGTAAGGGTGGAGCAGCAGAGAATAGTCACTCTACTTCCTATCCAGCCCCTCTTTTCCTGCTATTCCTGACTGGCCAGTGCTAGGGTTTATAGCGCTGCCCTGCAAACTATAAAATCAGTTCTCTCCCCTTCCCCTCACCAATCCAGAATCTCCCTTTCTCTTCTGTTCCCTCCCCTAGTTCAGCATCTCCCATTACTCTTCCATCCTCTCCCCCTCCAGCATTGCTCTTTCTGTCCCCACCTAACTACCCACCTGTTCAGCATATCTCTCTCCCACTCCCACATCAAGCACCACCCCCCTCTCTCCCACCCACTCACCTATCAAGCACCACCTCCTCTCTTTTCCTTCCTCCCAGTCCTAACATTTCCCCTACTCTCTTTTCTCCCTCCCCAGGTCCACCATTGCTCCTATTCTCTTCCCTCCCATCCAGCATCAACAGAGACTGTCCCTCTTGACTGGACACTGAAACTTCTCATAGAATTATATTCTCAACTGATAAATTATCAGCTTGATGATATTGAAGAATCTCCTTCAAATATATTTTTAAAAGTTCAAGAGGAGCCAAACAGTGGGTCACTGGAAAATTGTATGTTCTGAGATTCTTACTCCTACAGAAAAACACAAAGCAAGGAGGGGAATCCTCACGTACAGCAAAAGCAATGGACACAACGAGCGAGGATGAGTTTGAAGAGGAATTCAGGAAGTCTGTATTAATGGCTAAATAATGTTAGCCATTAATAAAGACTTCCTGATTTCCTCTTCAACTCGTCCTGGCTCTTTGTGTCCATTCTTACTCCTACAACAGGTTTCTATTAGTTCCAACTGTGAGTGCAATAAACTGCTGTCTTTAACAGCTACAGACTGCAAAGTAGTCAAAGAAATCTTAACTTTAGGTGACCATTTCTTTTAAGTCCAAAAGTTTATCTTCATGCTCAGAGAGCTTGATGACGCCTTCTTGTGTAAATTTACATAAAGCAGGAGTGGTCACTTAAACATTCAGTCTAATAACTCCTTGCCAAATATCTTGCAGGGAAACCAATTTATCTTTAATAGCCACTTTCTCTGTTGCCAAACCTGAGATCATCTGGTCTGCAAGACCAGAGACTCCACCTATTATGATATACTGGGCAGTGGCGTAGCCAAGGGTGGGCCCAGGCCCACCCAGTAGCAGTACACCAATGATGTGGCTGGCAGGGATCCCTAAGCCCCACCAGCTGAAAACTCCCAACAACTGGCCCTCCTGCATACCTTGTAAATAGCAGATCTTCGCCTGCAGTGAGCAGCGACTGATACATACTGCTCGCACCGGCCTCACTGTCTTCCTTCTGATGTATTCCCATTTCCCGCTTATGTGAAAACAGGAAGTTGCATCAGAGGGAAGGCTGTGGGGCCAACACGAGCTGTGTGTATTAGTTGCTGCTCCCTGCTGGTGAAAATCTGCTATTTAAAAGGTATGTGGGGGAGGGGGGATGTTTGAGAGACCATATGGCATGCAGACGAGAGATAGAGAGAGAGAGAGAGAGAGAGAGAGAGAGAAACCAAATCACTTGTGGGACAAGGTGGAGTACAACGTGCTGTGACGTCAGACTCCGAACTGGATTCAACGAATCAGCAGCGTTACTTACAGCATGGCCACGGAGGAGTCGGAGGAAGACGAAATATGAAGACTTCGGGTCGGTCCTCGGCTGGCGGGGGTTGGGGCCCCCCGCCAGCAAACGTAAGCAGCGGGGGAGGGTTGACGGCGGGGAGGGGGGCCAGGGCGAAATCTGCGGGGGCCCAGGCCCCTGTGGCCCCACGCAGATACGCCCCTGGTTTAGTCCTTGTCTGTTTGTATCCTGCTGGCTGCTCTGCAGCTTTTAGTTTTGTGTCTTGTTAGTCAGTGTTTTGTTCCCTGTTTCAGTGGCTGCTTGCAGCTTCCAGTTTCTGTCCCCTAGCTTGTCCTGTCCCTGCCTTGTGTTGTATTGTCTAGCCCAATTTCCTGCCTTGCTGCCCATGTTCCTTCCTTTCCCCTCTGAAACTCAGTCCCTGTGCTGCCTTGCTGTTATCCAGTCCTGCCCTGTCCTGCAAAGTCCTGTCGGCCACCTGAAGCTGGGATATACTCCTGGTGGAAAGTGGCCAGGTACAGGTGAAGCCTAACTGTTGTCAGAGTTCTGCCTTGCCCCTGGTGTGGGGTGGTTTTGCCTGCCACTGCCGCTCCTCGGCGGTGGCCCAAGGGCTCATAACCCAGTTCTGCTTTGAGAACGTGACACACCAAATAAGTTATAGGAAAGAGACAACGAAACGGGGACAGGGGAAGGAAAGAAGGGAAGGAAGAAAATTGTGACAGGAGAAGGGAGACATTTGGGATAGAGGAGGAATGACAAACCTCAGTGTATATTAATCGGCAAGAATTGATGGGAGGGGGGAGGGGGGTGTAGAGGGGTTCAGGGTTGGATTTGTTTAAGGAAACTGCCAATGCAGGCCATACACAGAACTGGTGTAGGATATAATCTAGCAAGGAAGAGTATGAAGTTTGGGGTAAATTGTCACTGTAGGATTGTCGTGCAAAATTGTGGTTAGTCAGACATAAATAATGAGGGGTGGGGTCGGGTTTGAATATTTATAGTTGGAAAATAGATGGTCTCATTGGGTTACATAGCAGTTTGTCTAAGTTTGAATTCCATTAATAAAATGTTAAAACAATATTAAGGGGGGGGGGGGGGTTAAAAAGTTTGATGACAGATTGTAGCAAATTGAATTCACAGAATATCCTTTTCATATTTCCGCCTGTATCTATTTACTCTGTGGAATGTGTCTTATTTGGCTTTTGGTTGTCATCAATAAAAAAGTTGAAATATAAAAAAAAGTTATAGGAAAGAGACAATCACTCATAAAAAGAACAGAGACAGCACCATTTACTCACAGGTCAGTACATCACCACCCCCCCCCCCCCCCACCCAAAAAAAAAAAAATCAGCAAACCTCCTCGAAGGGCAGATTTAAAATGTGGGTCTTTAACGCCTTCTTAAAGGATGGGAGGGATTGCTCGGAGCGAATGCAAGGTAGCAGGTCATTCCACAGTTTTGGAGCTAAACAATAGAAGGCTGAACATCTAGTTACCTCATAGTGTGTGAATTTAGGGCCAGCCAGTTCACATACAAAAATCATAGGGTTCTACTGGGAGTGCAGGGAATCAACAATGTGGAGATATAGGAAGGCTGGCCAGTATAATGTGCTCTTTGAGTCAAATAGAGAATTTTGAAAAACACACGATAATGGATGGATAGCCAATGCAGTTTAACGAAAAACTGGGTAAGATGATCGAATTTCTTAGCATGACGTATTAGGCGTGCTGTGGTATTGTGGAGATTTTGTAAGCATTTCTGCTAATAAAGGACAATACCAACACAGACACATTACAGTAGACCATGTGCAATATTAGAAATGCCTGAATTAGTGTTTGAAAGGTGGACGAATCCAGAATCCCCCGCAGAGGGTGGAGTTTGCGGTTAAGTGCCGATATTCAGCACTGAACTGCCTGAACAAATTGGACTGCATAAAACTTATTCCTATGTTTGGTTTCACTTAATGGATAGCCAGACACACATAACCGGATATTCAATGCCATGCCTGGCAAAAAAAAAAACCCCACTGTCCACCACTGACTGAATATTTATCCCTTTAGATCCCTTCTCTGTGTACTTCCTCAGGAGTGTTCACCCTGTTGTAGATCTTTATGTCATCTGCAAGAACAAAAGCTTTTCCTTGTAACTGACTGTACTGGTCAAACTGGGTGGGCGATTTCAATCGTTATCTGCCATCATCTACTATGTTTCTATACACTGACAAAGACAACAATTGTAGGCAGTCCTGGGAGCAATCCTCAAGGCACTTCCCTATTCACTGCAGACTAGAGAAGTGAAAAATTGCAAGTGATTCAGTCATCTCAGAATAAGAAGAACCAAGAATGGAACAACGGCTTGTTTAGAAAATACAAGGAAGTGTAAAAGAAGGCAGCAAATTCTAGTCTAATGTTAGGGCTAGGTGCAATAATTCATTGAAAAAGGTTTCAAAATGAACTTCCCCTATCCTACTACGGCTTATCAGCTTATCATGCACTGTACACATACACATGAGACAACTGTCAGCTCATCGATCAAGCAGATGTTGTAGCCACTTCAAAATGATAGCAATCAACATACACGATAAAATAATCAACCACCATAGAAACCTACACAGTTCTTTCATTTCTTTTATCGTGTCTCCTTTTCATCGATTCCTGGACTTCTCTTTGAGGAATAATTTCTCCAAATGGATTAATTATGTGCATATCATGGCAGATATAAACCTCACCCTTATGCTAGAATATGTTGGAGATGACCTGTCTCTCAGATTCACTGCTAATGCTGCGCATTGTTCCAGAGAGCACCTCCTTCTAAAAGTTCATAAGATTAAGTGACTTGCCCAGGGTCACAAGGAGCTGCAGTGGGAATCAAACCCAAGATGCTTCACTAACCGTTAGGGCACTCCTCCACATAAGCAACAAGGAGCTTCAGCTGCAGCTGACAACCAATCCTTAGAACATGGAATCCACACAAAGTAGTCTGCAATTACAGGCTGTCAGGAGACCAGAGTACTTTAATTTGAAGGCTTCTAGGTAGATGGTATGTACAGGATTCTAATGACTATGTTGTTCATGGAGACAGCTGTGTTCTTTGTAGCAATGAACATTTTGGGAACACAATCCCCCATTACTCTTAAGCAGGATGGCTTGAAGACACAACAGTCAAAATCTGATCTGGCTAGCACGAGATGCCTTGCTAACTCACCTCTGACAGTTGGTTTTCAGCATATTGTACAGGTCTTATGTTGAATGTAAGCTCAATTCCTAAGATCCCTAGTTGAAAAGATGCAGCACCAATAAAAATTATAGATCAGCTGACTGACAGTAAATGTGAAACTTTGTATGGCAGTGCATGATCCCAAACCTACCTTTGAAGAATGAGAAAATGTTTCCTTCTTACTGGAGAGAGTTTATAATCTGAAAAAAAATAAGAGAAAGGATCTGTGTAATCAAGTTGGATAACAGGTCCTACTTATTGAATTTAATTCTTGTAGAGATAAAAAAAAAGTGGCAGAAACCCTTTTAAAAGTAGAGACCAATGTACTAGCTGATGGGACGGATTAAGAAATGGGCCATTAATGCTGACATATTTCTCATAGTAGCCCATTTGCATTATATGCAAATTGGGTACACATGAAGTATTTTGTGCTCAAGTTGGTAGAAAATTGCAGACTAACACACACACACAAACAAACAAACAAACCCAGTCAGCTACAACTCCCTGCATTATAACTAAGTTTCATGGAAAAGCAATTTTACACATTTAGACATGAAACCAATTAGTTTAGCAAACAGCCTCTTTTACTACACCATGATAGTGAATGGTCTTTGTCGGCATAGCCACACCGGGAATCACTACTGCGGTTTAGTAAAAGAGGCCTAAAGGTAATAGGCAGCTTTGCATAATATTTGAATTCATTGGGGGCAATTCAATAATTTGATGTCAAGTAGGTGTCAAAATGCGTTATAGAATTCAGCGCAATCCTGCTTTGGTGCACAAAAAGTTAGGTTAATTACAGGGCCGGTCCTAGGGTCTCTGGCGCCCCCCTGCAGATTATGAGTTGGTTGGCGCACGCGCACGGTGAGCCCCCCAATCTCCTTTCTCTCTTCTCCCACCCTGCCCCTGTCCAGTGATTCTCCTTTGCCCCCATCTCCCTCCCATTTATGGCCACCTGCTCACCCTCTTCTCCTCCCCCAACATCCCCCTTTTTCTTCCCTGCGTGGTTTAAGTCTTTTTAAATTTACCTCCGTCCCAGCAGCCGCGTCGTTTGAAAGCCCTGCCCCGTCTCTAGCCTTCCCTCCCTTTGTGAGTTCGTTCCCTCAGAGTCCCGCCCTCGAGGAAATGACGTCAGAAGGTGGGACTCTGTGGAACAAACTCAAGGAGGGAAGGCTAGAGACGGGGCAGGGCTTTCAAATGACGCAGCTGCTGGGATGGAGGTAAATTTAAAAGATTTAAAGCCCCAGGGGCGGTGCAGTATGGCGGCGCAGCGCCGCCCCCCTGCGGTGCTTACCCCGCTTACTGGGTTTGACCGGCCCTGGGTTAATAGCTGGTGTAGATGCACCAATCAACGTGTACAAGTGATGGTATTCTATAAGTTGAGCGCATTGTTTGGTGACACAATCAAGCCCCGCCCATATATATGCCCCCTGAAGTTACATGCTATAGCATTTAGGTTCCATCTTATAGAATAACGCCTAGTGCATATACATGTGTCAGTGCTGATTATTGGCGCCAATGATATATGCAGGTGGCGCATTCTTCTAAGCATCCATTTTTTAGAATTGCCCCACTTAATTATTTTGCATTTGCACGTACAAACACAAACTGTGCAAGAAATGCACCAAATAACATGTGAATCGCATTAACACATGTTTATGGGATGTTTTTCCATGCATATTTTGCATTTGTAAATGCACAGGCTGGTATATCAGCTTTTTAAACCCCCAAAGCTTCTATTGTCTCAGCTCAGAGAACTGCTGCTTTAATTCAACAACACAGATCTATGTCTCTGTATTTCTTTTTATATATGCAAATGACCTAGAATAAAATGATCAGTTTTAATGACCTCATTAGGTATTAATGCTTGATGTATTAGCTGGTGCTATGACCTAAGAAGCACCACCTGGCCCACTAAGGTTACAAAAGTTAAAGGCGGCTAATAATGGCATAGCCAGAAATTTTCTACAGGGGATGCATTTCCCCCACCACCCCCCATCTCTTATGCGCCCCCCTTGCCTCCTGCCATCAGCCTGCACCAGGACTTCCTCCCACCCTTCACAAAACAGTTGCGTCAGAAGGGGCAGGACGATTCAGAGAGGAAGTCCCAGTGCAGGCCGCAGGCAGCCTATGAGTGCCACTGATGCTGCCCAGGCAAAAACTGCAGCACAGATGATTTCAAGGTATAGGCGGGGGGGGGGGGGGGGGGGGGCTGGGTCTCACAAGGGGTACATACACAGCACATCTACCTTGTATAAATAAGTCACTGGTTAACTACATCTGTTTAACTGACAATATTAATTTGGGTATTACAGGCCTGTAAAAGCTCCCCTCCATCTCCCCCCTTCCAAAGAAGTGGCCTTTGAGCCCTACTGCACCCCCTCCACCACCTGAAAATATTATGTGGACTCTGGATCCTCAGAGCCAGCTATCTTTTCCACATTCTCCCATCCAAAGCAGCAGTTTGTTGTAGCACCAGCTTTAAAACCAGCTGATAAATTACATGGTAATGTGGCTTAAGTATACAGACTCCCCCCCTAGTTATGTCAACCAACTTTTAGTAACATCTGTTTCTCAGGGTGAAACCCAGGATGATTTAACGCCTCCCCTGCAACAAGATATTTTCATTATACAGCTGTTACCTGTGTATAAAAAAGCCCTACAATATCTGATACACATACAAGAATAAACCTGAAGTGAAAGATCCACATTCAGAGATGTCCTTTTCTGACATTAAAAAATATTAAACTTCTAATGCTGTCCAGTTGTAGGTCCTTCATAACTCAGCAACACATAGAAACCAGTTATCTCTCCCCGAGTATATTTTTAGGCTCTGCTAGGACATATGGCTGTTATGAAATGCCAACCCACACGAAGCAGCTGAATCACGCGCAGTACATCACTGACTCACATCTACTGTAAACCAGTTTGAAGCCAGAGGGAGTTTCCTTTCCTGCAAGTTAGTACAAAGCAGGAAGTGAATATATGCGCCTGTCTGATGGGCATTTTTCCACCCTCCACCTGTACACCTAGAGTTCAATAATATCAGAAGTCTGGAACCTGAAGATTCAGAGAATGTACCAATACTGTAAAGTATTTTTGCTCACCTGAAAATTCTGACTCCAGTCCCACAGAGTTAAACCATCACTGTCCTTTCCCAAAGAAAAATAATCTGCAATAGTTATATGTTTACAAAGAAGACATCTGGATAATTGCTAAATAATATTAGCTCTTTATAAAAATGCCATCATCAGAGTGAAATAAACCTCAGATGGAGAATGATGTGGTGTAGGGGGTTGAGATGGTGGGTTGCCCGTGGCTTTTATATTCTCAAGTGTTTGGTGAAGATAACAGGCAGGAGCTCTTATCCAATCAGGAAGCAGCATAGGATTTAAGGAAACTGTTATATAACTATGGGTGTTACTGCAGGGGTTTTCAATAGCCCTTATTGTTTGAAGTGTGCCTGGCACTTTGAGTCTGTTTCCCTGTGAAAATTATTAAGCACAAAATAATTTCCAATAAATAATATGCAATAAAAGTGTATCCCCACACACATACACACACACTTCAGCGGTGTACTTTGCTTGGGGCAACCGAGGAAGAACAAAATAGCAAGTGTATTGTAGTTGCATTGTTTTTCTTCTCTGCAAGAAGAAGAAAAACAATGCAACCATGCAAGAACATTGCTTTTTAATTTTGCTAAAAGCAGGCACATACCTTTATCCATGCAGAAGAGGGAGATTTTCAACCCAGTCATTTTACCAGAGTAATGACTACTTATCCCAGCAAAAGGCTTTGAAAATGGCCTTCTCGAAAGGAGATTGTAAGACCAGAAGTGAAAAAAAAAAAAGAAATGCCCAGGAATGGGGGGGGGGGGGGGGGGGGGGGGTGATGGCTGCTTTTTTTTATGTACACAGTGGATCAAAAGAAGGTAGATACAGCAGTCTGACCTTATGTTAGTGGCATTAATTCTTCTCCAGCAGCTCCTGCAGGGCAGGTAGGCCCTAGGAAGAGAGGAGCCCACTTGTAACCTCTGCAGGATCTTCTGAAGTGGACTCTTTTTGCATTCTGGGGGCCCTTAAAATTTGAAATGCTGCCACTGCCTTGTAGGTAACAACAGTAAATGTGAGCAAAGATGCTGGTATTTTAAAACTGGAATAATGTGTGGATGTATAGTACAAGTATAATGCATGTATAGGGCCTTTGATGTGGAATACTTTACCTGGTCAGTTGTGCTTATGTTCAAATGTGTTTGCAATTTAAGAAATTGTTGAAGACACAGCTTTTGGTTCACGCATTTATTAATGCTTAATGGTGGTCAAAAAGAAATTTGATGGAAGATGATTTGTGGCAGCATATTTGTACTGTTGTTATTATTTTTTATTATATATGTTTATATGGTAGCCGCTTAGGTTCTAAGCTTTTTAAAATAAAAAAACGTAAATAAATGACAAACTAGAAATACAGTAAAGATGGGTCGGCCAACTTTTCAGTTTTCTTTTTCTTACTTCCCTCTGGGAATATATGAGCTAAAAATGGTTCCAGGGATATAAAATCCCATCTGTTGAATGTGGGAAACCTTCTAGGACACTGCTCACACAAATTCCCTGCATACACACAGGCTCTCTCAGTGTTTTCTGTCCACTGTGTATTAACCCTTGAAATCCAAACAAGTCATACAGCAGAACAGTATATATCAGCCGATACGGATCACTCTGTTCTGCAACTTTACATGGTTGCCTCTGTTTAGTATTTTCTAGCTAAGGATCTTTCCAAATTTTCTGCCATATAGGAGGTAGTTCTATATGTAGGTATCTGCTTTTAGGTGCCCCAGTGCCACATAATGAAAGCCTATTTTATAATGGCATCTAGATTCCATTATTCGCATTCAAAATCTGTACGACAGTTCACAAAATCATCTACGGCGAGGCACCGGGATACATGACAGACCTCATCAACCTACCACCCAGAAACACCATAAAATCAGCAAGATCATACCTAAACCTCCATTACCCAAGCAGCAAAGGACTCAAATACAAATCCACCTATGCTTCCAGCTTCTCCTACCTGAGCGCACAATTGTGGAACGCACTACCAAAAGTAGTAAAAACCACACTTGATCACATGAATTTCCGGACAGCACTAAAAACAGAACTGTTCAGAAGGGCATACCCCACCGACCCAACATAAAAAACCTGGACATCTGCGACACAACTTAACCAAAGATCGTAACGGACATATCCTAACTCTTCCTGGCCCTCTCTAAGCTCTCCCCAATTGTCTTTACCTTACACGTATCTCACCCTACCATAATATCACCTTGATATTAATCGCAACTTGTATTTGTTCATACTGAAATTGGTTAACGCCGATTAAGGTCCCATGTAAGCCACATTGAGCCTGCAAAAAGGTGGGAAAAGGTGGGATACAAATGCAACAAATAAATAAAAGTAAAATAAATTTATAGAATATTAGCATAGGCGGTCGGTGGCCCAACTGTTTGGGGAGGCTAAAGGGGGCGGGGTTAGGGGGTGGGGCCATGGGTGGAGCTTAAATCCATAATTGTCTGATCACACACAGAAAAAAAAATAAATAAATGTCACAATTAATACCTTTTATTAAATTTAGATATTAGCTATGTATCATATGTCAAAGAATAAAGTGGTTGCTCAAAGCATATACTAACCACAATCGCTCAACTGCAAAACACTATGCACAACTTTGTGCAAAAACACACTCTGAACCTTACTGTACCATAAATATTACACTGGGCAGAACCTAATACACCAATATACCACCCATATGGAAAATGCAGACCGTCAACAATATGAAACAAGGGATCATAATATCACAATTCTCATGTAGAGCCACAAAACATCCTAATTCATGTTTAATGTGGGATAAAATGTCATAAATAAGTAAATAAACTTTTAATGTTGAACACCTAATTCTCAAAGTGGACATATTCCAAACACTGTAATGAAAATAAAATGATCTTTTCTACCTTTGTTGTCTGGTGACTTTGTTTTTCTGATTGTGCTGGCCCAGTATCTGATTCTGCTGCTATCTGTCCTCTTAACTCCGTTTCCAGGGCTTCCTTTCCATTTATTTGTTTACTTTCCGCCTTTCTTCTTCATTTCTTGTCCTACATCCATAAGTAAAAGCTGGGTCCTCCGCAAACTTGACTGTCCAGTGGATCCAGCTTTTGCCTGTTTTCTTCATCCATGTGCAGTTTTTCTACTCTCTTCCTTTTCTGTTATCTCATCTCCTTCCTCATTCCTCCCTCCATGTCCAGCAACCCTCCTCTCCCCCCTACCCTCCCCTCCATCCACCCATGTCCAGCAACTCTCCTCTCCCCTTCTTCCACCATGTCCAGCAACCCTCCTCTCCCCTTCCCTCCATCCAGCAACCCTCCTCTCCTCTCCCCTGCCCTCTCCTCTCCCCTTCTTCCACCATGTCCAGCAACCCTCCTCCCCTTCCCTCCATCAACCCTCCTCTCCCCTGCCCTCTCCTCTCCCCTTCTTCCACCATGTCCAGCAACCCTCCTCTCCCCTTCCCTCCATCCAGCAACCCTCCTCTCCCCTTCTTCCACCATATCCAGCAACCGTCCTCTCCCCTTCCCTCCATCCAGCAACCCTCCTCTCCCCTTCTTCCACCATGTGCAGCAACCCTCCTGTCCTCTCCCGTCTGCCCTGTTTCCTTCCTGCCCCCCCCGTACCTTTAAATATTATAGTTTTGCTGGAGTCGCGGGCAGCGGCATTGAAGACATCGGCAGGCTTACGCCGGTTCCAGCAGCCTTCCCTTCCCTCGTTGCAAGTCGGATGATGGCTCCACCCTCGTAGAAACAGGAAATACGTCAGAAGAGGGCGGAGCCATCATCCGACTTGCAACGAGGGAAGGGAAGGCTGCTGGAACCGGCGTAAGCCTGCCGATGTCTTCAATGCCGGCTGCCCGCGACTCCAGCAAAACTATAATATTTAAAGGTACGGCGGGCGGCGGGGGCGGGGCAGTGGCGGGCTGGAGAGGCTTAGCCTCCCCAAGCCTCTTATACGGGGCACCTATGAATATTAGCATAAGTCTGCAGTTTCGCACCTAACTGTAGGCTAGTGTAAATGCTCACACTTAACTATTGGTAGTTGGGTGCATAACTCCTAGTATTATATAACCTACATGCCTAACTCCTTGACCCGCCCATGCCACTCCCACATCCACAGCCCCCTAGAAGTTGCGTGCAATGGAATCAGAGTGCACAACTTCTAAAATAGTGACTAAGGGCAGTTGCATGTACAAATGATAATTGGTGCTAATTAACACCAATTTAAGTCAATTAACTCCAATTAGCCAATTATTATATTATTTTGTGCAAGAAACTGCCCTTATTCTATACCTTGCACATGCAGATTTGGGTGTTCAAGTTTATGGAACCCAGGGAAATAGATGCATGCCAACTGCTGTGGAAGTAATGCATGGTACAGTACTATACTGTATCCTGGAATCAGTGGCATAGCTGTGGGTGAGCCTGGGCTCACCCAGCTTGGACTCAGGCTCACTCAAAATTGCTGTGGCTGACCGGGATCCCTAAATCTTGCCAGCTGAAGATTTCCTCCTTGTGCAGCCAGAACTCTTCCAAACAGCACTTCTCTCGAGCAGATGCCGGCATTGGCCCCGCTCCACATGCTCAGTGTTCATGCATGTGCAAGCACTAAGCATGCATGGCCTGCTAGCGGCAACAGCATTTCAAGACAAATGCCACCAGAAGAGCGCTGGCTGCCCAAAGAGGAGAAAATCTTCAGCTGGTGGAGTTTGGGGAGCCCTACCAGCTCAGGTATTTAATATTTTGGATTGGATCGTAAAGACATATCCTAACTCTTCCTTTCCCTCTCTAAGTTCTCCCCAATTGTCTTTACCATACATGTATCTCACTCTACCATATCACCTTGACATTAATCGCAACTTGCATTTGTTCATACCGAAATCGGTTAACGCCGATTACGGTACTGTGTAAGCCACATTGAGCCTGCAAAAAGGTGGGAAAATGTGGGATACAAATGCAACAAATAAATAAATAAAATTAAATAATACTAACACAGCCCAGTATTAGGGTGCCTAAAATCTAAGTGCCCGCAGTTACACCAGCCAATAGACATGCTATATAACTGTGGCTATTTAAATGAGACAAGAGCGCATGTACTGTATGTACTAGACCAGTGTTTCCCAAGTCAGTACTGGAGAACCCCCTTGCCAGTAAGGTTTTCAAGATAGCCACAATGAATATGTATGAAAGAGATTTGCATAACATGGAGGAAGGGTATGCAAATCAATCTCATACATATTCACTGCAGATATTCTGAAAACCTGACTGGCAAGTGGGTACTCCAGGACCAACTTGGAAAACAACTGCTAGACTACAAGGCAACATCATGCATAAATCTAGGGTAGTTTTGCAACTAAAAATAACAAAAAAAATTCTGTGAGCCAAGTATAAGTTGAGGCTCCTCTCCAGCCCTCTCTCCCTTCCTCACCTGAGCCAGCACCTCTCTCTCCCTCTCTCCCACCTCTAGAATGCAAAATTGCTCCTTCCCTGTCAGTATCAGTATTTCAACCCCCTACCCCCTCGCTGTGTACCTTCCAAAGTATCTTCTTTAGAGCCACAGTAGTGAAAAGGTTTGATAACAGGAGATGGCATGAGCCTATCTGGCCCATTGTGTAGGCTGAAGCCAGTAGGCAGAGCTTGCACCATACTGAGGGACGCAAAGAATTCACAGACACTGTTGAAAACAATAGCAAACTTGTGCAGTTTCTATTGTTTTATTAAACCTCTTTGTTTTCACATTCTTTCTATTAGGAGGGGATTGAGTGTGGGGGATGTAAGTGGAGTTGGGTGGTTTGGGGGTTTTTCAAGGTGTCTGTGAAGAGGGGAGGGTTATAGTCAAAATGTCATCAGTGCTCCAGAGCTGTTATCTGTTTTATCTTATTATTTTTAGCTTGTAATATGTTCTTTAATATAATTGTGTATATGTCTGCGCATTATTTTTAATGTGTTTTTGTAATCCACCTTGGATAAGGTGGACTCTAAATAGTAAACTGGGACAGCAGTATTGAGATAACACCCCTATCATGGACAGACCACTTTCTAATTGTCTTCTCTAAGTGACCACCTGAAACAAATGGCACCTCCCAGAGTTTGAAGATCAGAGACAAGGAAAAAAATGACTGTTGAGAATTTCCTTGAGGCCTTGGACTATCCACATGTAGATGAAAAGACAACTACAGTGCCTGAACAGGCTGATATTTGGAATACACACTTCACTAATATCTTAGAGAAAAAAGGGTCTTATGCCCCACTCACAAACGTTCACTTGGCTTTCTCCAGAACTTCAAACCTTTAAGTGTGAAGGACGGAAACTAGAAAGGAGATGGCATAAATCTTGCCTGTATGAGGAAAGGCTAAACTGTAGGAATCACATGACAAAGTACCACCAAGCCTTAACAGCAGCCAAAAAACAGTATTTCTCTTAATGCATTGAACATGCTGCCAATTCAATCAAGCATCTGTTCAGCACAGTAAACAGCCTACTCCAACCCCCACAACAGAATTAGCCTGCCCAGTCACAACTAAACTGCAATGATTTAGCTGCATACTTTGCCAACAACATTAAAAGTCTCTGCCAGGATTTAGTCCCACCCAGTCTCCAATCAGCTAACCAGGAGTGCACAAACTCACCCCCTCCTGACACAGACATACAGGACTCTTTTAACCCAATAACAGAGGAAGGCCTTGACAAAATTCTAAGAGACCTTCGACCAACTACCTCGACCCCTGCCCATCAAAGAGAGTACAGCAGGCAAACAGGGGCTTCATGGAAGGCGCCACAAAAATCATGAACTCCTCTCTTTCCAATGGGCAACTACCAACAGCATTAAAAAAGGCAGTGGTGTATCCTTTGCTAAAGAAGAACAACTTTGAGCAGAACAAAATTGAAAATTACCGGCCAGTATTCAACATCCCATTATTAGGAAAAGTTATAGAACAAACAGTCTGTGATCAACTCAGTGATTGGCTAGAAGAGAGAAACTGGCTAGATCCATGTCAATCTGGATTCAGACCTGGTTATGGAACAGAAACAGTCCTTGTATCCAGTGGGGTACTAAGGGCATGGGGGTCTGCCCCAGGTGCAAATAAAAAGGGGGTGCTCCGCTCCTGCTGCTCCAGTCCCTCTATTCAGGCCACTGCTGTTGTTTCTCCTCCGCAGTCCCCAGTCTCCACCTGCCCATCATCAGCTCCCTCGACAGCCCCCTTCTCGTTTCTGCTGCCTGGCGCCCTGCATTTTTAAAATCTAACTTTGAATCGGCAGCGCAGCACCAGCATGCAGTGTCTGTGAAAGAACCAGGTTGCCTCAGACTTTCCCTCACTGTATCCCACCCTCACAGAAATAGGAAGTTACATCAAAGGAGGGCGGGACACAGTGAGGGAAGGCCCGAGGCAACCTGCTTCTTTCTCAGATGCTGTACGCTGGCACTGCGCTGTCGATTCCAAGATTTAAAAAAAATGCAGGGCGCTTGGTGGCAGAAATGAGAAGGGGGTTGTCGAGGGAACTGAGGGAGGGCAGGTGGAGACTGGGGGCTGTGGCTGTTGCTTGAACTAACAACTAAAATAGGGGCTAGGGCTGGAACTCGGGGGCTGAAAAGGGGGGCTCAGATGGGAGAAGAGGGCTGGAGCTGGAACTGGGGGCTGAGAAGGGGAGCTATGGCTGGGGCACGTGGGAGAATGGGGCTGGGGCTGAAAAGGGGGGCAGATTAGAGAATGCGGCTAGGGCTGAAATGGGAGCCTGTAATGCAGGGTAGGTGGATGAAGGGGACTAGAATTGGGGGCAAAAAGGAGGGTAGGTGGGATAGGGGGGGCTACGACTGGAACTAGGGGCTAAAAAGGGGTCAGGGGCTGAAACTGGGGATGGGGAGAAAGCGGCTGGGGTAGAAACTCAGGACTGGTGGGAGAAAAGGGGTGGGGCTGAAACTAGGAGCTGAAAACTGGTGGGATAATGGGGCTGGAACTGTGGGTTAAAAAGAGGGGGCAGAGAGAGAGAGGACAGTTCCTGGATGGAAGGGGGAGAGAGGGAGGGCAGACTGGATGGATGGGAGAGGGAGGGCAGATGGTGGATGAAAGGGGCAGAGAGAGAGAGACAGGGTAAATCCTGGATGTCAAAGGGAAGATTATGGATAGGAGCAGAGAGAGAGAGGGAAGGCAGACCCTGGCTGGAAGAGGAAGAGGGGGGGGGGGGGAGACTCTGGATGGATGGGAGAGGGAGGGCAGATGATGGATAGGAGCAGAGAGAGGGGGCAGACCCTGGATGGAAGGGAGAGGGAGGACAGACAGTGGATGGAAGGGGCAGAGAGAGAGAGCAGAGAGAGGGAGCAGAGACAGAGAGAGAGGGCAGACACTGGATGGCTGGGGCAGGGAGAGAGAGAAGGTAGACATTGGATGGCAGGGAGAGAGAGAAGGCAGATGCTGGATGGAAGGGAGAGAGTGAAGAGAAGATGAGGAAAGCAGAAACCAGAGACGATAAACTATACAAAAATATATTTTTTCTTTTTTTGCTTTAGGATAAAGTAATATTGTAGCTGTGTTAATAAATGTTTATAAATAGAAAATGGAAATAAGGTCATCTTTTTATTGGACTAATTGTAATACATTTTGACTAACTTTCAGAGACCAAAACCCCCTTCGTCAGGTAAGGATTGGATACGGTAACAGCAGTATACTGTATTGACCTAAGGAAAGAGGTTTTACCCTCTGAAAGCTAAACGCATTAGTCCAATAAAATAGTATTATCTGTATTTATTTTATTTCTATTTGTTAATTTGTAAAGTGGTGATGGGTATTTGTTAGTTTTTCCAAATTTACATCTGCTGTCTTTATATTTATATTAACACTGTGGATCACAATATTATGCTAGCACGACTGGCAGAAATAGGTATCAGTGGAACAGTACTTGCATGGTTTAGATCCTATCTATCAGACAGGCAACAGTCCATAGTGTTCGCCAGCACCTCATCACTACCAAGGGTACTGACCTGTGGCATACCACAAGGATTGATACTGTCACCTAGTCTATTCAATATCTACCTCAAACCATTAGCCGAGCTGATTCGGTCAATGGACACTCGGTTCTTCATCTATGTGGATGTGGATGGCGTACAGCTACTCATATCCATTGAACCTGACTTCCCCACAGCCTAGAATAAACTACCTGTCTAAATTCAATTCAAGAATGGGCTAAAAACAACAAACTGCCTGAACCCAAGTAAAACTGAGTTTCTATAGGTCCCTACATACAGCTCGTTGATTCAGAATGTGGCAGTAAGACTAACTGAAGGTTGTACACAACATGACCACATCACACCATTTTTGCATAAACTTCACTGGCTACCAGTACAATACAGAGCCAAATTTAAAACTCTAGGTTTAACCTTCAAGGCCCTTAAAGGAAATGACACAAAGTACTTGAAGAACAGGATTTCCCTCTACACATCTTCAAGGTCACTAAGGTCCTCCCAAGGAGTATCCCTAACCACATCCTCGCCAAAGGAAATCACATGCTGTGATACCCGCAAGCCTTCTTCGGAGTAGCCCCCACGCTCTGGAATGCACTCCCTGAAAGGTTTCACTTAACACAAGACTATCTCTACTTCAGGAAGCAGGCCTTTAACAGAAGTAAATGACATCGGCTGCACATACTATAGCAGGACATGTATATCCACTCCTACCCTAGCTAATGTTCAAGCACCTTTCTGACCTCATTTGCAACTTTCTTTAAACTAGTTACTTAGTTTCTTACTCCTGTTACTCTATCTATATGTTCCATCTTTGCTTACACACTATGCCGTCTATTAAAATGTTTTATTTGTGTACTGGTTGACATTGTAATGTGGCATACTATGCCATGCTTTGTATTGTTGTGTGCATATTTTTACTGCTGTAATTGTCTATTGCTTATGTTTCACTTATTCTTGCTGTACACAGCCTTGAGTGAATTCCTTCAAAAACACAGTAAATAAATCCTAATAAACAAACAGTATTAATGCATTTACATAAATTGTGTATGTAAATCTATCACTGTTATGTGAATGAGAAATCTATCAATGCCTATTGTGCTAAATTAACCCCAAATCTGCCCCTTCTAAACATAAAGTTTCCCTTTATATATTAGGAAGAGGGTTGCCTGCTACTTTCTCAAACAAAACAACAGCACAAAGGGCCTTTAAAAACAAAAGGGAAGACAGTTCTTTCATTTAAAAAATCCTTCAATAGTGAACTTTGATTGAAGAAAGACCCGACACGGGCCATGTTTCAGTGCTACCGCACCTGCGTCAGGGGTCACACCAATAACAAAGCAGGTTTCAACAGACTAATTTCAAAAGGCTGATGCTTTCCAAAATTTTGTGTGATATGTTCCTATACAGTATTCTTTAAAAGTCGAGATGACAAAGTTATGGAAGTCTAAAATCATGAATCTTCCAAAATGCAGTAAAAAAACAGCATGAACCGAATGAATCATAAAAGATAGTGACGTGAATAACGTCCTGAACCTTCACAATTCTAGAATTTGGAAAGCATCAGCCTTTTGAAATTAGTCTGTTGAAGCCTCCTTTGTTATTGGTGTGACCCCTGATGCAGGTGCGGTAGCACCGACACACGGCCCGTGTCGGGTCTTTCTTCAATTAAAGTTCACTATTAAAGGATTTTTTAAATGAAAGAACTGTGTTCCCTTTTGTTTTTAAAGGCCCTTTGTGCTGTTTTTTTTGTTTGGTCTTTTTCTGTACTTGGTTCCCGCTCTTTGTCACATTATTGCTACTTTCTCAAACAGGCATGACATTTGGATGCAACTGCAGTGTGTGGGTGCCCTCTAGCAAAGAGCCAAAGAATATCATAGCAAGCTCCACCATGCTTTCTCAATGTGTAATTAAACTCTGGAATTCGTTGCCCGAGAATGTAGTAGAAGCAGTTAGCTTATCAGTGTTTTAAAATGGTTTGGATAGCTTCCTAAAAGAAAAGTCCATAAGTCATTATTAAAATGGGCTTGGGGAAAATCCACTGCTTATGAACAAATACAGTAATGTTGTGGTAGAATAAGGTTCGTGTGAACACACACATTAGGGAATCGTAGAGCGGAAGACAATCATAGAGAGGAAGAGTTATTATATGTCCATTATGAGCTTTGATTTCGTTGTGTTGCAGGGTGCAGGCATTTAAGTTGGGTCGGTAGGGTATGCCTTTTTGAACAGGTTAGTTTTTAATGATTTCCGGAAGTTTAGGTGATCATATGTTGTTTTCACGGCTTTTGGTAATGCGTTCCATAGTTGTGTGCTTATGTAGGAAAAGCTGGATGCATAGGTTGATTTGTATGAGTCCTTTGCAGCTTGGGTAGTGGAGATTTAGGTATGTTCGCGTTGATCCTGTTGTGTTTCCGGTTGGTAGGTCTATGAGGTCTGTCATGTATCCCAGGGCTTTGCCGTAGATCATTTTATGAACCAGGGTGCAGATTTTGAAAGCAATACGTTTTTTGATTGGGAGCCAGTGCAGTTCTCGGAGGGGTTTTATCAAGCCAAAACATGGTTTGCAGCATATCCAAAGTGTGCTTGCAGACACGCACATGCATAAACAAATCTGTGGTCTGTTCAAAGCTTTACAACATTATTTTAATTGCATGTAGAGGCCATCCAAATTTTGGTTTCAGTTATGATGCCAAAACCGGCCCCAAATCCTTTTTTTTTTTGTTTCCTTTCAGTTTCAGCCAAAAGGTTATTTTAATTTTCACACGTTTTTTTTCTTTTCGTCTGAAAATGACCATGTGCTTTTGGTAGAACCTGTAAATTTGTGTTTTATCCCATTTGTCTATCCCTCCATGCCTTTCCTCCCAGACCCCCCAAGTGCTTCTCAGGGCTGGTGTTAGGGGTGGGCAAACAGAGTAATTGTCATGCCTGGGGCATGCTCCTGCCCTGACTAGACCACAGAGCTTATACAGTAGTCCTGGGGGGGGGGGCTACTCTTTGCATGGCAAATATATATATATATATTTTTTTTTTTTTGGGGGGGGGGGGTTGGTTTTTTTTGTTAGGATCATAGCAGTTTATAGGCTAAATAGAGTGCTCCAAATAAATGCTATTGATAAACAATTTTAGCAGAAATTTAGATATATAAATTTGGGACGATAAGGTCCTTAGGAATTAATCTCCCTGTAGTTATGATGTCAACTGTCACTTTGAGTGAAGCGTCAGCCACTGAAAATGCACTGTGGATATTAGTTTCAGTTTCCATAAATTGCAGTCCATGAGTGTGGAGGCTATTTTGCTTGGAGATAAAATACGATCTTTCATTATTTAAATTATTATATTCTGGTTTGGATACTGTGGGTTTAGCAGACGGATTAAGAAGACTGAAACCTCTGACAATCCTCAGCAGCCCTCACTGGTTCACATTCATACAACCAAATTTTATTTTTTTTTGGTTTGGTTTTGGCTGAAACCATATGATAAGTTTCGGCTGCAGTTTCAGTCCATAATTAATCTTTGTCTTTCCTCCAATCAATTTTCAGATCTATGGAAGATGGCTATAGTTCACCCCATTTTGAAAAAGTCAAATCTAAGTCCGTCAGTTCCTAATCACTACTGTCCAGTCTCCAATCTCTCTTATATGTCCAAGGTCCTCAAGAAAGTTGTTTTCCATCAGCTCTCTGATTTCTCCGAGAAGGTACTTGCATTGCACCCTTGCCAGTCTGGCTTCAGAACAAACTTTAGCACATAAATGGTCCTGGCTGCACTTTTAAGTGAACATTACAACCACTTTGACCAACACAGACCGTACTAGCTGTTTCCCTTGAACTCTCAGCTGCCTTTGACCTGGTTAATCACTTGTTACTTCTTAATCATCTGTTCACTCTTGGAATTTCTGGAGATGTTTTATCTTGGTTCTCCTCTTTTCTATCTAATCGTTCTTTTCAGGTTATCACCCCCACCTCTGTTTCCCAGAAGAGGATACTTCACTGTGGTGTTCCTCAAGGGTTGATACTCTCCCCACTTCTATTTATTCTTCAGTCCCCTGGCAACTTTAAATCAATCTTTTGGTATCTTGACTTACTTCTATGCAGAAGACATTCTCCTCATTTATCTTATTAATCCATTCTCCCCTTCTATTATCTCTCTACAGACCTGCCTTGATTCCGTTGTATTCTGCCTACAGGAGCACCAACTTATTCTTAACACTGACAAAACTGTGGCCTGTTGGTTTTCTGGATCCACTTCCCCTCCATCCTCCCTCATTACCCTTTTTGGTACTTCTGTCATGCCAGTCTTTCATCTTTGTTACTTGGTGGTTCTCCTAGATTCCTCCCTCTCTTTCCTACCTCAAATATCTCATCTATTGAAACTCTGTTTTCTCTACTTCCATCAGTTGTGGGCCATACACTGGAGTCCATGCAGTGAATGTGCCAGGGTCAGAGTGTTGTGCTTCCTGAAAAGCATGTCTCTGCCCCATATCAGTATCCATATCTGGAAGGGTCTCTGCTAGCGACTCTAACAAATCAGAGTCAACAGTCTGATCAATAGGTGTATCAAATAAGTCAGGATGTCCCATACTCATGGCCTCGGACACCTCTGGAACTGGTTCTACTGAAGGAACTGGGACGCCTCCTTCTGCCGCTTGATCAGCTGGTTCCACCTGAACTGGCTCAGGATCTGGAACTGGAGAGGTTGTCTTTGCTGCTTCCACTTGTTGGGCCTCCCGTACCTGACTACAGGTCACTATTACTATCGATGGTAATGTTCATTGAACCCATGTCGGTCCCACACAGCATCGGTACCTGTATCCAGGCTTGGTACCCCAATCCAGGAACACTTGAGCAATGGGTATAGTCTCTCTGGATCCACTGGCTAACTACCTCCACAGTGCACCCTGGAAGAATAGCATCTTCCGGCACTAGCTCTGGTCATAATAAAGTCTTGCTAGAGCCAGGTGTCCACAAACCCAGTCATTTGGGTCTGATTCACAGTTACTGGGGTGCCGTAGTGTTGTGGAAACTCATCTGCTTCCTTGCTTGATGAATGACCAGTAACTTTTTGTGCTGCAGCAACTGCATGGGCCTACTTTGGGGGACTGGAGCCACCAGCTTTGGTGCAGGAACTGAAATGCTCTTTAGTGCAGGCTTAGGATTATCTGGGCAATCCACTTTGAAATGTCCTGTCGCCCACAAGGATGTTCATGCCTAAAGTCTTTAGGTTTTTGGGAAACACTGGAGGGTTTGCTGTTTCTAAGGTTGCAAGAATATGTGGCTTAGGGCTCTGGCTGCCCTTAGATCCTGGCTGCTGTGGATACAGAGGGCTTCTCTTTGACAACCAGGGACAGTTAGCCATAAAGATGTCAGCCAACTTAGACGCCTTCTCTGGAGTATGGGACTGGTGATCTTGAACATGTTTCCTCATCTCTGGATGACAATGCTGAAGAAACTTCTCCAGGATCATCAGGTTTTGGCAGTCCTCTGGGGTTTTAACCTCAGCTCCATTGAGCCACCGCTGGTGCTGGTATCTTCGCTGATCACAAACTCACTGTGAGTATCATCCATCCCCTTTTGCAAAGTCTGGAATTTTAGTCTGTTGGTCTCGGGAGTAATGGCATAATGGTTAACAAAGCTTTGCACACCTCCTCAAACTGGGAGCATGTCTCCATGGACAGTCCTTGGAATGCCTCAAATGCTCTACAGTGATCTTTCCTCCCAAATAGCACACCCAGTCTTTCTTGGGAATCTCATTAAGGCAGCAAATTTTTTCAAAGGCAGTTACATATCCATCTATGTCACCTCAGGTATCATCAAACTGCGTAAACATGTTGGGCCCGATTCGGGCTATGGATTCTACCTTTGGCTTTAGAACAGGAGTTGGGCGGGAGCTTTGGAAACGGGCCATTTCCATCTCCAACTTCTGTTTCTGCAGCTGGAAATCCTGCTCCTCTCGCTGCTGTTCCCGTTCCTCTCAACGCTGTCACTCTAGCAAGTAGATCTGCTGGATCTCAGTTAGTGTGGCATCTGGCCCTTTGACCCCAGGTCCTGCAGCTCCTCCTTGTTGAGGTAATCCGGTCGCTCATTTTAGGTCAGGCATATCCGGTGTCTGACGGCCACTGTCAGACACAATCAGCATGCTGCTAATCTTCTAACACTACCAAAAAAGAAAAAAATGGACAGGGAAGGGACCCTGTTACTGCTGCATTTGTTCACTGTTCTCTGTGTCTGGAGGTTACAGATTAAAAAAACAACAACCCTGAACTACTCAGTGGATGGCGACCCTTACTCCATGCACTGAGCCTGACAATCCCACCACGCTGCTACCAAAAAAGAAGGACTAAAAGATCTGCCACAGAATGCCTAGGTCCCGCATGGGGTTAACCCTTTGGCCACCTGGAGGGTCTGTCCCCAGTACTGTTCAGGCCCGCCTGCACCTGGGCATGTGCTCTACACTAGCACCCTCCACCCCACTGACTGGGTCCCACTTGCCTGTGGGCAAATCTCCCACTCTTAAGTTATTCCCCGGTGATTTCTAAGTTATTGTGGCCACACTCTCAGGGGTCCCCCAGTTCCTAGAAAGCACCTACAAACCCAACACACACCAGCAGGATTCTTAGTCAGTCCAGGACAATAGAGCCAATTAACTAACAAGGTTTACTGTCACAGAATTAGAACAATGAACCATATAAAACAGATAGAAAAGTAACAGGCAATAACAGGTAACTGAATAAAGATCAATATTAAAACTGTCTAAACACTTTGTCACTACCTAGGTAGCGCCTGGTGAGTTTCAGGAAATTAACTGCTCACCAGCCTTGAACAGCGTCTCAGGACACAGATGTTTACCTCTGTGCTCCCATATTGAGATTTCCTCAAAGCTAAGGCAGGAAAAAACCAGTCAATTCTGTAACAGCTTTACAAAAAAAACAAAAACAAACAAAAAAAGACAGTCACCATCTGCTGGCCAAACAAGGGAAATGCACAATGCACTGGGGAACAAATACATCATACATTCACAGACATAAGTCCCCTGTTTTGTCACAGTACTGTCATTAAATGTACAACTGGTTTCAAATATTCAGCCTTACAGATTTAGCCTGTTCAATATTCAGTCAGCAATAGACCTGCATATTGGCCAGGACCCACATGAGGGTTATCTGGCCAGATCCCAAACTTCCCTTTTCCCCAAATTCCAATTCTCCTCTCTCACTCCCCCTAGAACAGCATCTGCCCCCCCCCCAAGGCACCCCCACCCCCTGTAGGCGCCCCAAGCCTACCTGTCCAACCCCTGATGGTATAGTGGAGAAAGGGCAGAAGTGATTCTCACCCCTGCCCTTTACGGCTCCCCTTTCAAAATGGCTGCTGTGATCTCTAGTGGAAATCTCACAGTACTCTGTTGCAGAATGAGGTTAAAGCTAGAGGCTGTGAAACTAATTTTGAAGGGGAACCATGAAGGCAGGAGTGAATGGTTGGCTCCTGCCCTTTCTCTATTAGACCACAATGGATCAGAAAGGTAGGCCCGGGGACTGATTCGCAGATGTTGTTCCAGGGAGGTGAGAGGAAGGGGAAATCTGATTTGGGAGAGTCGGCTGCTGTTTTGAGGGGGAGTTTGGAATGAGGGGTCAGATGATATGCCAGGAGGTGGGGGATGTGGAGGGATCTGAAGGAGGGATCAGATGCTGTCCCATGGGGGTGGAAGGAGGAGGGATTGGAATGGGGGGGGGGGAGGAGGGTCAGATGCTGTTCTGGAGGAGAGGGGGGGGAGTTTAGTTGCTCTTCAGTGGATGGGAGGGGGATGGCAGTGCACTTGCAGGGCAGATCAGATGGGAAGTGCAATCATGACACTTCAGGCCGGTACCGAGATGCTATGTGGGTATCAGCTGATATTCAGTGCCAGCACACGCATAGCTAACTGGGCAAAGTTAGGACTGCTATTTATATGATCCTATATGCCCAGTTAGCTATGTGGGCACCGGCACTAGATATTGCTGGCACCTGCATAACTCTCGGCTCCTTCCTGACTCCTCCTAAGAACACCCCTCTCCTGCTTAGACTTGATATGGCCGATTAGTGCTGAATCCTGCGGCATTGTGATTATGTGTCACTGACATAGACGGTCGGTAGCCCAACTGTTTGGGGAGGCTAAAGGGGGCGGAGCTTACCTCCATACGCTCCGTGGCAGCGACGTCAATGAAGAAAAAGACTACAGGCTCGCCGCCAGCTTCTCCCTTCTCTCTGCACACAGTGTCCTGTGACGCATTTCCTGTTTCCGCGAGAGCAGAGAGAAGGGAGAAGCTGGCGGCGAGCCTGTAGTCTTTTTCTTCATTGACGTCGCTGCCACGGAAATAAAAGATGAAAATGCGCGGGGCGGGAGGGTGGGCTGCACCACAAGCGGAAGTCGACGATTGGGTTGGGGAGGCTTAGCCTCCCCAAGCCTCTTATACGGGGCGCCTATGGTCACTGAATATCAGCAAATGGCCACTTGAGCGTGATTTAAGCAGGGAAGAGTCTCTCCTGCCCACTTAAATTGCTTTGCATATCAGGCCCTAGTTTTTAAAATTAGTTTTACAGTACAGAGACTGAAAGTTTAGCCTAGCAAAATGTTCTAACCCTGAAATCCCCAATGTATTGTTCACTTGGCCTGTACTGATATTCTGCAGCTGGAACTTCACAACCTACAGCAGAAGCAGCTAGTCTCATTGGTTTGCATTTTAATGGATTTTGGCTTAATTGCATTTAGAGAATTCTTCCTCCTGTTGTTTCATTGCAGGATCCAGCTCTATGCTCCAATAAAAGCCGCAACATGTATGGATAGCAAGGACACGCCTTGTCATTCACAGTCTTCAGTAGAAAGTATGTTTTTGTATTGCTATGCAGTGTAAACACAGTTTCATTCCTTAGACCAGCAATTCCCAAACCTGCCTTCACATCCCTCTCATGAATATTCATTGTGGCTATCCTGAAAACCAGACTGGCTGGGGTGCCTCCAGGACCAGGTTTGGGAACCACTGCTTTAGTTCATAAGACCCTAATTCTGCTTGATAAATTCCCACCTCCCCCTCCCTACACTGTTCCAGTCATCCATTCATCTGACCTAAATAAATATTTAGGTAAGACATGTATTCTTTAAATACATTATGCACACTAAGGTGCATTAAATGCCAATTTGTCACATATAGAGGCCTATTTTCAAAGCACTTAGACTTACAAAGTTCCATAGGTTACTATGGAGCTCATTTTCAAATTAGAAAAATGTCTAAAAAGTGGCATAAAGCAGCATTTGGATGTTTTTCTCACCAAAACATCCAAATCGGTATTTTTGAAACCTGTTTTCCTGATGTTTTTCTATACAGTTTGTCTGCAGCGCATCTAAGTCTCAAGGGGGCATGTCGGGGGTGCATTAAGGGCAGGAATTTGGCATTCTTAAGACCTGGGTGTTTTTCAGCTATAATGGAAAACAAAAACATCCAGGACTAAAACTAAGATGTTTTCAGAGCTGCCAAGTCACCCATTCCAGGAGGGAGACTATTTGGCCAGTCCTGATTTTAAACTTACATCCCAAAGCAGTAGTATTTGAAGTCCATGATTCTATCCATTGAAATCAGTGCTGCAGGTTCCATAATGCACCGGGATGAAGTTGGCAGAAATCCAGGACCGGCCAAAAAATCTCTCTCCTGGAATAGGTAACTTGGCAGCTCTATTTTGAGTTAGACCTATTTTAACAATGACGAAGCCACAAAAAGTGCCCTAAATGACCAGATGACCTCTGCAGGAATAAAGGAATGACCCCCCTTACACCCCTAGCGGTCATTGACCCCCTCCCACCCCCCCAAAGATGTAGAAGAAGCAGTATATACCAGCATCTGTAACAGCCAGTCCTATAAGGGCACCAAGCAGGACCCTGGAGTATCCTAGTGGTTGGTGTAGTGCACTGTGGAGAAGTGGACCCAGGCCCATAATGGACTCTAACTGGTACACTTGTGGTGGAACGTATGAGCCCTCCAAAACCCACCGAACACCTACTGTACCTACATATAGGTGACACCTGAAGCCATACAGGCTATTGTAGTGGTGTGAAGTTGGGTACAGTAGGTTTTTGGTAGATTTTGGAGGGCTCACTATACAATATAAGGGAGCAATGGTGAGATGTATACCTGGGAGCATTTAGGTGAGGTCCACTGCAGTGCTCCCTAGGGTGTCCCACTGCTCTGTTCTACCTGTGCCCAGATTTAAATTTTTCTTATTATCCAGTCTTCAATCTTCCTCTTTTTAATGTGTCTACCTACAGCTTGTCATCTCTTTCCCTCACCCTGGCTCTTCTATTTCACTTCCTCTTATTCACCAGTCTTTCACTAGCTCCATCCTCTTTCTTTTCCCACCCCCTATCCAGCATCTGCCCTCTTTCTCTCCTCCTTCCATCCAGCGAGTGCCCTCTTTATTTCCCCCAATCCAACAAGTGCCCTCTTTCCTCTCTTCCATCCAATGTATCTCCCTCACTCCCATTCAGTGTCTGCCCCTTCTCTGCCCCATTCCTTCCAGCATCTGCCCCCTCTCTCTGCTCTCTTCCTTCCAGCATCTGCTCCTTCTCTCTGCTCCTTTCCTATCTGCTCTTTCTCTCTCCTCTTCTCTCCCTAGCATCTGCCCCTTCTCTCCCTGACCCTTTCCTTCTAGCATCTGTCCCATCTCTCCCTAATCCTTTCCTTCCAGTGTCTGTTCTATCTCTACTCCTTCTTTCCAGCACCTTGTCCCAACTCTCTGACCTTGCTTCCAGTATCTGAGCTCACCTGTACCACTGCTACTGCTCCACACTACACCAGTAGTGGCAAAACAAAAGATAGTTACTGCATGCCACACTGTGCAGCTGTGTGACAGGGGGCTCTGTCCCAGAACAGGAAATGACATCAGGGACCGGCAGCCGCGAGTCTGCACAGTGCAGCCCAGCAATGGCTGTCCTTTGTTTTGCTGCTGGTCTGGAGCAGGAGCAGCAGCAGCAGCCAGGGTGGCAGTGGGAGGTAGGTGGGACAGATTCTGGTACAACTACTGCGCAGCAGGCCAGGACTGGTGTGCAGCTTTTACAGAGGTGTACAGCCATGCAGCTTAGAGGAACATTGACGTGTACTTACACATGTATCTACATCCACACATTTTGATAAAAGCCATTTGCACCTGTAGACCATGACTCGCACACAGAAAATGCTTTAAGAAATTATATTCAAAGTGGTTAAAAGGGAGTGGAGGAGTGGCCTAGTGGTTAGGGTGGTGGACTTTGGTCCTGGGGAACTGAGTTCAATTCCCAGCACAGGCAGCTCCTTGTGACTCTGGGCAAGTCACTTAACCCTCCATTGCCTGCCACATTGAGCCTGCCATGAGTGGGAAAGCACAGGGTACAAATGTAACAAAAAGAAAAATCCTTTTTCAAAATTGCAATAACAGTAAAATAAAGCTACAGGGCATAGAAAGATCTTGCATTTACATATTCCAAAGCTGTGAGTATGGGGAACGTACAAAGTCCGTGCATCCGTAAATGAGTGGAGTACAGGAGTCTAGGAGACGCCCTTTACTGGACATTCAGGAAGGGACGGGAGCTCTCTCCTTAGAGATGTTCAAGAATGAGTCCTTCACCCTTCCTCCAGGCAGTTCCTAGACAACCCCAACACAGGGATTCAAGGAGGTTGAAACCGGTCCAAAGTATCTCTGTCTCCTAGGGGTTGATGCTCAAAACTAACACCACAGTTTGCACACGTTATTGTGCGCAAAATGCTCAAAGGGCTTGGGCCAGGGTGTTAACGTGTGCACTAAACATTTCCACAATTGCATCTAAATGGATGCAAATGAGGTCAGTTAGTGTTCCTTCCCAATGCATAAACAAAAGTGCTGTAATGCACAGAAGGAAATAATGGCCAATAGTGCTGAAAACTTACTGACAGGTCAGGGACACTGAAGAAGATTTTCAGGAAAAGATTTATCAATTTTTAACATCCCACTGCATTTTTTGTCTTCTTTTGCATGTGGAAGGAAGCCCATGCAAGACTGAGCATTGCTAATGAGAACAAAAGCAAGTGTACAAGTCTGACCAAAACCAAAAGTGAAAGCACACATCAATACTGGTTTTTCTGCACTTAAGTAGAAACAATTTTTGAAAGGCTTATATTTAAAAATACAGATAAACAGCGCCAATGTGTGGTTGCACGTCTGGGATAGGGTTACCAACTAGATCTAGATTTGCCCAACAGGGTTGATCCCAGTGGCATAGCCAAACAGCCAATTTTCGATGGGCCTGAGCCCAAAGTGGGTGGGCACAATATTTGCTCTGCCCTACCCCGACCGCAAAATATAAATACAATAGCTAATAAGGATCCTCAAGCTCTGTCAGCTGAAGACTTTCTCTGAAGGTGGCCAGAACTCCCTTTTAGCAAGCTTGACAGGAAGCAGCAACGTTCCTAAGCCACTGATGCCAGCTCCCTATGCATGCTTAGCTGTTGGTGACTCAAGGATGCTGTTGTCGACTGCAGAGCTTGGTAGAAGGAAGTTCTGGCTGCCTTTGGAGGAGGCCCTCAGTTGGGGAGGCTTGGGATCCCTACTAGCTACACAGCAAGGGTCAGAACTGGGGTTAGACACAGGGTTGCCAGGTGGAAAATTTTTTTCCAGCCCACTGGAGCCCAAAAAACAGCCCAAAAACCGCCCAAACACAAACCCCGCCCCTGACACCCCCACCCCCGCGTCATCACCCCCGCCCCCGCCGTCATAAACCCCGCCCCCGCCGTCACCGGCCCCGCCTCCCACGTCACCGGCCCCGCCTCCCCGTCATCGGCCCCGCCTCTCACGTCATCGGCCCCGCCTCCCCGTCATCGGCCCCGCCTCCCCGTCATCGGCCCCGCCTCCCACGTCATCGGCCCCGCCTCCCACGTCACTAACCCCGCCCAAAACGTCATTAATCCCACCCAAAAACGTCACTAACCCCGCCCCCCCGCGGCCGAAAAAACCGCCCGAAGCACAAAACCAGCCCAAAAAACCGCAACCCGCCGCGGGCAAAAATTTCCTGCGGCGGGTCGCGGAAAACCGCCCAATTGGGCGGTAAAACCGCCCACCTGGCAACACTGGTTAGACATGCTCCCTGATCGCCTCTCCTCCCTGCCTTCCCTCCGATTTCCCCACCTGCCATTACTGTCACACCGACAGACCCTCACAGAACATGGAATCACACATCAGAAATAAACTTAGCATGTACTGCAACACTGGAGAAATAAAAACAGAAATGCATTTCCTTTCCACTGAACACTATACAAGCACCTTTGCTATGCAGATTTCCCAGAGCCAACATATTCCATTTAAAACATTACAAATAAATTGCTTTTTTCTACCTTTGTGGTCTCAACATTGTATTTTTCCATTATGTTGGTTGCAGTTTCTCTTCTGCTTTCCTGTCTGTCATCTTCTAATTTTCTTTCAAGTGGCTGCTGTCCATTTGTCTTTTTTACCCTCACTACACCTGCTTCAGACATATTGATTATTCTTTTTTTTTTTTTTAGCTCTTTCCTCTCTTTCTTTTCTTATTTCTGCCTCCCTTGTCAACTCAAATTTCACCCTCTCACCATTCTCCTCCTTTTTAGTTTACAGCTATCAGATTTCCATCTTCTTCTCTTACCCAGTAGTTTCTCCATCTCACTAATTCCCCAGCCCTCCATTCCCTTTCATTACCATATTTCTATCCTCTGTAATCAGTATCCCTCCTTCATTTCCTTGCCACCACCTTCCTCCCCCTCCTGGCATCTCCCACATGGTTCCACCATTCCCAGCATCCTCCTCCCTCTGCCCTTCTAGCCCAGCATCTGCTCCCTCTTTTTCCCCTCCCCACTATTGATGCCTTACATCTCTCTGTCCCTTCTTTCTTCCCTCTTGCCCTCTCCCCCATGTTCCAACATTTCTCCCTCACTCTTTCCTCACGCCCACTGTCCAGCATCTCTCCCTTCTGCTCCTAGATCCAACATCTCCTCCTTTCTCCCCTCTCTACCTCCCGTGTATCTCTCTCTCTCTCCCTCTTATCCACTCCCAGGTCAAACATATCTCCCTCTCTTGTGCCAAGGGTCCAACACTTTTCTTCCCCCTCCCCCCATGCATTCTCTCCCTTCCTCTGCCATCTCCAACATTTCTACCCCTCTCCCACTGTCCACTATGCCTTTCTCCCTCCGTTGTGCCCCATCCAACATCTCTTGCTTCCCCACTAAAGCATCTCTTCCTCCCCTCCACCATCATGTCCAACATTTACTCTCTCTCCCTCCCTACTACCCCATGTCCAACATTTCTTCCTCTCTCATCCATCTCCCCTCCACCACCACATGCAAGATTTTTTTCCTTTCTTACCACTCTCCACAATCCTATGGCCCACAATTCTCTCTCTTGTCTCTCCCCATCTCATGCCCCCCCATGCAGCATCTCTCTTTTGGAAGGAGACCTCCCCCCAACTCTCCCTCTCACTTTATGGGGCAGCACCCTTAACAGCTCCAGTATTGTAGGAAGCAGGCTGAGCTCCCACAATCCTGCATCTGCCTCCCTCAGTAGCAGCAGTGGTGATTCCCACACACAGTGCCTACTGCCTCTAACCCAGAGGTGTCTCCTCTGGCACATTCACCGCCTCTAACCCAGAGGTGTCTCCTCTGGCACATCCTGCCCCAGCAGAAACAGGAAGTTGTTACAAAGGGGGCAGGACGTGGCAGAGGAGACACTTCTGGTTTAGCAGCGGTAGGCAGTGTGTGTTGGAATCGCTACTGCTGAGAGAGGGAGACAGATGCAGGATCGTGGGAGCTCAGCCTGCTCCCTCTGCTGTTAAAGGTGCCATCTAGGCCCACCTGTGGTTACACCCCTGGTTGATCCAGTTCTGGGCTTAACCCAATTTATGCACGGACTTGTAGCCTTGCTTTTCTTAGAGAATCCAAAAGGGAAATCAGAACCACAAGTTCCTGCATGCAATGGAGTAAGCCCAGGACTTGATCAACCCTGGTGGGCAAATCTGGATCTAGTTGGGCACCCTTGTCAGGGCATGTGCACAAGAGCCACACTTACTACAAACCTTATATGCATATGTACTACTACTACTTGACATTTCTAAAGCGCTACTAGGGTTACGCAGCGCTGTACAATTTAACATAGAAGGCCAGTCCCTGCTCAAAGGAGCTTACAATCTATGTGCTAGGCATGATCCTCCACTTGATTTCAGTTTGTTAGCATCAATTAACTGTATGTATCATGTTATTTTGAACATTGCTTAGCTATTTTTCTCAGCTGTTATAGCGCTATGAGGTTTTGCATTATAGGCTTTAGCGCCCAACTGTGAGACGCAGACTCTTAGTAACTCACACACACTTTCCCCTCTGTCCCTATTTGGTACCTGTCCTTCATTATCTCAAACCAAATTACACAGTCCAAACCCAGCATCTCTTCCTCGTTCTCAAACTCCCCAACCCCGCGTCCCAAGTTCCAACTTGTTTTAAAAATCGTCCGCGACAGGCCCCGCAGCTTTCCTTCTCCATCGTCCCGCCCTCCTTTGACGTCACGCAACTTTTCAATTCTCTAGAGAGGACTCTAGCGTCCAGCCTCCTTCTGACGCAACTTCCTGTTTCCACCAGCAAGGCGGGACGCATCCGAGGGAGAGAAGAAGTTGCGTTAGAGGGGACGGGCACCGGAGAAGGAAAGCTGCGGGACTGGTGGTGGGCGACCTCAGGTATGAGGGAGAGGTGCCGGATCACGGACACTTGTCGGACTAGGGGTGCGGAGCGAACGAGATGGCAGACTAGTGACCACGGGGAGGGGAAGGGAGACTGGCCCCCGAATGCGTGTTTAGTGGGGTACTCAGTGTGTGAGTGAGGTTAGTCGAATGTACGTGTCTTACGCCTAATACGTGTGACTTAGTATCTTTGCGCTACGCCCTGAGCCGGTGGGGCTTTCTTTTTTCCGTTTTATGTGTGGGGCGCTTCCGGGGCACAAAACTCGACAGGCCCGGCCGCCCCGCCTCAGCCCTTCCTCTTCCGCTCGCCCTGTCGGCGTTGAAGCTGCCGTTGGCCTTCGTTCTCCTTGATGTGATTCTCTTTGTTTTACTGGTGAGGGGAGCTGGCTGCCGGCTTCTGCCGGGAGAGAGTTGCTTATATTTTCAGGCCTCAGAGACCCTAACTAGGCCTGAGCTGCATCACTTCTTTCATCTTACTCCTTAGGTTGTTTTTTTTGAGTGGTTGGTGGCGATAATCATTTTAGGCACTTTATTCTGTTTTGTTTTGTTTTTAATTATGATATATGGAAGCATTATGGACTAGGAACTAGTTTTCTGGATGGTGCAACCATTAACCCCTTGTAATATTCGGACATTGTAAAAGATCGGATCTTGTGTGCTAAGCTTCATGGTAGGGATTTAAAATTTACCCGTTGATGGGTATATCTTTTAACCAACTGTGGCTTTAGTTCATGTGATTTAAGAACCAAGAGTCGATGCAAGATTGAAAAGAACTAGCACAACGCTTCACAATCTTGTATCCAATATGATCTTATTTTAACACTTAAAAATTCGCCTGACTCCACGTGATAATGGAAACAAAATAGCAGACCCTCACCCTCTTCCCGTTTCTCATCCATTCCCTTTTCCATGAAGACAGGACCAGCAGTCAGTACAGGGTACAATAAACTTTTAATGGATTTCCAGTCTTAACAGGAAGCCCACAAAGGATCCTTGTTTTAAACATAAATGTCAAATTGATGACCAAACTATGGGGTCTTTTTACTAAGGTGCGCTAACGATTAGCACACCCTAAATAAGATGCCCACTGAATATTAAGGGTTTCTAATCAGTGTGCACTAAATCCATTTGCACACCATAATAGAAGTGGAGAAAGTGTAAGTGTAGAGATAGTGAAATATGATTTGAGCTGAAAAGATTTGCTTCTGTTTTTCATCCTTCATTCAATTTTTATCAGGAGGGTTTATTTTTAAGACTTAGAGATATGAGAAGATATAAGCTGTACAGTCCTGTTCAAGAACCTGTGTTTATGCAAAAACATTTTTAGGCAAAAACCCTAGTCTTATGTTCAAGGCCAAAAGATATATATATATATCATGTGACAATGATGGATATTTAGAAATGAGTATTTTTTTACTTTACTGTAAATATGGTTTTTAATGTTCCACTTGAGTTTAAGCAGCACAGACTAATTCAGTTGCATGACATTTCTGTGTGAATAGAATGTTGGTAGTTTTCTTTGTGTATGTGTTTAAATATATTTTATTTCTATTTACCAGCAAAAACTATTAAGCATTTTCCCTTTCATTTTTACCCATCTCATTTAGATGCAGTGTCAGTGGTTACCTGGAAAACTGCTTATGAAGGAAGATGTATATTGGTGATATTTTTACATCGTTAGCATGGCCAACACTGTCACTGGTAGCTTACCCAATATATACACTTCAAAATATGTGGCTTCCACTTAGACTAATACACAATAATGCGCTTAAAAAACCCAGTATAGTTGTGTGGCTTTTTCAGGTGTGGAAACAGCTCATCACTACAGGTTTTCATAAGCATATGAAGCATGATGGATGCATTGGTATCCAGAAGCCAAATTATTTCCATCGGTGATGAATGGAAGCAGCAGTTTGTCAATTAATACAGAGATATTAGGAATAATTTGTGTGTTTATTTTCCTTGGGCCCTGTTTACTAAGCTGTGTAATCTTTTTAGCGCACTCTAATGCTAGAAACACCCGTAGGACTATAATGGGTGTCTCTAACATTAGCGTGTGCTGAAAAGTTAACATGCCTACAGCGTAGCTTAGTAAATGGGGCTCCTTGTATTTTGCAGACATTCCACTTCCATATTTTAGGATCAAGAGGGTACTGAAGAGACTTTTAAAAATTGCAGAGGACTTTTTTTTTTTTTTTTTTTAATTAGAGTAGAACAAAAAAACTGGTTTAGGTAGGTTGAGACATGAGGCTATTCTTCTGTACTATGGTAAACTGTCAGGGTCACAGGATGTATTTTCCAAGGGAATAGGACATATCTGGTACAAGTCTTAAGGAGTCTTTGAACTTTATAGATTTGTCAGGATCTAATTTAAAAATGTGAATCTTTTTGTTTGTAATTTTGTTCATTTGTCTATTGGTCATTCTCCAAAATCCATATTTGTGCTGTGTTTACATTTAATGATTGGTTTCTTGGGAGTGTATGCCTTGTATCCTACTAACAAATTTTCCTTAATATTCATTGAAGTTATAGTGCCGAAACATAAAACAGCAATTTTATATGCTTTTCTACTCTTGAGTTTGTTTTGGCAGGGAAAATATTTGAAGCCACTGAAAAAAAGAGCATCTTAGAAGTTAGGGAAATAGGTTTGCATTTGGGGTTTAATTACTTGATTTTTTGTGTTTAACCAGAGCTGAAGTTGAGTTAAACTTCAGTTGCAGCATGTATTGCTTTGCCTCAAAGATATTCCAGTCTGAGTTATATTGTTCATCTGTTCTAATTGAGTTTTTAGAGATGGAACTCCCTCCTCCAGAAGAGGAGGAGGAACGCTCCCCAGTTATTTAACCTTTTCAGCAGGAGAAACTTTCCTGTCTTATTGACTCGGTTTGGAGACTCTGGGTCTCTCATCGGTGCCCTTGGAGGGGGATCTAATTTTGGAAGGCCTTTGAGGGTGCCCCCCCCCCCCCCCCATACTTCCCAAGGCACTGTCCTGCATAATGCTAGTGGAATGGGAGACCCTGGATGGGTCCTCTGGGGTGTTAAGACAAACTATCCCTTCTCTCTTGCTGATGTGTAGAAGAATTAGCAATTACCCAAAGTGGACACCCTGAGCATAGTGGTTGTTAAGAAGACAGCCATTCTAGTAGTAGGGGGCTCGGCTCTGGAGGAGATGGCACCCTGAACCCCAGCTGCTGCAGAGGAAAAGCTTAACTTAAATTGCTGCTTCACTACCTTATGGCAAGAACCATGATACATTGGCTAGAGCAGCTACTGGAGTCCCTAGAGATGACCCCCTAGGAGTCCAGGTGGGTAGCCTTCCTGGCAGATATTCTTTATGAACTGGTGTGCGTCACCTCATGTTAGGTAACGCCCATGATGGTGTACCAGAGGTGGCTTTGGCTGTATCACTAAGCTGCAGATTCAGCATCCAAGAAGCTTCTCTGCTTCCTGTTAGGGGTTGGTTGCTCTTAGGAGAGGATTTGGAGGAGCTTGTCAAGGACCTAGGTAAGGCTTGTCCTGTGTTGCACCCTGCATAACACCTCGTCCAAGATCCAGCCTTGGGATGGTAGTCTCTTTTAGATGGATAGGCACTGGATTCAAGCCAAACTGATGTCCAACAGGTCTTCAAGCAGGGACCCTTTCATGGTCCCAAAAGGGCAGAAGATTTAGGATAAGCTGGAGGCTCCAGGAGTTTACAGTGATGGTGTGAGCCGGGCCCCTCCTCTGTCTCAGATAGGGGGCAGATGGGCTCGGTTGTGGCTGAAGAGGACCAACATCACCTCAGACCAGTGTGTCCTTGAAGTGGTCGAATGGGGCTGCACCCTGGAGTTTGCTTATTCAGTGCCTGACACCTTCATGGTTTTGCTCTGTAGCAGTTGTAAAACATCAAGCTGTCATTCATTCTTCAGCAACCATTAGACATGAGAGCAGTGGAACCAGTATTGCCTTCTGAAGCGAGGCATGGTAATTATTCTATTTCCTGATCTCAAAGCAGTGGGGATCCTTTTATATATTTTATTTATTTGTTGCATTTGTATCCCACATTTTCCCACCTATTTGCAGGCTCAATGTGGCTTACATAGTACCGTTAGGCGTTTGCCCAGTCAGGAGACCCTTAATTCACTCCCCACATCAGTCACATTCGGACTAACTTCCCTGTACCCTTATGCATACTAATATTCATTCAAACCATAATCTTACAACCCCCTCCCCCCACTAAGTTTCATACAGAGGTTAAATGTTACTGTTCTTCTGAGTAAATCAAAAGGAAAAACGATCAGTGTAAGAAAACAGACAATGACCCGCAAACCATATAAATGTATAATTGTTCACCACAATCCTCTCCATGCATTAGTCCTTATGGCAGTTGTTCCCAGTCGACTATGAGTGTTTGCCACGGACATCTCCTTTTCCTCTCAGGAATCACTCTCCCTGGTGGAAACAGCTACATGGAGAGGTCCCTCCTTGAGTTTCATGAGCAGTTGAGAACACATTCACACCACTCTCCTCAGTGGAGCTTGCAGTAGCTGAATGCAGGTGCAGCCTATATGGTGCAGCTGGATTTGTTTTCAGCACTGATGTCTTCAAACTGAAAAGGAGTAAACGTCTCATGGTTCCTTGCTTTTGAATGGAGATGCTTTGCTTGGTGATGGTCTCCATCTGGATGAGTTCCTGACATCCCTGGACTCTGAAGCCTGCCTCCATATCCCAGTTGGAGTGGACCACAAGCACTAGCTCAATTTTTGTGTCCTGGGATGCCACTTTCAGTTTTGGGCTCTGCTGTTTGGCCTGACAACTGCCCCTCATGCCTTCTCCAGGGTGGTGATGGTGGTTGCAATGCACTTGGGCAGACAGGGCTTTTGAGTCAATCCTTACCTTTACAACGGGCTCATCTAGGCTGACTACAGCAGTCGCCCCTCAGTCATTCTGCTCTGGGAGCGCTTGGGTGGTAATCGGGCAAAGTCACCTGTCAATATCTTGAAATACATGGTGGTCTGCTTTGATATGGCCCTGTGCGCAGTCTTTCTTATGGAGGGTATAGGCAAATTGCAGGCCCAGAAGCGTAACATATGCACTTTGCAAGCCCTGTGAGTCTGGGACTATCTTTTTGGGCTCAATGGAGACAGCACTGGAAGTAGTACCTTGGATTTAGGCCCCCTTGTGTCCTCTCCAGGTGCCACTTTGGGTACTTGTCTCTTAGGATTCTGTCTGCTGCTACCTCTTGAGATTTGATACAGCCTGCACTGATGGGACTGTCCCAGGTACCGCTCACTTGGGTGGTAGTGACCACTGATGCAAGCCACCTCAGTTGGGTGTCTTTGCTTGGACAGAGTGGTATTGATTTCCCCTGGAGGCCTGTTGCCCATCAACCACCTGGAGATTGGGCAACTTCATTGGTTCTGACTCTGGTGCAGTTCCTCCCTCTGCTATGAAGGTGAGCAGTCTGAGTGATGACAGACAATGCATCAGTAGTTGTCTATATCAACAAGCAGGGAAGGTACCAAGAGTCAGGCAGTGGTCCTGGAAACATCAGCCCTTTGTTGCTGGGTGGACGCAAACCTGGGCTGGCATTGTCGGCAGTCAGTATAGCTTTTAGAGACAATGTTCAGGTGGATTCTGGATCTGGGGAAGTGGGAACTAGAGCAGACAACCTTTCAGGAATTCCTTGACCAGTAGGAGCAGCCTGTCTTCAATCTTATGGTCTTAAGCAGGAATGTCAAGGCAGATAGCTTTTTCAGCTGCAGGAAGGCTTTGATGGACATAGTGATCTGGGAGGAGCCTCTTTCTATCTGTCCACTGTGGCCTCCAGTTGGCCGGCTACTTCACAGGGTAATGTCATCCCTTTTTTGGTTCTGGGGCTTTACCTGGCAGCTAATAGGGACATCCCATGGTCGGACCATCTCCTCTCTCCCCGGATTTGGATCTAATGCCAAACATCCTCTTGGGTGTTCTTTTTGAACCTCTAAAGTCAACCTCGCTTGAGGATCTCTCTTTGAAGACAGTCTATCTGTACTGGCCCTTCCTTTCTCTCTAAGTTGATCCCTCCTTTCAAGTTTTATTTTGCATTTACTATCCTGCCCATCATATTGAATGTCTAGGCGGCTTACAATCTAAATATTTTCTTGAGACCAAAAGGGATGATGAGACTGGATAGAAAAGGAGGTGATGGGGGAGAGAGTGGGTCTATTATGTTTATCTGTCATGGACAACAAAGGGGAGGAGGGAGAGAGAGAGACCTTTCAGGGGACTAGGAGTATGGATCGGGGTGAAAAGGAAGGTTTTGAGTTCTGGTTTGAAATTTTGAAGAGATGTCTGCTGAGAGACTGGTAGTTTATTCCAGTATTCGGGGCCTTAGACTTAATGATTTTCTGGTGTGCTTTTGTAAGATTTCTCATGATGGTAAGGCAGTTGATTTGAAATGATGATTGCAATGTTCTTTGGCTGGAATAGAGAGTTGTCAAGTGGGAGAGATATGGAGGCTTGCCAGAAGAGTGGGTCTTAGACCAGTAGTAGAATCTTGTAAATGATATGGTGGGTAGTTGAAGTCAATGGGCCACTTTCAGAATAGGAGTGACATGGTTGAATTTTTTTTTTTCCTAGTGATTAATTTGATGGCAGTATTCTGGACTATTTTTGTAAGCATTGGATATCTGTTGTTTTAAGTCCCATGAAGAGTGAGTTACGATAGTTGAGCTTGCTAATGATGAAAGAGTAGATAAGCATGTTTAATGCTTGTGGATTGATAAGAGAATAGATTGAACAGATTTGTCTAAGCCTATGGAAACAATTCTTGAGAATGGTAGTAATTTGATGCTGGAAGGAAAGTAATTCATCTGGCATAACACCTAGAATGTTGGTATTTGGTTATTGGGAGATTTTACTTATTTATACATTTGTACCCCACATTTTCCAATCATAGTTGCCGGTTCAGTGTGGCTTACATTTACGTTAATCATTCATCTTACATTTTACATCAGTTAACTATTTTACAGTGGTTAATCATATTATGTTGTTGTTGACGTGGCTGGGCCTTTGGCCGGTTTCTGTTCGTAATTCATTCTTCGGGTTGTGTTTTATTGTCCAGTGACATGATGAGGTTATAGCCAAGATGGATGGGCTGAGAGAGAGATTACTTTGGGAAAGTTTCTAAAAAGAATGCATTTGGACTTTTCTGGATTAAGGGCCAAATTGTTATGTTGTAGCGAATTGGTTATCTGTGTTAGGTTGCAGTTGATAACGTGAATCATTTGAGTTTCAGTGAAGTCTATGGTGTGTAATAGTTGGATGTCGTCTTCATATACATAGACTGTCAAGCCTAAGGATTGAGCAAGTGTGAGAAGTGGCACTAAAAAGATGTTAAACAGCATGAGAGAGAAAGTTAGTGAGAATTGGGCTGATGCAGTACTTTGAAAGTGGACTGCATATGATTGATCGTAGAGATATGATCTGAACCAAGTGAGGGCTAAATCTCATATTCCTATTTGATGACATCTGTCAAAGTAAAGCATGACTGACCAGAGTCACTAGGGAGTTGCAAATAGGGGTGTTAGGATTGTACCTTCTGTGATTGTTAGGTATGTGGCTTAAAAGGAGATGAATATTTGACTTATGATATGAACATAAGCACCGCCATACTGGGAAAAGACCAAGGGTCCATCAAGCCCAGCATCCTGTCTCCGACAGTGGCTAATCCAGGCCTCAAGAACCCGGCAAAAACCCCAAAACAAAAATTTAAATTAATAATGTTCAATGGACTTTTCCTTCAGGAATCTGTCCAAACCCCCTTTAAACTCAGCAATGCCAACTGCTGTCACTACATTTTCCGGCAACGAGTTCCAGAGTCTGTCTACGCGCTGAGTAAAGAAAAACTTTCTCCTATTTGTTTTAAATCTAGCACATTCTAGCTTCATCTTATGTCCCCTGGTTCTATTATTGTTAGAAAGTGTAAACAAACGCTTCACATCTGTCCACTCCATTCCACTCATTATCTTGTAGACTTCTATCATATCACCCCTAGGCCGCCTCTTCTCCAAGCTGAAGAGCCCTAACCGTCTTTGCCTTTCCTCATAGGGAAGTCGTTCCATCCCTTTTACCATTTTCGTCGCCCTTCTCTGCACCTCCTCCAATTCCTTTATATCTTTTTTTGAGGTGCGGTGACCAGAACTGAACACAATACTCGAGGTGCGGTCTCACCATGGAGCGAAACAACGGCATTATAACATTCGCATGTTTGTTTTCTATCCCTTTCCTAATACTCAACAATCTGTGCGCCTTCTTAGCCGCCGCAGCACACTGAGCAGACGTTTTCAACGTCTTATTCACGGTGACTCCCAGATCCCTTTCTAGGTCTGTAACTCCTAATGCAGAACCTTGCATGACATAGCTGTAATTTGGGTTCCTCTTTCCCACATGCATCACTTTGCACTTGTCAACATTGAACTTCATCTGCCATTTGGACGCCCAATCTCCTAGTCTCGCGAAGTTCTCCTCTAATCTTTCACACTCCTCCTGCGACTTGACGACCCTGAATAACTTTGTGTCATCTGAGAATTTAATTACCTCACTAGTTACTCCCATCTCTAGGTCATTTATAAATATGTTAAAAAGCAGCGGTCCCAGCACAGGCCCCTGAGGGACCCCACTAACTACCCTTCTCCAATGAGAATATTGACCATTCAACCCTACTCTCTGCTTCCTATCTTTCAACCAGCTCTTAATCCACAATATTACCCTACCTCTAATCCCATGACTCGCCAGTTTCCTCTGGAGTCTTTCATGAGGCACTTTGTCAAACGCCTTCTGAAAATCCAGATACTCAATAACCACCGGCTCTCCATTGTCCACATGTTTGTTCACCCCCCTCAAAAAAATGCAGTAGATTGGTGCGGCAAGACTTCCCTTCACTAAATCCGTGCTGACTTTGTCTCATGAGCCCATGTTTTTGTATGTGCCAGAGTTTATCTGTTAAGGTACGTTACTGAGCTCACTCGGCTCAGGCACTAAACCCAACAGAGAACTCCTCCCAGGCAGCCCAGCCCCCCCAAACAGGAATCACAGTTTCAGAGAAAAGAAAAAGAACCCAGCAAAAAGAGCAGTTTTTAGATAATAGAAAGCTTTAGAGAAGACACACCCTAGTAGAAACAGTGTTTTTTTTCTTTTTATATAAGTTTAGATTTTAGATTCAGAAAAGATTTTAGATCACTTGCAGCTTCTGCCAAACAAACTAAACCAGCTCAGAAATCCTCTGCTAAGCAAGGAGCAATTAATACTGCTGTTTCAAATTTTATTCTTATTTGAAGTATCAGCTCATGATTGGAGGCTTGTTTGTTGGTAAAGTCAAAAGTTTAGTCTATTCCCTGTTGATAGCTCTCAAAAGTTGCTGTTTTCAAAGAACAAAGTTGTCGATTTACTAAGTTGCACTCAAAGCATTTTCTCCATTTTTACATGTTAAGGGCCAGAGTCTATATATATGGCACTAAAAAAAAATCTGCACTTAGCGGTATTCTATAAGCCTCACCTAAAGTTAGGCGTGGTTTATAGAATACCTGTAGCAGCCGTCCCGTAACTAAAATTTAGGCACAGCCAATTACGCCAACTAAAACCTGGTGTAAATGCCCACATCTTATTTAGGTATGGATCAGTCATACTCTGTGTAATTTTCAGGAATGTCCATGGCCCTCCCATTGCCACACCCCCTTTTGTGATCTGTGCATTAGAATTTACACGGACCAGTTTACAGAATACACTTAGAAAGTTGTGTGTGTAAATCCTAATTAGTGCTGAAAATTACTTGTTTGCCAATTATTGGCGCTGATTAGCTTGTTAAATTGCATGTGCAAATTAGCTGCATGTGTAGATTTGTATGCACACCTTTAGTCGCTGTTTATGGAATCTGGGAGTGTGTGTTGTGATGGAAGAGCCAATAGATGAAAAATTGTACTGTTGTGTTTAATATGTCTCGATTATCCGACCTTTATTGATCCGGTATATCCGACAGAACCCCGGTGACATCACGCGGCTTCTTTTTCCGTTTTCTGAACCCGGGACCCTGCTTTTTCTTCCTTTTTGTTTCTGCATTGTTTGAGGGGTTACCTTTGTTTTCCGTATTATCTGAAAACGGGTCAGTGCCGTTTAGGTCAGATAATCGAGACTTTATGTGTGTATATATGTGTATGTATATAAATTATTATTTTTTTCTTTCATCCCAAAATCATTTTATGTAAACTTCTGTTTTAAGAAGGAACTTAAAGAAGGATAGAAATTGTATTTGTCATTTGGTGTTTCATTTTTTTTTTTCAGTTTTTTAAATATTGTCTTTTACTATAAATATTTAATCTTAAGCAAAAGCTGTAATTTTGCCTTTGTAACTTCATAGTAATTTCCCAAGTGTCAAATTGATGTCATGAGAACATTTCTACCTCGACGCTGAGCAGTGGGTGCAAGAAAGCCGTTACCAGGAACATGAGCTGGTATCAGCTTTTGTCTTGAAGTGTGAGAGTTCCCCAATTTTGTAGATATCACAGAATGAAAGTCTTGATTAAATTTTGAAATTGGATGGGAGACTTATGGTTGCATGAGTGGCTTCTTTTCTTCCCCATATAATATATGGTCTTATCAGGATATGTTCTTCGTTACAACACAAGAGTTACTTTAAGGTATTATTAAGGCATTATTCA
Organism: Microcaecilia unicolor; assembly: GCF_901765095.1. Taxonomy (NCBI): domain Eukaryota; kingdom Metazoa; phylum Chordata; class Amphibia; order Gymnophiona; family Siphonopidae; genus Microcaecilia; species Microcaecilia unicolor. The sequence goes on from NC_044036.1 coordinate 278,660,275, forward strand.
ATTTTTGTACTGATATTTCCCAGTGATTTTTCTGTGGTATTTTAATTGATAAAGTCCTAAGTCTGATGCCACTAAGCAGTCATTTGTATAGTATTCTGAGTACAGGCTAATGTGATCAGTAGTGTAATAAGATGAGGGGAGGGAGAGGAAGTCTCCCTATCTCCACCATCTGTTTCACTTATCCCTCCCAGTCCGGCGTCGAGGGCAGCCCTGGCGGGAAACCCCGTCGACCCTGAAGGTACGTCGATAGGGGAATCTAGTGAGGACCCAGGCATGCAAGCGACGACTCGGGGCGCTGAGGGAAGTGTTTCTTCCACAGCGCAGACCTCGGAGGTGACTCTAAAAACGCTTAAGGTGATGTTGGACCAGATTACTATAACACTACAAAAGACGTCTGGTGATGTACTTAACCTTAATACTAAATTTGAAGAATTGCATAAAACTGTAGACTCTGTCAAAAATGATTTGACAATGCAAGTTCAAATATTGCAAAAAGAAGTGGATACTTTTAAAGACTTTAAAAGTGTGGTTGCTAAAGATTCTTTGGACATTAGACGTAAAATTGAACAAATTGAAAATTTCAACAGGCGTCTAAATCTCCGCTTCCTGAATTTCCCCATAGTAGCGGGGGAAACTCTGATAGATACCTTTCGGAAATATATGAGAAATTTTGAAAATTCCTCCAGAGGCAATACCCCCCCTAAATAAAATATACTCAATTCCTAGGTCTAGAAGAGGAGAATATGGCCCTGACAAAGATATTCCAGATTTACAAGACATTTCTGATATCCTGGAAATATCCTCGGATATTATAATGAACAGAACTACAATGATAGTATCAATGGTTTTTGAGCAGGATTATAATACTATTTTGAGGCTTTACTTTAAAAACCTCAAAGCTCAATTTTATGGCTCCAAGGTTTGGATTTATCCAGACGTCACTAAGATGACTCAACAAAAAAGGAAACAGTTTTTGGCTATGAAGCAGAGAACAGTAGATATAGGAGCCTCCTTTTTTTCTCGCATATCCATGCAAGTGTATAGTTAAACTTGGTCAAACAAAATACACTTTCTTTTCACCGGACCAACTTAAATCGTTTTTGGAAATGAAACAAGTGAAATGAATATATCCTGGAATAACGCAGCCTTTTCCTATAAATTTGATAATTTTTCCTATATTACTTCTCTAACTCTTTTTCCTCTCAGCACATGACTTGTGGTCTAAGAAAGGTTTCAAATTACTATGATTGACTTTATAAACACTTTAATTTGATTTTAGAAGGATAAATGATGATATAATAAGATATGGAAAGTGTTTGGAATACCTCTATTACTGTTTTGACCCTGTATTTCTGAACAAGGTTATCCTTGAGTATTGTAATTAAAATTATAAATAAAGAATTAAAAAAAAAAAAAAAAAAAAAGATGAGGGGAATAACAATTTGTACTTGAAGAGTGCAGCCTTTCTTGGGAAGGGAAAAGGATGCATAGCAGATCTGACCACTAGGTTTCATATAAGAAATTAAAAAAGATTTGCATTCCTTTTAAATATTTTGTTTCCTTGTCATCAGCAGCAGATGAATCCATTAACTGATGGGTTGTATCCGCCTACCAGCAGGTGGAGATAGAGAACACTGAAGAACCACAGTGACCCTAGGACGGCTCGCCCCATCTGCCTTCAGTATTTCTCTATCTCCCAGCAGGTGTGGACCTAGCTTGATCAGCTCCTGGATTTCTGCCTGGGGTGGCTTCTGTGCTTTGCCAGTTGAGCAGGGGTGTTGTGGCTGGTGGTGCCCACTTTAAAGGCATGTAGGTAAGCCCTTTCCCTGCCTTACCCATTCCCCTATCCTCCTGGAGTCCCTCTGCTGCTGCCTGCCTCCAACTTCCCTCACAGCATTAAAAAAAAAAAAAGAGTGCGCTTTGACTGCGTGGATGTTCTGAGGCTTTTTCCAGAGATTCTGGTTCAGTGCAGCTTAACCAGAGCTCGTTGACTCGGTCTTCTGAGGTGAGAGTGGTGCCCAGCTCCTCTGGGGAGGTCCCGCGGACGCTGTTCCGAATGAGGTAAGTTTTGGTGCGAAGCTGCCATTTTATTGCTATTTTTCTGTCCAGTTGGGCGATGGCAGCTGAGGGAGTTCAGTGCTGCTCCCGTTGTGGTGTAAACAGATCAGCAGTGGGGCTGTGTAAAACGTGCTCCTTAGACACTCGCGCTAGTACGAGCATGGCGAGCGATGATTCTTCCCACTCGATGGAGCCGGCAGCGGGCGCCATTTTGGAAGCACCGCATGTCTCGACCCTCGCGGTTGCGGAGGAGTCTGAGTGCAGGGGAACACCTCATTTAGAGGCTGCCAGAGGAGGTCCAACATCCGTTTCTCCTAATTCGGAGGCGGAGGGTCGAGGTGATTTTTTTTCTTCCCTGAGTTTGTGCTTTTACTACCTAAAGCCTTCATGCTGAAAAGAGCTCTGCTGCAGGTGTCTGACACTGCGCTGCATTCTGGATACCCTCTGGGTGTGGAATGACCCAGGGCTGGCTACAGAGGTTATTTCTTCCCCCGAGCGTTGGAAGGACGCTAAACGTAGACGGGTAAATTCCCCGTCTGAAAGTGGTGCATCTCCTTTTTCCATGCCCCCATGGTCAGGCTGTGGGGAGTCTGAGGGATCTGGCAGGCCCTCATGGACGGATGCCTGTTTGCCACTGGGTTCGGATGATCCCAATGCGGTTCGGATTTTCCACCACGACGAGCAGCCAGCTCTCATTACCGATGCCTTGCAGGCCCTCTCGATTGATGATCCTGCAGAAGGCGATGCGTCCTCTGTTAATCTTAGGGTGGCGAGTACTAAGAAGCCTACTTGGCCTTTTCTGTGCATGACTCCATCCAAGAGCTTATTTCAGCTCAGTAGTCTGACCCTGGTGGGCCTTTGAAAGTGGCCAGAGCTATGGGTCATCTTTATCCTTTGAGTGAGGAGCACTTGGCCCGTTTGGGATGCCTAAAGTGGATGCCTTAGTCATGGCGGTGACTAAAAAGACCACCCTCCCAATAGAGGGAGTGGTCGCTTTGAAAGACAAGCAGGACTGGCGGCTGGAATCAGCGCTAAAACGGTCCTTTTGAGATTTCGGGCCTAGCCTTAAGGGCGTCTGTTTGCAGTTCTTATGTTGCTCGAGCCTGCCTCTGTTGGTTACAACAGGCAGTGGACAGCCCGTGGATGTTGCGGAGTCCCTCGCTTAGGTTGCACTGCGAATGGAGTCGACCTTGTCATTTTTAGCTGATGCCCTCTATGATCTGGTCAGAGCTTCGGCTAAACAGATCTGTGGCGGTGTCCGCCCGCCGCCTTCTATGGCTACGTCATTGGGTGGCTGACATGGCCTCTAAGCAAAGGCTGGTGAAGTTGCCCTTTCGAGGCCTTCTGTTATTTGGAGAGGAGTTGGAGAAGATTGTTAAAGACCCGGGGGATGCTAAAACCCAGAGGTTACCTGAGGATAGGTCGCGGCCTTCTTCCAAGGGTCAGGTGGTTCCCTCCTCCTCCAGTCCTCGCTTCCGTGAAGGTCGAAGATATCGCCCGGGGCACTCTGGGTTTACTCAACGTGCCTTTTTCCAGCAGAGGAACTCCTTTCAGACAAACGCTCCACGGCGGCAGGCTCAAGGCCAGGAGTTCAGGGCCGTCCTCCATAATGGTGGGACGCCGGTCCACTCCTCCTTTACAGCTGTAGGAGGGCGCCTTTCCCTCTTTCTCGAGGAGTGGACCAAGATTACCTCAGATCAGTGGGTCCTGGACCTGATCAGAGAAGGTTACCGATTGGACTTTGGTGCCCCGGTGAGAGACGTGTTTGTGGAGTCCCGATGTGGCACTGCCGTCAAATGGGCGGCGGTAGAGGAGACCTTACAAGTCTTGTTGCACCTTGGAGCGGTGATCCTTGTGCCTCCCACCGAACACAGCTGCGGTCGTTATTCCATTTATTTTGTGGTGCCGCGAAAAGGCGGGTCTTATCGGCCCATTCTCGACTTAAAGAAAGTCGAGTCACTAAGAGTGTGGCATTTTCACAAGGAAACCCTGTGCTCCATCATTGCGGCGGTACAGCCACGAATGTTCCTCACGTCTCTGGACCTGAAAGAAACTTACTTGCACATTTCTATATGGCCCCCGCACCAATGGTTCCTCCGGTTTGCTGTGTTGGGAAAACATTTCCAGTTTTGGGCCTTGCCTTTTGGCCTCGCCACAGCTCCCCGAACCTTTTCCAAGGTAATGGTGGTAGTAGCTGCCTTTCTCAGGCGAGAGGATATCCGGGTTCACCCGTACCTCGATGACTGGCTCATCAGAGCGGACTCTGCAGAAGAGAGTCGTCACGTAACAGCCAGAATGGTCTCAGTACTGCAATCTCTGGGCTGGGTCGTCAATATACCCAAAAGTCACCTGACCCCCTCTTAATCTCTAGAATATTTGGGGGTTTGGTTCGACACGGCCTCGGGGTTTGTCTTTCTACCTAACCAAAGGCAGTGCAAGCTTCAGAATCAGGTCCGTCTGCTCCTGCGGATGCCTCGCCCGCGAGCTTGGGACTTTGTCCAGCTGTTAGGGTCGATGACGGCCACCTTGGAAGTGGTGCCATGGGCGAGAGTGCACATGAGACCTCTGCAGTTTGCCCTGCTTCAACAATGGTGGTCTATGTCCCAGGATTATCAACACAGACTCACGTGGCTCCCTGCGGCCCGACTCAGTATGGAGTGGTGGCTCTCAGACATCATGCTGCGGTGAGGAATGCCGCTAGCGCTTCCTGATTGGTGCCTGGTGGTAACGGATGCCAGCCTGAAGGGATGGGGAGCACAATGCCAGGGAAGCTATGACCAGGGTCTGTGGACACCCGAGGATACGGGGTGGTCCATCAATTGCTTGGAACTAAGAGCGATATTCCAGGCTCTTCTGGCCTTTCACAAGACTCTGGAGGGACTGGCTGTCAGAGTTCTGTCGGATAACACGACAGCAGTGGCCTACATAAATCGTCAAGGCGGCACTCAGTGCCAAGCACTGGCTACAGAGGCCGCTCAGATATGCCACTAGGCCGAGCTACATCTGCAGCTTCTGTCAGCAGCTCACTTAGCAGGTCAGAGCAACGTGCAAGCCGATTTTCTAAGCAGGAATCAGATCGATCCTGCGGAGTGGGAACCGGCAGACGAAGTGTTCTTTCAGATCTGTGCCGAATGGGGAACGCCCGTAGCAGATATTATAGCCTCAAGCACAAATGCCAAAGTCCCATCCTTTTACAGCAGACGGAGAGATCCTCGCTTGGTGGGGTTGGATGCCTTGGCTCAACCCTGGCCTCCAGGCCTCCGTATGTGTTCCCTCCCTGGCCCTTAATAGGGCGACTCCTGCGAATTCGGCTGTATCAAGGAGTGGTGATCCTCATTGCCCCGGATTGGCCCAGACGGCCGTGGTATGCGGACCTCCGGCAGATGCTGGTGGAGGCTCCCCTTCATTTGCCTGTGGTACCGAACCTGTTGATGCAGGGTCTGGTGACCATGGAGGATCCATGCCGCTTTGGTCTTACATGACTATTGAGAGGGTGCAATTGAGACAAGGGCTATTCTAACAAAGTCATCTCCACTCTCTTGCAGGCCCGCAAGCGTTCCACTTCCGTGGCCTATGCTCGGATCTGGCGCCAGTTCGAGGCTTGGTGTGCTTCTAAAGCGATCACACCCATGCGGGCTTCTGTCTCGTCGATACTTGACTTTTTGCAGGATGGTGTACAAAAAGGCTTGGCCTACAATTCCCTGCATGTTCAAGTGGCAGCGTTGGCATGTTTTCGGGAGAAGGTCTCGGGCCTCTCCCTGGCTGCGCATCAGGACATTGCACGGTTTCTTAGAGGGGTGCTTCAGCTCCGGCCTCCCGTGCGGGCCCCTTTTCCGGCTTGGAACCTGGGGCTAGTATTAAAGGCTCTTCAGTGTTCGTCCTTCGAGCCGCTGAGGCGAGCTTCGGAGAAGGATGTGACTCTAAAGACAGTCTTTTTGGTGGCCATTACATCTGCAAGACGGGTGTCTGAGCTCCAGGCGCTGTCCTGTCGAGACCCATTTCTGCAATTCTCAGAGTCTGGAGTTATGGTACATACTGTGCCTTCCTTCCTGCCTAAGGTGGTTTCAGTGTTTCACCTAAACCAGCCTATTTTTCTGCCCTCCTTTACTAGGGAGGAGTTTCCGGAATCTTTTGAGCAGTTGCACCTTCTGGATGTGCGCAGGGCTCTGTTGCAGTATCTGCAGATGTCAAATACTTTCAGGACCTCGGATCACCTTTTTGTATTGTCAGGTCCTCGCAGAGGGTCTCCAGCGTCTAAAGCCACTATAGCCCGTTGGCTTAAGGAAGCCATTTTTTCTCCATATCTATCTGGCCGACCTCCGCCTGACGCCTTTAAGGCACATTCCACAAGAGCGATTTCCTCCTCCTTGGGCTGAGACGGGAGCACTCTCTCTTCAAGAGATATGTAGTGCAGCTACTTGGGCTTCTAAGCTCTCTTTTGCCCATCATTACAGGCTGGATGTGGCTGCCAGGAGGGACGTGCTTTTTGGAGCACAAGTGCTTGCGCGTGGTGTGGCTTGTTCCCGCCCTATCTAGGGATTGCTTTGATACATCCCATTCGTAATGGATTCATCTGCTGCTGATGACAAGGAAGGGAAAATTAGGTTTTTACCTTGGTAATTTTCTTTCTTTTAGTCACAGCAGATGAATCCATGATCCCTCCCTGAATGACTCTGTTTTGTGTTGTTTTTCCTGCAGACATGTTCCCTCATTGGGAGAAGTTGGAAAGCAGTCTTCAGGATTTCTGTTCTACTACAGGAGGTTGAGTTCGTCCCTCTTTTGTGTTATTGCTCCTGGGGCGTTCGTTTGCTGTGAAGAAAGTTCATGTTATGCTACTTTGCGGTTTAACACTGCTTTGGAAGCTTCAAAATACTGAGGCAGATGGAGCTAGCTGTCCTAGAGGCACTATGGTTTTCAGTGTTCTCTATCTCCCCCTGCTGGTAGCTGGACACAACCCATTCGTAATGGATTCATCTGCTGTGACTAAAGGAAAGAAAATTACTAAGGTAAGAACCTAATTTTCCCATATTCATTGTGGGTACCCTGAAAATTTGACTGGGTGTGTCCCTAAGGACAGAGTTGAGTCCTTGCTCTAAAAGTACTGCTAGAACAAATGTTCTGCAGTAAAATCACAACTTAATTCATTTTTAAAGTGGAGGTTGTTTATAAATCCATAGTGTCTACTTAAAATAGTCTTTTAAATAAAGAAAATAAAATGCAGTCCTTTAATATTCTTGCTTCCACATTCAAAATCTTGCACTGTGAATGTATTTAGTTCTTTTCAGACAGTTATTTTTAGGTTGGATTGGCTTTTGAATTTTTGCTTATAATAGCGGTGTCTTGTTGCTATGATGCATCTCCATTCTCAGAGAGTGTGGCCTGTGTATTGGCACTATGATGGGAAGACAGGATTCACAATTTAAGAATGGAGGTTTGTCATCTGCATTTACTTGTGGCCAGCTTGTGTTCATTCTCTCCTTACCTCTTGTGCGTTCAGAAGATGTAGCATTTGTGGTGCTCTCTGAAATGAACCAGTATTTTCTCTACCTCTAGCAGGTGGGTAGGTTGTGCTGTGATGGTGCTTTTGGTCCCTGGCCTAGCTCCCCGCTCTACTAACCACAGCCACACAGTGTGGTCGAGCCTAATGGCTCACAGGTTCACAGCTCTTGTCTGTTCCTGGTTGAGCATGGATCTATGCTCTGCAGCCCCCTAGTTGTACGTTTTAGTGCCACTGTGGGACTTTGCCCAAGGGTGTGGGTCCCCACGTGTTCCCCTGAAGCTCCCAGGTTGAACGCGCACATACAGGGAAACTCCCAGCATTCCATTGCAGGGGATTTCTCTGCTTTCGGCAACTTGAGAGAGCCGGAGAATGGTAGGGCTGTCAGAGTCCAGGGCCAAGGAAGGCCACGATGCATCTGCTGCTGTTTCAGCCAGGGCATGAGGAACTGTGGTCCCAATGCCTTCAGGAATGGCAGCCATTTTGTTCCTTGCACATTTTTGTTCTCCTGCTGTTTCTCAACAGCAGGAAGTTCCTCAGTCCCCATCGGGACTTGGGGTGTCTTTTAGTCCTTTTCACTCCTTTGTGTCCAGCTGGATCCTTTTGGCATCGGAGTTTCCCCCATTTTGATTTAACAGATCCTGTAGCTGGACAGTGGGTTTCTCCCTCCGGTGGGGTCCAGTAGGGATCTCATTCCAGGTTCTATATGGCGGTGGGTGTTTTCAGGGTCCTGGAGCCTCCAGTCCCCTTGGTAAAAGCAGGGGAGACATCGTAGGCTTGGGGTGGTTGGGGTCTTCCAATTCTACCTCCCTTTCGGTCTGACTGCAAAGGGGGGGGGGATGACCCTGATGGGAAACTGGGTTTTTTTTTTGCTTCAGGGTTTACCCTGGTTGGTTCTTTTGGCTCTGCATTTGGACAGTGGGTCCACTCCTTTTGGTGGGGCCTGGCAGGGGCCCCATTTTGGCTTCTAAGTAGTAGATAACAGATTCTAGGTCGAGGGGCCAGGGAGGACTCTGAGGCCTTCCCAGGTTGCCAGTCCCCCAGGGATTCTGTTTCTGAGAATTCCCTGCCTCGGGAATGGAGGACAGGGTACTCGCTTCAGTTCAGTCTTACAGGAGAGAGAAGGGCTGTTTCATCTCATGGATGAAGTCACATGGGTCCTAGCCATGCTAAGCTTTCTATTTCCCCTGTGGGGGATCTGTTGGAGGGGCTTGCAGGGCCTCGGAATCATTTTTTCCCTCCACAGGGCTGCTTCTGCATGATGATGGCAGAGTGGGAGCCCCTTGTTAGACCCCTTTGGACTCTTCAGTCTTGTAGAGAGGGAAGAAGGTATGGCGTTTTTTGTGGTAAATAGGTGGCTAGAGCTCTGCTTGCATGGCTTGCAGCAGATGCCTCTGTCTTCCTAGGTTGTTTACCTGGAGTTGGGTACGGCTTTTGTGGTGGATGCTCTTTATGATTTGTTCCACTTGGCCTTTGACTTAGCTGTTTTGGTAATGGGGTGTTGGTGGTGGTTCTGCTACTGGGTCACAGAGGTGGCATCTAAAAAGCTTTGACTCAGCTGCTAGGGGGTACCAGCTGTTTGCTGAGGACTTGGAGAACTTGGTGTTTGGCAGGTAGTCTTCATCTCCCTGTGCTGAGGCAAAGGGGGCTCTCAGTGTTCTTCAGCCTCCAGGGAGTGCTCCAAGGAAGCAGGCTGCTTCTGGTCCTTTTTGGTGTACTTAGACCCAAGTGGGTGGTCAGAATAGGTCCTTAAAGGCCCCAAGTATGCTGGACTTTCAAATGAGGCCTGATCTTTTGATTTCATGTAGCTGTTTGGCAGTTTTGTTTCTGTGATGAGCTTTGTAAAGCATGTAACTCCAACCATAAAGTGCTACCTGGATTAATGTAGAATTGATGCAAGGAAATGGATCTCTCCTTTTACAGGAGAAGTGGCAGCCAGGACTGGACTTGGGAAACAGTGTGTGAACCACTTAGATATAGGCAGGCCTATAAATTGTGAAAATAAGTTGACCCATGATTTATGTTGTTGGCGACTGGTGGTAAATACTGTGTCTTGTCTTTGGGATCAAAAAAAGTTGGTCACTTATATTACTATGAGAAGTCAGACTAGTCGCCAACAACATAAATCATGTGTCAACTTATTTTCACAACTTATAGACCTGCCTATACCTGCTTAGGCAGGTTCACACACAAGGATTGGTACCGGTACTTTCTGTGGCAAGCGGTCTCACAATCTGAGTGCTATTTGACCAAGCCTGATGCAGATAAGCAAAACATGATTCATAATAATAAAACCTATGTATTTAATATAAACATACAAATATATTTTGGAAAACATTGTCTAAATATTCAGTGATTTTCAATGATTTTTGAGACACTGTGCAAAAGAAAAGTGTAAATTGAGCTGCCTATTAAAGCCAGAAATAAATGAATGTGGTGAATAACACAGCCAAACATATGGAACTCCTGTACTTACAGACATAATCAGATCAACCAAGTAGATAAAAAGATTTTTTTGTTGTTACATCTGTGGTATCTGTTTCCCCCACCACCACCACCACCTATTACCCTTTTCCACTAGATACCCTTAATATTCAAGATATGGAATACCCCAAAGGGCACATGAAGCCATGGGGCGGATTCAGTTCTTATATCCTCCCTTCTAAAAAGAAATTATTGGAGGTACATCTGTCATCTAAGTAGAACTCTGTCCACCCCCTGAAGAGGAATAACTTTAACTCTAATAGGGTGTCTCAGAAAGGAAAAGACTCATTAAGGTCCAGGTTAAAGAGAATTTAAATTCAAACTGCAGGCCCTAGAGGGTAATAATTGAATATACCCATCCCAAGTAGACCGAGAAAAGTATAAATTTTAACAGTTTGTTATGCATCAATTATTGGGTAGTGTCTGAAATGGTTGATTTGGCTGAACTAGAATGTTTCCTGTTACTAATCACCATAAAATGTTAAGTTGCTTTGACACCCTTGTAACAGTGAGACTTCTGTTGCCAAGCATCTTGTGAATTAACACAAAACCCTGCAAGAAAGTCTCTATATAGCATATCATAATGGCACTAACTCCCAGAACTCAAACAGCAACACCTCTTGCTTATGAAAAGATAATCTAAATGTACTGTTGAACCCTAGAATGACATTAGTGGCCTCTCCAGAAAATAAGTCTAGTATATAAAACAGTGGGATGAAGATCAAGGTTTAGATACCACTTTTTCCAGCGACACCTCTTGTGAATGTAAGGAAGTCGTCTTCTTCTATTGACTTAATTCACCCACTTATATTTAAGTTCTTTTGTTCAGGGCCTTAGTGTAAAATCTTGTGACCAACTTTTAACCTTATTTGGAAGGGGCAGGGCAAACTAAAACCAACATTTAAAAAAAACCCAAAACAAAACCCATCTATTAGGAAAACAGAAGAAGTTGGATTATGTAGAAACTGTACATTAACAGAATACCTCATACTGGTCTCTCACAGAAAGCCCTTCAACAAATACAGAATAAGTGACCACCATTTATAATTGGAGACAAAACTGAACTCCTGCTTGGCCCCACCTCACCCTTTTTCTTTGCAGGTGGGAGGGGAGAGCTATGTTAAGGAGCAGACAGACTGTCTCTTCAGTAACAAATGAACCTAGGAGATCAGTAATTATTGGGAATGCCCTAAAATACCAATATACTTCTTACTGAGAAGTGCAGTTTAAAAAAACAAAACAAAAATAGATCAATTTCAACCTCTATAGATCTCTAAATGCTAGCAGAATACGTCACCTGAGAATAGAAAATGTGTAGACTAAAACTGAATTGATAATCTAAGAAACCATACTTCAGATGCAGTGTAGCACTGGGGAAATAAAGCTGTATTTGCTCCTGTATTGTGCAAAACAGTATCAACATGCATATTTTTTCCCAAACTTGACTTGGAAAATTGGACAGCCCACAAAATTCTTTCTTTACGTAAAAGGAAAAACAAGCCAGGATTATAATAAGTATGAAGGAAAATGTGGGGTACAAATGCAATAAATAAGTCTTATTAAGGAGTTTTGAGATTACTCTTCTGCATCTGTGTGCTGTTAGGTTACTTCGCTGGCAGAGACTGAGGCACTCAGGGGTTCTCTCAGGGGTGCTAAACTTGAGTGGCCGAGTCCTCTTCCCCCCCCCCCCCCCCAACCAGTCTCAAGCTTTCCCTGAGTGCCTGTGAGCCCAGGGTGCACTTTGATCTGTTGCTGGCCTCAACCCCTTCAAGGGAAGGATGTTTGCAAAGCCACAGGGAATAGCCACTGTTTCCAAAGAAAAAAAAGGTTGCGCTTAGGAGCGCTGTTTCTTCTTCAGTGGTACAGTGCAGTTTACCCTTCTTTCGTGGCTGTCTTCCTGCAGAGTCTGATCTTCCAGGCCCCCTTTTGTCGAGCATTGCAGAATAGACATCCAGGTGCACTGGGATTCGGTTTTCAGTCAGCGTGTTACTACTACTGCTAATCATTTCTATAGCCCTACTAGACATACACAACGCTGTACATTATATGCAGGTACTTTCTCTGTCCCTAGCGTGCTCACAATTTAAGTTTTTGTACCTGGGGCAATGGAGGGTTAAGTGACTTTCCCAACGTCACAAGGAGATGCAGTGGGGATCAAACCCAGGTTGGCAGGATCAAAGCCCACTGCACTAGCCATTAGGCTACTCCTGTCCTATGCTTCTGTTTGGGTCCCTCCCTTTATTACTACTCTGGTACTTCCCATTAGTCATTCTGAGCTGGTCCCGAGGGACGCTAAGGAAAGAGAAATTAGGTCCTACCTGCTAATTTCCTTTTCTTTAGTCCCTCCAGACCAGCCCAGATCCCTCCCTATGCAGTTTCTGATTCATTCTTGTAGGTCAATTTGTGGTTTTGTTCATTACATTTGCTCTTGTCTCCATGGGGAGCTGTTTGGATTTAAAAAAACAAAAACAAAGGAATTCAAAACAAAATCCAATCAAACAACCGGAATTACCAGTTGTAAATAAGTACCCTACTGGTGTTACTGGCACAGTATGGTGTAGTGGAACTATTTGACTGGTGCCAGTAGTGTTCCTTTGTAGGTGGCTATTATGAGAACCAAGTGGCGCACAGATGTCTGGTTTTCTTTATTTTCCTCATGCTTTGTTACGTGAATGCTCAGACTTTCAGGGGCTGAGCAGGGATTTTATTAGCTCGCTCAAGAATTGGTGTTCAGTCTCCACCTGCTGGTAGGCATACATTACGTTATCAGTCATTCTGGGCCGGTCCAGAGGAACTAAAGGAAAGCAAATGAGCAAATTTCTCCTTTGTGATTGGCAGCCATATGGTGTTCTTGTGATATGGCTTTATTTATTTATTTTACTTATTTGTTACATTTGTATCCCACATTTTCCCACCTATTTTTGCAGGCTCAATGTGGCTTACATAGTACCGAAAAGGCGTTCGCCAATTCAGGTATGAACAAATACGTAATGTTGTGGTAGAATAAGGTTCGTGTGTACAGACACCTTAGAGAATCGGAGAGAGGAAGAGTTATTATATGTCCATTACAAACTTTGGTTTTGTTGTGTTGCAGGATACAGGCATTTAAGTTGGGTCGGTAGGGTATGCCTTTTTGAACGGGTTAGTTTTTAATGATTTCCGGAAGTTTAGGTGATCATAAATTGTTTCCACGGCTTTTGGTAATGCGTTCCATAGTTGTGTGCTTATGTAGGAAAAGCTGGATTTATAGGTTGATTTGTATTTGAGTCCTTTGCAGCTTGGGTAGTGGAGATTTAGGTATGTTCGTGTTGATCCTGTTGTGTTTCTGGTTGGTAGGTCTATGAGGTCTGTTGTATCCTGGGGCTTCGTCGTAGATAATTTTATGAACCAGGGTGCAGATTTTGAAAGCAATACGTTATTTGGGAGCCAGTGCAGTTTTTCTCGGAGGGGTTTGGCGCTTTCGAATCGTGTTTTTCCAAATAAATATAAGCCTGGCTGCCGTGTTTTGAGTGGTCTGAAGTTTCTTTATAATTTGTTCTTTGCATCCTGCATAAATTCCATTGCAGTAGTCTACATGATTGTATCAAGTTGCGAAATGTTTCCCTCTGGAAGAATGGTTTCACACATTTGAGTTTCCACATTGAGGGGAACATTTTTTTGTTGTAGATTTCACTTGGTTCTCTAGTGTGAGGTTACAGTTGTTTGTAACGCTGAGAATTTTCAGGCTGTCTGAGATAGGGAGGGTATAATCTGGGTGTTTGTGGGTTTGTTCGTATTGTATTGTGATGAGAGGATGAGACAGTGTGTTTTTTTCTGTTGAGTTTTAGTTGAAATGCAGGGTAGCGAGTGCCACACTATGGTGTTTTGCTTGATTTATCTTTGCAGCTGAAGTGGGTGATGGGGCAGGGGTGGGTTACAAAGGGACCTTCTGCTGCTTGGACAGATGCATACTGGATTGTTCAGGGAGCATTTTAGCTTATACTTGTGATGTCACTGACAGAATTCAGTTTTCTCTAACTCCACGTGCTAGTGAGAAAGGGGTAACACATTCATGCAGAACAGTATTGCTGACTAAAAAAAAGAGAAAATTATTTGGTAAGACAATTTTTTTTTTGTGTTTGGTTGTTGCTTTCTGAATCTGAAAAGGAGAAAACTGGGGAATCCCAGTGACTATAAGGGTTTGTCAGCATTCTAAATTCACCCTTCTCTGAGGACAAACAAGACAGTGGTATCCTTACATTTGGGTGACATCATCCATTGCTCTATAACTTTGAGGCTTTTGGCAGTGGCCCCACCGTAAATGTGTGAGCATAGGACCCTAAGTCTTTTTTTCACGGAGCCTTGCACTCATCCACACAGTTGCGGTATGGAGTGCTGTGGGGCCTGACCATGACCCATCTAACTATGTTCTTTGCTTACAAATGCAGAAAAGAATACAGAAGGCTCATCAAGCCCACCAGAGGGAACGTTTTGGATTCTCTGAGTCTTGTCCATCGACGTCTGCGTTGGAAGCATTGACCCCAATGGCTGCCAGGGCCTCATCTGACACTGGGGGTGTACTGGCATCGAGGAGATATCCACCTTCCTTGACATCGAGCACCGGTAGCAAGCCTGGGACTGATCTGCACCGATGGCATGAGTGGATTTAATGTTTTTGCCAAGGGACATCGATGCCAAGCATCGGGCAAAGGCCAAGAAGCATTGGTATTAGTCACCATTACACAGTGCCAGGAGCTCCAGAGCATCTGTATCGCCGGCACCCAAGAAGTAGGAATGTTGGAAATATTTGGCCAGGAGTGCATAGATAACTTTTCAAATTGCGTCCAGACTCTCCGCTTAAGGTGTGGGAATGCACAGACTTACAGCTGCGTTTCTCTGACTTTTTGGTTCAGGTGAGGCTAATGGATGTACCTTGTCGGGGAGACTATCTTTTTGGGGACAAGGTGGAACAGGTTGCTGACTTCATAAACAAAAACACACTAATACCATCCAGTGCCTTTCCTGGCGACCTCCTACTGCTTCCTCTTCTGCTAGGAGGTTTTCTGGTAGGCCTCAAAGAAGCACCTATTACACTCAAAGGCGTAAGTTTATTACTTCTGCCCATCCCCATTGGCAAACCATACCCAACACTCTCAGGCCTGTCTGCCCTGACCACAGAAGTTATTGCCTGCTCCCCTACCAAACACGGGGGTGAGCTTTTGACTGGCTCCTGGGGAGTATAGACACAAGTAAAGTATCTGTTCCAGACGAACTACTGGAAGGGGGGAAGTTGAATTTTTACCAAGAAAGGTAGCCCCCTTATAACTCCGACCTGTGGGTATTCCATATAATCCGAGCAGGATACGCTCTCTATTGGCAACAAATATCTCCAGATTGCCCACTAAGAGTGTTTCTTGTCACCGCTCTGCATGAGCAGGTACTAGCTGAGGAACTCTTCTCTTCTCTAGTCCCACTCAGTCAGGGCAGGAAGGTCAGGGATTCTATTCCAGGTACTTCCTTATCACCAAGAAAATGGGAGGATTTTGCCCCATCCTAGACCTAAGGGCCCTGAACAAATATTTGGTCAAAGAGCATCTGAATCATGGCATCCTTTTCCCGATGATTCAGAAAAAACATTTGGCTGTGCTCTCTGGACTTAAAGGATGCGTATACCCATATCAAGATACTTCCAAGTCAAGGGAAGTACTTTGGATTTATAGTAGGGAAGCACCACTTTCAGTACCACATTCTGCCATTTGGCCTCGCATCCTTACTCAGGGTTTTCACCAAATGTCTTGCAGTAGTCGCAGCGTCCCTGCGCAGGCTGGTCAAGAGCACATCGCAGGTGGGTGCTCAAGAATCAGTGTAGAGGACTATTCGGGTGTTAAAGCTGCAAGGGTTTGTAATCAACTACCTAAAGTCCCATTTCCAACCCGTTCAACAGGCGACGTATATCGGGGTCCTGCTAAACACAGTACGGGCTTGAGCCTTCCTTCCTCGGGATCAAGTGACTGCTCTAATGTCAATCACCAACCAGGTTTGTAGCAGCCAGCAGATATCAGCTCAGCATCTGTTTAGATTGCTAGGCCACATGGCCTTTACATTGCATGTCACTCCCTTGGCACATCTCCATTTCAGGAGCGCCCAGTGGACCCTAGCTTCTCAGCGGCATCAGGCTACTAGGAATCTGGATGATGTTATGCCACACCTCAAGAAATCGCTACGCTGTTGGCTAATTTGATCCAGTTTAGTTCAGGGACTACCATTTCAAATTCTTCCGTCCTGAAAATTCTTGATCATAGATTCATCTAACCTGGGCTGGGGGGGGGGGGGGGGGGCTCATATAGATGAGCTCCACACTTCGGGTTTGTTCCTCCTAGGAGCAATCTTTCTGTCAATCTCCTGGAACTCCGAGTGGTAGGATCACTTTAAAGGCTTTCAGAAATTGGTTGATTGATCAAATTATTCTTATTCAAGTGGACAATCAGGTTGCAATGTATTACATAAACAAGCAAGGGGGTGTGGGCTCATACCCCTTGTGTCAGGAAGCAGTTCAGATGTGACAGTGGGCTCTAACTTACAATGTTGTGTTTGGCCACATACCTAGCAGGAAGAGACAATTGTGTGGCAGATGGGCTGAGAAGGGTCATTCAACCACACGAATGGGGTCTCAATATGGGCGTAGCCTGTAAGATTTTCTGAGCATGGGGCACTCCCTCAGTGGGTCTCTTTGTCACTCACCTTAGCAATAAAGTCCCTCAGTACTTGTCCAGATTTGGGTCACACAACAGACTAGCATCGGATACTTTTCACCTGCATTGGGGGAGGGTCTATGTATGCTTATCCTCCCATTCCTCTAGTAGGGAAGACTTGTTTTGAAACTCAAGCAAGATCAGTGAACCGTGATCTTAATAGCACCACACTGGCTAAGGCAGATCTGGTTTCCTCCACTTCCGGAGTTGTCCTCTGAAGAGCAATGGAGATTGGACTGTTTTACAACCCTCATAACACAGAATGAGGGGTTTCTTCTGCATCCCAGCCTCCAGACCCTGACCCTCACGGCCTGAATGTTGAGAATGTACAGTTTGCCTCCTAGCACCAGCCTAAGGGTGTCTCCAGAAGTTTGCTGGCTCCTTTAAGAGTGGTCTTTTAAGTGGAGAAGGTTTGCTGTATGGTGTGAAGGCAAGGCCTTAGGCTCGCTAAATTGTCCTACATAAAAACTGATTGAGTACCTTCTACACAGAGTCTGGTTTAAAAACTGTAAGGGTTCACCTCCCTGCAATTAGGGCTGCTTATGCTCATGTGGAGGATGAATCCATCTCTGTACAGCCTAGAGTTATTAACTTTGAGAGATTTGATATTGACAAAGCCCCCCTGTCAAACCTCCCACAGTGTCTTGGGACATTGTTCTAACTCAGCTGATAAAAGCTCCCTTTGAGCCACTAGATTCCTGTCAGCTGAAGTACATGACCTGGAAAGTCCTGTTTTTGGTGTTTTGGTGGTGGTCACTTCAGCTCGCAGAGTGAATGAACTCAGTGGCATACCAAGGCGGTGGGGCGGTGGTCCGCCCCGGGTGCATGCCGCACGCCTGTTGGCAGAGTCCGCTCGTTCCCTCCCTGCTGCTCCCTCTGCGCAGAACAGGTTACTTCCTGTTCCGGGGCAGAGGGAGCAGCAGGGAACGAACGGACTCGGAACCGACAGGCGCGCGGCACCCCCCCCCCCCCCCCCCAACAGGTAAAAATGCACCCGGGGGGGGGGGGGGGGGGCGCATCGGCGATCCGTCCCGGGTGTCAGCCAGCCTAGGAACGCCACTGAGTGAACTTCAGGCCCTAATAGCTGATCCAGCTTTTACTAAATTTAATTATAGGATGTGTGCAAAGACTGCCCTGTTAAGTTCCTTCCTATGGTAGTGTCGGAGTTCCATCTTAATCAGTCAGCCATTCTGCCAACTTTCTTCCAAAATCACCATGCCCATCCTGGCGAAAGTGCACTGCATACCTTAGACTGCAAGTGAGCCTTAGCCTTCTATCTGGTGTTGACTAAAGCCCACATAGTCCATTCAGCTTTTTATTTCTTTTGATCCCATCATGATGGGCGTAGCCATCAGTAAGTGCACCTATCCAGTTGGCTAGCAGATTGCATCTCCACTTACACCCAGTCTAGGCTTGTAGGATCAGGTCACGGTTCATAATATCAGAGCCATGGCTCTGTCAGTAGCCCAACCTCATTTGAGGAGATTGACAAGGCTGCAATGTGGTCTTCACACATTCACATCTCATTGCTGTCTCTAGCAAGGTACCCAATATGACAGTTTGGTCAGACTATCCTGCAGAATTTGTTTAGTGTCTGAAATCCAATTACACCCTCCTAGGGCCAATTAAGTTCGTCTGCACCTCCACACCAGTTTTCAGTTTGTTTTGAGGTTAATTGGTTCAGAATATTTTCGCTGTTGTGAGACTTATTCTCCTACTACAGTTTTCGGTTAGCCTGGTAGCCAGATGCAAAGATACTTCTGTCCTTATCCTCAGAGAAAGCGAAGGTACTTAACTGTAGCAGGTGTTCTCCAAGTACAGCAGGACAGGTATCCTTACAACCCTCCCACCTCCCCTAGGAGATAAATTCTTTTTAAGCTGTTATAAGTTACCAAGGGCCCCGCCTGTGTTCATGCACTGGGCAGGAAGGCACTCATGCATGTGCAGTGGGGCTACTGCCAAAAGCCTCTTCCTTGTCATCAAGCAGATGAAGCCATTACGTATGGGTTGTGTCCATCAACCAGCAGGGGGAGATAGAGAGCACTCAAATTTCACAGTGCCACATGGTCAGCTAGCTCCACTGCCTCTTCAGTATCCTGTATCTCCCCAAGCAGGGTGGTTGCAGCTTGATCAAGCTCCTTAAAAAATCTGCCTGGGGGTGGTTCCTGGCTTGCCAGTTGTTAGCCGGGGTTAGAGGCTATAGCAGCTTCACTTTAAAGGCACATAGGTTAGCCCTTTCCCTGCCTTACCCATCCCCCCAGTGGATGTGAGCACATTAGTTTCACTTTGCCCTGCTCTTTCCCACTCTATACTTGGTGGATGCAGGCACATAGGTTCGCCTTTCCCTGCCCTTCCCACTGTTCTGTACCTCCGGAGTTGATTTGATTGCCTCTTTTGCTGTTTTCTCTACTTTCCTCACAGCGTTAAAAAAAAAAAGCAAGAGGTTTTCTTCAGTTTCTACAGCGTGACCGGAGCTTGTATACTCGGTCCAGTGAGGTAAGAGTGTTTTCTGACTCCGGGGAGGGCCCGCGATCAGGACGTTTTTGGCGCGAAGCCGCCATTTTGAATTTTCCGCCACTTTTTCAGAGATGGCTGCAGAGAGTGTTAAGCGCTGGTCCAAGTGTGGCAAGCGCATATCAGCAGCGGGGCTCTGTAAAACGTGCTGTTCAGGCGTAAGAGCCGGGCCCGAGCATGGCGAGCGATGATTTTTCCCGCTCGATGGAGCTGGCAGTGGGCGCCATTTTGAAAGCACCACATGGTGCGACCCCCGCTGAGGCGGAGGGTCTGGAGACCGGAGGGGGCCCTCGAATTGAGACTGGCCAAAGAGCTACTAGCCCTGGACTGGAACCGGGTGCCCAGGGCGAGTTTTCTCCCCTGATTTTGTATTATTGCTTCATAATGCATATATGCTTAAAAGAACTCAGCCACAGGGGTTTTCTACGGCCCCCCTTACTGCCCCTCTGGTGGATGCGGACCTCCGATAGATGCTAGTGGAGGCTCCCCTTCCTTTACCTCTGGTACCGAACCTGTTGTCGCAGGGACCAGTGGCCATGGAGGACGCCTGCTGTTTTGGTCTTACGGCATGGCTATTGAGAGGGTGCAATTGAGAGGCAAAGGCTATTCTAATAATGTTATTTCCATTCTCCTGCAGGCCAGCAAGCGGTCCACTTCCGTGGCTTATGCCAGGATCTGGCGCCAGTTTGAGGCTTGGTGTGTTTCAAAAGCGATCACACCCACGCGGGCTCCAGTCTCGCCGATTCTGGACTTTTTGCAGGATGGTGTATAAAAAGGCTTGGCTTATAATTCCCTGCGGGTGCAAGTGGCAGCATTGGCCTCTCTTCATGGTAAGGTTGCAGGCGTGTCTTTAGCTGCTCATCCAGATGTGGCACGGTTTCTTAGAGGGGTGCTTCGGCTCCGTCCTCCCGTGCGAGCACCTTGTCCAGCTTGGAACCTGGGGCTAGTTTTGAAGGCTCTGCAGGATTCTCTTTTTTAGCCGCTATGGGGAGCTTCAGAGAAAGATTTGACACTGAAGGCCGTTTTTCTTGTGGCCATTACTTCGGCGAGACGGGTGTCAGAACTGCAGGCGCTGTCCTGTCGAGACCCATTTCTGCAATTTTCAGAGTCCGGGGTCACGGTTCGTACCGTGCCTTCCTTCATGCCTAAGGTGGTTTCAGCGTTTCACCTAAACCAGCCTATTTTTCTACCCTCTTTTATTAAGGAGGATTTTCCAGAATCCTTTGGGCAGTTGCACCTGTTGGACGTGCGCAGGACTCTGTTGCAGTATCTGCGAGTTACTAATTCTTTCAGGACCTCTGATCATTTGTTTGTTTTACTATCAGGTTCTCGCAGAGGGTCTCCAGCGTCTAAAGCCACTATTGCCCGCTGGCTCAAAGAAGCTATCTTTTCAGCTTATCTGCTTGCCGGCCGGCCTCCGCCTGTAGCCTTTAAGGCACATTCTACCAGAGCGATTTCTTCCTCTTGGGCTGAAACTGGAGCACTCTCTCTTCATGAGATTTGCAGTGCAGCAACATGGGCTTCGAAGCTCTCATTTGCCCGACATTACAGGCTGGATGTGGCTGCTAGGAGGGATGCGTGTTTTGGAGCACAAGTGCTAGCGCGTGGTGTGACTTGTTCCCACCCTATATAGGGGTTGCTTTGATACATCCCATACGTAATGGCTTCATCTGCTTGATGACAAGGAAGGGAAAATTAGGTTCTTACCTTGGTAATTTTCTTTCCTTTAGTCATAGCAGATGAAGCCATGAGCCCTCCCTGTATGATTGTATGCTGTGAATCTGTTTCAGGTTCTGTTCTTGTTTCCTGAAGTTCTAATCCTTCCTTGGGAGAAAGTTGGAAAACAGTCTTCAGGATTCTTGTTCACTTATAGGAGGATGAGTTCATTCCCTCCAGGAGGATGTGTGTATTCCCTCCATAAATACAAAGAGGAGGATGAGTTTATTCCCTCCAGGAGGATATGTTTATTCCCTCCTTTTGAGTTCATGCCCTTGTTATGGGGCCATCGTTCGCTGTGAGGAAAGTTCATGTTATTCCCATTGCGGTTTGTTATACTGCTTTGGAAGCTTCAAATACTGAAGAGGCAGTGGAGCTAGCTGACCATGTGGCACTGTGAAATTTGAGTGCTCTCTATCTCCCCCTGCTGGTTGATGGACACAACCCCTACGTAATGGCTTCTTCCTTATCATCAAGCAGATGAAGCCATTACGTAGGGGTTATGTCCATCAACCAGCAGGGGAGATAGAGAGCACTCAAACTTTCACAGTGCCCTCTTGGCCAGCTAGCTCCACTGCCTCTTCAGTATTCTCTATCTCCCCTAGCAGGGTGGCTGCAGCTTGTTCGAGCTCCAGAAAAATCTGCCGGGAGGTGGTTCCTGGCTTGCCAGTTGTTAACCGGGGTGTTGGAGGCTATAGCAGCTTCACTTTAAAGGCACATAGGTTAGCCCTTTCCCTGCCTTACCCATACCTCTGTGGATGTGGACATATTGCCTTGCTTTCCCTGTCCTTACCCACCAACAGTGGATGCAGGCATATAGGTTCGCCCTTTCCCTGCCTTTCCCACTCATCTGAGCCTCCGGAGTCTTCAATACCTCTGCTTTCCTCACAGCTTAAAAAAAAAAAAAAAGTTGCGTCGCATTTTTAAACGCAGAGACGCTGGAACAGAGGTTTTTGACCTGATTTTCAGCAGGGTCGTAGTTGTACACTAGATCCTTTGAGGTAAGAGTGTTTTCCAACTCCTCCGGGGTGGGCCCGCGATCGGGGCGATTTTGGCGCGAAACCGCCATCTTGGATTTTACCGCCGTTTTTCGGCGATGGCTGCGGACAATGTAAAGCGCTGTTCCACTTGTGGCAAGCGCAAATCAGCAGCAGGGCTCTGTAAATCGTGCTGTACTGGCGTAGGAGCCGGCCCGAGCATGGCGAGCGATGTTTCTTCCCGCTCTGAGCTGGCAGCGGGCTCCATTTTGCTTACACCACATGGTGCGGCCTCCGTGGACACGGAGAGACCTGAGCCGGGTGGGGCACCTCGAGATGAGGTTATTTCAGGAGTGGCTAGCACCAGACAGGATTTGGGTGCCCAGGGTGAGATTTTCTCCCCGGATTTTGTGCTTTTGCTGCATAAAGCATACATGATGAAAAGAGCCCTTCCTCAAGGGTGGCCTGAGGCTCCTCTGCTTGCCCCCCCCCGATGGATTCTGGCCTGGGACTGCCCAGTGAGGCTTTTTTCCCGGATGCTTGGCCTAAAGATAAGCGCAGAAGGGTTAATTCCCCTTCAGATTGTGGTGCACCTTTTTCCCCCCCCGTGGTCGGGGTGTGAGGATTCGGAGAACTCTGACAGACATTCTTGGTCTGAGGAACCAGAGTCAGGTGCGGATTTACCACAGGATCTGGTTGATCCCTCCGCGGTGAGGATTTTCCACCGTGATGAGCTGCCAGCGCTTATTTCAGATACCCTGCAGGCCCTCTTGATTGAAGATCCTGACAGTGGCATGGCCTCCTCGGGTAATCCCAGGATGGCTAGTACCAAGAAAGCTGCTCGGGCCTTCCCTTTGCATGACTCCATCTTAGAGCTTGTTTCGGCTCAGTGGGCTGACCCCGAGGGACCTTTGAGATATCCGGTTCTCGCAGAGGGTCTCCAGCGTCTAAAGCCACTATTGCCCGCTGGCTCAAAGAAACTATCTTTTCAGCTTATCTGCTGGCCGGCAGGGTTCCGCCTGTAGCCTTTAAGGCACATTCTACTGGAGCGATTTCTTCCTCTTGGGCTGAAACTGGAGCACTCTCTCTTCAAGAGATATGCAGTGCAGCAACATGGGCTTCTAAAGCTCTCCTTTGCCCGACATTACAGGCTGGATGTGGCTGCCAGGAGGGATGCGCGTTTTGGTGCACAAGTGCTAGCGCGTGGTGTGGCTTGTTCCCACCCTATCTAGGGATTGCTTTGTTACATCCCATACGTAATGGCTTCATCTGCTTGATGACAAGGAAGGGAAAATTAGGTTCTTACCTTGGTAATTTTCTTTCCTTTAGTCATAGCAGATGAAGCCATGAGCCCTCCCTGTATGATTGTCTGTATGCTGTGAATCTGTTTTTCAGGTTCTGTTCTAATTTCCTGAAGTTCCTTCCTTGGGAGAAAGTTGGAAAACAATCTTCAGGATTCATGTTCAGTTTAAATTTAGGAGGATGTGTTCATTCCCTCCAGGAGGCGTGTGTGTTCCCCTCCAGTTCTATAAATAGGAGGATGAGTTCATTCCCTCCAGTGTGTTGGGAGGATGTGTGATTCCCTCCAGGAGGTGCGTGTGTTCCCCTCCACTTATACAATAAGGAGGATGAGTTTATTCCCTCCAGGAGGATGTGCATTCCCTCCTTTATGAGTTCATGCCCTTGTGATGGGCCATCGTTCGCTGTGAGGAAAGCTCTTGTGATTCCCATTGCGGTTTGCCATACTGCTTTGGAAGCTTCAAATACTGAAGAGGCAGTGGAGCTAGCTGGCCAAGAGGGCACTGTGAAAGTTTGAGTGCTCTCTATCTCCCCTGCTGGTTGATGGACATAACCCATACATAATGGCTTCATCTGCTATGACTAAAGGAAAGAAAATTACCAAGGTAAGAACCTAATTTTCCCATCTGCTATGACTAAAGGAAAGAAAATTACCAAGGTAAGAACCTAATTTTCCCTTAACACAGTTCTGGGTAGCTTCCCCACCCCAGGCTCCATCAGATTATGTCTCCCGGATGTAAGAATACCTGTCCTGTCCTCGGAGAACACTTGCTGCAGGTAAGTAACTTCGCTTTACTGGCGAGTTGTTAAAACATTGTATGCACCTATAACTTTGTGTCCTTTACAACTGTTTGCTATTCTAACAAACTTCCTGTTTTTTTCTTTTAGTGCCACAATGGCTACTGCACCTTACAACTACTCTTACATCTTTAAGTACATCATAATTGGTAAGTTTCATTCTAATATACTGTGTATTACCAGATTATAACTGCTTTTATTACCTTGACCATCATTTAGCTGGTTACCAACTTGGGAATAGAGGTTTTATAATTAGCTGTTATGTTTTGTCTGAAATTGATAGAAATTATGGTTGTTAAAAAATCACACTTTATAAGTTCATGCTCGTTAAAAAAAAAAATGGATGCTGTATGAAAACATCGCTTTTTCATATTTCACTTTATTTAAAATTATATATTTAAAAACATCTAAGCGGTTTACAGTCTAAATAAAATTAATGAGGCAAGTGGAAGAGATGGAAGTAGAGACCTAAGGCACAATTTCCTGTTTATAAGAGGATAGAGAAATAGGTTGAAAGTATTTTTGACCACTCAAATTGAGTTAAAGATTTCACCGTAATCAGGATCAGTTCTGTATCTTCTCCGAGAACAAGCAGGCTGCTTGTTCTCACGATTGGGTGACATCCATGGCAGCCCAGAAACGGAAATCTTCCTAGCAATAAAAAGTTTGCTAGAGCCTTCGAGCGCACGGGCATCTTCCCGCCCATCGCGCGAGAGTCCCGCTTCAGTTCTTTTTTTCTCCACGGTAAGGGAGTAACTGCTTGCGGTCTTCGTTCGCCCTGAAAGAGCCTTCGTGTATTTTTTTCAGTTTTTCGTTTCCCTTTCTCTCATTTTCTTTTTCTTTTACGTTGTATTCCTTAAATTAAAAAAAAAGAAAAAGACCCTTATTTCTAAGTTTTGGTCCTTGTAAGTTTTATTTCGCTCCCGTCCGCGCTTCTCTCATTTTTGTGCTTTTTATTGACACCATCGAGAATTTTGATTTAGCCGCCGCTATTTTTCCGTCCATGTCATTGAGGTCGCCCAGTGGCTTCAAGAAGTGTACTCGGTGCAACCTGGCGATCTCAGGTACTGACCCTCATGCGTGGTGTCTTCAGTGCCTTGGGCCCGACCATTGCCCAGACACATGTAAGTTGTGTCTCAGCTTGAAAAAGCGGACACAGGAGTCAAGACAATTTCTTCGGGATCATCTTTTCGGAACTTCGCCCAGTTCTTCGGCGTCGATATCGGCACCGGAGATGGCATCGACCTCAGGAGCGCAGGTAATGGCTGTCCGGAGACCACACGCTGGGAGCAGTGAGCCATCGAGTGGGTCTCCACTTGCCTCGAAGACTCCTGCTGTGCAGGCCCCACGGGACCGACCACTCTCGGACCCGACCCCGAGGAGGCGTGTGGATTCCACGTCTTCCTCGTCGGTACCGAGGAGTATCGATGACTTGCATCGGTCACCTAAGCATGGTACCGGGAGCTCCGGGGCGTTGAAGGATTCGGCACCCATGAAGTGCCGACGCCGGGAGGAGCGCTCACCCTCCATTCAGGAGGTGTCGGTGCGTCTGTCTTCAGACAGCCTGGTACCACCTCCTCAACCTCAACAGATTCTGGACCCGGTTCCTGCACCGACCCTGCAGCCTTGCTCGACAGCGACTCTGGACAAGTGCATCCAAGCCATTCTCCCAGGTTTGCTTGGAAGGGTTGCTGCGTCAGTCTGTTCCCGTGCCGGGGGTGCTTGCGCCTTCGGCACCATTGATGGAAGCGGCAGCTGGCTGAGGCCCCGTGGTGAGGTCTCCGACGATATCGGCTGCCACCCAGATCGACTCCCCGTCAACATCGATGGAGGGAGCTTCATCGCTGCCGGCATGGCAGTCGACTTCTCGGCACCGCCATCAGGGGCATGGTTCCTCGGTGTCGAGACGGGCCCGGTTTCGGACTGCAGTTCAAGAACTCTTGTCCGATACCAAGGAGGATGCCTTGTGGGATGAGGGAGAAGATCCCAGATATTTCTCTTCCGAGGAGTCTTGTGGTCTTCCCTCTGATCCTACTCCTTCGCCAGAAAGGAAGCTTTCTCCTCCGGAGAGTCTTTCTTTCTCTACCTTTGTCCGGGAAATGTCTGTGGCTATTCCCTTCCCTGTGGTAACTGAGGAGGAGCCCGGGACTGAGATGCTCGAAGTCCTTGACTATCCTTCGCCACCTACGGAATCGTCCACTGTTCCCCTTCATAATGTCCTTAAAGGGACACTGCTGAGGAACTGGAGGAAACCACTAACTAACCCCACCATCCCTAAAAAAAGCTGAATCCCAATATCGGATTCATGGAGAACCTGAGTTGATGAAGTCGCAGTTACCTCACAATTCTATGGTTGTGGATTCCGCTCTCAAGAGGGCCAGGAATACTAGAGATTTCGCCTCGGCGCCCCCGGGGCCGGAATCTAGGACTCTTGACTCGTTTGGGAGAAAGGCCTATCAGTCCTCTATTCTCGTGTCCAAGATTCAGTCATACCAGCTCTACACGAGCATTCACATGGGGAACAATGTAAAGCAACTGGCGGACTTGGTGGACAAGCTCCCTGTGGAACACGCCAGGCCTTTTCAGGAGGTGGTCAGGCAGCTGAAGGCGTGTCGTAAATTCCTGTCCAGGGGTGCTTACGACTCTTTTGATGTTGCATCCAGAGCCGCTGCTCAGGGTATAGTGATGCGCAGACTCTCATGGCTGCGTGCCTCTGACCTGGACAATTGAGTCCAGCAGCGGCTTGCGGATGTTCCTTGCTGGGGGGTGTGTGTGTGTGGGGGGGGGTAATATTTTTGGCAAGGAAGTCGAGCAGGTGGGAAACCGCTATGGACAATCTCTCCCGCCGGGTGCCTTCAGCTTCTACTTCATCAGGTAGACGTTTTTTCCGGGGAAGGAGTGCTCCCTATGCCTACAATAGGCGTAGGTACAATCCTCCTTCCCGACAGCCTTCTCAGGTTCTGCCCCAGCGTTCTCGTTCGCGTCAACAGCGTGCGCCTAGACAGGCCCCTGCAGCTCCCCAGCAAAAGCAAGGGACGGGCTTTTGACTGGCTCCAGCTGAGCATAGCCGCTATCAAAGTGTCCGTGCCGGACGATCTACCGGTCGGAGGGAGGTTAAAATTTTTTCACCAAAGGTGGCCTCTTGTAACCTCTGATCGGTGGGTTCTCCAAATAGGATACTTCTTCAATTTGATCTCCAAACCTCCAAATTGCCCATCGGGAGCTCAGTCCTTCAGCTTCCAGCACAAGCAGGTACTTGCAAAGGAACTCTCCGCCCTTCTCAGCGCCAATGCGGTCGAGCCCGTTCCACCAGGGCAGGAAGGGCTGGGATTCTATTCCAGGTGCTTCCTTGTGCAAAACAAAACGTAGGCCCTAAACAAATACCTGGTCCGAGAAAAGTACAGGATGGTTTCCCTGGGCACCCTTCTCCCCATGATTCAGCAAAACGATTGGCTATGCTCTCTGGACTTAAAGGACGCTTATACACACATCCCGATACTTCCAGCTCACAGGAAGTATCTGCGATTTTGTCTGGGAGCGCAGCACTTCCAGTATTGTGTGCTGCCCTTTCGTCTCGCCTCTGCGCCCAGCGTGTTAGCAAAATGCCTGGCAGTTGTTGCAACGTCGCTACGCAGACTGGGAGTGCATGTGCTCCCTTATCTCGACGATTGGCTGGTGAAGAACACCTCTGAGGCAGGAGCTCTACAGTCCATGCAGTTGACTATTCAACTGCTGGAGCTACTCGGGTTTGTTATAAATTACCCCAAGTCCCATCTTCTTCCTGTTCAAAGACTGGAATTTATTGGAGTTCTGCTGGATTCACTAGACGGCTCGCGCCTATCTCCCCGAGATGAGAGCAGACAATCCTCTGTCTCTAGTTTCCATGGCCAGAGTGTCTCAGCGGATCACAGCTCGGCAGATGTTGAGACTTCTGGGCCATATGGTCTCCACAGTTCATGTGGCACCCATGGCCCGTCTTAACATGAGATCTGCTCAATGGACCCTAGCTTCCCAGTGGTATCAAGCTGTAGGGAATCTAGAGGATGCGATCCAGCTGTCCACCGAATTTCACAATTCCCTTCAGTGGTGGACAATTCTATCCAATTTGACCTTGGGACGTCCTTTTCAAATTCCTCAGCCTCAAAAAGTGCTGACAACTGATGCATCCCTTCTGGGGTGGGGAGCTCATGTAGATGGGCTTCACGCTCAAGGAGCTATGTCCCTCCAGGAATCAGATCTTCAGATCAATCTTCTAGAGTTGCGAGTGGTCTGGAATATTCTAAAGGCTTTCAGAGATCGGCTGTCCAATCAAATTATTCAAATTCAGACAATCAGGTTGCCATGTACTACATCAACAAGCAGGAGGGCACTGGATCTTGCCCCCTGTATCGGGAAGCTGTTCAGATGTGGCTTTGGGCTCGCCGTCACGGCATGTTTCTCCAAGCCACATATGTGGCAGGCATAAACAACAGTCTGGCCGACAGGTTGAGCAGGATCATGTAAACTCACGAGTGGTCGCTCAACTTGGGCATAGTGCGCAAGATCTTTCAAGCGTGGGACACCCCCTTGGTGGATCTTTTCATAAGTACATAAGTACATAAGTAGTGCCATACTGGGAAAGACCAAAGGTCCATCTAGCCCAGCATCCTGTCACCGACAGTGGCCAATCCAGGTCAAGGGCACCTGGCACGCTCCCCAAACGTAAAAACATTCCAGACAAGTTATACCTAAAAATGCGGAATTTTTCCAAGTCCATTTAATAGCGGTCTATGGACTTGTCCTTTAGGAATCTATCTAACCCCTTTTTAAACTCCGTCAAGCTAACCGCCCGTACCACGTTCTCCGGCAACGAATTCCAGAGTCTAATTACACGTTGGGTGAAGAAAAATTTTCTCCGATTCGTTTTAAATTTACCACACTGTAGCTTCAACTCATGCCCTCTAGTCCTAGTATTTTTGGATAGCGTGAACAGTCGCTTCACATCCACCCGATCCATTCCACTCATTATTTTATACACTTCTATCATATCTCCCCTCAGCCGTCTCTTCTCCAAGCTGAAAAGCCCTAGCCTTCTCAGCCTCTCTTCGTAGGAAAGTCGTCCCATCCCCACTATCATTTTCGTCGCCCTTCGCTGTACCTTTTCCAATTCTACTATATCTTTTTTGAGATACGGAGACCAGTACTGAACACAATACTCCAGGTGCGGTCGCACCATGGAGCGATACAACGGCATTATAACATCCGCACACCTGGACTCCATACCCTTCCTAATAACACCCAACATTCTATTCGCTTTCCTAGCCGCAGCAGCACACTGAGCAGAAGGTTTCAGAGTATCATCGACGACGACACCCAGATCCCTTTCTTGATCCGTAACTCCTAACGCGGAACCTTGCAAGACGTAGCTATAATTCGGGTTCCTCTTACCCACATGCATCACTTTGCACTTGTCAACATTGAACTTCATCTGCCACTTGCACGCCCATTCTCCCAGTCTCGCAAGGTCCTCCTGTAATCGTTCACATTCCTCCTGCGACTTGACGACCCTGAATAATTTTGTGTCATCGGCGAATTTAATTACCTCACTAGTTATTCCCATCTCTAGGTCATTTATAAATACATTAAAAAGCAACGGACCCAGCACAGACCCCTGCGGGACCCCACTAACTACCCTCCTCCACTGAGAATACTGGCCACGCAATCCTACTCTCTGCTTCCTATCTTTCAACCAGTTCTTAATCCATAATAATACCCTACCTCCGATTCCATGACTCTGCAATTTCTTCAGGAGTCTTTCGTGCGGCACTTTGCCAAACGCCTTCTGAAAATCCAGATATACAATATCAACCGGCTCCCCATTGTCCACATGTTTGCTTACCCCCTCAAAAAAATGCATTAGATTGGTGAGGCAAGACTTCCCTTCACTAAATCCGTGCTGACTTTGTCTCATCAGTCCACTCAGATAAATCACAAAGTCCCTCAGTTCTGTTCCAGGCTTCAGGCCCAAGACAGACTAGCATCAGATGCTTTTCTCCTTCATTGGGGTAAGGGCCTTCTATATGCATATCCTCCCATACTGATGGGGAAGACTTTACTGAAACTCAGGCAAGACCGCGCA
Source organism: Microcaecilia unicolor (assembly GCF_901765095.1). NCBI lineage: Eukaryota > Metazoa > Chordata > Amphibia > Gymnophiona > Siphonopidae > Microcaecilia > Microcaecilia unicolor. The sequence goes on from NC_044036.1 coordinate 278,690,467, forward strand.
ACCATGATTCTGATTGCTCCTTTTTGGCCGCGTCAGATTTGGATTTGGTTCCCTCTTCTGGAGTTGTTCTCTGAAGAACCGTGGAGATTGGAGTGTTTTCCAACCCTCATTACTCAGAACGAGGGGGCGCTTCTACATCCCAGCCTCCAGTCTCTGGCTCTCACCGCCTGGGTGTTGAGAGCGTAGACTTCGCCTCCATGGATCTCTCTGAGGGTGTCTCCCGAGTTGCTTGCTTCCAGAAAAGATTCCACAAAGAGGTGTTACTCTTTTAAATGGAGGAGGTTTGCAGTCTGGTGTGACAGCAAGGCCCTAGATCCTCGCTCTTGTCCTATACAGACCCTGTTTTGAATACCTTCTACACCTGTCAGTCTGGTCTCAAGACCAACTCCGTAAGAGTTCACCTTAGTGCAATTAGTGTTTTTCATTATCGTGTAGAGGGTAAGCCTATCTCTGGACAGCCTTTAGTTCGATTCATGAGAGGTTTGCTTTTGTCAAAGCCCCCTGTCAAACCTCCACCAGTGTCATGGGATCTCAACATCCTCACCCAGCTGATGAAGCGCTCTTTTGAGCCTCTGAATTCTGCCAAATGAAGTACTTGACCTGGAAGGTCGTTTTCTTGGTGGCGGTTACTTCAGCTCGTAGGGTCAGTGATCTTCAAGCCTTGGTAGTACATACTCCTTATCTCAAGTTTCATCACAACAGAGTAGTCCTCCGCATTCAGCCTAAGTTCTTGCCAAAGATGGTGTCTGAGTTCCATCTGAACCAGTCAATTGTCTTGCCAACATTTTTTCCCCGTCCTCATACCCGCCCTGCTGAACGTCAGTAGCATACATTGGACTGCAAGAGAGCATTGGCCTTTTATGTGGAGCGGACAAGCCCCTTCAGACAGTCCGCCCAAATGTTTGTTTCTTTCGATCCCAACAGAAGGGGAGTTGCTGTTGGGAAATGCACAATTTCAAATTGGCTTGCAGATTGCATTTCCTTCACTTATACCCAAGCTGGGTTGACTCTTGAAGGTCATGTCACGGGTCATAGTGTTAGAGCCATGGCAGTGTCGGTGGCCCACTTGAAGTCAGCCACTATTGAAGAGATTTGCAAGGCTGTGACGTGGTCATCAGTCCACACATTCAAATCTCATTACTGCCTTCAGCAGGATTCCTGACGCAACAGTCGGTTTGGGCAGTCGGTGCTGCAGAATCTGTTCGGGGTTTAGAATCCAACTCCACCCCCAGGCCCATTTTTATTCTGTTCCAGGCTGCACTCTTAGATGTTCTGCTTTGTAGGTCAATCCTTATGTCCTCGCCGTTGTGAGGCCCAATTGCCCTTCATTGTTGTTTTGAGTGAGCCTGGGTGCTAGGGATACCCCAATCATGAGAACAAGCAGCCTGCTTGTCCTCTGAGAAAGCAAAGATATATACCTGTAGCAGGTATTCTCCGAGGACAGCAGGCTGATTGTTCTCACAAACCTGCCCACCTCCCCTTTGGAGTTGTCCTTTTTCTTTCTTATTGCTTTATAATTTAACTGAAGCAAGACTCACGCGGGCGGGAAGATGGCCGCACCTGCGTGGTGCGCGCGCCTGCGTGCTCGAAGGCTCTAGCAAACTTTTTGTTAGGAAGATTTCCATTTCTGGGATGCCATGGACGTCACCCAATCGTGAGAACAATCATCCTGCTGTCCTCGGAGAATACCTGCTACAGATATATATCTTCGCTTTTCCTTGATGGTGGTATGTGTGACACTGGTCGTGTCATATCTTTTTTTTTTTTGTTATATTATCCAGCTGTAATTGAATAACAATATTATTTTCTGCTTTGGGGTGTTTTTGAGACCAACAGTTCTCTTGAGCTTGTTCAGAACAAGGCTAGTATCAGGTTTCATAAGCCTCTATTTGCACTACCTGTGGATTTCCCCCTTCCCATCACGTACATCCTGGGCTGGAGGACAGACAAACAGGAGTACCTAATTGACTGTTGGGCATCATACACAATGACCACAAGTTGCCTTGGATATACCCCTCCACCTAATCCTGGTTAAACTGGGGAACAGACATCCCAACCTGGGAATCAAACCAGGAGCCTTCCAGATATTTATAACCCATCCATAATGACACACAGAGTGGTACCTTTTTATAAAACCAGTGATCCTAAGGGATGTAGACAATATCAGTTACCCTGGTCATGCTAGATTTGGTTGTTCCTTGTCTTCTGATGTGGAACTTCTCATATTTTTCTTGCATGTGTGGGTGGTGCAACTACTACTTCTTAACTTTTCTATAGCGCTACTAGACATGTGCAGTGCTGTACACTTGAACATGAAGAGGCAGTCCCTGCTCGAAAGAGCTTACAATCAGGATAGCCAAACAGGGCAAATAAAGGATAAGGGAATTACTAAGGTGGGAATGATAAAACATATGAGTTGGAGCTTAAATTCATGAATCTGGAGAGACTGCTTCTTATGAACGTTGTTTGACCTTTCTCTTCTGAAATACTAGCTAGCAGCATGATTTATTCAGAGTTCTAATATCTGAAAACAGGAACATCTTATTAAAAAAAAAAATTATCCTATGAGTCTCGGCAGATTACAGCATAACATACGTAATATAATTGTAGTATAAATCATTTTTATTGGTGACAAACAGGAGCAACAGTAAATCAAGTCGTCACGTTTTTAGTAATAAAGCCTGCTCTTCCCTCTCCAAACACCACCCCATCAATAATGACCAGGAAATGGAATACTGTCGCGCTTCTTTCGGACTTCTAGGTAAGTGATCCCTTGGGCCACTGCCGAGAGCGGCAGCGGCAGGAGGAATCACCCAAACACAGGCAAGGCAAACGGAACTGGAACATAGTGGACCGGAGCAAGGCTTCACCTGCACTTAGCCTCCCTTCACCAAGAGTTGAGCGCCAGGCTGCAAGCGGCTGGCAGGACTTACCGGACAGGACAAGAAGGAGGAACTGCAGGACACAGCAGCCGGCTGACAAACAGCAGGTCCCACTAGAAACACACTGGGGTCCCAAGTAGACAGCAGGCAGACGAATAGTCCAGAAGCAAGCTGGGTCTGGGCAGGCAGAAGACTAGTCCAAACACAAGCCGGGTCTGGGCAGGCAGCAGGCAGGAGAATAGTCCAGGAGACAAGCAGGGTCAAAAGCACAAAAGGGAAAAAACAGCACAGACACACTGCAACAACTCTCACCAAAGGAAACACCTCTGTTGCAAGGCAAACTAGAGACCTACCCAGGTGGTTAATAAAGGTAACCTACAAGGGAAGGTCACTAAGTACGGGTACTGCTTGGTTCCAAAAAACTCCCACAACACTCTGGAAGGCTGGAAGATCCGGACCGGAGCAGCATATCTTATGGCACATGGGAACCGGTAAGCCATCAGTTCCCAGCACCCGCCAGGTTTAACCACCGGGGGCCGAGGTGTCTGTAAGTAAGGAACCTGGGCACAACTGTGACAAATACAGAGGGCCTGTACCCTTATGACCCTCTGATATGGAACAACCACAAAACTAAACAAGCACAAAAAAACCCAACCATAATGCTGAAGATCCACACTGAGACCCCTACGGCATGCTCAGAGTGTTCAATACCCCACCCTTACGAGCTCTAGGTGATAAGGATTGTATATAATTATCCCATACCAATAGGCAAGCTGCCTTATGCTTTAGAGATGTTTGGGCTACATTGCTTTCCATCAGCATTAGAGAATGGAATTTATTTCGCTAGGCCCAGTAGAAAGGGGAGTCTGCTACAGTCTTCATTCCTAAGGTAATCTTTTTACCCTCAATCCCTGCTTTCTAAATTAATTGACGCCCCACCCCCACCTTGCATTTTTATGTCCGTCTGTTCATCCTGGCCAGATGAGCGATAGTACACTCCTATCACTGTCCTTTTCCCCTTTACACATGGAATTTATAGGGATTCCAAAATGTGTTTTGTTTCCTGCAGAATTTTCAATCTATTTGATTCAAGACCCTCTAACATACAATGCTACTCCATAACCAATTCAATCCACCCTATAACAAAAAAAATAAAAATATAATTTGTACCCTGATATGACAGTCCCCCACTGGTTATCGTCCTTCCACCAGGTCTCAGAGACGCCTATTATATCTAATTTTTCATTTAGTTCAATATATTCTAACTCTCCCATCTTAATTCTTAGGCTTCTGGTATTCGCATATAGACATTTCAAACTGTGTTTGTTCTATTTACATCTTGCTCAGTAGTTGACAGTGTTAATTTACAATCTTTTGTCTGATTTTTATTTAAGGACACCTGATCTTTTGCAACCTCGCTATTGCGATACCCTATCTTCCCTGTTTTGGTGATATCTTTGAAAGATACCTCGTCCCAAACCATGTGTGACTCTCGGCCTTCTCCCAGGCTCTGGTGTAAAAGCTGCTCTATCTCCTTTTTAGATGCCGATGCCAGCAGCCTGGTCCCACCCTGGTTACGATGGAGCCCATCCTTCAGGAATAGGCTCCCCCTTCCCCAGAATATTGCCCAGTTCCTTAGCAATCTAAAGCCCAACTCCCTGCACCATCGCCTCATACACATATTGAGATTCCGGTGCTCTGCCTGTCTCTTGGGCTCTGTGCGTGGAACAGGTAGCAGTTTGGAAAATGCTGCCCTAGAGGTTCTGGATTTCAGCTTTCTACCTAGGAGCCTAAATTGTGTCTTCCAGAACCTCTCCCACAATCTCCTATGTCACTGGTACCCACATGAACCAAGACAGCTGACTCCTCCCCCAGCACTATCTAAAATCCTATCTAGGTGACGCGTTAGGTCCGCCACCTTCGCAGTAGGCAGGCAAGTGACCAGGCAATCCTCATGTCCACCTGCCACCCAGCTATCTATATGCCTAATAATCGAATCATCAACTACAACAGCTGTCCTAATCCTTCCCTCCTGGGCAGTAACTCCTGGAGACACATCCTCGATGCAAGAGGATATTGCATCCACTGGTGTGCTGGTCTGGTCTCCAGGATTACTTCCAGCTGCACCAGGGTGATACTCCTTTTAGAAGACCTCCCTCCTCCAAGGCAGCACAGGGGCTGCAAGATTAGAGATGGGACTTCTCTACAGCAACCCTGTAGGCCTCCTCTATGTACTGCTCTGTTTCCCTCTCTGTCTCCCTCAGCTCCTCCAAGTCTGCTACTCTAGCCTCAAGAGAAAGGACTCGTTCTCTGAGAGCTAGGAGCTGTTTGTATTGAGCACACACACATGACCTCTCACCAACTGGGAAATAATCATACATGTGACACTCAATGCAAGAGATTGGATAGCACCCCTCTCGCTGCTGGACTACTGTCTGCATCTTAGTTTGACAGGTTTGGGCTTTTTTTTTTTTTTTTGATAGCCCAGACCTGTCAAACAACTTCTACTAGAGGATTGTGCCTTGGGCCCATGCCCAGGCACATTCCTCCTGAAGAAGTATCCCTATGATCAGAGCTAATAGCGTGACTAAATTTGCATACTATTAGCTCTGATCATAGGGGTGTTAATGCCCCGCGCTGTTCTGGTGCTAATTTTAGAGTGCTATTTGGAACAGTGTGGGGCTTCTGATCACATGCTGTAGTACAGACCTAAAGTTAGTGGGTGACAACTGTTTCAGCCACTTTAATCGGGCATAATTTGAAAACTTTCTGGACAAATGCATGTATCAGACTTGAAAGTGACAAATTAGTATCCAGCCAAACCCTAAGATACATTAAACTCCAAACAATAGGAATTTTCAAAGAATCAAATACAACGGTCTCTGAAACCAAAAAAGGGGACGTCTTTGCAGACAAAAATAAAATCTGTAATTTAGAAATGTTCAACTGAAAAGATTAGCATCCATCCAAGCCCTCATGGACTTGTAAATAAGTAGCTAAAAATTGGAAGCTTTTCTCAATGGTATCAGACATAAGGAAGAAAAACTGAATATCTGCACAAATCCTAAATTGAACATCTAGACATCGAAGGACCTGACAAATAGGTCTCATATAAATATTGAAGAATTTAGCTAATGCTGAGCCTTGGGGGTACATATGATTATAAATCAAACCCATTCTGAACACCTAGAACCCTGATGAAGCTGAAAATGTCTTTGAAAGACTTGAACCAAAGTAGCACTTTACCACTAATGCCACTAGGTTTTTGCCAAGGCCCTGATGCCTTGTGGTCAAAAGGTGTAATATTACCCTTTCATTTATCTTGATATTGCATGGCTGATTTCACGTCTGTGTATTATTCCATGGTATCTTGTAAGGTGCTTAGTATTTCAGATTTGTGGCATATAAACAAATTCAAATAAGTAAAATTTGGGGTTAACCTCTACCATTCATGCAGTCTGTAAAGCACATGCTTTTTTATGATTCTGGCAAAATGTAATGAATTGAAAACTGTATTTTTAAACCCTGATTGAGGAGAAACAGTAAAAATGTGCTGATTAGTCCACAGGTGTTGCCTCATACCGTTAATAAAGTTTGGATTAAAAAGCAAAATAACATTGCATATGATCTTTAAAGTGCTCTTCTGTTTGCATTCCCTTAACCAATAGCTGCAGGAGTCCATTAATACCTTCATTTTTCTGTTTCAACAGGAGATATGGGAGTAGGCAAATCATGCTTGCTTCATCAGTTTACAGAAAAGAAATGTAAGTGTTTTGAATATGGTGAAATCTTATGTGAATACTGCCTTTTTCATAAACATAAATTGCACAATGAATAGGAAATAGCAGTGTCTCTCTTGAAAAACAGCTAAATGCATCTTGTTTTCCAAATGTGTATATATCTTTTCCACAAGAAAACTTTGAACATCTGGGTTGACTGCATTGTAATTGTGATAATGGGAAGAAGAAACTTTGCAAGGTTATCCTTGATTCTAGCTAATCAATAGAGGCAAAGGGATAATTCTTTCTAAATTATGCAGGTATTTCCTCTAAGCTTGTGATTTTGGCTTTTTCTGGCTTCTTATTAACGTGTGTTCTGCAACTGATCTATCCTGTTTTATTTTTCTGTTTATGCTGTCGGCTCTTCATAAATCTTCCCAGGTTATTGAAGACTTGCTCACTAAATGACCACTGCAGTATCTTGTGCAACTGTAGGCTTCAATGTTTCTGATACATACAATCTTGTTTATAAATAAGGGAAGCAGAACTAAAAAAGAGTCTATCTTGCATCCTAATGTATATATAATCTCTCCTTTTGCTTATGGTTTGTTCAACGCAGATGTTCATCATGGTTTCTTGACATGTAGAGACTCCATAGGCTGCAGAAAACCTTAGTTGTGCAGTTTGGATTAAGAATAAAAGCCTAATTATGAGCAGTTTTCACACTTGTATTAATATTTTCCATAGCGTCCTCAGATCAGTCCAGAAACTTGTGGGTTATGCCCCTCCACCAGCAGGTTAGATAGAGAGAACACAGAAGTTTGGCTGTATTGAGCATGTGCAGCCATACTCTCTTCAGTATTCTCTCTATCTAAGCAGGTAGTAGGGAGCATTCTGTGCAGCTCTGTGATCTGAGGCTCCTATCCCGTTCCCTCAGGTGTGTAGAGCTTCTGGTGGGGTTGATGTGCTGGAGCACATTTGGGATACACCTGGTGGTGCCAGGTCCCTACCCTTCTCCCCCTGTCAGCCTGAGCAATTCCCTGTACTCGGCTGTAGTGGTCTCCTGCCTCTTAAAAAAAAACAAAACAAAACAAAACACAAAGAAAGCATTCGGAACTTCTCCACAACACAGTCTAAATTTGCTGATCTGAGGCTGGACAGTTTTACGTTCAGAGTTTCTTGGAACGTGAGCAGGGCTGTGACTGAGGAGGTAAGGCTCTTTGGCCATGTCAGTTCCGTCGGAAGCGGTCAAGCGCTGTTCGCGCTGCGGGGTGCGGAGGTCGGCGTTGGGGGTCTGTGAGGCCTGTCCCACGGTGTTGGGGAAGCCTGAGGCAGAACACGGAGACCGTGTGTTAGGCTCCGAGACGTCGAATGGCAATGCTTCAGGCTTGGCGGGAAAGTGTAAGACCGGGCCTGCGCGTGCCTCCGCCGGCGCCATTTTTCGCTGGGATCGTAAGTTCAGGAAAGTGGTGTAGCGAGTCCAGCTGCGGTCGCGTCTGGCGATTATTAACGCGGTTTCTATCCTGGAACAATCGAGGATGCGGGGGTTTTCCCCAGAATTTGTGCTTCTTATGCACAACGCGTTTTTGCTGTGTTCTGAGGGTACTCTCCCTGCGGCGGCCATTTTAGGGGCTCCGGTGACGGCTTGTGCTGATCTGCCTGCCAAACTATCAAAAAGGTCCTGCTTAGAATTTGAAGAAGTTGCGGGAGACGAATCGGGTCACTCGGAGTTCGGGGGTGACCAGGGGTCAGGGGAGTCCTGCCCAGAGACCCTGGAAGAGGGGGAGCTTCCCGCAGGTGACGGGGACGACCCTACTGCGGCTAGGCTCTTTAGAAGAGATTAATTACATGCCACTAGGGCGCCGCCGCGATCCTTTTATATTCATGAAGCGATGCATGTTCTCATTTGGGCCCAATGGGATACCCCTGAGGCTAGTCTCCGGGTGGTCCGGGCTATGGCCAAGCTTTGTCCCTTGAGGCAGGAAGACTTAGAGTCCTTGCGCCTGCCGTTAGTGGTTTCTTTGATCTCAGCGGTGGCTAAAAAGACCGCATTGCCCGTAGAAGGTGGGGCGGCTCTTAGAGATCCCCAGGAGAAAAAGCTCGAGGCGATGGTCAAGGCTTCGTTTGAGATGGCGGCCTTGACCTTACAGGCCTCAGTTTGCGGTTCATACGCGGCTAGAGCGTGCCTGTCGTGGGTACAGAAGGCGGTGTCACCGGAGGATTTGGTTGAAGTTCTCCCTCTCCTGGAGTCGGGGTTGGCCTACCTAGCGGATGTATTATATGATATCCTTCGGGCGTCCGCTAAAGGAGTTTCTCTGGCAGTAGCGGCTAGGCGCTGGATTTGGTTGAAGCATTGGGCCGCGGATTTGCCTTCTAAGTCTAGGTTGGCACGGTTACCCTTTAAGGGGAAGCTTCTGTTTGGTCAAGAGCTAGAGCAGATTGTTAAGGACCTGGGAGATTCCAAGGGTCGGTTGCCAGAGGATAGGTCGAAATCCCAGGGCAGATCTCTTCGACCACGATTTAAGGAGGCAAAGCGGTATCGTCCTGGGAGAGTCTGCAGTTTTCAAAAGTCCCGCTTCTCTCAGAAACCACAGCAACCCTTTCGTCAAGAGCGTAAAATTCAGCCTGTCACTCCCCGAGGTCAGTCAGGAGGTAGAGGTGCACAATGATGGGGCCCTGGCTCAGTCCTGTCCACTGATAGGAGGACGGCTGTCCCAATTTGGAGAGGAATGGGCCAGGGTGACTACAGACGAATGGGTGCTGGACATTATTCGAGATGGCTACAGTTTTGTGCAGTCTCCGTGCAAGTCACCAATAAAGTGCGCAGCGGTGTGGGCCACCTTAGCAGAACTTCTTCGGTTAGAGGCAGTGGTTCCCGTGCCGGAGGACGAAGTAGGGCAAGGTCGCTACTCTATTTATTTTGTGGTGGCAAAGAAAGACGGGGCCTGTCGTCCGGTGTTGGATCTAAAAGAAGTCAACAAGGCCCTTGCAGTCCGTCACTTCCGAATGGAAACGCTGCGTTTGGTATTGGCGGTGGTGCAGCCGGGAGAGTTTTTGGCAGCTATCAACCTAAAGGAGGCTTACTTACACATTCCCATTTGGCCACCTCATCAAAGGTTCCTGCGGTTTGCAGTACTGGGTCAGCATTTCCAGTTCAGAGCCATGCCCTTTGGATTGGCCACGGCCCCTCGCACGTTTTCCAAGGTGATGGTGGTTGTAGCGGCCTTTCTGCGTACCAGAGGTCTGCAGGTTCACCCGTATCTCGACGACTGGTTGATCCAGGCTCCGTCTCAATCAGAGTGTATTCAGGCTACTCAGAAGGTGACAGATGTTCTGCGCTCGCTGGGTTGGGTGATCAATCTACAAAAGAGTCATCTAGATCCAACCCAGACTCTGGAATACTTAGGAGCCCGTCTAGATACACAGGTGGGCAGAGTGTTTCTCACGGAACAGCGTCAGTTGAAATTGGTGAAGCAAATTTGTGCCATTCTTCAGATTCCGGGTCCAAGGGCCTGGGATTATGTCCAGGTGTTGGGCTTGATGGCTGCGACACTCGAGGTCGTTCCTTGGGCTCGAAGTCACATGCGTCCTTTGCAATGGCATCTTCTCGATCACTGGTCTCCCCTGTCAGAGGATTACACAATCAGAATTCCCTGGTCCCCGCGAGCTCGTTTTGCTCTTCGGTGGTGGCTCAAGGCGGAGAATTTGTTTCGGGGAATGCCTCTGGCCACGCCAGAATGGCGTGTAGTGACGACGGATGCAAGTCTGGCGGGATGGGGGGGCTCACTGTCTTGGGCATGCCACACAGGGCATTTGGTCACATGAGGAGTCCAAGCTACAGATCAACCTGCTTGAACTTTGAGCAATCCAGTTGGCGCTTGTGTCGTTCGAGGAGCTTCTCAATGGTCAGCCGGTACGAGTCCTCTCAGACAACGCAACGGCGGTGGCCTATGTCAATCGGCAGGGGGGGGACGAGAAGTGCTCCGCTAGCGAAGGAGGCGGCTCTGATTTGCAGTTGGGCGGAGGGCCGTCTTCTGCTGTTGTCGGCAGCTCACATTGCGGGAGCGCTAAACGTACAGACTTTCTCAGTCGCAATCGCTTGGATGCCGGCGAGTGGGAGCTCGCTGCAGCAGCCTTTCAACAGATTACGGATCGGTGGGGAATTCCGGTACTAGACCTCATGGCTCGGTTCTCCAATGCAAAAGTGCCCCGGTTTTTCAGCAGGGAGTTGGGGTCCGAGGGCATAGATGCTCTTCTTCAACCGTGGCCGGACGAGCTGCTTTATGTGTTTCCTCCGTGGCCAATGATCGGTCGGACGGTGGCCAGAATTTCTCATCATCCGGGGTAGGTGATTCTGATTGCTCCAGATTGGCCCAGGCGTCCCTGGTACGCGGATTTGATTCGTTGCCTGATCGACGACCCGTTCCATCTATTGCATCTGCCGGGTCTTCTGATGCAGGGTCCGGTGCTCGTGAAGGATCACGCTCCATTTCGGCTTACGGCCTGGCTGTTGAAAGGTCACGTCTGAGACGTAAGGGTTACCCGGAGGCCGTGATCATGACAATGTTACATGCCCGCAAGCGTTCTACTTCGACCGCATATGCTAGAGTCTGGAGAACTTTTGTTTCTTGGTGTTCCGCGGCAGGGATTAATCCGCATTCTGCCTCTCTGGGGACTATCTTGGCTTTTCTGCAACAAGGAATGGATAAGGAGTTGTCGTTGAGCACGCTAAAGGTTCAAGTAGCAGCTTTGGCGTGTTTTAGGGTGCGTTTGGGGAAGCATTCCTTAGCCTCTCATCCAGATGTGGTTCGTTTTCTCCGTGGAGTGGGCATATGAGGCGTCGGGTGCCGGTAGTACCAGCTTGTAATTTGAATTTGGTACTTAGGGCTTTACAGCGACCTCCGTTTGAGCCTTTGGGTAAGTCATCTCTGAAGGACATTACGTTGAAGACAGTGTTTTTGGTGGCTATGACTTCAGTGAGAAGAGTGTCTGAGATTCAGGCGCTGTCGTGCAGAGACCCTTTTCTCCTATTTTCGGAAGCGGGAGTATCGGTTAGGCCGGTACCATCCTTTGTTCCTAAAGTGGTCACGCGTTTTCATGTTAACCAGGAAGTGGTGTTGCCGTCTTGCAAGCGCGAGGATTATCCTGACAACTTTCGGGCTCTACGTTGCTTGGATGTTCGGAGGGCTCTAATGTTGGAGGCGACTAATTCTTTTCGGAAGTCAGACCATCTGTTTGTGCTGTTTGCGGGAGCTAAGAAGGGGAACATGGCCTCTAAGGCAACAATTGCTCGATGGCTTAAGGAGGCGATTGCATCAGCTTATCTTTAGATGGGAAAGTCTTCTCCTCTTCACATTAGAGTACTTTCCACGAGAGCTCAAGCAGCATCGTTTGCAGAGTTGCGTCTTGTACCGTTGGAAGACATTTGTAAAGCAGCAACTTGGTCGTCTCTTCATACTTTTGCGAAGCATTACCGGATTGATGTATAAGCGCGTCGGGAAGCGATTTTTCGGAGCGTCAGTTTTGACGGCCGGGGTTGTGCGGTCCCACCCTTGATGAGGATTGCTTTGGTACATCCCACAAGTCTCTGGATTGATCAGAGGACGCTATGGAAGGTAAAATTATGTCTGTCTTGATAATTTTCTTTCCAATAGTCCTTCAGATCAATCCAGAGGCCCTCCCTGGGATTCGTTTTCGTAACGGCGGCTATACTCAGTATGTTTCAGTCGGTTCTGTTCACGTTCACGTTCCAATCAAGATAGTTTATGTAAGTTGCAGTTACATGTTGTACTTTATGGCAGCTTGGAGAATTCTCCTAAATTATGCTGCTTTTGCAGAGGCAGGAGACTGGTTTATGGTTATACTTTAATGTCCTACAGCTTTGGTATCGTGTATACTGAAGAGAGGATGGCTGCACATGCTCAATAGAGCCAAACTTCTGTGTTCTCTCTAACCTGCTGGAGGAGGGGCATAACCCACAAGTCTCTGGATTGATCTGAAGGACTAATGGAAAGAAAATTATCAGGTAAGACAAATTTTACCTTGCTGTATTTCACTTTTTTGGTCCTCTGGCTGTGTAATTCTGTACAGCATAGGCTAAAAAAGATATTTGATCATTATGTGTGTTTGTCTTTTCAACACGTTGGGCACATTCACTACCAGTTCCTTTAAACTGTCCCATTTTGCATTGCATTGCCTTCCTCCAGCCTGCAAAGCCCCAGATAAAAACTCGGGGACCCTTTTACTAAGCTGCATTAAGCGCTAACACACACTTAATGCAGCAGAAAAAAAAATAGCCTAACACGGGAAGCACTAAAGTGTTCTATGTTAATTTTGGCATCTGCACACAGTAACTTTTTTTTTCCTTGGGGGGAGGGGAGGTGTCAGGAGCAGGGAATGGGTGTAAATATGCTAATCAGCTAGCATATGCACATCCATCACTTAAGATTCAGTAAGTGCTCCTGTGTTAACGTTTTTAAATGGCTTCGTGCTGATGCTAATGTTAATGCACAGCCATTAATAAAGCAAATACAAAAAGGCCCTCTTTGGTCAGGCTAGAAATTGGCTTAGTGCTTGGGAAAGGCTTGTGTAAAGACTTGCTAAGCCCATTTCTTAGTGCAGCTTAGTAAAAGGATCCCTTAGATTCTAAGCTTTCTGGGGACAGGAAAATACCTATTGCACCTGAATGTAACTTGCCTTGTGCTTCAACTGAAGGTATGAGCCGAATCCAAAAATGTTCTCCTTTTCCCTTCCCTTTGATTTTCATTTACTTTATTTTATAGTCTAGTGTGTGAAGTGTAGTTACTACCTCTGCTATACACTTGGACGTTATAGCGTGTAGCACATTAGATGTTAAACTGTTGGTGCTGTGTATTTTGTAGAAGTGGGGGTTTTCTCTTTCAAGAGTAGCAGGTCAGGCACCTCAAAAAAACATGGATGTTATAGTGAGTTTCAAACCAGGCGTTCTGTTTGATAAACGGGAAGAGTCTGAAACATCCTCTGAACTTTCCAAGACCACATTCTTGATTGGATAATACTCGTTTGCATAGACAATCAGGTTGTGATGTATTACCTGAACAAACAAGGAGGAACAGGTTCTTAACCACTTCTGTTGACGAGCAATCCAGATAGGGACTTGAGCAACTTCTTGAAACATTTCTGTAAGAGCTGTTTTACCTAGCCAGCAAACAGAATGCTGTGGCAGTCTCCTTCAGCCTCATAGACTATCTCTCAGCGTGCCTGTGGTTTGTCAAATATTCTAGCAGTGGAGGGCCCCAGCAATAGATCTGTTCGCTTCTCCTCAGAACTAAGCAAATAGGAACAACAAACATACTCTGAAATGTCTATATGCAAGTGCTAGGAGTCTAAGAAATAAGATGGGAGAGTTGGAATATATTGCACTAAATGAAAAATTGGATATATTAGGCATTACTGAGACCTGTTGGAAGGAGGATAACCAGTGGGACACTGTCATACCGGGGTACAAAGTATATCGTAGTGATAGGGTGGACCGGACTTGTGGAGAGGTATCATTGTATATTAACGAGAGCCTTGACTCAGGTAGATTACAAATTCAGCAGGACACAAGTCACACCTTTGAATCATTGTGGGTTGAAATTCCATGTATAAAAGGGAAAAAAACGGTGATAGGAGTGTACTACCGTCCGCCTCGCCAGGACGAGCAGGTAGACGCAGAAATGATAAAAGAAATCAGAGACGCGAACAAAATGGGAAATGTGATGATAATGGGTGACTTCAATTATCCAAATATAGACTGGGTAAATGTAACATCGGAACACGCTACAGAGGTACAATTCCTTGATGAAATCAAGGACAGCTTTATGGAGCAGCTGGTGCAGGAGCCGACGAGAGAAGGAAAAATTCTAGACTTGGTCCCTCGTCGCATGATCTGGTGAGGGACATTATGGTACTGGGGCCGCTTGATAACAGTGATCATAATATGATCAGTTTTGATATCGACCTTGAAGTAACTGTACACAGAAAGTCAAATACGTTAGCGTTTAACTTTAAAAAAGGAGACTATGATAAAATGAGGAGAACGTTAAAAAAAAAAAAAAACTTAGGGGAGCAACTGAGAGAGTAAAAACTGTACAACAGGCGTGGACGCTGTTCAAAAATACCATCCTGGAGGCTCAGTCCATACATATCCCGCGAGTTAGAAAAGAAAGACGGAAGTCCAAAAGACAGCCGGCCTGGTTGAAAAGTGAGGTGAAAAAAGCTATTAGGACTAAAAGAAACGCCTTCAGAAAATGGAAGAAGGAACCATCTGAAAATAACAAGAAGCAGCATAAGGAGTGTCAATGCAAATGCAAGGCGCAGATAAAGAAGGCCAAGAGGGATTATGAAAAAAAGATAGCATTAGAGGCAAAAAAACATATTAAAATTTTTTTTCAGTATATTAAAAGCAGGAAGCTGGCAAAAGAATCGGTTGGGCCACTGGATGACCGAGGGGTAAAAGGGGCGATCAAGGAAGACAAAGACGTGGAGAGGCTGAATGAATTCTTTGCTTCGGTCTTCACCGAGGAAGATTTGGGTGGTATACCGGTGTCGGAAATGGTATTTCAAGCGGA
This sequence comes from Microcaecilia unicolor, assembly GCF_901765095.1. Taxonomy (NCBI): domain Eukaryota; kingdom Metazoa; phylum Chordata; class Amphibia; order Gymnophiona; family Siphonopidae; genus Microcaecilia; species Microcaecilia unicolor. The sequence continues at coordinate 278,705,659 of NC_044036.1, forward strand.
CGAGTCGGAGAAACTTACTGACTTCACGGTAAACCTGGAGGACGTAATGGGGCAGTTCAGCAAACTGAAGAGTAGCAAATCTCCTGGACCGGATGGTATTCATCCTAGAGTACTAATAGAACTGAAAAATGAGCTTGCGGAGCTACTGCTAGTGATATGCAACTTATCCTTAAAATTGAGCGTGGAACCGGAAGATTGGAGGGTGGCCAATGTAACACTGATTTTTAAAAAAGGCTCCAGGGGAGATCCGGGAAATTATAGACCGGTGAGTCTGACGTCAGTACCGGGGAAAATGAGAGGCTATTATTAAAAACAAAATTACAGAGCACATCCGAGGACATGGATTACTGAGACCGAGTCAGCATTGCTTTTGTGTGGGGAAATCTTGCCTGACCAATTTACTTCAATTCTTTGAAGGAGTGAACAAACATGTGGACAAAGGGGAACCGGTTGATGTTGTGTATCTGGATTTCCAAAAGGTGTTTGACAAGGTACCTCATGAAAGGCTACAGAGGAAATTGGAGGGTCATGGGATAGGAGGAAATGTCCTATTGTGGATTAAAAGCTGGTTGAAGGATAGGAAACAGAGAGTGGGGTTAAATGGGCAGTATTCACAAGGGAGAAGGGTAGTTAGTGGGGTTCCTTAAGGGTCTGTGCTAGGACCGCTGCTTTTTAATCTCTATATATAAAAGGCAACACCAACGTTCTATGAAGCCTCCAGCCGGAAGTGTGAAGGGGGAGAGATATCCGGTTTCCCCATGAGTGTCTGCCCCGTCCTCGCTCTCTCTGTAACACAAACAGTGAAGGAAAACACAGCAAAGCACGAAATCAAATCGCTCTCTCTGTAACAGTGAAGGACTCAGAGGGGGGAGGGGAGAGAGGGCAGAAGCCCTCACTATCTCTGTAACACAAACACAGCAGGAAACTTAACACTGAAGACTTGGAGAAAATTGTTAAGGATTTGGGGTACTCCAAATCCCAGCATCTCCCTGAAGATAAGCCTAGGCCGGCTTCCAGACACGGACTGGCTAAATCCTGTTTTCGGGATGTGTGCCGATATTGCCCAGGTCGAACTTCTAGCTCCTTTCAGCGTCCCTGTTTCTAGTAAGGATCTTCCTTTCGCAATGAAAAGCGAGCTGTGGGAGCCCCCGGTCGATGGGGAGCTGCTCCTCGCAACTCACAATGATGAGGCGCTGGCCCAGTCTGGGGTGCAGCAGATGGGGGGGAGGGGGCGCCTTTCTCTGTTTCTCCCAGAGTGGGTCAAGGTAACTTCAAACCAGTGGGTACTAGACGTGCTGAAGGATGGATACAAACTGGAATTCAGTGCACCCGTCACAGACTTTTTTCTGGAGTCTCGATGTGGAACTCAGTCAAAGCGGGTAGCGGTTCTAGCCACGTTACAAGAACTTCTAAGGCTGGGAGCCATAGTGCCCATCTCTCCTCCCGAATTGCGCAAAGGCCACTATTCCATTTACTTTGTAGTACCAAAGAAAGGTGGTACCTTTCGCCCGGTTCTCGATTTAAGGGTCATGAACAAGTTTCTGCGAGTTCGTCATTTTCGCATGGAGACATTACGAGCCGTTATGTCAGCGATTCAGTCAGTAGAGTTCTTGACGGCACTAGACCTCAAAGAAGCTTACCTTCACATTCCAATTTGGCAACCGCATCAGAGGTTCCTCAGGTTTGCGATTTTAGGTCGTTACTTCCAGTTTCGAGCTCTCCCCTTTGGCCTGGCCATGGCGCCATGCACCTTTTCAAAGGTCATGGTGGTGGTGGCAGCCTTCTTGCGGAAGGAGGGAATTTGAGTTCATCCTTACCTCGACAACTGGTTGATTCAGGCCTCCTCTCCACAGGAGAGTCAGATTGCCACCTCCAGAGTGATCTCTCTTCTTAAGTCGTTGGGATGGATTATCAACGTGGACAAGAGTCAACTGTGTCCGACTCAGACCTTGGAATACCTGGGTGTACGTTTCGACACGAAGATAGGGAAGGTCTTCCTTCCCAATGGCCGGAGAGTAAAACTGGTGGCACAGGTGCACGCCTTGCTACAGATGCCTCGCCCCCGGGTTTGGGACTTTGTCCAAAAGTCCTGGGGTCTATGGCGGCTACCCTAGAAGTGGTGCCGTGAACGAGGGCTCACATGCGACCTCTGCAGTTTCTCCAATGTCTCTGGACTATCATCGCCATCTGCCCTGGACAGATGCGGCCAGGGGCAGCATGTCTTGGTGGATCTGCCTGACCACGTTGCAGAAGGGCATGCCGTTAGCCTCCCTGAATTGGGTGGTGGTCATGACAGATGCCAGTCTGGCTCATTGTCTGCACAGAGTGACTCAGGGGACTTGGACCCCTCTCAAGGTGGCGTGGTCCATAAATCGTTTGGAGTTGAGAGCGGTGGTGAATGCCTTGGCTGATTTTCAGGATCTCCTACAATGGAGACCTGTTCAGGTGTTGTCAGACAATTCGACAACGGTAGCTTACATCAATTGGCAAGGAGGGACTCGCAGCATATGTCTAGCGGTGGAGGCATCTTGTCTCATGGCGTGGGCGGAAACTCATGTTCTTTGCCTATCAGCGGCTCACATTGCAGGCCAGTCCAATGTCCAGGCGGATTTTCTCAGTCGAACTCTGTTGAATGCGGCGGAGTGGGTGCTTGCGGCGGCCGCATTCAGACTGATTTGTCGTCATTGGGGAACTCCAGTGATGGACCTCATGGCCAAGGTGCCCAGATTCTTTTCCCGGAAAAGATAGCCCGAGTCTGCAGGAATCGATGCCCTTCTGCAGCCGTGGCCAAAGCAGGGACTACTCTGTGTTTCCTCCTTGGCCTCTGATAGGAAGAGTTGTTCATCGCATCAGTCGTCATCGCGGGCTCGTGGTCCTGTTGGCTTCAGACTGGGCCCGGCTGTGGTATGCAGACCTTGTTCACTTACTGCTCGACACTCCACTGCAACTTCCGGTAACTCCGGATCTACTGTGCCAGTGCCCTGTTCAGATGGAAAATCCCTCCCGCTTTGCTCTTGCGGCCTGGCTATTGAAAGGAACCGATTGAGAAATAAAGGGTTTTCGGAACCTGTGATTACCATGCTTGTACAAGCACGGAAACGGTCCATTTCGTACGCTTATGCCCGTGTATGGAAAATCTTTTCTTCGTGGTGTGAGCAGAAGACCGGTTTTCCCTTTCTGGCTTCGATTTCAGTGATATTGGATTTCCTCCAGGAAGTCCTTCTAAGGGTCTCGCATATAACTCTCTGTGAGTGCAAATAGCAGCTCTAGCTTGCTTTCGGGGTCGAGTAGCCGGATTCTCCTTAGCAGCTCACCTGGACGTTCTTTACGAGGAGTCCTTCATCTGTGTCCGCCTCTTCGGCGGCCTTCTTGGCGGCTTAACCTGGTTCTCAGTGCATTGCAGGCGCCTCCCATTGAACCTTTACAAAAGGCAACGGATAAGGACCTTACGTGTAAAGCTGTCTTTGATGGCGATTTTGGTGGCAATTTCCTCAGCTCGGCGCATTCCGAACTGCAGGCCTTGTCTTCTAGAGATCCCTTTTTGCAGTTTTCAGATTCGGGGGTCTCGATTTGGACGGTTCCTAAGGGAGGAGTAGCCTAGTGGTTAGTGCAGTGGACTTTGATTCTAGGGAACTGAGTTCGATTCCCACTGCAGCTCCTTGTGACTCTGGGCAAGTCACTTAAGCCTCCATTGCTCCTGGTACAAAATAAGTACCTGAATATATGTAAACCACTTTGAATGTAGTTGCAAAAACCTCAGAAAGGCGGTATATCAAGTCCCATTTCCACTTTCTTCCAAAGGTTGTTTCAGAATTCCATCTCAGACTTCTCTCATCGTTTAGGAAAGAGGATTTTCCAAGAGAGTTTGCATCCTTTCAGCTGTTGGATGTCCGAAGGGTGCTTTTGCGTTACCTTCAGGGCACCAATGATTTTCGGAAATCAGACCGCCTCTTTGCCCTTTCGGGGCCGCGGAAAGGTGAGGCGGCCTCCAAAGCCTCTATAGTGCGATGGATTAAGGAGGTTATTGCGTCAGCTTATTTGTCACAAGGTCAAGAGCCACTCTTGGCTCTACGAGTTCATTCTACTCGAGCACAGGCGACGGCCTGGGTGGAAACCTCTACTCTTCATGTGGATGAAATTTGTCGAGCAGCTACTTGGGCGTCTCGGCATATTCTTGTTAAACACTATCGCTTGGATGTCGCCTCCACTTAAGATGCGAGTTTCGGGGCTCAGGTCTTGGTGCAGGGGATGTCGGCTTCCCGCCCTTATTAGGGTAGGCTTTGGTACATCCCACCAGTTCCTGGATTCGTCTGCTGTTTGTGACAAGGAAGGTAAAATTAGGTCTTACCTGATAATTTTCTTTCCTTTAGCAACAGCAGATGAATCCAGTATCCCTCCCGGTAGCTGACTATATTTTTTCCCGCTTCTCTCTTTTTTTTTTTTTTTTCTCTAATGCAGATTCAGTGAGAGATGAAAAATAAATAAAAAGAAGAATAGATTTTGTTGCAGCTTCGGTTCCATAGTTAGCTTTTCTAGTTGGTTCTTTTTTATTATAGTGAGGATGGGTTTTACGTTAACGTTATTGAGTTGATTTGCCTACTTCTACTACTTTCAAAAAACATATACTAACTGATAGAGGGGCTGGCCGTCTGCTTTACTCCCAAGAGTTCTGTTATCTCTATCTCCACCTGCTGGTAGATGGACACAACCCACCAGTTCCTGGATTCATCTGCTGTTGCTAAAGGAAAGAAAATTATCAGGTAAGACCTAATTTTACCATAATTTCATGTTGTCAGTCAGCTTGTACTGGGTAACTAAGTGGAATAAGATGCCAAAATAAATAACATTTTATTTAAATGTCTGGTTGTTCGGGTTTAAAATAAATATATTCAGCAGATTTTCTGATTGTGTACAAGTATGCTCTGCTTTGCTAGTACTGTGCTATGATTGACCTAATCACAGTAGCATTTTATCATTTAATTTCTTGACCAAGCAGCATGAACTTGAGATTTTGGTGGGAAAAAGAAGTTGTCCCTTTCTGGTTGTAATTTCAGGATCATACTGCCATACTATACAGTTGACAGGTATACCCTTTCTCTCCCACTATTTGCATAAATTTCTTGTGTGCAGAATTCTATTTTCAGATTGTAGTTTCCCTACTGTATTGAGGACTCATTGGGAGGAGTTAATGATTGAATTTTTTTCTCTTACAGTTATGGCTGATTGTCCTCACACAATTGGTGTCGAGTTCGGTACAAGAATAATTGAAGTTAGTGGACAAAAAATTAAACTGCAAATCTGGGACACAGCAGGACAAGAGAGGTTTAGGGCAGTAACACGAAGCTACTACAGAGGAGCTGCAGGAGCACTTATGGTGTATGATATAACTAGGTGAGATGGAATGCTAGCTAATTGTGTTTAGAAATGTTTTTCTTCTAACAAAATTGATCACATTCTGAGAACTCTTAACCAATGCAAGATAATATAATTCTGTATACATAGCAATTCCCATGCAGTATGCCCCATTATATGTGCCTGGTTCATGCAAATATTGTGTGGTTTATGCAAATATTGCTGTGTATGATGGTGTCTTTTATGCACACGGTAGGATAATTGAGAGAGAGTTACATAACAATCCACTGATATATCAATCCACAGAGCCCGTCAACACAGGAAACCAAAAGCAAGCTGGAAATAGTGAGTTTTGAGCAAAACTTTAAACTTGGGTAAAGAAAGTTCAGAAGATAGCTGGGAGATTGTTCTATAATTTTGGAGCTAGGAAAAAGTAGGCTGAATTCCTGGTCGTCTCATAATTTTGCAGTTTTAAGTGAAGGCAGGGTTAAATGATAAGCATCTAATGAGCAAAGAGCACGACAAGGGGTGTTGTATGGGATAGTGAGAGAAGAAAGAAAGCAAAAAGAACCCATGTAAAGAACCTTGTCTGCATTGATGAGAATCTTAAACCAAGCCTGGAATTTTATTGGTAGTTGATGGAGCTGCATGAATAGAGGAGTCATAGTTGAATTTTTTTATCTTTACACAAAAGGCGAACTGAAGAATTTGTAGATGCTGTATTTGAAGGGAGGAAATACCACAGTAAACTTTATTTGCAGTAATGCAGTTAGGAAATGATGAAATCATGAACTAAAAATGTGTAAAAGGCTGAAAATAGAAGACATTTCTGATACAAGAAAAGCAATGAAGCCAGAAATAACCAGTTTAAGTACCTGGTTAATCTGGTAGTCAAACGAGAGATGGGAGTTATTTCCAAGGTAGTGGGATGATTCTACTGTTGAAATTGTAATATTGAAAAGTATTGGAAGAAAAGGTTGAGAAAGGAGTCTAAAAAGCAGTGATTTTAGATAGATTTAGAACAAATTTGGTGAGTAGCAAGCCAATCTGAAAGAGCTGTTAAGGCATGACTGAAAGAATGATAGACCAGGGACAGCTAGAGATGTTGGATAAAAAATCAAATGAATATAATCAGAGTAAAAGGAAAACCTAATATTGAAATCATGGATCAATGTGGCAAGTGGGCTTAAAAAAATATTAAAAAAAGAGGTGAGCGAATGGAATCTTGAGGGGACCCCGCACGAAGGAGGCATATCAGCTGAAGTAGATGTAGAAGTGAGAACAGAGGTCAGAAACAAACCCATCGATAGACCAATATCCCTAAGGTGGATCAGAAGCAAGTCATGGTCAATGAGGTTGAATGCTGCCGAGTGATCCAGTGACAACAGAAAAATGATGTTTCCATATCATCATGCTGATCAATCCATAGACTGGTGGGTTGTGTCCATCTACCAGCAGGTGGAGATAGAGAGCAATCCTTTTGCCTCCCTATATGTGGTCATGTGCTGCCGGAAACTCCCCAGTATGTTCTCTATCTCAGCAGGTGGTGGTCACACACAGCAGCAGCTCTGGCTAGGCCTCCAAGCCTAATTTTTAGGTTTTGTTGAGTGCCTGGGGTTGAGGGCTCTTCTTGAGCAAGTGCAAACCTGGTGGCGCCAGGTCCCTCCTTTTCTCCCCCCTCCCGCTGGCTCCGTTTAAAAAAAAAAAATTTTGGACGTCCTTAAGGGCGTTTATTTCGACGTTTATTTAAACGTTTATTGCAGCTACTCACTGGGACACCAGGTCGTTACAGCTCGGAGCGAGAAGCAGGTAATTTTTACCTTTTTATAGCGGGCAGGGGGTTCCCCGATTGATCTCCACGTGGCCTATGGCGTCGGAGGGCGAGGGCGCGAAGAATTGCTCCCCGGACCGCGTGTGCGCTTCTAGCGGGGATACGGGGGTTTTAAAGTCTGATTCGCCCTTGTTGGGTGTCAGTTTGGAGGCCGGTCAATGTCCCGGGTCTTCCTCCAGCGCGGCGGTTTTTCCCGCCATAAACGCCCATCCCCCGCTGCTCGCCTCCGCCATCTTGGCCGGCCACTCTGCTCGGACAGCTTCTTCTTGGGCCGCCCTTGAGCTGGGAGACGTTCATGCCATGGCCGCCCTTGATTTGGGCGACGGCAAAAAAGCGGCTAAAGTTAAGCGCCGTTCTTCCCGCGCGGCTCCTTCGCGGAGTGTCGCGCCGGACGCCATCTTGGATGCGCAGCAGGTTGCTCCCCCGCTCTTGCGAGCGCCGGTTGAGGGTGCGTCTAGGGCTGTGGCCCAGGCTGCTGAAATACACAGTCTGGGGGGTTTCTCCCCCGAGTTTATTTTGCTGCTGCATCAGGCCTTCCTTATGCAAAACGCTGCCCCTTCTCCCTTGTCCGATAACGGGGTTGAGGCCCCCGGAAGTAAACGCCCTCGGGTGGATTCCCAGGCCTTAGAGGACGCTGTTTCCTCTGATGTAGATGAGGGCAGCGTATCTGAGTTCTCCCAACGGTCCTTTGGGGATTCCTTGGAGGAGACTGATTCCCGCTCGGATGGAGCGGATGACCCCTCTGCAGCGCGGATCTTTCGCTCAGAGGATTTGCCCAACCTGTTACTGCAGGCCATGTGCATTTTGAAGATTTCCTCGCCAGAGGAAGTCTCTCCCTCAGCCCCTGTTGGCTCTGCCATTATGCTGGGGACGAAGCGCCCGCCTAGAACCTTCCACGTGCATGATGCCATGCACACCTTAATTTCGGCTCAATGGGATGTCCCGGAAGCAAGCCTCAAAGTGGCTAGGGCTATGTCCCGCCTCTATCCTTTGCCTGAAAGTGAACGTGAGGCCTTTATTTGGCCTACCGTGGATTCTTTAATCACTGCGGTGACTAAGAAAACAGCGTTGCCGGTGGAAGGTGGCACGGCCCTAAAGGACGCCCAAGACAGAAGATTGGAAGCGGCTTTAAGGTCGTCCTTCGAGGCGGCTGCCTTAAGTGTGCAGGCCTCAGTTTGCGGCTCCTATGTGGCCAGAGCGTGCCTGACGATGGTGCAGCGGGCTTCCCCCTCGGATCCTTCCTTGAGGGCTGACTGGCCGGCCCTGGAATCGGGCTTGGCTTATTTGGCAGACTTACTGTATGATGTCTTGAGAGCCTCGGCTAAAGGTATGGCTCAGACAGTCTCTGCGCGGCGCTGGCTTTGGCTGAAACATTGGTCTGCGGACCACGCCTCTAAGTCCCGCCTGGCTAAGTTGCCTTTTAAAGGCAAGCTGCTCTTTGGGGTCGAGCTGGACAAAATCGTGACCGATCTCGGCACGTCTAAGGGCAAGAGGTTACCAGAGGTCAGGGCTCGGGCCAGTGCTCGCCCCGGTATCTCCAGAGGACGGTTTCAGGAAGCCCGTCGGTACCGCCCGGGCAAGTCGGGCTCCTCTGCCCCCTCTTCCTTCAAAAGGAACTTCTCCCCCAAGCAGCATTCCTTTCGCAGAGACCGCCGTCCCGGAGGTACGCCCTCTGGTCCTCCCCCAGGGTCTCGTACCCAATGACGGGGTCCTGGTCCATGGCCCAGTGCAGATTGGAGGACGCCAGTCCTCGTTTCTGGGCAAGTGGACCAAAGTAACTTCAGACGCTTGGGTGCTGGAAGTCATCAGAGACGGCTACAAGTTAGAGTTCTGCCGACCCTTAAGAGACGGGTTTGTACTCTCTCCCTGCAAGTCTCCGGTCAAAGCTGTGGCAGTGCAGCAGACCTTGGACAACCTGATCCGCCTGGGTGCGGTCGTTCCAGTGCCAGAAAATCAGATTGGCAAGGGACGTTACTCCATTTACTTTGTGGTACCAAAGAAAGGAGGTTCTGTCCGGCCTATCCTCGACCTCAAAGGGGTCAGTCGGGCCTTGAAAGTGCGGCACTTTCGCATGGAGACTCTCCGCTCTGTTATAGCGGCAGTGAAGGCAGGAGAGTTCTTGGCTTCCTTGGACATCAAGGAAGCGTACCTGCATATTCCCATCTGGCCTCCTCATCAACGCTTTCTGCGTTTTGCAGTCCTTTCGGGTTGGCTACTGCTCCGCGGACCTTCTCCAAAGCAATGGTGGTCATCGCGGCCTTCCTGCGAAAGGAATGAGTACAAGTCCATCCTTATCTGGACGACTGGTTGATCCGAGCCCCCTCTTATGCAGAGTGCGGCAAAGCTGTGGACCGGGTGGTTGCTCTTTTGAGCTCCCTGGGGTGGATCATCAACTGGGAGAAGAGCCAGCTGCGCCCGACTCAGTCCCTGGAGTATCTGGGAGTTCGATTCGACACCCAAGTGGGCAGAGTGTTCCTGCCAGACAATCGGATTGTCAAGCTTCAGGCTCAGGTGAACCAGTTCCTAGTAGCCTCTCCTCTTCGGGCTTGGGACTATGTGCAGCTGTTGGGCTCTATGACGGCTACGATGGAAGTAGTGCCCTGGGCCAGGGCTCATATGAGACCACTACAACACTCTCTGCTGCAGCGCTGGACTCCGATGTCGGAGGATTATGCTGTGCGCCTTCCCTTGGACCCAGCAGTGCACAAGGCGCTGAGCTGGTGGATGCAGACAGACAAGTTGTCTGCAGGAATGCCTCTGGTGACCCCGGAGTGGATTGTCGTCACGACGGACGCCTCTTTGTCGGGCTGGGGAGCCCACTGCTTGGGAAGGACAGCGCAGGGGCTCTGGTCTCCTGCAGAGGCAAAGTGGTCTATCAACCTCCTGGAACTCAGAGCCATTCGGTTGGCGCTTTTGGAGTTCATCCCGGTACGGGCGTTGAAGCCAGTACGGGTCCTGTCGGACAATGCCACGGCTGTGGCCTATGTCAACCGCCAGGGAGGTACCAAGAGCGCCCCTCCAGCCAAGGAGGCCATGAATCTATGCCAGTGGGCGGAAGCGAACCTGGAACAGTTGTCAGCGGCCCACATTGCCGGAATCATGAATGTCAAGGCGGACTTTCTCAGTCGCCATACCTTGGAGCCCGGAGAGTGGCAGCTATCTGCTCAGGCATTCTTGGACATCACGAAGCGCTGGGGCCAGCCGAGCCTAGATCTGATGGCGTCATCGGCCAATTGCCAAGTGCCGCGCTTTTTCAGCAGAGGACGGGACCCTCGATCCCTGGGAGTAGATGCTCTTCTCCAACAGTGGCCGACACAAGAGCTTCTCTATGTGTTCCCGCCCTGGCCCATGTTGGGCAGGGTGCTAGACCGGGTGGCAAAGCATCCGGGCCGGATAATCCTGGTGGGTCCGGACTGGCCCAGACGTCCCTGGTTTGCGGACTTGATCAGGCTCTCAGTCGACGATCCTCTGCGGCTGCCAGTGGAGCAGGGCCTGTTACATCAGGGTCCCGTGGTGATGGAGGATCCCTCCCCCTTTGGTCTTATGGCCTGGCTATTGAGCGGCAGCATCTGAGAAAGAAGGGCTTCTCAGACAAGGTCATCGCCACTATGCTGAGAGCGAGGAAGCGCTCTACTTCTACTGCTTACGCCAGGGTTTGGCGTACCTTTGCAGCGTGGTGTGAAGCAGGCTCACTTTCTCCCTTCACTGCTCCAATTTCTTCAGTGTTGGCATTCCTGCAAGAAGGTCTGGAGAAAGGCCTGTCGCTCAGTTCCCTTAAAGTCCAGGTAGCGGCTCTGGCTTGCTTCAGGGGCCGCCTGAAGGGTGCTTCCCTGGCTTCGCAGCCAGATGTGGTGCGCTTTCTCAAGGGAGTTAATCACCTGCGCCCTCCTCTGCACTCAGTGGTGCCTGCGTGGAATCTCAACCTGGTGCTAAGAGCCTTGCAGAAGCTGCCTTTTGAACCCTTGTCGAGGGCATCTCTGAAAGACCTGACGTTGAAAGCAGTCTTTTTGGTGGCTATCACTTCAGCCAGAAGAGTTTCCGAGCTCCAGACGCTCTCATGTAGAGAGCCTTTTCTGCAGGTCAGTGAGGCAGGAGTGACTATTCGCACAGTGCCTTCCTTCCTGCCCAAGATTGTTTCTCGCTTCCATTTGAATCAGCAGCTTTGTCTCCCTTCCTTTCGTAGGGAGGACTACCCAGAGGAATACTCTGCTCTCAAATATCTGGATGTGAGACGAGTCATCATCAGATACTTGGAAGTGACCAATGATTTCCGGAAATCGGATCATCTGTTTGTCCTGTTTGCAGGTCCTCGTAAGGGTCTGCAGGCTGCTAAGCCTACATTGGCAAGATGGGTCAAGGAAACCATTGTAGCGGCTTATGTGGCCGCGGGGAAGGTGCCGCCTATCCAGCTGAAGGCTCACTCCACTAGAGCTCAGGCGGCCTCGATGGCAGAGGCCGGGTCCGTCTCCTTGGAAGAGATTTGCAAGGCGGCAACTTGAGCATCGGCCCATACCTTCTCTAGGCATTACCGCTTGACTGTGGCTGCTCGGGCGGAGGCCTGGTTTGGAGCTTCAGTGTTGCGGTCAGGGATTTCAATGTCCCGCCCTGGGTGAGTACTGCTTCGGTACATCCCACCAGTCTATGGATTGATCAGCATGATGATATGGAAGGTAAAATTATGTATCATACCTGATAATTTTCTTTCCATTTATCATAGCTGATCAATCCATAGCCCCTCCCAGATATCTGTACTGTTTTTATTCTGGTTGCATTTCAGGTTCAAGTTTAGTCTTCAGTTCCTGTTCAGGAGGACTTCGTGTTCAAGTTTTTCAATGAATTCTTCAAGAGTTGAGACGAATTTGTGTTACAGTGAGCTGCTGCATTCCTCTCCCCTCCATTTTACGGGGTTGGATTGAGACTTAAATTCTGCCGGCGCTCCCTCCCGCTTCGTGCGGCTGTAGGGCAGCTTTGTACCCCTCCCGCTTCGGCGGTGTTAGGGTCAGTCAGCTCCTCCCGCGGTTGCGGTTGCAGGATAAGCCAGATCCCCCTGCATCGGCGGGTGTGGTGTCCTTCCCCCGCTCCGCGGGGATGAGCTGGACGGATTCCCCTCCCCCACTTGTGTGGGGATGAACTGGGTTAATTCCCCTCCCCCGTTTCAGCGGTGGTGAGCTGGGCAGAGTGTCCCTTTGTGGGTGTAATTCTCTAAGTGCTGAGTCCTGCGGATGGAGCTTGGATATCGACATACTGAGGAGTTTCCGGCAGCACATGACCACATATAGGGAGGCAAAAGGATTGCTCTCTATCTCCACCTGCTGGTAGATGGACACAACCCACCAGTCTATGGATTGATCAGCTATGATTAATGGAAAGAAAATTATCAGGTATGATACATAATTTTACCTTCCTGAATCCGGATATGAATAAAGTCAGCTAATAAGTGTTGCAATAGTTGTTTCGATACTATGATTATTCCTGAAACTTGTCTGATGAGGATGAAGAACCGATAACTCATTTATGTGATTAATTGTTCAAAAACTATTTTTCTCAGAGGACAAGCAGGGCATTACTTACAAGTGGGTATTGCGGTGCTGCGTTGCCCAGTCCGCTTTATAACAAACCATAAGAACTTTTGTGGAGCACGAGAGACGCTGCACCTCACATGCGAGGGTATCTTCCCACCCGCCTCCTGAGCTGATACCCCAGTCTTTTCCCAGTGTCAGCCCTCAATGAGCATATCTGGGTCTTGCTCCCTGAGCTGCTGGATGGCATCTTAGCAGCGCTGTGCATCGGTGTCGGGAGTGTTTGTGCCTACTGTCCATCCTGCTGTGGGCCTGCTGGCTCTTTCATTCTCTTCTTTTGTAAAGGAAATGGCTGAGGCCATATATAGTACACAGTTTTTTGTATATCTTCCTGTGCTTCTCTGCCCCTGTGTGTGTAGTTGTCTACCTGGGTTGCACACTTGTACCCAAACCTTTTACTGGTTGATGTCGGTGAATGTTATTTTGGACCCTCTGGACATATTAGATGCTGTACCATTGAATTTCTTAGCCTACATATTTACAACTACCATCGGTTGCTTAGAAATCCTGTTGCACAGTCTATTTTGCAACCATCTGTTAGAGAGATTTGAGGGCTGTAACACTCCTTATACTAGTGACAACATCAGAAATCCATATTTCTGCATCTGTCTGCTCCTTGGTGAGCACAGTCTACTAGTTTGGACTGATTGCAGGATGAAAAGGAATAATAATTAGTATGTGATGAGCTTGTGTGTGCTCCCTCAGTATACGTATGGGTCCAAGCAGTACAGTAAAAAAAAAAAAAAAAAAAAATGGATCCTGTGAACCTCATACGATAGAGAGGCGGAAGAATCTGTTTCGTGGGCTTGTGGTAATGGTGTCTTAGATAACATAGCTATCCATTAACATAAATAGAAGCTACAACTTAGAACATTGAGGAACATTTAACAGCTGAAGGAGTGATTTATTGGTTGTGTTGCTGGAGGTTTTAGATTGTGAGCCCATTAAGGACAGAAAAGTACCTGTAAAAAATAGTGTATGTAAACCAGTTTGTATCTACAGAAAGGTGGTTTATCAAGTATGGATAAACATTAATATAAATATAGCTGAAAAATGTCTCCCAATTTAAATGGGTTTATGTTGAAGTAGAATTGTCAGTTGACACAATCTGATAAATCTAGTGGGCTGATGTTTTTAGCTGCATTTCATTCATATATTGGTATTGACAGATGCATTTTGTTTAATCTGTATTTCCATTATGTTACTTCCCACTGTTCCAGGACATGTGGGTAGCCATGTCCTTCGACCAGCAGGGCCCCCTCCTGCCTAAGGGACCCACCACCTTCAGCTGCCTGCACAGGAGCCTCATGTTCTGCAGAAAATAAAATGGCCACTGTTCCTAACACTGAACCAGAGACCCGGAGCTGGAAGAATGCAGCCGCAGTGACGGTCCGCCCTATGGGTGCAATCTCCAAATCACCCCTTCCACTCGGAGTAACCGGCCTGCACATCGTGCAGCGGCCTGAGGAGAAACGCTGTCCCCTGCAAGAGGAGTAACATTTTACGCCCTTGGTGGGTGCAGCCATATCCTGCAACTACCACTGCACGGGAAAAAACATGCAAAACTGCGCTACATACCCGCTCCCGCCAGTCCAGATCTGTATTCTCCCAAAAAGTTTTTTTTTTTTTTAAAGCGGAGCACAGCACCTTTTATTTTATTTTTTTTAACCAGAGTGCTGTACCAACAAAGATGTCCAGAGGCCCAACACACACCAGGGAAGACTCACCGCACCGGGTCCATGCTCCAAGGGTCACAGCCACCCCCTGCAACGGTAGAGCAGAGCAGGAGGGAAAGCACGACTGGGACCTAGCACCACTCGGTATGTCAGCCAGCTGCTCGCTATTCTCAACTGGTAACCAGTTGACCAACGAGACAGGGCCTCAGAACCAGAGACGGCGATAGTCTGTCTAGCCACCTGCTGGATATAGGAGATACCAGGAACTGGACTGTAGCAGGGAGCTGTGTAGTGGTGCTCAGTTCTGTATTCTGTCTCCACCTGCTGGTTGATGGACATGACTGCCCACACATCCTGGAATAGTGTGAAGAATTGATGGAAAGAAAAGTATCAGGTAAGACCTAGTTTCTCCATTGTTACCTAAAATATATTTTTTCCTTTTACTTCAGGAGAAGCACATACAACCATTTAAGCAGCTGGTTGACAGATGCAAGGAACCTTACCAATCCCAATACTGTAAGCTGTTTGAAATTTTTTTTTTTAAGATTCTGCACTGTCATTAAACAATCAATAATGTTCTGTATGTATATTTAAAACTTTTTGCAGTCTGCTTTAGTCTGTTAGATAGTTGATTAGAGTTAACACTCATGTGTGATCATTGCATACACCAAATGGTAGCCCACTTTCCCAGTAATATATCCCTCTCATCCTGCACAAATTCCAAATTAGGCCCACTACAGTGATTCTCATAGCATATTTTTGTCTTCATAGTAACTTTTTTTTTTTTTTTTTTTCTCAAGAGGCCTGTGCAAGCTTCAGATGTTTCCATATTTCACACTTTTATTTGCTAGCTGTACTTGCTGTACACCACCTTGTACTACATATAGGTAAAAATCTAAGCAATTTATAATCTGAATAAATAGGGAAAGGTGGGAGTAGAGATGAAAGGTGACTTGTGATAGTGACAAAATTGTAAGGGAATAGGGGTTAGGTTGGAAATTGAATTAATCTAAGACACAAGAAGAGGTTAGGCTGTGTAAAAGATCTGTGGTGAAGTCACATCAGGACAACTATGGACGTAGCCATTATGTATTATATTAATTTGAGGTACTATTACATGGGAAGGCATGACTACAATAGTGAATGTTAAGCAATGTTTTAAATGTCTTCAATGAAAGTTCTATCTGAAAATCCAGTGGCAGAGTGTTATATAATATAAGGGCTGTCACACTAAAACAAGTAGTCCTGACCAGATTAGAGAGAATCTGCAAGTGAGTTGGAACCACAAGCTGATACTGATGCATAGAACAGAGGGGCCTTGAAATGGGTGTAGGGTATATGAGAAAACTAAATAAGAAGATTCCCAGAGTGAAGTTTCTGATGGGCAAGAGTTAAGAACCAATATTAAACTTTGAGACATTTTCAAGTTATGGTTCTGATGATTTGGGAATGAGTACCTAGTTGTCACCTTTCTGTTTGTGGCAGGAAGGAAACCCTCCTATTTGTTCTCGCTTAAATGGAAGAGATTTAGGCATAAGCATTGCTATACTGTGACAGACCGAAGGTCATTCAAGGCCAGTATACTGTTTCTAACAGTGGCCAATCCAGGTCACAAATCCTGGCAAGATCCCGGAACAGCAAAACAGATTTTATGCTGCTTATCCCAGAATATGCAGTGGATTTTCTCAAGTCTATCTTAATAATGGCTTATGGACTTTTCTTGTAGGAAATTATCCAAACCTTTTTAAACCCTGCTAAGCTAACTGCTTTTACCACATTCTCTGGCAATGAATTCTAGAGTTTAATTACTTGTTGAGTGAAGAAATATTTTCTTCGATTCATTTTAATTTTACTACTTAGTAGCTTTGCATGCCCCCTAGTCATAGTATTTTTGGAAAGAGTAAACAGCGATTTCGGGTCTACCTGTTCCACTCCACTCAGTATTTTATAAACCTCTTTTCTTTGTCATCACCAGCAGATGAATCCATTAATTGATGGGTTGTATCTGCCTACCAGCAGGTGGAGATAGAGAACACTGAAAGACCATAGTGCCTCTAGGATGGCTAGCCCCTAGCCCCAACTGCCTTCAGTATTTCTCTATCTCCCAGCAGGTGTGGACGTAGCTTGATCAGCTCCTGGATTTCAGACTGCCTAGGGTGGCTCCTGTGCTTGCCAGTTGAGCAGGGGTGTTGTGGCTGGTGGTGCCCACTTTAAAGGCATATAGGTTCACCCTTTCCCCTGCCTTACCCATTCCCCTCGCCTTCCGGAGTCCCTCTGTTGCTGCCTGCCTCCAACTTTCCTCACGGCGTTAAAAAAAAAAAAAAAAAGCGCGCTTTTACTGCGTGGCTGTTCCTGGTTCTGTGCAGCTTGACTGGAGCTCGTTGACTCGGTCTTCTGAGGTGAGAGTGGTGCCCAGCTCCTCCGGGGAGGTCCCATGGACGCCGTTCCGATCGGGGTAAGTTTTGGCGCGAAGCCGCCATTTTATTGCTATATTGTGAAAAAAAACGGACGATGACTTTTGAAGGAGTTAAGCGTTGCTCCCATTGTGGTAAACGCAGATCAGCAGCGGGGCTGTGTAAAATGTGCTCCTTAGACGCTCACTCTAGTTTGCGCATGCCGAGCGATGTTTCTTCCTGCTCGATGGAGCTGGCAGCGGGCGCCATTTTGGAAGCGCCACATGCCTCAACCCTTGCGGTTGTGGAGGAGTCTGAGTGCAGGGGACGCCTCGTTTAGAGGCTGCCAGAGAAGCTCCTACATCCGTTTCTCCTAATTCGGAGGCGGAGGGTCAGGGTGAGTTTTTCTCCTCTGAGTTTGTGCTTTTAATGCATAAGGCTTTTATGCTGAAAAGAGCTCTGCCGCAGGTGTCTGACACTGCGTTGCCTCCTGGCTTCCCTCCTGGTGTTGATGCCCCAGGGATGACGTCAGAGGTTTCCTCCCCCGAGCGTTGGAAACACACTAAACATAGATGGGTAAATTCCATCCAAGAGCTTATTTCTGCTCAATGGTCTGACCCTGATGGGCCTTTGAAAGTGGCCAGGGCTATGGGTCAGCTTTACCCTCTGCGTGAGGAGCACTTGGCCCCTTTGGGGATGCCTAAAGTGGATGCATTGGTCACGGCAGTGACAAAAAAGACCACCCTCCCAGTAGAGGGAGGAGTCACTTTGAAAGACATGCAGGACTGGCGGCTTGAGTCCGCGCTGAAGCGGTCCTTTGAAATTGCGGGCCTTGCCTTGAGGGCATCTATTTGCAGTTCCTATGCAGCCCGGGCATGTCTTTCCTGGTTACAGCAGGCGGTGGAACAGCCTGCCAATGGTGCGGGCCCCCTTTCTGAGTTTGCCCCGTGGATGGAGTCGGCACTGTCATTTTTGGCTGACGCCCTGTATGATCTTGTCAGAGCTTCGGCTAAACAGATGTCTGTGGCGGTGTCCACCCGCCGCCTTCTTTGGCTGCGGCATTGGGCGGCTGACATGGCTTCTAAGCAAAGACAGAGAAATTGGAGAAGATTGTGAAAGACCTGGGGGAATCTAAACCCCAAGAGGTTACCTGAGGATAGACCGAGGCCTTCTTCCAAGGGTTCTGTGTTTCCCTCCTCTTCCAGACCTCGCTTCTGTGAAGCTGGAAGGTATCACCCGGGGCGCTCTGCTGGGGTTTCTCAAGGTGCCCGTTTTCAGCAGAGGAACTCCTTTCGCTCGGACAAACGTTCCGTAGGGGCCGGTTGAAGGCCAAGATTTCAGGGGCGTCCTCCACAATGATGGGACGCCGGTCCACTCCTCCTTGCCTGCTATAGGAGGACGTCTTTCCCTCTTTCTAGAGGAGTGGACCAAGATTACCTCAGATCAGTGGGTCCTGGACCTGATCAGAGAAGGTAACTGACTGGAACTCGGTGCCCCGGTGAGAGATGTGTTTGTGGAGTCCCGATGCGGCACTGCTGTAAAACGGACAGCGGTAGAAGAGACCTTACAAGTCTTGCTGCACCTCGGAGCGGTGATCCCGGTGCCTCCCGCCGAACGTGCTGCAGCCGCTATTCCATTTATTTTGTTGTGCCTCGAAAAGGCGGGTCTTTCAGACCGATCCTCGACTTACGAAGAGTCAACGAGGCCCTCAGAGTACAACATTTTCGCATGGAAACCCTGTGCTCCGTCATTGCGGCGGTTCAGCCAGGAGAGTTTCTCACGTCTCTGGACCTAAAAGAAGTATATTCCTATCTGGCCTCCACACCAGCGGTTTCTCCGCTTTGCGGTGTTGGGAAAGCATTTCCAGTTTCAGGCCTTGCCTTTCAGCCTAGCCACAGCTCCCCGTACCTTTTCCAAGGTAATGGTGGTAGTAGCTGCCTGTCTCAGGCAAGAGGGTATCAGAGTTCACTCTTATCTCGACGACTGGCTCATCAGAGCGGACTCAGCAACCGAGAGTCGTCTTGCCACAGCCAAAGTGGTGGCAATCCTGCAGCCGCTAGGCTGGGTGGTCAATATACCCAAAAGTCACCTGACCCCCTCTCAGTCTCTTGAATATTTGGGGATCGGGGTTGGTCTTTCTCCCCGATCAAAGGCAGTGCAAGCTTCAGAATCAGGTCTGTCTGCTCCTGCGGATGCCTCGCCCGCGAGTTTGGGACTTTGTCCAGCTGCTGGGGTCGATGACGGCCATCTTGGAGGTGGTGCCTTGGGCGAGAGCTCATATGAGGCATCTGCAGATTGCCCTGCTTCAACAATGGTCTCCGATTTCCCAGGAATATCAACGCAGACTAACGTTGCTCCCAGCGGCCCGGCTCAGTTTGGAGTGGTGGCTATCTGACAGGATGCTGCGCCAAGGAATGCCTCTCGCGCTTCCTTCCTGGTGCCTGGTGATAACAGATGCCAGCCTTCTAGGATGGGGAGCCCATTGCCAAGGAAGCTATGCTCAGGGTCTGTGGACACCCATGGAAGCGGGGTGGTCCATCAATCGCTTGGAACTGAGAGCGATATTCCAGGTTCTTATGGCCTTTCAAAACACTCTGAAGGGGCTTGCTGTCCGGGTTTTGTCAGACAACACAACAGCAGTGGCATACATAAATCGTCAGGGCGGCACTCAGTGCAGGGCCCTGGCCGCGGAGGCTGCTCAGATTTGCCACTGGGCCGAGCTCCACCTGCAGCTTCTGTCAGCAGCTCACATAGCAGGTCAGTGCAACGTGCAAGCCGATTTTCTCAGCAGGTATCAAATCGACCCGGCGGAATGGGAAGTGACAGAAGAAGTTTTTCTTCAGATTTGTGCCAAATGGGGGACACCCGGAATGGATCTAATGGTGTCAAGTGCAAATGCCAAAGTACCTCGCTTTTTCTGCAGAAGGAGAGATCCTCACTCGGCAGGGTTGGATGCTCTGGCTCAACCCTGACCCTCGGGCCTCCTGTATGTGTTCCCTCCTTGGCCCTTGATAGGACGAGTCCTACTGTGGATTCGACAGCACCGAGGTCTGGTGATTCTCATAGCTCCAGATTGGCCAAGGTGTCCGCTGGTCCCTTGCTGCTCATCTGGACATTGCCAGATTTCTCAGAGGGGTGCTTAGGCTCCGTCCTTCTGTTCGGTTGCCCTGTCCGGCCTGGAACCTGGGGCTAGTGTTGAAGGCTCTTCAGTGTTTGCCCTTTGAGCCGCTTAGGCGAGCTTCGGAGAAGGATGTGACTCTTAAGACAGTCTTTTTGGTGGCCATCACATCGGCTAGATGTGTGTCTGAGCTGCAGGCGCTGTCCTGTCGGGACCGTTTTATGCAATTCTCGGAGTCCAGAGTTACGGTACGTACAGTGTCTTCCTTCCTGCCTAAGGTGGTTTCAGCGTTTCACCTGAACCAGCCCATTTTTCTTCCTTACATTTCTAGGGAAGAGTTCCCGGACTCCTTTGGGCAGTTACATCTTCTGGATGTCCGCAGGGCGCTGTTGCAGTACCTACAGATGTCTAATGACTTTAGGACTTCTGATCACCTTTTTGTCTTGTTGTCAGGTCCTCGGCATGGAGGTCCAGCGTCTAAGGCCACTATAGCCCTTTGGCTCAAGGAAGTCATTTTTGCTGCGTATCTGCTTACAGGTCGGTCTTCGCCTGAAGCGTTTAAGGCGCATTCCACGACAGCCATCTCGTCATGGGCTGAAACGGGTGCAGTCTCTCTTCAAGAGATCTGTAGTGCGGCTACTTGGGCTTCTCAGCTCTCTTTTGCCCGGCATTACAGGCTGGATGTTGCAGCAAAGCAGGACACTGTTTTTGGAGCTCAAGTATTGGCTCGTGGTGTGGCCTGTTCCCACCCTAAGTAGGGATTGCTTTTGTACATCCCATCAGTTAATGGATTCATCTGCTGCTGATGACAAGGAAGGGAAAATTAGGTTCTTACCTTGGTAATTTTCTTTCCTTTAGTCACAGCAGATGAATCCATGATCCCTCCCTGTTTTTTGTTCAGATCTTTCATGCAGATATAAATCTCATTGGGAGAAGTTGGAAAACAGTTATCAGAATTTATACATGATGTTCTACTACAGGAGGTTGAGATTGTCCCTCCTTTGTTGCTCCTGTTCTGGGGCGTTTGTTCGTTGTGAGGAAAGTTTGTGTTATACCTTTATGGTTCACTCTTCTTTGGAAATCTCAAATACTGAAGGCAGTTGGGGGCTAGCCGTCCAAGAGGCACTATGGTTTTTCAGTGTTCTTTATCTCCATCTGCTGGTAGACGGATACAACCCATCAGTTAATGGATTCATCTGCTGTGACTAAAGGAAAGAAAATTACCAAGGTAAGAACCTAATTTTCCCATTTTGCACTGTACAGAAAGAAATTTGAGGGAGCTACTTTATGCGATTAATTGTGTGATACTTTTTAGTTTAAACAATTTTATTGGTGAGTAATCAATAAAGCAGAATATAGCACACTCAAAAGTATAGGGAAAAGTAAAACACTGCTATTATCAACACTAAAGATTGAAACATGCATAATGAGGCTCACCAGTTTATTTTACCCCATCCCATTCTCCCCCCCCAAAAAAAAAAAAAAAAAAAAAAACCATCATGAGAGAGAGAAGCATTCCATACTAGAGAACCAAGTACCACTTATCCCTGAACCAAGCAGATTATAGAGTATTTAAAATGAGACTCCTTCCCCGTGGTGTCGTGTTGAATATAACTGTCCCAAATCATCAAGAAGCATTCTTTACACTGAAAAGAACTACATGCCTCCAAAACCAGTAATTGATGGACTTGATTTCTCCATTTCCAAAATGCAGGTGGTTCAGTAACTGTCTGTGGCAGCAAAATGCAGCCCTACTTTTTATGTTTTGGCTGTATTTGTGTATTTGCCACTTTTTCCTTGGTTTTCTGATCTATGGTGTTAAGGAGCTTTCTTCTTCATATATTCTGTTAATTACAATCTTCATATGTACAGGTGGATTCTTACTGATTCCTTCTGCTCATCAGAATGTCTCCCCAAGTTTTTAATGGTGGAACTAAGTTCTGGGTGCTTGCTCTCATACTTTTTATCAAATTTTTTGCATTTAGATCCATTGATACTGTTAAATAGGCTTGAAGACCTACAGTGGTAACTCTATATGATGATTGGCTTATTGATCTCTAGGAATTGTATAGTATCTACATGCACAGTATGTACATGCACTGGTTCTTATAGACTATGTTGTGATATGATGGAGTTTTCTTGTTCATATATCAATTTTTCAAGGTTTTTTTAAGAGGCCAGTCCACAATTCCAAAACTGGTTGATGGCTTGTATCTTATTAGAGCACTTCTCCGTATCAATTTTGATCACCTGTAATCAGGGCTTTTTGTGAGGGGGTACTTGGGGGTACTGAGTACCGGCACCTTTTCCATTGTCTGTTAAAATTGGCCCATGGACCCCAAGTTTTAATGAAAGAGCTCAGGCTCTACACACCAATTCTGCCTTGTCATAGATTCTGTGATTGGTTGCAGGGGGCCTGGCTGTTGTGGGGTGGATCCCTCAGTGATCACCCCACCCCTGAAGGATGGCCTAACATTTGAGTACCGGCACCTTTTTTGCTAGAAAGAACGCACTGCCTGTAATACTTTGCTGCTCTTCTCTCACTGTTTTATGCTGGGTTTTTTACTCCCTTCCTTATCTCACAGTAGATGTTTGTATATGTTCGTGTTCAAGTTCCTATGACACAATCATCAGTCAGAGAGAAGTTTTCAGTTCTGCTCCATTTTCCTCTCAGATTGCCTAAGCACATTTGTCTAAGCCAGAAGTCATACCGATACCATCTGAAACACTTTTTACTAAATAGAGTTCTGCCAAATGTCGATCACTGGGATTTGAAGTCATGATAATTTACTTCCTCCCCCTAATCCACCATGCATGGACTACTCCCAACATAAACAACAATGTGCCCACAACATACACACCCTACAGACAACTCACTCACAACTCACCAGACCAAAAGAACAACAACCAACTAAAAAGAAAAACAAATACATACAGAAACAACCAACAGAAAGGGAAGAAAGGACATGACATAAATCTAAATCCCAGGATCACAGACAACTAATAAAAAATTAACACATCTATGTCCCAAACCGTACCTTACCATTCAGTCCAAATGGGATACGTAAACGCCAAATCAATAGTAAATAAAAGATTATAACAGACTGGCTCACCACAGATAATCTTGACCTATTCATAACTGAAACCTGGATCCATGACCTTAAAGACCCAATAATCTGAGACTTATGCCCGCCAGGATACAAAATTACCCATTGGACAAGAAACGGAAAAAGAGAAGGAGGAATAGCCATAATATACAAATCTGAATTCACCATCACAACCACAGATGAATCCATTCTGCCACAACTTGAAATTGCCTCAGTAAGAATCACCCAAATTTGCAGGAACACCTTAACGCAGTCATACTCTACAGACCACCAGGCAACTGGCAAAACTCCCAAACACACTTCATGGACTTTATCTCGAACACTTGTGTCTCGACCTCAAACCTTATCATAATAGGAGATATCAACCTGCATCTTGAAGATCTCACCACAACAAGCACCCAAGAATGCAAAGAGTGCCTTAAACTGTGGGATCTTCACGGACCAAACACACAACCAACTCATATTAAAGGACACACATTAGACATCATCACACACAAATTCGACCATGACTCAAACCTTATATTAACAGATACAAAATGGACACCTACTCTGTGGTCAGACCACTACAAAGCACACACATCCCTCCACTGGCGAAAGAAAGACTCACTTAGCATACAAACACGGAAAACCTACACTAAGAGAGGAAAAATAGACCCGGTTATATTCTGGCAACAGATCTACCACAACGGATGGACAATAAAGGCTGATACAAACCAATTCCTCTTAGAATGGGACAATAGATGCAAATCAATACTAGACAACATTGTCCCAATTCAAACCAGAACCTCACACAGAAAGAAGTCAATACCATGGTTCAACGAAGAACTGAAAAAACTCAAAACACAAGTTAGAAGACTAGAACGTGCGTGGAATAAAAAGAAAGACGACCCCACACTTAACGCCTGGAAACAGCTTCAAAGAAAATATAAATATACCATAAGGCAAACCAAAAGATTATATTACAAAACTGAAATTGGACCAAACTACAAGGACACACACACACACACTTCCAACTCGTGAATAAACTACTAGACACCACACCAGACACAAACAACAGTAAAGACACACCAGGAGCTGATAACCTCGCGAAGTACTTCAAGGAGAAAATCGTACAACTGCGACTTAAAATACCTTTCATCCCCATCGAATACGCTGTACTCCTAGACTGTCTAGACCCAGACCCTGGAGTATACCCAGCAGATAGAACTTGGACCAAATTCGAAATACTATCGAAGGATCTCATCTCCCAAACGCTTAAAAGATTCGCCAAATCTCATTGCAAACTAGACGTATGCCCAAACAACCTCATGAAATCGGCCCCTCAACAATTTATAACAGACCTAACGAACCACTTGAACTTTATGCTACAAAATGGACTCTTCCCGAAGGAGAAAGGAAACATTCTACTCACCCCTATACCCAAAGACCCAAAGAAAAATGCTAATGAACTAACCAACTATAGGCCAGTAGCATCTATCCCCTTAATAACCAAAATAACGGAAGGGATGGTGACCAAACAACTCACAAACTATTTAAACAAGTTCTCAATATTACACGACTCCCAATCAGGATTTCGTTCTAATCACAGTACAGAAACAGTACTAGTCACGCTCATAACTAAATTCAAACAAATGATTGCAACCGGCAAGAACATACTACTACTGCAATTCGACATGTCCAGCGCCTTCGACATGGTTGATCATGGAATTCTACTACATATCCTTGAGTACTTTGGAATCGGAGGCAACGTTTTCAATTGGTTCAAGGGGTTCCTAACCACACGATCATATCAAGTGACATCAAATTTGATTACATCAGCCACATGGACACCTGAAATGCGGAGTTCCACAGGGATCCCCCCTATCACTGACCTTATTCAACCTAATGATACCCTTGGCCAAATCAAATACTATCAAATCAAAACCTCAACCCATACTTATACGCTGATGACGTAACAATCTACATCCCATTTAAACAAGATTTAAAAGAAATCTCCAATGATATCAACCAAAGTCTACATATGCACTCATGGGCAGATGCATTTCAGCTGAAACTTAATGCGGAAAAAACCCAATGCTTAATACACACCTCTCAACACAATACGAACAAATTAACCACCATCAACATACCAAACTGAACCTACCAATTTCGGACACCCTAAAGATTCTTAGAGTTACTATAGATAGACACCTAACACTTGAGAGTCATGCGAAAAATACAACCAAAAAGATGTTCCACTCAATGTGGAAATTAAAAAGAATAAGACCATACTTCCCAAGGACCGTCTTCCGTAATCTGGTACAATCATTGGTACTCAGTCATCTAGGCTATTGTAATGCACTCTATGCCGGCTATAAAGAGCAAATACTCAAACTCCAGACAGCCCAGAACACTGCAGCTAGACTCATATTCGGAAAATCAAAATATGAAAGTGCTAAACCCCTACGAGAAAAGTTACATTGAGGCATATTTTCAAAGCACTTAGCCTTCCACTCAAAGAACGCATCACGTTCAAAATATGTACCCTAGTTCATAAAATCATTCATGGCGATGCCCCAGCCTACATGTCATACCTGATAGACTTACCACCCAGGAATGCTAGGAAATCATCCCGAACATTCCTTAATCTTCATTTCCCCAATTGTAAAGGTCTAAAATACAAACTAACACACGCATCAACTTTTTCCTATTTGAGCACACAATTCTGGAACGCACTGCCGCACAACCTAAAAACGATCTATGAACTGACCGACTTCCGCAAGCTACTGAAGACCCATCTCTTTAACAGGTCATACCACAAAGATCAACACATGTGAACTCTCCCACATGTAACCAAATCTGTTTTATTATGTTCTCTTGCTATATTACTATTATGTTTATAATGTTTTCTTTTTATATTATTCTTGTTTTTCATTATAATGTAACCCAAAATCCTTCTGTAATACTAAATGTGTACTTCCTCTTATTTCCACTATTCATGATGTATTGTAAGCCACATTGAGCCTGCAAAGAGGTGGGAAAATGTGGAATACAAATGCAACAAATAAATAAAATAAATCTACAAACAGCAGGTGTGATATCTCTGGGTCACATCACATTCTCCGAGGACAAGCAGGCTGCTTGTTCTCACTGATGGGTTGACGTCCTCGGCAGCCTCCTCCATCGGAAAGTTTACTAGCAAAGGCCTTTGCTAGTCCTCGCGCGCCCATGCGCACCGCGCATGCGCGGCCGTCTTCCCGCCCGAAACCGGCTCGAGCCGGCCAGTCTTCTTTCGTCCGCGCTCGGTACGGTCGTGTTACGCCGTTCGTGCCCCAGAGAGTCGACCTCGCGCGTCCTTTTCGACGTGTTTTTTCCTTGTTTTTCTTTAAAAAAGTTCGGGAAGCGCTCCGGAAGTGTTCCGGAAGACCCTTTCGGGTTTTCTGCCCTTCCCGTAATTTTCACAGCTTTTGCCCCGTAAGTTTTCTTTCGTTGTTGGGGTAGGCCTAGTTTGGCCTCGGTCGAGATTTTTCTCCCTTTAAATTTTGGTGCTTCAATTTTCGCCATTTCGGCCTTTGATTTCGCCGGCGTGATTTTTCCGCCCATGACATCGAAGCCTTCCAGCGGCTTCAAGAAGTGCACCCAGTGCGCCCGGGTAATCTCGCTCACTGATAGGCACTCTGCGTGTCTTCAGTGTCTAGGGGCCCAGCACCGCCCTCAGAACTGCAGTCTGTGTTCCCTGTTACAAAGGCGGACTCAGGTAGCGAGATTAGCCCAGTGGAACGTTTTGTTCTCGGGCTCTTCGTCGACATCGGCACCGGAGGCATCGAGTGCATCGACGTCGTCAGCGTCCGGACCATCTTCCTTGGCTGCCGCTCCATCGACTGCATCGAGGCATCGGACCTCTGCATCGGCGCCGAGGCATCGGGCGACTGCATCGACGTCGGTGGTACCGAGACTTCGTCTGCTGATGTCGTCGGACGGAGGTGCATCGTCAGGAGTGCAGGTGAGGGCTGTCCATTCCCCTGCTGGTGGCGGTGAGCCTTCGGGTGGGTCTCCTCCTACCCTGAGGGCTCCTGCGGTACAGCCCCCCCGGGATCGACCCTCTTCGGTCTCGGCCCCGAGGAAGCGACGGATGGATTCTACGTCCTCCTCGTCGGTGCCAGGGAGCTCCGGTGACATGCTTCGGAAGAAGTCGAAGAAGCATCGACACCGGTCTCCTCCCCGTGTCGGCACCGAGAGCTCTGGGTCGCCGAGGGATTCGGCACCCAGCAGGCATCGGCATCGAGAGGACCGCTCACCCTCTGTTCAGGAGGTGTCGATGCGCTCCACTCTGGACAGCCCGGAACAGCCTCCTCGCCCGGAGCAGGTTCTGACGTCGACGCCTGCATCGACCTCTCAGCCTTTTTCTGCAGCCACTCTGAACGAGAGCCTCCGGGCCGTTCTCCCAGAGATTCTGGGAGAGCTGTTGCGCCCTACCCCTCCGGTACCGGCGGTGCTTGCGCCTCCGGTACCGTCGAGCGTGGCGCCAGCTGGTCCATCGCCCAGGTTGAGGTCCCCGACGTCGGTACCGCGTGCGGTGCCGACCGCGGCCACCTCCCAGGAAGGCTCCCCGACTACGTCGGCGGAGGGAGCTTCGCCGATGCGGGCGAGGGAGTCTACCTCTCGACGCCCCCATCGTGGACGTGGCTCCACGGAGTCGAGCCGGGCGAGGTTGCAGACACAGGTCCGTAAACTTGTGTCTGACACCGAGGGTGAGGCCTCGTGGGAGGACGAAGAAGACCCCAGATATTTCTCTGACGAGGAGTCTGAGGGTCTTCCTTCTGATCCCACTCCCTCTCCTGAAAGGCAGCTTTCTCCTCCTGAGAGTCTGTCTTTCGCTTCCTTTGTCCGGGAGATGTCTACGGCCATCCCTTTCCCGGTGGTTGTGGAGGACGAGCCCAGGGCTGAAATGTTTGAGCTCCTGGACTATCCTTCTCCACCTAAGGAAGCGTCCACTGTTCCCTTGCATCATGTCCTGAAAAAGACATTGCGAACTGGACCAAGCCATTAAGTAATCCCCACATTCCCAAGAAGATCGAGTCCCAGTACCGGATCCATGGGGACCCAGAGCTGATGCGCACTCAGTTGCCTCACGACTCTGGAGTTGTGGATTTGGCCCTAAAGAAGGCTAAGAGTTCTAGGGAGCATGCTTCGGCGCCCCCGGGCAAAGACCCTAGAACCTTAGACTCCTTTGGGAGGAAGGCCTACCATTCTTCTATGCTCGTGGCCAAGATCCAGTCTTACCAGCTCTACACGAGCATACACATGCGGAACAATGTGCGGCAGTTGGCGGGCTTGGTTGATGCTCTTCCCCCTGAGCAAGCCAAGCCTTTTCAGGAGGTGGTCAGGCAGCTGAAGGCGTGCAGAAAATTCCTGGCCAGAGGAGTTTATGACACTTTTGATGTTGCGTCCAGGGCCGCTGCTCAAGGTGTGGTGATGCGCAGGCTCTCATGGCTGCGTGCCGCCGACCTGGAGAATAGAATCCAGCAGCGGATTGCGGACTCGCCTTGCCGTGCGGACAACATTTTTGGGGAAAAAGTCGAGCAGGTGGTAGAGTCTCTCCACCAGCGGGACACCGCATTCGACAAGTTCTCCCGCCGGCAGCCTTCAGCATCTACCTCTACAGGTAGAAGATTTTTCGGGGGAAGGAAGACTGGTCCCTATGCTTCTGGTAAGCGTAGGTACAATCCTCCTTCCCGACAGCCTGCGGCCCAGGCTAAGCCCCAGCGCGCTCGCTCTTGTCAGCAGCGTGCGCCTCAGCAAGGCCCCGCGGCTCCCCAGCAAAAGCAAGGGGCGAGCTTTTGACTGGCTCCAGCAGAGCATAGCCGACATCCAAGTGTCAGTGTCGGGCGACCTGCCAGTCGGAGGGAGGTTGAAAGCTTTTCACCAAAGGTGGCCTCTCATAACCTCCGATCAGTGGGTTCTGCAAATAGTCCGGCAAGGATACACCCTCAATTTGGCCTCAAAACCTCCAAATTGTCCACCGGGAGCTCAGTCTTACAGCTTCCAGCACAAGCAGGTACTTGCAGAGGAACTCTCCGCCCTTCTCAGCGCCAATGCGGTCGAGCCCGTGCCATCCGGGCAGGAAGGGCTGGGATTCTATTCCAGGTACTTCCTTGTGGAAAAGAAGACAGGGGGGATGCGTCCCATCCTAGACCTAAGGGCCCTGAACAAATATCTCGTAAAAGAAAAGTTCAGGATGCTTTCCCTGGGCACCCTCCTCCCCATGATTCAGCAAAACGATTGGCTATGCTCTCTGGACTTGAAGGATGCCTACACTCACATCCCGATACTGCCAGCTCACAGACAGTATCTGCGATTTCAGCTGGGCACACGCCACTTCCAGTACTGTGTGCTACCCTTTGGGCTCGCCTCTGCGCCCAGGGTGTTCACAAAGTGCTTGGCTGTAGTAGCAGCGGCACTTCGCAGGCTGGGGGTGCACGTGTTCCCATATCTCGACGATTGGCTGGTGAAGAACACATCCGAGGCAGGAGCCCTGCAGTCCATGCAGATGACTATTCGCCTCCTGGAGCTACTGGGGTTTGTGATAAATTATCCAAAGTCCCATCTTCTCCCAGTGCAGAAACTCGAATTCATAGGAGCTCTGCTGGATTCTCGGACGGCTCGCGCCTATCTCCCAGAGACGAGAGCCAACAACTTGTTGTCCCTCGTCTCGCGGGTGCGAGCGTCCCAGCAGATCACAGCTCGGCAGATGTTGAGATTGCTGGGCCACATGGCCTCCACAGTTCATGTGACTCCCATGGCCCGCCTTCACATGAGATCTGCTCAATGGACCCTAGCCTCCCAGTGGTATCAGGCCGCCGGGGGTCTAGAGGACGTGATCCACCTGTCCACGAGTTTTCTCAAATCCCTATATTGGTGGACGATTTGCTCCAATTTGACTCTGGGACGTCCCTTCCAAATTCCTCAGCCACAAAAGGTGCTGACCACGGATGCGTCCCTCCTGGGATGGGGAGCTCATGTCGATGGGCTTCACACCCAAGGAAGCTGGTCCCTCCAGGAACGCGATCTGCAGATCAATCTTCTGGAGTTACGAGCGATCTGGAACGCTCTGAAGGCTTTCAGAGATCGGCTGTCCCACCAAATTATCCAAATTCAGACAGACAACCAGGTTGCCATGTACTATGTCAACAAGCAGGGGGGCACCGGATCTCGCCCCCTGTGTCAGGAAGCCGTCAGCATGTGGCTCTGGGCTCGCCGTCACGGCATGGGGCTCCAAGCCACATATCTGGCAGGCGTAAACAACAGTCTGGCCGACAGGTTGAGCAGGATTATGCAACCTCACGAGTGGTCGCTCAATTCCCGTGTGGTACGACAGATCTTCCAGGTGTGGGGCACCCCCTTGGTAGATCTCTTCGCATCTCGAGTGAACCACAATGTCCCTCAGTTCTGTTCCAGGCTTCAGGCCCACGGCAGACTGGCATCGGATGCCTTCCTCCTGGACTGGGGGGAGGGTCTGCTGTATGCTTATCCTCCCATACCTCTGGTGGGGAAGACTTTGTTGAAACTCAAGCAAGACCGAGGCACCATGATTCTGATTGCTCCTTTTTGGCCGCGTCAGATCTGGTTCCCTCTTCTTCTGGAGTTGTCCTCCGAAGAACCGTGGAGATTGGAGTGTTTTCCGACCCTCATCACACAGGACGAAGGGGCACTTCTGCATCCCAGCCTCCAGTCGCTGGCTCTTACGGCCTGGATGTTGAGGGCGTAGACTTTGCCTCTTTGGGTCTGTCAGAGGGTGTCTCCCGCATCTTGCTTGCTTCCAGGAAAGATTCCACTAAGAGAAGTTACTTCTTCCATTGGAGGAGGTTTGCCGTCTGGTGTGACAGCAAGGCCCTAGATCCTCGCTCTTGTCCTACACAGACCCTGCTTGAATACCTTCTGCACTTGTCTGAGTCTGGTCTCAAGACCAACTCTGTAAGGGTTCACCTTAGTGCAATCAGTGCTTACCATTACCATGTGGAAGGTAAGCCGATCTCAGGACAGCCTTTAGTTGTTCGCTTCATGAGAGGCTTGCTGTTGTCAAAGCCCCCTGTCAAGCCTCCTACAGTGTCATGGGATCTCAATGTCGTTCTCACCCAGCTGATGAAACCTCCTTTCGAGCCACTGAATTCCTGCCATCTGAAGTACTTGACTTGGAAGGTCATTTTCTTGGTGGCAGTTACTTCAGCTCGTAGAGTCAGTGAGCTTCAGGCCCTGGTAGCCCAGGCCCCTTACACCAAATTTCATCATAACAGAGTAGTTCTCCGCACTCACCCTAAGTTCTTGCCAAAGGTCGTGTCGGAGTTCCATCTAAACCAGTCAATTGTCTTGCCAACATTCTTTCCCCGTCCTCATTCCTGCCCTGCTGAACGTCAGCTGCACACATTGGACTGCAAGAGAGCATTGGCCTTCTACCTGGAGCGGACACAGCCCCACAGACAGTCCGCCCAATTGTTTGTTTCTTTTGATCCCAATAGGAGGGGAGTGGCTGTAGGGAAACGCACCATATCCAATTGGCTAGCAGATTGCATTTCCTTCACTTACTCCCAGGCGGGGCTGGCTCTTGAGGGTCATGTCACGGCTCATAATGTTAGAGCCATGGCTGCGTCGGTAGCCCACTTGAAGTCAGCCTCCATTGAAGAAATTTGCAAAGCTGCGACGTGGTCTTCTGTCCACACATTCACATCTCATTACTGCCTGCAGCAGGATACCCGACGCGACAGTCGGTTCGGGCAGTCAGTTCTTCAGAACCTGTTTGGGCTTTAGGATCCAACTCCACCCCCCGAGGGCCCTGTTTGTTCTGTTCCAGGCTGCACTCTCAGTTAGTTGGTAATTTTTTAGGTCAATTTCAGTTATGTCCTCGCCGTTGCGAGGCCCAATTGACCATGGTTGTTGTTTTGAGTGAGCCTGGGGGCTAGGGATACCCCATCAGTGAGAACAAGCAGCCTGCTTGTCCTCGGAGAAAGCGAATGCTACATACCTGTAGAAGGTATTCTCCGAGGACAGCAGGCTGATTGTTCTCACAAACCCGCCCGCCTCCCCTTTGGAGTTGTCTTCCCTTGAAGTGTATTGTCTTGCTACATACTGGACTGGCCGGCTCGAGCCGGTTTCGGGCGGGAAGACGGCCGCGCATGCGCAGTGCGCATGGGCGCGCGAGGACTAGCAAAGGCCTTTGCTAGTAAACTTTCCGATGGAGGGGGCTGCCGAGGACGTCAACCCATTAGTGAGAACAATCAGCCTGCTGTCCTCGGAGAATACCTTCTACAGGTATGTAGCATTCGCTTTGCCTATCATCTGTCAGAGATGGTGCTTTCCCTCAAGAAGCTCTGCGTAATCTGTTTTAGAAATCTATTCAACACTTGCATCATATGAGTGGGTCACCCCACAACAGTGAACTTACCTGTAAACTAAAGCAACCCTCAGCTTGAGAGTCACACAGTTGTGTCCTTCATTCAGTTCACTTGTTGAAGGAGAAAGCAAAATGGATTCCCTTTTATACTTGCATTCCATCTTTTTGCTATACTCTACTTATCATATGGAATTCCAAAAAGCATAAGACTTGTGTCTGATAAGTATGATACAAGCGCCTGGACGGACTCGGGGTGGAGTGGATCCAAAAGCAAAACTTGAAGGACATTTTTACACTTAAAAAAAAAACAAAAAGCATAGAGAGTGGCAGTTACAACTTTAGACACCTTACTGAGCAGACTAGACTGACCGTATTGATTTTTATGTACTACATTACTAGGTGTTCTCAGACAGCAGGATTAATTAGACACACAATCTCTCCTACCTTACTGAGAGCTGTACTTGAAATATAGAACTCGAAACTAAGGATAATAATGTGCATGGGAAGGGCTACACATGCTCAATTCAGTACTAGTTTTGAACACTGGGAGAGCTGTTCTATTGTGACACCATCTAATGATATCCCCCACTTGTATGC
Source organism: Microcaecilia unicolor (assembly GCF_901765095.1). Classification (NCBI taxonomy): domain Eukaryota; kingdom Metazoa; phylum Chordata; class Amphibia; order Gymnophiona; family Siphonopidae; genus Microcaecilia; species Microcaecilia unicolor. The sequence goes on from NC_044036.1 coordinate 278,738,679, forward strand.
CTGATGTAATCCTGCTATCTATAGAAAATACATGTTGGTGCAGTGATTCCCAAACCTGATATGGGGGAACCCATCCAGTAAGGTTTTCATGATATCCACAATGAATATTAATGAGATTTACACACACTGCCTCCTTGCATATTCATTGTAGATATCCTGAAAACCTGAGGACAGGTTTGGGAGCACCTGTGCTAGAGGTAAGCAGCCTAGCTTTGTTCTCCAGCAAAATATGGCGAACCTCCCTTTGCGCAATTGAAATGAGTTAATTGTGCTGTTTCAGATGCCTATGTTATAATGCTTTAAATTTCTGAATTCCTATATTTTGCAAAGTTAAAACAGCATGACCATCTATGGAAGAGTCATATATATGTTTTTGGATTTTTTTGTTTTGTAAAACGGTGAGAAAATTTAGTTCTAATTACATGTTTCTCTTTCTGTCCCAGGTGATAATCCTGATAGGAAATAAAGCAGATCTTGAGGCACAGAGAGATGTAACATATGAAGAGGCCAAACAGTTTGCTGAAGAAAACGGTGAGTTTATTGTCCGGTACACTGAGAGAACTCTGGTTTAATATGCAAGCTATAACTGTGTCAAATAGTGGATAGAATATAAGTTCCAGTTCCCTTGTACGTTAACTTGAGTTCTCCGAGGACAAGCAGGCTGCTTGTTCTCACGACTAAGTTGACGTCCACGGCAGCCCCCACCAACCGGAACAAAACTTCACGGGCGGTCCCGCACACAGGGCACGCCCACCGTGCATGCGCGGCCATCTTCCCGTCCATGCACAAACGTTCCCGCTCAGTTTTTTCCTTTTCCGCGCGGGAGAGAGACGTGTTATCATCTCTCTCTCTCTCTCTCTCTCTCTCTCTGTCAGCCCCGGAAACCGGATCGCGGCCTAGCCGCGGTTTTTTTCTTCTTCGTACGCGTATTTTCTTTCTTTTCACTTGTTAAAAAAAAAAACAAAGACCTTGTTGTTTTAGCGCAAGGGCGCTTCGTTGCGACCTTGTGGACGCGCGGTCGTTTCTTTTTTGGGTGTGCTTTTCACCGCCACCATCGATGACTTTGACTTCGCCGGTGGGATTTTTCCGTCTATGTCCTCGAAGGTCCCGAGCGGATTCAAGAAGTGTGGTCGGTGCTGCCGGCAGATCTCGCAGACCGATACCCACGCTTGGTGCCTCCAGTGCCTCGGGCCAGAGCATAATACCAAGACGTGCACCTTGTGTCTCGGCTTACGGAAGCGGACACAGGTGGCAAGGCAAGTTCTTCGGGACCGTCTTTTCAGAACTTGCGCCGGCCCCTCGACGTCGGTGGCATCGGTGTCGACGGCCGGGTCTTCGGTACCGGTACCGATGTCGACGAAATCGGCACCGGCGATGGCACCGACCCCAGGTGTACAGGTACCGTTGGCTTGCCGGCGACGGCAGGGGTGAGCGGGCAATCGGCCCCGGCCACTCTCTCTACCCAGGGCCATCGGGACCGAACCCTGTCAGACCTGATTCCTCGAGGCCAGGGGGGGGGGGGGGGGTTCTACCTCCTCTTCGTCTCTGCCGCCGCACGCCGATGACAGGCACCGAAAGAGAACCAAAAAGCACTGTCATCGGTCGCCCATGGCGCACGGGACTGCCAGCTCCGGCACCTCGAGAGATGACTCGACGCCGAGGAAGCGGCAGTGCCGAGAGGAGCGTTCCCCCTCTGTTGAAGAGGTGTCGCTGCGTCAGTCCGCGGGTACTTCGATACCGTCTCCTGGACCCGAGCAGCTTCTGGCACCGACACCTACACCGGCCCCCTTGCCTTTCCCGACAGCGGGCCTTGACCAGTGCCTCCGAGCCATCCTTCCGAGGATTTTGGAAGGGCTGATGCGCCAGGCTCTGCCGGCACCGGGGGTGCTTGTGTCCCCGGCGCCGTTGATGGAGGCGCCGGTGTGCTCTAGCCCGATGCCGCGGCCGCCGACGCCGCTTGCGGCACTGGTGTCGACTGCCACGCAGTCGATGGAGGGAGCTTCATCCCCGTCGGCGCGGGAGTCCACCGCTCGACGCCATCACCGAGGACATAGTTCCTCGCAGTCGAGACGGGCCCAGTTGAGGTCTGAGCTGCAGGAGCTCATGTCCGACACTGAGGAAGAGGCCTCGTGGGGGGAGGAGGAGGACCCCAGATATTTCTCCTCAGAGGAGTCTGAGGGCCTTCCCTCCGACCCCACTTCTTCACCGGAGAGGAAGCTCTCGCTCTCTGAGAGCCTCTCCTTTGCCTCCTTCGTCAGGGGTATGTCTATTTGCATTCCCTTTCCCGTGGTCTCTGTGGATGAGCCGAGGGTTGAGATGCTCGAGGTCCTCGACTATCCATCACCACCTAGAGAGTTCCATGGTGCCGTTGCACAATGTCCTCAAAGAGACACTGCTTCGGAACTGGCTGAAGCCATTATCTAACCCCACCATCCCCAAGAAAGCGGAGTCCCAATACAGGATCCACTCTGACCCAGAGTTGATGCGGCCTCAATTGCCTCATGACTCGGCGGTCGTGGACTCTGCTCTCAAGAGAGCACGGAGTTCGAGGGATACTGCCTCGGCACCCCCGGGGCGGGAGTCTCGCACTCTGGACTCGATTGGGAGGAAGGCCTACCAATCCTCTATGCTCGTGACCCGCATCCAGTCATACCAGCTCTACACGAGCATTCACGTGTGGAACAATGTGAGGCAACTGGCGGACCTGGTCGACAAGCTCCCTCCGGAGCAGTCCAGGCCTTTTCAGGAGGTGGTCAGGCAGTTGAAGGCGTGCAGAAAGTTCCTGTCCAGGGGTATATATGACACCTGTGATGTGGCATCTCGAGCTGTGGCCCAAGGTATAGTGATGCGCAGACTCTCATGGCTGCATGCCTCTGACCTGGACAACCGCACCCAGCAACGTCTGGCGGATGTCCCTTGCCAGGGGGGATAACATTTTCGGCGAGAAGGTCGAGCAGTTGGTGGACCAACTACACCAGCGGGAAACCGCTCTCGACAAGCTCTCCCGCCGGGCGCCTTCAGCACCCACCTCTACAGGTGGACGTTTTTCCCGGGCCCGGCAGGCTGCACCCTTTGCCTACAACAAGCGTAGGTACACTCAGCCGGCCTGAAGGCTTCCTCAGGCACAGGGACAGTCCCAGCGTGCTCGTTCCCGTCAACAGCGTGCGCCTAAGCAGCCCCCTGCGCCTCCACAGCAAAAGCCGGGGACGGGCTTTTGACTGGATCCATGGGAACATAGCCGCCATCAAAGTGTCCGTACCGGACGACCTGCCCGTCGGAGGGAGGTTGAAAGTTTTTCACCAAAGGTGGCCTCTGATAACCTCCGATCAGTGAGTTCTCCAAATAGTGCGATGCGGATACACCCTGAATTTGGCCTCCTCTCCACCAAATTGCCCACCAGGAGCTCAATCTTTCAGCTCCCATCACAAGCAAGTACTTGCAGAGGAACTCTCCGCCCTTCTCAGCGCCAATGCGGTCGAGCCCGTACCACCCGGGCAGGAAGGGCAGGGATTCTATTCCAGGTACTTCCTTGTGGAAAAGAAAACAGGGGGGATGCGCCCCATCCTAGATCTGAGAGGCCTGAACAGATATCTGGTCAAAGAGAAGTTCACGATGCTTTCCTTGGGCACCCTTTTACCAATGATTCAGAAAGACGATTGGCTGTGTTCCCTGGATTTAAAGGACGCTTACACTCACATCCCGATACTGCCAGCTCACAGACAGTATCTCAGATTCCGTCTGGTGACACGGCACTTTCAGTATTGTGTGCTGCCCTTTGGGCTCGCCTCTGCTCCACGGGTGTTCACGAAGTGTCTCGTGGTGGTTGAGGCGTATCTACGCAAGCTGGGCGTGCACATGTTCCCGTATCTCGACGATTGGCTGGTCAAGAACACCTCAGAGGCAGGGGCTCTTCGGTCCATGCAGTGCACTATTCACCTTCTGGAGCTGCTGGGGTTTGTGATAAATTACCCAAAGTCCCTTCTCCAGCCAGTCCAATCCCTGGAATTCATAGGAGCTCTGCTGAATTCACAGACGGCTCAGGCCTTTCTTCCAGAAGCGAGGGCGCACAACCTCGTGTCCCTCACTTCCCGGACCAGAGCGTCTCAGCAGGTCACAGCTCGGCAGATGTTGAGACTCCTGGGTCATATGGCCTCTACAGTTCATGTGATTCCCATGGCTCGTCTTCACATGAGATCTGCTTAATGGACCCTAGCTTCACAGTGGTGCCAAGCTACCGGGAATCTAGAAGATGTCATCTGCCTGTCCGTCAGTTGCCGCAATTCGCTGCACTGGTGGACACTTCGGACCAATTTGACCCTGGGACGTCCATTCCAAATTCCGCAGCCCACGAAGGTGCTGACGACGGATGCATCTCGCCTGGGATGGGGAGCTCATGTCGATGGGCTCCACACCCAGGGCCTGTGGTCCCTCCAGGAACAAGATCTTCAGATCAACCTCCTGGAGCTCCGAGCGGTCTGGAATGCACTGAAGGCCTTCAGAGATTCGTTGTCCCACCAAATTATCCAAATTCGGACAGACAATCAGGTTGCAATGTATTATATCAACAAGCAGGGGGGCACCGGATCTCGCCCCCTGTGTCAGGAAGCCGTCGGGATGTGGCGTTGGGCTTGCCAGTTCGGCATGCTTCTCCAGGCCACATACCTGGCAGGCGTAAACAACAGCCTGGCCGACAGACTGAGCAGAGTCATGCAACCGCACGAGTGGTCGCTCCATTCCAGAGTAGTACGCAAGATCTTCCGAGAGTGGGGCACCCCCTCGGTTGACCTTTTTGCCTCTCAGACCAACCACAAGCTGCGTCAGTTCTGTTCCAGACTACAGGCACATGGCAGACTAGCGTCGGATGCCTTTCTCCTCCATTGGGGGACCGGCCTCCTGTATGCTTATCCTCCTGTACCTTTGGTGGGGAAGACCTTACTGAAACTCAAGCAAGACCACGGCACCATGATTCTGGTAGCGCCTTTTTGGCCCCGTCAGATCTGGTTCCCTCTACTTCTGGAGTTGTCCTCTGAAGAACCGTGGAGGTTGGAGTGTTTTCCGACTCTCATTTCGCAGAACGACAGAGCACTTTTGCACCCCAACCTTCAGTCTCTGGCTCTCACGGCCTGGATGTTGAGGGCATAGACTTTGCTTTGTTGGGTCTGTCTGAGGGTGTCTCCTGTGTCTTGCTTGCCTCTAGAAAGGATTCCACTAAAAAGAGCTACTTTTTCAAGTGGAGGAGGTTTGTCGTTTGGTGTGAGAGCAAGGCCCTAGAACCTCGTTCTTGTCCTGCACAGAACCTGCTTGAATACCTTCTGCACTTATCAGAGTCTGGTCTCAAGACCAACTCAGTAAGGAATCACCTTAGTGCGATTAGTGCTTACCTTCACCGTGCAGAGGGTAAAGCCATCTCTGGAGAGCCTTTAGTTGTTCAATTTATGAGAGGCTTGCTTTTGTCAAGGCCCCCTATCAAGCCTCCTGCAGTGTCATGGGAACGTCGTCCTCACCCAGCTGATGAAACCTCCTTTTGAGCCACTGAATTCATGTCATCTGAAGTACTTGACCTGGAAGGTCATTTTTTTGGTGGCAGTTATTTCAGCTCGTAGAGTCAGTGAGCTTCAAGCCCTGGTAGCTCATGCTCCTTATACCAAATTTCATCATAACAGAGTAGTCCTCCGCACTCACCCTAAGTTCCTGCCAAAGGTGGTGTCGGAGTTCCATCTTAACCAGTCAATTGTCTTGCCAACATTCTTTCCCAGACCGCATACCCGCCCTGCTGAACGTCAGTTGCACTCATTGGACTGCAAGCGAGCGTTGGCCTTCTATCTGGAGCGGACACAGCCCCACAAACAGTCCGCCCAATTGTTTATTTCTTTCAACCCCAATAGGAAAGGGGTCGCTGTCGGGAAATGCACCATCTCCAATTGGCTAGCGGATTGCATTTCCTTCACTTACGCCCAGGCTGGGCTGACTCTTGAGGGTCATGTCACGGCTCAAAGTGTTAGAGCCATGGCAGCTTCAGTGGCCCACTTGAAGTCAGCCACTATTGAAGAGATTTGTAAGGCTGCGACGTGGTCATCTGTCCACACATTCACATCACATTACTGCCTCCAGCAGGATACCCGACGCGACAGTCGGTGCTGCAGAATCTGTTTGGGGTTTGAATCCAACTCCACCCTCCAGGACCCGATTTTATTCTGGTCAGGCTGCACTCTGTTAGTTGTTCTTCGTAGGTCAATTTCTGTTATGCCCTTGCCGTTGCGAGGTTCAATTGACCTGGGTTCTTGTTTTGAATGAGCCTGAGAGCTAGGGATACCCCAGTCGTGAGAACAAGCAGCCTGCTTGTCCTCGGAGAAAGCGAATGATACATACCTGTAGCAGGTGTTCTCCGAGGACAGCAGGCTGATTGTTCTCACCTACCCTCCCTCCTCCCCTTTGGAGTTGCGTTTTTACTCATTCCTTTGCTTGTCATTCAACTGAGCGGGAACGGTCACGCACGGGCGGGAAGACGGCCGCGCATGCTCGGTGGGCATGCCCTGCGTGCGGGACCGCCTGCGAAGTTTTGTTCCAGTTGGTGGGGGCTGCCGTGGACGTCAACCCAGTCGTGAGAACAATAAGCCTGCTGTCCTCGGAGAGCACCTGCTACAGGTATGTATCATTCGCTATGTTTCACGTTAATATCTGTAAGCTGAAGGTTAAACTGTTTAGTCTTTGTGCTTCTGCGTTTTCTCGTACATATTCAGTTACTGGTTTCAAACTTTTTTTTTTTTTTTTTCTAAAGGGCCTTTTTCTTCCTTGAGATGGGTTGTATATGTAGCAAATGCTGCTCTTAACAGAACTGCTTATCTTCTCAGTGCACATAATGGACTAGATTCTATATGTGGCACCTGAAAAATCAGTGCTGAAAATATTTCTGCCTAGGCATACACTTTAAACTGCTTCTAGATTTAGGTGTGGTTTATAGAATGCTGGCGCCCAAGTTAGGCGTGGAGCAGGGTAACATGATCCCCGGGCTGGAGCTTCTGACACACTGAAAAGAGCTCTGTGGAGTGAGAGACTCGCTCCACCACACGTGTGCGAGAGCCTTTTGTGCCGCTGAGAGAGGACCCATTTTGTTTTCCTTCTGTACAGTTGACTATGGTTAGCACGACCATGCTTTAAGATTAAATGTCTGTCAGATTCAGCAAAGCCTCCAAAACAAATGAGGACCAGCACTATAATGGAATTTTAAAAAATGCTTAAAGTATTTATTCAGTGCTTTTTATTTGTGAACTAATCACCTTAAACATTATAAGCAGCTTTCTCATCAGCTGTACATTGTTTATTGGGATTCTTGATAAATTAGGTGAGGCAAGCAAAGGTTTATCTGCTAAAAGCATTTTAAGTGGCTTTGTTTTTAGGAGTGGAAGGTAGAAAGTGTTGGGAACATAGATCTGTTTCTCTTGGGTTTCCATCTATTTGGAACTCTGGTGGGGATCTGGCATAGTGAATCTTCATTTAAAACTACCACTGGATTCTTCCCCCCACCACCCCCCTAATTTTATAATCAGTTCTTACCCAGTCTAGTCATTGCAGCACATTGCATTCCAGATCCCTGCAATCATAAATTCTATATACAGCAGCAAGTCTTAGTTACATAGGGGGTCTTTTACAAAGGCGCGCTAGTGTTTTTAGTTTTAACATGTGCTAAATGCTAGAGACACCCACATATTCTAGTGGGTGTCTAGTGTTTAGTACGTCCCTTATTTTTAGCACTTGCTAAAAAAACTCTAGCGAGCCTTTGAATAAGGACCCCATAATGATTGATTTAGGAATTGAACATAGGTTTTCTGTATGACAGTACCCAACACTGCCTCTAACGCTGGTCTTTAGAGTTTTTAATAATTTCACCAGTTTAGAACAAACTAAATTAACATTGTTACGGATTATTAAGCTGACCATTTTAAACATTTTATGCCATATTGTTTGGGATATTTTAGAGTAATTTATAACTGTATTTTTATTAGGTTTATTGTTCCTTGAAGCAAGTGCAAAAACGTAAGTAGATTATATAATTCATTAATTCTTAATGTTGAGATAACTAGGCTAAATCTGTGGTTGAAAAGGCCATTGAGAAATTTGAACCAAGCATGTGTGTGTATATTAGAATTCATCACTTCTGTACCTCAGAAATTTCCTCTGAATTAGTACTGTTCCTTCAGTATCCATGAAGTGCTAAGTCTAAATCAGTGTTTAAAAGCCACTCCTGTATCCTGGAAGGCGTAGAAGTTACTAACTGGTCACACCAAGGGAGTGCAGTACGACTTGTAAGAAAAATAGCTCAGGTAAATTGCAGCTAGTTCAACTTGATGTATTTAAACAAATTATGACTTAACAATGGTTTAAGTTGTAATTGTGGGTGTGTATATGGGGGTAAATACTACTGATTGAGAACAGTTATGTTCCTCTGTACCAGTAAATTAAGCTCTCGCTACCAAAATGTTAACTGAGCAGCCTATAGCACTTTTGTAGTTCATATGAGAACTGAAGCACACTGAGAAAGTGGGCAGCAGCGCAAGTCTGGAAATTACTATCTGCAGCATTGGCACAACTGGTAATCTCCAGATGAATGATCTACCTGAACTTGCTAATATTTCTGACCTTTCTCTGAAGCGTTAACAGTGTTGATTTGAAAATCCTCAGTCTTAAATATGGTGGTACATGTAGAAGGAAGACTGACTAGAACAGTGTCCTGTGTTTAGTCTCTGTTATGGTTCTGCTGAGTAGTAGCTGGGGTGTTTTAATATAATTCAGGAAGATTTCAGCTGCCATCTGTACTGGAAAGACCTTGAAAGGAACATTATAGAATGCTGTTTTGGTTATGGATTAGTTCATGGACTACTAACATGTACCTTAACATATCAATAACTGGTCCCATCACATCCCATAAAGTAGGACATGTGGTAAAATAACAGTAGCATTAGCATATGCTGGTGCAGTAGTAGCGTGTACTACTAATTCAAATCATGAGTCTTGTTTAGATCTGTGCCTTCTGGTGGTTAATTTTACTAAAGAGCTTTCAGAACTTGTTGGTGCCAGACCTGTTAAGTCTAATAAAATATTTGTGCTGATGCTAAATAAGTCTCTGCTCTGTTTGTTGTTGAAATCTGGTACTATATGTAGTAATCCTGTAGTTTTAAATCACCTTGCCCTGAAGTCTCTGGTGTAAGCTCCAGTATTTTAATGTTCTCATTTTTCCATGTAAAAAACTTCCAAAATGAGACATTACAGTAACATTAGAGTTTGTGGTTACACCTGTTAATAATATCCCTTCCCCTCTCCAAATTTCGCTCCCACTTCGCCTGATCTTCCTGCTTTAGTGTCGTCGTTACCACTCTGTGTAAATTGTGTCTTCTGTGTGTGTTCTGAACCCTCTTTTGAAATTCAGAATACTTTTAAAAACCTTTTTTCCCTCCCTTGCCTTACCCTCTCCCCCTTCTTGACCTAACCTCACAATTATTGCCATCTTCCGGTCATTCAGGAGTAGGTTTCAAATCACATTGTGTCATCTTCATGTCCTCCCTCCCTACTGTACTTCACTATTGTGGGCTGCACTTCTGTCTTTGCCTCCGAGACAGGAATAGCCTTCTGGAGGGTGGACCCTCGAGTAATCCCCCCCCACACCCGAAGCAGAACCCCAGGCAAGAAAAACTCTGGCTACTAAATATTAGACTTAATAAATGCTTATTCAAAATAGCAAAAGAAACCAATAAGTAATTATTGAAATATTAACAAATAAAATCCCAGTGTAGCAAATAAAGAGTTTTTTCCTTGGGAGCTATCAATATGTCCACATTGAGGCGCCCCATCCTCAGTTCTGTTTCCTCTTAAATACTTTTTTCTTCCTTTCTTCATTATCTTAATTTATAACTACCCTTCCTACCTAATGACTATGCATCTTTCCAGAACATTCTATTTCCTTTTATGGTGAATCCTGTTACAGCACTTTCTGCCATCTTCCAACTCCTATCATGTATTCCTTCATTGCATGGAAAGTTAGGGCCTGTCATGTGCATAAGTTTTCATTAGATAATGGTGGACCTATATCCCAGTTATGCATAGTCACCATGACAGTGCCAACATCCTCTTGCTGAAGCTACAATTTCACCCAAACCCACTTCTCATGTTGATTATTTATCTGGATACTGCAGGTGTCCTTAGTCATAGGAGTCTCCGCTTGGTTGCTGACCAGCAACTTATCACAACTTAGCATAGGCCAAATGTCAAACCAATTTCTATAGCCTTAGAAGTGTAGTTTATTAGGAAAAAAAAAACACATTTATAGCTGTCTTGCAATTTCAGCTCAAGAAATGCAAAACGGCTATACTAAAAGAAAAACTAGAAATATGGAGGGTTTGCACCTTGCCATGGCCTCTGTGATATACAGGGCTGGTTGGTGGGTAGTGGGCACAGGAGCATCCTCAGTTCTGTACATAGCCAACCCAGAAAATTGCTTCCAGTGGAGACTGGCAGTCTCATGAGATTGCCATGGGAGGTCCTGGCAGCCATCTTGAGAATGGAACTGTCACAGGCAAATGGCTTTTAACTATCACCACGTCTCCTAGTAATTGTCATACACACTTTTCCTGCAGGCATGTCATCCTCTCAATGGAAAAGTAAGATGTGTTCTCTGTGTACCTACTATGTGAAAAAATAGGCACTGTATTGGTAATATATGCAAAGCTGAAAATCAGAGCAGAACATTTATTTTCTTTTAGAGGTGAAAATGTGGAGGATGCATTCCTGGAGGCTGCCAAGAAAATCTATCAGAATATCCAAGATGGAAGTCTGGATCTGAATGCTGCAGAGTCTGGTGTACAGCATAAACCCTCTGCTCCACAGGGAGGACGACTAACCAGCGAGCCGCAGCCTCAAAGAGAAGGCTGTGGCTGCTAGTGACTTCACCCCATGGCTTTTTCTGACCTTTTCAGCTCCTGTTGAAGCGGTATTTTTTTACTGCCTCGCTGTCTCCTGTACATCTTACTGGGTTTAAATTAAATAAAGCAGAGACAACCGTTTAACACCAGTACTAAACTGCTAAATGACTATAGCTATAATCAGGTTATCAAAGGCAAGTAGAGTAATAAAGAGACCCTCTCCTGCATGGTAAATCTAGAAGTTTCTTAATTGTCCTTGTGATAGATGTCACCAATCCATGGTTTCAAAAATGAGCACTGATGGTGGACCTTCCTGATTTTTACACTTCTTTGCAGGGCTGTGTTATGGTTAATTTTTATGGCATCTGTCCTTTCCCCATGCTGTAACTGTTATTCTAAAATCTATCCATAGTAATTATATAATGTTTATTTGCTGTTAGAAAAGGAGATCTGTAACTACGCGGGGCATTTTGATGGGAAGGAAGGGAAATATTCTTTCCTGTTTCTTCAACCCCCCCCCCCCCCCCCTTTTTTTTTTTTTTGGTAGGAGTACACATTTACTTCTGTCTTAATTTTATACAGGGAAAACATTTCATGTATATTTTCCTTGTGCTTAATAGCTTTACTTAGTGGGGTTTTGTCATTTTATCCCTCATTTAATAACAATACGTAAATATGTATAAAGTTTGAAGGAACTGAGCTAACATTTAAATACATTGTGTGTATATGATTTTAATGAAGAAAATAAATTGGTTATTGGCATTAGTATAGAGGAAAATCATTTTGTACAGTATGAACTCTGTTATCCACACCCTTCCTCATTTAGCACAATAGATGTATGTACCTGCAGTTTACAAAGTAACTATAGCCTTTCCTTCCTCAGTTGACTTTCTGATTCAATGTCTGTTCCATCTTTGCACTGTTATATTCTATGCTGTTAAACCTTATTGTGCAATCAGCAGTGTGCTAACATGCTTCTTTTGTAAACATTTTGGCATTTTTTGAGCTGCATTTTCTGCCTTACATTGTATGGCAGCTGTTTACTGTATCTTCTTTGCTTTTCATAGTATATTCATTGAGTGGTTCAGTTTAAAACTGGACAGGCAGAACTGCAAAGCTGCTGTTCAGGGATTTTTAACATAAGAGCTGTGCATTTTAACACTACAGGGGAATATGTATTAAAATATTTAACACTCCTTTTATAAAGTAGGAATGTCTCATTCTATCCAGGGAATGCGATTTATCTGCCAACACGTTTTTTCCATTCTAAAAGCTTGTAGAGAGAGCAGTTGAAATCATTTTAAATTTGCTTTAGCTTTGAAGGTAAAATTTTCATTCAATGGCACTTAAAAATCATCTTTTACAATTATGGGCTAGCAGGTTTCCTTTTTTTACAGTGAGAGAATGTCACAAACATCAATAAAACAAGCACCATTAAACCAAGCTGCAGTGTTAAAATTCAAAGTAGTGTTAAAATCCCTTCTTGTAAACACTATACCTGTGAAACATTTGTAAGCAAACTCTGGTAGTGGACTATTGAGTGGTTAATACTAATTGCAGAGCCAACACAAATGTGTAGGCACTGGTTCACCAATATAGTCCCATGTGTTTTAAGCTATGGAGTTTGCGATTGGTAGGGCAGTCAGATTAGGCATTTAGCTTTAACAGTGAAGATATTTTCAAGCCACCAGGGGGACCATGGCCTTTCGACAGAATCATTAATTTGGGTGAAGTAGATATGCTAATTTGATTCCAGCTGATACGTTCCAGTTAAATATTTTAAATTCCTTAGTTGCAGTAGGTTTTGTTTTGTCACACAATTTGTTTGGATTGCTGTACTATTTGTTTGATGTAACAAAATGCTATTAATCTGAATATTTGTAAATAAAGTACCTGTATCTAGATAAACACTTGCTTTTTTCCTGCATAGTCTTCTGACAAACTGAATCAGTAAAATGCCCAGTTCTTAAGAAGCGTGATATACATATGTATCCTTTACCCTAGATACTAATTTTGACATTTAAGCTTTTCCCTCTTAGCTACCTCTTTAAATATGGAATGTAAGAAAATATACCAGAACTGAAGACAAAACAGCTCATTTAAATGGATGATGAATGTTTTGCTTATAGAGGAATAAACTCTATACATAAACCTCTCGTCCACTAAAATTCACAGCCACACACTATACATATATATATATTTTTAAGAAAATATTTAGTCAAATACAATAAAATCTGATGACAGCTTATTTTTCCTGACTAAAAATGGTGTGTTTTAATTGCATTTAACTTGTGCACATTCCAAGACAAGGCTTGTACTATGCATGTCTTAAGACATATGTCTTTATAGTGTACAATCACATATATACATACTACAGTTTTAATGCATTCAGATGAATGTAGAGAGGTGTGGTAGCCATGTTAGTCCACTCTTAATGTTATCAATAGAAATCAAACTAAAACATGGAAAAGAAAATAAGATACCTTTTATTTATTGGACATAACTTAATACATTTCTTGATTAGCTTTCGAAGGTTGCCCTTCTTCGTCAGATCGGAAATAAGCAAATGTGGTAGCAGATAGTATATATGAGTAAGACATCCAAGCATTACTTTGACAGGGTGGGGTATAGTCCTGTGTGGGGTCTTCAGTTACTTTCCTGTAGTATTTATTGTCTGAGAGCTGTCTGTGCCCCTCTTCAATGTATTTTTGTGTCCATAATTACCACTGCGCCTCCTTTGTCGGCAGGTTTGATGATAATGCGTTCGTTAGTTTGTAGAGTTCTTTGTAAAAAATGTAACGAAGGATGCTATATTGGAGAAACAGGCCAGATGCTTAAGACAAGATTCAATCTGCACAGACATCACATGAAGATAGCCGGTGCCAGTCAGGTTCCCACCCCGGTGGGCCAGCATTTTACAAGACCAGGACACTGCACCAGTGATTTCATAGTTAGAATCCTGAAAGGTAACTTTAAAACAATACAGGAACGTAAGACCTTTGAAGTCAGAATGATTGAATATTTTGACACCCAACAGACAGGACTTAACAAGGATCTGGGTTTTCTAGCCCATTATAAACCATAAAATTGTATTTCTCTGTTTACCACCCTTCTCTCACCTACCCACACCCATCCTGTTAGAATATCAATGAAATGCTTTGATGTCCCCATGCATAGCTCCTACCCACACCCACCCTGTCAGACTGTCAAAGTAATGCTTGGATGTCTCACTCATATATACTATCTGCTACCACATTTGCTTATTTCCAATCTGACGAAGAAGGGCAACCTTTGAAAGCTAATCAAGAAATGTATTAAGTTATGTCCAATAAAAAAAGGTATCTTATTTTCTTTTCCATGTTTTATTTTGTTTGGATTTCTATTACAATAAGATGAATGTAGAAAATTTGGCATTAAAAAAATGTTCTTTTTGGAAAGATCATGTATGACCATAAATGTATACAGTACTTTTGGCTTGTTATGCAACAGCTTGTAAACTCCACAACAGCAGACACAAAGAACAGATTGAAAGACAATAATTTAGGGAACATCAACAATGCACCAAAGCTAAGGCTTAACTGTGTATAAGTGTCACTTCTGTGATCCGGGACTTCGGACATGTTGGGGCTGCAGTAAGGACCTATCCTGAATGCTTAGCAGTGTCTAGATAGCGGTGCTGAAACAGCTTTAAATTGCATTTCATGTAGGTTCGAATCTTGCACCCTTCTTAAAGCTTCATGGAAATAAAACTGGATATCTAACCCAGACTGCCAGTATTGTGCAATCTGACCTGCCAAACCTTTTCAACTTTGCCTTCTTCTGGTTTCCTACTGCATACCAGTGAGTTATGAATTTTTCTCATCTTCTCCACCAAATATCCCTCCATCTCCCATCTGTGTGTATCCTATTTAAATATTGAAACACCATGCCTCACTTGGAGGAATGCATAAAAAATGGGAAGCAGGCAAATCATATTGAACAGAAAGTTGCTCAAAAGATCTAAGGAATCCCATCCTAAATTCAGACACGTAGCTCACTGCCTGCACCCTCTTCTGTGCCTGGATCTTGGTCCCCCTTCTAAACCTGGGAGAAAACCTAGATTTCCCATAAATGGTACCAAACTTGACAGTTCAGCATTGCCGTTCCTTACGAAAAGCCTGCCAAGTCACAAAAAGGGCTGTAACAAAATATTTTTCCAATCAGCTCTGCCCTTGTATGCATTAAGCAAAGGAGATAATATGGGGGCAACCATGCCAGATAAGAAACTTTACTTGCAGTAACTGTATATTCCAGTCACCATTCTCATAAAAACTGCATCTGACAAACTGTGTTGTTTTTACGGATGTTCAGCATCCCTACCCTCACCCTGTTCTTTGACATTGAAGCTTAGCCATACTAATTCTTGTCCTCCATCCCGTCCAGATGAACTTCAAAATTCCACCGGTTGATCACACATAGGATCTAAGATGGCCCGTATTCATGTTCAGGGCCTCTGCTTGTTTTTCCTACCCATTATGGGGACATAAAAAGGTAGCCAGAAACAGGTTTCAGCTCGTCCCTCTTGCTCAATCATCCAATATTCCTGGTGTGATTTGATTTGTTTGTGCTAAGATCCAGGAGGGTTGGCTTCTGAACAGGATTGGTTCCCACTGGATGTTTCCCTGGCTGATGGAGGACCAAAACTTTCCCGTGGGGTGAGATGAGATCTTCTCAAGCCCGGATCAATGGTCACTCCCTCCTCAACCGGCAGCAGTGAACTCACTGGCCCCAAAGAGGCAACCCACACTGGGTAACTTGTGAGGGGCTGTGGGATGGATAGGAAGCATGCCAGAAAGTTCAGGTGTAGCCAGCACCACTGCAGAACATTGAAGTGGTTCAGGGGAGCTGGTTTTGGTTGAAGCCACATGCCAGACGTTTCTGGGAAGATTGATGAGGCTATAGTCCTGCAAGAACTATGTGAAGGGTAAAAGGTGGATCCCACAGATTCTCCTGGATCCTCTCAATATTACTTTAAAAAACAGAGTGCTGTTCTATTTTGACTTCTGCCACTACTTTTGTATGCAGCAAGCACCCGCGCTGTTGTACTCTGGCCTTCTCTGCTAGGTCCCACATACATAGGAAGTGAACACCCATGAGAGAGGGTGGGACCCAGCAGACAATGACAGGTACCATAGCTTGCTTATCCTTTTAGAATTGAGTTTGCTGTGGCTGAGAAATGAAAACGCTAATGGCAGGTGGTAAAGGGAAGCAGAGAGTGAGGAGGAGTAAGCTGAATAATGAGGTTATTCAGGAAGGAGGTAGAGAGACATGCTGGACAACGTGGGTGGGAGGGCAAAGGAAGATGTGAATAAGAGGGGGGAAGGAAGAGATTCTGGAGATCAAGGAGGCAGGGAAAGGAGGAGAGACATGCTGGAGATCATGGGGATGAGAAGGAGGGAGAGTCATCTGGAGATGATTTGGGGGGGGGGGGGGGGGGGGTAGAGGCAGAAGCTAAAAAAACAAGGAAGTGCTGGATCCAGGAAGATAGAGCCCTCCTAGTGGGATGGATGCTGGATCTGTGAGGATCCAAATCTGGTGGGAACTGGTGCAGGATCCCATTGGATCCAGCCTGGTTGGATTAAGTGCTGGATCTGGGTAGACCCATCCCTTCCGCTGTGAATTAGTACTGGATCCTGCCTTTCTGCTGAGAATTAGTGCAAGATCAGTGCTGGGGTTTGCCGCATACTGAAAGCAGCTGTGGCAGTCAAAAACAAAACAGTGATCCTTTTTTAAGGTAGTGCTTTGAGAATCTGGGGATTTCTCTTACTCAGAGCCCTATGTGAGTTACCAAACTCACATTTACAGAAACCTGGGTAGTTAACTTTGGAGTCTATTGATTTCTATATTGGATTTAGGGAAAAAAAACCTTACCCCAGTTATTCATAGTTTATTACCTCATTTTGGAAATGTTGAAGCTAGAATTAGCTGCAGAGAAAGAAATTCTAACTCTGAAATCCTAAACAAAAGGCAAAGTTTAGTTCAAGTAAAAGCTACTCAAAGTGCATGTATCAATGATTTGTCTATGATATGTTTAAGGGTGGACAACATTGAAAATTCACTTAGTGTTGATCTGAGATTTTTTGAATATGCTAGTTGTTGCAGATATTACAGATAGACATGTTTGACTTCTATTTGCTGATATATTGAAAATCTTTCATGAAGATATGCCAACAGTTTTGAGTGCTTATTTACCAATTCAAAAATGAAGGCGGCCTTCCAATGAAGAGAATTGTAACTACATATTGTTTGGAACCTGTGGAAGAAGTTGCTGGGAATAATGTTAAGGTCTTCTGTGAACATAGACTATGGTATAGATAAGAGATTACCTTTTGACAAAATGTTTCAGGTCTAAAGATCAAAACGTTAAGTGTAATAAAATGTGTTTTTCTGGATGTTACATGTGGGGCTCAAAAACAAAGGCAATTTTTATTGCTTAAATCTGGTATGATGGGGATTAGTTTCTTCCTGAAATATCCCTGCAAATGTATTTATCAGTTTAATAAGTACAGTGCATTCAAGATTTATGGTTTTGCACATTCACGGATATGTATGTAACCAACAAATCACCTTTTGTGTCGTGTTTCCGGCTATTCGCGGACATGTACATTTTAAAGCAAGCTGTGATAGAACAGTGTTTTAAGCCTGTAAAACTGCCTTTATTAAAGTGCATTTCTTTAGTTTGGCCAGCAGGTCATGCATGTTTTAAGCCGTTTCAAAGAACTGACCTTTATTTTAAGTTAACGCACGAAGGAAATGCTTATAGTGATGGAACCAACTTTCTTTTAAAACGTGTTGACTGGGCTCTTGATTGGCCCAGGAGCTTTTTTCATTTGGATTGTGCTGGTTTTTTCCCCCCTGTTTCAGCCTGGGAGAAGAGAGAGAAAGCTCTTTGCTGAAGCCCTGTAAAAGTTATATTTGATAACTGGTGAGCAGCTATATGTCCTGATCTCCTCAGGTACTTTTGAAGAAAGTAAACAGATGTTTAATTAGTGTTATACTTAATCCATGTTTCAGTTACTGTTTGCATATTTTTTTTTAGGTTATCAATAGAAATCAAACAAAATAAAACATGGAAAAGAAAATAAGATACCTTTTTTATTGGACATAACTTAATACATTTCTTGATTAACTTTTGAAGGTTGCCCTTCGTCAGATCGGAAATAAGCAAATGTGGTAGCAGATAGTATATATAAGAAAAACATCAAAGCACTACTTTGACAGAGTGGGAGGGTGGGGGTATGCATGGGGACATCAAAGCATTTCATTGATATTCAAACAGAATGGGTGTTGGTAGGTGAGAGGAGGGTAATAAACAGAGAAATACAGCTTTATGGTTTATAATGGGTTAGAAAACCCAGATCCTTATTAAGTCCTGTTTGTTGGGTGTCAAAATATTCAATCATTCTTATTTCAAAGGTCTTAGTTCCTGTATTGTTTTACAATTAATATTTTTTTGTACACTGTTCAATTTTTAAAGACTAAACAGTTTTAGTTTTTTTTTGTCTGGCCTGAAAGAATCCTGGTGGTTTGAGTGTTTTCTGCAATCTGTGGGAGTGTGGCCTCCAGTAACATAGAAATCACTGGGGATAATTTGAGAGTGGGAGACTCGCCCAGAGGCAGTTGTGACCCAATCGGTGGGAGGAAGGTGCTAGTCAAGGCGTTGCATGACAAGCTCTTTCATGTTCACTTTGCTGGTATTTATATCAGAACTGAAAGGAGTGGAGTCACTAAAGGAAGAAGATACTTGTCAGTACATTCGTGAGGCTGCACTGGAAAGTGCTAAAAACATCTGTGGTTTGATCAGTCAGTGGAAAAGATGGAAAAGCAGCTAAATTTGTGATTTATACAAATGGTGGATGATTTAAAAACAAAACAAAAAACAGTGGATAGCATTGTTAGGATAAAAGCTAAAGAAATGTATAAACACTTCATACAGGGCAAGGAAAATATGAAACCCTTTTCTGCTGGTTCTGACTGGCTTGTGCATTTTAAAAGGCAATTATGTACTTAAAAACGTAAAGCTATCTGGTGAGGCAGGTTCCACTGATGATGACGCTGCTGAAGATTTAAAAAAAAATACCTGCTTAGTGATAGAAAAAGATTGTGTCAGAACAGGTCTGATTGTCGATGAGACTGGCTTGTTTTACAAACTGACTGGGAAATGGACAAAACAAAAATGTCAGGCAAAGGCCCTGGCATTAAATTATTTAAAGATCATGCCACCCGGTCTTCCGGGTAACCTATATCTGGATGGGCTGGAAATCCCAAGGCTGACTCAAACAGAACGGGACACTTTGAACGCTCCCATCAACCCTGATGAAGTTAGTTGGGCGATAGGTTGCAGTCAACTAGGCAAGGCCCTGGGGCTGGATGGCTTTCGAGCCGAATTCTACAAGATATTGGGAGAGGCTATTGTTCCATCTCTAACGCAGGTGTTTAATGCCTGGGTTGAGGCGCGTGTGCTACCGGGCCAGCTGAACCTAGCCCAAATTATAGTGCTCCCAAAGCCAAATCGCAATTCAGCTTTGACAGAGTTGTATTGACCCATTTCCCTTCTGAATACTGAAGTAAAACTTTTTGCAAAAATCTTGGCTAATAGAATGGGCTGGAGTTTGCCAAAGCTCACCCACAGTGCACAGGTGGGATTTGTTCAAGGTCGATCTGTAGCAAAAAATCTTAGGCGTATACTGGCCTCTTTGGAATGTGTGGGCACATCTCGGGAGCCTTCTTTGATTATTAGTTTTGACGCCGAGAAGGCTTTTGATCATGTTCAGTGGGATTTCTTGTTTGCAGTCCTGAAGGCCTACGGATTTGAGAGTTGGTTCATGGAGGCGGTCAGGACCTTGTATACTTCTCCATGAGCTAGGGTTATGGTAAACGCTCAGGCATCAGACGAATTTGAGATCGGCCGTGTGACTCGTCAAGGATGCCCTCTGTCGCCATTATTTGTCCTGTATCTTGGCCCTTTGATAAGGGATATATATTTGAACCCTGCAATACATGGGGTTAAGATAGGGAGGGACAGTTTTAAACTGGCTGCATTTGCTGATCTAGTAATGCTTGCAGACCCTCTGGATTCACTGCGAGCTTTGTTGGAGGTTTTCGAGGAGTTTGGCGATTATGGTGGCTGTTGCTTGAATTTGGATAAATCTGAGGCGTTGGCCTCCCTACCAGAAGTCCATTTCTCTTGGCAGGGGAGGTTTCCCTTCTGATGGGCAGAAAACTCATTTAAGTATTTGGGAATTCTCCTCACACCAAAGGTGGGAGATTTGTACAGTCTTATTATTAAACAAATGTTGGTCCAGACTGAACAGCAGCTGGAGAAGTGGCAGGCACTGCCAGTACCGTTGATTGGGTGTATATGTCTTGTTAGAAAGGTGATACTCCCTAGATGGCTATACCTGATGCAGACCCTACCCTGCCTTTGCGCCTGTTAAGAAAAGACATTAGACGATTCTATCAACTGGTTACCTGTTTCTGCTGTGCGAAGAAAAAAAGCAAAGGTGTGATGTCAATTTTTGCTGGGGGGGGGGGGGGGGCTGGGTCTACCCAATTTGAAGTTTTATAATCTCGCCTTTTAAGACATGTCCGCAACTGGCTATTCTCCTCTAGCCATTATACGCCCCTGGCTTTGGAGGTAGCATTTTTTGCCCTATTCAAGCTAATTTCTCTTTTGCAGGTAGACAGATCCCTTATTCCCGGTCACTTGAGATGGTGTTCTCTTGGGCCCTCAGAGAGGCTTGGCAGTTTTGGAGGATTTGTCTGGGTGGGAACCCAAAGGTTACGGAATGCTTGTCTATTAGGGGCAACCCAGTCTTTTTGCCAGGCTTAGATAATTCAGCTTTTGTACAGTGGGAGGAACTGGGGTTGGACTGCTTAGATGCGGTATTGGGGGAAGATGGAGGCTGCGCCCATTAGACCAGTTGAGGAATCCAGAGTCTATACAATGGGGGGACAAGTTTGCGTACTGTCAAGTAAACATTTCATTAGATAGAGAGGCCTTGCGTCTCAAATTAGAAGCTAAAATTAGATCATTTTTTGAGGAGCTTTCAGACAGTGCTCCCACAATATCTGGCATTCACAGGGCGTTGTGGTTTTTTTTGGAGGTTTGAGGGTTTGACTGGCTCCAGTGCAGCATAGCCTCAGAGTGTCTGTGCCGGACGACTTGCCGGTCGGAGAGAGGTTGATATTTTTTCACAAAAGGTGGCCTCTTATAACCTCCGACAGGTGGGTTCTTCAAATAGTCTGGTTAGGATACACTCCCAATCTGGAATCCATGCCTCCAAATTGTCCACTGGGAACTCAGTCCTTAAGCTCCCAGCACAAGCAGGTACTTGCAGAAGAACTCTCTGCCCTTCTAAAGGCCAATGCGGTCGAACCCGTCCCACCAGGGGAAGATGGGCTGGGATTCTATTCCAGGTACTTCCTTGTTCAAAAGAAAACAGGGGGGATGTGTCCCATCCTAGACCTGAGGGCCCTGAACAAATTCCTAGTCTGAGAAAAGTTCAGGATGGTTTCCCTGGTCACCCTTCTTCCCATGATTCAAGAAAACGATTGGCTATGCTCTCTGGACTTGAAGGATGCCTATACACACATCTCAATACTCCCAGCTCACAGGAAGTATCTTCGATTTTGGTTGGGAACTTGGCACTTTCAGTACTGTGTACTGCCCTTTGGCCTCGCGTCTGCGCCCAGGGTCTTCACAAAGTGCCTAGCAGTTGTTGCAGCATCGCTAAGCAGACTGGGAGTGCATGTCTTCCCTTAACTCGACGATTGGCTGGTGAAGAGCACTTCGGAGGCAGGCGCTCTACAGTCCATGTGGATGATTATTCGAGTGCTAGAGCTACTGGGGTTCGAAATAAATTATCCCATCTGGTCCCGGTTCAGAAATTGGAGTTCATTGGAGCTCTGTTGGACACATGGATGGCTCAAGCTTATCTTTTCCAGGCAAGGGCAGACAATCTCCTGGCCCTAGTGTCCTTCGCTCGAGCGCCTCAACAGATCACAACTTGGCAGATGTTGAGATTCTTAGGGCACATGGCTTCCACAGTTCATGTAACTCCCATGGCACGCCTACATATGAGATCAGCTCAATGGACCCTAGCTTCCCAGTGGTGCCAGGCTACAAGGATGTCATACATCTCTCCACCGACTTTTGCAGTTCCCTTCCTTGGTGGACCATTTGATCCAATTTGACCTTGGGACGTCCATTCCAAATTCCTCAGCCACAAAAAGTGCTGACACTCAAGGAGCTTGGTCCTTTCAGGAAAAGGATCAACCTCCTGGAATTATGAGCGATCTGGAACGCTCTCAAGGCTTTCAGAGATCGGCTATCCAACCAAATCATTCTAATTCAGACAGACAATCAGGTTGCTATGTATTACACCAAAAAGCAGGGGAGCACTGGATCTTGCCCTCTGTGACAGGAAGCTGTCCGGATGTGGCTTTGGGCGCACCATCACGGCATGTTTCTCCAGGCGACATATCTGGCATGCGTAAACAGCAGTCTGGCCGACAGGTTGAGCAGGATCATTCAACCTCACGAGTGGTCGCTAAACTTGGCCGTTGTCCACAAGATCTTCCGAGAGTGGGGCACCCCCTCGGTGGATCTTTTTGCCACTCAGATCAATCACAAAGTCCCTCAATTCTGTTCCAGACTTCAGGCCCACAACAGACTAGTGTCAGATGCCTTTCTCCTACATTGGGGGGACAGGCCGCCTGTATGCGTATCCTCCCATACCCTTTAGTAGGGAAGACTTTACTGAAACTCAAGCAAGACCGTGGAACCATGATTCTGATTGCGCCCTTTTGGCCAAGTCATATCTGGTTCCATCTTCTTCTGGAGTTGTCCTCCGAGGAACCATGGAGATTGGAGTGTTTTCCGACCCTCATCACCCAGAACGAGGGGTCGCTTCTACATCCCAATCTCCAGTCTCTGGCTCTCATGGCCTGGATGTTGAGAGCTTAGAAATTGCCTCCTTGGGTCTTTCACAGGGTGTCTCCCGAGTATTGCTTGCTTCCAGTCAGTGAGCTCCAAGCCCTGGTAGTGCATGTACCTTATATCAAGTTTCATCATAAGAGAGTAGTCTTCTGCACTCACCCTAAGTGGTGTCAGAGTTCCATCTGAACCAGTCAATTGTCTTGCCAACATTTTTTTCCCATGCACACACCCGCCCTGGTGAGGACAAGTTACACACCTTGGACTGTAAGAGAGCATTGGCCTTTTATGTGGAGCGGACAAAGCCATATAGACAGTCTGCCCAGTTGTTTGTTTCTTTTGATCCCAACAGGAGGGGAGTCGCTATCGGAAAGCACGCAATCTCTAATTGGCTAGCGGATTGCATTTCTTTTACTTATGCTCAAGCTGGGCTGACTCTGGAGGGCCATGTCACGGTTCATAATGTCAGAGCCATGGCTGTGTCAGTGGCTCACTTAAAGTCAGCTTCTATTGAGGAGATTTGCATGGATGCAACGTGGTGGTCAGTCCACACATTCACATCTCCCTACTGCCTTCAGCAGGATACCCGATGCAACAGTTGGTTTGGGCAGTCGGTGCTGCAGGATCTGTTTGGGGTTTAGAATCCAACTCCACCCTCCTAGGCCCATTTCTGTTCTGTTCCAGGCTGCACTCTCACTTAGTTTCTTTTCAGGTCAATCTTTTATTATGTTCTTGCTGTTGTGAGGCCTAATTGACCAATGTTTCTTGTTTTGAGTGAGCCTGGGGGCTAGGGATACCCCAATCATGAGAACAAGCAGCCTGCTTGTTCTTGGAGAAAGTGTAGATACAAACCCACCTTCCTCCCCTTTGGAGTTGTTCTAATTCTCTTTTGCTTTTTATTAAACTGAGGAGGGCACGCTTGTGTTGCGGGCAGGAAGCCGTTCGCACATGCGCGGTTCACTCTGCCCATGCGCCGGTGTGTTGTAGAAGTTTTTTTTGTTTTTCTTACGGATTTGCCGGTCTCCTGGGCCGTCGTGGACAACGACCCAATCGTGAGAACAATTAGCCTGCTGTCCTCGGAGAATACCTGCTACAGGTATGTATCTACACTCTTCTGGCGCGGGGTGGTGGAGTATTTATCCTTTTTGTTCTCATGGAGAGTTGCGGGTACCCCAATTCAAGTGGTACTTGATTGCCTGGGGTCTTTTAGGGGGTCATCGGCAGAAGTTACCTTATTGTTTTGCAAATTGTGCCTGTTGGTGAGGAAATGTGTATTGCGGTCTTGGGCCTCAGAGTGCATACCTGAATATTGGCATTGGTGTAACCTTATACACCGCCAAAATCTCACCTTCATTTTGCTGATTTTGGATAATGCCCCATTCAATTGCCATTCAACACTTTAAAATACTAACCTAGACACAGAAGTCCTTTTTATGTCCCCAAACACTACTACTGTCATCTAGCCCCTTGATCAGGAACTTATAAAGTGTCACTACATGCTGGAAGCTTTACAACAAAGCCTGTGAAGCTTTAGATGCTAACAATGAGACAACCATGCTTGACAGTAACAATATGCAGCATACTTGACTGTTGGCATAGCCTGGGACAGAACGTAAGCTACTATAAACCAATTATTATGGAAAAAAAAAAGACTTGGCTTGACCGTGTAACCAGTCATGACCCATTTCTGTCCGGTTAAATAGCACTGAATATTGGGCAGATTGTGTGTATATTTTTTTTTTAAATATTTTTATTTATACAGTTTTATCATACATAATAAATCCTTATGAGTGATAATACACAAAACAGCAATTTATAAACAAAAGGAAATATTCTAATAATCACAATGATATATTCTACTATCGATCACAAATAAGGTAATGATCCAAGATTTATAGTAAATTTTCAAACACTTAAATATAAAGCATAATCACCAAATAAATAAATCAAAAGAGCAAGTTACGTCTCAAGTGGCAGACTCTTAGCTGCCTTACAGTGGTGCATGCGGGACTAAACTTTAACATTTACCACTTCTCTGCTTAACAGAAATTCCTCCAACTGTTTTGGGTCATAGAATTGGTATTGCCTAGATTGAAATTTTATTCTACATATACATGGGTATCTCAAAACAAAATCTGCACCTATTGTTATTAATCTGGGACGTAGAGTCAAAAATTTCCTACGCCTTTGTTGAGTATCCCTAGCCAAATCAGGGAATACCCTAACCTTTGATCCCATAAACAGAGAATCCAAATGTCTGAGGGAAAGTTTAAGGACTGCATCTCTATCTATTTCCAATGCAAATGTCACCAAAAGTGTAGTTCTTTGAGTTATAACCTCTAAGGAAGACTCAAGAAATGCCGTAAGATCCATTACACCTTGTTGCTGTTGATTCTCAGATGATTTCGCATCCATTTGTATATAATAAGCTCTTGTTATAGGTGGTAAGGAATTTTCCGGCATTCCCAGAATCTCCATTAAATATTTTCTGATCATTTGGATTGGCACTACCATAGGGGACCTAGGAAAATTTATAAAACGCAAGGACAGTCTTTTTGAATAATTCTCTAAATATTCCAAGCGTCTCAGGGTGAAGTTTTTATCTTTAATTAAAGTTTGTCCCACAAGATCAAATTTCTCAACTTTTTCCGACATTCTTCTAACCTCGGTCGCTTGGGATTCACTAGTTTGAATTTGGTTTAGAGCAGTCTCAGATAGAACTTTAATCGTCTCCATATTTTTCAAAATCAAGTTTTGTAAAGCTGAGTGGGTAGATGAAGTTAAGTCCCACAGTGTCTCCAAAGTCACTACAGCTGGTTTTTCTACTCTTCCCATTGAAAAAACCGGTAGGGGGGCTTTGGCAGCCTGTTCCAGAGTACTCACAGTCTTTTCCAAGGCTTGAGCAGCTGTTAATCCTGGTTCAGCTTGCAATGTGGCTCCAGTTGTCCGCTCGTGCAGTCTCGCTTCCTGATCACCTGGTTCTCCTCTCGATACCATGGCCCCAGGACTTGCAACAGTAGCTTCCCTTCCGGGTTGTGGGGGCGCTGCACGCTCGACGGGGCTCAGGGAAGCCCCGTCTCCACTGCTGTCTAGCGTTTGAGCGCTAGCACCGGCTAACGGAGTCGACGCCAACTCGGGACCAGACACAAGACGAAAATGATCCAGCGTTGTCTGGCGTGGCTGAGAGGTGCCGTCCGGTACAGAGGGAGCCTCCCGAACTTTGCCTCTTCTCTTGCCCATCTCCGCGACGGGGAAGACACTCACGCAAGTCCAAGCAAGGAACTACTTCGAGGTGCGTCCGTTTAACTTGCTCTAACAGCCGCCATCTTGGATTCGCGCTGGCAGTGTCAGATTGTGTGTATATTTTAATGAAGAAAATAAATTAGTTATTGGCATTAGTATAGAGAAAAATCATTTTGTAGAGTACAGACTCTGTGATCCACAACCTTCCTCATCTAGTACAATAGACATACCTACAGTTTACAAAAGTAACTATAGCCTTTCCTTCCTCAGTTGAATTTTTGATACAATGTCCCATCTTTGTACTGTTATATTCTATGCTATTTAAAATCCTTTACTTTGCAATCCGCAGTGTGCTAACATCTCTCTCTTGTAAACATTTTCTGCCTTACATTGTATGGCAGCTGTTTACTGCATCTTCTTTGTTTTTCATAGTGTATTCATTGAGTGGTTCAGTTTAAAACTGGACAGGCAGAACTGCAAGACTGCTGCTCAGGTATCTTTTTTTTTTTTTTTTACACGAGCTATACATTTTAACACTACAGGCGAATGATTTGAATATATTTTTCAGTTCAAAAAAAGCTCTGGGTTTTAGGTAGCTGTTTATTTTAAATTTACTTTAATGTTGAAGGTACATTTTTCATACAGTACTAATACAGCCAACACAAATGTGTATGGCTAGGGGGTTCCCAAACATGTCCTGGTGGTAACTCTAGCCAGTCAGGTTTTCAGGATATCCATAGTGAATATGCATGAGATTGATTTGCATACACTGCCTCCTTGGTATGCAGATCTATTTCATGAATATCCTGAAAATTTGACTGGCTAGGGTTTCTCCAGGACAGGTTTGGGATTCACTGGTATGGTCCTATACTATTTTCAGTTATGGAGTTTGTGATTGGTAAGGTAGTCAAGATTACACAGCTTTTTCAAGCCACCACAAAGACCATGACCTATTTGGGTGAAGTAGATATGCTAATTGATTCCAGATAATATGATCCAGTAGAAAAATGTAATTCCTTAATTGTAGTAGATTTTGGTTTTGTCACAATTTGTTTGCTGCAATAAAATACTATTAATCTGAGTATTTATAAAGTACCTATATATCTAGATCAGGGGTTTTTAACCAGCGGTGCCCGCATCCCCAAGGGGTGTGGATTAGGGTCTTGAAATCTGAGGCGTTTACTGAAACTTTCTAGACAGAAGGCAGGCAGTGAAGACAGTTATCAGTACTACAACTGTGTATTACCAATTTTAGCAACATGTTACCAGTTAGCACTTTTAGTGACAGTAGTCACTAGCAGATATGTGGTTTAATAAGGAGATACAATGGTTTCATTGATCGGTTGGTTAAAGGGGTGTAGGATCCAAAAAATGGTTAGGAACTCCTGATCTAGATAAGCACTTAATTTATTACGGAACAGGCTTCTGTCAAATTGAATCAGCAAGGTACCCAGGTCTTAAAAAGAATTAATTCACTTGCAGACGCCCGGGGACCTCTTCAACAGAAAAAAGCACTTCCTGATGGTGTGAGGTTCTTGTATTCAATCTCTGAGTTCCAGGTGGAGAAGTTTAGTTCTGAATACTTTATAACAGAGAACAGATTGTGTGTAAAAGGGATGCAGCATCCTGCAACCGTTCAACCAGAGCACTATCTAAGTGAGTGGGTGTTATTACTGGTATATATCTAGGATCAGTGGGTCAAAAGAAACAAGGCTGCCTAATGGACAGTTGTTGCCAGGCGGTATGTTGTGGGTTATTGTGGGGGGGGGGGGGGGGGGGGGAGGTGAGATTGTGGGGGATGTAATGCCATTTGTTATCTTTTTTTTTTTTTTCTTTTTGCACTGACTGTTAAGTTATAAATTGTTTGACTCTAAAAAGCAAGATATTCTTCACTTTGAAAAGGAGGGGTTTACAAACACATCTATCCCTTACTGTATATATTAATTTTTGACAATGTGGGATATAACAAAACTGAGCAGAACTGAAAGACAACCTGCTGCTTATCCTATAAAACTATGTATGGATAATAAAGTTTTGCTTAGAGGAGAATAACAGTACTCTCTCTATATATATATCTATGTATATATACACCCCCCCCCCCTTCCACTAAGAATAACAGCCACACACTAAGCATACTTCGTAAAAAAAATATATATTTAATCAAATTGACAAAAATAGCTTATTTTCCCTGAACATAAGTAGCTCTTATTTTAATTGCATTTAACCAATTTCCTAAATGTTCACATTCCAAGACAAGGCTTGCACTATATAGTCTTCAAGTCTGAAGACACTGTTGACAAATACTTTCTTAAATATGTACATACATATACACACACTACTTCATTGTAACTTGTGCATTTAGGTAGTTATAGAAAATTTAGCAAAAAAAAAAAGCAAAGCTGCCTTTTGGGAAGATCATGTTTGACCCTGATGGTTATAGCACTTTTGGCCTGTTGCACATCAAAATGGAAGGCTCAGGGTTTTTGAGGTAGCACAACATGTGTTTAGATTACTATGGCCCATCCACTGTTAATTCTACTTGCAGCAGTTGTACCAGAGAACGATTCTGCTCCTGTAATAATAAAAAATTACATGAATTGATAAGGGAAACAAACCTGTTACTTTCCATAAAAAGTGATACAGTATGACCATGTTCATTAAGGGACCCTTTAATTAAAGCTTAGCAAGTGCTAAATGCTAAGAAGCCCGTTTTATACCTATGGACTATTTAGCATGCACTAATTCTGTTAGCACATGCTAAGCTTTAGTAAAAGGGCCCCTAAATGAGGCAGTTATATAAATTAGGTGCAAATGAAGTGTAACTTTTAATATATAATTAAGCAAATATAAATGTCATTTTTATTCAGGGACAGACAATTTCTTGTACACAATTAGGCCACTAACAAATAGTAAACTGAAGTACCAAAATAATGAGCATATAGCTATCATGTTGGTGCGACAGCACAGAAATATTCTGTCCCTGCCAGATTCTAAAGCCTATGTCTTCGTTATCCAGTGCTTGAAGTCGGACGTTAAATGCAGGTCCTCAGCCTGAAGAGATGTTGATATAGCTCTTCTTTTTCTGCTGAGATTGATGTCTCTCTCTGATTTTATTCAGGATTGGGTCATGCTCTTTCAGCAGAGAAGAAAGCTGCTTATAGTATTTAACAATTATTTTAATTTCAACAGACTTGTGCACAGAAAGTTCACTTTGACTTTCAACTGAGCCTTGAGGCTACACTACCCACCATACTGTTGTAGCTCATGTGACTTGCTTTAAAAAAAAAAAAAGTGACTGAAGGTTGGACTTCATGGTATTAAATATTTCTTTGTGCATAGAAGAGAAGCAGAAGGATAATCTACTTTTCTCCTGCACAGTGTAATTGAATAGCCTATTTTAAAATGCTATAGTCTTACAAATGGGTTAACTCCAAATGATAAGAGTTGGGGGTATTTGTTACCCCCCCCCCCCCCGTGTCTTTGAGGTGGTAGTCTTTTAATCAAAATTTAGAACAGGCAGGCAAGGGTAGTATTTTGCTTGTTGAAACTACAGGAACGAAAAAGTTAATGCAAACAAGAAATCTGATAAAAAATAAACAACCAAGCACCAGGATGGCAAAGCTAGTGCTTCTAGATAATATGCTGAATTCTTCTGCCCAGTGTGCAGCGGCCAAAAAAGCAAACTGGATGCTTTGATTTATTAGGAAAGCGATGGTAAATAAGACTGAATACTATAATGCCTCTGTTTCACTCCATGGTGCAATCTCACCTACAGTATTGCGTTCTGTTCTAGTCACTGTATTTAAAAAAAAAAAAAAAAAAAGAATAGCAGAATTAGAAAAGGTTCAAAGAAGACCAACCAAAATGATAAAGAGGATGGAACTCCTCTCATGTGTGTAATTAAACTCTGGAATGCGTTGCCAGAGAATGTAGTAAAAGTGGTTAGCTTAGCGTGGTTTAAAAAAGGTTGGATGGCTTCTTAAAGAAAAAGTCCACAGACCATTATTAAAATGGATTTGGGGAAAATCCACTGCTTATTTCTAGAATAAGCAGCATAAAATGTATTGTACTGTTTTGGTATCTTGCCAGGTACTTGTGACCTGGATTGGCCACTGTTCGAAACAGGATGCTGGGCTTGATGGACCTTCGTTCTGTCCCAGTATGGCAATACTTATGGCTAAAAGAGTTTAAGGCTTCAGCTTGGGAAAGAGATTATGTTTGAAGTCTACAAAATCCTGAGTGGTGTAGAACAAGTAGAAGTGGTCTTTTAAAAAGTACAAAGACTAGGGGACACTCAAAGTTACATGGAAATACTTTTAAAACAAATAGGAGGAAATATTTTTTCACTCAAAGAATAGTTAAGCTCTGGAACTCTTTGCCAGAGGATGAAGTAACAGTGTTTAGCTATCTGGGTTTTAAAAAGGTTTGGACACGTTTCTGGAGGAAAAGCCCATAGTTTGCTATTGAAATAGACATAGGGAAGTCACTGCTTGCCCTGGGATTGGTAGTATGAAATGTTGCTGCTATTTGGATTTTTGCCAGGTACTTGTGACCTGGCTTGGCCACTGCTGGAAACAGGATACTGGACTAGATGGACCACTGGTCTGACCTAGTATGGATATTCTTATGTTTATTGTATCATGTGGTATAAAAGAAAAATAGTTAACACACATATGCAATCATGTATCAGCAAATTCCTGCATCAGGGGACATGGCTAAATCATGTGCAATCTTAATGTATTCAAGAACCAAACAGAAGAGCAATTCCACTTTTTGTTTTCCACTACAGTGACTGAGATTGTTCTGTTAGTGGCTGATGTCACTTGTTCTTGAATACTCTGCATCAGCAGTATGGTTAAAAATCATGTGTAATCTTAGGCATTTGTTGAAACGTGGCCACATTGGATCACCGGTTTCAATGTATTTAACTATTTTTATCCTTTATATCACATGTCGAGTTGCGTTGTGACTGTCCTAATAGTAGCCCTGTCACCAAGTCCCTGAAGCAACAGCGTGAAATGCTGGCCACCGTCAGCTTGGGGAAAGAGGGCGAAGACAGCATGGCACAGCACTGGATATGGCAGTGCGGTCAATTGATGAGTACCAACTTTAAAGATAATTGTCAGTACTTACTAAGTGCAACAGAAAAGAAAAAAATTACACAGAGACACATGCATCATTTAAGCAGCAGGAAGTTGACCTTATATTGAAGGTTTTTTGGGTCGATGATGAAGGGAACTACTACTATTATAAATCATTTCTATAGCGCTACCAGTCGTACACAGCGCTTCACAATTGAACATGAACAAAAGACAGTCCCTGCTCAAAAGAGCTTACAATCTAAATCAGGACAGACAGGACCAATAAGGATAAGGGTAGGACAGATAGAAGGACACATAGGGAAGGGACTATTGAAGAGAGGAAGACAAGATAAAGGTTATGAGCAAGTGACAAGTTAGGAGTCAAAAGCAACATTAAAGAGGTAGGCCTTTAGCCCGGATTTGAAGGCGGCCAGGGATGGAGCTAGACGTAACGGCTCAGGAAGCCTATTCCAGGCATAAGGTGCGGTGAGATAAAAGGAACGGAGTCTGGAGTTAGCGATGGAGGAGAAGGATGCAATTAGGAGAGATTTGCCTAGTGAACGGCGTTCTTGGGAAGGAGTGTAGGGAGAGATGAGAGTGGAGAGGTAGTGAGGGGCTGCAGAGTGAATGCACTTATAAGTCAATAAGAGGAGCTTGAATTTTATACGGAAACGGATAGGGAGCCAGTGAAGTGACTTCAGGAGAGGGCTGATATGGGCATAATGACTTTGGCGAAATATTAGTCGTGCAGCAGAATTTTGAACAGATTGAAGAGGAAAGAGGTGGCTGAGTGGAAGACCTGTGAGAAGCAACTTGCAGTAATCTAAGCGAGAGGTGATGAGAGTGTGGATGAGGGTTCTGATAGCGTGTTCAGAAAGGAAAGGGCGAATTTTGGCGATATTATAAAGGAAGAAACGACAGGTTTTAGCAATCTATTGAATATGTGCAGAGAAGGAGAGGGAGGAGTCGAAGATGACCCCAAGGTTACGAGCAGATGAGACAGGAAGAATGAGCGTGTTGTCGACAGAAATAGAGAATGGGGGAAGGGGAGAGGTTGGTTTAGGTGGGAAGATAAGGAGCTCAGTTTTGGACATATTGAGCTTCAGGTGGCGGTGATACATCCAGGTAGCAATGTCAGAGAGGCAGCCAGATACCTTTGACTGGATTTCTGCCGGGAAGATCTTAGAGATCTGTTCAGCTCCGGTAGATCTATGGTATCTAGGAGCTCTTTGAGCCCTTTTTCCTTCCTGCTCGGTGCTGCACGATTTATAGATAGTTAGAGCAGCACTTCTTTTTACACTGTTTTCTAGCATGTTTATTTTTAACAACGTTTCTCCAGGTCTGGAGTTTTGTTTGTATTACCTTGTTGCAATTACAAATCTTTTCTTTTAGGATTCCTCCATTCCCAAGTCAGTACTGATAACTAAAACCTAACTACTACTGCCAAGCGCAGCTCCACATTAAACCTGCACTTCTTACCTGAATCCTTTATTAAATTCATTCCTTGTAAATCAGCTCAGTGTAAACTTTGCAATTCTGTTGAAATATTTTTGGTCTGAGTAAAGGGATGTTGGAGATCCCCTCCTGAAAAAATCTAACAGAGAAATAAGTTAGTGTCTCATGTTTCTAAAATGTAGCAAACATTTCTGAAATACCCTACTTTACACAATATGACTGACTATTCCCTTTTATGCTGTTCTGCTTTCATACCTACAGCTCCTTTCTAAGACACCACCAACATAGGGCCTGTTTCAAATCACTTTTTCCCCATTCATTACTTCTTGCCAAATTTAAAAAGAAAAGCAGCAAAACTGCAGCTGCTGCTAAAGGCCCTCTCTTAATAAGGGCTATTTTCAGTGCTTTGTGCTTTTCAGACAGAACTTTGCATATATTTTAGCACACATCTAACTCAACCTCTGGAATAAAATCTTCCAAAAGACAAAATGGCAAATGTGGCATTTATTTCACCTTATCTGAAACAGGGGCGTAGTCAGACACCCAATTTTGGGTGGGCCTGGGCCCAAGACGGGTGGGCAGAACTCCGCCCTGTCCACAAGTGATGTAGTCTCTCCCTCTCTCGCCTGCATGCCATATGGTCTCTCAAACATCCCCCTCCCCCCATACCTTTTAAATAGCAGATTTTCACTGGCAGCGAGCAGCAACTAATACACACTGCTTATGTTGGCCCCACAGCCTTCCCTCTGATGCAACTTCCTGTTTCTGCATAGGCGGGAATACATTAGAGGGAAGGCTGATATGCAGGAAGGACAGTTGTTGGGAATTTTCAGCTGGTGGGGCTTGGGGATCCCTGCCAGACATTTCATAGGTGTGCTGCTACTGGGTGGGCCTGGGCCCACTGATCTGAAAACACACTGGAGGTGGGGTGTGGGCACCAATTAATAAGGTGTATTATTGCAATAATATACTTTGTTTCTGGGGGAATTCTGCACAAAAAATAATTATTTATAGTGTGTTTGTGAAGAATTTTCCCCATCAAAAGCCTAAACTCCCTTTTGCTCTTTCCCTCCTCAGGTTGTAGCCACCTCTGTTCCCTCTCTAACTCCCAGCAAGACCTCTAATTTTATGTGCCCTCAAAGTCTTTTTCCACACGCAACACCCCCACCCTCCCCCATAGCCCACCCTTAAGCTTGGTGCCCCCTTCCACTCCCCATGGCACATGCTCAACTTGCTTTGCCCCACCATTCCTATGGCACACAACCTTGCTCTCTCCCTCCCCCCACAGCAAACACTCAACCTTCCTCTCTCCCTTCCTCCAGCAACCCTCATCCCTCTGTGGTGTTTGTCCCATATGAGCACAGTCTGGCTACCCTCTCTACCCTGATTGTGTGGCAAAACGAGAAGGAAGTGGACTACTGCACACTGGGCCACCACATCCCCCTCCTGTGCAATTCTAGGCCAAACTGTTGGGCCTCAATTACTACCCTGCAGTCCTAATGAACAGTCAGGTCGAGGCCGACAGATGAGGAGGAGACGATGTCCGCTGCCTAATATGCAGCAGTTCACTTCTTCCTCCTCATGCCACCTGATCCCTGCAGTGGAGGAGAGAGATTGAGGAGATCTGCTGATGCCAGTGTCTGCACAGAATACTGTGCAGGTGGGAAATGCTATGCAAATTCTGTATTGCGCAGAATTCCCCCAGGAGTCATAATATTTGCCTCAATGCACATTAGACTAAGTCACTGCAGGAAACATACCAAAATGCAAATGCATGCAGAACACTTCATTATTAAGGAAATCTAGTAACAGTTTACAAAGAATACCACTACCTTAAGGATTGCATTTGTCTTGCCTGTAAAGACACCCTCCCTCCTGAAGAGCTCTACCCTCCTGTAGACAACCGCCCCACCCCCACCCCCGGGCCTACATACATCTTAGAATCTTAGTGATCTAGAGGTTTGGGGCAGAAGTGATCTCCAGTCTCTCCTGCCCCTACTGACAGCAGGTTCAAAATGACACCAGTGATCCCTACCAGTCTTCTTGCAGTACTACTAGTCTAGGGTCAAGCCAACATATAAGGATCTACAGAAGGGTGGAAGGGTCAATTTTTCTTATCTTAGAGACACTAACTTTTTATTTCTTGGTGGCTTGACATCCTAGCAGTAGTACTGCAACATTACCATTAGGGTTTGCTGCTGCCATTTTGAATCTGCCATTTTGCAGAGGCAAGAGTGACTGGAGATCCCTCCTACCCCAAAATCCCTAGACCTCCAAGGATTCTAAGAAGTAGGCCCTGGAGGAACTCTACAGGCGCTGAAGGCAGCGCTCTTCAGCTCCTGCCCCTTTAAAAAGGTGCCCCAGCTTACATGGTTCATCAGTACTGAAGAAGTCATTAACCTTTGCAGTATTCAGGGCCGGTCTTAGCAATTGTGGGGGACTGTGCAGACTAGTTCGGTGGGGCCCCCCACCGTCCCACCTAGCCCCGCCCCTTGGTGAGAAGAAGTGTTTTAAAACTTTTTTTATTTCAAATAAAGACAAATCAAGCAAAACCTGTACAGAAAAACCTAATTCAAATATGCACAATGCTATCATAGGAAACCTTTGGGTTTAAAAAGCAAAACCATGTGCATGTAAGGACTGGATAAATGAATTAAAACATATCCCCTTAATATATAATACTTGATAGCAATAATGAAATAGTGATTGAATATTCGCATAGCAAGAAGCCTGAGACAACAGATTTATTTTCCACTGAACATAATTAACTTTGTATGAACTTGACTGCTAACAGTGTGCTGAACTGGACAATGCTGGCACAATTAGCCTGACTCTGGACAGTTCTGCATGAAGGAAACCCTTCCCTCATTAATCAATACCTTCTCTGTGAAATAGTATTAATAAAAAAAAAAAGGCAAGTGCATTCCACAAAGCAAACACATGCCATCTTTTTTTCTTATGATGTAGGCACAGGAAAAAAAAAGATTTTAAATGCTCCCAGGTTTCAATCTAATTCATGTTTAATGTGGGATAAAATGCCATAAGTAAGTAAATAAATAGATAGATAGATAGAAATTCTGATTATTATACTTCCTCTGTGTATAATCCGTATGCACAAGCCGGCATGTTTGAAAATCTAAGTGAGATTAAATAAAAATTCCACCAACAATAAAGAAAGACAACGTCGATACAGCAGCTTGAGTGACAGGGTTCCAGCTGCATGAGGAAAGGGAAACAGATATTACCTCGTCTTTTTTTTTTTCTACAGTATCTGCCCTTCCCCTCTCTCGCTCCCACCCACCTATTCCAGACCTCCTCCTCCGGTCCCCCGAGCCGCAGGGTGCCCTCCCAGCACATACCTGAAGCCACCCTAGTAGCCTACTGGATTCTTCAGGGCAGGAAAGATCCCGTCTTTATTGCCAGCTGCCGCTGATCCTCTTGCTGCCGAATCTTCTTTAAAATGGCTGCAGAGACTTCCAATGGCAGCCTCGCAAGATTTCTGTGGAAGTGTCATGAGGCCATCGCTGGAAGTCTCGCCAGCCATTTTCAAAAAGCGATATGGCAGCGAGAGGGTCAGCGCCAGTCCCATTCCTGTCCAACTCTTAATCCATACCACCATAACAGGAAGGGAATTTATTGATTGGGATTGCCCTAGTCGTGCATAGACTAGTCAATATGACATGGCCCTAGCCATTCAAAGTTGATACATATCTGGAAAAAAAATATTTTGTTGGATTTTCCCTCTAAAAAGTAAGCATAGAAGACAGTTCAGTTCCTCTCAAGAGGACTTTACTTATTTCTACTCAGCAGGCACAAACATCACATGGTTTCCTGTAAAATTCTGATTTGTAATCTGACAGTATTATCAAACAGTCTAGGGGCCAGATATACTGAAGTGTGTTATTAGTAAATAAATCCCATTGCATAAAATGGGACCTGTGGTATGTAACACAGTAGTGTACTTAATCTACAAGAGTCTTCACTTAAAATATAGAGCTAGCTCTAAACTTAAAGGTGCCTCTACTGCAGCCCCTTTCTGGGCACTCAGAAAAAACTGATAGGCCTTTTCGTACTATCCTGCAGTTTGGGAATGGAAAAATTCACATAATAAAGATACATTAATAAATTTAGAAAAAAAAAAGGATTGTAGACTCCAAAAAGAAAGCTTAACTGAAGACACACACACAAAAAATACTTTTTCCAGAGCATAATCCTAGATAAAATAACACAGTCCAATTTCCTCACAAAGGGTTATGAAAAGGCAAACTCAGACATTTGGGCTATATAGGAGTTATTCTCTACAAGAATACTAGGACCATGTGATTCCACTGCTGAAATCCTCTCATTGGGTCTCCAACTGTATAACCTATAAATTACTGCTCCTAGTCTTCAAAATCAGTACCATAGGGGACCTGGTTTTCTTTCATTACTCTTGACATCCTATACTCACTCAAGAGCACCCAGATTTTTTACATCGTCTGATAATCCCTACTTTCAGAGAACTAGTTTATGACGACATTCAACGTTCCATCTTTTCAGCACAGGGGTCTTGAACTCTGGAACAAGTTACTAGAGCATTTAAGACTACAGATTCCTTAGATCAATTTAAGGCTGACCTGAAAACCTCTCTCTTCACAGATGCTTTTAGTTGAGTCTTACCGCCTTTCCCTGAGAGCACTGGATGCAGAAGTATCTGAAGACACATTAACCATCCCTTATGTACACCTCCACCCATCCTATCATCATTATTGTAGTTCTCCCCTCTTCCCTTCTTTTGTCATGTTTGTTTTTTCTTCTATAACACTATCGCTTTTTTAGCCTGTAAGTCGATTAGATGGTCTGTTCGATGGGTGGGGTAGCAAATTACAAATGAAGGAAATTTTTAATCAGTGTAAACCTGCTCAAGTACACTTTCATAAAACTGCCTGGGCATATCTATACAAAAATAGGCACTATCCAGGCTATTTAGAAGGGTTAAACTAAAGGTATAACTTATCTGGATAGTGGCTGTATATCACTGTTATCTGGACAGATTTAGAGGTGGGGCACCCTAAATTATTTGGACAATATTTGTCCATTTAAATGGCTCAATATTATCTGCACAATCTTTACAAATCTACATCTAACAAATTATGCCTACACAACTTGTTATGAATTTCTTCCTTAGCATCCTCAACAGATTATTCCAGAACTTGTGGGCTTGTGCTCATCTACCAGCAGGTGGAGACAGAGAAATACTGACTTGTAGATGGCAGAGTTCATCTGATTTCAGTATTTCTCTATCTCCAACAGGAGGAAGATGGTACCCTGTACATCTCCTGATTTAATCTGTTGAGGCTTACTCCTGGTTTACTTTTATTCTGCTCTGCAGATGAGCTGGATAAAGAGCTTGCTCCTTACCTAATAGGGGTATACCTGGTTGTGACAGGTTCTTCCACCCCCCACCCCATTCTCCATTGCCAGCTCCTTCTTCCTTCCTTTCCTTAAAGCAAAGGCCAGAAAGAGGAAATTCATATAAATATCTATATCTGTGGAAGAAGTGATTTTGGCAGCAATTCTGCAACAGCCTCTATCATCTTCTGCTTGTCAAAGAAGCCCGGGGTAAGTCTTGATGGTGAGTACTGTTCTTTCTTCATCTCTTTTGTGCTGGTCTCTCGTTCCTCCCTCCTTGCTTCATTCCCCAACATTTTTTGGGGGCTCTTCCAATTTGGCACTGACCAAATCTGCTAAGTGCTGCTCCTGAGGTGAACATCATTAGGACACTGCTCTGTGTGTCTTCTAGCATCACACTGGCAGCAGAGCAAGATTGTCAGTGGGGAAACAGTCCCAGCCCAAGCTCCATTTGAAATTCGAGTGCTTAGGATGAGAGTCATACGTGATGCAGGTGCTAGCTTGGGTTACTCCAGCAAGCTGGGGAACAGCAGACATTTTAGATTTCTGTGTGCCTGCACTGCTTCTTGAGAATGTGTTCAGGATTCCCAGCCACTTTCTGTTTCAGCCGTCCAGTACTGTTTCCTGGTATTCTGGTGCTGCAGAAGGGCAAGAGCCAGCTACTCTATTTTCTCTGGAGTTTGTCCTCTTTCTGCACCAGGCTTACTTGATGAAAAGAGCTCAAGCTTTTTCAGATATCCTTCCTGCATCTGTCCATTTTCACTAGGAACTGGCTTCTAAAAAAAAAAAAAAAGACAGATGGAGTCTTCTAAAGATTAGGACTTGGACTCACTACTGTCAGCGCAGTTTGCTGTGGGGCCCCTTCTCTGGTTTCTGATGCCTTGGGTCTTGGAGACTCTTTGGAGGAAGGGGAAATTCCAGGGTGGGGGGGGGGGGGGGGGGAAGGGAGACAGGGTGAGGACCTCACAGTGGCATGTTCTTAATCTCTCTTCCCGTTTGGATCAGGCTCCCTCTTCCCATTTCCATCCCATTATGACGGGTTCATAGAAGCCGCTAAATGCGTTCCCCAATTCATGAGGCCATTATTTTGGTGCAAAAGCCTTAAGGTAGCTCTGTGTCTAAGCTGTACCCCTTACTTCCAGATGAAATAGAAAGCTTAGACTTCCTAAAAGTGGATGGCTGTCACGAAGACAACAACCACTGGTCAAGGATGGAACGGTCCTTAAGGATGTTCAAGATCATAGAATAAAGGCCTCCTTAAACCTCTCCTTGATAGAGCTTGGATGCCAAGGGAAGCTATGATTTGCAGTTCTTATAGCCAAGGCAAACCTTTGCCTAGGTCAGCAGGTGTCTGACTTTGCCCATGATGCTGAGATTCACCCTGCTTTGGATTTTCCTAGGCTGGAGGCAGGACTGGCTTATCTGGCAGATGCTCTTTATGATTTGCTTCGAGCTTCTGAGAAGGAAATGGCATTTGCAGTGTCAGCCAGGCAACTTTTATGGCTCAAGAATTGGTATGAGGTTGCTGCTTCAAAATTCAAGCTTGCCAAGTTACCTTTCAGGGTAAGCTTTTGTTTGGAGAGGGCCTACAGAGATTAGTAAAAGATTTGGGAGATTCTAAAAGTCAGCATTTGCCCAAGGATAAGCCTCAGCCTTCTTATCGACCTGCACAAAGCAGGTTATGGTTTAGGAATGCAAAGCGTTATAGACCAGGCTGTTCTACCTAATTCCAATGCCCTTGCTTTCATTAAAAGTGGTTGTCCTTTTGAGGTGACAAGAGGGGAACAGTAGTTTTAGGTTCTTTTGGAACTTCTCTGGAAGTGTTACTGAATTTATTGGGCTGTTTGGTTTCTTAGGTTGGCAGTTTCTACGTTTTTTATTTGTGGTTCAAAGAAGGAATGAGTCATTTCTGTTACAGAGACCTGTGCCACTTTCCACTGCTTTATCATCTCAATGCTGAACTAGATGAGCTGCACAGTGCTCCATATGACAGAGCTCAAGTCTGTACTCTATCTCCATCTGCAAACAGAAGGCCACAAACCCACAAGTTCTGGAATGGTCTGTTGGGACTAAAGGAAAGAAAATTAGCAGATAAGTTCTAATTTGTCCTTGATGACAAATGTTATGCAGTTTGAGGGTGATTTTATAATTCAGGCAATCAAACCAGGAAGCACTTGACAAATTCGTTCAGTTTCTTTAATTCTAGAATTGGACGGAAAGCTTCTGATTTAACAAGATGCAGGATGTATTTTAGCCAGAGTAGAAGTTTTGACTACTAAAGCAATGCCTAGTTATAATACTGAAAAGCTCTGGCACAGCTACAGCACTGATTTACTAATAAAATACAATAGTGTGATCTTGTGTTCCTGATGTTACTCACAAATTGTACTATTAAAAAAATGTACTGTGTTTTAAAAGAGCAACAGTAGCAACACAATTCAACGTAGGTTGTTGTACGCACATTTGTTTAGGGAAAATTTTATGTGCTAAATACAAACCTGGCTGGGTAAGGGTTCAGTGTCTTCCCATGAAGATGACGACAATCTGGTAGAATTCTGAAATGAATATATGGACTCTCCAGTGGTGTTGCTAACCAGCTCATCAAGTGCATCCACTTGTTTCTTCAGACTCTGCAAGCTGCCTTCGGTCTGCTGTTTCCCTTTGCTTAGCACGGCAGCTTGCTTTGACATGCGCTGTCGAAGTTGAGCCTATATGAATTTAATTTTATTCAGTTACAGAATAGTTTCTGTTGCAATTCAAACAGCTGTATCCTGTTCTCAACAGCACAATCTGCCACACAGACATTTCCCCAATGTAGTAGAGCTAAGTCAAATTAAGCTCTTACAGGAGACATAGCTATAGCTGGTCACACAAAAAACATTAACTTGATGGAACGCAATAGTACTTCTATAGTTGGTGCCAGCAGAAAGGGGAGAATCTGGAAGGCTGAATAGTACAAGCCTTTAAAAGCCAACCAGGAGATAGAATTGAAGTGCATTTCATAACTAATACTTATATATGGTAACAATATGCATGTTATAAATATCCAGTGCAATGAATGGGTCCTTTCACTGAATGTTACAGTAGTAAATATATTTCAAATTAAATCACTAATGGTGGTACCGTCTGTTACATTACTCTGAATTTTATACACTTTTGGGAACAGTATCTGCATAAAATCAAATATTTTGTTCTTGGCTACAGATAATTCTCATGCTGACTGAAGAACAAAAACCTCGAGCCACAAAGAATCCAGCATGGTTAAGAAATTTGCACACTACTAATTTAAATAGCTATTTCTGGGCACTTGCTTTAGAATTCCCAAAAGAAAAGATTTTTCTGCATTAGGGAAAACAA
This sequence comes from Microcaecilia unicolor, assembly GCF_901765095.1. NCBI lineage: Eukaryota > Metazoa > Chordata > Amphibia > Gymnophiona > Siphonopidae > Microcaecilia > Microcaecilia unicolor. The sequence goes on from NC_044036.1 coordinate 278,780,096, forward strand.
CACTGATCAGTAAATAACATTTTCTCAATAAGAAAGGATATCCTACAAGCAGTCAGCTACCAGCTGAAATAAATCCTCAGCAGTAGCCGGGCCAACTGGTCATCTGTTGTCATTTGTTATGCAAACAGCTCTATGTGTCTCAATTTCTCACATCATGAGTTACCAAAGTGCATAAAATAAGAACGTTATATATAGTGAAAAACAATTTGCAGTAATTTCATATGATGTCAAGATAATTCTATGATGAACTTTGGGGAAAAAAAAACACAGACCACAGAAGAGTCTTGTGAGGTGAAGCATATTAGTAATGTATATTTATAGTACAACCTTGAGTCGATCTTCATGTTGACACAATTTTTCTCTGAGTGCTTCTCCTCGCCAGTGTTCATCCTAAAAACATCAGAATCTGAGTCAGCACCATCCAAGATCCCATAAAAATCTATTTCTAGAGCAGCACTTAATAATGAAGATGATCCACACAGAAACTTTGGGGTTGATATTTCAAAGACACTTAACTGGTTAGTGCTGTGAAATAGGTCTGCTAATTTTTGTTTTGACTTAATATGAGTTTGTTTTGTAGTTGTGGTTTCTGTTTGAAATTATGATTCTATTTTGTTATCCACTCAGGTGATGCAGGCTACAAATTTTTATAAATAAATAAATTGGCCAACTCTTTGAAAAATGTGTATATGAAATGATGTAACCCTTTGTTTAGTTTATTATTCTCTATGTAAGAAATTGCAAGTTTATATGTAACTATCAGGCTCATTTTCAAAAAAGAAAAACGTTCAAATCAGTATTTTTGAAACCTCTTTTTAGACGTTTTTCTCTGAAGTCCGTCCAAATCTCAAGGGGGCATGCCAGGGGCATATTCAAGGAGGGACTGGGGCTTTCCTAAGACAGACATTTTTCAGCCTTAATGGAACAAAACAAAAACGTCCAGGACTAAAACTTAGATGTTTTGAGCTAGACCTGCACTAACCACACAAGAGGTGCCCCAAATGACCACTGGAAGGAATTGGGGATCACCTCCCCTTACTCCCTCAGTGGTCACTATCCCTCTCCCACCCACAAAAAATGTGATTAAAAATATTACTTGCCAGCCTCAAATGTTATACTCAGGTCCATTAGAATAGCATGCAGGTCCCTGGAGTAGTCTAGTAGTGGTGCAGTGCACTGAAGACAGGTGGACCCAGGCCCATACCTTCCCCTACCTGTTACACTTGTGGAGGAAACTGTGAGCCCTCCAAAACTCACCAGAAACCCACTGTACCCACATATTGGTGCTCCCTTTGCCTTTAAGAGCTATGGTGGTGGTGTACAGTTGGGGGTAGTGGGTTTTGGGGGTTCAGCAAACAAGGTAAGGTAGCAATGGTGAGATGTGTACCTGGGAGCATTTTATGAAATCCACTGTAGTGCCCCCTAGGGTGCCCTATAGCTTTTTCCTGGGATGTCAGAGGGCGCAGTCTACTAAAAATGCTGGCTCCTTCTACATCCTAATGGCTTGATTTTGTGCATTTTGCACTTGGACTTTTTTTTTTTTTTTTTAATGGACCAAAAAACAAAACACACAAAGCACAAACTCTTGTTAGAAACAGTATTTTCGAAAACAAAAGAGACGTTTTCCTTTTTTGAAAATGAACTTCTTTCCTATTCAGATTTTGGACGTTTTTTGTAAAACGTCTAAAGTCAGACTTAGATGTCCTATTGAAAACGCCCCTCAATATCAGTTTATTTCTGTTCTCCTTTCTTGAGGAGCTGCTTTGGTTTTGGCACCCACCAAAAGACATAGGTTTGTGCTGCCATATTCATTTGTTTTGCATGCATCATCTTATTATTAGTCAATTATTAAATTTTAAAGAGCAAAGATGGATTTTTCAACTTAAAACTTTGTATCCTGATGGTTTGAATTCTGAGATAGATTGGTGGTCGCTGATCTAATTTGATTGGCTGCTGCTGTTGGTGGTCTATCCAATCCTGGAGTTCCTCTCTTTGATCAGCTGTAGCCTATTTAAGAGGGAGGCGTGTGCTTAAATGCCGCGGCCATTTTGTTGATGCAGGAACGGTATGAAAGCTACAACGATAAATATTATACTTTACTCATTTTAAAGTTTAAGATTTTATGGAATCCCTTTATGAAAATAGTCTAATTTCTATCTTTATTTATGTTGATGGTTTGCAGTGAGCCTCCTCCTTGATAAAGCGTATAGCGAAACTTGGCCATGTCGGCGGAGGTTCCTGATAACTTTATGCTGCTGCCATTAAAGATAAGTTGCAATCTTTAAGGACTTTTGATGAAATTTTGAGAAAACTCTTTTTGGATATAACTAATTAAAATATTTGAGTGAAAATAGTGGGATTCTATGAGGATTTGCACCGCACCATTTCGTTGGAAAGAAAAAACGATAGAACACTATTGTTCAGATGGCTGCGTGATGCATAGAAATCTGATAATCCCTATAAGTATATCTACAAGACCCTGAGAAAGATTTACTGGATATATTTGAATATGAGCTTGAAATAATTTCCTGCTGAATATATAATATTGTTTGGGACATAAGTGTATGAATTTGATATATAGTCCCCACAAAGTTCTATTGAGGTGATTTAAATGCAGGTCATCTTTCAGAGTGGCACCTTATGTTTTTACACTCACTGCATTTATCATGGGCATTTGAACTATGCATATACATCTTCCCCTTTCTATACGTACATTTTCTTCCTCTGTTATTTCGTCGTTTTGTCACTAGTTTTTATACTTCTCTCTATTGTTCTAACAGCATTTGTATGTTCCATATACCCTGGGGAAGATCAGATGGTTGCAAAAGTTGTATACTGTATATCTGGACCAGTGATAATAAATGAATAGTTAACAGAATCATAAAGAGAAAGGCAGGCAGCAGTAAGCTCACAGAACTGACTGGAATGCAGACAAGGGGACATATGTGAGTGAGAGAGTCCAAATGTGGTAGCTCACACTGATAGTTAAGATAAATTCACCTAATATAGTAACATCATCTGCCAAAACGATTAACTGGCCTAACTGAATAGCTGGTGGTTGGGTAATAAGTTAGTTATTGTATCAACAGGGGTGATGTTAAAATGATTTGTTATGGAAAAATTCCTAGGAATCTGATTAGCAAATGCTCCCATTATCAAAGGATGTATATATTTACCATGAAACAGCTTTTTGAAAAGCCTAGTTTATTTTCGAACACTGATAGCTTCCCCTCATTAGATGTAAATGGAAAATTCTCCTTCAAGCTCTCAAGTTCAGACTGAAGATTCTCCTGCTCCTCAAACACAGCTTCTATGTCCTCTAACAGCATCTGCTGAGGCTGGTCATAGTCCTTAAGGCTGCTTCTGAGTTCATCTTTAACTTCTGATTTCAGCGCTTTCACTGCTCTGTTTATTTCCTGTTGCCTTTTTTCCAGCTCCTCTTGGCGTTTTGTCTAAATGGTATAACACATTTTTGGCTCGTGACAATCTATTTCTATGCATGCACAAAGCTACTGATATCTCTAGAACTGTACTAGCAAAGGGGTCCTTTTACTAAACCACTGCAAAAAGTGACCTGCGGCAGTGCATGTCTTTTGGGTGCTATGCCAGGCCATTTTTTACCGTGCCCTGGAAAAAGGGCCTTTTTTTAAGGGGCTGGAAAATGGACATGTGGCAAAATGAAAACTAGCGCACATCCATTTTCGGTCTGAGACCTTACTGCTACCCATTGACTTAGTGGTAAGGTCTCAAGCGCTACCCGGGTGATAAGCATGCAGAGTGCCCACTGTTGTTTACCACCGTGTAAGTGCCCTGCGGTAGAAAATAGAAAATATTTTCTACCGTGCGTTTTTGGAGTGCCCCAAATTCAGAATTACCGCCCGGGACACATGGTAGCCGGGCAGTAATGCCAATCTGGCACATGCTGAACACGCACAGGCCCTTAAGCACCTTTGTAAAAGGGCCCCAATGTTAGAGTTGCAATCATTATAATGGCAATCTAAAAAACAACTCCAGCTATGAATGGTATGATAGTGATAGATAAAAAATTAATTTCAAGATCTGCTTATTATTGTACATTTCTATTCTCTATTGATACTGAGAGACTTAAAAAAAATCCCTGGTCCCTTAAAAAGGAAAAGTCCTCTTGCATGTGACAGTATGCACTAATTTTCTCATCTCTCTCACAATCTAGGCTATTAGTACAGGATTGAATGCTCAGTTTTAGTATCTCTGATATCAATGATTGTGCTACAGACCTTCTAGCAGTTACTCACAAAACTGAAATGTAGCAGGCCCTGAAATTATTGAAAGATCACAGGATGTCAGCCTTTTCCTGAATTAATATTTAATCATGAAGCAATAACGCTTTGCACTGCACCTCCAGTATGCTGACAGAGCACAAGTAGAAGGCCTGTGGTCTTTTAAAGGGTCAGCAACCCAACTTAATATGATGTATCCACTTGGCAAATAAGATACTGTAAAATGAGAGACACTATGGGCTCATTTTCAAAAGAGAAAAACAGCTCAAAAACGGCATATGGCATTTATCATGATTTTTGAAACTCGGATTTGAGACGTTTTTCTCTGCAGTGTGTCCAAATCATAAGGGGATTGTTCCCAAAACGTGGATGTTTTTCTGCCATAATGGAACAAAGCAAAAATGTCCAGGGTAAAAGTTAGACGTTTTGATCTAGATCTGTTTCAATCACACCTAAGTCTCAAAAAGTTGCCTTAAATGATGAGATGACCACTGGAGGGATTAAGGTATGACCCCCCCCCCCCTTACTCCCCCAGTGGTCACTGACCCCCTACCACCCCCAAAGATGTGAAAGTAACAGTACATACCAGCCTCTATGATAGTCTCAGATGTTAGAGCCAGTCCTATTACAGCAGCAAGCAGGTCCCTGGAGTAGCCTAGTGGTTGGTGCGGTGTAGTGCACTGTAAGAAGGGGACCCAGGTCCATGATAGTCTCAGATGTTAGAGCCAGTCCTATTACAGCAGCAAGCAGGTCCCTGGAGTAGCCTAGTGGTTGGTGCGGTGTAGTGCACTGTAAGAAGGGGACCCAGGTCCATATCCCACTCTAACTTGTGGAAAGTGTGAGTCCTCCAAAATCCACCAAAAACCTAGTGTACCTACATATAGGTGATACCTGCAGGCATAAGGGCTATTGTAGTGGTGTACAGTTGGGTAAACTAGGTTTTTGGTGGGTTTTTGAGAGCTCACCATACAATATAAGGGAGCAACGATGAGAAATGTACCTGGGACCTATTATGTGAAGATCACACAAAACAAAAAAGTTGGATGTTTCTGGTTTGAAAATGGCCGTGTTCACTAGTGGATTTGTGGACTTTTTTCACAAAACGTCCAAACTCGGATTTAAACATCATATTGAAAATGTCTCTCCACATTTTTGCCATAGCTGTCATGCTATGTTTTTGTTCTTCATTGCTTCAAAATGTGCTTTTGTTACTCAGCTACTGCTAAGTCAAACTAGCTAAGAAAACTCAAGTTGTACTTTCTCATACACAGCAGAAAATTGTAAATTTTCCAGTCTATTGCTTCTTCTCATATTTTAAAGAGCAGAAAGAACATAGATGTGATTATCAGATCCTATTTCCACTGCAGCAAATTTGTGCTTTGCTGAATCTTTTTCTCCTTATCTATATATCTATATATATGGAAAAATTTTGTTCTTACCTGATAAATTTTCTTTCCTTTAATCATACCAGACCAGTCCAGACTAATGGGTTGTGTCCATCTATCAGCGGAAGGAGACAGAGAAAATAGTTCCAAGTGAACCACCCCTTAAGGGTATCGTGCAGCCTGGAATGTTCAGTATTTTGAATAGCCAAGCAATGATGCTCTGAAGTCTAGAAGAAAACACACTTAATACAAACAGGCAAACACTTGGAGCAAAAATACAGAACCTCAGTGTTCCTGCTTGGCCGAAGGCAACTGCAACCTCCCCTCATAGTAAAGTAAGTGGGAGGGAATGGTCCATACCAAGTTTGCCCAAGCACATAGAGATCTATCCCTGAGTCCGGGGAAAGAACTCCGTGATCCCAAGTAACAGAAGTCATACAGAGCTGGCACAACAAGTGGCAGGAGATTGAATAGAGAAGATGAAGTAGGCAGTGCTGTAGGACATCCCACCGTATTGAAGCGTCGTGGAACAGCCAGGGATACCTAAACAAAACAACACTCTGACAGACATTAGCCAGGGAGGGCATCTGGACTGGTCTGGTATGAATAAAGGAAAGAAAATTATCAGGTAAGAACATAATTTTTCCTTCCTTGTCATCTATACCAGATCAGTCCAGACTAATGGGATGTAGCAAAGCAGTTTCCCAAAGAGGAGGGGGGGGGGGGGGGGGGGGGGGAGGGGGAGAAAAGAAGAATGTGGAAGGTTGAAAAATCAACAAAGCTATACACACAGCAAAAACTGATTAGCAGAAAAGGATTTGAATATCCGAACCACCAGGATACCAAAATGGAACACAGTTAGACAGTAAAAAACAGAACTGAAGCCTTAGGACGTAAAACAAACGTCCTGAGCAAAAGAAAAACTATGTACCCCGAGAGTAGCAAAAGAAGCAGCAAAGATACTCATGCCAAAGGACCCCGTCTTGGAAGGAAGGCAACAGTCGTATCTGAGTAACAAGGAGAAGAACTGTCTCTCGTAGACCAGGATCCACTTCTCCGAACCCTAGCAGGACAAAGGCTAACTCCTAAACCTGCCGGTCTGCCTTGAGTACAAGATGGTCGGAGGAAGCGACCTTAACAAGTATTAGAAGTATGCAACCCCAAACAGTGTGCCACACTTCATAGAAGAAAGGAAGCAAGGCTCAGAAACCACCCAGACCAGCGCCTAGCGAGAGAATCAAAATCCACAGAATAAGAAGAGACTCCAGAGTTGAGAGAACCAATGAAGTGGAGAACCATGAAGAAAAGGGCAGCAGCATACCAAGGTACAACTGTAGAAAGAAAGTAATCCTAAACCAGCTCGCTCTGGACTGCGGAGAAAAGACCACCAAGGTGCCAAGAAGACACAAAAGGAGCAGACATGAATTCAAAGTCCAGCAACGGAGAAGCTTCTCGCCAGTCACCAAGAGACTACGGCAAGAAAAGGTGCCACAGAAAAAGAAAGAGAGTCGAGAGTCACACTGCGGAGAAAAGACCCCCAAGGTGCCAAGAAGACACAAAAGGAGCAGACATGAATTCAAACTCCAGCAACGGAGAAACTTCTTGCCAGCCACCAAGAGACTATGGCAAGAAAAGGTGCCACAGGAATGGTAGCTAACAGGAGACAAGGCAGCCTTGTCTAGCAATCTAAACTGCAGTAAGCCATAGCTGCCGAGAAGTTACTGTATCCAACTCGCAGAAAAGGGCTGGGGTTGACCGACAAGGTGAAACAGTGCCCAACAGGCAAAGGAAAATACGCTCCACAGTTAGGAACTGAACTGTGCTCGAGGGACAGAAACGAAGTTGAGCTCATCAGGCAGAGTAGGATCCGTGCTCAACGAGAACAAATGGATTTGCACTCAAAGAACACAAACTGAGATACGCACCACGGGCAGAGAAGGAGTTGCACACATCTGGCAAAGACAGAAATGCACTGAACAAGCAGAGAAGAAGCTGAGAGTAACAGACAGAGAATGAGCAGTGCCCCACTGAAAGAGCTGGATGTTAGAGGTACCAGCAGAACTGAAGCTGCGGTAGCGATGGAACTGTTTATAAAATGCAGACAAGGAACTGTGCTCCAGACGCCGGCAAGGAGCTGCGCTCCAGACGCTGGCAGGAAGCTGTACTCCAGACGCCGGCAAGGAACAGCGCTCCAGACGCCGGCAAGGAGCTATGCTTCCTACGCAGACATGAAGCTGTGCAGCACCTACAGTCACATAGCTGTGCTCAACATACCACCCTGGAACTGCACCCAATCCGCAGAGAAGAGTTGTGCTAAACACACAGAGATGGAGCTACACTCAACAGGGGGTGGAGCTGTGGCACTGCACGCAGACAGCGAGCTGTGTTCCAAATGCAGGGAGAGCGAGCTGCATGCCACACAGAGACAAGGAGCTGCGTTCCACAGGCAGACACAGAGCCCTATTCTATACTCAAACACAGGGCTGTGCCCCACACTGAGACCTGCAGAGAAAGAAATACAATCAACATGCAACAATGCAGTTGCGTTCAACATGCAAAGATGAAAGGTTGCAGAATATGCAGTGAAGGAACTTCACTCAACATGCCATGATAGAGCTGTCCTCAACATACAGCAATGTAGCTAAAGCCAACCTGGAACTGTGGAACCGTGCTCAACATGCAGCGATGGAGCCGTGCTCAACATGCAGCGATGGAGCTGTGCTCAACATGCAATATGCACAGATGGCGCCCCAGGGAACAGCCAGCGGAGAAGGTGCTGCCAGGAGGCCAACAAGAAAAGAGCACAACTTGTGGAAATGTAGACCTAGCGCTGCATTCTCCTGGCCCAGAGGGACTAAAACTACAAGAAGAGAAGGCCCCGTGCCCCAAGAGACACTCTCAGCCCCCAAGTGGTCTCTGAGCCACAATGACTACCCTCCTAGGCAACTGAGACGGAGCAGCAGTCAACGTAGAGAAACAACTCCCACCAAGAGGGAGGTAAGCACCATAGATCTGGAATCCTCAAACCATAGGGAGCAAAATGCAGCCATAAGGGAGTGAGCAAGAAACAAGTCTCGCCCGGCCAGGAACAAAGAGGAAGCTGGCCACTAACACCAAACCGAGGAAAAACCAGCTAAGGGAGAGTCAAACTCCAGACCTAGAACACAGCCACTTCCCTGCAGAAAAGTAGAGAAACGCGCAGAGCTAAGAGGCGATAATCCAGATGCACAGCAAAAGATCTGCTCAGCAGGAAAGAACTGCGCCCCTTACACAAAAGGAAGGAGTGCCAAATGTGCCAGGAGAGAGGCGCCTGAAAATAGAAAAGGCAAAATCCGCCTGTGTCAGGCTAAAATTCCTGCCCGAAAGCAAGGGAAAGCAAGGAACAGCTGTGGCAAACTAGTCCTAAAAAGGCACATTCCCGTAAAGAGACACTGAATTGACTCCAAGCAAAAGACTGGCAAGAATGGCGCTCCCGAGGGTACTCAGAAGAGGGATATGAGCTAGCAGTTGCACACCAAGGACAACTCGGACCCCCGCCACTGCAGACAAACCAAAGCAGACAGGAGGGATCCATGGGGACGAGAGAACCAGAACCTCCCTAAGGGAGGAAAAATTGCTGCCAAAACAAGAATCAAATAGCAGGGGAGTCTCAAGCAAGATGACTGAAGCAGCAGAGACCAGATGGACTGAAAAAGAACTGACCAACAGCCGTGTAAGGCTGACAGGAAAGAAAAAATAGCCCTGAACTATAAAGGCCGAGCCTGCAGCCAAACGGAGCCAGCAAGAGACTTCCCACACTTTGGAAAAAGCAGACTAAGACCTTCAAACCGCAAAGGTACAAGTTCCAGCAACGGGGCCGCCCTCTGAACGAGCTGCCGTCTAAGGCCGTGAAGAGGAGAAAAACAACTGAGTTTCATGATCCAGACACGAGACGTGCCCCCCCCCCCCCAAAAAAAAAAAAAATCAAACCATCTGGTACCAACTCGGAAGAGTCCAATATCAGAATCAGACGCCAGCAAGCGAAATTCAAAGAAACTTCGCAAGCAGCCCCCTAGAATACATTGCCAAAGGCGGGAAAATAAATCAGTTAACAGGCAAGAAGAGAAAGAAGGAAAAACAAAGGTTCTTCTTTTTTTTTTTTTTTTAAATAACCTCCTTCACTAGTGACAGGAATAAATAAAGGCTTACCTCAGAGGCAGAAATTCAGATATACCTACCACCACAGAAGAGAAGAACCCCACAGGGGAGACAAGTTACTCCATGCCACAATCAAACATCACCCTGCTAGAAAGACAGCCAGGGGAGGGGAGGGAACCAGTGTCACTGGATATCACCCTAGCTGGCAGATGAGGAACTCAGGACCACTGAGTATCATCTAAAACTAGCCCGAACACGGCTACCAGCACACCCCTGGCTCCACTGTCACCAGAAGAATCTGGGACAGGAGCTACCAGCCCGCAATCCAGAGCAGCTGCACGATCCATCCACCAACTGCTAGGAGACAGAGAAAATACTGAACATTCCAGGCTGCACGATACCCTTAAGGGGTGGTTCACTTGGAACTATTTTCTAAGTCTTCTTCCGTTGGTAGATGGACACAACCCATTAGTCTGGACTGGTCTGGTATAGATGACAAGGAACTCTTTATAATTTTTGAAAATGTCAGATTATGACTACAGTTTCTTAAAAAAAACCCCCACAAAACAGAAAAGGCCGGCTTAATGCTTTTTAACAAGCACATGGCAATCTCATTTATAATGTCACCGTACAACCTACCTAAAGCTATACAAACAGCTTCATAACCTGTTATACCTTTTACAACCACACTGAAACATCAGCCAAAAAAGGAAAATTATATAAGAAAAATATAAACTTGGCTATTCTCATTAGTTAACTCTAAGGTTTGATAACGCATCTTATGAATTTGAGAGTGCATTAAAAAAAAAAAAAACAACAACAAAATTGCAACTGGAGGTTTATGGCCTGGAGGGAAGAATCAAAAGGGAGTAATAAAGTAATATTATCAGCATTAAGTATAATACGAGAACTGCTTATCCCTCCACCAATTCACAAAGGTCGACGTATCCAGGTTAAACAGGATAGGAGAAAGAAGGGAACCCTGAGGGACTCCACAGGACATCACTCAACTCAGGGAAACACCATCATCGCTGAGAAAGCCACAAAACCAGGAGAAAATTCTTCCAGAAATACCAATAGAATCTAACAAATATAGCAGGTCATGGTCTAACAAGTCGAAAGCAGTAAAGATCAAACTACAATAGCAACACTTTGTGACCATAAGCTAATGGTGTACTTAACTAATAAGGTCCTCAATAAAGTTTCAGTGCTAAAACCCTTCTGGAAAGCTGACTATGTGGGATAGAGAATACAATGCTCTTCCAAATAAGCAGATAAATTAGTCTCTGTAATTTTAGCAAACAAAGTGATGCCCGCTATAGGTCTATAAATAGATGGTTCCACAGAATGTAAAGAACTATCCTTTTGGTATCGGTGTTAAAATTATACTACCTAGCGAGGTCGGGTAATTTAGAAGTGTTTCCCAAGCCTGGTCCTGGAGTACCCCTTGCCAGTCAAGTTTTCAGGATATGCGCAATGAATATGGATGAAAGAGATTTATATATAATGAAGGCAGTGTAAGCAAATCAAGCTCATGCATATTCATTGTAGATATTGTGGGTATCCTGAAAACCTGACTGGCTAGGGGTACTCCAGGACTGGACTTGGGAAACACTGTTTTAGAATATAACTAGGCCACAAACACTGGCAGAGCAGATGTAAACAAATAAAAGGGGCAAATATCTAGGGCGCATTGAGACAGAGAAAAACATTTTAACAGGATATAAATATCTAAAATAGAAAATTTAGTAAAATCAGCCCAATTACGATCAGCAGGTATAGAATGCTGATCAAAGTTACAAGATAATGGAAGGTCAACGAAAGTCGAGTTCTTTCCTCAGTTTTCTCTTTCATATAATAGTGCAAGCAGCCTGTACCCATTTCTGGAGCTCTTGATAATCCTGCTGGAGTTGACCAAGTTCCTTCATTAGGCGTTTTGCTCGCTCATGGCTGTCACGGGCTCCTTGCTCTATGGAAGCCATTTCTGTCCGCAGGCATAGGTTCTCATGCTTTTCTTCCTAATTGTAAAAATCAAGCACTACCTCATATATCAAGGTAAAGAGACACAACAAAGTATTGAGACACATAGATCTGAGAGAGAGCGAGAGAGAGAGAGAGAATGCTGCTTCAAAGAATAGTTAAAGGAAAGAGTTCATATTCAACGGATGCAGTCAACATTTTAGTGGCTTTGGAAAGTACTTGATTGGCTCCACTGGAAAGTGATGTTTTTGCATTTATATTGCATTCAATACCAGAGTACAATAGAATAAATTATATACAGGTACAAGTCTCCTTCCCCAGAATGCTTACAAAAATGATGTGAGTACCTGAGGCAATGGGAGGTAACATGTCTTGCTAAAGTACCAATAAGTATCAGTAGCATAAGCAAGATTTGAACTCAGCTCCACTAAACCAACTGCCTTTTATTCACACAATAGGTACAGTGCAAACTTTGGGTACAGTACATCAAGCCTGCTTCTGAAGGGTAATGCAAAGGTAACACAAATCATCTTCATTTCACCTAAGCCTGTCATCAGTTTTAATCTTTCCATAGTAAAACAGTGTGTTTGTGTAGAGGTTAAAATAATGATAAGGGCTTAGAGCTATCAGACTGAGATACATAGCTCAGTATGCTTGGCTACATACATGAATGTCATCCTGCACATGTGGAAAGTAATTTTAGAAATTATTGTCATGCATAAAATAGTGAATGGACTTTTATAAAATTAGGTCATGATTAAGAGTGTGTACAGTGCAAGTCAGCACACATTTTTACAGTAGGCATACTCAGGGGAAGACTTAGGGCAGAATGTGCACAGAATTACAGTTTACACACCTTCAATCTAGGTGCAATTTCTGAAGGATTTGTGTTAGTATTTTATAAAGACATACAGGCAACATTACAATAGATGCTTTCCTGCCCTATTAACCTAAACACTGTTACAAAATTATCCTTTTAGAGACCTGTTCATCTTTGCATTTTCAAAGGTTTCTCACCATTAATGTGTAAGAAAAAAATAACCAGACACACTTAGTAGAGATTATCTTAACATAGCTCTTGCATGTTTCCAAGATGACAAGACAGACAATCACAAGAGAAAACTTGAGGAGCGCTAACAAACTTCAGGCAGATTAGATTCATTTACAGCTATTTATAGTGTTATCTAGAACCTATTATTTCTTGAGATTTGAAAAATATTAGCTATAAAAATAAAACTCCTTTTTTCTCTACAACAGTGGTTCTCTATTTGGAGAATAAAAATGGCTCTTTCCGAATCCAAACTTGACCTAAGGGTCGAACAGTTATTCAGAATAGCTGAGGCAAGCATTCTGATTTGTATTTGTGTGTTAGCCACTAACCTCCCCCTCCCCCAATAGTAGGTCATCAAGTGCTGCAAACCAGTTGTGTTTTTTGGGCTATCTACACTGAATATGCATGACATGCATTAACTTTTCATGAAGGTCCAGTAATTTGGAATTCTTTACAAGTTGAATTGTGAGGCATTGAGAAATTTGATGTTTTCAGGAAACACTTAAAGACCCACTTATTTAAGCAAACTGTTCCATAAATATTAGTAACTGATCCTCAGTTACTAATCATATTGATTTCTTGGTTACGTGGATGGACAGGTACTGGGAGAATTGTACAGCTGTTTCTTTCTAGATGGGGGGATGGTATTGTTAAGAGTGGACTAGTTAGCTTGTCCCATCTGTCATATTTTAAACGTGTATGTTCTATTGTTACGCCCTTGCAGCTATAGATTTTACGAGCTACACATTTTAAAAATAAATAATAAACCTGCACTGCTTCCACCATATGCAAACGTTATCTCATGCATATCATTGTGGCTATCTTGAAAACCCAACCAGCCTTCAGCACTCAACTGAACTTGGTTACAGAGCGAAACCTGAGATGGGTTGACATCAATCTAATCCCTCACATTATACAATTAAAGGGATTACCCCAATCAATACCTACACTCATAACCACCTACTTCACTCTTCACAGTCCTAACTTATAATCTGTTGGGTTTTTTTTGTATTTTTGTTTTGTCAAGATGTATGCTCCAAGTAGAGATTGTCCATTGTGTGTGTCTGTACAGTGCTGCAAATACACTACAGAAATGATTATTAACATAATACATGGTTTTACAATTCCTGTTGATTAGGAGATGTGTGCATCCTCTTCTTGCTTTTTTTTTATTCCTATTGCAAAGTATATTGGTTTGCAGAATCCTATTTTCCTGTTTGAAAAATAAGACTACAGGCCCCAGAATGCTTTGTGCTATAAGTTTAACATTCTTATTAATTCATTTGATATACTGCCAACCAGGTGGGAGTACTCCATCTGAGGGTACCTGAAGAGTTCTTTCTAGCTGGGACCTTTGCGTTTTAAGTGATTGTTTCAGGGCTGCTATCCGTTTCTCTTCCTTCCTTCTCTCAGAAATCAGCTGATCCTGCAACCGGTTCAGATCAGTGGTGGAAATTTCCATTTCTTTTTGTAAGGCCACCAACTCATTTCTCTTCTCTTGCAACTGCTTTTCTTTTTCAGACAGCTGGTACTCTAAAATAAAAAGAAGTTTGATTTAATGCCTTTGTCAGAAGAGAAGTAAAACTGCTAAAAGATCAGTCCATATTATGAAACAATGGAAATGCTTTAGCAAAGACTAACAGGTAGGACCGGCCTCCCTGCGTTCCAGACAGAACAAACAACTTCCTGAAAGAGTAACCCTAAAGTACTGTCACAGAAATGACTCCTCACTGGTTTCAGTAAGTGCCTCTTCCAGTGCTGTGCACCATTTCTCCTCCTGCTTGAGTTTTGAAGCCCTTTCTTCTAACAAGGCCACTTTTGTTGTTAGCTGTTCCAAGCTGTTCTCTCGGTTTGCCAGTTCCCATTCTAATGCTTGCTTCTGGTCTTTCAGCCTTGCTGCTGTTTCTTCTAACTTTTCTCTTTCATGCTCAGCGTCTTTTCTGACTCGCTGTAGAGTCTGAGAAAAAAACCCCAAAACATTTCAAGTTACATCATACGACAGAAACAATTTTAGATATCTGCCCACTTCATTCACTGATCTAAGTGGACTCTTGTCATAGAAAAAACTTATGCCTCAAATCGTTTTGTCTAGAACATATCATCAACTTCTGTCACTTTTGCTACTTCAAACTAGTAGGACTTCTCTTCTGGAAATTGGTGAATAAAATGTCTCCAATTTAATCTAATTTCTATAACCTATGCTAAAAAAGAAAAAACTCATATGTGGTTTTACGTTAAAACTTGCGCAATGTAACTGGCTAGCCGCTAAGCGATATCTCCTGCTGAATATTCGCAGATAGCCAGCTAAGCACTATTTAACCAGTCAAGAGCCATTCCTGGCCGGTTAAATAGCACTGTATATTGGGGGGTAGTCCCAATCTCCTCAAGTCAGCTCCCAATTTATTTTTACATCATTTGCACTCAAATCTTACTTTGATGTTGTCTCAAGGTTTCTTTCCCTCTGACAATGGCAATATTTTGTTTAACATTATGATGATGCCTCTTGGTCATCTTTTAGAAAAACATGGTCTTTCGACATACATATATGCTGATGATGTCACCATTTATATTCCATTCTCTAAGGCATTATTTGACATAACTCACATAATTAGTCTAGGGATAAAATTTATGGAATCACAGGCTTCTAATTTCAAACTAAAACTTAACACGGATAAAACTTAGGGGTCTTTTACTATTTCAAGCTAATGTGGGGTATGTATGTCATGAATAAATAAATAAATTAATTAATCTAATCTCAAATTTTTCAGTTTATGTAGTATCTTGTATTGAATCAAAGAATTAAAGCTATTGTGACACAAGTAACTAAAAACTGCTGAAAGTGATTAGGTCTGGCCCTGTAAGCTCCATCTTACCATTTCTTCCTCTGCTAATTCTCGTCTTCTTTCTTCGGCTGCCCTCTGAAGATGCTGCAGCTGCTGCTCTTCCCTTATTTCTTTCTCTTGACACTCCTTGCTTCTCCTCAGGCTCTCCTGGATGTCTTCTTTCAGAGCTGCCTGCTCATTATGAAGTTCGTCTCTTCGCTTTGTGATATGTTTCAAATCCTAGAGAAAAAAAAACACACAGGCTAAAATTTAACACATAAACCACAAGAAAGGCAAAACCCCAACACGCAAACTGACATTTAAAATGTCTAATATTTAACAAACATGCCTCCAGGTTGTGGAGTTGGAAGCAATTTTGGGTGGTGTTTGAGTTTGTAAAAATGTACTCAGATTCCAGCTTCAAATAAAAAAAAAAAACTATTATAATATATGGTAAATTTATCATTTTATACTGATATATAAATATCTTTGCCCTCTAAAGTTATATTTACCAGTACTTTAGATCCACAACAAAAAATTTAAAGCCTAATATAAGTAGGTACTGGAGTTGGAGCGGGAATCGGACAATAAGAAAAATAGAGGAGCCGGAGTCTGAGTCAAAATCTGAGCTCCTCAAATATGACTGGAAGCCAATGAAATCATTAACAATAACTTAGTAATCACGTCCAATTTTTTAATCTAAAGATCATTGTAACAGCTGTTTTTGCAAAAGCTGAAGCTTCTTCTGAATTTTAATTGGAATTCATGAGTAAATGGAGTTATAATCTAGCTGAGGAAGCATTAGCATCTGAACCAGCAAGGCAAACTGATCTTCATAAATATATGTATGTGTTGACCTACACTGTTTAAGTTTTAAAAATTTCTTCCTGAACAGATTATTTATCTGAGGTTCCACTGAAAGTGAAGTATCTAATATATCACCCAAAATTTTGGAAGTTCTTTTCTTTCCACTGGTAAAAACTCATTCTGTTCTAAAGCAATAGGAGATGGTAAAATTCCTTGACAGCCACTGAACCACAGTATTACGCCCTTATTGATACGACTTCATTGGCTTCCAGGTATACTTGAGGAGGCTTGCATTATAATTAAGGTGGATTGTTTGATATTTAAAATCCTACACGGTCAAGCTTCAGTTTATCTGATAAATCTGGTAGATATACCAAGAACTAGTCAAACGTATCATTCATCCGATCACTGTTTTACTAAACTTTTCCTTTGTTAGCATCCGCTTCAAGAGAGTTCTGGACAGTTCCTTCTCTTTCCAAGCAGTATCTTGCTTCTTGAAAGCATTTAAAGACTTTTTTATTTTATAAATATTTGATTCAGGATAGTTATGGAGAAATTAGACCTTACCTGCTAATTTGCTTTCCTTTAGTCCCTCTGGACCAGCCCAGGATTGGACTGATGGGTTGTGCACGCCTTCCAGCAGGTGGAGACTGAGAAAATTCTGACTAGAGAGCCAATAGGATCCCTGGCCATATGACCCTAGCCTCAGTATTTGAATAACAAAGCAGGAAAGAAAAGGAAGACCAACCTTCTGTGTCCCATGGAATCCAAGCAGCAACAAAGCATACACAAAACACGCTTAAACAACGGACAAGCCATGTAACAATGCTCACCACCAACTCTCAACAGAGAAGAGGTATGGCACAAACATAACATTTATCTTATAACTTTTTTTTTTTTTTATATAGAACTGTAAACTTGCAGAGCAGGTCCATCGCAGAAGACCGAAAAGAACTAAATTCCGAAACTAAGTTCAAGTCTGTACTCTTGAAAGAAACGGGAGGGACCTGGGCCAGTCCAGAGGGACTAAAGGAAAGCAAATTATCAGGTAAGGTCTAATTTCTTGTTCCTTAGCGTCCCTCTGGACTGGGCCAGGATTGGACTGATGGGAAGTAACAAAGCAGTAATTCTAAGGGAGGGACCCCAGCAAACCCATTGTGAGTACTCGAGCCGCAAAGACCGCCTCCTGTCGACACTGTACATCTAGTCTGTAGTGTCTAGAAAAAGAATGGAGAGAGGCCCACGTCGCCGCCTTACAAATGTCTGCGGGTGGAACTAAGAACCGCTCTGCTTATGAAGCTGCTTGTCCTCTTGTGGAGTGAGCTTTTACACTCTCCGGGACTGCTCTCCCTGCGAGAAGGTAAACAGAAGCTATCATTTCCTTAATCCACCAAGATACAGTGGGCTTAGAAGTGGCCAAACCCTTACGCCGACCAGCAAGGAGAACAAAAAGACGATCTGTGTGCCGAAAGTCTTCAGTAACCCTCAGATAGTGTTTAAGCACTCTCTTCACATCCAATGTATGCAACTTCCTCTGATCCTCCGTGCCCGAGAAAGACTTCAGGACAGCAAGGAAGACCGATTGGGAAAGATGAAACCAAGAAACTACCTTAGGAAGGAAAGAAGGTACCGGACGTAGGACCACTCGCTCCTTGGAAAATTCCAAAAACGGAGGCCTGAAGGAAAAAGCTTGCAGCTCAGAGACCCTCCTAGCTGAAGCAATGGCTACTAAAAACACTGTCTTGAGAGTCAAATCCTTAAGGGAACAAGAACACAGCGGTTCAAAAGGAGGACCCGTCAGTGTGGAAAGCACAAGATTGAGGTCCCAAGACGGAAAGGCCGCTTTGGCCGGAGGACGAAGAAGACTAACTCCCTTCAAAAAACAGGAGACATCCGGAAGACTAGCCAATGACATACCTTGTATCTGACCTCGGAAACAGGAAAGGGCACCAACCTGCACCTTAAGAGAAGAAAGAGACAATCCTTTATCAAAGCCCCGCTGCAGAACGTCCAACATCTCTGCCACTGAAGCCCGGAAAGGAGCAATACCAGCACCTGAACACCAAGCCTCAAAAATCCTCCAGGTGTGAATATAATTTAGAGATGTAGACCGACGACACGACCTAAGCATGGTAGCAATCACTGGAACGGAATAGCCTTTCTTAGTTAAACGAGCCCGTTCAAGAGCTAGGCATTAATGTAACCATCCCCACCCCTCAGACTCTCTGCAAAATAATGAGTTCCAGTGTAAAGGATATTAACATTTGTAATCGTACCGAGGGCCAAGGATTACACCGCTGAGGGTAAAGGGCGGGTGTACATTAAACTTACTTAATCCCCCACATTCAAGATACAAGAGAAAAAGCAAAAACAAATTCAGTTTTTTAAATTTTATATCCTTATTTTATATTCTTAACCAACTTTGGTAAGTTTTTTTTAAATTATATATTAGAAATTCAATATAATTCGTTTGCTTTTAATATTTGAACACAAATTTTCCCTTTTTATACTAACTTTTTCTCTCTTAACAGAATTATCCGAAGCACTACAGAACCAGCACAAGCATCAGATAAGTAAAAATTCTTTAACCTTAGAATGCATAACTCTTCTTTTTTAACCTTTTGAATTCTTAGACTTTAACTGGAATTTGATTCTTTGTGAATAATCTATATGTTCACAGGTTTCACCATGGAAAAACCCAGGTGATATTCTGGTAAGTATGTCAGTTTATACTCCTGTTTAATCAGTTACTTAGCTGTAGTCTCCTTTCTTATGATGTCGGAAGCGTGAGACTCTTTCTTGCGTGGGGGCCCGAAGATTTCCTTCCAAGAAGTGACGTGTAGTCCCTGGTTTCCTTTCCTGGTGGAACTTCTCCCTACACCTAGCTTAACCAAATTAAATTTGGAGAGAAAACCTTATCTTCCTGTCACTAAAAAAAACAGCTATACTATGTGACTTTTAAAGGGATATGCAAATACTGTGGCCAATTAAACTAATGAAAATAAAAGTAATAGGAAAATCCCTGTCTTTTAGGCCTCACCTTTCTTTTACTTCCCCTTCACTAAAATGGGCAGAAACAGAAGCAAATACAGCTGAAACACTGTTACACTCAAATCCATACACTATGAGGCTTATTTTCAAAGCACTTAGCCTTCCAAAGTTCCATAGAAACCTATGGAACTTTGGAAGGCTAAGTGCTTTGAAAATATGCCTCTATGTTTCATACTTCATTTTTTTTAACTTCCATTCAGAGAAAAACAACACAGAGGCTTAATATACACTGCATCCATCCACACTTCTCAAGGAAGAATATTCCTTTGGATTTTCTCTACTAAGCTTCACTCACTCTGCTACTTACATCAGCCAAAATCATTTATTCTCTTCCCAGAACTTCTGACATTTATTAATGAAAATATTCACATTCATCACTATATTTCAGGTTCCCTAGCAAACCTTGGAAGTCCCTCTCAAAATATTTCTGAATTGCTTTCTCCTGTTTTCTCCTCTAGACACTCTCCCAACACACTCTCTCTCTTCAGCTGCTTCTGCCCTTTTTTTTTCACAAGCCCGCTGTTTCCTAGGCAACGGTGACTCTGCTAGAATACTTGGCATCTCTTGACCAAAAGAAATGTTCCTTTAGAACCTTTTTTTTAATGGATGTTTAGAACCCTGTCTGAACTTAACTGATTCTCCATTTTTACTTTTAATTTTGCCATAGAAAATAATGGAAAAATGCTATTCACTAGATGTTTAGATGAATTCTTACACCAAACTACCACTAGTTCATACTTTACAATGCCCACATTACCATGGTTTTACTTTCCAAAATTAACCCCTTTAAGCGAACCCCCCCACATTTTTCTATAATTCAGCCCCCTTAAAAATTCCAAAATAAATCAGAGTACCCATCAAAAATCTAATGAACCCTTTAGACACCCACTCCGTCGATGGTTTATTTTTAAACCCCGCCAAAGACCCCCTTTAAGACCCTCCCCCCCCCCCGGGAAAACTACCACTAAAAATCTTTTAACAAATTTTAACCCCCCCCCCCCCCCCCAGTAATTCCCAGGAAACTCTCTTAAACCCTTTAATTTCTACAAATTTAAATCTCAAAATCCACAATTTAAAAATAAACCAAACAAAATGTTTGGGCCAACAGACCCCTTACCTGAAGATCTGGTGCCTTTGACCAAAAGGTTAACCTTACGAACCTCGAGAGTCGGGTTTGGTTGTTCCTCAAAATGTAGAGTGGAGGAGACCAAGGAGATGAGTTCCTGCCAAGTCCTCCTTATGAAAGATCCAAGCCACAGAAGGATCTTCACCCTGGGGAAAGGGTTCTGTAGCAGGGTCCGCAGGAACTTGGTCCTCCCAAAACTCCTCTGCTAAGCCTTCCTCCTCTTCCAGGAAGGGAATATCCTCATCACGTTCAGACAATGAATCCAATTGTGGATCCCAGCATCTAGGTCTTTTAGATGGAAGAAAAGATCCGGAGGAGGACTCCCCTGCAACTCCTGTCCCAAGACCAGACTTTTTCATCAAGAATGCCTGGTACATCTGGAGGACAAACTCAGGGGGAAAGCCCCCCTCCTGAGTCCCTCCAGACTGCACCAGAGGCACCGCCTGTGTTTCCCCCTGCACTCCTGAAGGCTGAACATCAGAGGAGAGCTTGCTTGCTGCAGGCCCTGCAGCTGGAGACAAGATGGCGTTCTTTTGCGCCAAAAACGACGAACCAGGGAGATCTGCAACAGAACAGGAGGTTGCTGAGGAAGACATGACCGAAGAGGCAGGCACAGCCACTGACGCGGATGGAGGAAGAGGCACCGCTGGGACTTCTAGTGCTGTACAAAACTTACACGAGATGAGAGCACCCGCTCCCCGGCGCTGGCAAACAGTGCAGCGCTTCAATTTCTCCACCATAGCGGAGCTCTCCCTGCTGTCAAAGTAAACACTGCGCTTTTTTTTTTTTTAAAAGAAGTCGCTCCGAAACAAAAGCGAGGGAAAAGAAAATTCAGCACAAAGAAAATTGCTCGTTCAGGCCTCGGGGCACTTTGGTTTGTTCTGTTGTTTTGGTTTTTTTTTAAACAGCTGAGTGGGAGAAGTAATTCCACACCAAAACCAATAGAACACGACGAAGCTGTCTGCTCGTTAGTGCTCTGGGGAGAGAAAGGTTTCTCTTTTTTTTTTTTTTTTTTAAAGAAGTGGCTGCCTCTCCCAAAGGCAAAATACCCTTTCCACCAAAAGGGTAGCCCTTCCCAACTTAGTAAAGGGAGATGGGGAGGAAGGGGGGAGGGACCCGGGGACACCCGAGTTTAACACCCCAGAGGCCGGAGAGGAAAAAAAATCTCCTGTCAAGCCTCTAAACTAGATTCCCCAGGCACAGAAGGATTAATATTTATTTAATCTTTTTTCTTTTAAAGAGAAAAAGAGAGAGAGACTAATGGGCTCACGTCCTATCTGCTGGAGACTGAGAAAATACTGAGGCTAGGGTCATATGGCACAACCCCATCAGTCCAATCCTGGGCCGGTCCAGAGGGATGCTAAGGAATAACTATTTATAATATGCTGCCTTCTTTTCTTTGTTTTATTTCCCAGAGATTTGACTGGTTGATCTTACGTAAACCATTTAGGACCTGTTGTGGGAATAAGTGGGTTAAAAAGTCTGAGGTATCATCATGAAATATTTTATATAGCATACCACACTCTACAAAAACAGCATTTGAATTATTGAATGTGTAATGTCATTGTACCACATACGGATCACTATCAGAGATTTCCACAGTATCATTCAGTAGAATGAGCTGCCCCTTGAAAGACTGGAAAAAGAGACATCAGATAAAGGCTTAAGATATGAAACAAGTATGTTGTGCATACATGTGTTTAACCACAGTAGCTTTAGTAAGTGGAGAACAAGGCCAATGCTGGGCAGACTTCTATGGTCTGTGCCCCAAAAATGGCAAGGTCAAATCAAGATCAGTATACATATGCAGTGAGTTTATTTTGTTGGGCAGACTGGATGGGCCGGTCTTTATCTGGTGTCATCTACTATATTACTTTAGTTTTATTTGTATTCAGCTCTAATAGGTAAGTAGAAGTCCATTTTTTTTATTCTGTCAATGCAGTGTGATGAAACATTTGTTGACAGATTGTAGTAAAAACTGTTTACCAGAACAGAGAGCTGTGTGTAGTGGGGGCAGTGTATAGGCAGGATACACATTACACACTTACTTGTTCTACTAGTTGCAGTTGATCTCTGGTGTCCATCAGGTCATCCTTTAATTGAGCCAATGCTTCTTTTTTTTCTACAAATAAACCAATGAAAATTAATAGGCAAAATACTGGGGGTTCCAAGACTGAAAAAGCACCAAGCACAACAAAAGGTAAAATTATGTATAATCATACCTGATAATTTTCTTTCCATTAATCATAGCTGATCAATCCATAGACTGGTGGGTTGTGTCCATCTACCAGCAGGTGGAGATAGAGAGCAAACTTTTGCCTCCCTATATGTGGTCATGTGCTGCCGGAAACTCCTCAGTATGTCGATATCAAAGCTCCATCCGCAGGACTCAGCACTTAGAGAATTACACCCACGAAGGGACACTCTGCCCAGCTCACCACCGCCGAAACGGGGGAGGGGAATTAACCCAGCTCATCCCCACACAAGTGGGGGAGGGGAATCCGTCCAGCTCATCCCCGCGGAGCGGGGGAGGGACACCACACCCGCCGATGCGGGGGGATCTGGCTTATCCTGCAACCGCAACCGCGGGAGGAGCTGACTGACCCTAACACCGCCGAAGCGGGAGGGGTACAAAGCTGCCCTACAGCCGCACGAAGCGGGAGGGAGTGCCGGCAGAATTTATGTCTCAATCCAGCCCCGTAAAACGGAGGGGAGAGGAATGCAGCAGCTCACTGTAACACAAACTCGTCTCAACTCTTGAAGAATCCAAGTGAAAGAACTTGAACACGAAGTCTTTCTGAAATAACTGAAGACTAAACTTGAACCTGAAATGCAACCAGAATAAAAACAGAACAGATATCTGGGAGGGGCTATGGATTGATCAGCTATGATTAATGGAAAGAAAATTATCAGGTATGATTATACATAATTTTACCTTCCATATCATCAAGCTGATCAATCCATAGACTGGTGGGATGTACCGAAGCAGTACTCACCCAGGGCGGGACATTGAAATCCCTGACCGCAACACTGAAGCTCCAAACCGGGCCTCCGCCCGAGCAGCCACAGTCAAACGGTAATGCTTGGAGAATGTATGAGCCGAAGCCCAAGTTGCCGCCTTGCATATCTCTTCCAAGGAGACGGATCCGGCCTCTGCCATCGAGGCCGCCTGAGCTCTCGTGGAGTGAGCCTTCAGCTGGATAGGCGGCACCTTCCCCGCGGCCACATAAGCCGCTGCAATGGCTTCCTTGACCCATCTTGCCACTGTAGGCTTAGCAGCCTGCAGACCCTTACGAGGACCTGCAAACAGGACAAACAGATGATCCGATTTCCGGAAATCATTGGTCACTTCCAAGTATCTGAAGATGACTCGTCTCACATCCAGATATTTAAGAGCAGAGTACTCCTCTGGGTAGTCCTCCCTACGAAAGGAAGGGAGACAGAGCTGCTGATTCACATGGAAGCGAGAAACCATCTTGGGCAGGAAGGAAGGCACTGTGCGAATAGTCACTCCTGCCTCAGTGAACTGCAGAAAAGGCTCTCGACATGAGAGCGCCTGGAGCTCGGAAACTCTTCTGGCTGAAGTGATAGCCACCAAAAAGACTGCTTTCAACGTCAGGTCTTTCAGAGATGCCCTCGACAAGGGTTCAAAAGGCGGCTTCTGCAATGCTCTTAGCACCAGGTTGAGATTCCACGCAGGCACCACTGAGTGCAGAGGAGGGCGCAGGTGATTAACTCCCTTGAGAAAGCGCACCACATCTGGCTGCGAAGCCAGGGAAGCACCCTTCAGGCGGCCCCTGAAGCAAGCCAGAGCCGCTACCTGGACTTTAAGGGAACTGAGCGACAGGCCTTTCTCCAGACCTTCTTGCAGGAACGCCAACACTGAAGAAATTGGAGCAGTGAAGGGAGAAAGTGAGCCTGCTTCACACCATGCTGCAAAGATACGCCAAACCCTGGCGTAAGCAGTAAAAGTAGAGCGCTTCCTCGCTCTCAGCATAGTGGCGATGACCTTGTCTGAGAAGCCCTTCTTCCTCAGACGCTGCCGCTCAATAGCCAGGCCGTAAGACCAAAGGGAGAGGGATCCTCCATCACCACGGGACCCTGATGTAACAGGCCCTGCTCCACTGACAGCCGCAGAGGATCGTCGACTGAGAGCCTGATCAAGTCCGCCTACCAGGGACGTCTGGGCCAATCGGGACCCACCAGGATTACCCTGCCGGGATGCTTTGCCACCCGGTCTAGCCCCCTGCCCAACATGGGCCAGGGCGGGAACACATAGAGGAGCCCTTGTGTCGGCCACTGTTGGAGAAGAGCATCTACTCCCAGGGATCGAGGGTCCCGTCCTCTGCTGAAAAAGCGCGGCACTTGGCAATTGGCCGATGACGCCATCAGATCTAGGCTCGGCTGGCCCCAGCGCTTCATGATGTCCAAGAACGCCTGAGCAGATAGTTGCCACTCTCCGGGCTCCAAGGTATGGCGACTGAGAAAGTCCGCCTTGACATTCATGACTCCGGCAATGTGGGCCGCTGAAAGCTGCTCCAGGTTCGCTTCCGCCCACTGGCAAAGACTCATAGCCTCCTTGGCTAGAGGGGCGCTCTTGGTACCTCCCTGGCGGTTGATATAGGCCACAGCCGTGGCATTGTCCGACAGGACCCGTACAGGCTACAACACCAGTACCGGGATGAACTCCAATAACACCAACCGAATGGCTCTGAGTTCCAGGAGGTTGATAGACCACTTGCCTCTGCAGGAGACTAGAGCCCCTGCGCTGTCCTTCCCAAGCAGTGGGCTCCCCAGCCCATCAAAGAGGCGTCTGTCGTGACGACAATCCACTCCGGGGTCACCAGAGGCAATCCTGCAGACAACTTGTCTGTCTGCGTCCACCAGCTCAGCGCCTTGCGCACTGCTGGGTCCACGGGAAGGCGCACAGCATAATCCTCCGACATCGGAGTCCAGCGCAGCAGCAGAGATAGCTGTAGTGGTCTCATATGAGCCCTGGCCCAGGGCACTACTTCCATCGTGGCCGTCATAGAGCCCAACAGCTGCACGTAGTCCCAAGCCCGAATAGGAGAGGCTACTAGGAACTAGTCCACCTGAGCCTGAAGCTTGACAATCCGATTGTCTGGCAGGAACACTCTGCCCACTTGGGTGTCGAATCGAACTCCCAGATACTCCAGGGACTGAGTCGGGCGCAGCTGGCTCTTCTTCCAGTTGATGATCCATCCCAGGGAGCTCACAAGAGCAACTACCCGGTCCATAGCTTTGCCGCACTCTGCATAAGAGGGGGCTCGGATCAACCAGTCGTCCAGATAAGGATGGACTTGTACTCCTTCCTTTAGCAGGAAGGCCGCTATGACCCCCATTACTTTGGAAAAGGTCCGCGGAGCAGTAGCCAACCCGAAAGGGAGGGCTCTGAACTGGAAGTGTCGTCTCAGGACTGTAAAACGCAGAAAGCGTTGGAGAGGAGGCCAGATGGGAATATGCAGGTACGCTTCCTTGATGTCCAAGGAAGTCAAGAACTCTCCTGCCTTCACTGCCGCTATAACAGAGCGGAGAGTCTCCATGCGAAAGTGCCTCACTTTCCAGGCCCGATTGACCCCTTGAGGTCGAGGATAGGCCGGACAGAACCTCCTTTCTTTGGAACCACAAAGTAAATGGAGTAACGTCCCTTGCCAATCTGATTTTTTGGCACCGGAACGACCGCACCCAGGCGGATCAGGTTGTCCAAGGTCTGCTGCACTGCCACAGCTTGACCGGAGACTTGCAGGGAGAGAGTACAAACCCGTCTCTTAAGGGTTGGCAGAACTCTAGCTTGTAGCCGTCTCTGATGACTTCCAGCACCCACGCGTCTGAAGTTATAGTGGTCCACTCGCCCAGAAACGAGGACAGCCGTCCTCCAATCTGCACTGGGGCGTGGACCAAGGCCCCGTCATTGGGTACGAGACCCTGGGGGAGGACCGGAGGGAGCACCTCCGGGACGGCAGTCTCTGCGAAAGGAATGCTGCTTGGGGGAGAAATTCCTCTTGAAGGAAGAGGGGGCAGAGGAACCCGACTTGCCCGGGCGGTACCGACGGGCTTCCAGCAACCGTCCTCTGGAGGTACCGGGACGAGTACTAGCCCGAGCCCTGACCTCTGGTAATTTCTTGCCCTTAGACGTGCCGAGATCGGTCACGATTTTGTCCAGCTCGACCCCAAAGAGCAGCTTGCCTTTAAAAGGCAATCTAGCCAGGCGGGATTTAGAGGCGTGGTCAGCAGACCAATGTTTCAGCCAAAGCCACCGCCGCGCAGAGACTGTCTGAGCCATGCCTTTAGCTGAGGCTCTCAAGACATCATACAGCAAGTCTGCCAAATAGGCTAAGCCCGATTCCAGGGCCGGCCAATCAGCCCTCAAGGAAAGATCCGAGGGGGAAGCCCGCTGCACCATAGTCAGGCACGCCCTGGCCACATAGGAGCCGCAAACTGAGGCCTGCAAACTTAAAGCAGCTGCCTCAAAGGACGACCTTAAGGCCGCCTCCAATCTTCTGTCTTGGGCGTCCTTTAAGGCCGTGCCACCTTCCACCGGCAACGCCGTTTTCTTAGTCACCGCAGTGAATAAAGAATCCACGGTAGGCCACAGATAGGCCTCACGTTCACTCACAGCCAAAGGATAGAGGCGGGACATAGCCCTAGCCACTTTAAGGCTCGTTTCTGGGACATCCCATTGAGCCGCAATTAAGGTGTGCATGGCATCATGCACGTGGAAGGATCTAGGCGGGCGCTTCGTCCCCAGCATAATGGCAGAGCCAACAGGGGCTGAGGGAGAGACGTCCTCCGGAGAGGAAATCTTCAAAGTGCCCATGGCCTGTAAAAACAGGTTGGGCAAATCCTCTGGGCTAAAAAGCCGCGCTGCAGAGGGGTCATCCGCTCCATCCGAGCGGGGATCTATCTCCTCCAAGGAATCCGCAAAGGACCGTTGGGAGACCTCAGACACGCTGCCCTCATCTACATCGGAGGAGACAAAGTCCTCCAAGGCCTGGAAATCAACCCGAGGGCGTTTACCTCTGGGAACCTCAACCTCTTTATCAGAAGAGGGAGCAGGGGCAGCGTTTTGCATGAGGAAAGCCTGATGCAGCAGCAAAACAAACTCGGGGGAGAAACCCCCCAGACTGTGCACTTCCGCAGCCTGGGCAACAGCCCTAGACGCACTCTCAACCGGCGCTCGCAATAGCGGGGGAGAGACATGCTGCGCATCCAAAATGGCGTCCGGCGCGAAACTCCGCGAAGGAGCCGCGCGGGAAGAACGGCGCTTAACTTTAGCCGCTTGTGCCGTCGCCCAAATTAAGGGCGTTCATGGCATTAATGTCTCCAACCTCAAGGGCGGCCCACGAAGAAGCCGTCCGAGCCGCGTGGCCGGCCAAGATGGCGGAGGCGAGGAGCGGGGGATGGGCGTTTATGGCGGGAAAAAACCGCCACGCCGGAGGAACGACCGGGACATTCATCGGTCACTAAACTGTCACCCATCAAGGGCGAATCAGGTTGTAAAACCCCCGCATCCCCTCTAGAAGCGCTCCAGCGATCCGGGGAGCGACCCTTTGCGCCCTCGCCCTCCGACGCCATATGCCACGAGGAGAAGAATCGGGGAACCCCCTGCCCGCTATAAAAAGGTAAAATTACCTGCTTGCCGCTCCGAGCTGTAACGAACTGGTGTCCCAGTGAGTAGCTGCAATGAACGTTTAAAGAAACGTCGAATTAAACGCCTTTAAAGACGTTTAAAATTTTTTTTTTTTTTTTTTTTTTAAACGGAGCCAGCGGGAGGGGGGAGAAAAGGAGGGACCTGGCACCACCAGGTTTGCACTTGCTCAAAAGAGCCCTCAACCCCAGGCCTCAACAAAACCTAAGGATTAGGCTTGGAGGCCTAGCCAGAGCTGCTGCTGTGTGTGACCACCACCTGCTGAGATAGAGAACATACTGAGGAGTTTCCGGCAGCACATGACCACATATAGGGAGGCAAAAGTTTGCTCTCTATCTCCACCTGCTGGTAGATGGACACAACCCACCAGTCTATGGATTGATCAGCTTGATGATATGGAATACAGTGATATATTTAGCAAATATTTTGTTGTATTAGTTTTCTAAAAAAAATAATTCAATAATGAACTTTTAGATTAGTTGAAATCAGGGGCGTATCTGAACTGCGGCGGTAGGGGGGGCCAGGGCCAGAGTGAGGGGGCACATTATAGCCCCCCCCCCCCCCCCCGCCGCCGCCGCCGCCATTGCCGATCCCCCTCCCCCCAGCCGCTACCATTGCCAACCCTCCCCCTCCGTTGCTCGCTTACCTTCGCTGGCGGGGGACCCCAACCCCCGCCAGCCGAGGTCCGCGTCCTCCTGCCGCTGCCGCTGCCGGCTGCCTTTGGTGCTTTCATTTGTCCATTGAAGCTGGCGCCAACTAAAGTTTCTTTTGACTCTGACGTCGCTGCACGTTGTACGTGCAGGACGTCAGACTCAGAAAATGTTTCTGAGTCTGACGTCCTGCACGTACAACGTGCAGCGACGTCAGACTCAAAAGAAACTTTCATCGGCGCCAGCTTCAATGGACAAATGAAAGCACCAGAGGCAGCCGGCAGCGGCAGGAGGACGCGGACCTCGGCTGGCGGGGGTTGGGGTCCCCCGCCAGCGAAGGTAGGCGAGCAACGGAGGGGGAGGGTTGGCAGCGGTAGGGGGGTCCAGGGCGAAATCTGCGGGGGCCCAGGCCCCTGAGGCCCCACGCAGATACGCCCCTGGTTGAAATAGAATGTGCTTTAACGCACGGTGACCTTTCATTTCAATAGGCAGTGTATTATATGCAAAGACCCAGGACAAACCGCCTCCTCCTGGATGAATTACCCAAGATGGTTTACAAGTTAAAACCCCACGTCATCACAACTGTAATCAACACTTGGATCTCTCTCACAACTGAGACAGCAAAAACAAAAATAAATTATCACAACGCAACAATGATTTTGCTACTGAGAGAAAAACATGTGATTTATACTAAATTGAACCTGCCAATTCCAAATATGAACTCCGAATTTGCCTGACACGTCTAGATTTTAAGTTATACATGGAAAGCCTATTCACTTATACTGTAATATTAATGCTTGGGATGCATTTGTGCTAGTAGTGCAGAACTTCCTTGGGAACAGACGAGCTGAAAACTATGCTGAACCAATAGACAATATGCTTAAAGCATAAGAACAACTTGGCTGCTGAATGTCATTGAAAATGCATTTCTTACATTCCCATCTTGACTTTTTCCCACCCAATTTGGGACACATAAGTGACGAACATGGAGAGAGGTTCCATAAAGACATTTCTACAATGGAGAACAGATATCGAGGCCGCTGGAATCCCAACATGATGGGGGACTACTGCTGGTTTTTGGAACGGGAAAATATGACCGGTCACAAACGCAAAAGTAGATGCCTGAAGCACTTTTAACAGTACTGGGCCTTGCTGAAGTAAGACTTTTAAAGTGGAATATGAGACTTTTTTGAAATTTTGTTATTCCATTACATTTTCATATACTGTTTACTACGAAAACTTTGATGTAGTTCAGGTAATTGTTGGAGTAAAACTCGTTCTGTAAAAAATTATTCAATGCTTTCCAAGTGCTTAATTCATTTGGGAAAACTTATGCATAACAAAATTTCCTGACGTGTTACAACAATTCTGACTTCGGATTTGGAATACGCACACTGAATTTAGTATAGGACAAATGGTTTTTGACCAGTAGCACACGAAAAAATATTTTTTGTTGTGCTGTGTTACAGAAGTAATTTTATAGCAGGATGATTTTGTGAAAACTCTGAAAAAGAAGTCTGTTTTATAAAGACTATTTAAGTGCAATGACCCCCCAGTAGCAGACAAATTTATACCTGCACCAAAGGTCTAATTTTTAAACACGTATATGCGTCTATTATAAATTACGTACATGCATCAATTTCATTCCAGCTTCAAATAAAAACCAGTGAATGCCAACATGCAGACTGTGCGAAAGTAAACACTATCCTATAGAACACCTACTTTTTGCATGTAAATACTATTATTACTATTTTCATTTCTACAGTGATACTAGATGTACCAGTGCTGTACATATACATTCAGAGATAACCCCTGTCTGTGGCACCTACAGTCTTATTGCTCTATAAAATTTCATCCCTTCCCCCATAACATCTCCATAAAAAACAACCCCCCCGACCCGCACCATACAGTTTTAATAGCTGCCAAGACATCAAGTTCTGTTAAATACTTTTCATGAATTTGATCTTATATCTCAAACTGTTTAGTTTAAATGTTACCAACCACCATCACTTTTGCTACTCCAGACTAACATGGCTTTCCTTCTGGAATCTAGTGAATAAAGGGGGAGATTCTATATATGGCGCCATTAAAAAAAAATTGGGCACAGAAGTCAGTGCCGACTAAGCGTATTCTATAATCGGCACCTAGATTTAGGCGCAGTATACAGAATATGCTTAGTTGATATCTTAGTGCCTAAAACTACGCACCTCCATTTACACAAACGAAAACGTGTCATAAATCCTGGCCCGTATATTTAGGTGCACTGGGCCATATTCTATACTTACGCGCATAAATTTTGGAACACCCACAAAATGCCCATTTCCCTGCCCATAACCATGCCCCCTTTTGGCTGCGTCCGTTAGAAGTTAGGCATACTGCATTACAGAATGCACTTAGCGAGTTTTGCACATAAATTCTAATTATTGCCAAGTAGTGCTCATTATTGCTTAAGAGCTGTTATCAGTGCTGATTAGCTTAAGCCAATTAAGTTATGTGCATTGCTATAGAACATGCTTGGATTTCAGTTTGGATCTCTAGGCGCGCTATATAGAATCCAGGGGGAAATGTCTACAATTTAGGGGTGTAGTTATTAACATGGGCTAACATTAAGATGTGTTAGCTTGCCACAAATTCATACTGTTTTACCATGCATCCTATTTTATGCAATAAGACCTAATTATTAATAAATTGGGTTAACAGTAAACAACATATCTTAACGGTAGCATATGCTGATAACTATGCCCCTTAATCTAATTTCTATAACCTATGCTAAAGAAAAAACACTCACATGTGCTGTAACATGGCTTTTGCAATGCTTGTTATTTAGCAAGATAAAAAAAGAATTTCTAGAATTTTTTAAAACTTATCATATCCAACTGAGCAATTCCTATCAACTCTCCAATAGGGTCATGTAAACTATTGTATAACTCTGGGCCCATCAGAGAAAAAAGTTTCTCTCTTCTACTTTTCTAACCTTATCTCCTTTTTATAAGCAATTTGCAAAGTCATATACGTGGAGGTATGATGCTTTAAACAAAAACAAACAAACAAACAAACAAAAAAAAGCCTTCAACCTGTAAATGAAGAAGTTGTAAGCTCTTCTGTGTAGATACCCCGATACATATAAATAATTAAGCATACTGAATAACCAGTCTAGGACACAAATGTACATTTTTAAGCAGTATATCTAGCGTACTGCTACTACTTATCATTTCTATAGCGCTACTAGACGTACCCAGCGCTGTACACTTGAACATGAAGAGACAGTCCTGCTCGACAGAGCTTACAATCTAATTAGGACAGACAAACAGGACAAATAAGAAGAGATAAGGGAATTACTAAGGTGAGGATGATAAAATAAGGGTATTGAACAAGTGAATAAGGGTTAGGAGTTAAAAGCAGCATCAAAAAGGTGGGCTTTTAGCCTAGATTTGAAGACGGTCAGAGATGGAGCTTGACGTACCGGCTCAGGAAGTCAATTCCAGGCATATGGTGTAGCAAGATAAAAGGAACGGAGTCTGGAGTTAGCAGTGGAGGAGAAGGGTGCAGATAAGAGAGATTTACCCAGTGAATGGAGTTCCTGGGGAGGAGTGTAGGGGAGATGAGAGGGGGGAGGTACTGAGGAGCTGCAGCGTGAATGCACTTATAAGTCAATAAGAGGAGTTTGAACTGTATGCGGAAACGGATAGGGAGCCAGCGAAGTGACTTGAGGAGAGGGCTAATATGAGCATAGTGACACTGGCGGAATATAAGTCGTGCAGCAGAATTTTGACCAGATTGAAGAGGAGAGAGATGGCTAAGTAGGAGACCTGCGAGAAGCAAGTTGCAATAGTCTAAGCGAGAGGTGATAAGAATGTGGATAAGGGTTCTGGTAGTGTGCTTAGAAAGGAAAGGGTGAATTTTGGTGATATTATAGAGAAAGAAATGACAGGTTTTAGCAGTCTGCTGAATATGTGCAGAGAAGGAGAGAGAGAGGAGTTGAAGATGACCCCAAGGTTACAAGCTGATGAGACAGGGAGGATGAGAGTGTTATCCACAGAAATAGAGAATGGGGGAAGAGGAGAGGTTTGTTTAGGGGGAAAGATAAGAAGCTCAGTCTTGGTCATGTTTAGTTTCAGATGGCGCTGAGACATCCAGGCAGCAATGTCTGACAAGGAGATTGATACTTTGGCCTGAATTCCTGCTAAGATTTCTGGTGTGGAGAGGTAGATCTGGGGGTCATCAGCATAAAGTGGAGGAGTGGCCTAGTGGTTAGGGTGGTGGACTTTGGTCCTGGGGAACTGAGGAACTGAGTTTGATTCCCACTTCAGGCACAGGCAGCTCCTTGTGACTCTGGGCAAGTCACTTAACCCTCCATTGCCCCATGTAAGCCGCATTGAGCCTGCCATGAGTGGGAAAGCGCGGGGTACAAATGTAACAAAAAATAATAAAAAAAATAAAGATGAGACTGAAGACCAATGGATGAGCTCAGAGTACCAAGGGAAGAAGTATAGATGGAGGTCACAGGACAGATCCCTGAGGTACACCAACTGACAGTGGGATAGAAGTGGAGGAGGATCCACCAGAGTATACACTAAAAGTACGATGGGAGAGATAAGAAGAAAACCAGGAAAGAACAAAGCCCTGAAATCCAAGTGAGGACAGTGTATCAAGGAGTAGGCTGTGATCAACATTGTCCAAAGCAGCAGACAAACTGAGAAGGATAGAATAGAGACCTTTGGATCTGGCCAGGAACAGGTCATTGGAGACTTTAGCAAGTGCTGTTTCAGTTGAATTAAGGGAGCGAAAGCCAGATTGAAGTGGATCAAGAATACCTTGAGATGAAAGAAAGTCAAGGCAACCGTGGTGAACAGCACGTTCAAGTATCTTGGATAGGAAAGGGAGGAGGGAGATGGGGCGATAGTTGGAAGGACAGGTAGGGTCCAATGAAGGTTTTTTAGGGAGTGGTGTGAGGCATGTTTGAAGCTTGCTTCATATTACTAAAGAGGGAACAGAGGAAGCTCAGAGCAACACACAAATAAGCTACTTCAGCTTGACCAACAAACCTCGGGGGGGGGGGGGGGGGGTTATATCTCTTAAATGAAGAACATTTATTCAAAAACTGTTTAGTTAAACCAGTGTGTGTACAAAACAAATGTTCTTTAAAAATCATTCATAATGAATTTTACTAATCAAGGGCTAAGCACGAAGATGACCTCTATATATCACACTATAAACAGAAACTGGGAAATTCCAAACCCTTTTAATATAAATTCTACTAACCAAAATTGATTTGAAATATAAATAGAATTCAGTGGTGTAACACCCTGTAACTCAAAATTGCGCAATCGGGATCATCTCTAGTAAATAAACAAGGAACCTCAAACCTCCTCATAGGGAACACACTGCTGCATTAGTTTGGTCCACTATTTAAATGTAGGAGTAGAGTACTATCACTGGTTCCAGTGAGGAAAAGAAAAGAAAAAAAAGCCAACCGCAAAAACTCAAAATTACATGAGAAAAACGGATGGCATAAAAACTCTCCTTCTCCTTCACTGACTAAAGAGTTAAACAAGGTGAAACACCCCTCTTCTGATCAAATAAATCTTGTATCCCCCCAAAACCACTCATCAATTACTTAAAACCTGGCCCCTTAAGCTAAAACTGCCCGCCCTGTTTTACAAGATGAACAAGAACTTTAGGAAAATCGCAGGCTTGTTAAACCCACAAAAATAGACAATGTCCTCAAAAAATTGCAGGCTTATTTAACCCGCACAATCTTTCCACAAGTCAATTTTCCACAAAACCAGACACTTATCTGCTTGTTGGTGACTCAGGGCTCGGTTAGTTTTGTAAATCCAGGCTGATGGTAATCAAACATGGAGAAGACACCATACTGTTCAGTTTAAGCCTTTGACACCATCCCGTGTCTCCCTTCAACAAGTGCGCCTTGTTTCGCCGATATCCAGGCTGCTTCAGGAAGGTTACTGTCTCGGATCCTTACATGGACCTCTCAAAATCACCAAACTGACCATAAATCAATAACTGCATGCACTGTCAAGATGGCGCAGATGAGTTTTTGCGGTTGGCTTTTTTTACTTTTCTTTTCCTCACTGGAACCAGTGATAGTACTCTACTCCTACATTTAAATAGTGGACCAAGCTAATGCAGCAGTGTGTTCCCTATGAGGAGGTTTGAGGTTCCTTGTTTATTTACTAGAGATGATCCCGATTGCGGAATTTTGAGTTACAGGGTGTTACACCACTGAATCCTCTATATATCACATACATTTTCACGTTTTTACCTTGGAGTAACTGTTGGATGTCTGTGGTCTCCTGCTGCATTGCCTGTTTCTGTTTGCTCAGTTGGTCAAGTTCTTTTTGCAGTTCATGGCTAGCTGATTCTATTGTCTCCAAATTAGTCACAGCAGTTTTACTGCAGTCTTCCGTAGCAGTTAGAATTCTGAAATATCATAAGATTTGGGCATCACATACCCTTTTCACCTTCCAAAATATTTAATCATAGTTGCTTAACAGAGAAAGTTTAAAATAATACCTTAATTCCAGTGAAGAAGCAGCAACTCAAATTTATCAAAATCTTGCTTAAAGGAATTCATTATTCATTATTTCATGGAAGTAACAGTCCCGGTAAAATGAATACCGGTGTGCAACGTTCTAATTTCAATTTCATTATTTAAATTTTAAAAGGACTGATTTAACACACTGCACATAACTTGGCTCTTTGAAAGACTGTGAATAAAACTGAGTAGGATTTTGAACTGATCTGGTAGGATTCAAGGAAAGAAAATTAGCTGGTAAAAGTGATATAAAATCCAAAACACTGACCTAAAATCCTCCCTCTGAAAGGAGGGCAAGAAATCAGCTGGTTGATGTGAAAGGATGATGCTACTTTAAGTGTGAATGGGAGCACCATCCAAAATGATACACCTGATTTGGTAAAGTTCAGAAAGCGTTCCCTACAAGACAATGCCTGCAACTCTGAAATCTTTCCACCGAAGAAACAGCCACCAATAATACCACCTTTAGTGTAAAGCCCTTCAAAAGAGGTTATTAAAATTGAAGAAGTTGATGAACCAGCAGAAGAAAGCACATTACCCTCTTCAGGAAACAGATCACATCAGGGTGACAAGCCAAAGAGGGTGTCCTGAATGTGTCACTGAAAACATGTAGAGGCTGCAACCTGTGCCTTCATAGAAGTAACAGTCAAACATTTCTTTAGATCCTCCTGAACAAAAGCAAGGATGCAGGGCAGTGAAGTCTGAACACACACATAATGAATGGGATTCGTTGTCATTCCAAAGCACTCTTACCTTTTACCTTGTGCCAACTTATCCTCCAGATTCTCACAGCTTTCCTCGAGATGTTTTTTTTCTTTGCTCAGACTCTGCACACTGTCTTGCAAGGAGTGCATCTGAGCCATCAGATGTTCTATTTCCTTCTTCTCCTTCTCCAGGAGTTGCTTCTGCCATTCCACCTCTCCGCGCTGAAGCTGGCAGGAATGCTGCAGATTCTCATACTCTAATTTTTCCTAGGAAATAGATCCTAGAAAGATCAAATCATTGCACAGCAGACACAGATTTACATGTAAAAATAAATAAATATCCTTAAGGAATAACTTCACTCAGAAAACTTTCATAGTGGTTGCCAGTGGATTTAATACATCTGCTCTAAACAAATCTCTCACCTCCAGCACTGCGACCTGAGTTCTTTCCAGTTCATTGACCTTTTTATCATGTTGCAGTTTCAGACCTTGCAGTTCATTGTTTTCAAGTTGCAGCATTTCTAGGACATGCTTCAGTTCTAATTAAAAAATTAGAGAAGGATGGGTCCAGTCATAATAAAGAAATGGGGCCTGATATTCAGCTGGCAGCGGACAGTGGGTTTGCTGTCTGCCGTTGCGTTAAACCCGGATATTCAATGCTGGGCCATATCCGGCGACCAGCATTGAATACCCGGATTTATTTTAGTCATTAAAAAGTTAACTGGCTAACCCGCTAGTCAGCGCAAACTGGTTAACTTTTTTTTTTTTTCAACATTTTATTGAGAAAAATGTTTACAAACCGTACAAAACACAAGAACAATAAAGAACCATAAGGCTTCCATACATTATGGAATAACAAATACAGCCAGCCACAGAACGTTGAATCTACTGGAGAGAAAACGGGTGTATTCATTAATTTGTAATATTTGAACAAAAGGACTCTAAAAGAGCCCAGTATTTTTGATGGGACATCATAATTTGGTTCTTGAGGGCTATAGATGATTCATATTTTTTAATGACTCCACCATTCAGAGAAATTTAACTAATCTTTCAAATTACAGAATATAAGGTACAGGGCAACAGCTAACATGATGTTAATTTATGGTGATGTTCTGGTAAAATATTAGGATTGGAGGATCGTAATATTACCGTCTTATAGGAGATAGACGTATTCTGTGGGAGGCAATATCAGCACCTAACTGGTTATGTCACGCAATATAGCCAGTTAGCAGCTAACTGGGATATTCAGCAGGAGATAATTGGTTTATCTCCCACTGAATATCTGCAGTTAGGCACTTAAACCCTATTTAACCATCCAGGAGTCGTTCTTGGTTGAATAGTTTTGAATATAGTGTTGGGAAGGGGGAGGGAGGGAACATAGATATTTTCATACAGTTTGCTAAAGAAAATGCATTGTCTGAAAATTACATTGAAGATCTATTTAACCCGCAGTCTGATTTTTAGTGTGAAAATTTGATTAAAATTTAAATACCACAATTTCAGACATCTTATTAGGTTAATATTCAAGGCTCCAGGAAAATACATTAAGAGCTAGAAACTTGCCTGTTTTGTGCTTGCCTATGTTTCCTGTAATGCTTTGCAGATTATCTTCCTCCTTCAGAATTTCTTGTTTCAGTTGGACAAGCTGTGCTCTTCTTTCACTTATCTGGGCATTTAGTTCTCCCTTTTGAACACTCAGCTCCTCCAGAAGAGATTTTACCTCCTGTCTCAACAGAACCATGTTAATATAAGTCTTCTCTTTAAGTCTACAGAAGTTCCCAACTGGTTTGCTGTGACACATTAATGCTGCAACCACTGCAGACAGCAGTCTCACTGTCTCTCTCTTCCACATACCCTGTGCCATCTAATCCAGCTGACAGGGAGGATCAGAATGCAACACATCTTACCTGCTACTGCATCTTCCATTCTGAAGTCAGAATCACATGGGCCAGGGGATCTTACAGAACTTGGGGCTCCTGCAGTTTTGACTTCAGAGGAAGACCAGTGGAAGAAGCAGAAGCAAGTATGAAAACTCTGCTTGCTAGCTGAAAATGATCTGGGGAGGGAAGGTGATGGTATATTTGGGGAGGGGAAGTAGGAAAAGAGGGAAGGCGATTGTGTGCTACATAAAAAGTAAAGTCGGTGCTAGGTGTGTCATGACACAAAAATAAGTTTGGATATCACC
The DNA here is from genome assembly GCF_901765095.1 of Microcaecilia unicolor. NCBI lineage: Eukaryota > Metazoa > Chordata > Amphibia > Gymnophiona > Siphonopidae > Microcaecilia > Microcaecilia unicolor. Next base: position 278,818,478 of record NC_044036.1, read on the forward strand.
GATAATCAATTTAAGTGACCCAGTATTTATCTTGCACAATTGTGTTTATAATTACTACCAGTATTAACTTTATTACAGCTATGTAATGTTATTTTAATTTTAAAAACACTAAAACAATGTTTCAACTTCATTAACAAGGCATTTTTTTGGCAAAATACAAATCTGTGAATTTCTTTTTTTATTTATTTAACCACAATAAATATTTTGCTTTCACTGGTGAAGGTCTAGTAGTGTTTTGCAGGGAAATGAACTGAAAGCTGGATTGATCTTGGCTGGCTCACTTTATCTGTTTGTGCTATAATTTACCTGACTGAAACTGGACAAAATTAATCTTTTCAAGCCCTTTTTCAGCTTCACAGGTTGTCTCACACAATTTCCAGTGGTGCTTATAAGTCCACAACATTTTGTACAGGTAGACTGGTGTCATAACAGAGTCTTTATCTTGGATTACTTTATAGGTGCAAAGCATGTGGGACAAAAAATGTGCAAAGCCTTCAAGATGAAAACCCCAAGAGTGCTACCTCTTTTCCCTTTACTAGAGAAGTACATGTGCTGTGTGGGTGGCGAGGAATTTAAAAGGTCCCCCCCTCTTTTTCTGGAAAATTAATCCCACCTCCTAGTATTCAAGAGTTGAAAAATTTCCATGACACGTACCCCAGAGCTATCTGCTTGAAAGATTCTAAAGATATAAGATTAAGAATTGTTGGGGATTCTATACAAATGCAAGTTGCTTTATAAAACCAAAATTATCATCAGACTCAAAGGTAGAGAGTCCCTAGTGATTAAACTAGAGTCCCTAGTGATTAAACTGTGCACCTGACACAAAGAATATTTTGGTGAATTGGGGGTCTCAGAACATACTCTTATCTGCCGCCGCTTCTCAGCCACTTCTGCCTCTCCAGCCTGGAGAACCTCTTGTAGATCCATTGTCTTCTGGTCGATGCTATCCTGAAGCAGACACAGCTCTTCTTTCTTCTGACCCCGCAGCCTATCAAAGGCTACCAACTCCTGCTGCTGTTCTGTTATCTACAGGAAGGGGGGGGGGGGGCGCAGGGGATTAAAAAAAAGCAATGAAAAAGTTTAAGAAACCAGAATTGTGCTTTAAATGAATTTGCTCAAGAAATCCTTTTGAACGCACATTTCAATAATCTTGGTTAAATTCAGGCATTCTCTGTCAGAAGTAAGTTTTGATTTAGAGTTTTTGTTACCTGATCTTTCAGTCTTTCTAGCTCAGCTTTTCTGACCTGAAGGATATTTTCTGCTTCTTTAAGAGTCTGGAGATAATGAGTTTCTTTCCCTTCAGCTGACAGTATGTCAGCCTGCAGTTTCTGAAAACTAACAGTTTCCTGAGAGATTACTATACTGGAAAATTATCAAGATAATATTTAAGTCAACAGTTCAGAGTCAGCCCCAACAAGATGGCCACGCTTTAGTACCTTTGCACAGATGCAGAAGTATCACCCACAAGGCAATAATAGAGAAGTTAAGTTAGCAGTCAAGAGCATGGTATCCAATAAATTGCTTATCAAGAGTCAGAAATGGCAAACCGTGCAATACCCAAGTTGGGTTCCACATTCCTATGGCATGGAGAAATTCTGTCTTTCCTGATAATTTTCTTTCCTTTAGTCACACCAGACCAGTTCAGAACATGCAAGCTACATCTATTCACATGGAATTGTCAAGCAGAAGTATGACGCACACACCTTTCACTCATTTTTCCGATCTTCTGGTTCAATGACTGGAAGTCCGAATCTCTGGAAAATACCACACTATTGATTTCTTTCAGGATGCTTTCTTGCTGGGTCTTGTGCTGTTCTAAATCCCTTGTATCTGCCTGAAGGCATCTATGACAAGAACACATAACAATACAACCTGTTTAGCTGGTACCCTAAAAAGGAACAGGTTTTCCTTCCATTCTATGCAAGTGCAAACTACCTTAACTGCTGATCTGCTTTCACAAGCTTGATTGCTGTGTCCTGTGCTCTTCTCTCTAGTTCCTCTGCATCCTTCTCAGTGTGAGATAAATGTACCTTAGCATCATTGTACCTCTGAATGAGGTCTGTGGTCTACAAAAAAAAAAAAAAAAAAAAGACAAGACAAGACAATGTCAAGTGTATTTCTGCAGAAATTGCATCTCAGTCCTCTCACAGAACAGTTTCCCGAGAGTAGCTCCTTTAGTGTGCCTAGCTAGCTCTGAATCCTGGTTCAAAAAACTTTCCAAAACACAAAAAATTCAGTTTAATTACTGCTGAAACTGCATCCACTTGGTGGCTGCAAATCAAGGTAACATCTTTTATGCCACCATGTGGTACTAGTTGTCACTGTTAAGGGTCAACTGTTTTGTTAAATGGAAGATGCAAGCAGTCTTGGGAGCAAAGAAGAACATTTTTTTTCTTTATGTTCTTTTTCTTTTTACCCCCCCCCCCTCCTGACTTTTATATGCTGTTTATTATAAAGAGTAGAACATTTAGCTGAGGTTGCAAGTATGACAGTCTTTCTTAAATATCAATTGACAAGCAAAGCTTTAGAAGGACAGTTAGGATTGTGAGTTGGATAGGGCTCTGTTTTTGAAAAATAAAGTCCTTCTTTCTTCTTGTGACATTTCCTAAACAGATATGTGCAGAAGGCATTTACTTTTCCTCGGGTGTTCTTTAATTCAGTTTCGGCTTCTGCAAGAAGATGATCAGCCTCTCTCAGCTCTGCACGTCGTTTTAACAGAGTCTTTTCAATGCACTCAATTTCATCAGCAATGTTGTCATGACGTCTTAGAGACTTTTCCAGATCTAGCTCCACGATGAGGCTGTCAATGCGGCCTTCAATAAAATCTCTAAAAATATATGTACAACACAAGAGAAAAGCACAGAAAAATTCATAAGCACAATCAATCTAGAAGATTGTGAATAGTGCATCAGATTTTTGTCAATAAAACAAATAATTCCAGGCAAAACTTATTTTAAAAGCCTTGGTAAAGTTTCAGTTGAAAAGGGCTCTTATAAAATTACCTCATGAATAAAAGTATACACTGTGCAATTAGGCATGTACTTGCAAGTGACTTTAGAGTAGGTGTGTTCAAGGGAAGAATCTTGGTGATGCCTGGACAGAATCGTGATTTATGTATATAGTTTAAGTGAAACCTGTTTACACCTGCTCCTGAGCAGGCACAAAGCGAATGCTACATACCTGTAGAAGGTATTCTCCGAGGACAGCAGGCTGATTGTTCTCACAAATGGGTGACGTCCACTGCAGCCCCTCCAATCGGAGATCTTCCTAGCAACAGAGTTTGCTAGTTCTCGCGCATGCGCGGCCGTCTTCTCGCCCAAAATCGCTCGTGTTCGCTAGTCCCGTACCAAGCAAAAACAAGACAAGGGAAGACACAACTCCAAAGGGGAGGTGGGCGGGTAGGTGAGAACAATCAGCCTGCTGTCCTCGGAGAATACCTTCTACAGGTATGTAGCATTCGCTTTCTCCGAGGACAAGCAGGCTGCTTGTTCTCACAAATGGGGTATCCCTAGCCCCCAGGCTCACTCAAAACAACAAACGTGGTCAATTGGGCCTCGCAACAGCGAGGACATAACTGAGATTGACCTAAACTTTTCCAACTAACTGAGAGTGCAGCCTGGAACAGAATAAAAATGGGCCTAGGGGGGTGGAGTTGGATTCTAAACCCCAAACAGATTCTGCAGCACCGACTGCCCGAACCGACTGTCGCGTCGGGAATCCTGCTGAAGGCAGTAGTGAGATGTGAATGTGTGGACAGATGACCACGTCGCAGGCTTGAAAATCTCTTCAATAGTGGCTGACTTCAAGTGGGCCACTGACGCCACCATGGCTCGAACACTATGAGCCGTGACATGACCCTCAAGAGTCAGCCCAGCCTGGGCGTAAATGAAGGAAATGCAATCTGCTAGCCAATTGGATATGGTGCGTTTCCCCACAGCCACTCCCCTCCTGTTGGGATCAAAAGAAACAAAAAGTTGGGCGGACTGTCTGTGTGGGCTTGTCCGCTCCAGATAGAAGGCCAATGCCCACTTGCAGTCCAATGTGTGCAGTTGACGTTCAGCAGGGCGGGTATGAGGACGGGGAAAGAATGTTGGCAAGACAATTGACTGGTTCAGATGGAACTCCGACACCACCTTCGGCAAGAACTTAGGGTGAGTGCGGAGGACTACCCTGTTATGATGAAATTTGGTATAAGGAGCATGAGCCACCAAGGCTTGAAGCTCACTGACCCTGCGAGCTGAAGTAACAGCCACCAAGAAAATGACCTTCCAGGTCAAGTACTTCAGATGACAGGAATCCAGTGGCTCAAAAGGAGGGTTTCATCAGCTGGGTGAGAACGACATTGAGATCCCATGACACTGTAGGAGGTTTGAGTGAGGGCTTTGACAAAAGCAAACCTCTCATGAAGCGAACTACTAAAGGCTGTCCAGAGATCGGCTTACCTTCCATATGGTAATGGTATGCACTAATCGCACTAAGATGAACCCTTACAGAGTTGGTTTTAAGACCAGACTCAGTTAAATGTAGAAGGTGTTCAAGCAGGGTCTGTGTAGGACAAGAGCGAGGATCTAGGGCCTTGCCATCACACCACACAGCAAACCGTCGCCAGAGGAAGAAGAAACTCCTCTTGGTAGAATCTTTTCTGGAAGCAAGCAAGCAAGACACGGGAGACACCCTCTGACAGACCCAAGGAGGCAAAGTCTACGCTCTCAACATCCAGGCCGTGAGGGCCAGAGACCGGAGATTGGGATGGAGAAGCGCCCCCTCATTCTGCGTGATGAGGGTTGGAAAGCAGTCCAATCTCCACGGTTCTTCGGAAGACAATTCCAGAAGAAGAGGGAACCAGATCTGACGAAGCCAAAAAGGAGCAATCAAAATCATGGTTCCCCTGTCTTGCTTGAGTTTCAGCAAAGTCCTCCCTATCAGAGGAATTTGAGGATACGCGTACAGGAGGCCTCCCCCCCAAAACAGAAGGAAAGCATCCGACGCCAGTCTGCCGTGGGCCTGCAGCCTGGAACAGAACTGAGGGACCTTGTGATTGGTTTGAGTGGCAAAGAGGTCCACCAAGGGGGAGCCCCACACTTGGAAGATCTCGCAAACCACTCTGGCATTGAGCAACCACTCGTGCGGTTGCATGATCCTGCTCAATCTGTCGGCCAGACTGTTGTTTACGCCTGCCAGATACGTGACCTGCAGCCACATGCCCAACCGGCGTGCCCAATGCCACATGCTGATGGCTTCCCGACACAGGGGGCGAGATCCGGGGCCCCCCTGCTTGTTGAATCGTGAGGGATCTCCTAGGGGTGCGGAGCGACCGAAAAAACAGCCGTCCCAAGCTGCGGAAAAAAGGAGAATAGCCAACACGAGCGATTTCGGGCGGGAAGACGGCCGCGCATGCACGCATCGCGGGCGCATGCGAGAACTAGCAAACTCTGTTGCTAGGAAGATCTCCGATCGGAGGGGCTGCCGTGGACGTCACCCATTTGTGAGAACAAGCAGCCTGCTTGTCCTCGGAGAAACATTCACACCTTTCACTCCAGGCATGATTTCTATAAGACTTATACTAGTATTTTAGAAACACATACAGTATGTCTTTATAAAATATGTGCTTTTCCACCACCAAGGCACCCTGTTATAAAGTTATCCTCAAAATGCATTTTTCCATTTTCAACATGTAAACAATTCAGCTTTTTTGTGCAGAAAATACATGCATTTCTACAACATTATGCATTTAACTTGTGGTCTAAACAAAACGAGATGCTAACCCTCGGAGAGTACTTTGACTGCTCCATTCCAACCTAGGCTGGGCATGGGTCACCATCACTGAGGTTTTCACATTTTTTTTCCATTTAGATTAAAAACCCCAAGGTTGGTCCAAGTGTAGAGTTCTAGTATCCATATCAGCCATGAAGGAAAAAGTTATCTTAGCAGGTTGTAGAGTGGAGATGAAGTCTAATGTTTAGAGCAGTGGACTGAGAACCAGTGAAGCCTGGTTAAATCACACTGTAGTTCCTTGTGATCTAGGACAAATTGTTTAACCCTCCATTGCCTCAAGTACCAACAGATCTTAAGCATTCTGGGTACAGGAAAATACCTACCGTTCCTGAATGTAACTCGCCTTGAGCTACAACTGGGAAAAAAAAAAGACATTAGCTAAATCTAAAATCCCTTTCCTTCCCATTTAAAGGATTAAGAAAAAAAAATCATAAGATGAGGCACAAGAACTTTGACGATCACATCTGAAAAAGAGACTTACAGCATTTCAAAAGTTCATGTATTTCATCCTTTGACAATTCTTATGTTGGTCCCTTAAAAGGTTACCACCATATACTAATGTTTTCCAGGTTTCAGAGGTGGTTCTTGCGGATGCAGTTATGGATGTGCATCTTGGGTGCTTGTAAAAACTGAAATATGCTCAGGTAATATCAGTTTAATGTCTGACAATTAATTCCAAGTTGACATCAGCACTTTTTTTTTTTTGGGGGGGGGGGGGGGGGAGGGGGGAGGGGGACTAATTTTATAAAAGGGTGCCTACGTTAAAGTTCCAGAAAGGTGCATATGTACTTTTATAAAGTAGGTACCCACAACCAGTCCCAGAAGCACACAAATCCTCGCACCCAAACTTAAACCTGCTCCAAAAAAGGTGTAAATAAAGTATCTGTGTGTACTCTATGCTTGTAAAGTATATTTATAAAATACATGTGTGCATCTCAACTCCATCCTCGGTCTGCTCAAACTATACCCCCATGAATGCCTGCTATTTTATGACTAATAAAGTTCATTTTTTAATTTTCACAACCAGTGTCGTCTTTTTAATGTATTTATATTTTTAAATACATATTTTGTGATTATTTTTACATTTTGATAATTTTGATATTTTTTTATTTTTCTGTACCATTTTATTTATATTTTTTTCTGTTCCTGTGAGTCATCTTCGCTGTTTTTGTTTTTCTGTGGTTTTTTTGCGAAGACTTGTTTCTTCTGTTTTTTTGTATATAGGTATGCACAGTGTAGGTGTGCATACTTATACTTGCATATTCAGCCATGCAGTTTTGTAAGATTCATTTTCTGTTGTGCAAACCAAGTTTTTGCTGCATCATAAATGAAATCTCTCCCTTCCTAACAGTGCAAGAGACAATCCCTGCTGATCACTGACAGAAAGGGAGATATTAAAAAACAAAAACAACCCCCCCCCCCCACCTGCTGGACTGCCCAACTCCTGCTCCTTACCTCCACACCACAAATTTTTCCACGATTGCTCAGTGGGCCCTGGACTCCCTCCATACACTCCTGACCCAAGACCTCTGAAGCAATCTGGTCCAATGCACACTGGGTCCAGGCACCCAGCAGAGGGAGGCCCCTTGAATGGACAGCCTCTAGTGGTAGACTGGACCCCCCCCCCCTCCACTTACCTCTAAAGTCCCCCCCCACGTCTAAAGTTGGGAAGCAGGAGCAATACCCATTTACTCTTACCTCCAGCTCTGCTATCTTTCAAAACAATGGCACCTAACCCCTAGCGGTGTATTAGATTGAATCGCTAGGGATCAGCCTGCCAAATGAGAAAATGCTTCCCTTATTTAGCAGACTGACCCCTAGTTCATCCTGATGCTCCACTAGGGTTAGGCAATGAAAAAAGAAGACGACGACAACTGCCCTTAAAGCACAACACAAGAACAAAGTAAAATAATTGGGGGAGACCAATGTAATTACCAGCGGAAAAAATTTATTGATAATACTAACAATATGTAAGATACAAAGAGGCTCATTTTCAAAACACTTAGACTTACATAAGTCTAAGTACTTTGAAAATATGCCTAAATATCAAAAAGACTGAATGCACTCGACATAGTCCTGTGTTTCAGCACGGCAAGCACCTGCCTCACGACTCAGAGATATTCCAGCCTAGTTGACAATGGAAACTTTTTAGCCACTCAATGTCAGTACAGGGATATCAGCCAATAAGCCACATTATAACATAAAGCTTTAACACCGTCAATGTGTAGAAATGAGATCATTTGTGTGTCAAAAAAGAGGCTCTTCCACTAACACACCCCTGTAGGAAACTCTTTCCCATACCTAACCTTTTATATCACCAATTGTATCTGATATCCTGAAATGACAATGCCATAACAGGATTCTGTAAGCCACATTGAGCCTGCAAATAGGTGGGAAAATGTGGGATACAAATAAATAAATAATTAATATACCACTTCTAAATATACATATAAAGAAGTGGTTTACATTACATCAACAAAAAGAAAGAGGAAGGAAGAAGGAAAACGAACTCCATTATTCGATAGGAAAGAACAAGCACACTAGAGGCTGTCAATTCTGGACATAAACATTCTTACAAACAATTAAACTGCATAGCATTTTTGTAGAAGGGAAGGTTCTCAGTCAATCAGTCAAACATTCAGGCAATAATCAGTAAGTCAATAACTCGAGAAATCATGACCGTGTTTCAGGGACCATTAGGAGAATCTCCGTGTTCACAAGCTTACTGAAAAAAGTTAGTCTTTAAGGAGGCAAAGAAGTGGGTATACAATTTCTCCAAACAAAGAAACTGAGGTAGGGAATTCCATAAGGCAGGGGAGAGAAAGAAGAAAGCAGAAGAGCGAGTAGACTCCCACCTAGCTTTAGATGGGAGGGGGAGAACAAGCCGATTGTCAGTCAATGACCTAAGAGTGTGTTTATTTGTCTGTTGTGACATATAAACGATCTCATTTCTACACATTGACGGTGTTACAGCTTTATGTTACAGTGTGACTTACTGGCTGATATTCCTATAGTGACATTCACTGATTAACAAATTTTCCATTGTCAACTAGACTGGAATATCTCTGACTCCTGAGGCAGGAGCTTGCCGAAATGAAACACAGGACTGCATCAAGTCCATTCAGTCTTCTTGATATTTTGGACTTACAAGCCTTTGTACCTTATATATTTTAGTATTATCAATAAATTGTTTCCCCTGGTTGGAATTACATTGGTCTCTTCCAATTGTTTTTCTTTGTTTCCGCTAGGGTTAGGAACCATCATTTTGGAAGATGGTGGAATCTTAGGGAGGAGCAAATTGATATTACTCCCCTCCTGCACTATGCTGGTATAAAGTTTCTGCATTAAAAAAGTCACACACCATGCTATGGTTTAGCACTTTTTAAAATTAACACATCAGGAGTAATACGCCATTCTCCTCTGGCCCTATTTTTCCCTGTCCTGTTTTTTTTTAATGGGGCTCCTATCCATTCTATTAGCGTTTTTAAATTGTAAACCACTTTGCTGTTCCATATGAGAGGCAGTACATCAAATATAATAAACCACTGAGGGGCCCTTTTTTTTTGTAAAGGCGTGGGAGGGCTAACGCGCTGGTAGCACGCATCTGTGAAGAAACAGTGGGGCCCTCTTAATAAGCCATGGTAGGCTCTACAAACGTGCAGTCCACACCAAAATGAGACTACTTCCAGGCCAGCGCACCCTCCTGACGGTAATTTCAGATTTGGCATGCACCCATAACGCCTGGATGAATTATTTATTTCCTCCTATGTGCGCCACTTTCTGTGTAGCGTGTGAGCCTTTACCGCTAGATCAATGGGTGACATTAAGGGCTCAGGCCGGTTTTAGGCAAGCACTGGTTTCATTTTTACCGCAGGCCCTTTTCCCATCCCATTTTTAAAACCGCATGTTTTGTAGTTGCGGTAAAAACTGGCACGGTTTGCGACAAATACATACGCCTACACTACCACAGGCTACTTTTTACTGCAGCTTAGTAAAAGGACCCCAGCGTGTTTTAAGCCTGTAAAATGTATTGGATATTTTCCTGCACTGATTATGTTCTGAAGTGTATTTTCCCTATTTGGCCAGCAGATCGCTTCTCTTCGGCCCTCCTTCCCTCCCTGTGTCCCGCTCTCATCTGACGAAACTTCCGTAAGGGCGGGACACAAGGAGGGAAGGAGGGCCGAAGGGAGGCGTTCTGCTGCCTGCAGCGCTGCTTTCACAGAGGTGAGACTGCGATTTCAATGCAGGGGGCCCGGACCGGTGGCGGGGAGTGGCGGCGGCGGCGACCTCAGGGGGGGAGGCGGCCTTGCCCCGGCCCAGTCTCTCAGCGGCCCTGCAAGCAGCAGGTGCAGGCGGACCTGAGCTGTAATGGTTACCCTTTAAGTGGCCACAGGGTAACCCCAGGCGGGTGGCTAGACATTTTGAGACAGCACCCAATCGGCACTACCACCAGGGTAGCGCATGTGCCCAGAAGCAATTCCGATTTTGGCACCTGCTGAATCCTGCGGTAGAACATAATTTTCAATTTTCTATCGTGGGGGCGTTCCCAGTGGTAACTGGCAGTGTGCCCACGCTGGCTTGCACTGCACGGTTACCACATGGGTAGCACGTGAGCCCTTACCATTAGGTCAATGGGTGGCGGTAAAGGTTCAGGCTGTAAATAGGTGCATGCTAGTTTTAATATTAGCGCAGGCCCATTAAAAAAAGCCTTTTTCCCAGCTGCAGTTAAAAATGGCCCAACGAGCGCCTAAAAGTCACACCCACACAACCATAGGCCACTTTTTACCACTGTTTAGCAAAGTGTTTTTTCCTGCTAAAATTTGTTACTGCACAAGGGTAGTGTGGGAAAATCATAGTAAAGGATAGTACAGTTTACACTGCATCAGGGCCTTAGTGTTTATTTTTCATTAGTTTCTCTAAGCACAACTATATAACCCAGATCTGCTCTAGGGCTCCTTTTACTAAGATGTGCTAATAGATTTAGCAAATGCTAACGATTAGCATGCATTAAATGCTAAGAAGCACATTTTATTCCTAAATCCATTACAGTACCTTAGTAAAAGGACCCCTTAGTCACTAAAGCCTTCTTTTACTAAGCCGCACTAGCAATTCTCACGTGGCAAACGCGAGGTAGCCCATAGGAATCACTAGCACGGCTTTGTAAAAGAAGCCCTAAACAAGTTTAATAAAATAAGAAAAGGGGGTGGGGGAAGACTACTTTAAAATTTGGTTATTTTGGATTAGCTCACGCCTTTCTCAGAAGTTCAAGAATATCAGATGTTTTACGGTTTGTGGCTAAGAGGCGTATTTTCGAAGTACTTAGACTTACAAAGTTGCATAGTGTTACTATGCAACTTTGTAAATCTAAGTACTTTGAAATTGAACCCCTAAATCTACTGTCATCCAAAGATTAAGTGGTATGGCAAGCAAGGATCAATTACTGATTCAATGACACCGTAAAATCCAACATGGCTGCGTTTTGGTTCCCATGTGCATCTAAGGTTTATACAAAACACTCAAAAATAGTTACATTCAAAGACAAACATAAAAAAGGAAAGGACTATCCATCAGGGGTATCTATAAAAATTCAAAAACAATTAAATTCAAACACAAAATATCCCTGATGCAGGCGAGAGTTGAAATGTGACCATGTTGGGTTTACAGTGTCATTGAAACAATAAATGAACCTTAGGTCTGGTTACCAACCAAAAACAGACAGGTTGAGATAATAAAAAGATTTAGAAATCTTAATGTTATGCAAGCAAACAGAGACCTATTAGGGGCCTCAGTTTAAAGCTCCCTCCTATGTTTGGCTAAAAAAAATAAACTAAGCCCTACATTAGGCACTTATTTTGAAATATTGGCCTCACAGCTTCTTCATTTCTTGGCACCACAGATTTCAGGGAGTGGTTCTTACTTGCGCTTGCCACGTTTCTGAGCTGTCCTGCGTAGCTCTTCTACCTCATGCTCTAGCTCTGTCTTCTCCAACAACAGATCCTGCATGTCTTGTTGTAATCTCTTTTTCACTTTTTGGTGTTGCTGTTCTGATCCATCTGACCACTTCTCATCATGTCTCTGGAGCCTTAGATGATCTACAATGTCTTCCAGTCGAGAAATCTCATTTTCCTGAGTAAGAAGAAAATGTTGTTGCGAACCATAACAAAAGGCAACATTTTTTTTTATTGTTATTGCTTTCTTTCCATAAGCCCCAGCCTAATAGACAACTCATTTATTGATAGTTACCACTATCTGGAGATGCAAGACTGAGGCAAACCCGAGTGTGTGTAACCTAACCAGAATGCTGAAGGTTTGTAAAAGCCTTGTCCAGAAGGAATAATTGCTATATTCTGAATTTTAAGACAGGGACAAAAAAGTTCAACAAAGAACTGAATTTAAGATCTGATCTGTATTCATAAAATTCTCCAGGATAGGGCACCGTCATATCTTGCGGAAATGTGTCCCTACTAGAGGGCCTACGTTCTGTGTATCAAGCCTGCTTGGTAATTTCTGGTAGCGTAAGGCTGACTGCAATCATACAGTGAGGTTTTTTTTTTGTTTTTTTTTGCATAGGACCTACTGTTTGGAATAGCCTTACTTTGAATTGGCAATAAAACTATAAATGTTATGAATACATTAATATCATGCAACAAAAATATATATAAAATATGGAAATAAAAAACGTATAAAAGAGAAAAACATAAAAGATATAAAAGAAATAAACTAAACCAAACCATTCAAACTATGAAAAGATGATGTGCCCTGTTTACTAAGGTGCGCTAGCGTTTTTAGTGCATGCTAAAAATTAGCACTCGCTAACCATATAGACGCCCATAGGAATATTATCGGCATCTACATAACATAGTAAATGACAGCAGATAAAGACCTGTCTGGTCCATCCAGTCTGCCCAACAAGATAAACTCATTTTACATGGTATTTATTTAGATTTGCTCACAGCTTTTTTTTTTTTAAGAGTATGCGATACTTTATTTGTATACCCAAGTTTGATTTGTCCTTCCCATTCTCAGGGCACAGATTATAGAAGTCTGCCCAGCACTGTTCTTGTACTACAAGTTCTGAAGCCAACATTGAAGCCCCTTAAAATTTACACTGTAGCCCATCCCTATCTATTCAGTCATGATCAAGGCATAGACCGTAGAAGTCTGCCCAGTTTGCCAGCACTGGTTTTGCTTCCCAATTACCGGTGTTGCCACCCAATCTCTGCTAAGATTCCGTGGATCCATTCCTTCTAAACAGGATTCCTTTGTGTTTATCCCATGCATGTTTGAATTCCATTACCGTTTTCATCTCCACCACCTCCCGCGGGAGGGCATTCCATGTATCCACCACCCTTTCCGTGAAAAAATACTTCCTGACATTACTCCTGAGTCTACCCCCCTTCTACATGGTTAGCGTATACTAAAAACACTAACGAGCCTTTAGCACAGCTTAGCAAACACAGCCTGATAAATATTAAAAACATACCTAGAACATTACTGAGCACCAAAGAATCTCATGTTCTGAATCGATGAAGAAGCAAGATATGCCTACAGGTATATATCTTGCATTAATAACTAAGGGCCCTGTTTACTAAGATGCGCTAGTGTTTTCAGAGCGTGCTAAACACTAGAGTTGCCCATATGTTCCTATGGGTGACTTAGTTTTTAGCGAGTGCTAATCATTAGAGTGCACTAAAATGCTAGAATGGCTTAGTAAACAGGGAACTAAACTTAATACACTACAAATAATAGTTTGCTATGGCAAGGCACACACAAGCAAAAAAAAAAAAGAAGAAAAAGGGGAAGGGAGAAAAAAAAACGAAAAAAGGAAAAAACAAAGGGAAATGAGAGAGGGAAGGAGGGTAAGGGAAGGGGAAAGATTTAAAAAGAGATGAGGAAAGGGAGAAAAAGAGAAGATCCAAAGAGGACAAGAAAAAAAAGGGGAACAGAAAAGAGGAAGGCGGGAGGGGAAGAAAAAAGGGGGCGAACACAAAGGAGGGAGAAGAAAAAATGGAGTGGGGAAAGAAAGGGGAGGGAGGGATTGAGAAAAAATGAACCAGAAGAGGAGAAACAAAGCTAGTGCAAGTAAATGAAATATACATGCTGAATAGTGTCATATTGCTGTAAAAAAAGTCTCAATTAAAATCAGACTCACAGACAAGTACAAATTGAAGCCACATTATCACAAGAAGGTGAGAGACATATGAAGTACCTGTGAATCAAATGCCAAAGTTTAGAGTTCAGAACATATTAAATCCTAACAAGGTTTTAAGGAAATGGTATCACAGTGTATAGAGGTGACAGCCCAAGTGCACTCACTACTTGCAAAAGGAATCTCCATAATCTCAACATGTGAACATGAAAATTCACAGAAAAATCGAAAACAAAGAATAGTGAACAAACTGTCTGTAAACCCTAAAATGATAACAACAATAAAGTCAGCCCTCAGCTTTCAATGCAGTGGTGTAACCAGTGGTGTGCTGGTAAATTTTTAACAACAGGCTCTCTCCCCGGTCCACCTTGGCGCCCCCCCCCCCCCATCCACCACTGCGCCCGCCCCCCCCCCCCCCCCCGTCCACCTCGGCGCCCCCCCAAAATTGCAGAGCTGGCTATAGCCCGGGGGGGGGGGGGGGGGGGGGGGGGGCAATGCATTACTCTCTCCAGGAAAAAAAATTTAAAGATCCTAGGTTCCAATCTAATTCATGTTTAATGTGCGATAAAATGCCATAAGTAAATAAATATAAACTTTTAATGTTGAGCACCTGATTCTCAAAGTGAACATATTCCAAACACTATAATGAAAATAAAATGATTTTTTTTTCTACCTTTGTTGTCTGGTGACTGTTTTTCTGATCATGCTGGCCCAGTATCTGATTCTGCTGCTATCTGTCCTCTTAACTCCGTTTCCAGGGCTTCCTTTCCATTTATTTCTTTCCTTTCCTCCTTTCTTCTTCATTTCGGTCCTCAGCTTCTGCCTATTTTCTTCATCCATGTGCAGTTTTTCTCCTCTCTTCCTTTTCCCTCATCTCATCTCCTTCCTCACTCTTCTCTCCCCTCCATCCATGTCCAGCATTTCTTCTCTCTCCCCTGCTCTCCCCTGCCCTGCATGCACCCATGTCCAGCAGTGACCCTCCTCTCCCCTGCCCTGCATGCACCCATACCCAGCGATCCTTCTCTGCCCTGCCCTGCATGCACCCAGATATCCAGCAGTGACCCTTCTCTCCCCTGCATGCATCCATGTCCAGCAGTGACCCTCCTTTCCCCTGCCCTGCATGCACCCATGTCCAGCAGTGTACCCTCCTTTCCCCTGCCCTGCATGCACCCATGCCCAGCAGTGACCCTCCTCTCCCCTGCCCTGCATGCACCCATAACCAGCGACCCTCCTCTGCCCTGCCCTGCGTGCACCCAGATGTCCAGCAGTGACCCTCCTCTCCCCTGCATGCACCCATGTCCAGCAGTGACCCTCCTTTCCCCTGCCCTGCATGCACCCATGCCCAGCAGTGACCCTCCTCTCCCCTGCCCTGCATGCACCCATACCCAGCGACCCTCCTCTGCCCTGCATGCACCCAGATGTCCAGCAGTGACCCTCCTCTCCCCTGCATGCACCCATGTCCAGCAGTGACCCTCCTCTCCCCTGCCCTGCATGCACCCATACCCAGCGACCCCCTCCATCCACCCATGCCCAGCAGCGACTCCCTTTTCCCCCCTGCCACCCCTCCCGAGTTGTTTCGTGAATTCTTCTTCTCCCTCCCACCCTCCTGATCCGGTCCCTCACCGCTCGCTTGTTTTTTGAATTCTTCGGGGCAGGCAGTCTTGCCTGCCTGCTTCCAGCGCCGACTGTCCTCCCTTGCCAATTCGCGCTTCAAAATGGCCACCGAGACTTCAGCCGAAGTCTCGTGAGGCCGCCTCTGGAAGTCTCGGCGGCCATTTTTAAAGCACGAATCGGCAAGGGAGGACAGTCAGCGCTGGAAGCGGGCAGGCAAGACTGCCTGCCCCGAAAAATTAAAAAAACAAGCGGGCGGTGAGGTGGATCCGGAGGGAGGGAGGAGAGCCAGAGCCGGCTCGCTATTTTCAACAACCGGCTCGCAAGCCAGAAGAAAATTTAACAACCGGCTCTTGCGACCCGGCTCCAGCACATCACTGGGTGTAACCCCAGGGGGGGGGGGGGCTTGGGAATTTAGCTTTGGTCTCCCCCCTACAATGTCTGCTGGTTTGGCTGGTGAGGGTCCCCAAGCCCTGTCAGCAGAAGCCTTCCTCCAGTGATGTTCGCCGCCATGCAGCCTGCCCTGCTTTCCCTCCCCCCCCCCCCCGTGCATACTTGGTTTTAGTGAAAATGAGCATGCGTGAAGCTTTGCACACCCTCAAATTCACTAAAACCGAACATGTGCGTGTATGTGTGGGGAGGGGGAGCAGAACAGGTGGCAAACATCGCTGGAGGATGGCTTCTTCTGGTGGGCTTGGAGACCCCCACCAGCCCAAGTATGTGGGGTTGCAGCAGGAGCAGGGAGCAACGGGAAGGTGGGGCAAAATGTACCCCCCCTAACTTTCCACTCAGGTCCCCCCCCAAAAAAAAATTGAGATCTGGCTATGCCCCTGTTTTAATAATAATAGCTACAATTTTATATATAATATTTAAATTGCAAACAAAGAACAACAGGCAAACTGTAACTAAAATGGTAATAAAAATAATAAAGCCAACCATCTGCTTTCAATGTGAAGACAGCAGTAATAATAGCTAAAACTCTCTATATAAGATAAAAATGTATGGTGGTGAAGGTGCTGTTAGAAACAGATTGACCACGCTAAAATCGCAATCATGGATTGGAGGGTGAAACAAAAAGAGGAAGTGTGTGTATTTCTTTTTTCAAATGGCTTAGTTTTCCCACACCAAATGAAGTCAACAAAAGCAAACTGCATAATTCAAAACTTGAAAGAACTTATCTCCAATATGCATCAGTATCTATATGCCACAGTAAACACTAATGCAAAAAGTAACTGCACTCACATGTAGCCAACTTAAAACCAGGAAGCGTAAGATGCCACATAACATCACCAAAGGTGCATAGACAGAATTCTGCACAAATGACCAAAACCACCTTGCAAGCTCCCCCAATGGCAGAATAAATAAGAATTATCTCCCTAAGGCTCCCACAGACTCAGCGTGACAAAAACAAGGGATGTACAACCTTACTTGCAGAAGTTTTCTTTTCAGTCAGGCCTGTTTTGTCTGAACTCAGCTGAATGAAACAGCTATCAGTTGAGAGGGGAGAGGGGAAGGATCTCAGACGCCTCTGAGATTTCCCCTTTAGGTCTATAAAGTCTTTTAATTATTGTTATTATTTTAAGCCAAATTAAATAAAATGTTACCAGATAATTTGCCACACCTTGCTCAAGGGAGGGGGAGGGAGCATGAGATGCCGGAGTGTGTGTGTGTGTGTGTGTGTGTGTGTGGGGGGGGGGGGGGGGCAGCAAGAGAGAAAGAAGGAGCCAGAGAGCCAGAAGGAGGAAGCTGACAGATCCCGGACCATGGGAGAAGAGGAAAGGGAGAAAGAGAGAGAGATAAGTAGCAGGAAGCTTAAATCTGATTAATGCATTAAAATGATTAACATAAGAACCTAACATAAGAATAGCCATACTGGGTCAGACCAACGGTTCCATCTAGCCCATTATCCTGTTTCCAACAGTGGCCAATCCAACCCATTATCCTGTTTCCAACAGTGGCCAATCCAGGTCACAAGTACCTGACAGAAACTCAAACAGTAGCAACATTCCATGCTACCAATCCCAGAGTAAGCAGTGGCTCAGTTCCTGGAGGAATCTGTCTATTGGGACAAGTTCCTGGAGGAATTTGTCTCAATAGACAAATTCCTCCAGGAACTTGTCTAAACCTTTTTTAAACCCAATTACGCTAACTGGTGTTAAATCACGTTAAAAATGTATTAAGTGTGCAATCCTAATTTATAGTCAAACGAACACTTATCACCTTACCAGTTCATGATGTTCAGGTACATTGCAGTGAAGTACTCCAATAGGAATGAGAGGCACAGAAAACTGAGCTGGAGGTGGGCCATAAACAAAATGGGAACCAGCAGGTGGTGGCCCATAGATAACTGTTCCAGGAGCAACTGGTCTACCATTGGTTGGAACAGGAGGTGGCGGGCCATAAACCACAGTTCCCTGAGGCACAGGAGTACCACTCGGAAGCACAGTGTAAATAACTGAGCCCAAGGGAGGCACAAAGGGAGACTCTGAAGGACCATCAGCCTCTCCACCACTGTCTTCTCCATCACCTCCATCTTTAAAAGTAACCAAGAGAGAGAACAGAAGTAACAATATGTAATACTGTCTCACCATATATATACAATATAATACAACTATACTATTTTGTGCCCTGATAAAAGAACTCATCAGCTAAAACATTTCTGGCTATATTGTAAGAATATTGTAAGAATGCTCTTTCCACACCACCGTACCAACCCCCCCCCCCCCCAAACAAACCCAAAAAGGATCAAAATATTGCTTAATACAATCAACCTATAATTTTTTTTTTTTTTGGGGGGGGGGGGGGGGGGGAGGAGGGGAGGGCTCGCAATTCCTCCTATTCCTTTTCGATTTTACCTCATTCAGAACCAGACTTTATCAGTCCAAGGCGACATAAGCTTTTATTCTCATCACCAGGGATTTGCCCCATTTTATAAAGTCTCTTCTCAATCCAGCACCACATATTGGGAATATGCGCCCATTGCATGTGTAAATATTTACACTACTAGCACATACACATGTAGGTGCATATAACGTATGTATATGCCAATATGCCACCTAAGCACTATTCTGTAAATACACAACTATCTTGCATAGTGGGTATCTGCAAGGGGGTGTACATACGGGTACAGCATGGGTGGGACACAGGAGGGGCTCCCATTTACATGCATAACCTACAGAATACTGCTCTATTTAGGTGCCTGCACTTATGCCATTGGTGTTAGGTTTCCTGAAACCAGGTTAAGCTTGTATTCTATAACAGAACCTAGGTGTCTAGGTTCCAGTATAAAAAGGCTTCTACCATGGGCACCCAGTTATAGAATTGTCCCAATGGGGGTATTTTTTATAAAGCATTTTACACATGGAAAATGGCTCTTACAAAACTGCATGGGCGCATACTGTATAAAAAGTAGCAGCATTGGAGACTACGCCTACTTTTATGAGACCTGCAGGTGGTGTTCCTGGGGTCATAAATGCAATGCACATATGTATGTACATGCAGAAAACCTTCATTAGACAGGTGTAAATTTGTATACTTCTGGGGGGTCACTGCAGGAGCCAGTTTTATGAACACACAGGTGCCTAGGCCACCTATATTAAAAAAATTCTTTCGGATCTACACAGGATATTAGAGTTGCAAAATTGTTTTTGATTTGTACTGGACACTAAGGGCCCTGTTTACTAAGCCGCATTATAGGCACATTAGCAGTTTTAATGCACATTAACCATGTACACGCCTACAATAACCCTATAGGCGCCTACACGGTTAGCGCGCGCGTTAAAAATGCTAACATGCCTTAGTAAACAGGGCCTTAAGATTATTTTGTTTTCTAGAAAAAAGTGGGATTGATAAATATACCCATAGAAGGCAGTTCTATTGTGAAATACATTTGAAAGAACCTTAATAGGTATTTGTTGAATTTTTTTTTTTTAGACGCTCTGTTATAAAATTAGTCTCTACATATCACTTCATGTGATCCCAGAAACTCCTTCCCAATATCACCACTGTGTGATGCCAGAGACTTGTCCACCCCCTCCACCTTTCCAATGGGCTGTGAATGTTGCTTCCTCACCTGGTCTAAGGAGTAAAAGTCAAAGTCAGGAATTAAACCCAAGTATTCCAGCTCACACAGTACTGCACACTGTCACTGAAACAACCTTGATGACAGCTTGTTTGTATGTATGAAAACTGAATACACAAAACAACACTATGGCATCACCAACTATGTGATAATTTACTCCATTTATATAACAGAATGTAAATTCCATTTTCTCCTCCCACTCCAACCCCACATTCCTGTCTTTATAGAGGTCTCCTGCCCCACACAGTCTAAGCAACCAGAATGAATGAAGTGAAGGCTCCTCCTCACTACTTTGACCACAGCAATAAACCACAGCAATAATGGCAGCTGTCTTCCCTCCTTCTCTGGATAAGTTCATAGTCTCTAACATATCAATTTAGCTTTAAAATGATACAAGTTGAACAGGAATTTAAGAGCATTTTACCTAGGAAATCAATACTGAAAGGCCACCCAATGACAGTGGTATGTCCCATTAAAAATGAAGGGAAAGAGTGATATTAGACACATCTAAATACATCTAGGGGCAATTTACAAATAGCTTGTATAATTGCAAATTACATAGGTAACTGTACTGTGCACATTTGTGCTGATTTTCAAAGAGAAAATTAGCACAAATGCACACAAGATGTTTTCCTCCCTAGGAATGTCTCTTTTTAACCTGGCTAACCACACTCAGTTACCTAATGCGCCAGATTATCTGTCTCGTCTTTTAATTCTCTATACACCTTTCCATTCTGTGAGTGCTGGTTTACTTTAGGTTCCACCGTGGTCTAGAATTCGACTCAACATTACTCACGCCACTGTTATAAGTTACGAGGAGTCCAAAACTTTGGAACTCTATTCCTGCCTATATTAGATCTGAATCTTCTTTTGTCAAATTTAAAACTGCCATTTTCTCTGGCATATCCCTCCCCTTCCTGATCGTGTGTGTGTGTTTTCCCTCCTCTGGCACAGCATGACTATGATTAGTATTATGAAAACCGCTTAGAGGCCAGTTCCTGGCATGGGTGGTATAGCAAATGCTTGTAAATAAAAATAAATGAATACTATGGAAGCTAGTACATACTTTTAGCCAAGCAGAGGGTAGTTTACCAAGAAATAAATAGCTTTAAAGATTTCCCTCCACACACTGTACAATGATGACTTACCTCTGCTAGAATGCGATCTGTGCAAATGATTCCTGAATGGGGAGTAAACCCAGTGTCCTCTTGTTGCTGTCATACACTCTTCTTTCCTTGCGTGCCTGTTTGCATTGCCTCCTTTCTTAGCTGGCGATGATGTAGCAGGATATGGGAAGCCTATCCCAGAGTCTTTTGTACTTTGAGAACCAGAAGCCTAAACACCACATTTAGGATCAAGAAAAATCTAAGTTTCTTTCCTTTGAATTAAATACAAACTTGAATTTTGGCTACTATAATACGTGGACTCTGAAAGGAATGTTTAAAGTGATCTCATGGTAATCTCGTTTGACATCTCTAATGTGATCTGCGATCCGTTAGAAGGCAATCATGTATCTGATTTTTAAAGATTGTGGTCAATTTTATTTGCTATACAACCAAGTGTGCAAACAGCTAAGCGGGTTAACTAGCTGGTTGTACAAATGGCCTATGTACTGCCAATATGGAGAGGTGGAACACAGTGCAAGTTACTAGTCATAACAAATGAAAACTTACTAAATCAGTACAATCAATCTAAAAAAAACCAAATTATTCGCCTAACTAACACTGGCATGTAGGGGGTGGGATAGAAACGGTAAGCAATTGAATCTAAAATCCAAATCCCAAGGCTTACAACATGCAAGAGGGCAATTTTAGGAAATAAAGTGCTATGTAACTGTTCTGCCACTATCACAACTTATTAAATTGAAAATCTATTACTGTGCACAACAAATATTATTTCAATTAATATTCCTACTTTAGATGGTGAAGGTACATAGTACCAATATCCCCTTCTTCTAAATGGGTCTACCATACTGGTGATATAATCATTCTGATGAGACAGGGCACGTCTGAGAGCTGCAATTTCATCCAGCAAGTTTTCAATGTCATTAGTATTATCTGAAAGGAAAAAAAAAAAAGACAAAGCTGGGAGCTCAGAAATAGACAGTTTTTTGATTTTGATAACTTTAACCCACAATCAGTCTTCCTCAGAAGTCATACGCAAATTGTTAATATTTGACTACTGGTATTTTGATTGTGAAAATTTTATGATTTTGATGATTGTTATGGGTGCTGATCTTAAGCTACATGAAAAAGTTCTTCATCAATATGGAAAAGTGAACAGGAGATTAGAGAAATCAACATGGTAAAAGGGTATTTTGATCTAGTCCCTTACCTGCCCGGGCATGGTCCAATAGGTGCTTTAAACGCTCAGTTTCTGCCTTTTGCCTTTTCAATGTATTGCTTAGTTTGTCTATCTCATATTGTTGAAAATCTGAAGCAAATGTCCCTGCATCAGCTCTCTCCTTCTCATCGTGGATCTTACATGAAAAAGAAAAAAAAAAAACAAGATGACATTGCAGCCATTCAAATACTACACATTTAGGGATCCTTTTACTAATGTATGCTAAGAGGTTTAGCGCATGCTAAATGTCACGCAGTCCACTGTATGCCTATGGACTGCATGGCACTTAACGCACACGAATTAGTTAGCACATGCTAAATCTATTAAGCACTCCTTGGCAAAAGGACCCCTTAATTAACAAGTATCTGCTTTCAACACTCCTCACATACAATATTATAAATTGAAGTGCTTTTAAACATTTTCAATACATTGTAATTAACCTGACCCATTATTTAATGATAGGATGCCTATCATGTAAATTAGAGACTACGATGTAAAGCAAGACACTTCAGGTTTGTTGTTCTAATCAGGCATTATAAGGATAAAACAACAATCACTAGGGTGTGTAAACTGGCTGCCTGAAACTTGCTCTCACTCAATGAATGTAATTTTATAGCCATTTTCAAGTGTAGTACATGGGCTCTCATCAAATTATGTCCTGCCTCAAAGTATGCGGAGTGCAAGATGGTACCTACTTTCACAGTAGGCATGTACAGGGGTAGAGTTCGGGCAGAACACGAGAAGCTGCAATGCGCATAAATATTTTATAAAATATACACCAATATTTACATATCCTCTTGAACAGGCATAATGTCCACATCTTTAAGTCTCATATAAAGAAGGTTATTCAGAAAGCTTATTATAGGCCAAGATTATTGAGACATCTGAAGAAACTGCTCTCTGAAGTTAATTTTCGAACTGTTCTGCAGGCTTTGGTGCTTACAGTGTTGGATTACTGTAATTCTCTGTACATAGCCCTCTCGCAGTCAGCAATTCATTCCCTGCAAATAGTGCAAAATTCTGCCACCCGATTCTCGGCTGGTTTGTCAAATTTTGACCACGTCTCTCTGGCTTTGAGGGAGTACTAGCAAATCAGGTTCGAGGCTATGACTCTGATTTTTAAAGCTTTGAGGGCTGACGCTCCTCCCTCACTATCCTCTTCTTTTAGCTTCTATCAACCCTCTCGTAATTTGTGTTCTATTGATAACCGTTTATTGGATATTTCATCATTTAAATATGTTAGGCTTGAGGCTAATTGGTCTGCTATGCTTCAAACTGCTGACGCCTCAATTTGGAATACCTTGCCAGTGGTAATGCAAGTGGAGTCATCAATTCTGCAATTTAGGTAACAGCTAAAATTGCTCTTTTTTTATTCAGGCTTTTGGAGTTGTGTTGTAGGAGGCTGCTCATTGTCAATTTGTTTAGATGCTGTTTATGTTCGCATTTGAGTATGTATTGTTTTTGTGTCCATGACTGTGTACATCCCTGTACTGTACACTGCCTAGGACAATTTGGATAGTGTGGTTTATAAATACTTTAAATAAATAAAAACAAATATCTTGTATGGAGTCTATACTGCTGCTGGATTTGTGTTAGTACTTTATAAAGTCGTAACACAAAAATATCTAATAATGGATTGCAAAGTACTTTAACCAAAACTATAATCATGTGAGGTGCAACCGAAACCCTAATGAGAAAAGGGAAAAAGCCTCTGAACCCAACCTCCACCTAATATAATTATTTTCAAGTATAACGGTGAAGGAAATCACATGGGTTAGCTATCTTCATCGGCATAAATAAACACCTTGACTCTTTTATTCCAAGTTGCTAAAACCTCATAGGAAAGACAATTAGCGGATCCAGGAAGGAAGTGAAAATATTACTTAACTTAGACTTCTGAGTGCAGGTAGACAAAAACATATGTAGTGAGTCAATCACACCACTTATGTCACATAAGTGCCTACGCCTTTTAATAAAATTGGACCAAACTAGGCGCCTTTCTCCTCACTTAACCCAGGGTATACAATTAGCTTGATTGGGGTTAATTGTATAAGGTCAAGGTTTCACAAATCTCAGAAGCATCTTTTGCATAGGATTAAAAAAACATTATACACAACTTTTATTTCAAATCTGCGCACATAAATTTCCATGAAAATGTGCCTGCACAAAAGTTTACAGGTATGTTGTACCCATGACAAATTTCAAAGGGATAGCACACCTGTAATTTTAATTTGGAACAAAGTCTGCATATAAAAGTACCTATGGTCTGGAAAATGGCAAACCACCCCCTAATGTTGCTCAAAACAGGGTCATTAGAAAGTAATAAAAAAAAAAAGCTTTCAAAAGGGAGACTAAATTGGAAGCAAAGAGAATCTCCAGCGAAGCCTTTTCTATAAAGGGAACGGGAAGAGAACTTAAGCCATGAAAATCTTAGAGCTTTAAGAGCTTAATAATCACCATTTTAGAAGATATTGGCCCAGAAGATCATTTGAAGATAGATAAATGATGAAATGCGGACGTAGGAGCTTTAAAGCTGCAACACCCTAGAAGCTAAATGATACTAACAACCATTAAAATCAGGAGAAAATTAAATTTGGAACAGAACCTGAAAGGGAAGGAACTAGGAATGTATTCTCCTAAAAGAGAACAAACCCTTATGTACCCAACCTGGGACTGAGGAAAGAATGGAATTACAGCATTAACTAACCTTGAACTAAGATGAGGAAGATGGACTAAGAACAAAATGTCAACATGTTACTGGAGTAAATTTGAATAGGAGGAGACTACATTATATTTCACTAATAATAACCTGTGAACTTCCTGTGAAGGGGCAAGAACTTTCTTGGACCAGCTGGGCAGCCCTGGATCCTTCTAAATTATGTAGGAAGCTCTTCCCATTAGAAGAGAAACAGGATTTCAACTAGTTACTGATTGTTGAACTTTTGGTCACTCAGAAAAAGTAATACCAGTCTACCGCTAAATTAAGACCTCTTGGCTGTATAGTAATTAACGTAATATTTTTTCTGAGTGACATAAACGTTCAACCAATCAGTGACAAGCTGAAATCTGATTGGGCTACAGAAGAAGAAGTGGAAGCGGATGACTGCTCTGAGAAATTGCTGCATAAGTGTGCATATTCTGTTCTGAGAAATGAAGAGACTAAAAAATTGTTATTAGAAGAAATGACTTTAGTGAATGCATTATTTTTGATATTTTTTGGAGATAAATTTCAAACTAGTGCAGCTTAACAAATAGAAAAAGAAATACTGGGAGGCTTTTTTAAGCCGATGATTGAAAGAAGGGAGCATAAACATTTTATTGAAGCTACCCAGCTATTTCTGAGGCTTTTTCCTCCCAGCAGTAATTACACTGTGAAATGCTAGCCACTGTCAGGAGGAACTGATTATCCAAGTTATAAGCACTGCACTGAAAGTTAAGTTTTACATTTTCATAATACTGAAGAAGCATTTGTCACATTTTAAAATTATCTAAAAAACAGGAAGGTTTTAGGCCGATGACAGAGCACAAGGGAGCACTACAATAGTACCGATTATCATTCTGATGCTTTCCCTTCCTGATATATAGAAGTTTCTCACAGCCCATATACCTGTGACACTGAATCTGGTGGAATTTTGATGCATTTGACATGATTTGCTATTTCTTAAACAATCACAACCTCCTCATGCATAACTTGTGAGAATAAATACTATCTGCCCTGTAAAAGGCAGAAGCTATATCATTAAAAAGCATGCTATCACTCTTGATGAAATAATGGTTTGTGATTACAATGAGACAGCACAATGCAAGGGGCATCACAGCTATTAATCTTACCTGCTTCTCTTTTTCCTGTACAATTTGCTGCAACAATTCTATCTCAGATTCTGCTTTACCTAGATCGCGAGATGCTTGAGCAGCCTGAATGCAAAATCTCTCCACTTCCTGCATTTCCTGCAGTATAAAAGCAGAAGAAAATAATTCCTAAGGTTCAGTGCAATTTGATCAACTGACAAAGAGTAACATTTTCCTGCTGCAGGAACTAGATACCCACTGTATTTTAATGATTATACAGTGTCCTAAAAAAGCAGTTCACAGTACCGGAATTTTCATATCAACACTATGGCATGTAAGAAAAATGATTGCAAAATATTTCTACAATGTCCTTTTTCTTACAGCACAAAGAATATTAGAACTAAACACAGACTACTGTTTTGAAACAGTTGCTATATTACACTATACTGAAAGGCCTTTGCTAATCAGTGTCAGGTGCTTGAAACACGAAAGCCCTGGCCTAGGCAACCACAGGCAATCCAATGCAAAATAAGCCGATTCCTTACATGTGTCTGGAACTATTCTATGGAAGGTATGGCATTTCTTATGCACTGAAAAGTACCTGAACTCTTTCGTGGTTGATTTGCAGGACAGTTCCATGAAGGGATTTCAGCTGCTCTTTGGCAACGGATAGCTCAGCAGTGGCCAGCTTATCAGAAGCTGCCACAGCTCTCTTCAAATCCTTTAGTTCTTTATCAAGGCCAACCAACTGCATTTGTGCCTTAGCATCTTCTAATTGTCTCTGAAATATGGACCGAAATATACACAATAGTAAGTTTAGCTATAACCCTGGACATGAAAGGCTGCTGGTAGCAGTAAAATGCCTACTAATTGTTGTATGACAGCATAGGTGCATGTTTCCTGATATAGATCACTCCAGATCAGCTAGAAAAATATTGGAGACCTCTTGTCCTTAATGTTTACCACTTGTTGTCCCCTACAAAAATATTTGCCTTTGTATGTTTACAGCAAACCTTTTATATGTACTCTCTCAACTCTCAGTCTGCTCACTTTATTCTCCACATCTTTCAGTTCGGTGAGGAGTTTATCCCTCTCTTCATCAGCTTCCTGGAGCTGCTGGTCTGTCAGGTCTTGTAGTTCATCCATGCCCTTCAGTTTCTCATGCAAGCGCTGAATTTCATTCTCCAGTTGATAAACTCGGGCTTCATTTTCTCTTTTTTCAGATTTAATCTATGATTGAAGCACAGCATAATGTTAAAAGCAAATCTATAGAGTGCATTTATGGCTTTAATCCAAATATTTTATGTCAAACACTAAGCTAGGTTATCTCTTTTGTGCAAACAAGGGTAGAGGCAAACCATTTCTGTCATTCTGTAATATATTTACTTGTATTTCCATTGAATTTCTACTGCTGATTCTCTTTGTGTTCAGTGAAGAGGGCTCAGAACAATTTTCCAAAGGGCTTTTTTTTTTCCTTTCTAATTCATTACTGTCTGCCAGGTATTCATGTGACCCTCCCAGGTAAAATCTAAGTAAGGGGTTCTTTTACTAAAGGGATGCCACACAGCAAATGGGAACTACAGAAAGCCTAACGCGACCTTAGGCGGTAGTTCTGTCCCCAGTGCACGGCATTTCCAGTGCTACTGGAAATTCCAGAAAAATATTACTGCATGGCCATTTCTTTTTTCGGGCTTTTTACCTGCTGCGGTAAAAAGAGCCTCAGCGCTCAGCTTAGTAAAAATGCCCCTTAAAGAACAATGGCCATGAAACAGAAGGGGGGGGGGGGGGGGGTATGGCTTCACATGGCTTTTTTCTCAATTGCTCCCAATCCAATTGGTTTAACTAGTGGAGCAAAAATCAGAGTCCAGAGTAATCTTGTGGTTAGAGCACTGGTTCAACAACCAGGAAAAGCCAGGTTCAAATCCTACTTCTGCTTCTTGTGATCCTGGGCAAGTCACTTAATCCTCTATTGCCTCAGGTACAAACCTTACTAACCTAGGGAAATTAATACTTAGTATACCATAATGTAACTCATCTTGAGCTATTACTGGAAAAGTTACAAACTAAATCCAAATTCAAATAAATCTGGATGTCACTGCACATTACTAACCTGCCCTCTCGTCTTCTACTAAGGGGTCAATGCACAAAGCATTAGCATGGTTTTAACCCAATTTTACCAGCTGATCCATGCTCAAATGGTTTCAGCGCAGGTATTAACTCACGCTGATACCATTACTGCAGATCGCATTAACATGCATTTAAAAGCATGTTAGTACGGTCATTAATTACTCCGCAGTAATGCTAAAAAAAAAAAAAAAAAGTTTCTCATAAGCATTTAGAGCAGAAAACTTTTAGCCAGGACCAGGGCAGGGCAGAAGGGTTGGTTGAGAGGAGAGGTGTCTAACATGCCCTTCTCTCTCCAGCCTCGACCTACCCAAACACCTCCCGTGCCCAGCTTAAAAATTCAGGCCCTCCTCCCGCAGGCACTCCCTAATGTTATTTTTAAAAAAGCTCTGGTGGTCTAGTGGACTCCATCCCCTCGTCCCAATAAAATCCTTGGTAGTCTAGCAGGACCCCCACCCACGTCAAACCTAGCTGCCCCCAGCCCCTGTATCTCAAAGGAGGCATGAACAATGCCAACTCATTCATGCCTCTGGGCACCGCCATCTGCAAAATGTGGCGCCTCACCCCACCTCCCCAACCTGGGAAGCACTGGGCGGGGCCTGAGTACCATACAAAGAAGCTTATCTCTTCATTTTGCAGAGGGTGGTGGCAGGAGCGACAGGGCACAACTCCTGCCTCCTTGGAGGTACAGGGGCTAGGGTGGGCTAGTCAGGGGTCCTGCAGGTCCACTAGACCACCAGGGTTTTTTTTTTTTAAACATTAGGGGAGGAGGGTCAGGAGGGGGGCCAGGGTCTACGAGAACACCGGGCATGTTTGGGGAAAGGGGGTTTGTGTATGTGGGGTTGGGGGTGGGTGCCGCTAGACACCAGGGATATATTTGGGCTGGGCAGGAAGAGTTGTTGGGTTGGAGATAAAGGGCTGAAGAAACATGCCACAGCATGCTTGTGTTTTTGTTTCTTTTTTTAAAATGTCAACTTTCCTGTAGGTGCTTGAGCACTGCTCAGGAACTGACAGGAAAATTGACATTTAGTGCTGAGCTGCAAAATTACTGCTGTGATTTTAATGCAGCATTAATTTGCATGTTCATTACCTTGAGCATGCCATGGCAATTTTTGTGTATAAATTTCATGGCAGAGTGAAGACTCTATTGTGAACCTTTGAGCATTGGCCACTAAGGATTCAACAGAGATAGCTATAACCTTGGATACAAAAAGAGAACTGTCAAGAAACAAAGTCTAATTTATTAGACTTTTCTCCTATTCTGTGTCAATGAGAAAAATAGCTTAGTGAATCATTTGTGGGGGGGGGGGGGGGGGGGGGGAACAGACTAAAATAGTATTTACTATGCTGCCCCAGTACAGAACAACTTAGAAAACCAGCAAAACACTATATTTATACATCTATCGTGATAGCTAATGATACTTCTCTATGTCTTCAAGCCTCGACAACCCAATTCTTGCTTTCATACTTATAGAAACATGACATTATGATTTCTATACACACTTTACTTTTACTATATCTGATAGAATGCTTCCTCAAAAAAGTCTGAAGCATGGTACAGACTTAAACTTCTAATTAATAGCCCCTACACATGAGGTAATTACCCAAACAAAATAACCAAGTCTTCAACTTCTTCTTAGTAGAATATACTCTATTCAAGCACAAATCCAACCAGTAAATCGTTCCATAGTTTAGGACCTATCACTGAAAAAGCAAGTTGGCACAAAGATTGCAACCAAATCTTATTCAGGGCTTGAAACAAAGATTGCTGTTAAGAACACAATACATATACTGGTTTAAGTAACTAAATTACAGACCTCAAATACAATAAGCCATCACAAAACAAAGCCCCCCCTCAAAAAAAATTAAGAACAGAATCCTAAACTTAATTCAAATGTAGCCTCACCAAGACAGGAATAATGCACAATCAGTTTCATCAGATGTAGGGGAAAAAGAAATATGGATTGCATTTATAGGATATGTGCATCAACTGTTCTTCTGCAAGACAAAACCCACTGAAACACTAGACTTATTTACTGATAGTGCTTTGCAGTACAAATGTTGCATCAACTCTCAATAAAAGAAAAAAGTAGAACCTCACCTTTTCATACAGAAAAGTCTCTTTACAAGAACTTCACAAAAATTATACATATTTAAAATGCTTTATAAACTATAATATAGAAATATAGAAATTCAAATGTAAAGAAACCTACAAAATGCAAATGTTCATTAGAATAAATAAAAACTGTAAAACAAACACAACCAAAATAATAAGACAACAAAACAATTATAAAACATCCCTACAAACTTTTTCCCTCAAAACCACAAGAAATCCGAGATCCCAAAATACAAAGTTAAAACAAACAAAAATGACCCCCCCTGTTTACTAAGCTGTGCAAGCAGCTGCCGTGCGGGAATGGGCTGTGTCGGCATCAGTGCACAGCAGCCACTAACGCAGCTTAATATACAGGCGGATTAACTATCTCAGAAACTCATGTTACAACAAATGGCACAGATCTTATGCTGATGTTTCTATAAGTACTGAGATCTGAAGTCTCACATCAGAGGATGTAAGAGACCCAGGATCTAGAAAGACTAACGGAGAGCTCTTTCATCCCTACAGTTAGCCTTTTTGCTTGTATCACCTCCCATAACATAAATATAACATAAACCAATAGCTGGTTTAATATATGTATTTTAGGCTGGATATGACTTAAGATACTGTAGGCTGTTTAAAAAAAAAAAAAGGTCTCATGGGTGATCACTGAGGATGCAGAATGCTACCATGTTATTTCTGTCACTAACCCCTCACTGCTTTTACACCACACGGCAGTGCCAACACAGCCAGCATTAACACACTGGCAGCCACTAGCGTGTCTTTGTAAAAAAAAAAAAAAAATGGGGGGGGGGGGGGGGGGGGGTAAATGAGCAACAACAATTATCCATGATACATGACATTTTAGTTTATTTGAAAAAATTTAATTGCTCTACACAGACATCTTACCCTTGCTTCTGCTACTCTGTTACAGGCCTTTTTATACTCCTCTGGGGCATTTCTCAGTTTATCATGTAGTGAAGCTATTTCTTCTTGTAAGTGTATCTGTCTTTCTTGTGCTGCTTCTTTCTCCTGTTGAGAACTGTCAAGGATTTCTTTGATCTGCTTCTGTAGTTCTGCTAGGTTTTCCCCTAAAATATCTGATGCATTATGGCATCTGGAGGTTAAAAAAACAAAAACAAAAAACAAACACACAAATTCAGAAAAAATATATTCTATGAAGGTTGTAGTACCCTGAAAGGCGGTATATCAAGTACAGAATAAACAATATTAGACCAACATAAGACATATATATTATTTTATGTTTACTTCTCGCTGATCTATGTCCTCCAGAAGAGTTGCAACAGGTTTTGTTATATAACATCTACTACGTATCATTCCATCATGATGCTGTACATGAGCTTTTGAGATCATAAGGCTACTTTATTCACATAAGATTCAGCAAAGGAAATAATTTGGACTCTCCAGAGCTGAGAAGTCAAGATTGACATATTAATTAATTTTTTTTTAAATCATGCCTCTGTTGATTGAAGAGTTCTCAAATCATCACATTCAGATATAATTTTATTTAAACCTTGTTTATTAAGCAGGCTGCTGGTGGGTCTGGAACAGTATTTCAGATACTGCAGTACTTCAAAAGCATTGTGAGGCTGCTGCTAGAGGCTGCAGCAGCCAGGGATCGATAAAGGTAGGCTCAGAAGCCTATGGGGGTCACAGGGCTCAGGTCTCTTTATATTTTCTTGGGGAGGGGGGATTATGAAGGTCTGGGGGGGTGAGAGGGGGGAAGATTGAGACATGGGCAGATAAAGCGAATTCTACATACCTGTAGAAGGTATTCTCCGAGGACAGCAGGCTGATTGTTCTCACTGATGGGTGACGTCCGCGGCAGCCCCTCCAATCGGAATCTTCACTAGCAAAGGCCTTTGCTAGTCCTCGCGCGCCGATGCGCACCGCGCATGCGCGGCCGTCTTCCCGCCCAAAACCGGCTTGTGCCGGCCAGTCTCATATGTAGCAAAAACCAAGACAAAGGAAGACACAACTCCAAAGGGGAGGCGGGCGGGTTTGTGAGAACAATCAGCCTGCTGTCCTCGGAGAATACCTTCTACAGGTATGTAGCATTCGCTTTCTCCGAGGACAAGCAGGCTGCTTGTTCTCACTGATGGGGTATCCCTAGCCCCCAGGCTCACTCAAAACAACAACCATGGTCAATTGGGCCTCGCAACGGCGAGGACATAACTGAGATTGACCTAAAAAATTTACCAACTAATTGAGAGTGCAGCCTGGAACAGAACAAACAGGGCCCTCGGGGGGTGGAGTTGGATCCTAAAGCCCAAACAGGTTCTGAAGAACTGACTGCCCGAACCGACTGTCGCGTCGGGTATCCTGCTGCAGGCAGTAATGAGATGTGAATGTGTGGACAGATGACCACGTCGCAGCTTTGCAAATTTCTTCAATAGAGGCTGACTTCAAGTGGGCTACCGACGCTGCCATGGCTCTAACATTATGAGCCGTGACATGACCCTCAAGAGTCAGCCCAGCCTGGGCGTAAGTGAAGGAAATGCAATCTGCTAGCCAATTGGATATGGTGCGTTTCCCCACAGCCACTCCCCTCCTATTGGGATCAAAAGAAACAAACAATTGGGCGGACTGTCTGTTGGGCTGTGTCCGCTCCAGGTAGAAGGCCAATGCTCTCTTGCAGTCCAAAGTGTGCAGCTGACATTCAGCAGGGCAGGAATGAGGACGGGGAAAGAATGTTGGCAAGACAATTGACTGGTTCAGATGGAACTCCGACACGACCTTTGGCAAGAACTTAGGGTGAGTGCGGAGGACTACTCTGTTATGATGAAATTTGGTGTAAGGGGCCTGGGCTACCAGGGCCTGAAGCTCACTGACTCTACGAGCTGAAGTAACTGCCACCAAGAAAATGACCTTCCAGGTCAAGTACTTCAGATGGCAGGAATCCAGTGGCTCAAAAGGAGGTTTCATCAGCTGGGAGAGAACGACATTGAGATCCCATGACACCGTAGGAGGCTTGACAGGGGGCTTTGACAAAAGCAAACCTCTCATGAAGCGAACAACTAAAGGCTGTCCTGAGATCGGCTTACCTTCCACACGGTAATGGTATGCACTGATTGCACTAAGGTGAACCCTTACAGAGTTGGTCTTGAGACCAGACTCAGACAAGTGCAGAAGGTATTCAAGCAGGGTCTGTGTAGGACAAGAGCGAGGATCTAGGGCCTTGCTGTCACACCAGACGGCAAACCTCCTCCACAGAAAGAAGTAACTCCTCTTGGTGGAATCTTTCCTGGAAGAAAGCAAGATACGGGAGACACCCTCTGACAGACCCAAAGAGGCAAAGTCTACGCTCTCAACATCCAGGCCGTGAGAGCCAGGGACCGGAGGTTGGGATGCAGAAGCGCCCCTTCGTCCTGCGTGATGAGGGTCGGAAAACACTCCAATCTCCACGGTTCTTCGGAGGACAACTCCAGAAGAAGAGGGAACCAGATCTGACGCGGCCAAAAAGGAGCAATCAGAATCATGGTGCCTCGGTCTTGCTTGAGTTTCAACAAAGTCTTCCCCACCAGAGGTATGGAGGGATAAGCATAAAGCAGACCCTCCCCCCAATCCAGGAAGAAGGCATCCGATGCCAGTCTGCCGTGGGCCTGAAGCCTGGAACAGAACTGAGGGACTTTGTGGTTGGCTCGAGATGCGAAGAGGTCTACCAAGGGGGTGCCCCACACCTGGAAGATCTGTCGCACTACACGGGAATTGAGCGACCACTCGTGAGGTTGCATAATCCTGCTCAACCTGTCAGCCAGACTGTTGTTTACGCCTGCCAGATATGTGGCCTGGAGCACCATGCCGTGACGGCTTCCTGACACAGGGGGCGAGATCCGGTGCCCCCCTGCTTGTTGATGTAGTACATGGCAACCTGGTTGTCTGTCTGAATTTGGATAATTTGGTGGGACAGCCGATCTCTGAAAGCCTTCAGAGCGTTCCAGATCGCTCGTAACTCCAGAAGATTGATCTGTAGATCGCGTTCCTGGAGGGACCAGCTTCCTTGGGTGTGAAGCCCATCGACATGAGCTCCCCACCCCAGGAGAGACGCATCCGTGGTCAGCACTTTTTGTGGCTGAGGAATTTGGAAAGGACGTCCCAGAGTCAGATTGGACCAAATCGTCCACCAATACAGGGATTCGAGAAAACTCGTGGACAGGTGGATCATGTCTTCTAGATCCCCAGCAGCCTGAAACCACTGGGAAGCTAGGGTCCATTGAGCAGATCTCATGTGAAGGCGGGCCATGGGAGTCACATGAACTGTGGAGGCCATGTGGCCCAGCAATCTCAACATCTGCCGAGCTGTGATCTGCTGGGACGCTCGCACCCGCGAGACGAGGGACAACAAGTTGTTGGCTCTCGCCTCTGGGAGATAGGCGCGAGCCGTCCGAGAATCCAGCAGAGCTCCTATGAATTCGAGTCTCTGCGCCGGGAGGAGATGGGACTTTGGGTAATTTATCACAAACCCCAGTAGCTCCAGGAGGCGAATAGTCATCTGCATGGACTGCAGGGCTCCTGCTTCGGACGTGTTCTTCACCAGCCAATCGTCGAGATATGGGAACACGTGCACCCCCAGCCTGCGAAGTGCCGCTGCTACTACAGCCAAGCACTTTGTGAACACCCTGGGCGCAGAGGCGAGCCCAAAGGGTAGCACACAGTACTGGAAGTGACGTGTGCCCAGCTGAAATCGCAGATACTGTCTGTGAGCTGGCAGTATCGGGATGTGTGTGTAGGCATCCTTCAAGTCCAGAGAGCATAGCCAATCGTTTTCCTGAATCATGGGAAGGAGGGTGCCCAGGGAAAACATCCTGAACTTTTCTTTGACCAGATATTTGTTCAGGGCCCTTAGGTCTAGGATGGGACGCATCCCCCCTGTTTTCTTTTCCACAAGGAAGTACCTGGAATAGAATCCCAGCCCTTCTTGCCCGGATGGCACGGGCTCGACCGCATTGGCGCTGAGAAGGGCGGAGAGTTCCTCTGCAAGTACCTGCTTGTGCTGGAAGCTGTAAGACTGAGCTCCCGGTGGACAATTTGGAGGTTTTGAGGCCAAATTGAGGGTGTATCCTTGCCGGACTATTTGGAGAACCCACTGATCGGAGGTTATGAGAGGCCACCTTTGGTGAAAAGCTTTCAACCTCCCTCCGACTGGCAGGTCGCCCGGCACTGACACTTGGATGTCAGCTATGCTCTGCTGGAGCCAGTCAAAAGCTCGTCCCTTGCTTTTGCTGGGGAGCCGAGGGGCCTTGCTGAGGCGCACGCTGCTGACGAGAGCGAGCGCGCTGGGGCTTAGCCTGGGCCGCAGGCTGTCGAGAAGGAGGATTGTACCTACGCTTGCCAGAAGAGTAGGGAACAGTCTTCCTTCCCCCGAAAAATCTTCTACCTGTAGAGGTAGAGGCTGAAGGCTGCCGGCGGGAGAACTTGTCGAATGCGGTGTCCCGCTGGTGGAGCTGCTCTACCACCTGTTCGACTTTCTCTCCAAAAATGTTATCCGCACGGCAAGGCGAGTCCGCAATCCGCTGCTGGATTCTATTCTCCAGGTCGGAGGCATGCAGCCATGAGAGCCTGCGCATCACCACACCTTGAGCAGCGGCCCTGGACGCAACATCAAAGGTGTCATACACCCCTCTGGCCAGGAATTTTCTGCACGCCTTCAGCTGCCTGACCACCTCCTGAAATGGCTTGGCTTGCTCAGGGGGGAGCGCATCAACCAAGCCCGCCAACTGCCGCACATTGTTCCGCATGTGTATGCTCGTGTAGAGCTGGTAAGACTAAATTTTGGCCACGAGCATAGAAGAATGGTAGGCCTTCCTCCCAAAGGAGTCTAAGGTTCTAGAGTCCTTGCCCGGGGGCGCCGAAGCATGCTCCCTAGAACTCTTAGCCTTCTTTAGGGCCAGATCCACAACTCCAGAATCATGAGGCAACTGAGTGCGCATCAGATCTGGGTCCCCATGGATCCAGTACTGGGACTCGATCTTCTTGGGGATGTGGGGATTAGTTAAAGGCTTGGTCCAGTTCGCAAGCAATGTCTTTTTAAGGACATGGTGCAAGGGAACAGTGGACGCTTCCTTAGGTGGAGAAGGATAGTCCAGGAGCTCAAACATTTCAGCCCTGGGCTCGTCCTCCACAACCACCGGGAAGGGGATGGCCGTAGACATCTCCCGGACAAAGGAAGCAAAAGACAGACTCTCAGGAGGGGAAAGCTGTCTTTCAGGAGAGGGAGTGGGATCGGAAGGAAGACCCTCAGACTCCTCGTCAGAGAAATATCTGGGGTCTTCTTCCTCTTCCCACGAGGCCTCACCCTCGGTGTCAGACACAAGTTCACGGACCTGTGTCTGCAACCGTGCCCGACTCGACTCCGTGGAGCCACGTCCACGATGGGGGCGTCGAGAGGTAGACTCCTCGCCCGCATCGGCGAAGCTCCCTCCGCCGACGTAGTCGGGGAACCTTCCTGGGAGGCGACGGCAGCCGGTACCGCACGCGGCACCGACGCCGGAGACCTCACCTCGGGCAATGGGCCAGCCGGCGCCACGCTCGACGGTACCGGTGGCGCAAGCACCGCCGGTACCGGAGGGGTAGGGCGCAGCAGCTCTCCCAGAATCTCTGGGAGAACGGCCCAGAGGCTCTCGTTCAGAGCGGCTGCAGAGAAAGGCATGGAGGTCGATGCAGGGGTCGACGTCAGAACCTGTTCCGGGCGTGGAGGCTGTTCCGGGCTGTCCAGAGTGGAGCGCATCGACACCTCCTGAACAGAGGGTGAGCGGTCCTCTCGGCGCCGATGCCTACTGGGTGCCGACTCCTTCGGCGACACAGAGCTCTCGGTACCGACATGGGAAGGGGACCGGTGACGATGCTTCTTCGACTTCTTGGGACGAAGCATGTCACCGGAGCTTCCCGGTACCGACGAGGAGGACGTAGAATCCAGCCGTCGCTTCCTCGGGGCCGAGACCGAAGAAGGTCGGTCTCGGGGGGGCTGTACCGCAGGAGCCCTCAGGGTAGGGGGAGACCCACCCGAAGGCTCACCGCCACCAGCAGGGGAATGGACAGCCCTCACCTGCACTCCAGACGAAGCACCACCGTCCGACGACATCAGCAGACGAGGTCCCGGTACCACCGACGTCGATGCAGCTGTCCGATGTCTCGGCGCCGATGCAGAGGGCCGATGCCTCGATGCACTCGATGTACTGGCCGCCGAGGTTGAAGGTCTGGACGCTGAAGACGTCGATGTACTCAATACCCCCGGTGCCGATGCCGACGAAGAGCCCGAGAACAAAATGTTCCACTGGGCTAACCTCGCTACCTGAGTCCGCCTTTGCAAAAGGGAACACAGACTACAGGCCTGAGGGCGGTGCCCAGCCCCCAGACACTGAAGACACGACGCGTGCCTGTCAGTGAGCGAGATTACCCGGGCGCACTGGGTGCACTTCTTGAAGCCGCTGGAAGGCTTCGATGTCATGGGCGGAAAAATCACGCCGGCGAAATCGAAAGACGAAATGGCGAAATTTGGCACAGAAAAAAGGGAAATTTCGACCGGGGCCTAAGTAAGGCCTACCCCGACGACGAAAGAAAACTTAACGGGGCGAAAAAACTCGAAGTAGAGGAAGGAAAAACCAAAAATGGTTAATCCAAATAATTTCTGGAATTTCTCACAGAAAGTAGTCGAAAACGACGCGCGAGGCCGACTTTTCGGGGCACGAATGGTAAAACACAACCGTACCGAGCGCGGAGAAAAGAAGACTGGCCGGCACAAGCTGGTTTCGGGCGGGAAGACGGCCGCGCATGCGCGGTGCGCATCGGCGCGCGAGGACTAGCAAAGGCCTTTGCTAGTGAAGATTCCGATTGGAGGGGCTGCCGCGGACGTCACCCATCAGTGAGAACAAGCAGCCTGCTTGTCCTCGGAGAATCTTATTTGGGTCCCAGCTGAATATCAGCTGGCACTCGCATAAGACTCAGCAGCCAGCACCTAAACAATTAGTCCCCGATATTCGATGACAATGCCCAGACATGGCCCGGCACTGAATAGCTGGGGTTAATTCTGTCCACAGTGGTCAGAGTTAAAAAAACAAACAAAAAAAAAACACTGTCCACTACGGGCTGAATATCAATCGAGTTGGACTTTGCAATAAAACTGAGGTGCACTTTTACTAACATATGCTAATTTACAGTATGGTAACTGTAGTGAATTGTTGTGGTAATCATTACTATGCTGGCAAGACAGTGTGCTCTTATTCATGTACTAACTGCATACCAAGTTATGGGTTGGGAAATGGGCAGAGTATGGGCATGCTCCTTCACTGTATCCAACAGCCCGGATGCTATCCTAAGTAGGAAGTGGTAAATGCATCCATGCTGTCAAGACACTTACCATGCGGCACAGATTTCTGGAATGCTCCTAATAATTTCCACACAGGCTTTGCACTTACTATGTGGTAAATGCAAAACTTTTGTCACTTTAGTAGAAGGCCTCCTAAATTCCAGTAAAGGCCACTACAAACCTAATGAAGGCATGAAAGTTTCAATAGAAATATAACAAAGTAGATGACAGCAGATAAAGAAAGACATGTAAGGTCCATCCAGTCTGCCCAAGATAACTCATACTATATATGATATGATGAGATGTAACATATGCATACTCGGTCTTGAACTGTCTTTGCCATTTTCAGGGCACAGACCATAGAAGTCTGCTGGGCATTGGCTTAATTTTCAACTACTGGACTTATCAAAGCCAAGAAAAGTCTAGACGTAATTTGGACACAAACCATAGAAGTCTGCCCAGCACTAGCCTTACTTCCCAACTACTGGATTTGCTAAGTACTGCTAAGTTTTGGTTTGATTCCATTTTCTTTCCATATAGGAATTCTTTTTGTATTTATCCCATGCATTCTTGAACTCTGTGATGAAACAGTGGGATTCTGAGCCTATGAACTGTACTGTTTTGCTGATGGCATGTATTTCTCCTGGTTGTTTTGCTGATGATATGTGTTTCTCCTGGTTGGCCAGCAGATGGTGATTGTCTTTTATTAAAGCTGTACCAGAAGTGACAGTTTTTTCTTTTTCCCGCCTAACTGTGAGGTAATTTGTCAGTCTCAGTTTGGAAGTAGAGGGAGAAAGACCTCTCTACTGAGACCCTGTGATCAGTTATCTTTTATAACTTGTGAGTAGCTATATTTCCTGTACTTCCCAGGCACTATTCAGGTAGTAATAAAATGCTTAGATAGTTTTATAATTAATCCTATTTCAGTTACCTGCTATTGTGCTGTTTTTTTCCCCCATCAGTTTTATAGTTCACTGTTCAATATTTTTCATGACAATAAACCTTCTTTAGTTTATTGCCTCTGCTTGTCTGGACTGACTAAGAATCCTGGTGGTTTGTATGTTGGGTCTGTGGGTGCTTTCTGGGAACTGTGGGACCCCTGGGAGTGTGGTCCCAGTGTCCTAGAAATCACTGGGGAATAATCTGAGAGCGGGAGACTCGCCCAGAGGTGATTGGGACCCAGTTAGTGGGAGGAGGGTGATAGTGTAGAACACAAGCGGCATGTGCAGGTGGACCTGAGCTGTGCTGGGGACAGAACCTCCAGGTGGGCGCAGGGTTAGCCCCAGGTGGGTGACTTTAGGTGTTTCGTCACAGACCCCATTACCAGTTTTGTTTCCACCACCTCCTATGGGAGAGCATTCCAGACATTTATCACCCTCTCTGTGAAATAGTACTTCCTGACTTTACTCCTAAGTTGATCCCCCTGCAACCTCAATGAGCTAGTATTTACAGAAGGAACTAATGAACTTGGTTAAAGAAACCTTCCAACCTCCTGCATCTAAGGAAATCTTAAACATGAACTGGATACTGCCACAGGCTGAAGCAAGGGTTGTATTTTTTACCTACCTAATTTCTCCTGCTCCTGTCTGCAGTTTTCTCTTGAGTTCAGCGACACGGGCTGTGACTTGGTCAGGATGGATTAAGGTATCCTCTGCATGGTCCAGCTGACTCTGAAGATTTTTCAGTTGCTCTTTTAGAAAGTTATTACTGGCCTAAAAAGTCAAGATAACTGAATTATATATCAGTATTTTAAAGCATGATTGAGATTTAATTCACAGAAATTAAGGTTAATAAAAAACAAAGGTAATACCTGTTTACTGGACTGACAATACAATTTTTTGACTAGCTTTCAGAAACTAAAACCCTTTTCAAATGACTTAAGAAATTAGGACTTACTGCTAATTTGCTATCCTTCAGTTCCACCAGACTAATTTGGAACCTATGGGTTACGTCTGCCCATCAGTGGATGGAGACACAGAAAAAAAAAACCCTGATGCATTCTTTGTCCAATAAGGGCACCATGTAGCCTTAGATTTTCAGTATTTCAAATGACAAAGCAATGTACCACTTGTTTTTCACTTCTCTTGAGATGTCATATTAATACTATTTATGTTAACATTTTTAAACAAGCTTTTTGAAAACCAAACTGTTGGATAAAACTAAACATTGGAATATGAGGAAAGCGCAAGATTACTGTAATTTTAGAGTAATATAACTGGTAATATAGAAGGGAGGGCCTCTGGATGTTAAGGAAATTGCAATACTATTTCAAGCAGACTAACACAGCTATCACACTATTTTATACACTGATGTCTTATTATGATTTTCATATTTAGGTGTTAATGTAATACTAAGATTCAATATATTAAGCATACTGGCAACCATGCAGAAACTAATATTTACTTATGTAAGGTTCAATAAAGATTTCTAAAATGAGCATTATTAACAAACTAAGGGGTCCTTTTACTAGAGGCTGACAAACTGCTTTTTTTCAGTTTTTTAGGCCAAAACCAAAACTGCTACTGAAACCGTCTAAACACTTCTGGCCAAAACTGAAATTGCAGCCAAAATTTATCATCTGGTTTTGGCAAAAGCCGAAACCAAAAACTAAATTACGGTTGTCAACCAATAAGACCCACTGGGGACTGTCAGAACTTGCAATCTGCAGCCCTCTGCTAAACCCACAGGAGATTATTACCCTCCAGGAACTGCAAACATAAGCTGATAATGGGCCAGCCATTTTAAGAAGGACTTCAACAAGTCTGGCACGAGTGGAGGGGCATTTCTGATATGATGTCTAAGTCGGACTTTGGACGTTTTGTGCTAAATGTCCAAAATCCAAATAGAAAAACATGACCATTTTCAAAACCATAAAATGTCTTTTTTTTTTAATACCATTTGTTAACAAGGTTTTGTGCTCTATGTGTTCTTTACAGGCCATTTCCGAAAAAAATGTACAAGTTAAAAACAGAGAAAATCAAGCCACTGGGATGTAGAAGGGGTTAGCATTTTTAGCAGACTGGTCCCCTAGATATCCCAGGAGAGCAATGGGGCACTCTAGGGGTGCTGCTGTGGACTTCATATAAATGCTCCTAGATACACGTCTCATTACTACTCTCTTAGTTTGTCTTGCTGAGCCCTCCAAAACCCACTACCCCCAACTGTACACCACTACAATAGCCCTTATGGGTAAGCACATATATGTGGGTACAGTGGGTTTCTTGTGAGTTTTGGAGGGCTCACAGTTTCCATCACAAGTTTAACAAGTAGAGGGAGGTATGCACTGCACCCACCACTAAACCACTCCGGGGAACCTGCATGCTGCTCTAATGGACCTGGCTATAACATCTGAGGCTGTCATAGGAGGCTGGCAAGTACTATTTTTATTCACATTTTTGGTGGTGGGAGGGAGGGTCAGTGACCACTGGGGGAGTGAGAGGG
Source organism: Microcaecilia unicolor (assembly GCF_901765095.1). Taxonomy (NCBI): domain Eukaryota; kingdom Metazoa; phylum Chordata; class Amphibia; order Gymnophiona; family Siphonopidae; genus Microcaecilia; species Microcaecilia unicolor. Next base: position 278,860,212 of record NC_044036.1, read on the forward strand.
GTCATCCCTGATTCCCTCCAGTGGTCTTCTAGTCATTTAGGGCATCTTTTTGTGCCTTATTCGTTCTGAAAACAGGTCTAGACCAAAACGTTGACGTTTTCACTCTAGACATTTTCGTTTTGTCCCATTATGGCTGTAAAACACTGAAGTGCTAGGCATGCCCTAAGCCCGTCTTCAAAACACCCCCAATACGACCCCTTGTGATTTGGATGCACTGCAGATAAAATTCATGACAGACATCTGCAAAATAGATTCAAAAATACAGATTTGTATGTTTTGAGAAGAAATCTGTCCAAATGGTTCATTATGACACTTTTTGGACATTTTTCTCTTTCGAAAATGAGCCTCTTAGGTTCCTAAGTCAATGCAGATGTAGTCAAATATCCTAAGACAGGAACTTTGTGTGAACATGTTAAAAAAAACAAACCATGATTACCATCTTTTCATGTTTACCCAAACTGTGTATGAATAACAAGACAAATTAACATTGAGATGTTTCCCGTGTTGGATTTAGTTATGAAACTAATTAAGGATAAGCATAATATAGAATCTTACTAAAATAGGATAAAGGAATCCAGACCCTGGTCTACACTGCGTACGTTATACCAGCCTTAAGCACAATCCAATATAAAAAAAAGAACATTGGTGTTATGGAATGCGAAGACTACATGCTCTGAAAAATTACAAACAAAAACAATACACTTCTCAATTTATTTTCTAATATAGATACTTCTTTTCATTGTAGTATCATTTCCCTACTAACAGTATAAGCTGAGCAGTACTTATGCATGAAAACAAATCACTGCAGCTTCCTTTCTCATAGAATCTAGCTTCTGCATGCCACAAGTATGGCTAAAGTGTAGCATCTTCATCATACCAACAGAGCCTGGAAATTCTTCAGAATCACCCAAATGGTATCCAAGCTAGAATTACTAAAATAATTTAAATAATGAAAGACCATATTTTATCTCCAAGCAAAATAGCCTCCACAAATACGGACTGTAGCTAAAGCCACAGTACGTTTTACAATGGCTGACTGTGCCACACTAATCCCTAAGGAGCTTATATTGTCCCAAAATTACAGACTTAGGGCCCTGTTTACTAAGGCATACTGGTAGTTTTAATGCTCCTACAATCAGCACGTGTGATAACCGTGTAAGTGCCTACAGGGATATTGTAGGCGTGTCCATGGTTAATGCACATTAAAAATGCTAATGCACCTATAATGCAGCTTAGTAAGCAGGGCCCTTAAATTACTGCTAAATTTTTGTATCAAAAGCATTTACTTGGAGCACTCTATTTACCATATAAACTACTATGCAAAATCATAACTGAATTACTTACAACTGCATTACACAAAAAAAAGAAGAATGCAAAAAGTAGTTTCCCCCCAGACTACCTTATAATCCCTGGTAGTCTAGTGATGTAGTCATGGCAGGAGCAATCCCCAGTCACTCTTGCCTATGCTGGCTCCACTTTCAAAATGGCTGCCTTGACCTCTAGTAGCAATTTTAAGAACTGAGCCGACATGGGCAGGAGCGACTGGGGATCATTCCTGCCCTGACTACAACCCTAGACCACCAGAGTTTTTAAGATAGGCCAGAGGATGGTGCCTATAGGGGTGGGGGGGGGGGGGGGGGGGGAGGGGGGGAGAGACAACTTCAGGTCGAAGGGAAGCGAGGAGAAAGGAGACAAAGCACAAATTTTCGGTTTCCACCGAAAACACATGGTGAGTTTTGGTCAAAACCAAAACCATGGCTGCAAATTAAAATAGCCTTTCAGTTGAAACCAAAACCAAACAGAAAAAGAATTTTGGGCCAGTTTCAGTGCCATAACTGAATTTTAGTTTCAGTTTCGGTCAGCCTCTACCTTTTACCAAGCTGTGGTAACAAGTGGACATTCCTGCATGCTAAGGCCTTTTTATACTGTGTCTGTAAAAACCCTGATTTTCTATTATTTTTTTCATTAATTGCCATGCGCCAATGTTGCCAGTAAAATGAATCCATTTTTAAAAATTACAGTAACAGCACTTACTATCACTTATTTTGCAGGCAATAAGGGCTCTCATGTTATCCATGAGCTAACTAGTTAGCACAGGAATGCCTACTCTCTGACTCTGACATGCCTCCTACAAAAGTTTCAAAATAACACTTACCATTCACAGTTATTGTGTGCACATCCGAAAACTAATGTGTGATGCTTTAGCGCATCTCGCGCTAGGCTCTTTTTGCTGAGTTAGGTGCACATTAGTGCCTGGCAAAACACAATAAAAGGATCCCCCTAATTGTGGCTGAAAGACATGCACCACTATTTTAGACACACAAGAAACACATTTATGGTTGTAGAACACGGACTGTAAGTCTCTTTTTACATATAAGCTGAAACAGGAATTGAGACATCCAGGTTTGAATGTGCTCCTATCCCTGGCCTTTTGTAAAATATATATAAGGATGTGCAGGAGAGCATGTTTACCTTCCCCCATGTACAAGGACAGCAGCAAATTCAAAACGCTACACACTCAGAAAATGAATGTGATCCCATAGGTCTAAACAGACATGCAAATGCCAATTGTGAAATCCATATATAAATCTCCCCCACATAAAGTGTTACATTCCCCCAATCCCCTGGCTCCTGCTGCAGTCGCATCTGACTCTATCAGTAGTTTTGCAAACATATCGCTAGGGGTCACAGATGGCATTTTGAACCCCAGGCACTGCCAGAGCAGTGTTCTCCCTAGACTACCTTGGGGGCGGGGGCAGGGGAGGTTCTTGCAATTCAAGTAGGGAAGCAGCATCAAGGGAGCGAGGGGGTGTCTGCCTTTGCACCTGCCCCTTTTGTTTAAAGCTTTTCATTGTTTAGATTAAGTGATGTGTTTGTGATGCGATTTGATTCCTCAGTTGTCTCTATTCTGTTTACTGTATATTTTATGGATATTTTTATTGTAATCCGCTTTGAATAAGGACAGAAAACAAATAACAAATCTAATCTAATACCTGCCCAAAGGCAAGTATAACAGCACACGTGTAATCTTTTAGGTCTACACATGTATTCCCCTTGTAAAAATGGATAAAAAGCTTCTAGGTTTTTGGCTTATCCAAACCATGCCACCTTGAAATCTGTATGTGCTGAAGATCTCCACATCTATACAGCAGCTTTCTAAAATCAATATCTGCATATGTTGAGTTGCTTCTAAGATAACCACCTATACCTGCAGTTGTTTGAGCTGGGCCAGCAGTTCCCTGTTTTCTTGCTCTTTTTCTTCAGATACTTGAGCTTTGCTTAGTGCATTCTCCAGTGCTTGTCTTTCCTTCTCAAGTTCTGCTTGTACAGCTGAATGCTCCATCTACACCCAATCAAAAGATCGCATCTCAGTTAAAGGATGCAAAACATATAATTTTCAACATAAGAAACTCAGCTAAATCAAATCATTATTAAACTTCATAAGATTATGACTCAAACTGCCATTAACTTGTACTCAGACTCCAAGTTATTATTGTACTATGAGAATACACCTTAATTCCCTCAGCATTACTGTTTCTTTTTTTTAACTTATGCAAGTGCAAATTGGGAGCAGGTTAAAAAAAAAGACAAAGGTAAAGAAAATTGACACCACTTTTTATATTTTTATCACCACATAAAACATCTTGGAGTCAATGTGGACAGTAAGTTGAAATTCCCAGCTCAGTGTGCAGCAGTGGTCAAAAATATCAAACAACGTTAGCAGCTGTACTGATATACGGAAAGGAATGGAGAATAAAACAGAGAATATCATAATGCTTCTTGCTTATACCTATGTTGTGACAGTACATTGAGTACTGTATGTAGTTCTGGTCATACATCTCAAAAAGGATACAGTGGAACTAGAAAAGATGCAGAGAAGTGCAACAAAACTAATAAAGGGGATAAAACATCCCTTATGAAAGGCTAAAGAGCTTGGAGACATGACATCTAAGGAGGGATAAGTCAGAGGTCTATAAAATAATGAGTGGAATGAAAGGTGGGGGGCGGGCGAAGAAGGTCAAATAAAATGAGAAAATGTATTAGTTGCAGGCTGAAAGAAAATGATCATAGACCTTTGACAATATGCTTTGCAACTTAAATTTGTTAACAGTGGCACCTGGTGTTTGGTTTAACTAATCACTCCCAATTATAGCCACAAATGTCACAAACATGAATTTTTTGAAACGTCAAAACTTTTTTTTTTGCCATACATAATTTACATCTGGCTAACTAGCCTGGATATCCACACATTTCTATGAATGGGTTAAATATAATAGAGAAAGTCTTTTCCTAGTCACATGTTGGAATTTCACAAGTGGACTATGTTAAATATATTGGTACCAATTACCCAGTTCTAGAGAAGGGGCAGCTCTCTGTATAAAGTGCATGGGGCAGACTGAAAGATCTCAATATATATACTTTGGAAGAAAGAAGAGAGGGGAGATATGAATAGACATTTAAATACCTCCATGGCATAAATGCACAGGAGGTAAGTCTCTTTCAATTGAAAGGAAGCTGTATGAGGGAGCATAGGATGAAGATGAAAGGAGACAGACTCATGAGTAACTTGAGGAAATACTTCTTGGAAAGGGTGGTATATTCGTGGAATGGCCTTCCACTGGAGGTAGTGGAGATGAAAACTGTATCTGAATTCAAGCAAGCTAGGGATAAGTGCACAGGATCTCTAAAGGAGAAGAAGGGATAGTAGATGGCATGAATAGGCAGACTGGATAGGTCATATGGTCTTTATCTGCCTTTATTTTCTCCGTTACTATGAATCTCTCTACATTTTCAAGTACCTAAACCCTACAATGTGTTATTTCACAGCCATACAACTTGATAAAGATTTATATTTGACATCCTGTACATTTTTTAAAATTTAAGGCATGGAAATTCCATGTTATACTGAAAAGCATCAATATGTACATAAATACTTTGCCACAATACATTATGATAAATGGTTGGACCCAAACAGATTGAAGGGAAATCTCTTATTTAATATTAGAAGAAAATTGTGTTTATTTTCCTGCGCTAGGATTACAAATACTGTTTTTCACCTGACTCAGTCGCTTTCGCCTTCCCAGTTCCTCTTTCAGTTCTTTGGCTTCAGCATTTCTTAGTTTCAGCTGAGCCTCAAGTTCAGCTTCATAAGCACTGAAATCTCCTTGAGCCTGCAGGAGGGATTCATTTATTTCCTGCTGCTCCTGAAGGCTCTGTTCTAGTTCCGTTAGCTCCTAAAATTTAAATTTAACAACAAAAAAATGAAAAAGGGTAATATTTTGCATTCACATGACATTGCAATATATTTTATTTACATTGCCACAGCAGAACTTCATGCATTTCCAACTATGGGAATGCAAATAAAACAAATATATAGTTACTTTATTTGTCAGTAGTTTGATCTTAAAGGCAACTATGGGCTTAGAGGTAAGAGACCGGAGAAATAAGTTCCTAATGGGCCAGTGACATATCTTCTGCAGTCCTATGGACTAAGCAGAATATTCAAAAGGCAAGTTTTCTGCCCTTTATCAAAAAAACTGTCCCCAGACTCATTCCCTCCTTCACTCCAGGCTTACCGCAAGCTGCAATTCCTGAACAGGGTTAAACGATTCTCACACCATCTAACCCCAGCAATGGCATTTTGAAAAAAATGATGCTACCTGAATTCTACTGATACAATACTCTATATTGTTTGGGATCAGGCAGTGACATTTTCAAAATGGCACTGCCGGGGCAGAAGTGAACAAAAGATTGCCTCTGTTCCTTTCAGCAACTGCAACTTTGTGGTTAACATGGGGGGGGGGGGGGGAGTATGATGGATGGGTGCTTCATTTTGAATGTTACTTTGCCGAGGGGGACAGGCAAGGCTATCAATATGGGCCCAGCAGCCCCTTTAAGATCAAGTTTCTGCTACTAAGGATCTTAAACAATTAACTATACTGAGGTGTTATTTTCATAAAAAAACAGGGCCACAAAGCTTTTGTTACACATCAGTTTTCATGAAAGCATATTAAGTTAATTTGCTTGAATTTACATAGACTATTCAATTTATCTGCAGGGGGAATTTTCAAAATGATTAAAACTCTAAGGAGAAATTAGGACTTACCAGATAATTTTCTTTCCATTAGTCCTTCTCACTACTGCAGAACCTGTGGGATAGTTGTGTCCATCAACCAGCAGGTAGAGATAGAGAACTGAAAACTGAGCTGAGACATCTCTCTCTTGGCATCCAGTCCAGCTCCTCAGTATTTACGTACACAATCAGTAAGGAGAAACTCAGAATAAACCACAACAACCTTAAACAATTTGCTAACCCAACACTAAACAGATGAGCAAATATGTGTGGACCTCTCACATCTCTGGACAACTTGTAAAGAACAAGAGATATGCAGGAAGCACCATGCAAGATGACAGCCGTTATCTGATCCATTACTTCGCACTGACTAAACATCTCGGAAACCTCGAGTAAGTCTCTGGAATAGTAGGAAGGACTAATAGAAAGAAAATTCTCAGGTAAGACCTAATTTCTCCTTTCATTACTTAGCTTACCAATATTCCAGAACCTGGGGGATATTCAAAAGCAATCCCTAGAGTGGGTGGGATCCTGACACCGCTGAACTGAGGACTGAAGCCCCAAAACTGACTTCCCAGCACGCCACAACACCCTGTAGTGATTGGCAAAGGTATTCAGTGTCAACCACATCACCACCTTGCAAATATCCGCTGGAAACAATAAGGTAATCTCTGCCCAGGATGTCGCTGTATGCCTCGTAGAATGAAACTGTAAGGACGAAACTGTAAGGACTAAGGAGCATGCTTCCCCACAAGCAAATAAGCTGATGCATCTCCTTCAGCCATCTAACAATTGTAGGCCTGGAAGCCATGAGGCCAAGCCTCTGCTCACCAAAAAGCACAGTCTGTCCAATTTGTAAAACTCATTCATGACTTCCAGGTATCTAATGAGGACTCTATGCACATTGAGACATTTCAAGGAAGAATAATCGTCCTTTCACAAGTTCCACAGATTGGTAGACATGAAATGCAGATATCACTTTTGGAAAAAAGGAAGGAACCATGCCCAGGGAGACCCCCACCTCTGAAAAGCGAAGAAAGCGATGTCGACAGAGAGAGCCTAAATCTCCAAAACCCTATATGCTGATACAACAGCCACCATCTTCAGAATAAGATCTTTCAAGCCGGCCTTCCAGAGTGGCTCAAAAGGAGGCTTCTAAAGAGCCTGAAGGACTAATTTAAGGTTCCATTCTGTACACACCATATGAAAGGGAGGCCGTAAGTAGCCCACTCCCCGCAAGAACTGAACAATATCCGGGTGAGCCGCAAGAGACGCCTTTTATAGTCGGCCCCTGAAACAGGCCAAAGCTGCAATCTAAACTTTTAGAGAACACAACAACAATCCTTTCTGAAGACCTGCCTGGAGAAATGCTAGGTTATGCATGATATAAGCAGAGAAGGGAGTAAGTCTGTGCTCAGAATATCAGCCCTCGAATGTCCTCCACACCCTTGTATACGCCACAGATGGAGAACGTTTCCGAGCCTGAAGCAAGGTAGCAATGACTGAATTAGAATAACCTTTTCACCGTAAGACTAAAGGAACACATATCCTCCATGAGCACCGGACCTTACTTCAGTAGGCCATGTACTTGTGGAAGATGGAGAGGACTCCTGTCCAGCAGCCAAATCAGGTCTGCGTACCACGGCCAATCTGGGGCTATGAGAATTATTTGACCCATGGGCCAAAGAAGGAAGATATACAGTAGATGTGTCTCCGGTCAGGGCTGCAGTAGGGCATCAATCCTCATCGAGCCTGGTGCTTTCTGATGGCTGAAGAACTTGGGCACTTTGCTATTCCTTTTTGTTGCCATCAAGTCCAGAAGCGGAGAACTCCATCGGTCCACTATCAGCTGAAAACCCTGGCTGGATAGTTTCTAATCTCCTGGGTCCAAGAGATGCTTGCTAAGTCCACCTCCACATTCCAGGACACAGCGATGTGAGCTGCTGATAAGCAGAGAAGATTTTTCTCCACCTAAATCACGAGGGAGGCCACCTCCACCGCCAATTGATGGCTGTGGGTCCCACCTTGCTTGTTAATATAAGCCACTGCTGCCACATTGTCAGAGAAAACTCGGACCAGGACCCTGCCAGAAAGGGAGTAAAGTCGCATAAGGCATTTTGCACTGCCCTGAGCTCAAAGAAATTTATCGACCACTGAGACTTCTGTTCTGTCCAGGTGCCTGTAACAGATGGAACTTGTAATGAGCTCCCCAACCTGATTGCTGGTGTCCATTGTCACCACCTCTCATTGTGTTATCAGGAAGGGAGCGCAAACGATCAAATTCTTGGCCGACAACCACTACTGCATATTCCGTCTGGCAACCAATGTCCAAGAAAGATGAAGGTCATACTTCTTTGACATCAGAGACCAGCAGCTGAGAAGAGATTCCTGTAATGGCCACATATGAGCCATTGCCTATGGTACCACTTTCATCACAACCGTCATTAACCCCAGAACCTGGATGTAGTTCCAGACCATGGGCCTGCCTTGACAGAGGAGAAGACAAATCCATTGAACCAGCTTTGACCTTCTGTGCTCCGTGAGATCCCCTCCTATGCTATGTTGAATAGAATGCCCAGATACTCCAGCATTTACGATGGCGTTAGTCTGCTCTTCTCATTGATCACCCAACCCAACGACTGCAGAAGATGGATATCTTTGTACGTCACCATCATGCCATCCAAATAGGATGAAACATGATTGAACCAGTTGTCAAGATATGGGTGAGCTCCGATTCCCTGGTGCTGAAGGAACGATACCACTATCACAATAACCTTGGTAAATATTCCTGGAGCCATGGCAAGACCGAAGGGCAAAGCCTGAACTGGAAGTGATGGCCCAGCACCACAAAACATAGAAACCTCTGATGTGGTGGGCATATGCAACTATGCCTCCTTGAGACTAGGGGCGGTGAGAAATTCTCCCGCTTGAACTGAGGTTATGACTACTCTTAGTTTTTCACTTGGAGGCAGCTGTTTAGACCTTTGAGTTCTAAGACCGAATGGAAAGGTACCTTTCTTCTTTGGGACAATGAAGTAGACGGATTATCTACCTTGTTCCTGTTCGGACTGGGGAACTGGAACAATTGCTTGGAGTGCAAGCAAGGAATCTACATTGGGCTGAACCTCGACCGCCTTGGCTCCCTTTCGACAAGGAGACTGCAAGAAGGAGCGACTGGAAAGGAGAACTCCAACTTGTAACCTTCTGTAATAATATCCAGAACCCAATGGTTTGACGTGATTTTGGCCCACTCCTCCCAAAACCTCTGAACTACTACTACTATAAATCATTTCTATAGTGCTACCAGTCGTATGCAGCGCTTCACAATTGAACATGAAGAAAAGACAGTCCCTGCTCAAAAAGAGCTTACAATCTAAATCAGGACAGACAGACAGGACAAATAAGGGATAAGGTTAGGACAGATAGGACACCTAGGGAAAAGGGACTATTGAAGAAAGGAAGACAAGATAAGGTTACGAGCAGATGACAAGTTAGGAATTAAAAGCAGCATCAAACAGGTAGGCCTTTAGCCCGGATTTGAAGGCGGCCAGGGATGGAGCTTGATGTAATGGCTCAGGAAGTCTATGCCAGGCATAAAGTGCAGCGAGATAAAAGGAACGGAGTCTGGAGGTAGCGATGGAGGAGAAGGGTGCAATTAGGAGAGATTTGCTTAGTGAACGGAGTTCCTGGGAAGGAGTGTAGGGAGAGGTGAGGGTGGAGAGGTAGTGAGGGGCAGCAGAGTGAATGCACTTATAGGTTAATAAGAGGAGCTTGAACTGTATATGGAAACAGATAAGGAGCCAGTGAAGTGACTTCAGAAGAAGGCTGATATGGGCATAGCGACGCCGTCTTAGTGGTGGAAGAGAAGAGTGGACAGCTCTGGAGGCTTTGGGTGCTCTTTGACAGGAGGACTTCCTGTCCACAGAAAAGGAAGATTGATGTGCTTGAAAGCAGGACTTCTGCCCATATTGCTGATGACCAGGCCAGTACCATATACTGTCTCAAAATAAACAAACCCTGTAAAAACGGACTTCCTCCAGTTCTTTCACCAAGTTACTGAGATCTTCTCCAAACAGCCATTTACCCCCAAAGGGCAGTTTAACTAGACGTGACTTTTACACTGCATCTGCCCATGTCACAACCAGAGTTGCCGACATGCTATGACAGCCAAAGACATATTGCAGGCTGTTACCTGTAACATGTCATAAATAGCATCTACCAAGTAGGCCAATCCTGCTTCCAGCTGGGCTTTATGGCACCCCGTCTTCTGTTGCTGACTGCCGACACCACTTCAGGCATGCTCTTGCCACGAATGAGCCGCACACTGTCTCTTGAAGGCCCAAGAGGCCATATCAAAGGCCCGTTTCAGCAAACCTTCTAGCTTCCTATCCTATAGGTCTTTTAGGGCAATGTCCCCTTTCACCAGCATGGTGGTCTTCTTAGCCACCGCCGTAACCAGGGAGCCCACCCTTGGAAGCTGTAATTTATCTTTCTCCTCCGGAACTAACAGATAGAGGTGAGACGTTGCTCTTCCCACTCTCAGCCCCACATCTGGTGAGACCTATTCTACTGTAATCAGGTCCTGAATGTCTGGATGCATCAGGAAGGCCTTAGAAGGACCTCTAAGCCCCCTCATGATCAATGAAGATGGAATTCCTGACACCAAAGCAGAAGGCTCCTCAATGGAAAGAATCGCCATTGCCTCAGAAATAAGAGTACTGAGCTCCTCTTTATGAAACCACCTCAATACTTTCAGATCATCCCCCTCCTCAGGAGGGAACTCTCTTCCTCTAACAGCTGCTTCAATGATGGCTCCTCTGAATAGACTGAGGCTACATCTGATAAGAAGGTCGAAGCAGAGATAGCCTCATCTGCCCACTCCTAGAGGTCTAAACAAGATCTCCTAGGAGCTGCAGGGGCAGCGGGACGAGAAACTGAAGCACCTTGCAGCAACTCTGACTGTTCCTGCTTCAGTAAATAGGCCTGGTGTAAGCACAATATAAACTCCAGAGAAAACAAAGATCCCAAATCAGCTGAATGTTCTGTCAGTCCCTGAGGCTGTAAAATGGCAGATGTGATCTGTGTATTATCACCCAGAGGATGCTCCTGACAATCAACCCCAACAAAATGGCAACCGTTCCCAGACTCTTCTGCATCAAACTGCGCACTGGGCCCTGCCTGAGGGCTCAAAGACCCTGGCATATCCAAAGATGTGCTGCCGTCGACCGTTTCCTGTGCGTCCCACGGGATTCCCAGCTTGCACACACTGCAATGCCCTGACACTGGCCAACGGATCCCACTGCAGGAACACCGCTTAACTGCCTCTGTGGGAGTCACTATTCACCCCGACTGTCACCAAAGTAGCACAACCTGTTCCAGGCGGTAAGTTACGATCCCTCCTCTGCACCAAGCTCTCCAAGAGTTCCGAGTCAAACTTTAGTCGGACTTACCACTGCCAGCTGCTCCCACCAAGCTCCGTGTCTCCGCAAGCCTTACCACAAATGAGAAAGGCTCGGGACTGTTATTCTATCCTGCACTCCCCAGAAATCCTCTTTCCTTCTTTCTTCTTTATTTAAAAAATTTTTTTTTTTTTAAGGTTGTTGCGCAGGAAAAGTAGAGCTCCACAGGAAGCAGGGGAGAAGTGAAGAGAAGGACGTTCATGGGGCACCATAGACATGGTTCTGAAGACCTCCAGACACGACTCTGCAGACTCAAGCCACCTGCAAAGCTCAACTGGGAGCTGACCAACTGGACCACAAGCAAAACCAGAGGCTGAAATGTGTGTCCATCCACCTGTGGGAGATAGAAAATACCGAGCAGCTGGACTGGATGCAAGAGAGATATGGCTCAGCTCAGTTTTCAGTTCTCTATTTCCACCTGCTGGTTGATTGATACAGCTATCCCACACGTTTTGGAATAGGGGGAAGCTACGTAATGGAAATAATTTTTACCAAATGTTTTTTGGTCCTCACTATCATAATTTAAGTGCCATATGGTGAACAGCTGACACACTGGTCATGTTTATCTTATTTTTCAGGTTATAAGTTGTGGTTTTATACATGCGCTGGAATAGTTGTGATCTATACAAAGTTGTGACACATATTGACTAATCAAAAAATTTGTTATTTGTCCATTGACCTTAACCTACATGCAGACCTCTGGGTTGGGTCCACTTCCCCATCTGCTCATTCAGTGACTGACTACTTCTGCTCCTGTGCCTGGCCCGCTACTTCTCCAGGCTGCCGCAGTGGCAACAGGAAGCATATGGCAGGTGTGGGGACATTCTCGTGCACAGCGGCTGCAACAGCAACAGAAAACAGAAGGCAGGCACAGGGACATTCCCACTTGCTTAGCTGGTCCCAGAAACAGGAAGTTGTGCTTACCATTGCCAAAGCGCCAAGGTAATGTCCCCATGCCTGCTTTCTGACTGCTACTATCGTTGCAGTTGTCATGCAGACTTGCAGGAACAGAAGAAGGTCAGTGGATGAGCTGGAGGGGAAGCGGAAAGGGAAATAGACGAGGGAATCCAGGATATTGGGGGGGAGGGGAGAGACAGGGCAATGTGGACTATCTAATTTTATAAAACAACTGTGTTCGAGGTGCATCCAATTTCAGCTTTACACACGTGTGACTTATATTTTGACTACGACTTATATACTAACATTTCCAGCATTGCCCCAATTTTTCCTTCCTGTGGCTAATACTCAGCAGTGACTTATACCCTGAAAAATACGGTAAATGGATCAATGGAAGGGATAGTCTGTACATAAACAACATAAGACACAGAGTGGAGGAGTGGCCTAGTGGTTAGGGTGGCGGACTTTGGTCCTGGGGAACTGAGGAACTGAGTTCGATTCCCACTTCAGGCACAGGCAGCTCCTTGTGACTCTGGGCAAGTCACTTAACCCTCCATTGCCCCATGTAAGCTGCATTGAGCCTGCCATGAGTGGGAAAGCGCAGGGTACAAATGTAACAAAAAAAAAAAATAATAAATAAAATGAATATAGTAGGAGGCTGATGTACTAAAAGATGAATTTTTTTTTGCAAAACAGGCTTCTTGCATTACATGGTGCAAAAATGCCAGCAAAATCAAAAATACTGGCTTTTTTGTGGTCTCCGGTATCTAAAACCTCTTTTCCAAAAAAATGTTTTCTATAAAAACAAGCTTTGTAGTAAACTTTAAAATGTAGTGGACTAATCTTGAATGCTTATTTAAACTGCACATTGCTTTCATTTCTAAGTCTTACCACTGTCATTGTACAACTTAAGCATGCTCTCTTGTCTTTCATATAATGTCAGCATTTCTGCTTTCAAAAACTGAAAAGCAACACAGTATGAACATAAAAAACTCTGTAAATCCTACTTTTCTCATGTTTTCTGCATCTTGGGCAACAATTTCCAGCTGGTTTCTCTCTTCTTCCAGGTCTGCCACTTTTTGCAGTAAAACCTCTCTCTCCTTCTGTAATTCTTTGCATTCATCATGGGCCTGTTTGGCCTGGCCCCTAACACTCTCCAAGTATTCCTGTAACCCAATGATAATACCTTCCAAATCCTTCTTCAGTGCTTCATTTGCTGCTATCTGACCTTCAGAAAGAACATACAGGGTTAGCGGATGCAACAAAAGCATTAAAAATACATAACACAAACAATTAGAATAGAATGATGCATGAGAACCATAAGCAAAAAAGGTGAAAACGAAAAAACTGATGTAAAAACAAAGATAGACACTGGATATAGATTTGTAATGCTTGTGGGAACTGGGATGAAGACACACACACACACACATACACACATAAAAAAAAAAAAAAGATATGTACTCACAGCCTGTTAGGTGGAACATCACAAAAGCTGGTGGCATCATGAAGACTAACAAATATGTTGAGACATAAGCTTTTGAAGACAAGAGTCCACAGGATGCTACAACAATCTAACACAGCTACCATTCTGTTTTGTCAGGGATATTTTCCTCAATTGCTCAACATCCATAGTCTTTTCTTTGTTTTGCCCCTGCCCCCTCCCTCCATCTGTTTCCTTACAGGAAACAAGAACAAACATAAAATGTCTATGGAGCATAAAATTGGTGACATCACAATCACATGTAGCATTATTATTTAAAGGACCTACAATAATTTAACATTAAAATCAAACATGAGAAAAGGAACACCAAAATGAGAGCTGAAAAGCTATATTCCTAGCTTCTCTCCATTGCTTGCCAATGTCACACTTTTTTTCCTTACGGAGCAAATAAATATCCCTTTTGAATTCATCTTAGTGGTGCACAGTAAATTGGTCCATAAGGGACCACAGAAAAGTTGTTAGCTACGTAACCTTCTCCAGGGACCACACACATTGAGGACAATGTACTAATATGTGATGCAATGTTTTAATTTGCTTTGTTGTCCACCATTTTGATATTTTTGGAAAGGTAACACAGAAATACATCAAATAAAATAATAATTGCATGCAAATTTAGGGCCTCTTTTACCAAACCTCGCTGATTCCCACGCAACAATATCGATGAAGGCCATTCAAAGTGAATGGGCTTTGTCAGCATTGCTGCGCCAGGAATCACTAGCGCAGTTTAGTAAAAGGGGCCCTTAGTTTTTAGCTAAATATTGTGCTTTAAATTAATGCATTAATATAGTTATGTTTCTCACAATAACGGGTCTGTGTTGACATTTACACTTTGTTGCACTTTTAGTTATGTCAACATAGATAAGAAGCTTTTAGTCATACAATTCATCAGCTAGTTTTGAGAATTCCAGTGAACTTCACAACAGATAAATAATGCACATAAAAACGACTAATTAACAGGCACAAAATTTGCAAAGGAACAGTGCAATGCAACTATGGCCTCTCATTTCTACTGAAGTTCTTAGTTTCCTGTAGCAGATTATGTATAACTGTTATGACAAGAACCAGAAAATTGGTCCCGCCCTCATTTCCTGTTTCCAGAAGGGCGGGACCAAAGGCAGAGCTGAGACACATTGGAAGGCAGTCTGAAGTGCCACTCGCCTTCACTGCTGACGCTGGACCCTGAGGTAAGAATTTTTAAATTACAGCCGGCACGCAGGAAGGCGAGGGGCTGCCAGAGGACAGGTCGTGCTTGCACTCGGAGGGGACAGAGAGAGAGAGAGAGAGAGAAGGGGAGGGAGGGGTGCCTGGAACTTGGAGGAGAGGGAGGGAGGGAGGTAGGGGGACATGGATCTTGGAGGGGAGGGGGGCTGGAACTCGGAGGAGAGACAGAGAGGAAGGGAGGAGGGCGTGGAACCTTGCTAGCGCCTGTTTCATTTCTTTCAGAAATGAGTCTTTTTTACTAGTAAACAATATACAAATTGTTTTCTGACATTTCTTTTTGTATTGGAATGGTTTGGGGGGGGGGGGGTCCTTGGTGATTGGTATTAGTAAAGAAAGTGGGGCTAGGGAAGAGAAAGATCTGTGAGGTGGAGAGCAGAAAAATAAATTAGGGCTAGTGGAGAGGGAGTGGGAGACTGAGGTTAAGGCAGTAGAACGAGAGGACATGAAATGAGATTGAAGGGGGGCAGACTCAAGAAAAATGTCAGGAAGTATTTTTTCACGGAGAGAGTAGTGGATGCTTGGAATGCCCTCCCGCGGGAGGTGGTGGAAAAGAAAACGGTAATGGAATTCAAACATGCGTGGGATAAACATAAAGGAATCCTGCTCAGAAGGAATGGATCCTAAGGAGCTTAGACGAGATTGGGTGGCAAAGTCGGTGGCGGGAGACGGAGATGGTGCTGGGCAGACTTATACGGTCTGTGCCAGAGCCGATGGTGGGAGGCGGGACTGGTGGTTTGGAGGCGGGGATAGTGCTGGGCAGACTTATATGGTCTGTGCCCAGAAAAGGACAGGTACAAATCAAGGTAAGGTATACACAAAAAGTAGCACATGTGAGTTTATCTTGTTGGGCAGACTGGATGGACCGTGCAGGTCTTTTTCTGCCGTCATCTACTATATTACTATCAAGCTCATTTTCAAAGCACTTAGCCTCCCAAAGTTCCATAGAAACCTATGGAACTTAGCCTCCCAAAGTGCTTTGAAAATATGCCTCTATGTTACTACTCTATACCACTCTTCCCAACTGTCCTTTTTCTCACTCATACTTCTTTAGATCCCCCTCACTTGCTCTTTTCATAATTCCCTACTCACTCTCATAACCCTTTCCGATATGCTTTTTCACTCTTACCACTGTACCCCTCCGACATCCTCATTTACAGCCACATCAATCTCCTCTTCCTACTCTCCCCATGCTGTTCCTGAAGTTGTCTGAGGCAGGGCCGGTCTTAGGCCGAGGCACCTGCATAGGGCTTCGCACTTAAGGGGGCCCCGCGCAGCGCCTCAGTCAGCCTGAGCCTCCTCCGCTCCATCCCCGGCGCTTTAAATTTACCTCGCTCTGCCTCCGACGTCTGCGCAGCGTCAGTGAAAGCGCTGCCTGTCTGACGTCTCTCCACCTGCCTTCCCTCCGCTTGTTCGTTCCCTCTGTGTCCCGCCCTCGAGGAAATGACATCAGAAGAAGGCTGGGCACTGAGGGAATGAACGAGCGAAGGGAAGGCTGGTGGAGAGATGTCAGACAGGCAGCGCTTTCACTGACGCTGCGCAGACGTTGGAGGCGGAGCGAGGTAAATTTAAATAGTTGAACTAGAAGAGAGAAGAGGGCGGGCAGGTGGACATGGGAACGGGAGGGATGGGGAAAGAGGAGAATTGACAAGGATGGGCATGGATGGGAGGACAGGGCCCAGGGAGAGAGGATTAATTGCTGGACATGGAGGGGAGGGAGGAGAATTGCTGGATATGGATAGAAGAAAGGGGGCAGGGGAGAGACTAGCATCGATGGACATGGATGGAGAGCAGGGCCCAGGGAGAGAGGAGAAATTGCTGGACATGGAGGAGAGGGCAGGGGAGAGGAGAATTGCTGGATATGGATGGATGGATGGAGGAGGGAAGGGGAGAGGAGAAATGTTGGGCAGGAATGGAGGGAAGGAAAGACAAAGGAAGGAGATGCACATGGATGGAGGGGAAGGGAGAGGAGAAATGCTGGACATGGATGGAGGGCAGTAAAGTAGATGCACATGGATGGAGGGAAGTGAGGAGAAATGCTGGATATGGATGGAGGGAGAAATTGCTGAATTTAAGGGCTGGATCCACTCGGGGCCTCTGCTCAAGGTGCCGCGCGCGAAAGCTTTCCTTCTAATAAGTTCTGGGAGAAGAGGATATTTCTCTGGTAAGTGAACAAATTTTGCTTGTGCTTTCGGAACTTGAAGATTGGGGTTTAAAGGAGGAACTGTAAGTTAGTGATAGGCTGATATCCTTAATACTTTAGCAAGTTTTAAATTACGGAAAAACTCAAAAAACACTAAGATGGAGTCAGCAGTCCAGCAGCGAGAGGGGTGCTATCCAGTCTTTTGCATTGAGTGTCACATGTATGATTATCTCCCAATTGGTGAGGTGTCATATGTGTGTACCCGATGCAAAGAGCTCCTAGCTCTCAGAGAACGTGTCCGTTCTCTTGAGGCTAGAGTAGCAGACTTGATGGAGCTGAGGGAGACAGAGAGGTACATAGAGGAGACCTACAGGGATGTTGTAGAGAAGTCCCACCTCCAGTCAGGTAGCCCCTGTGCTACCTTGGAGGAGGGAGGTCTCCTAGAAGGAGAGCATCACCCTGGTGAAGTAGGAAGTACTCCTGTAGCCAGGACCTGCCCACCAGGGGATGTATTATCCTTTCGCACCGAGGATATATCTCCAAATGTTGCCCGGGAGGGAAAGGTTAGGACAGCTGTTGTACTTGGTGATTCGATCATTAGGCATATAGATAGCTGGGTGGCTGGTGGACGTGAGGATCGCCTGGTGACTTGCCTGCCTGGTGCGAAGGTGGCGGACCTCACGCGTCACCTAGATAGGATTTTATATAGTGCTGGGGAGGAGACGGCTGTCTTGGTACATGTGGGTACTAATGACATAGGAAAATGTGGGAGAGAGGTTCTGGAAGCAAAATTTAGGCTCTTAGATAGAAAGCTGAAATCCAGATCCTCCAGGGTAGCATTTTCTGAAATGCTACCTGTGCCACGCGCAGGGCCCAAGAGACAGGCAGAGCTCCAGAGTCTCAATGCGTGGATGAGACGATGGTGCAGGGAGGAGGGCTTTAGATTTGTTAGGAACTGGGCAACATTCTGGGGAAGGGGGAGCCTATTCCGAAAGGATGGGCTCCATCTTAACCAGAGTGGGACCAGGCTGCTGGCATCGGCGTTTAAGAAGGAGATAGAGCAGCTTTTAAACTAGAAATGGGGGGAAGGCCGACAGTCGCTCAAAAGAGCATGGTTCGGGATAAGGTATCTTTCAAAGATATCACCATAACAGGGAAGATAGAGTATCCTGATAGTGAGGTTGCAAAAGAGATTGTAGTAGATCGGGTATCTTTAAATAACAATAAAAATCAGACAAAAGATTGCCAATTAATACTGTCAAGTACTAAGCATGATGTACTTAGGAACAACAAACATAGTTTGAAATGTCTATATGCGAATGCCAGGAGCCTAAGAAATAAGATGGGGGAGTTGGAATATATTGCACTAAATGAAAAATTAGATATAATAGGCATCTCTGAGACCTGGTGGAAGGAGGATAACCAGAGGGACACTGTCATACCGGGGTACAAATTATATCGTAGTGATAGGGTGAATCGGATTGGTGGAGGGGTAGCATTGTATATTAACGAGAGCCTTGAATCAAATAGATTGAAAATTCTGCAGGAAACAAAACACTCCTTGGAATCACTGTGGATTGAAATTCCATGTGCAAAGGGGAAAAGGATAGTGATAGGAGTGTACTACCGTCCGCCTGGCCAGGACGAACAGACGGATGCGGAAATGTTAAAGGAAATCAGGGACGCAAACAAACTGGGCAACACAATAATAATGGGGGATTTCAATTACCCGCATATAGACTGGGTTAATGTAACATCTGTACACGCAAGGGACATAAGATTTCTTGATGAAATCAAGGACAGCTTCATGGAACAGCTAGTTCAGGAGCCGACAGGAGAAGGAAAAATACTAGACTTAGTCCTTAGTGGTGCTCATGATCTAGTGCAGGGGGTAACGATACGAGGGCCGCTTGATAACAGTGATCATAATATGATCGGTTTTGATATTGGCATTGAAGGAAGTGAAACTAGGAAATCAAGTACGCTAGCGTTTAACTATAGAAAAGGTGATTACGACAAAATGAGAAAAATGGTGAAAAAAAAGACTGAAAGGAGCAGCTCGCAGAGTAAAAAACTTGCATCAGGCGTGGATGCTGTTTAAAAACACCATCCTGGAGGTTCAGGACAAATATATTCCACGTATTAGAAAAAAGGGAAAAAAGACTAAACGTCAGCCGGCGTGGTTAAACAGTAAGATAAAGGAAATCATTAGAGCCAAAAAACAATCCTTCAGAAAGTGGAGAAGAGAACCAACTGAAAGTAACAGGATAGATCATAAGGAATGCCAAGCCAAATGCAAAGCGGAGATAAGGAGGGCAAAAAAGGACTTTGAGAAGAAATTAGCGTTGGAAGCAAAAATACATAGTAAAAATTTTTTTAGATACATTAAAAGCAGGAAACCGGCCAAAGAGTCGGTTGGGCCGCTGGACGAAAATGGTGTTAAAGGGGCGATCAAGGAGGACAAAGCCGTAGCGGAGAAATTAAATGAATTCTTTGCTTTGGTCTTCACCGAGGAGGATTTGGGGAGGACACCGGTGCCGGAAAGAATATTTGAAGCGGGGGAGTCGGAGAAACTAAACAAATTCTCTGTAACCTTGGAGGATGTAATGGGTCAGTTCAGCAAGCTGAAGAGTAGTAAATCACCGGGACCTGATGGTATTCATCCCAGAGTATTAATAGAACTAAAAAATGAACTTGCGGAGCTACTGTTAGAAATATGCAATCTGTCCCTAAAATCGAGTGTAGTACCGGAAGACTGGAGGGTAGCCAATGTTACTCCGATTTTTAAGAAGGGTTCCAGAGGAGATCCGGGAAATTATAGACCGGCGAGTCTGACGTCGGTGCCGGGCAAGATGGTGGAGGCTATTATTAAGAATAAATTGCAGAGCATATACAAAAACATGGACTGATGAGACAAAGTCAGCACGGATTTAGTGAAGGGAAGTCTTGCCTCACCAATCTAATGCATTTTTTTGAGGGGGTAAGCAAACATGTGGACAATGGGGAGCCGGTTGATATTGTATATCTGGATTTTCAGAAGGCGTTTGACAAAGTGCCGCACGAAAGACTCCTGAAGAAATTGCAGAGTCATGGAATCGGAGGTAGGGTATTATTATGGATTAAGAACTGGTTGAAAGATAGGAAGCAGAGAGTAGGATTGCGTGGCCAGTATTCTCAGTGGAGGAGGGTAGTTAGTGGGGTCCCGCAGGGGTCTGTGCTGGGTCCGTTGCTTTTTAATGTATTTATAAATGACCTAGAGATGGGAATAACTAGTGAGGTAATTAAATTCGCCGATGACACAAATTTATTCAGGGTCGTCAAGTCTCAGGAGGAATGTGAACGATTACAGGAGGACCTTGCGAGACTGGGAGAATGGGCGTGCAAGTGGCAGATGAAGTTCAATGTTGACAAGTGCAAAGTGATGCATGTGGGTAAGAGGAACCCGAATTATAGCTACGTCTTGCAAGGTTCCGCGTTAGGAGTTACGGATCAAGAAAGGGATCTGGGTGTCGTCGTCGATGATATGCTGAAACCTTCTGCTCAGTGTGCTGCTGCGGCTAGGAAAGCGAATAGAATGTTGGGTGTTATTAGGAAGGGTATGGAGTCCAGGTGTGCGGATGTTATAATGCCGTTGTATCGCTCCATGGTGCGACCGCACCTGGAGTATTGTGTTCAGTACTGGTCTCCGTATCTCAAAAAAGATATAGTAGAATTGGAAAAGGTACAGCGAAGGGCGACGAAAATGATAGTGGGGATGGGACGACTTTCCTACGAAGAGAGGCTGAGAAGGCTAGGGCTTTTCAGCTTGGAGAAGAGACGGCTGAGGGGAGATATGATAGAAGTGTATAAAATAATGAGTGGAATGGATCGGGTGGATGTGAAGCGACTGTTCACGCTATCCAAAAATACTAGGACTAGAGGGCATGAGTTGAAGCTACAGTGTGGTAAATTTAAAACGAATCGGAGAAAATTTTTCTTCACCCAACGTGTAATTAGACTCTGGAATTCGTTGCCGGAGAACGTGGTACGGGCGGTTAGCTTGACGGAGTTTAAAAAGGGGTTAGATAGATTCCTAAAGGACAAGTCCATAGACCGCTATTAAATGGACTTGGAAAAATTCCGCATTTTTAGGTATAACTTGTCTGGAATGTTTTTACGTTTGGGGAGCGTGCCAGGTGCCCTTGACCTGGATTGGCCACTGTCGGTGACAGGATGCTGGGCTAGATGGACCTTTGGTCTTTCCCAGTATGGCACTACTTATGTACTTATGTACTTATGGATCGGAACACTTTTAAGGCAGATGCTGAAACTGGAGAAAGGATAGGGACAGGGCTACAGATGGTAGACAGGACACATAAGGACACAGGAGGATGGTGGACATGGTGAGAGAAAAAATATCAAATGGAAAGAAGACACTACATAAAACAGAAGACATTGGGACCAAAGCGAATAGAAAAACTAAATGATCAGACAACAAAGGTAGAAAAAAAAGTATTTTATTCAGAATTTATTAATTGGAATATGTCAGCTTTTGGAAATGTGCATCTGTGATATTTTGCATGTAAGTTTCAATTTTTCTAGTATTGCTGCATGCTGAGTCTGACTTCTTGAGGTAACTTTCCAGTTCAGTATTTTGCCTTCATATCTGTTGTGTCATGTGTTTTTTCATGTGTGATCAAGGTGCAGTATCCTGCTAGCATGTAGTATTTGCAGCCCTTTTTGTTTTGTTTTTTTTCACGAAGTAGTGTATTGGTGTTTTAGAGCCTGGTGTAATTACAGTTCTGCCTTTCCAAGCATAAGGTTGTAGCTCGTCCTGTCCTTGGAATTAGTGCTGTTATGGTTTGGCAAGGTTATGAATGTGTTTTTGCACAAGTTTGTGTGTCTGCACCTCTGACCCCCCGGGGTTATGAGAATTGGAACTACTAATTGTAGTGGACTTGAACTGAATAATTTCTGGGGGGGGGGGGGGGGGGGTTCATGATAGCATTGTGCTTATTATTTCAATCAGTTTTTCTGTACAAGTTTAGCTTGATTTGTCTTTATTTGAAATTTCATAAATAAAAATTTTTCTAAAAATTGAATAATCTTATCGCTGGGGTGGGGCAGGGCTAGGATGGGGCCCCACCAAATTGGTCTGCACAGGGCCCCGCACTTGCTAAGACCGGCCCTAGTCTGAGGACAGCACTGGTATGGCACCGCAGACTGTTTCTTTTTCCTGTGCAGCCCAAGGCAGGAGTGCACCACTTTGAACTATGAAGGACTTTAGTGCTGTGTGGTTAGCTGCACAACACCCTGGTCTGCAAAGACCCAACTGATATGATCTTGACAGAGGCTGAATTAGTATGTTTGTTGTTTATTAAGGACTTTATAAATTGACACTTATACACATCATGGCAGTTTAATATATAAAAGTAAAGCATAGTGTGAGGGACTGAAGATACTGGGCCCCCATGTTTCCTCTGGCAACTCCACAAAGAAAGACGACTTTGTGGCCCTTCCAGGTGTATCATGGGAGATAAGGTACTGATCTACTCAACATCTGCCAGTCTACAACACTGATTCAACCCTAAGGTTTCACTAGCATACATGGTTGTACTGCAGCATTCAAGGGGATAAAAGTTTAAACTTGAGAATGCCATTTGTTAAAAGAAAATCAGTAGAGCAGCCTGCCAAAAAAATAAATAAATAAAAGCCATAAAATTGATTTTCAAATGTTTACTACCAAAGGCAAAGTCTAAGATTTGATACTTGAGTAAACAAACCTCCAGGTGCTAACCTGAGAAAATTAAACACTGCAAACTCAAATGAACAACAGTCACACAGGGCTAAAGAGCTCAAATAAGCACATGAACTACAAATGTTCATTATATAGCTAAGTATCAAAACACTGTCACTGACATGGATACCATTTTGGATGAGTTGTGCTACTTTGTAACAAGCATAAGGCAGAATAGCTAGACCAATGTTATGCTGCTTTAGATAACTATGTATGATGCTCTAAGGAAGAGAGCCTTGCAAGCTCCTGTCCCCACATGCTTATAACCTAAGTGGAGGTTAGCAGATGATAAAATGACCTAAGGTCTGGAGCAGCAAACCAGAACCCTAGACGTCTAGTTCAAATCCTCTTACTATAAATCAGTGGTTCCCAAACTTTCTCAGGTCACAGCACCCTGAGACTACATATCTCCTCTCAGATCTCCCCCCCCCAACAGCATTGAGTCCTACCTTTGCTGGCGGGGATGCCCAAGCCCCACTAGTTGAAGAGGTCCACTGCCTGAGGCCCGAGCTCCACAAGCTCCTTAAGTTTTCATCTGTTATTCCATTAATGTTCTCTCTATACATGTTACTTTTATACACTATATTTCCCATGTTTCTTATATAATTACTAATTGTATATGTTTATTCAGTCATGGTGATGCCATGACAGAGCAATGTAAGCCACATAGAGCCTGCAAATATGTGGGAATATGTGGGATACAAATGCAATAAATAAATAAGCAAACTTGCATACTTCAGCCACTGACGCTGGCATTCCTTCTCCTCCCCCTTTCCATCCAGCATCTGCCCTCCTTTTCTTCCCACTTCCATCCGGACTCTGCCTTCTTTCCACTCTTCCATCCAGCCTAAGCACCCTCTCTATTTCTCCCAATTAAGCATCTGCCTCCTCTCTATCCCCCTGCTCCCCCCTCCCACACATACACCCACACCCCTACCACTACTCTGCTGCTTCTCTAGATCAGCAGCAGCGTCAAAGCAAGCTACAGCCACTGCAAGGCAGGACTCTTCATTCAGGTGGCTGCCGACTGTGCCCCCGAACAGGAAGTGACGTTTGACGGGGCAGGACCGTCAGCCACGGTGGCTGCTGCTTATTTTGCTGCAGCTGTTACTCATCTAGAGAAGCAGCAGCAGAAGTGCCTTGGGTGTCGGTGGGGAAAACGTGCCATGGCACCCCTGCAAGTTCGCTGCGGCACTTTGGGATGCTGTGGTGCACAGTTTGGGAACTGCTGCTAAAAAGGATGCATGGACAGTGGTGACTTGCTACATATGGGTAGTGCAGTCCTGTATGTGACAAATTCTATTGAATAAGCCTGTTCACATGAATGGCCAAATGTTTTGCTTCAAATCTTCTAAGGAATTCCATCAAACACAATATTTTATACATAAATGTAGTAAACCTTTGCTCCCTATTCACTTTTTAAAAAGGTTGCTTATTTTTCAAAAATATCCAGAAAAAGCAAGTACCTTCAGTGAGTTGTTGCTCAAGGTCCTTGATTTCCTCTGTTTCTCTAGCAATCCTAGAGAGCATCTCATCCAGACGATTTTCAAGCTGTTTGTAATGTTGGTTCATCATGTCAAGTTGCTGTTCTTTACTTGCCTTTTGAGCCTTCACATGAGACTATGAACAGGAAAGCATATTACAAGAAGAGCTATTATTTCAGCTGAACTAAACAGAGGGGGACACAGGTCTACAGATTCATAGCTCTCTACAATAGCATGTAAAACCATAATCCCACTAAGAGAAATCTTGAAGAACAAAACACATCTGCAATTATTTGCTGTTCTTATAGTTTGCATTTTCTTATGTATTTTGTGTACTTATGCACAAGAGAAGGACATCTATGGGGAAATTCTATATATAGGGCTGAATGCTAGGTGCTACTTCCACGCCAAATGTTTGGCATGGAAAAGCATTCTAATGGATGATAGGTGCCAAAACTGGGCAGAAACGGCAGATCCACATGAAAACACACTTACCCATTTATAGAATAGCATCTAAGTGCTTCTGCATGGATCTGCAAAGGGGGCGTAACGACTGGAAGGACATGGGCGGTCAGGGGTGTTCCCTTAAGATGCGTGCAGTGTTACAGAATAGTGTGAATCTGCACCCAACTTGCGGTTTCAGTTGGTGTAAATGCTCGTGCCCGTTAAAGCATGGATCCCAGCACTACACACTATTCTATAAAAGGCGCCCAACTCAGAATGTCTTTTATAGAATACCGTTCAACGCTGATTTTTTTTGTGCCAAATTTTGAGCGCCGTTTACTGAACCCAGCTCCAAATGCTGAGAAATTTTCTAAAGAATTCTACATTCTGTTAATATGTAGAGGTGGAGGAGTGGTCTAGTGGTTAGAGCACCAGGTCTTGCAATCCAGAGCTGGCCGGTTCAAATCCCACTGCTGCTCCTTGTGACCTTGGGCAAGTCACTTAACCCTCCATTGCCCGTTAAAGCATGGATCCCAGCACTACACACTATTCTATAAAAGGTGGCCAACTCAGAATGTCTTTTACAGAATACCGTTCAACGCTGATTTTTTTTGCGCCAAATTTTGAGCGCCATTTACTGAACCCAGCTCCAAATGCTGAGAAATTTTCTAAAGAATTCTACATTCTGTTAATATGTGGAGGTGGAGGAGTGGCCTAGTGGTTAGAGCACCAGGTCTTGCAATCCAGAGGTGGCCGGTTCAAATCCCACTGCTGCTCCTTGTGACCTTGGGCAAGTCACTTAACCCTCCATTGCCTCAGGTACAAACTTAGATTGTGAGCCCTCCTGGGACAGAGAAATATCCAGTTTACCTGAATGTAACTCACCTTGAGCTACTACTAAAAAAGGTGTTAGCAAAATCTAAATAAATAAATACTAAATAAATGTTAAAGTAAGGAGGACAGAAAATATGGCAATCTAATTATTTAGTCTAGTGCTGAGCTTCCCAAACTTTGGATCACAAAAGTTGGTGTTGCAAACTGAGCAAGCAAGCCCTCCATAGTAATGTCAATGGTCTACACCTCCAGGGGTTTGCGCACTTTCTGTGCGAATGGGGTCACGGCCACAAAAAGTTCTGCCAAGCGCTGATCTAGTGTATTGTCAAAAAGTCATATTAACATACCCTGCAGTCAGAATAAAGCAGCCTGCATTTCATCCCTAAACACACACAAGAGTAACATGTGATTTTCTTCACATTGTAGTAACAGATTCCTATTTCACTGTATGTCCTGTTTCTTGTAAATGAATACACTGCACACATTCAAAAAAATTCAGGCAGCATATTGACCTCAGCTAAAAGACTAGTCTTAATTACTAACAATCTGTATAACCAGAAAATCAGATGAAATACAAACATAATATTTACATAATGAAGTCCTTTATGAAGAATTAATCTAATTGCATGTCTTATAATAGCAAAAAAGGAAGAAAATCATCCTAGGGATTTCTTACGTTTCCATATACAACATATGGGTAAACACCTAACCATAACTGTACATTCATAAATGCTAAATGTTTAACCCACATTTTATAAAGTAAGTAAAATACAACTGGAACTGTTAACTGTTCAATAAGTCAAGCTCTCATTGTAATAACTTACAGTTTTGCTGTCTTCTATAGCCATAACAAAAAAAACCCAAACACAAAACACATCTTGGTACTGTGACTAAAGGAAGCAGTTTAAAAACATCATCCTGTAGTTAGCTCTTCTCTGGGCTTCCTTTTGCTTTAAAGTTCCTCATTTGATAGTAATACTTTCTTTAAAACTCTCAGTCTCTGCAACTTCCCATGGTTTCAAACCACATTCTTTGTGAAGACTCAGACCAGGCAGCAAGCACTACTGTCGCAACTTACAGCCCCGAGCTCTACTCGCCCCTCCTCTGCCTGCTTTAAATCACAACACAGGAAGTTCTATAACTAGCCAATCCCATACTCGGCTTACACTGACACTTCCCTGCTACAGGCAAGGCAAGGCGCGGCTCAGTCCCAGGAGAAAGCAATCTCCTCTAGTTTTCTGTGTATGCACAATGGTTTAAACAAATATGCTCCCATTTTGCACAGCTCTCTCTGAAATAACAAGCATGCAATTCCTCAGAAGCTAAATCTCTTTTACTGCTTTACAATTGTCCATGTATTCCTTTCAACATTTGCTCTTTTATGATGTACTGTAATTAATGAAAACACTCACTGGTATGTACTTTTGTTGAGGCTAATTAAGTCTCGTTAGGCCTCATCAAGCAAAAACAAAAGACTGGCTTTGAAAAAAATGTTTCCTACATTCATAACATCCTAATAAATGACAAACAGAAATCAGCAATATAAAAGGGGCATTTTAAAAAATTGGTTATCTATTTTTAATTTTATTAGTGTGACATTCTAAATGGTTCAATCTCTCTGGAGAACTTTCAGAAGTTAAGACAGTGGAAGTATTTTAAATGGTATAAGATTTAAAACAAACAAACAAACAAACAAACAAACAAACAAAAACACTCATGTTATCGCCACACAAGGCCTGAATCCTGTGCCCTTCAGTTCCAATAGAAGAGAAAAAAAAGGCAAAGAGAATGACAATTCATTTCACTTTACAAAAGGCAGAACCAATGAGGTTGCAATAAAAAAACTTAGGGCCCTGTTTACTAAGCCGAACTAGAGGCGCATTAGTGTTTTTAGCACATGCTAACCATTAGTGTGCGCTAACTGCATAGATGCCCATAATATTCCTATGGGTGTCTACACAGTTAGTGTGCGCTAATTTTTAGCACACAATAAAAAAACCTAGCGCACATAGGGCCCACAGTAACATAGTAAGTGATGGTAGATAAAAACCTGAACAGTCCATCTAGTCTGCCTAACAGTCACACATTATCAATTCATGATTAAATCAACAATGAATGTGATATTATATACTTGACTAGTAAAAAAGGCCCGTTTCTGACACAAATGAAACGGGCGCTAGCAAGGTTTTCCTCGGAGTGTGTATGTTTGGGAGAGTGTATGTGAGAGTGACTGTTTGAGAGTCAGAGTGAAAGTGTGATTGTGTGAGAGAGAGCGTGAGTCTGGGTGTGAGTGTGTTTGTGAGAGAGTGTGTGTGTGAGAATGAGAGTGTGTGCAAGTGTGTATGTGAGACACAGTGTGAGTGAGAGTGTGTGTGTGTGGGCGAGAGAGAGAGTGTGTGTGAGACACAGATTCTCTGTTTGAGTGAGTGTATGAGACCAAGCGAGTGTGTGAGTGACTGTGTGGCACATAGAGAGTGAATGTGATACAGTGTGAGACAGAGTGTGTGAGAGTGAGAGTCAGAAAGACATTGTATATGAGAGAGAGAGTGTGAGCCGTGCCCTCCCAATCCATGGCCATCTGTCCCCTGCCCCCTCCATTCATCCTTTTCCAGCAATTCCCCTCTGTCCCTGAGCCCTGCCCTCCCAATCCATGGCCATCCATGTTTGTCTGTCACCTGCCCCCTCCATTCATCCCTATCCAGCATTTCCCCTCTCTGCCTGAGGCCTGCCCTGCAATCCATATCCATCCATGCCCATCTGTCCCCTCCATTCATCCCTATGCAGCAATTCCCCTCTCCCTGAGTCCTGCCCTTCCAATCCATTACCATCCATGCTCCTCTGTCACCTGGCCCCTCCATTTTTCCCTATCCAGCATTTCCCCTCTCTGCCTGAGGCCTGCTCTGCAATCCATATCCATCCATGCCCATCTGTCCCCTCCATTCATCCCTATCCAGCAATTCCCCTCTCCCTGAGTCCTGCCCTTCCAATCCATGCCCATCCATGCTCCTCTGTCACCTGGCCCCTCCATTTTTCCCTATCCAGCATTTTCCCTCTCTGCCTGAGGCCTGCTCTGCAATCCATATCCATCCATGCCCATCTGTCCCCTCCATTCATCCCTATCCAGCAATTCCCCTCTCCCTGAGTCCTGCCCTTCCAATCCATGCCCATCCATGCTCCTCTGTCACCTGGCCCCTCCATTTTTCCCTATCCAGCATTTCCCCTCTCTGCCTGAGGCCTGCTCTGCAATCCATATCCATCCATGCCCATCTGTCCCCTCCATTCATCCCTATCCAGCAATTCCCCTCTCCCTGAGTCCTGCCCTTCCAATCCATGCCCATCCATGCTCCTCTGTCACCTGGTCCCTCCATTTTTCCCTATCCAGCATTTCCCCTCTCTGCCTGAGGCCTGCTCTGCAATCCATATCCATCCATGCCCATCTGTCCCCTCCATTCATCCCTATCCAGCAATTCCCCTCTCCCTGAGTCCTGCCCTTCCAATCCATGCCCATCCATGCTCCTCTGTCACCTGGTCCCTCCATTTTTCCCTATCCAGCATTTCCCCTCTCTGCCTGAGGCCTGCTCTGCAATCCATATCCATCCATGCCCATCTGTCCCCTCCATTCATCCCTATCCAGCAATTCCCCTCTCCCTGAGTCCTGCCCTTGCAATCCATGCCCATCCATGCTCATCTGTCACCTGGCCCCTCCATTTTTCCCTATCCAGCAATTTCCCTCTCTCCCTGAGTCCTGCCCTCCCAATCCATGCCCATCCATGCTCCTCTGTCCCCTGCCGCCTCCATTCATCCTTTTCCAGCAAGTCCCCTCTCGCCCTTCCATGTTCCCCCCCACCCCCTCGCATCCATGCTACGCTCTCTCCCATGTCCCAGCCTGGCCCGCCCTCTTCTCCCCCCCCCCCCTTCGCATCCATGCCCCCCCCCCCTTCGCATCCATGCATCCTTTTTTTTTTTTTAATTCTTTTTAACTTTACCTCCGTGGCGGTTCGTGCAGCGAAGCGTCAGGGAAGGAGGCGGCGCTCCCGACGTCTAGCTTTCCCTTCGCTGTGTTCCGCCTTGTTTTGAAGGCGGAACACAGCGAAGGGAAGGCTAGACGTCGGGAGCGCCGCCTCCTTCCCTGACGTTTCGCTTCCGGATTTGTTTGTTTTGTCGCGAGGGCGGGGCAGAGACGGCAGGCTGAACCCTTCAGCCTCAGCCTGGGAGTGACGTCAGATGGCTTCAAGGCTTCAGGCTTCAAGGCTTCAGGCTTCCGGCTTCAAGTTTCCGGCTTCACAGAACTCAGGCTTCCGGCTTCAAGTTTCCGGCTTCACAGAACGTTGGCTTCAGAACGTTCACGGTGCGTTTTATTATATTAGATAATGGTATTTCTTTGAAAATAGACCGTAGAAGTCCACCCGGCTCTGTCCTTATGTTCCAACTACTGGAGTTGCCATCAAAACCCAGCCTATTCATCTTGTCATTTGTGGGAACCAGACCATAAAATACTGGCCAGCACTTTCCTCGGTTCCGGCTACTGAAGTTGCTGTTGAAGCCTTTTCCAGTTCATTTTAAACTGGATTGTCATATACAGAACACAGACCTACAAAATTTGCCCCCGGCCTTAATTCTTCACAGCCAGAGTTGCCACCCAAGTGTCACACACACATTCCACACACGTGCAGCCATTTAAGGTTGTTTTTTTTTTTTAATACCATCCATTTTCTAAATAGAGATCCTCTGTGTTCATCACATGGCTTTTTGAATTCTGTCACTGTTTTCTCTCTACCATCTCCCTTGGGAGGGCATTCCAGGCATCGACCACCCTCTCCGTGAAAAAGAGTTTCCTGACATTACTTCTAAGTCTACCACCCTGCAGCCTAAGCTCATGTCCTCTAGTTTTACCATTTCCCATACTCTGGAAAAGATTTATTTCTATAATAATACCTTTTAAGAATTTACATGTCTGTATCATATCTCCCCTGTCTTCTAGGCTATATATACTCAGGTCTTCCATCCCTTCTCATATGTCTTATGGCGCAAGCCCCATATTATTTTTGTCGCCTTCCGCTGGACAGCCACTAGATGTTTTACATCCTAGGCCACTCCTCCACTCCAATCCCTTGAAATTTGTCTGTCCCTGTGGGGGGGGGGGGGGGGGGGCAGTATGCAGGTCCCTGGGGGGGGGGGGGGGGGTATGTGTGTGTCACCGGAGGCATAATGAAGGCATGGACGTCCTTCTTTCAAATATTTTGGATATCCTTAACTACCCCCCACCACAGGGACAGCCAAATTTCAAGGGAGTGGAGGAGTGGCCTAGTGGTTAGAGCACTGGTCTTGCAATCCAGAGGTGGCCGGTTCAAATCCCATTGCTGCTACTTGTGATCCAAAATCCAAATAAATAAAGGGGGTGTCAGAGGCATAGCAAAGGCATGGACGTCCTTCTCACAGAAACATCTAGGCATGGACGTCCTCAACTGCCATCGCAGGGACAGAGGCATAGCGAAGGACATCCTCAACTGTCGTCGCAGGGATGGAGGCATAGCAAAGGACGTCCTCAACTGCCGTCACAGGGACGGAGGCATAGCAAAGGACGTCCTCAACTGCCGTCGCAGGGTCGGAGGCATAGCAAAGGACGTCCTTCACCCATACTCTTAAAAAAAAAAAAAAAATTAAAAGATGAAAGGTTTTAAAGTTGTTTTTTTCGGGGTGGGAGGTGGTTACTGACCACTGCATGC
This sequence comes from Microcaecilia unicolor, assembly GCF_901765095.1. Lineage (NCBI taxonomy): Eukaryota > Metazoa > Chordata > Amphibia > Gymnophiona > Siphonopidae > Microcaecilia > Microcaecilia unicolor. The sequence continues at coordinate 278,891,767 of NC_044036.1, forward strand.
CTTTTTCCGTTCAGTTAGTGCATCAGTTAGTCTACAGTAGTGCCCCCTAGGGTGCCTGGTTGGTGTCCTGGCATGTCAGGGGGACCAGTGCACCACGAATGCTGGCTCCTCCCATGACCAAATGACTTGGATGTGGTCATTTTTGAAATGGGCGTCCTCGGTTTCCATTATGGCCGAAAACCAGGGACGACCATCTCTAAGGTCGACCTAAATGTTGAGATTTGGCCGTCCCCGACCATATTATCGAAACGAAAGATGGACGCCCATCTTGTTTTGATAATACGGGTTTCCCCGCCCCTTCGCGGGGACATCCTGTGAGGACGCCCTCAGGAAAACTTGGGCACCCCATTTGATTATGCCCCTCCATGCCAGTCAGGTTTTCAGGATATCCACAATTAAAATGCATGAGATAGATTTGAACTGAATGGAGGTAGTACATGGAGAAAGGGAAAGGGACTTGATATACTGCCTTTCTGTGGTTTTTGCAACTACATTCAAAGATATTTACATAGTATATACAGGTACTTATTTGCACCTGGGGCAATGCAGGGTTAAGTGACTTGCCCAGTCACAAGGCGCTGCAGTGGGAATCAAACCCAGTTCCCCAGGATCAAAGTCCACTGAACTAACTACTAGACTACTCCTCCACTCATGCAAATCTCTCATGCATATTCATTATGGACATCCTGAAAAACTGACTGGCTAGGTGTGTCCCAAAAACTAAGCTAAGAACCCCTGCTCTCAAGAAAATGATGGTCTTGAAATAAGAATACTTTAACTATAAAGCATGACTTTTTAACCAGCTACTACTTGTATTGCTAATTGAACAATGAAATTTGTTCCTTAAGCTATTAGTTCCTTACGTGTTTTGGATCTTTGGGATCTATCGAATCTAAAATGTTTTGCAGTTCTCCAATCTCCATCTGTTTTTTCTCCATCTCTCTTCTTTGCCTCTCCATTTGTCTCTCAAGTTCCTGTGCCTCCTGGCGTAGCTGATTTAATAGCTGGATCTTCTGAACTAATTGTTGGCGCAAGGTCTCTTTTTCTGCTTCTGAAATCTAAAATACAAGACACAACAAGGACCAACATGATTCAAATGCATTGTTAGAAATACATCTGACTGGTTAGTTAGTAGGGCTCTATTTGACTGAACAGGAAAGGGCATGTCTAAAAAGCACTTAGCGACATCTGCCTCCTGGAATATTTAGTTGCTTTGGCCATGCATCCGAAAATACATTGAAGCACTACACTTCAGAAGGTGGATCATGATGCAGATTTCACCACCTCCTTAGGCAGGCTAACATTCAGCAACTGAATACCACGGACTGTGAAACAGCTGTCAAACTGTGGCCATGACCGGATGCCAATATGATGAGAAAGAGCTTTAGTTATTTTTAAGGCATCTGTGTTAAAGAGCACTCCCCCTTTGCAATAAATTGCAAAGTACCGGTACTCAGGATAATTAGATCATGGATTTAAGATTCTCTGACTTCCAGTAGTTTCTTTACAAACCACCAGAAGAACAAAGTGTTGAACAGGCAAACCTACAGCAATCAAGGGCAGCTCTCTCCAGACAAACTCCAATGTGCCACAGGTCATCATAGCCCTTTTAGCAGCCTATGAACAAATTACTGGGGAAAAAAAACAGGAAACCACAGAAAAAAAACTTTTTGAAAAAAAAACTTTTTGAAAAAAAAAAAGATTTAATTCAACAATTTAGCCAATATGTTAATCTTTTGTATTATTTGCTGCTGTCTGATGTTTTTGCAAAATTGTTTTATAATTATAATTTTTTTTTTTTTTTTTTTACTGTGAACCACTTTGAAACCGTGTTGAATTTAGCGGTACATTAAGAGGCTCATTTTCAAAGCACATACTTACAAAGTTACGCAGATTACCAAGTAACTTTGTAAGTCTATGTGCTTTGAAAATGAGCACCTACGTGAATAAATTAAATCAAATCAAGATGTATTTTACAAACTTTCGAAATGATCTCTGCCAGAAGTTACCCCTAACATCCATACTTTCTGAGTCTCTCTTTGCTTTTTCTTTAAAAGGTGAAGGGGAACCCTCTTTGCTCTAAGTGTGCTTGGTATGCTAATTCTTTTTACCATTCGTTTTGAACGTGCCCCAAGAGTTGAATATATCATCACTTCTACTATATATCTCAATCCAAAGAAGAGACTCAAGCCAAGCTTTTTATTTTTTTTTTACTGTTAGTACAAACGTTGTTGAGCTTACTTATTCTACTTCATATATCTTTATTTATTTATTCCATCTTTTTAAAAATGCCCAGGGTGGGTTACAATAAAGCACAGAATCATAAAACTCACAAGAAATATCTCCATCATTAATACTCAAAAAGCTTAAACAGTCATCCACCCAAAAGACCTTCAGCAAACAAACAGCAGTTGAAATCCAAATCCAAAGGGCTACAGTGTCCTAAAAAGATACACTTTGGACCTCTTCCTAAAAGGCGACAATTTGGACACTAATTGTAAAACACAATGAAGCTTATTCTACAAAGGAATAGATAGATCTACTGTGAACTGGATCTTTCCATACCTTTTTCTGAGCCACTGCATCCTCCAGTTCCTTCAGCTCTTCTGTTACTCTTAAAATTTGCTGCTCTGCATTTACTATTTCTCTCTGAAGTTCTGTTAATTTCTCTTGTGCTGTGTGAATAGGATGGAAAACCTTGTAGGGATAATTATAACTATGCACACATGTAAACAATCTGTGCATACTTCCTGTGCAGGTACTGGAAAATTTTCAAAAGTATGCAAAATGTATATGCTTACATTTACTACTGCTCTTTGGAACACATAGACCTCCCCATGTAATTTACACATATAGAAGTATTTTTAATAAAACAAGCATGCCAACGCTAATCCCTCCCCAAACCCAACCCAAGAAATGGCCGTGCTCAGTTCAGGTAAAAAGTTACATGTGCATTCATTTACCCACAGATTGGGTGGAGAGTAGTTTTAATCTGACTCGATCCAATTTGTTTTTCCTTTCCTATAGGAAATAACCCAGAAACCCCAGGAATGAAGAAGGTAAGCTGAAAAGAAACTCCAATAGGAATATTTATTTCCAGTACTCCCTGCTTGTCAGAATGGCCGAGATCTGGAAAATTGTTCCTGGCTGTTTTAAATCAGGTTTCATAAAACATTCATTTGAGAGAACTATATATAAATATTGTTTTTAGACAGCATACCATGTAATGCTGGTTTCTGGACACACAAGGTAATAAAAAACTGTTCTTATAGCTACCTGCTTGAATATTTTTTTCTTTGTCCTCCAGTTGTATGTCAACTGTTTGATGAATTGTTTTTTGAATAAGCTCATTTTTGTTTTGATCTTGTCCATCTAGCTCTACTTTCCCAATATGAATTGGCTGTGCTTTATTAGCCATAAAATTTTCAACAGCATATTCATTCCTTTTGTATCTGGCCTTTCCAATGTAAGGGCTTTCACTTGGTACATCATCCAATTCCACACCCTGCAACAACAAAATGTTCAGCAAATGTATGGTCCAAGTACATCTTCTCACACAGTTAGGGGTAATGCTGTGCACCTATACATAGGCAACTAGAGGATGCCCAATTGGCGCACATTCTATGAAGGAAAGTCGGCATCTGCTTTCCTTTATAGAATACTAGACTGAGTATACATGCATATATGTGCTTAGATGCGAGCGCTTATGCCAGCCACTGATTGGCGTGTGGATTTATAGTATTCTATAATTTACATGCGTGTTAACTTTGTGCCCTACCTAGACTTCACCCATGTTATACTAACCTACCAACTATGCACTTTAAGAGATATGCACGTGGTTACAGAATAGTGCTTAGGCACTTATCCAGCATCTACACATGTATGCACATCCATATACAACTATATTATCATAATAATATATGCATATAAATGTTAGCACCTGCTTTATAGAATTATCTTCTTTTTTAAAAATGTCTTTTTATTGAACATTATAAACAATGTAACACAAACATCCAAAATATAACAAGCCTTAACAACAGTATGGAATCACCAACCCTCTTAAGCCCTTATCCCCCACTGTCTACATAGATATATACTGCTAATCCGGTAGTTTCTAGCTAGAACAGGAATTTTTTCCCCCTCTCTCTTTGTGTGTATTTGCTATTTTACCTAAACAAATGGAGTTCCTTGAATCTCCTCAGCATGCTTCAGAGGTGGTCTCAGCGATTCATCTTTGCTGTGTGAGCTGGCCCACGCAGGCTTCCCTCTGCCGCATCCCACCAGTGAGGAAACAGGAAGTGACATCAGTGAGTGAGGGACACAGCAGAGGAAAGCCTGCGGGGACTGGTGCAGGCAGTGAAGATTAAACACTGTGGCTGCTAGGATACCTCTGAGGTACACCGGGGAGATTCAGGGTGGGGGCAGATACTGGGCCACCAGTGGAAAAGAGGAAGAGAGGGGAGTGAGACACTGCCGTTGAATGGACCTGGGATAAGAATGGGTGGGCCTGTGCACACCTAGGCCTACCCATAGCTACGCCATTGATGTGAAAGCTATAGATAGAAATGACAAATAGTTAAACCTATTCTTTTTAAGTGCAGTGAAGCATTCTTTTCACTTTCATGAGAACCACAGCAATGTATGAACAGATAAGAAAAGAAATCTGGAAGCCTATTACCTCTGATGGATAATAACCCAAAGGCTCAAACTTGGCATCGATTTTATAGAAGGCCAGTTCCTGTTCCAGCTCGTACTGCTTCTGGCAAGCACGTGTTAACTCCAGTGTCTTCTGCTTTAGCTGAACCAACAAAATATTGTTTTTATCCACAAATTATTGCACTCATCTCATATACACACTAGAATTATGCAAACTATTAGAAAACGGTTCAAGAGCATTACCATAACACAAATCCTGGGCGCCTGGTTGCCATGGAGCCTAGAAATTTCTTCCTGGGACCTGGGATTTCACACCCCTGACAAATATTTTCCCTACTGCAGCGCTGCCTGTAACTGCTTCTCTCCACCCTGCACAGCGATCGAGCTCTGCAAATACTTGAGCTGCGTGGTAAAGGGGGTTCAGGAAGTCTTATGGAACTTGAAACTGTGAGACTTCTCCAACTTCCTGCACCGGGCGGCTCAAGTATATGCAGAGCCCGATCGCCCTGCAGGGTGGAGAGAAGCAGTTTCAGGCATCACTGTGAGTAATGGGTGAAGGCTGGAGGAGAGGGGTTACGAGAAGAGACAGAAAAGTTTAAAAGAAGAGACGGACAGAGTGGGTGAAGGCTGGGGGTATGAGAGAGAAACTGATGGGGGACCCAGGCTATGATGATATGTGAAACAAAGAGGCAATTGCCTCTTTGCTTCACCTATCTAGAAGGTGCTGTCACATGCTGACAGCATGCTTTGGGAAGGGAGACTATTGACTTCTGCGATTGATTAGCAGAGGCGCCTTAAGGAACCGATTTATTAAAGTTTCTTTGCCCACAGGCACAAAATAGGAAAAATAAAAACTCTTAAGTCAATTTGTAAAGAGCTACTGCTAATCTGGGAGGGGATTCCAAACCTCCCACCCCCTCCCCAAACTTCACTGGGGACAATATTGAAAGGGTAGGAAAAGGAGAAGCGAGAAAGGTTCTTAGATGCTGGCTCCTAAGTTTTTGAACTAGCTCCTAGATTTAATGAAAATTTGTCGATGCTTGCCATAATAATACTTTGGATGAACACACGAAGAAACAAACACCTACCACAAATGATCACATGAAGGACTTTTCAAATTGCTAAAAGATTACTGAAATGTGTCAGTTGGGCAGTGAACACAGTTACTAATTTATACACATTTATAAACATAAAGCACATATAAATTGTGTGTGTATGTAAGCTATATTTTATCTTTTTTTGAGAGAGAAATATTTTACACTGCAGTAATTAATTTGGATCTTAAAAATCATACTGTTTGCGGCGATGACTGTTTTGTTGTTAATGGTTCTGCAGTTTCACTTTGTTACTTTGTGCTTTCAGTGTAACATGAGCTGACCTCCTTGAGCTATGGTGCCCAAAGTCTTCTATGTCACCTTTCAAAAATATCTAAGCAGCTCTCAACAGAGCAAATGTAAAATATTATATTAAAATGCACTTCATAAATTTAAAAACAAACAAAAAAAATTACAAAACCACAGGACACAGTTCAAAAATCAGGAACCCATTGTCAGCAAGTTCCATTTTCAAGTATACATCCCATTGTCCCCAATCACCATGGGATTCTTCCTTTCTATATATCTCTCCTCAAATTACTTAGCCCAACCATTCCACTGACAGTCCTTGTCTTAAGGCCACATATTTTATCTCCCTTTAGAATATGGTAAATAGGACCCTCACGCCAGTTACCATATTGGATTCCCTTCTTTCAGAGGCTGCAAATCAGGAGTGTCCAACTTCGGCCCTTGCCCAGTCAGGTTTTCAGGATTTCTACAATGACTATGCATGAGATCTATTTGCATACAGTGGAAGTGGTGCATGCAAATAGATCTCATACATAGTCAGTGGGGAAATCCTGAAAACCTAACTGGGTGGTGGCTCTCGAAGACCAAGGTTGGACACCCCTGCTGTAAATACTGCCTCTGCAGTGTCCTCACTTGAGAAAGGAGTGGGAGGGCAGATGTCTAGCCTGAGAAATCCAACACAATACACTGCATGGTAGTGTGCACAGTACTACCATTGAGTTGACCCACATGGATCCCACTGGTAAAAATTTAAGAAAACTTTCCAGAAGTGCAGTGACGGTCTAATATTTGTTCACATTACTGCTCACACTTTTTATTTCCCTTTCTGTTTTACACCAGGAGCAAGAGACAGAGACCAAATTCTAAAAGTGTAAAAGATGAAATTTTCAACAATGCAGAGGACCATCATGTGATCTTTGCTAGGTTTTCATGCTATCTAGCTGAAAGACAGCATGCTTCATGCAGGCAGCAAAAGGTAGGATTAATGGGTGGGGGTGGGGGAAGGAAAAACCTTTTCAGTTTCAGAGGCTGCAATACTTAGAATCATGCAAAAAACTTTGTTATGATGAACACAATGGAAAACCGACTTCAGGAAGATGGGAATGTTAAGAAGACAATGCAATTTTTGCATCATTTCATACGTGAAAAAAGTGTTTAAAATCATTCACACATGCATATGGTATGTCAAATATGAAAACAATTCTATTCAAGGACTACCTTTACTGAGGAATATAGTCAGCAGAAAGGATGCTTTGAAAAACCAAGATACAAGCTAAAGGGAGAAAGGAGCAAGCAAAGATTATCACTTGAAGGATTGGGTTAAGTTATCTAAATAAAGTCTACTTATATTGATAAAGTATTCTCATGATTTTGTGTCCTTAACAAGGAAATTTATCAAAATGCATCTTTCTCTGGTTTATGACATACTATATGCTTCCATCTAGAGAAAAGGATAGTTCTTTCAAAATCTTTACAACAAAAATACAGGTGCAGCTTTTTTTCTTTTCCTCTTAAGCATCGTTTCTTCATTGTTAACACTGTCTTCATCATGGGAACTTATAATATTGCAAACAAATCTTGGAATTTACTAGTAAGTATTCTTTTTAATACTGTGATATTCCTACAGACAACAGAGACGATCAAAAACTGTACAGCTTACAGGCTAGAGTTGTGATAAAGACCCTCCTGCCGCAGTACAAGAAAGACAAATTTACAAAAAGCCTAGAGACTTTACAAGAGTAAGAGGCTCATTTTCAAAAGGGAAAAAATCTCAAACATGGCATAAAGTAGCATTTGGATGTTTTCTCCAAAAAACGTCCAAATCACGACTTTCAAAACTCGGATTTGAGATGTTTTTCTCTGCAGTGTGTCCAAATCACATAGGGATGTGTTGGGGGCAGGATTTAGGTGTTCCCAAAACTTTGATGTTTTTCTGCCCTAATGGAACAAAGCAAAAACGTCCAGGGCTAAAAGTTAGACATTTTGGTCTAGACCTGGTTCAATCATGCCTAAATCACAAAAAGGTGACCTAAATGACAAGATGACCACTGGAGGGATTAAGGTATGACCCCTCTTACTCCTCCCCAGTGGTCACTGACCCCCTCCCACCTCCCAAAGATGTGAAAGAAACAGTATATACCAGCTTCTATGACAGCTTCAGATGTTATGGCCAGTTCTATCAGAGCAGCAAGCAGGTCCCTGGAATAGCCTAGTGGTCAATGCAGTGGAATGTGGAGAAGGGGACCCAGGCCTATACCCCACTAACTGGTACACTTGTGGTGGAAAGTGTGAGCCCTCCAAAACCCACCAAAAGCCTACTGTACCTATATATATATATATATATATATATATATATATATATATATATATATATATATATATGACACCTGTAGGCATAAGAGAAGCTTTAGTGGTGTACAGTAGGTTTTTGATGGGTTTTGTAGGGCTCACCATACAATATAAGGAGGGTAATGGTTGAGATGTGTATCTGGAACTTTTTAATGTGAAGTCCACTGCAGTGTCCCCTAGGGTGCTCCACAGCTTTGTTTGTGGTCAGTTTACTAAGAATACTCACTCCTCCTACATCCCAACGGCTTGCTTTTGTATGTTTTTTTTCCCCCCATCAAAAAATGGTCCTAAAAGATAGACACACTGAGCACAAAAACACTAGAAAATGGCCATTTTCGAAACAAAAAGTTGGACATTTATCTGGTTTGAAAATGGTACTGGATTTTAGGACGTTTTTCACAAGTTGCCCAAAATCAGATTTAGACGTCATATTGAAAATGCCCCTCCATATTACTAACTTTTTAATGGATCTGTAAACATCAGTACACTGATAATATTAAAAAAACGAGTGAAATAAAATATAATGCTGCTAAAATAGCAAGTAGAAAGAGGCATTGACATTTTGCAACACGCAGCACTATGTAGACTTACCAGTTCATTTTTTGTGTCAAGATCTCTTTCAAGTTCCCTACAGCTGTTCTTTTGTTGCAGTGCCTCCTGTTTTAAAGATTTATTTAGCCTATCCTGCTCTTGAAGATCTCCAAGAACCTTTGTTTTTTGATCTTTAATTTCTTCAATTTCCTTCAGTTTTTTCTCTAGTTCTCTCTCCAGTTTCTCCACCTCTTCTGCAAACCAGCAACAGAAATCAAACATTCTTTATCCTTTTCAGAAGACTGTCACCCTGAGGTCCAGTAGCCCAAACATTTTCAAACAAGGACAAAGCAAATGTTTCATCAAACACTCGACCAGTTTGGAATCTTCAGCAACATGGAAATACTTTATTTACAACAATTTTCTTATATAAATCAACCATACACATCTTCACTGCACTGGAAAGGAGGAAGTCTGCACTGTTTCATGATAGTAACTCTTAGTGACTAGCTTCAGGATGTATACATACTCAAGTTTGGAGTCCATGATCACAGATGGTCACTGTGATGGGTGGGCTAAACAGGGGGCAGTTTTTTTTTTAAGCTTCTAAACCACTTACTAACTAGGGGGATCTTTTACTAAGCTGTGGCAGCGTTTTTAGCCCGCAGTAGAAATCAGCTGATGGTAAACGCTGAGACATCCATTATATTCCTTTGGCTGACTCGGCGTTTACCGCCACCTGATTTCTACCATGAGCTAAAAATGCTACTGCAGCTTAGTAAAAGACCCCCTAAAAGCAGAAGTAGTTTCCAAACAAACAGCAATTAACAGTATCAGATTATTTGTAGAAAACCAATTGATTGAGAATGAAGGCTCATAGTGCAGTAGCTCAATAAAAGCAGGCTCAAATTGTGTTTGGGTCCAAACAAACAAAATGAACATTCAAATATACATATTAGTGCTACAAAATTAAATATTTTCCATTAGTTCTATCACTTACTACAAAATAAAACTTTCCAGTCTATTAGACAATAAGTAGGTTGAACAATGAAAGAAAAAGTAAGGTATAACTGCATAGATACTGTCTACTAGATTTCATACATGTACACAGAATGAAAACAATTTGAATAATTGTATTTTTTATATTAAATATTATGAATTTTTAAAATTACCTATATTGAATCTCTCATGTGCCTCTTGCCTTTCCCAATTGGTTACTTCCTGTCCGTCTAAGCATTCCAGTGATCGAAGATGGAATATGGTATACAGTCGGAAATGAGGGAGATTTGTAATTGGATTTTCAGCCAAGAACAGAGAAGTCAGATCTCTCAGTGACTTCAACTTAGCTACATCTTGAAGCTGAACCAAAGAGACAAAAACCACTAACCATTTTTGAGATGAAACATTTAACATTTACAACAGTACACTGAAATCTATTACAATCTGGAGATGGTGCATATACTAAAGTTCTGTAACAATGCATTTATGAATATTTAGCATTTAAGGAGCAAGCTATAATTGAACTGCACACCAAAAAAAACCCAACCTTATCTATACATCTTTTTAAGTATGGTTCTACCAACTTTACCCACACACTAAAATAAACATAAAAGCTCATGCATTTTACAAGCAACTAAATTGTAATGGTATCTTGTTCACCACAATTCTCTATCAGAGTGTTGTGGACGGGCATTTTCAATACGACGTCTAAATCCGACTCTGGATGTTTTGCTGAAAACGTCCAAAAATCAAGTGGTGAACACGGCCATTTTCAAATCTCAAAAACGTTTATCTTTTGTTTCAAAAATGGCTAGTCCCTAGATATTTTGTGCTTAGTGCGTCTATCTTTTAGGATTATTTTGGAAAAAAAAAGTCCAAGTGAAAAACGCACAAAATCAAGCCATTGGGTTGTAGAAAGAGGCAGCATTCTTAGTAGACTGGTCACACAGACATCCCAGTAGAGCAGTAGGGCACCCTAGGGGCACTGCAGAGGACTTCACAGAAAAGGTCCTAGGAACACATCTCACCCCATTATATTGTATGGTGAGCCCTCCAAAACCTAACAAAAACTTACTGTACCCAACTATAAACCACTACCAATAGATCTTATGGCTGCAGGTGTCACCCATATGTAGGTACAATAAGTTTTTGGTGGGCTGACACTTTCCACCACAAGCCTAGGTCCCTTTCTCCACAGTGCACTACAGCACCGACCACTAGGATACTGCAGTCTGATCCAATAGGACTGGCCATAACACCTGAAGGTGTCATAGAGGCTAGTATGTACTGTTTCAGTCACACCTTTTTTTTTTTTTTTTTTTTTTTTGAGGAGGGGGGGGTGCCATTCTTTATTCCTCCAGTGGCCATATGGTCATTTTATGACACATTTTTGTGGTTTAGCCATTATTAAACTAGGTCTACACCACAACATCCAAATTTTAGCCCTGGACATTTTTTTGTTGCATTAGGGCAGAAATAAGTCCAAGGGTTAGGAACGCCCAAATCCCACCCTTAACACTCCCCTGACATGCTCCCTTGTGACTTGGACGCACTGCAGATGAACAGTGTAGAAAAACGTCTAAAAATGGTTTTCAAAAATAGCAATTTGGATTTTTATTTGCGAGAAAAACATCCATCTGCCGGTTTATGCCACTTTTTGGATATTTTTCTCTTTCAAAAATGAGTTTCTAAGTGAATGGAGTTTTGTAAGACCTGAATTATCTATTATTCAAAACTCCAAGAAGAAAATAAATAGTCTGAAGTTTAGCTAGAGAACAAAATTATGCAAGTTACTCCAAACCTGTTCTAAGAAGAAAATAAAAAAAACATAAGTAGGAAAAATTAACAAAATTTTATAAGAAAATAAAATGATGCCTGCTCCTTCTCAGCATTATTTTTGCATGTGCAAACAACTGTAGTAAAGACATCCGTCTGAAGCAACTTACTGAAGAAATGTTGTTTTGTCTCAGATTAACGACAGACAGGGATCTTAATTTCTTTCCTAACCAGGAAGGGATGTGTTCAATCTCATTCCCTGCAAGATTTAGTTTTTGAAGATTCTGCATATGTTCAATGCCTTCAATTTTGCTGCCCCAAATGGAAAGCAGAAAGGAATACAAGTTAGAAAAAGATTATTTTATATACACATATAACATGATTTTATATTTTAGTTATGCTCTCTGGTTCTGAGATAATGAAGTGTTCAACTAACTGTACATTTCATTAGGGCCTACATAATTAAATCAAGAGAAATTCAAAACATTGTTAAGCCCATGTTTTCTTTTGTGCACTAAGGGGCCCTTTTACTAAGGCGTGCTGAAAAATGGCCTGTGCTGATGTAGGCGCATGTTTTGGACGTGCGCAGGTCCATCTGTCAGCGCAACGGGAAAAAAGGCCCTTTTTTGTGGCCGAAAATAAATGTGCAGCAAAATTAAAACCAGCACGTGTCCATTTTTGGCCTGCGACCTTACTGCCACCTATTGACTTGGTGGTAATGTCTCGCACGCTAACCAGGTTGGTAAGAATCAGAGAGCGTAAAGTGGCGCTTACTGCTGGGTAAGCACCACACGGTAGAAAATAGAAAATATTTTCTACCACGTGTTTTGAACACGTATCAAAAATGGATTTACCGCCTGGGGCATGCGATAGTTCCAATTTGATGAGTGTTGGACACCTGTAGGCGCCTATGTGCCTTAGTAAAAAGGCCCCCTAAGGTCTATGTAATAATGGTCTTACTATGTCTTGCTTTTGTCCTTCATTTACCTGATCTTGTTGTAAGACAAGTTAAGATCACGTAGTTTCAGCTGCTTGTCTAGTTTTTCAATCTTTTCTATTACGTTGTTGCTGAGATTAAGGACTTCAAGTCTTTCACATTTTTCTAAATTCTCTATATACTGCAAATAAAAGAAAAACTAAAAATGTAAGAAAACTGGCTACAATGGAACATGGTTCTTCAATTCTTTTCCACGACATGGCTTTAATATCCTTTATCCAAAAGGCACTACAAATAATGTAGCAATTTTTAAATGGAATAATGAAGACAAAAACTAAGGGGTATGTCTACTAAAGTGTGCTAGTAAATGGGCTTAGTGCTCAGCAAGTCCCATGATCGCAAGCGCTAACCCCCAGATTCTATATAGCATGCCTACAGATCTGCACTGAAATCCAGCTTAGCGTGTGCAAATGAGTTACTTACCCCAAAGTGCTTCAATGCACTTTGTAGTAAGCGTTTTCACGTGCACTAAGCACATATTAGGGCTTATCACCCTTTAGCAGACATAACCCTAAGCCTGTTATGGTATTTTTAAGTAAATATTATCTTACCAAATAACTGTGATGCATCATAAATAATTATCAGGCTCTCATCTTTACTGAATTTTTTTTTTTTTAATTTTTTATTTTATTTATTGAAGTTTTGAACAATAGCATATTGACAACATCTTCATAACAGTCATATATCATGTACAGAACGTTTGAACATCAAAACAGAGAGCAGTGTATCCCCACTTCTTCCCCTCCCCCATCCCGTATAGCAAACCCCCCTCCCCCCTTGTTACTAGTGGAGTATCATAGTGTGAATTCTGTGTTATAGCAGTCATAGTCTTGGGATAATCAATTTAGGTGCATCTAAGTCTATCCCATTTTGCAATCGCCAGGATCGATATTGTTCCCATAGCAAATTAAATTTTGTTACATGTCCCAATCGTAGAGCTGTCATTTTGGACATTTGGTATAGATAGTCCATCTTGTGTATCACCTTTATCGCTGGTGGAGCCAACTGTCTTTTCCATGCTGATGCTAGTGTGATGTTTCCAGCTACCAGCCAAACTGTCGTGAGCCGGTGAACAGACAACCGAACTCCTGGGGGTCGAATATGCAGCAAACATATCTCCGGTTTAGTTGGGTATCTTACCCCAGTCACTGTAGCAAATAGGTCCAACAGTTCTGTCCAGTATGGTTGAATCTTAGGGCAAGACCACCAGATGTGGAGCATATCACCCACCATTGAACAGTTTCTCCTTTACTGAATTATTTTAAAGAACACAAGCACTTTCTCTGTTCTCCCATGAAAATAATATCTAGCTTACCCTCCCCACGCAAAAAAAAAAAAAACTTCATGGAGGCAGTATATCAAATAAATAAAAAAAACCTAAACAATTGATGAAGGTTCACCTGCTCTACTCCACTCAGGATTCTGTAGACCTTTATCATACTCCCCCCTCAAATACAGTGGTGGAAATAAGTATTTGATCCCTTGCTGATTTTGTAAGTTTGCCCACTGACAAAGACATGAGCAGCCCATAATTGAAGGGTAGGTTATTGGTAACAGTGAGAGATAGCACATCACAAATTAAATCCGGAAAATCACATTGTGGAAAGTATATTATTTTATTTGCATTCTGCAGAGGGAAATAAGTATTTGATCCCCCACCAACCAGTAAGAGATCTGGCCCCTACAGACCAGGTAGATGCTCCAAATCAACTCGTTACCTGCATGACAGACAGCTGTCGGCAATGGTCACCTGTATGAAAGACACCTGTCTACAGACTCAGTGAATCAGTCAGACTCTAACCTCTACAAAATGGCCAAGAGCAAGGAGCTGTCTAAGGATGTCAGGGACAAGATCATACACCTGCACAAGGCTGGAATGGGCTACAAAACCATCAGTAAGACGCTGGGCGAGAAGGAGACAACTGTTGGTGCCATAGTAAGAAAATGGAAGAAGTACAAAATGACTGTCAATCGACAAAGATCTGGGGCTCCACGCAAAATCTCACCTCGTGGGGTATCCTTGATCATGAGGAAGGTTAGAAATCAGCCTACAACTACAAGGGGGGAACTTGTCAATGATCTCAAGGCAGCTGGGACCACTGTCACCACGAAAACCATTGGTAACACATTACGACATAACGGATTGCAATCCTGCAGTGCCCGCAAGGTCCCCCTGCTCCGGAAGGCACATGTGACGGCCCGTCTGAAGTTTGCCAGTGAACACCTGGATGATGCCGAGAGTGATTGGGAGAAGGTGCTGTGGTCAGATGAGACAAAAATTGAGCTCTTTGGCATGAACTCAACTCGCCGTGTTTGGAGGAAGAGAAATGCTGCCTATGACCCAAAGAACACCGTCCCCACTGTCAAGCATGGAGGTGGAAATGTTATGTTTTGGGGGTGTTTCTCTGCTAAGGGCACAGGACTACTTCACCGCATCAATGGGAGAATGGATGGGGCCATGTACCGTACAATTCTGAGTGACAACCTCCTTCCCTCCGCCAGGGCCTTAAAAATGGGTCGTGGCTGGGTCTTCCAGCACGACAATGACCCAAAACATACAGCCAAGGCAACAAAGGAGTGGCTCAGGAAGAAGCACATTAGGGTCATGGAGTGGCCTAGCCAGTCACCAGACCTTAATCCCATTGAAAACTTATGGAGGGAGCTGAAGCTGCGAGTTGCCAAGTGACAGCCCAGAACTCTTAATGATTTAGAGATGATCTGCAAAGAGGAGTGGACCAAAATTCCTCCTGACATGTGTGCAAACCTCATCATCAACTACAGAAGACGTCTGACCGCTGTGCTTGCCAACAAGGGTTTTGCCACCAAGTATTAGGTCTTGTTTGCCAGAGGGATTAAATACTTATTTCCCTCTGCAGAATGCAAATAAATTCATATACTTTCCACAATGTGATTTTCCGGATTTAATTTGTGATGTGCTATCTCTCACTGTTACCAATAACCTACCCTTCAATTATGGGCTGCTCATGTCTTTGTCAGTGGGCAAACTTACAAAATCAGCAAGGGATCAAATACTTATTTCCACCACTGTATCTCTTCTCAAGCTGAAGAACTCTAATCTCTTAAACCTTTCCTCATATGAGAGGCATCCCATCCCCTTAATCATTTTGGTTGCCCTTCTTTGAACTTTTCTAATTCTGCTATATCTTTTCTGAGATTCAGCAACCAGAAGCACACACAGTACTCAAGGTAAGGTCACACCATGGAGTGATACCTAGGTATTTTAATATTCTTTATCTTATTTTCTGTTATACAGGAGTGATGCATAGCAAGCATTTCCCAGTATCCAAATGTCAAAAACAAACAAGCACTCAATTGATCACCAAAAATAAAACTTTACATGATTTCACTTCTCTGAGAATTTCCCTCAAGGAAAAGGAGGAGAGGAAAAGAATGACAAGGATAAGAATTAGAAGATCATGGTTCCCTCTTCAGAGGGGAAAACAGCAGAGGGGAAAACATGTAACCCTTCAATCTAGGAATCCTTCCCAACCACACTACTTCAGCAGCCATCTTCCTAGGAGGGCTCTAAGACTGGTGTAAGATTCAAGGAAAGAAAACTGACAAGTAAGACTAAATGTCTCCTTTCTTATCTTGCTAGACCAATCCTGATGCATGGGAAGTACCCAAGACATTTTACATCAGGTGGGAGGGAATGCTTGCCCTATAGGCAGAATCTTTCCTGGACTGTTTATCCAATCTGTCATATCTGATAAAGATTGCAGAAAGAACCAAGTAAAGAAACATCCTTGATCCCCCATCCAACAGAACGCTTGTGACCTCATTAAATGGGTTCCCAGAACCTCTGGCACTGAACAGCATTTCAATACGTAGGCTGAGATGATCTCCTTGATTCATTTAGATAAGGAAAACTTTTGAGATTTCCACTTAGGGTTAGGGTCCACTAAATAGAACAAATGGCTGGTCCAATATGTTAAAAAGATTAGTCACCTTCAGGTACCCAAGGACCACTCCAAAGAATGTCCAAGTAGAAGAGGTACCTGTCTCACCCCCTACATTTCTTCTTAGGTGAGGAAGGAAGGGAGATACTCTTGGTCCAAATGAAAGAGCTTAGGCAAAAAGGGCAATACTGGATCCAAGGTAACCATTTCATTACAAAAGAGCATGTACAGCTTTTCTACAAAAAAGCATGAGGCACTGACGCCAATCAAGCTGAACAGATGGCTATGAAAAATATAGTTTTGTCTCTCAAACAATAACCATTTAATAAGCTCAATAGGGCACTGGCAACTACCTGCTATGCACTACTTAAATAATTGGCAAGTTGTGAGTCACTGTCTCCATCTGCTAGCAGGGTGGCATAAACTTACATGTCTGGACTGGTTTGGAAGGATAATAAAGAAAATGCAATTTAACACATTTGTATAGGCACGCATATCAAAAAAATCTTTGTACTTTACCTTAAATTTTTTACCACCATCCTTAGCAAGGGAAAGATTTAGGGAGTTCACAATTAGTATATTGTCTTGCTTGGTAAGCTTTTTCACAAGATCCTCGGTAATGTACCTAATTCCTGAACTAAGGCCATCTTCATCTAAAAGTAGAATAAGTTTGGTTACTGCAAAACAACCAAAGAAATACATGTTCCAAACCAATATTAGTAAAATTTAACATGGCAGATAAATATACCCTTAAAACTCCTTTTGTTCTTTCTCTCATATGGCACATTAAACAGGACAATCTAAAATAAGCCCCTCCCCAAAAGAAAAGGGACTTCACTGTTTTAACTAGTGTCAGTGGATTACAATATATGTTAGAACATTTAAGAAATAAAATACTGATAGATTAATAAAAAGTTAGCAATAAGAAAAAAAAATATAAAGCAATACTTCCAAACAGTCGATATTCTGAAAATTAGTATTTTTGCTTAAAAAATGATTGGTAGGGTTGTCAAAATAAAGCAAGTAAGTTTTGGAAAATATTGTTTTTAATAAACATATTAGCAGCTCCAAACTAGATGAAAAATTCAAAAATATTGTCTGGATTATTACGGTCCCCAGTTATATTACCTTTCAGATACTGCACATAAACTATGAGGAGTAAAAGCCTAGCGAAGGCCACTGATGTCCAAAATATTAGCATGCCATTTTTCAGAATACTTAGGGTAAAATTCAGCAGGATTTAATTTCCTCACTATAGTCTTGTAGCGGAAAACCTTAATGGAGAATTTTAATTGTTTATAGTAGTCAATCAAATACTGACAGCAGTTCTACACGGTTATGGAACAGAAACGGTCCTCGTATCCCTACTAGATTATCTTCACAAACACCGACAGGGGACTTGCCTCAGTGTTAGTACTGCTAGATTTCTCAGCACATTTTGACACTGTGGATCATGATATCATGCTAGCACGACTGAGAAAAACGGGTATCAGTGGAACAGTACTTGCTTGGTTCAGATCCTACCTATCAGACAGGGAACAATCCCTAATGTTTGGCAGCAACTTATCGCCACCAAGGGCACTGACCTGTGGGGTACCACAAGGATTGATACTGTCACCTATTCTGTTCAATATCTACCTCAAGCCAGAAGCTGAGCTGATTTGATCAATGGTCACTCAGCTCTACATCTATGCGGATGATTTGCAGCTACTCATACCCACTGAACTTGGCTTACCTACAGTCCTAAATAAACTGATTATCTGCCTAACATCAATCAAGAATGGGCTAAAAACACAACAAACTTTGCCTAAACTCAAGGAAAACCGAGCTTCTCCAGGTCCCTAACACAAGTGGATACATACCTGACATCAAAATCTCTTTTTAGGAAGTACAAGCTCCCCCTCAAATCACAAGTCAGGAACCTTGGAATACAGTTAGATTCAACACTTACTCTGACTCCCCAAATCCAAGCAGCCTTCAAGAGCTGCTTCTACTATCTGCAACAGCTATGCTGCCTCTCTCCTTACATCAAGAAGGTAAATCTTATCCCAGTTCTGCATGCCATGATAATATCCAGACTGGATTACTGTAATGCACTCTACAATGACTACAAAGGGCCTGCACCAGCTCCAACTGAATCAGAATGCTGCAGCAAGACTAATAGAAGGTTGCAAACAATGTGACCACATCACACCATTTTTGCAAAAACTTCACTGGCTACCAGTGCAATACAGGGCTAAATTTAAAACTCTAGGTCTAACCTTCAAGGCCCTTAAAAGAAATGGCCCCGAGTACCTGAAGAATAGGATGATCCTCTACACACCTCTAAGGACTATCACTAACCACACCCTCTCCAAAAGACATTACAGGATGTGATACCAGCAAACAAGCCTTCTCTGGAGTAGCCCCCACACGTTGGAATGCACTGCCTGAAAGTCTCCGCTTAACATAAGACTATCTCTGCTTCAGGAAGCAGGTGAATGCTTGGATCTTCAACCAGGCCTTTAATGGAAGAAGTAACTAACTTGTTAGTCTCATGCACACACACAAGGAGTGACACAGGCTGCACATACTACAGCAGGACATGTTTATCCACTCCTACCCTAGCTAATATTTAACCATCTCTGTGACCTCATGTGCACCTCTCTTTAAAATTAGTCACCTTATTTTCTAACTCATCTTACTCTTAAACCTATCTATATGCTCCATCTTTGCTGTCAATTAAAATGTTCTACTATGTACTGTATTGACACTGTAAGTAGTATACTATGCCATACTTTGTATTGTTATTTGAATATTTTTACTGCTCTGATTCTTACTGTATACCACCTTGAGTGAATTCCTTCAAAAAGGCAGTAAATAAATCCTAATAAATAAATACATGGTACATATACACAGTAACAAAACTGTGGATTTATGTATGTTTGGTTGTAATCTGCATGGAGTTTTGTTTAGAAAGAACAGACTATAAATGTTTTTAAATAGATAAATATAATGCATCACACCTTTTGCAACCTGGTTTTCAGAAGCAACTGCAACATCACTTTCTTCGGTTTGCTGGTACCTTCTCCCTCTGGATTTATAACCAGCTGGGGCTCGAAGTTTGCTTAAAGGTGATGGTGTCCTGGACTTTGGGCTCAACATAGTTGACACAAGACTTCTTTTCGTTGGTGATTTTTGCGGCTGGCCTTTTCTCATCACACAGAATGAAGCTGCTCATGCATTTAAATCTGTTAATACATTAAAAAGACATTAAAAGTGTTGCATCAAAGCAGAATTTGTTCCAATTTTATCAATAAAAATGTCCTATTTTCAATGGGAAAATGTCTACGCAAAACAAAATAAATTTTTACATAGGAGAAAAATTTGGATAATATCCCTCCACATTACTCACTTCTTTACAATTCATATGATCTTTACTGCACTCAGAAAATAAATTATATATATAATATTTATGGCCACTGACTTTCAGTGTAGATAAAGGACAGCCTGAACGTAAATCTATGGTTAAAGCTCCATAAATTGGCATTTACTATCCAGAAAACTTAACTGGCATCTTGCTCAGGGGGTTAGCATTTACTCTCAGATGCTGCAAAGACTTCTGAGGTGCATCCTATTCCCTATGAATGCCACGTGATAGCTTCTACTGTTAATAGGATTAGCAAAGAAAATGCAAGGGTAGTAAATGTTACATTTATCTCTTTCTCTTATTTTGAAATGTCATAAAACTTTTTAAAATTGTTTTTCAGAACTAATCTTTTAAAAAAGGATATAGGGCTTCTTTCATGAAGCCCCGCTAGTGGATCCCAGTGCGGCAATGTCGACAAAGTCCACTCACTTTGAATGGGCTAGCGCAGCTTGATAAAAGAGGCCCTAGGGATTAATCTACTAAGCAATTTTTTTTCTATAGAGAAATCATTTAGGGGCCCTTTTACTAAAGCTTAGTATGCACTAAATGCTGTGCATTCTATTTTATTCCTATGAGCCACATGACACTTAGGGTACAATAACATTCATCAGCACGTGCTAAGTATTAGTGAAAGGGCCCTTTAGTGATTTCTATAATTATATTGAGTGAACTGACTACAGATTGTTAAGGGTGAATTCCTTTTCGCAAAAGCAATTTTAATAAATCATAATAAAGCAATAAAGTGAAGAAGCCTTAACCCAGACACACAGCTCTCACATTTAAATATTTTGCATGCGTGGAAAATACACACAGGGCAAACCTCATACGCTGCTTATGGTCCAGAAGGATAACTGTGTATAGGTTGTCTAGGTAAGAAAATGGATGTCTAGGTCTGTGCATTCAACAAAGCATAGTATTTTAGAAAATGCTTAGTTTCGTAAGGGCAGGATGGGTCAGAGGGAAAGGCCCGGTGCAGGTCGGAGGCAGCCTGTAAGGCTACCGCTGGTGCTGCAGCACAGAAGGCTTGCTTACTTCTGAAAAGGTACACTGGGGGAGGGTGGGGGACTGAGAGAGGAGGAAGAGGCCAGGAGCGAAAGAAGAGGCCAGACCAAGTGGTAGGAAGGGAGGTGGTATACAGCACTTGTAATCCGGATTCTTGGGCAGTCCGAATGTCACAATTTTAAAGGGTCTGGATTTCTGGCATCCAGATTTTCGGTGTTGTACTGTTGCAAACAGAACCTATGGACAGCAGACCTGCAACACTTTTCAGTTGGGGTTGGAGGCAGCAGTTATTATTGGGGGTAGTGGTGAAGCAGAAACAGGGACCAGTTAAACAGATTTCAAGAACCTGACTCTCATAAGTACATAAGTATTACAATACTGGGACAGACCGAAGGTTCATCAAGCCCAGCATCCTGTTTTCAACAGTGGCCAATCCAGGTCAAAAGTACATGGCAAGATCCCAAAACAGTGCAATACATTTTATGCTGCTTATCTTAGAAATAAGCAATGGATTTTCCCCAAGTCATTTTAATAATGGCTTATGGACTTCTCTTTTAGGAAGCTATCCAAACCTTTTTTAAATCCCGCTAAGCTAACTGCTTTTACTACATTCTCTGGCAACAAATTCCAGAGTTTAATTATACATTGAGTGGTGGACTAACACGGCTACCACACCTCTCTACGTTGAGTGAAGAAATTTTTCTTTGATTTGTTTTAAATTTACTATTTTGTAGCTTCATTGTGTGCCCCCTTGTCCTACTATTTTTGGAAAGAGTAAACAACCAATTCACATCTACCCGTTGCATTCCACTCATTATTTTATAGACCTCTATCATATCTCCCTTCAGCCGTCTTTTCTCCAAGCTGAAGAACCCTAGCAGCTTTAGCCTTTCCTCATAGGGAAGTCGTCCCATTCCCTTTATCATTTTAGTCGCCCTTCTCTGTACCTTTTCTAATTGCACTATCTACCCTTCTCCATTGAGAATACTGACCATTTAACTCTACTCTCTGTTTTCTATCTTTTAACCAGTTTTTAATCCACAATAGTACATTACCCCCATCCCATGACTCTCCAATGTCCTCTGGAGTCTTTCATGAGGTACTTTGTCAAATGTCTTTTGAAAATCCAGATACACAATGAGGCTTATTTTCAAAGCACTTAGCCTCCCAAAGTTCCATAGAAACCTATGGAACTTAGCCTCCCAAAGTGCTTTGAAAATATGCCTCAATATCAACTAGCTCACCTTATGTTTGTTCACCCCTTCAAAGAAATGTAATAGATTGGTGAGGCAAGATTTCCCTTCACTAAATCCATGTTCACTTTGAGGCTCATTTTCAAAGCACTTAGAGGCATATTTTCAAAGCACTTTGGGAGGCTAAGTTCCATAGGTTTCTATGGAACTTTGGGAGGCTAAGTGCTTTGAAAATGAGCCTCTTAGCCTCCCAAAGTTCCATAGAAACCTATGGAACTTAGCCTCCCAAAGTGCTTTGAAAATATGCCTCTTTGTCTCATTAATCCATGCTTTTGAATATGCTCTGTAATTTTGTTCTTTATAACAGTCTCTACCATTTTGCCCAGCACTGATGTCAGGCTCACCGGTCTATAATTTCCCAGATCACCTCTCAAGATTGCTGGTCTCCCCAGTTTGCAGGCACTGATGGTTGTAAAGGAAACACAGGCTTGCTGTCTATACCAAACTTTTTGTGACACACAGGTTGAGAAGCCCATTTAAAAGGGTAACAACTACAGAAATAACTTTGAAATGTTACCCCATCACCCTCCTCCTTCTTCTTCCTCCTCTTATGTCTATGGGCAAATGTTGTCTATACTGACTACCTTAACCTTCCAGCTGCCCCCTCCAAAACTATAAGCTGCAATGCGCCCACAACCTCCCAGATTCTATAAAGGGTGCCCAAATATCTATGCCCAAATCTGGGAGTGATCAAGAGATCAATGTGCAACCTAATTGATTAACGAGCCAACTAAAATCAATTGGATGCTAACAATCTATTGATGTTAACTGGCACCAATTATGGGTTGAGCACACATCTGGCTGCAAGCTATTAGGGGTGTGGCCATGGACAGGGCCAGTCTTAGGCAGGGGCGACAGGGGAGGTTGCACAGGGCCTCGCGCTCCCAGGGGCCCTGTGGCAGCCTTGGCATGTCCTTCTCGCTCCCTGCTTCAGCTGTCTCCTGTTTAGAGAGCTGCACAGGAGCGGGGATGGCAGGATTCCCCTTCAGGTCTGCGGGGATCCCGCAGGGATGGACCCGGGTCTTACGGATCCCCGCGGAAACGCACTGTGATCTGAGCTTTGCCTCTTCTCTCCTGAGCCGCAGCGTGCCCTCCCGGCACATACCTCAAGCCCTAGTGGCCTAGTGGATTCTTTGGGGCAGGAAAGATCCCTAGTCTTTCTTGCCTGCTGCCGCTGACCCTCTTACTACCATATCACTTTTTTAAAATGGCTGCCGAATCTTGTGAGGCCACCGCTGGAAGTCTCGGCAGCTATTTTAAAGAAGATGCAGCAGTGGGCAGGAAAGACTGGGGATCCTTCCTGCTCCGAAGAATCCACTAGACCACCAAGGTGGCTTGAGGTATGTGCCGGGAGGGTGCCCTGCAGCTCGGAGGAGGAGGCTTGGAATATGTGTGGGGTGGGGAGGGGGAGGTGGAGGTCTGGAATATGTGGGAGGAAGGGAGGGTGCTTGAAAAAAAAAACCAAGAAAAAAAAAAACAAGGTTGTTTTCCCTTCCTCGCGCAGCCGGATCCCTGTGCACTCAAAACAAAGCAAGCAAGCCTATGAGCTGCTGCATCCACATTGTCTTTCTTTATTGTTAGTGGAATTTTTATTTAATCTCACTTAGATTTTCAAACATGCTAGCTTGTGTATACAGATTGTACACAGAGGAAATATAATAACAGAATAACTTTTTATAGGTAGAGTAGAAATTTGTTATAAATCATAATCAGTGTGTCATTTGGATGGGCTGTTTAAAGGGACACCCTAGTACTGTTATATTCGTGCAGAGATTTTTTTTCTCCTGGTAAAGGGCCACTAAACAGACATCATGTTATGAGAATTAGGTGCTCAACATTCAGAGTTTCTGTTTATCTAATTACTTATTTATAGCGCTTATATCCCACACTAACATGAATTTGGTTGAAACCTAGGAGCATTTAAAATCTTTTTTTTTTCCTGTGCCTACATCAAAAGAAAAAAAGATGGCATGCGGGAACTTGCTCCTTTTGTCTTTATTTGAAATTTAAAAAATGTAAAACACATCTTGTCAACAAGGGGTGGGGGACAGGGGGCCCCACCGAACTCGTCTGCAAAGGGCCCCGCAATTGTTAAGACCAGCCCTAGCCATGGGAGAGGCATGCACAGACCAGATGTGCACAATTATGGAATTCCAGGTATCCCTGTGTCAAATCCTCATGTCCAGAGTTGGGCACAGGAATCCCCACTAGGTGCTATTCTATAAAGGGCACTCATACTGAAGCACCCTTTATAGAATAACGCTGAGCTCTGTTTTCTTCCGGTGCCTATTTTTCAGCGTCATTTACTGAATACGGCTCAAAATGTGTTCCAGAGGCATCCTAAAAATAAGGATGTTGAAGGGGGCAATGCACTGCAAGCAGAAGTGCACAGTTATCACAGAGTGAATGTTACTGGGCGAATAATGCAGAAAAGAATTCAGCACAGAAGTTAACTGGCGCAGTACACATGTGCACTTACTAATTTGCAATGCATAGAATAAGGGATTTTAATGTGTGCACAATGCCTCGTATGAGATAACATAGAAGTATTAGTGAAGAGGATTTACTGCCACGTTTTGGGATTTACTGCCAGTTTCTTTTTCTGTGACCATTGCAAATACATGTAACTTTAATAGACAGACTGGAAGATAACAGTACCAGCACATGTCCGCATGAACTGAAATGTTGTTCCACACATAATAGCCTCACAAAAATTTTATGTGTAAAGTAATTTTTGTACGGCTAATATATATATGGAACAGTCCAGTTCAAGCATAGATGTGTGTTGGCTCTTTCATTTTCTTTGGTCACAAACACAGTGAAGCCACTTACCACAGAACCTTTGCATGTATGTGTCTGGCAGGCTTTCTCTGATTAGCACAGAAGTTCTGCATGCTTTGAATTTGTATTATCAGCTTAGTACACCACCAAGGAATATTTTGTCAATCCCATGGTAGAAGTTGCATACTCAGCCTTCAGCTCTACTATGTGGCTTTGTATATTGACCCCTAACACTGCAGGTGCATCTAGGTGTTGCCTACTCTGTCTATGTAGAAGTTTATCCCTGAGAAGTCTGGATGGTTCATTTTGGTCTTAAGTAATATACTGTATGACAACAGCTAAACTTCAATTCGCCTAGTGAATTTCCTAGAAGCCAATAAGTTGCAAGATCCGAGACAACATGGTTTTACCAGAGGGAAATCGTGCCAAACGAATCTCATTGAATTCTTTGATTGGGTAACTGGAGAATTGAATCATCGACATGCTATAGACGTAATCTACTTAGATTTTAGCAAAGCTTTTGACACGGTTCCCCACAGGAGGCTCTTAAATAAACTAGATGGGCTGAAGATAGGTTCCGAAGTGGTGAACTGGATTAGGAACTGGTTGACGGACAGACGACAGAGGGTGGTGGTAAATGGAGTTCGCTCGGAGGAGGGAAAGGTGAGTAGTGGAGTGCCTCAGGGATCGGTGCTGGGGCCGATTCTGTTCAATATATTTGTGAGTGACATTGCCGAAGGGTTAGAAGGTAAAGTTTGCCTATTTGCGGATGATACTAAGATTTGCAACAGAGTGGACACCCGGGAGGGAGTGGAAAACATGAAAAGGGATCTGAGGAAGCTAGAAGAATGGTCTAAGGTTTGGCAATTAAAATTCAATGCGAAGAAATGCAAAGTGATGCATTTAGGGAGTAGAAACCCACGAGAGACTTATGTGTTAGGCGGTGAGAGTCTGATAGGTACTGAGGGGGAGAGGGATCTTGGGGTGATAGTATCCAAGGATCTGAAGGCGACGAAACAGTGTGACAAGGCGGTGGCTGTAGCAAGAAGGTTGCTAGGCTGTATAGAGAGAGGTGTGATCAGCAGAAGAAATGAAGTGTTGATGCCCCTGTACAAGTCGTTGGTGAGGCCCCACCTGGAGTATTGTGTTCAGTTTTGGAGGCAGTACCTTGCGAAGGATGTTAAAAAAAATGGAAGCGGTGCAAAGAAAAGCTACGAGAATGGTATGGGATTTGCGTTCCAAGACATATGAGCAAAGACTTGCTGACCTGAACATGTATACCCTGGAGGAACAGGGGTGATATGATACAGACGTTCAAATACTTGAAAGGTATTAATCTGCAAAAAAATATTTTCCGGAGATGGGAAGGCGGTAGAACGAGAGGACATGAAATGAGATTGAAGGGGGGCAGACTCAAAAAAGATGTCAGGAAGAATTTTTTCAAGGAGAGGGTGGTGGATGCTTGGAATGCCCTCCCGCGGGAGGTGGAGATGAAAATGGTAACGGAATTCAAACATGCATGGGATATGCATAAATGAATCCTGTGCAGTAGGAATGGATCCTCAGAAGCTTAGCCAAAATTGGGTGGCAGAGCAGGTGGGGGAGGAGAGGTTGGTGGTTGGGAGGCGAGGATAGTGGAGGGCAGACTTGTGCAGTCTGTGCAAGAGCCGGGGGGGGGGGGGGGGGGGGGGGGGGGCGGGACTGGTGGTTGGGGGCGGGAAATACTGCTGGGTAGACTTGTACGGTCTGTGCCCTGGGGGGGGGGGGGGGCAGGTGCAGATCAAGGTAAGGTATACACATGTGAGTTTGTCTTGTTGGGCAGACTGGATGGACCATGCAGGTCTTTTTCTGCCGTCATCTACTATGTTACTACGTTACCTACGCCTTGGTAATATCTACATCCACTACTATACTTACTAGATAGGCATGCTTTTATTTTAATGGTGTCTGTATGGGTTTTTCGTGTAATATTGGGTTAGACGTTCTTCTGATTTGCATATTGTTGTTACATCGCACAGAACAGTTTGAATATATACTGCATAAGTAGCGGAATCAATTCGGCTTAATGGAGTACAAAACAGTTGACCACGAACACAAGTACGCTAGCAATTAAGTGGAGAGAGTAGAGTCAGAAGAAACAGAAAAGTGCTGCTGAGAGTAGTGTAAAGCAGGAAACTGCTTGTACGATTTTTGTCTGAGACAGTAAAATGCAAGAATAAAAGCAAAGCCAGTAGCACTTCCTCTTCCCTGATCTTCACTGACTTACTCGTGGCCTTTTTAAAAAATCTGCAGTTTGCAAGATACACATTGTATGCGCAACCATCAAAGTTTACCTTCAAAAAGTAAGTGAATAATCCCACCCTGGCCCAGGAGATGCATCCCGGGGCTCGCTGGACGCCTTTGCTTATCCCCGTTGACATGACAACGCCACCAGACGTCCTCCCCTTCCTCCTCCTCTCCGAACGTACCACGGACACTATTTAGGAACTAAAATAAAATAAACAACCCGAAAGGCACCCAAATTCCAGCACCAGCGATGCCCCCGAAAACCAGTCGGTTTCCGCTCGGCTCGTTTCACAGTTTCCCTCCGCCAGCTCAAACCACTTCCGCACGGGGGTGGGAGGATGAGGGGAGAGGGCGATCACGTGGCGCTTCAGGGCGCCATCTTAGTCTCCTGTCACCTCTTTGATGAAGCGATTAGCCATGCCCCCTCATCTTTCCAAACTGTCTGCGCGCGCACATGTAGCCCCTCCCTCCCTCATCACCACGTATCAAGTAGAGCTATAGAGGTGTTAGTCTGGCCTTCAGTAAGCGATGTTGCCTGAGGGTTATCTTTTTTCCTGTAGAAGCGGGAAGAGCGGAGGGAAAAGGAAGAGATGCTTGATGCTGCAACTTGTACTTAATAGACCGACTCCGGCTTTGTGGGGGAGGGGCGAGCGAGCTTCGTCACCGACTCCTTTTTAGCTCTTCTTCCGTAATTGCTTTACTCCTCTAATTGCCGTTTTTCCATAAAGTTTAATGATCGCAAGTTTGAACTGCGCGAGGCATAGAAAGAGACAGTCCGCGAGATTTAAATAGCTATCCTTAAACCAAGGAGGTTAATGTTGACAGCAGTCAGTATGAACCTATCTGGACCAATGTGCGGGCTGAAGTTAGTGGGTGGAGCTTACTGTCTATTGAGGGGCGCTCAACATTCGCAGACGCGATTGAAAACAATAGCAAATTGGTTTCTATTGTTGTATTAAACCTTCTTGGTTTTGTATGCTTGTATGTAAAGGGGGTTGGGGAGTTGTCGGGGAGGGGGGTCTGTGAAGGGTGTCAGTGGCGTAGCCAGACCTGACATTTTGGGTGGGCCCAGAGCTAATATGGGTGGGCACTATGTATATGTAGGTGTGAGTAGTTTTTTGGGGATCCTTTATAATCTATATTAATAAATCCCACCTTGAACGGTCTGAAGCTCACTCCAAGGCAGAGAAGCACAAAAATCCTGTAGTCTTCATAGGCTAGGACCAGTCACCCTCACTCATAGACCCGCCCTCAGCCTTGCCCCATCAAACATATAAATGGCAAGTGACCGACTCACCTGCAAATGCGCAGTAGAGACTTCCCTCTCTGTCCCGCCCTCGCGTCAAGACATGATGATGTCACAGGGCGGAACAGAGAGGGAAACGGAGTCGGCCGCTGCCGCTGGAGCCTAGAAACGAACATCACGCGCACCAACCTCCACCCTCCCGCCCCCCTCCATATCGGGCCCCCTGCACTGACCTGACAGCGCCTCTCACCTCCGTGTGGAAGCACTGCAGGCAGCAGCAGAGCGGCGGGAGGGAGCAGCGGCGAGGAGGGTAGCTGGAAATCTCGCCCGTTTTAACGGGCTTAACGGCTAGTCTGTACATAAAACGCTACCTCAACATTCTGAAGACAATCTGCTGAAGCCATCTGCAAAATCCCTAAACAGTTCGTAAGTTCATGGTGGTGAAGCCATCCAACTCACCATGTCTCTCTGCCCCTCCCTCGAGGGTGGAACACAGAGAGTAAAGGGATCCATAAAGGCACCCCTACCAACTGGCAACCCCCTCCAACAAACAACGACCCAGGCAGGGGGAGTGTTTCCGTACTCCTCCCCCTGCCTAGGAATCACTACAGACTGCTGGCAAACTCCCCAACCACACGACCACAAAAGCCACCCACAACCCCCCCACACACACAAACATACACACATAAACACACACACAGAAACACACACACACAAACAAACACACACACGCACACATAAACACAAACATGCACACACACATAAACACACACAAACACAAATGCACACACACACACAGAAACAAACACAAAAACATACAAACATACACACAAACACACACACACACACATACATACAAACACACACAAACAGCCTCGACGGTGCACCTCTAAGTGCCCCCCCGCCGCATCGCCACAACAACCCGTGCAACGGGGCATCAGAAAGCCCCTACCCCCTTCCCTCCTCGCCGCTTCACCAAGCCCCTCCCCCCCCACATCGACCGCCTCGCCACCCGTGACCACTAATACAAACTGTCCGGCGGCTGCGGCTGCTTCTATTCAGCAGCAGCCCATACATAAAGAAAACAAAAAAACAACCTCCTAAAATGCACCTACGTGGAGAACCATCTCACGTTGGCTGATGTCTCTACAGCCGCTCCTCCTCTCCCCTCAACGTCAGTGCCCCTGCCAGAAGACCCCGGAGAAACGCCGAGACGTCAGAGGGGAGCGCATGCTGAGACTTCAGCCAATGTGAGATGCTTCTCAACGGAGGTGCGTTTTAGGAGGATTTGTTTTTGGTTTTCTTTATGTACGGGCTGCTGCTGCTGAATAGCAGAAGCAGCAGCCGCCGGACACAGTTTGTATTAGCGGTTGGGGGTTGATGAGGGGGGAGGGGCTTGGTGATGTGCCACGGTGGGGGGGGGGGTCGGGTGATGCGCGAAGGGGGAGGACAAGGGGCTTTCTTTGGGTGCTGCGCTGGCTGGGGGGGAGGGGGGTCTCGCTGGACATGGGTGGCTGGAAGGAAGCAGGGGGAGGGGAGGGTCGCTGCACATGGGTGGCTGCAGGGGGGGCAGGGAACAGGGAGATAGGGATGGGGCTCCACACACCATGTTGAAGCCAGTACGGGTTCTGTCGGACAATGCCACGGCTGTGGCCTATGTCAGTCGCCAGGGAGGTACCAAGAGCGTCCCTCTAGCCAAGGAGGCCATGAATCTATGCCAGTGGGCAGAAGCAAACCTGGAACAGCTGACGGTGGCCCACATTGCGGGAGTTATGAATGTCAAGGCGGACTTTCTCAGTCGCCATACCTTGGATCCCGGAGAGTGGCAGCTATCAGCTCAGGCGTTCTTGGACATCACGAAGCGCTGGGGCCAGCCGAGCCTAGATCTGATGGCATCGGCCAATTGCCAAGTGCTGCACTTTTTCAGCAGAGGACGGGACCCTCGATCTCTGGGAGTAGATGCTCTTCTCCAACAATGGCCGACACAGGAGCTTCTCTATGTGTTCCCGCCCTGGCCCATGTTGGGCAGGGTGCTAGACAGGGTGGCAAAGCATCCAGGCCGGATAATCCTTGTGGGTCCGGACTGGCCCAGACGTCCCTGGTATGCGGACTTGATCAGGCTCTCAGTGGACAGTCCTCTGCGGCTGCTAGCGGAGCAGGGCCTGTTGCATCAGGGTCCCGTGGTGATGGAGGATCCCTCCCCCTTTGGTCTTACGGCCTGGCTATTGAGCGGCAGCGTCTGAGGAAGAAGGGCTTCTCAGACAAGGTCATCGCCACTATGCTGAGAGCGTGGAAGCGCTCTACTTCTTCTGCTTACGCCAGGGTTTGGCTTACCTTTGCATTGTGGTGTGAGGTAGGCTCTCTTTCTCCCTTCACTCCTCCAATTTCTTCAGTGTTGGCGTTCCTGCAAGAAGGTCTGGAGAAAGGCCTGTCGCTCAGTTCCCTTAAAGTCCAGGTAGCGGCTCTGACTTGCTTCAGGGGTCGCCTGAAGGGTGCTTCCCTGGCCTCGCAGCCAGATGTGGTGCGTTTTCTCAAGGGAGTTAATCACCTACGCCCTCCTCTGCGCTCGGTGGTGTCTGCGTGGAATCTCAATCTAGTGCTAAGAGCCTTGCAGAAGCCGCCTTTTGAACCCTTGTCGAGGGCATCTCTGAAAGACCTGACGTTGAAAGCAGTCTTTTTGGTGGCTATCACTTCAGCCAGAAGAGTTTCTGAGCTCCAGGTGCTATCATGTCGAGAGCCCTTTCTGCAGTTCACTGAGGCAGGAGTGTCTATTCGCACAGTGCCTTCCTTCCTGCCCAAGATTGTTTCTCGCTTCCATGTGAATCAGCAGCTCTGTCTACCCTCCTTTCGTAGGGAGGACTACCCAGAGGAGTACTCTGCTCTCAAATATCTAGGTGTGAGACGAGTCATCATCAGATACTTGGAAGTGACCAATGATTTCCGGAAGTTGGATCATCTGTTTGTGCTGTTCGCAGGTCCTTGTAAGGGTCTGCAGGCTGCCAAGCCTACAGTAGCACGATGGGTCAAGGAAACCATTGCAGCGGCTTATGTGGCCGCGGGGAAGGTGCCGCCTATCCAGCTGAAGGCTCACTTCACTAGAGCACAGGCGGCCTCGATGGCAGAGGCCGGGTCCGTTTCCTTGGAAGAGATTTGTAGGATGGCAACTTGGGCATCGGCTCATACCTTCTCCAGACATTACTGCTTGACTGTGGCTGCTCGGGTGGAGGCCTGGTTTGGAGCTTCAGTGTTGCGGTCAGGGATTTCTATGTCCCGCCCTGGGTGAGTACTGCTTCGGTACATCCCACCAGTCTATGGATTGATCAGCATGATGATATGGAAGGTAAAATTATGTATCATACCTGATAATTTTCTTTCCATTAATCATAGCTGATCAATCCATAGCCCCTCCCACATATCTGCACTGTTTATATTCTGGTTGCATTTCAGGTTCAAGTTTAGTCTTCAGTTCCTGTTCAGGAGGACTTCGTGTTCAAGTTTTTTCAATTGGATTCTTCAGGAGTTGAGACGATTTTGTGTTACAGTGAGCTGCTGCATTCCTCTCCCCTCTGTTTTTCGGGGCTGGATTGAGACCTAAATTCTGCCGGCGCTCCCTCCCGCTTCGTGCGGCTGTAGGGCAGCTTTGTGCCCCTCCCGCTTCGGCAGTGTTAGGGTCAGTCAGCTCCTCTCGCGGTTGCGGTTGCAGGATAAGCCAGATCCCCCCGCATCGACGGGTGTGGTGTCCCTCCCCCGCTCCGCGAGGATGAGCTGGGTTGATTCCCCTCCCCCGTTTCGGCGGTGGTGAGCTGGGCAGAGTGTCCCTTTGTGGGTGTAATTCTCTAAGTGCTGAGTCCTGCGGATGGAGCTTTGATATCGACATACTGAGGAGTTTCCGGCAGCACATGACCACATATAGGGAGGCAAAAGGATTGCTCTCTATCTCCACCTGCTGGTAGATGGACACAACCCACCAGTCTATGGATTGATCAGCTATGATTAATGGAAAGAAAATTATCAGGTATGATACATAATTTTACCGTGAGCACTAGAACATCAATTCACCTATTGTAAAACGAAACCAGACAGAATAGTACAGATTGTGGATCCTGCACAGTCCATGCCAACTGAAAGCTATGTCTTTTTCACAAACAGATACATCCTAATCCACTATAAAATAAGTAACAATAAACTTTCTATTTAGACAAAAATTAAACTGAACCTCCAAGATGCCAGACTCTGCATACAATGTAACACCACAGAAACAGAAAATGTCCCCTAGTACTGTGCAAAATATAAAGACAGCAGATGTAAATTTGAAAAAACTAACAAATACCAATCACCACTTTACAAATTAACAAATAGAAATAAAACAAATATAGAAAATAAAATAATACAATTTTATTAGACTAATACATTTAGCTGTCAGAGGCCAAAACCTTCTTCCTCAGGTCAATACAGTATAGTGCTGTTACAGTATCCTATCCTGACCTGAGGAAGGGGGCTTTGTTCGTCGAAGGTTTATCAAAATGTAGTAGAATTAGTCCAATAAAAAGATTACTTTATTTACATGTTCTATTATAAACATTTATTAACACAGTTACAATACTGCTTTATCCAAAAGCAAAAAAATAAATATATATATTTTATTTACAGTTGTCTCTGGTTTCTGCTTTCCTCATCTTCTTTTCACTGTCTTTCTTCCATCCAGCATCTGCCTTCGTTCTTTCTCTGCCATCCAGTGTCTGCCCTCTCTGCTGTCCCCTCCATCCAATGTCTGCCCTCTCTCCCTGCCCCTTCCATTCACTGTCTGCCCTTTCTCTCTACCCCTTCAATCCACCATTTGCCCTCCCTCTCCCATCCATCCAGGGTCTGCCCTCCCTCTCGCTCCCCCTTCCATCCAGGATCTGTCTCCTCTCTCTGCCCCTTTTTTTCAGCCCCCAGTTCCAGCCCCCTTATCCCACCTGCCCCTAGTTCTAGCCCCAGCCTACATCTCCCACCTGTCCCCCTTTTCAGCCCCCAGTTTCAGCTCCACTATCCCACCAGTCCCCAGTTTCAACCCCAGCCCTTTTCTCCCACCAGTCCTGAGATTCAGCCCCCAGCCACTTCTCCCTGTCCCCTTTTCAGCCCCCAGTCTCCACAGTTTCAGCCCCTGCCCCTTTTCAGCCCCCAGTTCCAGTGCGAGCCCCCTTATCCCACCTACCCTCCTTTTCAGCCCCCAGTTCCAGCCCCCTTATCCACATGCCTTGCATTAGGGCCCCCCATTTTCAGCCCCAGACCCATTCTCCCACCTGCCCCAGGCATGCCCCATTTTCCCACCAGCCCCAGGCATGGCCCCTATTTTCCCTACTGGCCCCTTCTCAGATCCCAGTTCCAGCCCCCTTCTCCCATCTGATCCCCCCTCCCCAACCCAGTCCCCTTCTCCCATCTTAGACCCCCTCCCCTTCTTTCCCCTTCTCCCATCTGAGACCCGACCCCCCTCCCCTCATCTGAGACCCCCTCCCCACCCCTTCCCTCCCCTCCTCCCATCTGAGACCCCCCCACCCAAGTCCCCTTCTCCCATCTAAGACCCCCCACTGACCCGACCCGACTACCAGCTCTGTTGACAGCCCTCTTAGTTCTCCTGCCACCACCCTGCCTTAAAAAAAAATCTGTGAAGCCGTTTCGCAGGCCTCGGAGGGCGGGACACAGTGAGGGAAGGCCCGAAGATGACGAGGCGATTTCCTTCTTTTGCAATGCACGCAGGGCAGACGCGAAGCGCTGCCTGCGAAATGGCTTCACAGATTTTTTTTAAATGCCCGATTTTCTGAGCGCTGACTGGGTGGGCCTGAGTTGTGATTGGGTGGGCCTGGTTCCAGAACTTGCTTTGTTATTTCCAATGCTGTATTGTGGTTTTCAGTGCTGCGCTGTATGTCTTTGATTTTGCTTATGGTGATGACAAATATATTTCTATAAAAACAATAGCAAACGCTTATGACTACCTATGTGTGGGAAATTTTTTTAAAATGTTATAGCTTTTTTTTATTGTTATTTGAAAGCTTTCCATATGTAGATATGTATCATGAAATAAAATTGAAAATCACTAATCCCTCCACAAGTAGAAATAAATATATGCAACTTCTGCATGAATGTAACACTTCCCTCATTATTCAATACCTGTCTTTTAAATAGTAGTAATAAAAAATAAGTGCATTTTTATAACATACCATTGCATTCCACAAAACAAAAGGAGCAAGTTCCCATATACCGTCTTTCTCTTTTGATGTACCCACAGAAAAAAAATATTAAATGCTCCCAGGTTTTTAGCATGTGCTAATTTTTAGTGTACACTAAAAAGTTAGTGTGCCTACAGCTCAGCTTAGTAAACAGGGCCCTTAGTTACTGCTCCTGGATCTATTTTCTAGGTCCTCAAGCTTCTTTTCAAATGCTGCTAGGGTCTTTGTAAAGTGGGCTTGTGAATCCTCCACCCCCATCACATGGTCCTCCAATTCATTAGTCAGGCCACTGTTGAAATGTAGCAAAATCACAAGGTAATTTTTCAGCGACTGCAGACTCGTACAGTAAGACTGATTTTCATTTTGCACAAGCATGAAAAACTTTCTAAGCCGTTGGAGGCCAGGATTCTGTTTAAATTTTCCTGTGTTCTGTTTCGAGTTCTAAATGGAGACTGTACTAATTATTTGATATCTCACTTGGAATTTTTGGTTCCCTCTAGAAATAGATAGACTTTTATTGCTTTGGTTAAGAGTGTTAAATGATTCAAGATTTGTGATAGAATTTTTACATATCAAGCACCTTAAATTTGGCATGATTATGCTACATGTTTTATTAATAACCCCAGTTACTCTCTTTTTAGGAAGATGCTAAAACCCCAGCATTTTAAACATTTTCTTGTTAACAAATAATGAGAATTTGGACATATGTCTTAATTGTATTTCTCAAGAGCTTGTCTTGATTTCTTTTTCTTATTGTAAACAGCTTTGAACCTCTGGTTTCAACGGTATATAAGTATAAATAAGTTGTAAATTGCTCTGGACCCCTTCTATTATTTCTTTTATTGGAATCATTCTCTTATCCAGCATGACCTCCAGTGCAGTCATCACCTCTGCCGCTACCTCTTCAACCCATGCCAAGGTCACCATTGGACCTTTGGGGCTATGGGGTGCTGCCATTTTCTCTTCAGTGGGTCGGTTGTGCTTCTTGTCTTTTCGCCACCATAGCGCCAACCATGCACTCACTCCCCATTCCTGTCGACTCTGCAGCTGTTTGCATAGGAGAATATGTCATTCTGGGGGGGGGGGGGGGGGGGGGTAAAATAGCAATTTTAACAGGGATTTTGAGAAGGTGGCAAGAGAAGCTCTTTTCAGCAGTTTCCTCCTCACATTGCATCACATGATCCCACCTCAAGTCTTTTTATGTCCTTATTGAGATATAATCTCCAAAATTGAACACAGTACTCTCAGTGGGGCCTCACCAACCCCTTGTATAGGGGCATTAACAACTCTTCTCTTCTGCTAGTTATGCCTAAAATCCTTCTGGCTTTGGCCACTGCCTTGTCACATTGTTTCACCACCTTGAGATCATTAGAAACTGTCAAGTGACTTCTAAAGTTCACCAAGAAAGAGGGAAAGGAAGGACATATCAAAGAGAATTTATATGTATTGCTTATAAGAAGAGTATTAGATTATTTATCTTTATAGTTTAGTGTTTTTATTGATTTTCAATATACAGGTAAGACAATGAATAACAATCTTGAAGCGAGGAGCACTGTACATAATGAAGAAGAGGGAGGAGAAAAAAAAGGAGGATATGGGACAAAGCGTATTTCACGCATAAGCCATAGATAGCATGAAATACAGTAAATAAGCAAACATAACATACGACACTAAGCATCTTTAAAATAAGATATAAGTGGAGACCATTTTTGCACATGCAAAGCAAAATGGAATGACTTTTTAGCCAAATAGGTTTCATACTTGTAAGTTTGAAACAACAAATTCCACCAGTCTTGGTATGTAATGTTATATAAGGATTTCCCATGCAAGAAAATTACTTTTCAATTATAAGAAGTATTTATTGAAATATAAGAGAATACAGAAAACAAGAGTGCAATGAAATACAAATGCAAAAACAAAAACAGCAAAGGTGTTAACATTGAACTACCATAAAGTAGCTTCTTTTTTCTAAAGTTTACAATAAACAGCACCCAAATCAAACCCTTAAAAAAAATTTTAAAAAACCCCAACACAAACTCCCCATCCTCAACACAACCAAAACCCCCAACTTAAAAAGAACAATGTGTTACAAATGGCTCCCAAATTGCCTCCCACTTAGCCAAAGTATGTTGCCAAACAGCCCACAATCTCTCCATTTCACAAATATACCATAATTTATGTAACCATAAAATCAAAGAAGGAACCTTTGGGGACTTCCAAAGCGCAGCCAAAGTAACTCTAGCAGCTGACATGGCATGTCTAACCAATATACCCTGAGATATGGTCAGACCAGGGGGTAAACCAGGAAACAAGAAAAATTCTGGCGACCACTTAATAGGTTTAGATAACCATTTCTGAAGTCTATATTGAATTGCTTTCCAAAATGTTCATACCTTAGTACAAGTCCACCAGATATGCCCCATAGTACCCCTCTGACCACAACCCCTCCAGCTTAGTGGTCACCATCACAGCTGTCCTATTCTGACTCTGACTCAGCATTTTCTGCTGACTCTAAAATGCCTTCCTCCAAGTCAAAACGAGGGGTCTCTACAGAGCTTCAAAAAATCCTTTCCGTTTTGCAAGCGGACATCAAGGCTTCCAAAGTAAAGATCCTGGACAAGATTGAGACGCTGAGTGCGGATCTTCAAGACCTGGGTGGCCGGGTCAAAGACCTGGAGCACAAGACGGAGGATCACTCTGACTCCCTTGCGTCTCACGAAGCTAAGATAAAAGTGTTGGGCTCTCAGTACGCTGACGTCCTCCTGCAGATGGATGATTTGGAAAACAGGGGGCGTCGCCAGAACCTCCGTTTTCGGGGTGTGCCTGAAGGCGGAGCAACGGAGGACCTGCCGGCCATTGTACACTCGCAAGAAAATTACTTTTAAGGCTAAAGATAGCATGGTATTAATAAGGGTACATTCATTAGATTTAAGAACACCTTTAAAATATTGGTCTTTAAGTACCACATACTTGTAGGACATTGAACCAGAAAGACGGAATATGTCTACCATTAATAGCCATATGTCATTCCAATAACTCTGAATACGTATACAATCAAATACAAGGTGCTTCAAATTGCCTTGCTGAGATTGACAAGACCAACATAAGTTAGAGCTAGAGGAGTCAATAGTGTGCAATTTAAGAGGCGTCCACAATGATCTGTGCATGAAAAAGTATAAAGATTGCAATGTTGAGGATTTAGAACACTTAAATAAGGAATTCCATAGCTGCTCCCATAACTTATCTGACATAGATTGTTGGATGTCCTCCTCCCAGCATCTTCGTAAACCTGAATGTTTAATAGGAAGCTTACTTAGGATATATTTATAAATGTGGAAAGCAGCATGGCCTGTATGCTGGAGCAGTAAATTTATATGAATAAGTTCTGGAGTTTGAGGCATACGCTGAACTTGTAAGCTGCTTTTCCTCAGCATAGAGGTAATCTGTAGCCATTGATAACATTGAGAAACAGGCAGCGAGAATTCAGTTTTCATATCTACGAAGGATTTCCAAGTTTGTTTTTTTAAGTCAATAAAATTATTAAGGGTCCATATGTCTATGCACTGCCAATGAGACCACAAAACTTGCTTTTTATCAATTTTAAATTTAGGGTTGTTCCAGACAGGCACACGTGCTGTAGAGGACCAGGGAATACTTAAAGACTTATCAAAAGATGACAGCAACTTATGAGCAGTATTAGTGACTGGATTAGAGACAATATTTTTTGGAAGACGCATGCCAATTAGATGAGAGTGCAATAATGGGTCAATGATAACTTGCTCAAATGCTAGTCATCTGGGAAGGGAAGCAGTGTTCAATGGAGCAATCCATTCCATGCCTTGACGCATAATAAAAGCTCTATGATACAGCAGAAGGTCAGGAAAACGGACTCCACCAAGTAATTTAGGCAGTTTTAATTTACTCAAATAGATTATGAGGCATATTTTCAAAGCACTTTGGGAGGCTAAGTTCAATAGGTTTCTATGGAACTTTGGGAGGCTAAGTGCTTTGAAAATAAGCCTCTATGTATCTTTAACTGTAATAAGTGCTTCCCTTGTTTCCAGAGTTCAAAATGTACAAAAGGAATTAAAGAAAGGAGAAACCATTTAGATGTCCTGAGTGTAATAAAAGTTTCACCTGTTTCTCAACATCTAAAAGCACAGGGTGGAGCTTCAAAGGAGCTAGAGATAGTGGTCACAAGACTGGAGAAAGTCATGCAGGTGGAACCGACTTATAAGATGGAGTACCCATTGAAAGAAGCCTTGATGACGTTGGAGGAGAAGCAACCATCAATGAAGGTGTTCCAAGCCTGTGAGGCTCAGGCTTGGAACCCCATGCAGGAACTGTCTTTGCAAATAGATCATTTAAGGTGGCTCCTGAAGGATGGATTAGATGTCCAGACGGGACTAGAAAAAGCTATACAGGCAGCTGACCAGAAGCTTGAGCTGCTTCAAAAGAGATGTGATTTAGAACCTAAAGTTGACTTCCAGGAGGCCAAGGTTGAGAGGAGTAGAGACAGCCTTAAGAAACCAGAGGTGCGATCCTACAGCAAGGGTGGATCCTGAAGTGGCAGCCCAGGAAGTGAGCAGGCTAGCCTAGCCTGAGACGCAAGATATTAGCCACAGAGAGAGAATGGCCAGGAGCACTCGAAGTGACCAATGTATAGGCCTAATGCTGTGGACTTACCCTGAACCTAGGGACCAGGATAAGCTCACAATAGACAGAAATATTCATAACTTCAGGATAAAATCTGGTGACATGTCGTACACAAGAATCTGGGGCTTTCGATTGGAATTAGGTAGCTCAGAGGACGACGCTATAGGAGACAAGGAAAGCAAGGAGGATAAAGCGGAGAGTATCATGTTGACCCTACAGGCAGATCCTTGAGTGTTAATCCAACCCTGGATAGAAAACAGCCTGAGCTAACCAAGGCTTTTCTGTTGTGAAGCTGGACAGTAAATTGAGCAGGAGCAGCCCATTCTGTAGAAAAGTTGCTACAAGGAAGGGGGCAAATCAGAAAAATCCCAGGCCATGCCTTCTCAAGAAAGAGTGGAACAACCTACGAGGGTCCTTTGAAGGAGTAGTCCTCTTTGTGACCCCGGTTGTGGGTCTTCCAATGGAACCGAGAACCCCTAAGCAGAGTTGGAGAGCTTTCTCTGATCCCTGTACTACAAAAGACAGTTCACATCTTGGACATTCAAAGACAGGAGGTGGAATGCAAGGCAACATGGGGCTTGGAAGCCTCTGAAGGTAACCTGCCCCCAACCTTGAAGGTGAAGGGAGAGGGGGCCAACAGATGCACAGAGATTTTGTATAGAACCTATTTTCTATCGCTGGAAACAGTGTGCAGCAGACCTGGAACTACCGTCAGGCTCCTAAGTGAGCCCGGCAGTAAAGCTGATTCACTGTGTGCTACACCAGTGGTAGTCCTACCATTGGTTAGTAAAAGGGCCCCTAAATGTTTAACTCTAAAGCACAAATAGCAGGCATTATGTTTTTACCATATATTCAAGAGGTTCTGCAATGATGTATCTTGTTTTTCTATATTGTCACCCCACTGTGTAAAGGTAATATATAAACAACTATATATGCTTGTTCTGTAGTGTCTTTTTATATCTGTCTAAGCAAACAAACGTGGAGGGGCATAATTGAATGCGAATGGCCATCTCCATGGAGGTCTATGTCCGAAAACAGGTATGTGAAGAGGCAGGACAGACCGTATTATCGAAAAAGATGGGGGTCCATCTTTCGTTTTGAAAATACGGTTTGGACGGACCAAATGCCATGGATTTGGTCCCTTCTGAGATGGGCGGGGTTTTTTTTTTTAGCGATAATGGAAACTAAAAACGCCCAGCTCAGAAACGTCCCAATCCAAGCCATTTGGTCATGGGAGGGACAAATGTACAACACTACCATAGCTCTTAGGGGTGAAGGGGGCACCTACATGTGGGTACAGTGGGTTTTAGAGGCCTCTCATTTACCACCACAAGTGTTACGGGTGGGGGGGGGGGGGGGGGTAGTGGGACCGGGTCTGCCTGCCTGAAGTGCACTGCAGTACCCACTAAAAGTGCTCCAGGGACAGGACTTGTTGCTGGTGTATAACCTTGGCATAGCAGTTCACACCTGAACACTAATCTCGCTGAAAACGTCATTTATTTGAATAAGCACCTTTACTCACAGTTAACTGCAGATCAGAGGTTGTGCCCCACTGGCAACGAGTCTCGCTGGTACTGAGATTAGCAGTAGGTCCGAGCTGGCAGACTGGTGTACAATGCCCTCTTTCAGCAACATTCAAGGTAAAAACTAAGTGCTGTAACGTGGCTAACACATGAAAGGGATCTAAAAGTGTCTTACACAAATGGCCACTACCTCATGGACTACCGGAAACAAAACAGGGCACACTCTGACCCAGTAAGCAGAGGGAAAAGCACCATGGGAGTAGAGCCTACCAACTACCAACATCGTGAGCATTTAACACAAGCTAGTGGAATCACGGAGCCCAATACCCTACACCCACCACAATGCATTGCTGATGTGACTGCAGTGCCCTTAACAGAAAAGGTGTCACACTCACCCGAGACCCACATCAGAACCATGGAAAGGCTGTTAGAGGATAGAACACATTCTGCTGTCATGGAGGTGGGTACGGCATTTGAGGCTGGCATACAGGCTGGGAAAAAAGTTTTTAAAGTGGGTTTTTTTGGTGGGAGGTGGTTAGTGACCACTGGGGGAGTCAGGGGAGGTGATCCCCGATTTCCTCCAGTGGTCATCTGGTCAGTTGTGGCACTTTTTTGGGACTTGGACCTGAAAAAAAAGAGTCCAAATAAAGTGGACCAAATTCTCGTCAAAAACACCCTTCTTATTTCGATTAACAGCTACTACTACTACTACTATTTAGCATTTCTATAGCGCTACAAGGCGTACGCAGCGCTGCACAAACATAGAAGAAAGACAGTCCCTGCTCAAAGAGCTTACAATCTAATAGACAAAAAATAAATAAAGTAAGCAAATCAAATCAATGAATGTGTACAGGAAGGAGGAGAGGAGGGTAGGTGGAGGTGAGTGGTTACAAGTGGTTACGAGTCAAAAGCAATGTTAAAGAGGTGGGCTTTCAGTCTAGATTTAAAGGTGGCCAAGGATGGGGCAAGACGTAGGGGCTCAGTAAGTTTATTCCAGGCGTAGGGTGCAGCGAGACAGAAGGCGCGAAGTCTGGAGTTGGCAGTAGTGGAGAAGGGAACAGATAAGAAGGATTTATCCATGGAGCGGAGTGCACGGGAAGGGGTGTAGGGAAGGACGAGTGTGGAGAGATACTGGGGAGCAGCAGAGTGAGTACATTTATAGGTTAGTATACTCAGATCTGATATATATATTTTTCAGTTTGTCTGCACACAAAAAAAGTTACCGGTATGTCAAATCTTCGCTAGCTAAAGACGCCCATCTCTCCTTGGCCGATAACCATGCCCCAGTCCCGCCTCCGACACGCCCCCGTGATCTTTGTTCATCTCCATGATGGACTGCAGTTGAGGACGCCAAAAATCGGGTTTCGATTATACCGATTTGGGCGCCCACGGGAAACGGACGCCCATCTCCCGATTTGGGTCGAAATATGGGCGTCTTTCTCTTTCAAAAATAATCTGGATAGTACCATAACATAGTAGGTGATGGCAGAAAAAGACCTGTACGGTCCATCCAGTCTGCCCAAGATAAACTCATATGTGCTACTTTATATATATACCTGACCTTGATTTGTATCTACCATTTTCAGGGTACAGACTGTAGAAGTCCGCCCAGTACTAGCCCCGCCTCCCAACCACCGGTGCTGCCACCTAATCTCCACAAGTGAGCTTCAAAAGTGCTACCTCTGCAAAACCAATCTGCCGTTTGGCAGGAAACCGGCAGATTTGTTTTGCAGGGGGCAGCACCCCTGAAGCTCACATATGTTCCTATGTGGTTCATTGGCAGCGTTTCGCTTGAATTGTCTTTCTCAAGATTGCATCTCTCTATAGATATCTTATTATATTATATGGAATCTAGTTGAGATTGGTGGAATAAAACTTTTAAATAATTTAAAAGGTCACTGATAATTAAACATATGATTTGAGTCCTTGGTTTTAAACTGAGACAGCAGCTTCCTATGACAAAGCTTTCCAAACCTGACCCCAGCTAGATTTAAAGGATATCCACAGTGAATATGGAAGAGATATCTTTGTGTATACAAATATATCTTGCATTTTTACTGGATATCCTAAGAACCTTTGTGTATACAAATATATCTTGCATTTTTACTGGATATTCTAAGAACCTGACTGGCTGTGGGATCAGTTGGCAGGTTCAGGAAGCCTTGATCTATGAACTTGGCTTATTATTCTACCTGTTGTTCAGAGGCACATGTCTGATATTGGGGGCAGGGTGTTGATGAAGTGGAGGGGGTGAGGGATAGAGGATCCTGAGACCGGCCAAGATTGCAGAACATAGAATAAGGCTACCACAAATGTGAGAAGGAACTCTTAAAGCAGCATATACATTTCCAGCTCTGTATTTCAACACAACTTTGTGCTGATAACATGTGTTGAAATGCTCATTTTGGATTTCCATTTCCAAACTTAGTTCCCGTAAGTCTTGGCTAAACATTGATACTTGTTTAAACATGGATAATATTGCAAAATTGCTCCGTTGTTTAAAAGTTTTATTTTCCAGTAGATTTCGTGTAGGTAGCTAACAAAAAAAGCACTTCTTTGGCTGGTTCTGTTTTGTCTTCCTGCTGTTTAAATTATATATTAAAAACATATTACTGTGATATAGAGAAACTCCATATACTGCCATTAACACACACAGCACTGTACACCTGCAGGGAGGAGAGCTAAAAAGAGCAATATAAACAGCAAGAGCAATGACAACCAAACAGAACAGGCAGAGCAGACTGCAGGTTTACAATCTATGAATGAGCATGATTGGTGGACAAACTCAGGTTGATGCAGAAAGCTGTGCATTAAAGCTTAGCTGTGTGCTGATAGCTCAGCATATGACTTCTAACACGAACCATGCGGTAAACTATTCATATGTAGATCTGAACCACACTGAACTTGGGTGCTAATCAGGGTAAGCCTACCTGACGCATGTGAACAAGGTTCTGTACCATTCTAGGTTTTATCATTGAAAAGATATTGTAGTTGTTTTCACATGCAAGTGGAATTTCTTGCTAGTATTTTTAAGCATTGCTCTTTCTTGTATTTGTCTTTTCACTCTCCATTCTCCATCTTTCTTCCACCCCAGAAAGCCTGGGCAGCTAAGGACCTCTACCATCACAAGGGTTGGGGAACATCCCAAGGCATATCTCCAATGATTTCCATGTTGTATGACAGGGGCAGCAACATACTACATTTTTTGGGGGTGGGGGTAGGTGCATATTTATAGAACAGTGAGCGACACCTCTTAATGGTGTAGTGTAGATGAAGCTGGGTGCTAAGTTTACTGTTATGTTGGTTCTTTGAAAGATACCACAGCTTTCAAAGATTCTGTGTTTTTTTTCCAGGACTAATAGGCTACCAGAATGTTGCCCTCTTTATCTTTCCTTGTATTAAGTGTAACACTAAGCTGCACAGTTACAGTTTTGGCAGTGGGGGCCATAACCATGTCAAATGTGCAAATCAGTCAGAAACACCAGTATTTTTGCCTTTTACATGCTCTTATGTGCTTTCTACCCTCACAGTGAACATTTGCCTAGCACTCAACTTGGCAAGTAGTAAATTGCACATAAGCAGAGTCATCATTATGAATGTCTGCAATGCAAAATCATGCAGAGCAGTTCATTAATGATTTTTATAATAACAGTGTTTGCAGGCTGGTTTGGGCTATAAAGAGTTAACTATACCTCATTGAGTGAAACGTTTTGCAACATAAGGAGTGAAAAACACACTTTCTACTGTGCTTATTTACATATTATTCCCAGTAGAAGACTTAGGTGTTCAAAATCATGAGATCTGCATAGATTAGTACATCAGCTTGAAACGTTGATTTGTAGGGTTAGAAGAGGACACATTTAGGAATATGACGCTAAAGGAGGGGAAGAAATAATTAAGGTGTAGTAAAAGTAGGGCTTTTACCATACTTTAATATACCACAGGATTCAGTAACCTGCATTAGAATATTATAGGGCAGCTTGACCCTTAGCAGTAGTACTG
Organism: Microcaecilia unicolor; assembly: GCF_901765095.1. NCBI lineage: Eukaryota > Metazoa > Chordata > Amphibia > Gymnophiona > Siphonopidae > Microcaecilia > Microcaecilia unicolor. The sequence continues at coordinate 278,936,705 of NC_044036.1, forward strand.
CGAGACTACCACTAGGGGTCACCAGTGCCATTTTGAACTCAGTGCTAGCAAGGAGCAGGAATGACTGGGGATTGTTCCTGCCCTGACCCCACTAGACACCAGGGATTGTGTGATGTACACTGGGGGGGGGGGGGGGGGGAGGAACTCTGAATATTGTGTTCTGGCCCCTTTAAAAGTGCTCAAGATGCTCCCGGTACAAAAAAACTACTGGTACTGCTGGTAGTATTTTTCAGGAATAACTTGGCATGCAAGCTATGTTATTCAATTTACATAGTAATGAGCTGTTTTGCATGCTTTTGAATGCTTTGCATGACATTAGTATGTATCCCATGCTACCTCGTATTAACACGCATTATTTTCCTTTAATGTGTGTTAGGGGCAAATAATGCAATAAACAGGAGAAAAACAAACCTCCACAATACTTGGCACAAACAAAGAGACAGTGGAGATGACCAGTGATCAGTCATGCACAATTGCATTTATTAGCTTCCCAAACAACTTGACACAGGCTGTGTTTCAGCTAGGTAGCCTGCATCAGGAATCTGATATCATGCAGAATAGTGATATATATAGCAATTGTCATACACTGGTAAATCCAAATATACTGGACCCATAGCAAATAGTAAACCCGTCAAAGGTTAATGATCTCAAATCAGTTGTACTTTGCGTTTGCATGAGAGCTTCAGCAAATAATGGTACTAAAAGGCAATTCTTGTTAGGGGGAAATAATGCATATTAAGGCCCTAATGCACCTTCATAATTGCTCCCTAAATTAGAGATTTCAGCTCCTCATTGCATTGAAAGTCCGAGGTTTTATGGAGGTGAATCTGCATACAGAAAGACATCTATGTTCCAAACTCTGACAATTATTAACTTTCTGAGTCAGGTCTCAAACAAAATAGAGAGTAATTTGAACCTGAGGTCAGCTTCCCTGTCACCGATCTACAGAGCTGCTTGTGGTGATCTAACTAGGATGATACCTGGGGCAGAGCACAGTACCACAGTTCATTTATTTATAAGATAACTTTGTGATTTTTATTTCTGCATGACCCATACTCCCCTACATTCTTGATCTGAGTCTCTGGCTGCACCACACTTTTGCGTTTTCATGGACATTTTAAAACTAATTTTTGCTTTAGCAGTATGTGGAAGAATTCAGAGCCAGGAGCAAACGTGAGTGTATTTTATGGTTTATGTTTTATTTGACTTAATATACTGCATCTTTGTGACAAGACAGCTGAGCGGTTTACAAGTCTACGTTCGACACTCACATGAATTGCAGTGAAGTGATTTGTAAACCAAGAGCAGAGGCTTGCAGGGCTGGCCCAACCATTAAGCAGACCTAGGCAGTACCTAGGGCAGCAGCTTTCGGTGAGCAATTCAGAGCAACTGTAGTCAAAATAAAATAATAGATTCTGACAGCCTTGCAAACTCAAAAAAGCAACAGGAAATGCTTTCCCCAGCAGGGAGAGGTGGTCAGTTTTCAAATAACCCATTTACCCATATTCTAGAAAGGGTGGTATTGTGGTGGTCATTGTTGGGGGAGGGGCATAAAATTTAATTGGGAGAGTGTGCATGGCTGAAGGTTTGCCTAGGGCACCTATTACCCTTTTAGTGGCCCTGGAGGCTTGGGTTATTTTTTAATCTTATTTCATGCATCATAACAACACAAAACAAATGCATGCTTACACTCAGTCTAGACTAGTATAATTTAGAAGAATGTTACAGAATTATACAATGGTAATATGTGTAATTACATCTCAAAATGTATTTCCATTAATTTTAAGATTTCAGGCTGTTGATCTGTATGCTGTTAGACAAATATTGACTAACGCTTCTTTTGATGGAAGAACATTATGATCTTATCCAAATTTGATTGAAAACCACATTTTGGGTAGGGGGAGCATAATTATGCTGTATTATTATTATGATTATTTTATTTATTTCAGATGGATGATTCTTATATCACCAAATTTAAGTTATAAATGGCATAAATCACATTATAAAAACCTTCATAATGTCACCCAGGAAAATGTAGATCTGATGCTCTTTCCTATGATCCAAAAATGAAGAACAGGAAGGATTCGCAACAAGAATTGTTAGGAAATTAAGGAGGAGAAAAACTGCATGATTTAAGCTATTTTCCATCCAGACTAGTCAATGTAGAAAATAATACCTAGCAAAATTTAAGTCTGTCTAACAAATATGAATATTGTCAGAGATGTTAAAAAGAAGATAGCTCCCAATGAAAGCAATTTGGGTTTTGGCTGAAGAAACATCTTGTGACAGTGTTGGGTTACTGTAGCAACATCTGGAAAGACCTGAATGAAATTGCATCCCTTTCTTTTTAAAGTACATTCTCAAAACTGCAAATATATTCTGTTTTTAATGTCATCCTGATTCAAAAGCTGGGTTAAACCATTAGGAGCTAAATTATCCAAGGCATCTTCCTCTTCTTTCCTTTCCGCCCTCAGAATAGGAAGATAATAACAATTATTAGTTGAAAGTTTCATTATTGGATAGACACAAAACCTCCTTGAGATATTTCCGAAAGAAAATCTCTGTGGACAGTAAGTGACGATATAAGGGCTGTCTTCACCATTAGGCAAAACTAGGCAGTCACCTAGGGCAGCAAAGAGCAGTTGCAATCAAAGTAAAACAATGGATCCTGACATTTAAACAAACTCAAAGAATAATCAGGGTATATTTTACCTGCAGGAGGGGAAGGTAATTTAGTCCATTTAAGGGTCCTTTTACTAAGGTGTACTAATGGATTTAACGTACACTAATGGTTAGCATGCACTAAATGATAAGCAAGCTCATTATAATAATAATAATTATTATATTCCTTTGGTGTCTTATCATCTAGCACACACTAATCATTAACACACCTTAGTAAAAGTACCCTTAAGTCAGGTAAATGACTTTTTGAAATTTTTTTATTTAAAGGTATGATGTCCATTTACACATATTGGGCTGGATTCTGTTTCTTTCTTTTGATTGCCAAATTTCCAAAGTAGTCTCAAATGTCTTTAATTCATTGTGGAAACTTAAAAGGCTAAGACCATTCTTTTCAAGATCAGTCTTTCGCACTTTAGTTCAGTCATTAGCCTTAACCAAATTTGACTATTGCAATTCAATTTGTTTAGGTATTAAGCGGAGTCTCCTAAGAAAACTACAAACTGCACAATACACGGCTGCCTGCCTTATACATACAGTAGATTGCCGCATTACGTTAAAGCATCTCCTCTTCTTAAGGATCTACATTGGTTACCTATCAGTGAAATAATTTCATTTAAGTTCTGTGTTCTTGTTCATCAGATTCTTTATGGTATCTTACCATATTATATGATAGACCGCATTAAGTTATCACCATGAAATGTCACCTCATCATTTAGAGAATGTCATATTACATTTCCCAAGCTCCAACAACTTAACTTACAAAATTATCTATAATACTAATTTTTCTTATCAAAGTACCAAACTCTGGAACTCATTACCCAAGTATATCAGACACTCAGTCGATTATATGTCATTTAGAAATTTACTTAAAGCCCACTTCTTTAGATCTCTGTTCAGTTAACATGGAAATATTTTTTTTTAATAGTTGTATTCTTGTATTAATATTAATTGTCTTGTAATGCTGCTTCTTAATTTGTTATGTAAGCCACATTGAACCTTAGCTTTCTTGGGGAAATGCAGGGTAGAAATGTCATAATAAATAAATAAATATTTGCACTGAAAAGAATCAGCACTTAATGTTATTCTATAATGGGCATGCAAAAATGAGCACCTATTATAGAATTAGCATTGTGTGCTGATTTTCATGGCCAAATTTGGGCGCCAGAAGTTGCGCCTGCTGAAACCAGGTGTAATTCTCAGTGCCCAATTTGGGTGCACATCCCTGGTATTCTATAACACTGCATGCAAATTTTAAGAATGCCCTAACCTGCCCACATACCTCCCATGGCTACACCCTCTTTTGAGTTATGCTCTATGGGATTTGGGTGAACAATTAGTACCAATTAGCACCCAATGATTGGCACTAATTGGCTTGTTAGCCAGTTTGGTTGGGCACACATCTTAGATCAGTGCCCAAATATTGGCACCCAGATTTGGGCTCCATATATAGAATCCAGGGGATTATGAGATGATCTTAATTGTTGAGTTTAATTGTCAAAATCTTGGAGAGGGGCAGGTTAGGGGTTTGAAAGTTAATTGAGGGGTATGTAAGGCTGAAGGTTGTCCAAATAGTCCGTTATGTTTTTGAATAGAAGACCCTAATCATTTTACCATGTCTAAAACATCAATAATGGTGCGATGTGTGCCATGGTAAAATATCTTTTTTCTGGTATCCACAGGTACCTCATTACAGCACCAAAAACATTCCGCATTGGGGCTTCAGAAAACATTGTGGTTCAAGCTTTTGGTTACCAGAGTGCTTTTCCAATCAGCATCTCTATTAAAAGCTATCCCGACAAGAAAACTACATATGCAAGCGATCACATTCAGCTGTCTGACAGCAACCAATTTCAAGGAATGGTCACTTTAACGGTGTGTATGGAAAGCCTTGTGTATCCTTCCTATCCTGATCTTCAGACCTTAGATTACCATCGGTGGCAGAGGGGATTTCTCTCTATCTCTCCCACCCCATTAAATTATCATTATTATTGAAATTTGCATAGCGCTACAAGGTGTTCATCACATGCATATGCAGGGTAATTTTATAACTGGGCGCTATTCTATAAGGTAGACCATAAGTGCCTTAGGGGTAAATTCAATAAATAGTGCTGAAATTTAGGTGCTGGGATGATGCATGTTGATTGCGAATTCTATAATGACAGTTCTGTGCAGAACTGTCATTATAGAATACTAGCGTAAGTTCACAGTTTCATGCCTAACCTAAGGCACAAGCACTTATGCCATGTCAAAGGCTGGTGTAAGTGCTTGTATCTAATGGTTAGCAGTTAGGCGCAGTACTCCTAGTATTATATATTTAAATCTGTTTATTATCATTGTAAACAAATAAAATAGACAGTCATACTGTACAACAAATAACAATATTATTTCAACCGCCTATTCTCACTCAATTGTCAAGCATCAAAACATTTCTTCTTTTACCCTCCAACAAACCCCCCTCCTCCCCCACCCCACCCTCCTATAATATGTTGATATTGCATTGACTAAACTATACAACATTTTATCTTAACCTAACAAGCATAATATGGAAGAGAAAAAAAAACAAAAACAAAAAAAACCCTAACGTACAGGTAAGAATCGCTCTAGCTCATTGATCAGACCCAAAAAATCAACCCCCCCTCCCTTCCCCCTTCCAAACGAAGCCTTAAAGGCCTCTGGGCTCCATCTGAATTATCCTTTTGTTGTTCTAAAGAAACCTAGACCACTAGAACCCGTGGCCCTATCGATCTTTACCTCCCTTTCTAGAACTGTTCAAGTGCCCAAAACTGATCAAAAATTCAATATATAACTTCTCCCTCTAGATGGCAGGGTAAGCCATAAAGGCTCCCATTGTTTCCGGAATTGCTCCCCCACCTCACTGTCTAGTGATTTAACCTGACATCTTTCTAATCTCATTTGTGCAATCATCTGTGTTCTCCAAACAACCAGCGACGGCCCCTGGTCTGATATCCACTCCTAGTATTATATAATCTGCATGCGTAACTCATAGGCACACTCCTGACTTGCCCGTGCTCCTCCCAAAGCCATGACCCTTAGAAGTTGTACATGACAGAAAGTGCACATGTAACTTCTAGAGTAGTGACTAAGGTCAATTGCACACACAACTGCCAATTGTTGCCCATTAAAACACCAATTTAAGCCAATAATTAGCTGTTAACTCCAATTAATAGTCAATTATTAAAGTAAGTTGAGTGTGCAACTGACCTTATTCTATAAATTGGGCATTCAACTTTGCACGTGGAAATCAAACCTTGCTCAACCTCATCATTCAGTTTTGATCCCAACCGGAGTTCACCAGCCAAGTTGGGATCAAAACTGAATGAAGAAGTTGAGCAAGTACAGTCTCCTGAAGAAGTATCTATGAAACATGGCCTGTGTTGAGACCAAAAGTGTTCTTGTTAAGAACGTGGTGTTAACAGAGTGTCTTTATGTGAAGATGTCTTAAGTTGGAGCAGTGGGAATTCCTTCTAATGAAGATTAATTCAAAGGAGAGTCCTTAAAAAAAGTTTATTGGGTGCCCTTGGGTAAGTATCACTACAAGGAAATATTTTCATCAATATTGAACTTGGACTGATGAAACGAAAAAAACTTAATTGGTAACTAATGTTCTTAAAAAAGGACTTCCTGTTTGATATGGACAGTTTGTATGAGAGTAACTGCTTCAGTTATTGGCTTTGTGGGAATGTTTATTGGGGAATAAAATCTGGGGTAGGATGGTATGGTTAATACTTGTGTGAGATTTTAAATATTGGAATAAAGTGTTAGATATTGGTATTGTGTATGCTTGAAAATTAGTCATGGTATTAACGTGTGAAATGGAATTGACTAATATGTGAGAGGACTGCCCTATATTGTGTATTATGACTATTCATTAGGGATATCTTATAAACTTGACTGGTTTGCAGCTACTTCAGGATTGCTACTAGACACTCCTGTCCTGTAACCAGCCAGCTGCCATGACAGAGCATTGTCTGTGTGTCAGGTGTCCTCCTGACTATGAAAAAAATGAGGTCAAAGTGTAAGAGCTGGTAACTAAGACTGAGAGGCCAATGCAGAAAGCTACAGTGAGCCTAACTACAGAGTTACTGAAGGTTGTACATGCCCTTAATAGCCAAGCAGTGCAGAGAAGGATTGAGTGCAGGTGTTAACTTATATGGAAGACACATCTATTGCACTAGTCTAAGTGGGACAGAATCAGGGACTGTACAAATACTGCAAAATATTCTACCAACAAAAATAGATCAAATAGATCTTAACAAATGAAATTTGAAGAAGATTGAATTAACTTGTGGGACCAAGGATAAGAGTGGTATCCAAGCAAACCACTAATATTTTCAAAACTTTTTCAATATCAAGAGACAAGCTGTTGGTCAATGTTATTCTAGAAACAGAAACGGGTTTGAGTATCAAATTTTTCACTTATGTCCTACACCGCTGACTGGATTTTATTTAACCGGTCTTCCAGTGCCGTTGCCACCGTCCGTGAAATCTCCATGGCCCAGTCTCCTGGCTGCCGCTCTGTCGTCTGCTGAGACTCTTGGCCCGCTGCCATCTTAGTTGCTTTAAGTGGGAGAGCTTTTTTGTTTTTCAGGTCTCTCTGGCTCCTCGTGGGCATGCCTTCTCCCAAAACGCCTCCTCAAATGCTCAGCTATTCCCGAGCAGTGTCCAATCAAATCAGAGGTATATTAAAATCAGCAAACCTGGGGAGGACTCAGATAATTAGCAGATATTTGCAGAGATACGACGGAGCTGACTTTCCTGCTGCCGTTCAGGTGGCAGGCATCACGTGACCCCCCATGTTTAACTTTTAAATGAGATACAGAACCCAAAAAGACCAAGATCCAGTCCAATGTGTGGCCTTTTTTATGAGTGATCTGCGGAGCAAAAATCGATAAGGCCCAGATATCCAAAACTGAGAAAAAATTTTTAACATCAGAGTTTTCAGCTTTCTCCAGGTGAAGATTAATCTCACTCAATAGGAGCAAAGAATCAACACATAGAAGTTGTTCTATGTGTGTTGTTGAGAAATAAAATCAATAAATGACTGTCTAATAATATTCCAAGGCCTAGGAGGGTGTTAGACTACCATTATCCCTGTGGTGAAGAATCGTAAAACCTACAGGAACAAATCTCCAGGCCAGGAATATTAAGAGAGTCAATCAGATTCACCTTATAAAAACTTTTATAAATAATCACAAAGGGGTCCTTTTACTAAGGTGTGCCGAAAAATGGCCTGCGCTGTTGTAGACACATGTATTGGATGAACGCAGGTCCATTTTTCAGCGTGCCTGCAAAAAAGGCCTTTTTTGGGCAAAATGGACATGCGGCAAAATAAAAATTGATGTGTGTCCATTTTGGGCCTGAGACGTTACCGCCACCCACTGACTTAGCGGTAAGGTCTCATGCGTTAACCAGGCAGTAATCGTCAGCATGCATACACTGCCGATTACCGCCCGGTTAGTGCCACATGATAGAAAATAAAAAATATTTTCGGCCGCGTATAGAAAATGGAATTACCGCCCAGAGCTGCAGTAGCTGGGCGGTAGTTCCAAATTGAGGCTCATTGAATGCACATAGGTGCCTATGCACCTTAGTAAAAAGGTCCCTATATCTCATCCTTTTTTATTCTGATCTTGGGAAGCTTAAAATTTTGTATCCAGGAGGACATAAACTGTTCAGAATAAAAGTAGCAGTTTCAGCAAGCTAAGTTTCTGTAATAAAGGCAAAATCAATTTGTGTCTCTTCAGCCAGTTCCCTAATAATATCATATTTGATTCTAACTGATCGTGCATTAAAATAAATGGCAGGTATTGGTTGGGGCAAGGGTTGACTATCTAATCACTGGATATCGAAGATTACTGGAACATATAAAAACTTTCCTATGACCGTAAAATGGGTTTAGCAGATATTGATTTAGCTAATGTCAGTTCGCAATACACTGAATGTTGATTGCAACATAGGGGACCTTTTACAAAGCCAAGGTAGCTTTTTTAGCTCATGGTAAAAATCAGGTGGTGGTAAACACTGAGACATCCATACGGATATCTCAGTGTTTACCACCAGCTAATTTTTACTACGAGCTAAAAACTCTAGTGTGGCTTTGTAAAAGACCCCCTTAATTCTTGAATATTCTGTGCATAATAAAGTCCATATGCACCCACTTCCCCAACCAAATTTAATATGGTAAAAATTAACCAGAGCATAATTTAAAGTACAGGTTACAAAATATGGGCTGCAATTAAGAAAAATCCTCACACATCCACAACGTTGTGTGCATGTGACTGACAGGCTCCCCTGATTAGTGCAAGTTCTGTGTGCATAAAATTTGCATATACTTAGCTTTTTCCATGGCACAATATTATGCTCACAGTAGAAGCCGTGCACTGAGACATACCGTGTGTCTTTCTGCATTGGCCCCTGAATCAGGTTTTCTGTCTCCAACTGCTTCACCAGCTCTGTGACATTACATTTAGCTGCTGCGCACATTTATTTATTGGTGACCATATATAGAGATGGACAGTTTATTTCACAGAGATCGTTAAACTCCAGTCTGCTGTGGATTAGAGTGCAGAGTATCTGTCATGGTGAAACTGTCTACAAAAGGAAGGTGCCAGGGAACCCTAACATCAAAAATGACTACAGGGAAGCAGACAGCCTGAAGAGCCAGCCAATGTGAGCGGATTCCAGCCAGAGAGCTCTTTCATCAAAGGGTCTGAACATGATAGACATTACCAAAAAAGCTGTCCTAACTTTAGTTAGCTAGCGATCCAAATAGCACTATCTGAACAGTGGTGGTGGTCAGCAATGAATTCAGATACTTAGTGCAGATAGCAGTGCTGAATTTCTTTTATTATGCAACTCTCAAATCCCATATTTAAAGATGAAAGCAGACCATATCCTAAAAGAGCAACACACTTAGAAAACTCTCTTATTTGCGAATGCTCCACTGTGAACAGCATGTCATGATCTCAGGGAAGGTGAGCCCTTGGACTGCAGCCAGAGCTGCAGCAGACAAGTCCCCTGTGCTGGTACAAGGCAAAGAGAACCCAGGTAAGAACCTAGGCAGGAAGGCAAAACCAGACAGGAGAAGTCTAGACTGAGCAAGGCAGGACCAGATGAGACTAGAGTTAGAAAAAACTGGGCAAGGTTAGGCAAGGCAAGGTTAGGCTAGGCAAGACACAGTTGGACAAGGCGAGACAGGAACTGGATCCAGACGAAGCAAGGAAAAACAAGGCAGCAGGGCTACAACTAGAACCCAGACAGGACAAGGCAAGACAAGGAACTAGGCTAAAACTGGGTCCAGACAGGCACGGCGAGGGCAGAGCAAGAACTTGATCTGGATTGGTCTAGACCGGACAATGAGCAAGACAGACAAGACTAGGACTAAATCTTGAGGCAAAGCAAGGCAATAAGGAAGGCAAGGTCTAGGCAAGACAGGGCTAGTTGGGACAGGAACAAGAGTTTAAGGCAAGACTGGCTGGGTCCAAGACAAGGCAAAGTCTGGTGGCAGGACAAGACATGAGCTCGGCAGGAATTCAGAGACATGGCAGGGCTGTAGCTAGATAGGAACATGGAGACAAGGCTAGGCAAGATTGGCTCTGAGGTAAGCCAGACTAGGTCCAAGGTCCAAGGCAAGGTCTGGAAACAAGGCAAGGCTGGAACAAGAACAAGGCAGGAGCAGAAGACAACGCTGAAGACCTTGTTGCAAAGCTGTTCCAGCAGACTCTGGGGTGCCCCATTAAGGGCGCTGCTGTTGACGTCACAGGGAGGTGTCCTCCAATAACTTCCACCATTGGATCAACAAAAGAGGATGTCTGGCACATGTGCCCTAGCAAGACTGCCACCCCAAGCCAACACACTAGAGCAGGCTTCCACCAGAAGAACACCAAGGAATGCCACCCAGACAGCCAGCGTGGGACCAACTCCGTCGCCTCCATTATTGCAGCAATAGGCCTCAGTAAGGCAGCTTGTACTATGGCACCTTCTAGAACCTTATGGTCCCAGGCCTTTGAAGAAGCCTGTTAGAAAAAGATGTGTTTTTTAGCTGGTTATTGAAGGGTAAAAGACTATGATGAGATTACTATGGGGTCATTTTACTAAAGCGTGTTAAGCCCTTAAGGAGCAGTTAGCATATGCTAACAGGCTACTGCAGAAATGCATTAAAGCGTTCTGTGGTATTTTGCCTTGTGTATGCTAACCTGAGCATTACCTATTTTTAGAAATATTTTTGGAGGGGGCAGGTCATGGGTAGAGAATAGGTATTCATGTGTTATCCAGCTAGACCATTATGATTACTGTAACTGGATAACACAGAGTTAATGTGGCAGCACATAACGCCTCCTAAACAGGATGCCCTAAGCCCCCCCCCCCCCCCCGTATTAATTTTTTTGCAGGTACTATGTGCTAATGTGAACATTAATGCATTCCCTGCAAATAAAAGCCTTAAAACATGCCATGGTCAATCTGGGCTTTGTACACAGGAAATTCCTGCATTAGATTTTTTTTTTTAGATTTTTGCTCACACCTTTTACAGTAGTAGCTCAAGGTGAGTTACATTCAGGTACATTGGCTATTTCTCTGTCCCAGGAGGGCTCACAATCTAAATTTGTACCTGAGGCAATGGAGGGTTAAGTGACTTGCCCAAAATCACAAGGAGCAGCAGTGGGATTTGAACCAGCCACCTCTGGATTGCAAGACCAGTGCTCTAACCACTAGGCCACTCCTCTGTTAAGCCCAGAATGTACAACAGCTTACTAAAAACACCCCTATGCCTGTGAAAAAATTTTAATTTAATTTTGAACTAAAGTCAAGAGCCTTGGATCCCAGAACAGAAGGGTTCTAGGTTCAAAACACTGTTATGGAAAGATAATTTAACAGTTCCAATGATGCAGATGGAAGGGTTTTCAACTAGGTGTCTGTAGAAGGCTATTCTGTTGAAGATCTTACTCTAAAACCCCAAATACAATTTAAAATCATATGGATCAATATTTAATCTCTATGGTGTCTCAGAAAGTAGACTTCTTTGGTTCCATGTGAGACTAATTGTTTGGAACTGAACAAACTTATAGATTCTTCCTTAATATTCTGTTACAGATTCAACCAAAAGATTTGCCAAGAATAGATAATTCCCCACAGTACGTATATTTGGAAGCCCTGGCTAAAGGTATTCTCAAGGAAGAAAAAGTGCCTGTAACTTATGAGAATGGGTTTCTCTTCATTCAGACGGACAAGCCCATTTATACCCCTGACCAATCAGGTAAAGCAGCAAATAGTATTTTTTACTGTTGCAACCCTAATACCATGGCAGGGCAAAGCCAATCAAGGGCTAGTGTGTCCAGTGTCAACCAATGGCCAGCAGCAAATTCATTCATTTGGCTTGGGAAACTGGCCCCGTCTAAATTTGTTTTCAGTTCTTATTTATTGCAAATTGTGTTTATGTGTTTTTAACATTGCTTTTGTGCTCTTTACTTTCAATTTATTTTGGTAAGATTTCTCTCCTGCTTGTGCATCAATGTGTTTCCACTTTTTTTCCATCCTCTTTCTTTATGCAGTTAACTACAGATACTTTCAGATTTCCCATGCTGTTTGTATTTTGCCTTTTAACAGAGTAGCATGATTTATTCAGCAGGCCTACACATTTATCCACATTAGAGACATAAAAGAAGGGGACAGAAAAGGATCATTTGGTCCACGCTGCTTATCGAACGATCACCGGTCTTACACTTCTCATTCCCTCCTGTAGCCAGTACAGTTCCTTTGAGTCTATCACATACCTGCTTGAACTCTACCATTTTTGTTGGACCCTGTCACTTCTGTTAGAAGTCTGTTGTAGGAGCTTGCTGCCCTCATTGAAAATATACTTCTTCTTATTCCCTTTGAGTCTTCTTCCCTTTAGTTTTATCAAATGATCCCTTGTACTTGATATTTTAAAGGTTTGGAAAATACTTTCTTCTTGTGCTAGATATTTGAAATCCAAGGCCTATCACCACTATGAAACACCACATTATAGACTTTTAATCTCTGAATGCCCTATATTTTTACAAATAAGAGGGGTAATTCTATGAGCTGGCATATAGAGGTACCATTAATTAACAGGCATCTATGTGCACTAGGTGCTATTCTACAAGGTAGCACTTAAGTGTCATAACGCTTAACTGGAAGGAAATCGTATACATGGACAGAGCATGGGCAGGCCCAGGGCTGGCTTTAGGGATGGGCAAACAGGTCAATTGCCCTGGGCCCCCATGTCACTAGAGGCCCCAAACCTTTCTAAAGCTGAAAGAGGGACAATCTGCAAGCAAGCTTTGGGGCCCCCTCCCTTGCGTTTGCCCTGGCCCCATCATGACTAGCACTGGTCTTGGGAAGGCCATGGGCATGTCTCCCAATTATGTTCATAGTTTATAGACTACTATAAATTATTCGCCTCACTTGGTGCACCTAAAGTGCCAACTTACGCATGCTGTTGAAATGGCCTAAGAGGGTGCACCTATACATGGGCAAGCCAATGCGGACATATGTGAGTATTCTACAATAAATCTTGGCACAAAGATGCCCTTATAGAATTGACGCTAAACATATAGCATCAGGTTGCCTAGACTGAGGTGCAATTTATAGAATTACTCAGATTCATTTTGCTGGCACCTTGTAAAACCAGCAGCAGAAACCATTTCATCAGGTTTATTTTTAATCAGATCTGCCCAGGTTTATTTAGCTGCGTTTTTTAAATAAGTCTCCAGACAAGGTGCAGTGGATTCACTGATTATTAGTGAGATGTATGTTTCAGAGTTTGAGGATTTAGTGTACACATGGCGTTTGTCTTTCTTTACTGACAGCTCTGCACTTTGGATAACTTTGCACCATTATTTCTTGTAGTGAATGTTCGAGTCTATTCTTTGAATGAAGAGCTGAAGCCGGCCTTCAGATCAGTTATTTTAACTTTTGTGGTGAGTAGTTTCCCACTGAATTAAACTTTAATCTTTTAAAAAACATGAGCATCAGCACTGAATATGAAATCTCAAGTAGCTAAGGTGATTAGTACTGTATTCTTCAAATTAACACTTATTAGAAGATTGAAGGATTATTTATCTTGTGAGAATTTTCATTTAGTGGTTCAAAGCATAGTAATGTCTCACTTTGATTACTATAATGCGCTATTCTTAGGGTTAGCAAAATATGCTTTACAGTTGTTACAAATGCTGTTGCTTGTGTACTTTTGGGAATGAGTCATTTTGAACATATAACACCTGCTCTTTTTTCTTTACATTGGTTGCTCATCGTATATTGTCACTTCGGTACCAGTCGACACCTCGAGGGGTTGCCCCCTCCTTGCTCCGCTCCGGGAACCACCTCCGCACCGCAAGTATTCCTCCTAGTTGTTATTCAAACACAGATCATGCTTCCTCTGCTAGGTTCACTCTAGCCAGCCGTGAGCCCATTAAGTTCAGGACCGGCTGGCCACTCCAAAAGAATACGGCTCTTTGTGTATCCCCCAAGAAACAGTTCCGTCCGCCAGGACTTCCCCCCCCTTCCTGGTGACCCGCCCGGGTTCTGCAGGTCCGGAGTTCTTTTCCTCAGGTTGAGGCCGTCATCTACTTTTGAGCAGACCAAGCATTCACAGTTTTAGGCCAGCAACCCAGCCTATCTGCTCCTTGGCTTCTCTCCAGCCAGGCTATCAAGCAAAAATGCCTCCATACTGATCCTGTTCCTGGCACAGGCACCTTCAGTTCATTTCTCTACCCACTACAGAGCTCTAAAACAAAGTTCAGCTTTCAAGTTCAAATGCTCTCCAGTTCCCAACTTTATCACTGCTGTATGAACTCCCCTAGGTTTAGCAATTTCTTCTCAGCTAAACCTAGAGACCCACCTCCCTCATTTGTCAGCCCTCACTCCTGACAACCTCCCGCTCAGGTCTAGAACTCATACAGTGTGTTTTTCCAGGACTTACGTTCCTTCAGTCCCCTTTGGCCACGAGCAAAAGCTGAGGTATCCATCTCCTCTTGCCCCCCCCTCTCTTCTCCCACTTGCCAGTCCATATGCTCGGTCCCTCCCTCCCCCAGCAGGTGTTCCTCATTCCCTTCCTCAGACCTCATTTCCCAATCAGCCTCCTCCCCCTGGCTTCTCTGCGAAGGAAAGTCCTCCCCCTCCTGTTTCCTCCTCAACCCAAGCTCCTGGGACTTGTAGTTTCCCCTCTCCCCCCTCCCTCGGCCCTGCTCAGCCTTCTGGGATCGGTAGTTTCTGTAGTCCCCCTCCTTCCCCTTGTCCTCCCTACATGGAAGAAGGGCACCTTTTCTCCCCTGCCGCTTCTGCCTATCAACCCATTCCTCACAATATAGAGTTCAATATACGATTTTACTCATGGTATTCAAAGTGATAACCAATAAAATCTTTCCAGTGATTTCAGCAAGTGTACATTTACATCAGCCTTCTCGTTCTTTGAGGTTTGTTTCTTCTAATATGCTTGATGTTCCTTTCTGTAAGACTGTCTTTTTGGATAAGTACAGAAACTCAATCTTTCATATCACAGGAACAAGACTCTGGAATTCCTTACCTGCTAAGCTGCGGGCCTTACAGAATATGGATGAATTTAAAAAGGCTTTAAAAACTGTCTTGTTTCAGCGAACATTTGATATTTCTTCTTAGGGGCAAGTTTTGGACTGTTTGGATGTCATTGATTTTGATGTTTTAGCAGATATGTTTTGATGTATGGCGGTTGTAATATGTATCATTATGAATGTAAATCGTTCCCCACTCAGGGTTGTAGATGTTATGTGTGTAACATAATTCACTAACTGGTATTAAATTAGCACTTAATTGGAGATAACATTTCATAACACTTTATTTTTATATTCCGCAATAACCTCACAGCTCTAAGCGGATAACAATCATAAAAAAACTGGACATTCCCAGCTATCACAAATATCTAAAACATCAAAAATATCTTAACGTAACAGTCGCACTATGATTGGCCACACATACAAAATTCTGAAGCAGATCATTTTTAATCTGTCGCCTAAAGTCCAAATAGCCATTAGCGCTCAAAAATACATTAGAAATTTTGTTACCCAGTTCACTGCCTGAGAAGCAAACAAAGTCTCAAGTTGCTTGAGCCTCTTTTTACCCCATACGGAGGGAAAAGCAAACAAATAAGAACCTCTCAAAGACCGAACAGACCCTGTTAAAACTAAATGATTGAGCACCATTAATTGGCACTAAGTAGCAGTTGCATGCATAACTGGCTTACACCTCTATTCTGTAAACTGAGGCCCCAGTGCTCAGAAGCAAATGCGGGCACCAGAGGCCATTAGCACTGGACTAGTGCCCACATTTGCTACTGCCGAATACAAAGAGCCAGCGAGCACATGAACCAATGAGCTTGCCGGATCTGAGCACAATGAGCATGCAAATGCCTGCTAATCAGGTCTCTCCCTATTCCTTCCCAATGCTCAGCGGATAGTGCAGAGGTGAATTTCTGGGTGGGCCCGGAGGTGGACTGGATGGGCCCATACATTTCTTCCTTCCCTGATACCCGCACCTCCATCCCCAGCATTAAAAATATTTTGGCTAGTGAGGATCCCCAAGTCCAAGAGCTGAAGACTTCTTCAACCAGAACTGCCCGGGCCATGTGAACACTGGGGAGGTCTAAAAAAATCAGTAAAACAACACCACCACCACCACCACCACCACCACCACCACCACAACAACAACAACAACAACAACAAAACTAAACAAGTAACACAGGGAAAGGGATGGCATAGCACAACAATAATAAACCTAATGACAATTAGGCTGGAACATACACAAAACAGAGACAAATTGGAGTACCTTCAGGTTCAAGAAAAAAAATAAAAATGGCCCATCCTTTTACAGTTATGCAGATTTTCAGTGAGCCACCCCCTCGGCACTATTCAGATGATGCCAGGGTGGTCTGTAGGTGGAGCTAGGGCAGAGCTGACTATTGTCTGATTAGCAGCAATATTTAGTCTGTTAACCAGTCTCCTGATATTCAGAGTGACTGGTTAACAGACTAAATATTTTTAGTTTTAATGACCCAGAGAGGCTCCTGAATGTTTAAATCGCTTGCCCGTGGCTAGCCACAAATATTCAGTGGCACTTAACTTCATGGTTAGCACCTGAGCTGAAACTGGCTAACTTGTGTTCCAGAGGTGGAATTGGCACTTAATGCGGTTAAGTGCTGATATTCAGCCCATAACTGCATTAGATAACCGCATAAATTAGGCCACATAAAAAGCAGCCCTATCTTATGCAGTTCATCTTATGTGATTAAGGGCTGAATATTGCACTTAACGCTTAAGTTTTAGAGGCCACCATATAACTGGATATTCAGTGGCGGTGCCCAGACATGGTCCAGCATTGAGGGGGGAGGGGTCTTTTACTAAGCCACGGTAGCATTTTTAGCTCACAGTAGAAATCAGCTGGCGGTAAATGATTTCTACTATGAGGTAAATATGCTACTGTGGCTCCATGGCTTCTTGGCATTTACCACCACTTGATTTCTATCATGAGCTAAAAATGCGACCGTGGCTTAGTAAAAGACCCCCTGAATATTTGGGAATATAGGCAGCAGCAGACATAAAAACACTGACTGCTGCCGGCTGAATATCGGCCAGCAGATAACTTATCTAGATAAAGGGGCCTTTTTACTAAGCTTCACTAAAAAGTGGCCAGTGCTGTCCCCAGTGTGTGTGTTGTCCCATGTGCTGAGGCCACTTTTAGTGTGGCAGTAAAATGGCCTCATTCTCCATTATTCCTATTAATGGGCATGTGCTAATTTCTCCATTTTCACATGAGTCCTTACCGACACCTATTTTCTAGGTGGTAAGGGCTCACGTGCCAACTGGTTCATGCTGGGTGATGTAGCTGAACTAACCAATTAGTGCAGAGCATGCCTACTCTCTGCTCCCAGCGCAAAAAAATGAATTCAATTTTTTAGCTCATGGGAAGCGCACGCTGTTCCCAAAACTACTGTGGGATATCTGAGTGTGCCATGCGGTGTTGCTTTTTACCCTGCGGTAAGCATGCGTTAGTGCTTACCACAGCTTAGTAAAAGGGCCCCAAAGGTTGGACAGAAAAAAAAAGCTGTCCTGACTTTATCCGGATAGCAGGCTGAATATTGCAGCTATCTGGATAGCACTGGTGCTCAGTGCTGAATCCAGAGATTCAGTGCCTGCCACTCTCCAGATCATGGTGCTGAATATCCAGATTTAGTTCAGCCATGGTGGCTGGCATTTAAAAAACTTTGACTGCCCTGGTGAATATCAAGTGCACTTTTAGGGCCCCTTTTACCAAGCTGTGCCAAAAGGGGGGCTGGTGCTGGCGTCGGCACATGTTTTACATGTGCACCGAAGCCCCCTTTTACCGCAGTTGGTAAAAGGGAAGTCTCACTTTCCTACAGGAAGTGGAAAGGCGGCAAGTAAAGCACTTGCTGCGCAGCCATTTCGGGGGGAGCCCTTATCGACACCCATTGAGGTGGCAGTAAGGGCTTCCACATTATCTCGACGGTAACCAGGCAACGCGCGGCAGTGCCCGATTACCACCGGGTACACTCTGGCACTACAAAAATAGTAACATAGTAGATGACGGCAGAAAAAGACCTGCACGGTCCATCCAGTCTGCCCAACAAGATAAACTCACATGTTCTACTTTTTGTGTATACCTTACCTTGATTTGTACCTGTCCTTTTCCGGGCACAGACCGTATAAGTCTGCCCAGCATTATCCCCACCTCCCAACCACCAGCCCCGCCTCCCACCACCAGTTCTGGCACAGACCGTATAAGTCTGCCCAGCTCTATCCCCGCCTCCCAACCACCAGTCCCGCCTCCCACCACTGGCTCTGGCACAGACCGTATAAGTCTGCCCAGCACCATCTCCGCCTCCCGCCACCAGCTCATGTACAAAAAAAAACATTTTTGTAGCACCGGAAATGACGGTGCACTAGGGGTGGGAAGTACCGCCGGGCTGCTGTGGTAGCCGGTGGTACTTCCTGTATAGCTAGGGTTACCATATGGCTCCAGAAAAAGGAGAACAGATTGAGCCAGTCTGGGTTTTACTTTCATTGCTTTCAATGGAAGCAAAACCCGGACTAGATCAATGTGTCCTCCTTTTTCTGGAGCCATATGGTAACCCTATGTATAGCGAGTGGTAAGTCTGCGTTGGGCTTGCTGCCGCTTAGTAAAAGGAGCCCTTAGTTAGAAGCAGGTATCAACTTCCTTATGTTGAACCCTGTTATTTTATGTTGTACTATTTCTGAAACTATGAAAAATTCTCAACTTTACCCATTGTCTCATTGTGATTTGCAGGATCCAGAAGGAGTAAAGGTGGATATACTTGAGGCTGAGGATTTCACTGGCATCATAGCTTTCCCTGAATTCAAGATTCCAGTCAACCCTAGGTACATTTCTACAGATTTCTTGTTCTGTCTTCGTGGAGAGCTTTGTTTGCTGTACATAGCAACATTGTAAATGATCTATATGGTCTGGTTTGCTTAGTTAGGTGTCTAGAGTTATGGCTGCCACTTCCTGCATGTAATCCCTCCCCCACCTCAATCTTCATTTAGGGTTGTAACTGTCACTTTGTGTAGATTACATCCATGGCTTCCTGTAGGGTTATTAAATGCCATTTTATGCAGGCTAAGTCGTACCTCCCCTTCTTAAAGTGTATAAAATCATTGCACTGCTGCTTTGAGTTGAAGTGTTTTAGTGCTTGGGTCCTATCTTTGTTATTGTTGCTTCTGTAGTGCTACCAGGTGTCCACAGCACTTGATAGGTGCATATAATAGACAGTCTCTGCCTCTTGAAGCTTACAATGTAATAAGGACAGACAGACAGACAAGAAAAACATGGAGTAGGCTCTGAGTTAAAATGGTGAGGCCTGCTGCAAAGACAGAGGAGAGTGGAGATGCTGCGACTGTATCCCATTCATTGTCCTCAGGGTTTGGTTATGTTATAAAATAAGCAGCTGTAAATAGACTGATGTCCATTGGGCCATCTTCTCCCATTCCTTTCAGAATTCATCTCCATTACTCTGAGAATGCAATGCAGGCCTCCACCTCATTTTCCATGAAAATATATTTCCTCCTTCAACACTACCGTCATAGAAAGATATGACAGTTTTGATCTACAGTTTCCTGGACTCATAAGCATATATAAGAACATAAGTGTAGCCATACTAGTACAGACTGAAGGTCCATCAAGCCCAGTATCCTGTTTCCAACAGTGTCCAATCTAGGTCAAAAGTACCTGGCACGATCCCAGAACAGTAAAACAGACTTTATGTTGCTTATCCTAGAAATAAGCAGTGTGTTTTTCCAAGACCATCTTAATAATGGCTTATGGACTTTTCTTTTAGGAAAGCATACAAACCTTTTTTAAACCCTGCTAAACTAACTGCTTTTTACCACATTCTCTGGCAACGAATTCCAAAGTTTAATTACATGTTGAGTGAAGAAATATTTTCTCCAGTTTGTTGTAAATTTACTTCCTAGTAGTTTAATTGCGTGCCCCCTAGTCCTAGTATTTTTGGAAAGAGTAAACACGTGATTCACGTCTACTCATTCCACTCCACTGTATTTTATAGACCTTTATCATATCTCCCCTCAGCTGTCTCTTCTCCAAAATGAAGAGCCCTTGTTGTTTTAGCAACTAGGGAAGTCATCCCACCCCTTTATCATTTTCGTCGCCCTTCTCTGTACCTTTTCTAATTCCGCTATATCTTTTTTGAGATGTGGTGACCAGAAATGCACACAGCATTCGAGGTGTGGTCACATCTTAGAGCGATTAGCTCTTTCATTGCAGCAGCATTTTATGTACATGGTGAGAGATGTTGTCATGGTCCTTTGTAGTCTGTGTACCAGAGCCGTACCAGCACCACAGTCCTCCCTGGAAGTACATCATGGGAACTTTAGCCCTGGTAATACCTCACCCTGCATACTAGCACATAGAGGAAGTCATGACCGGAGTTGCCTTATCCCTGACCTTATGGATCAGATCATTGCATTTTTATGAATAGTAAATATAATAAAGAATTCTATCCTATACAATAAAAAGCACATCCAACGTTCTGAAGCCACCAGCGTTGCAGTGAAGCCTGAAGCCCTGAAGTGTTTGTCGCCTTCGTAATAGCTCCGCCCTCCACAGGAATCGGACCAATCACTCTCAAAGCCCCGCCCTCAGAGCCCTCCCGTCATCGGAGCCCTCTGTTCGTATCTTCGTCATCGCTCCGCCCTCCACCCAGACTCAAAGAAAACGGGAAACCGATCAGCTCGCATTCTCACGGACGAGAAGAAAAAAAAAACGGAAAAAAGAAGCAGTGGGTGAAGCGCTGAACCCCCCCCCCCCCCCCCCCCAGAACACCGGTGCCGGCAGTGAAGCGGTGAAAAGCCTACCTGCAAAGAAAACGCTCAGCTGCCCTTCCCACGAGAAGAAAAGAGAAAAACCGGCACCGTCAGTGAAGTGTTGAACAGACTCCCTCTTCATTTTCAAATCAGCTGGTGTTCACGAAAATAAATAAATAAATGAACGAAAGCCATGCACACCCTCCCTCCACAGTTAACACTGTGCTGGCCAATGCAAACAAACACGAAACAAAGGTAGGCAGGGCAACATCGCTATATACAATAATCTCTGTCTTCAAGTAGGACCGAAGAGGGAGGGAGGGAGGGGGCGGGGCCTGCAACACAGACATAAGGAGAGCAAGGGAAGGAGGGGGTCATGGAAATCACTTCACCACACACACTCTCTGTATCTCTCAGACACACAAACACACAGTCTCTATCACACACACACACTTTCAATCCTTCTGTCTCACTAACACACACACTCACTCTCGGACTCACACAGTCTGTCTTTCTCTCTTACACACACTCTCACTCACAAACACTGTCACAATGACTGCCCCTGTGGTCCTGCACACACACTCTCTCACATCAGACGGAAGGAGAGCAAGGGAAGAAGGGGTCATAGAACTCAGTTCCACACTGTCTCTATGACCGCCCCTGTGGTCCGGCACACACACTGTCACAACAGACGGAATTACAGCAAAGGAAGGAGGGGGTCAAAGAAATCAGTTCCACACATACACTCTCTGTATCTCTCTGTCACACAAACACACAGTCTGTATCACACACACACACACACACACACACACTCTCTCTTTCAATCCCTCTGTCTCACACTCACTCTCAGACTCACACAGTCTGTCTCTCTGTCTTACACACACTCTCACACACACAAACAGTCTGTCACAATGACCGCCCCTGGTGTTACAACATGGGAACACATCATTTACAAATTAAACAAGTATTGCATCTCCTTACCATCATAGCACATTCCTCCTAACACTTCCCTTACAAACATTAATGGCAGAAGGTAACTATCTTGCTAGCGCCCATTTCATTTCAGTCCGAAACAGGCTTTTTTTTTTACCAGTGATTAATACTTTAGGGATCTGTCTCTAAATTTATTTTCCCATTGGGCCTGTTGCAGATGGAAAGTCCCTAAACAGGCTAGGTTTGGAGGTGTGCACGCACTACAGAATGACAGGGAAACAAAGTTTGTCCCTGTCCCCGTGAGCTTTGTCCCCATGAGCTCTATCCCCGTCCCCATGCTGTACCTGCAGACTCTGTCCTCATCCTGTCCCCACAGCCTTCGAACATCTGCTAAGTCTGACACCCTGATGGTCTTCTTTAAGCAATGCATTGGCATTTGTACATCATTAAAAGTGGACCTTCAGGCTCAGAGTGATGACATGGTTAAAAAATTATATGAGCTGATATTCACTGGTGGGTGTGGGTGTTGAATACATAACTGTCTTATCTATAGATTTTTAAAACTAAATTGATAATATTGGGCCAAATCAATTGCTAGATAGCCAAATATTAGCCACATAGTAATTGGTAGGGATAGTGGAGAGGCAGAGGCGGTGCTGCAAATCATCCGTTTAGCAGGTCGTGCTAGCACACTTACCAGTTTACAGTTTATTAAATCTGTTATACTACCTGGCTATATAAAAAGATCACAGTAGTGTGCAATTAATTTAAAGAGAATGCAAATACACAGTAAGAAAAATAAGAAAAAGAACCACAATAAATGATAGGAAAGCTCAATCATACAAGACCACCCACACATAGCAAAAATATATTAATCATGCACTCTCTAATCAGTCCCCTACTGAGGAATTTCAAAGGCAATAAAAAAAATAATGACCTTTCAAAAGGTGCTTAAAATGAGATATTGATTTCTCAGATCTCAAGACACAAGATAAAATGTTCCATATCAATGGGGCCACAACAAAAATTGCTCCCTTCCTTATAACCATCAATTGAGCCTCATTCTCATCTGGTAACACTAAATGAAAAGTATCCAATGAAAGCAGATTCCTCACAGAAACATATGGGTGTAATAGATCTGCAAGCACAGATGGAGCCCAGTCATGATATGCCCTGCGTTCTTCCCTCCCTTACTTTACTCTGCGTTGCGACGCAAGGAGATTCCCCTTAGTCCTGCTCCTGGGCTTTCCGTTCTCCGGCTCCTGCCTTCTGCTGTAACTTCCTGTTTCACAAAACAGGAAGTTGTATCAGAAGGCGGGAGTCAGCAGAGGAGGGAAGGCCCTGGAGCAGGGGAATCTCCTTGCGTCACGACGGGGAGGAAGAAGGTAAGGGACACAGAACAAAGGAAGGAGGGAAGGAGGAGATGCTGGACCCACAGTAATTGTGATTTTTATTTTTTGCCTTGGGATCAAGGCTTTTTACCGCTCTTGTGGGACGGTAAAAAGTTTGGCTCCCGGCCTCCTGCACCCATTGTAAACCTTGGTAAATCAAAAATGTTACTGCGGATTGCCATGGGTCCCTGTCCCCATGCCACTCTCTAGCACGCACTTTGACAATTTTGTCTTTGCTGGGTTGTTAGTGGCTGGCTCAGCAGCGCTGTGACCCAAGTTTTATTTTCTAGGTATGGAGAGTGGAAGATCGAAGCTGCTTACAAAAAGGACTTCACCACCTCTGCCACTGCCAGGTTTGAGGTTAAAGAATACGGTATTTCCATCTGCTTTTACATTTTCATAATTATATCCAGTTGATTTTAGGTGAAGAATTCCAATAAACATATTTTGTATTCTTAAAGGTCAGTAATAGCTTGCTAATAAGAAAGAGATTTATTCTACTGTAGAACTGAAAGGGTTCCCTTGTAGGATCATATTCTATAAATGGATGTAGACACCTACTTTCCTTTACAGATACTAGCATAACAGGTTATAAATGTGCTTTCCATTTAGTTGTGAGCACTTATGGCAGCCATAGAGCTAGTGTGTTAGCGACTAAGTGCTGCAGATATCTGTGTAACTATAAGTTACATGTGTAGGTTTGAGCCTTGCTCATTCTCCACCCATGTGTACACGCCCTAACTTAAGCAGGTATTGATGAAATATCACAATTTTGACAGTTATGTGAATATATGACATATATATATCCATAAATGCCATTATTCTAAACATGTATGCACATAAATGTTAGCATCTATGTTATAGAATTGCCCCATTACTTCCTAATTCTGTAAAAGGCTAAAAACAATCGTGCATGCAAATTTGGAAGAATGCCCAATGTGCGCATGCAATTAATTAAATAAGAAGCTAATTAGTGCCAGTAGTTGGCTTTTTAACAAGCAATTTTTGGCACTAATTACATTTAATTGACCTTTACATACGTAAATTTAGGTGCAGGATTTGCAGCTAAATTTGACGCATGATCTGAAAAAGGGGGCATGGAAATGGGAAGGTCATTGGAGGAACAGGGGCGTTCCAGAAGCGGAGCCAGGTTGACGGTGCGGGGAGAGTGAAAGCGGCATGAGAGCGGACTTCCACTGGTGCACATTTTCAATGCAACACGTTAAGAAAAAAATAGGTGCCAGTGCTGAGCTCCCCTGGCGCCCCCCCTAGCTAAGTCACTGGGGCATTCCTAAAATTAATATGCATTATTATAGAATAATGGGAATACGTGCCTAATGTAGGCATGTACATTTGCACCACATTTCAGTTGGTGCAAATGGCCATGCCTAAAGTTAGTTGCGATTCCTGGGCGTAAGTGCTGTTCTATAAATCGTGCCTAACTTTAAGCGAGGCTTATAGAATAGCACCTTTTTGGCACCATATATAGAATCTAGCCCTTAATGTTTTGGTGAATCTTCCTTGTGGTTGCTGCATATTCATAATGATTCAAGTTGTGTATTACCTTCAGCTACTCTGCTAGAATTGGAAACCCTAAATATGGGTAATTAGGTACATTTCTTTATTATGATAATTTCATCCAAGAATACAGGCATGATAGAAGGACTCGTTAATTCTCCACAATGTCTTACTATGGTGGTAGGGAGATTAAGTGCATATTCTGCATGCTAATTTTGGATTTCAGATTGCTTGAAGACTAGAAGGAAAGTCCTGTTCAGATGGTTACCATAAATCAATTTAAACGGTCCCAAAGCATTAGCTGGGATACTAAATTATCAAACGAACAAACCCAGCTGTATCTAATAATTGTTTGTTTCTTTGTTCTTTTTTCAAATTTCAACTTCAGTTCCAAACAGCATATCAAAATTCTTGAAAAGTTCAAATATTTATTATCACAAAATCCAATAAATATTCTTGACTTGTGCAAGCGTTTTTCAATTCTGTAGAAACACTTTAAAACTCTTCAGAGTAGTAATCCTTTATCAACACTTTTTCATAATTTGCAGCACAGTGATGCTTTTTAAATTCACACAAAAGATTCATACCCGTGGTATAATCCCTACTAACATTAAGGTTTTTGGGATATCCATAATAAGTATTCATGAGAGAGATTTGCATGCAGTGGAGGCAGTGATGCAAATATCTCTCATGAATATTCATTGTGGATATCCCAAAAACCTGACTGGCTGAGGTGCTTTCAGGACCAGGTTTGGGAACCACCGATTTATGCCAGTTTCAATATTTGATAACATACCTGCAATATATTATGTCTATAGAGAACTTGTTCCAAATAAAGAGGCATTTTTGCCCCATAAACAATGTATTACTGATTTTCTGCCACTTATCAGCCTCACAGCCATAAAAAATGACATCACTTAAACTTGCCACAAGAGAATATGCTTTGCATTTGATATACTGCCTTTCTGTGGTACAACCAAAGTACTTACATCTTATATACAGGTACTTTTTCTGTCCCTAATGGGCTCACAAGTTTCTGTACCTGGGGCAATGGAGGGTTAATTGACTTACCCAAGGTTACAAGTACTACTACTACTACTACTACTATTTAGCATTTCTATAGCGCTACAAGGCATAAGCAGCGCTGCACAAACATAGAAGAAAGACAGTCCCTGCTCAAAGAGCTTACAATCTAATAGACAAAAAATAAATAAAGTAAGCAAATCAAATCAATTAATGTGAACGGGAAGGAAGAGAGGAGGGTAGGTGGAGGCGAGTGGTTACAAGTGGTTACGAGTCAAAAGCAATGTTAAAGAGGTGGGCTTTCAGTCTAGATTTAAAGGTGGCCAAGGATGGGGCAAGACGTAGGGGCTCAGGAAGTTTATTCCAGGCGTAGGGTGCAGCGAGACAGAAGGCGCGAAGTCTGGAGTTGGCAGTAGTGGAGAAGGGAACAGATAAGAAGGATTTATCCATGGAGCGGAGTGCACGGGAAGGGGTGTAGGGAAGGACGAGTGTGGAGAGATACTGGGGAGCAGCAGAGTGAGTACATTTATAGGTTAGTAGAAGAAGTTTGAACAGGATGCGAAAACGGATAGGGAGCCAGTGAAGAGTCTTGAGGAGAGGGGTAGTATGAGTAAAGCGACCCTGGCGGAAGATGAGACGGGCAGCAGAGTTTTGAACCGACTGGAGAGGGGAGAGGTGACTAAGTGGGAGGCCAGCAAGAAGCAGATTGCAGTAGTCTAGACGAGAGGTGACAAGGGTGTGGATGAGGGTTTTGGTAGAGTGCTCGGAAAGAAAGGGGCGGATTTTACGGATGTTGTAAAGAAAGAAACGACAGGTCTTGGCGGTCTGCTGGATATGAGCAGAGAAGGAGAGAGAAGAGTCAAAGATGACCCCAAGGTTTTCGAGCTGAGGAGACAGGGAGAATGAGAGAACCATCAACAGAAATAGAAAACGGGGGGAGCGGGGAGGTGGGTTTGGGGGGGAAAATGAGAAGCTCGGTTTTGGTCATATTTAATTTCAGGTGGCGTTGAGACATCCAGGCAGCAATGTCAGACAAGCACGCTGAAACTTTGGTTTGGATGCAAGGTGAGATATCAGGGGTAGAAAGGTAGATTTGGGAGTCATCAGCATAGAGATGGTAGGAAAAGCCATGGGATGAGATTAATGAACCAAGGGAAGAAGTGTAGATAGAAAAGAGGAGGGGACCAAGAACAGAACCCTGAGGTACGCCGACAGGCAGAGGGATAGAAGTAGAAGAGGATCCACCAGAGTGAACACTAAAGGTGCGGAGGGAGAGGTAGGAAGAGAACCAGGAAAGGACAGAGCCCTGGAATCCAAGTGAGGACAGGGTATCAAGAAGTATGCTGTGTCAAAAGCAGCAGAAAGATCAAGAAGAATGAGGATGGAATATTGACCTCTGGATTTAGCCAGTAATAGGTCATTGGAGACTTTAGTAAGCGCAGTTTCGGTTGAGTGGAGAAGGCGAAAACCAGATTGTAATGGGTCAAGAATAGCATGTGAGGAGAGAAAATCAAGGCAGCGGCGGTGAACAGCACGTTCAAGAAAAGGAAGGAGGGAGATGGGTCGGTAATTAGAGGGACAAGTAGGGTCAAGTGAAGGCTTCTTAAGGAGAGGTGTGACCACAGCATGTTTAAAGGCAGCAGGGACAGTCGCAGTGGAAAGTGAGAGGTTGAGAATGTGACAGATAAAAGGAATAAGAGTAGGAGAGATGGCATTAAGAAGGTGGGTGGGAATGGGATCAGAGGAACAGGTGGTACATTTTGAGGAAGAAAGGAGAAGTGTAGTTTCCTCAATAGTAACTTCAGGAAAGGAGGAAAGGGAATGAGGGGAAGGAGAGAGAGGGGAACAGACTAGTGGAGGGAGAGGTGGTGAGGTAGAGAAAGCAAGGTTTATCTTTTGAACCTTGTTGTGAAAGAATTCAGCAAGGGTCTGAGGAGATAATGAAGGGGGAGTTGGGGGAGGGGGCACCTTGAGGAGAGAGTTCAATGTGGTGAAGAGAAGTCGAGGATTAGAGCCAAGAGAGTTGGTCAGTTGGATATAATAATCCTGTTTGGCACGTAAAAGAGCAGATTGGAAGGAGGTCAGCATGAACTTAAAGTGTAAGAAATCAGCAAGGGCCCGAGATTTCCGCCAGAGGCGTTCGGCGGAGCGGGTACAGGAACGTAGGTAGCGGATATTAGAAGTCAGCCAAGGTTGGGGTTTTGTACGCCTTACAGGGCGGGTCATCAAAGGTGCAAGAGTGTCTAAGGCAGAGGATAGAGTATTGTTGTAAGAAGAAACAGCCTCGTTGACAGACGTGGATGGTGCCACAGTAAAGAGGAGGTTTGAAACATGGGAGGATAGAGATGAAGGGTCAATATCGTGAAGATTCCTAGATAAATTAGATAGGATAGGACGGGACTGGGAGGGAGGAGATTTAAGTGTGAAAGTTATAAGATGGTGATCAGAGGAGGGATGATCAGAGGCAAGGAAACTAGAAGGTGAACAGTTGGAGGAGAAGATGAGATCAAGACAGTGACCATTTTGATGAGTGGGGGAGGTGGAGCATAGTTGGAGATTAAAGGACGACGTTAAAGCGAGTAACTTGGAAATATAAGAGTTGGAAGGATCATTAGCAGGAATATTAAAGTCACCAAGGATGAGAGAGGGGGAGGAAGGATCATGGAAGAAGGCAAGCCAGGCGTCAAAGTCACTGAGAAAGGATGAAAGGGACTTATCAGGGGGACGATAAATGACCGCTATTCGAAGAGGCAGAGGAGAGAAAAGGCGGATAGAGTGGACTTCAAAGGAGGAAAAACAGTGAGATTGAGGTGGAAGAAGGGGTTGAAATCTGGAGGAGGGAGAGAGAAGTAGTCCAACACTGCCCCCACGGCCAGCAGGGCGAGGAGTATGTGAAAATAAATAACCGCCATGGCACAGGGCTGCGACTGAAGCAGAGTCATCAGGGCAGAGCCAGGTTTCTGTTATGGCGAGCAGATGGAGGTGACGCGAGATAAAGAGGTCCTGGATATAGGGGAGTTTGTTACAGATAGAGCGGGCATTCCATAGGGCGCAAGAGAAGGGCAGAGAAGAGGAGGGGAGTAGAGGAATAGAGATCAGGTTAGAGAGGTCACGGTGAGATCTGTAGAGTTTGGATAATAGTTGGTGAGGAGGGCCAGGATTGGGATTGATGTCACCAGCTGAGAGTAAGAGAAGGAGTAAAAGAGAGCGGAGGAGAGTAGGAGGGGTGTGGCCACGAAGGCGGCGAAGGCGAGAGGTATTTAGGTGGAATGGGGAAGGCAAAATGGAGGGAAGAAAGAGAGGGAGATTAAAAGCCAAGAGGGAGGAAGAGGGTAGGAGAGAAGGTGAGGTGATGAAGTCAATGGATGGGAAGTGAGTTCCTGTAGCGGGGAGAGGTAGGGGGTGAGGGAAAAGATTAGGAAGGGACAGAGCTAGGAAGAGAATGTGAATAGGGGCCATAAACGATTAAGGTACTTTAGCAACTGGAAAAAGATTAGATACAAAGAGAAAAATGCGCGGCACCTAGAGCGGAGGCCCTGAGTGGATCGGGGTGGACCTGGGTGTCACCCCGGAGAAGGCTGTAAGGATATGCAGATGAGCTGCAAGTCCTCCACAGCACCTGAAAGGCAGCCGGTGGTAGAGGTGGGCACCTCTCAGCTGAGGAAAGGTTTACCAGGGGTTAGGCCGAAGCCAGCATTCCTCCCCCTGAGGGTCGCCTGATCCTAGCCAAAAAGCACCTGGAAACTCTGTGCACTTGGAGAGAAGGCCCTGGGAAGATCGGGGTGGAACTGGAGTCACCCCGGATACAGCTGTGAGGAAATGCAGAATGGCTGCAAGTCCTCCACAGCACCTGGTGGGAGCGCTGGGCACCTAGAGCGGAGGCCCTGAGTGGATCGGGGTGGACCTGGACAAGGAGCTGCAGTAGGAATTGAACCCAGTTCTCCTGGTTCTCAGCCCACTGCCCTTAACACTTAGGCTATTCCTCCACTCCTATGTCAGTATGTTAATCAGTGGCATCATTATACTCATCATTCAAGCACAATCTTCTTAGCAGTCAAAAATATGTTTAAGAATCTACATTTAAGTTGTTCATGCCATTGATTCTTATACATATTTTCAACCACTAGGAAGATTGTGATTGAATGACTAGTACAGTGACATCATTTTTTAGTGTTGTGCTGTGAATATGCATATGCAAATCTATCTCATGCATATTCATTGTGAGTATCCTGAAAACCTGACTGGCTAAGGGCCCTGTTTAGTTAGGGTTTTTAACGCGCCTATAATTAGCGCGCACGCTAAGCATGTAGGCGCCTACAGGGATATTGTAGGCACATACACGGTTAACGCGCTTACGTGGTTAACATGCATTAAAAATGCTAACGTGCCTATAACGCAGCTTAGTAAACAGGGCCCTAAGTGTCTCCTGAGGACTGAGTTGAGAACCATTGCTGTACACCAGGGATTCTCAACTCAGTCCTTGTCAGGTTTTAAGGATACCTACAATGAATATGCATGAGATAAATTTGCATCCCTTATCTCCATTATGCATTCTACATCATGCATATTTATTGTGGGTATCCTGAAACATGATTGTCTAGGAGTGTCCTAGGACTGAGTTGAGAACTACTGCTCTGTTCTAATTAAACTTTACACTCATGTAATTTTTAGAACTTATGGTTTTTTTTATATCTGTCAAACCGGTAGTAGATGTTGGTTTCAGATGTTAAATTGGACATGAATGTGGTGGTTGAATATGTTTTAATGGGAAAAAAATTGTCTTTAGCTAATATCTGCCTGAATAAAGAGGCGGTGTTTTTTTTTTTTTCATTTCACAGAGGCCTCCATTATGAAATTATTCCCTTAAAGTTACCTCTGTTACCTTTTTCTGTTGTGCTACTGCATCATTGGTGTTTGACTTTATTGGATTTATTGCAAGCGCGTAGCCAGACACCCAATTTTGGGTGGGCCTGGGCCCAAGATGGGTAGGCAGAAGAACTCCGCCTTGTCCCACAAGTGATATGGTCTCGCCTTCTCTCGCCTGCATGCCATATGGTCTCTCAAACATCCCCCCCCCCCCCCCGCATACCTTTTAAATAGTAGATGTTCATTGGCAGTGAGCAGCAACTAGTACACACAGCTCATGTTAGCCCCACAGCATGTATCAGTTGCTGCTCGCTGCAGGTGAAGATCTGCTATTTACAAGGTATGCAGTTGTTCAGAGTTTTCGGCTGGTGGGGCTTGGGATACCTGCCAGCCACATCATAGGTGTGCTGCTACTGAGTGGGCCTGAGCTCAAAGTGGGTGGGCCTGGGCCCACCCTTGGCTACGCCACTGATTTATTGTGATCGTAATGCAAGAACTCCTCGTTATTCCATGCTACCATTGAGCTTAAGAGGTAAAAACATTGAGGGACCCTTTTACAAAGGCGCATTGAAAAATGGCCTGCGGTAGTGTAGATGCATGTTTTGGACATGCGCAGAATCATTTTTCAGCGCACCTGTAAAAAATGCCTTTTAAAACATTTTGGCGAAAATGGATGTGCACGCATCCATTTTGGGTCTGAGACCTTACCACCAGCCATTGACCTTACCTACAGTGGTGGAAATAAGTATTTGATCCCTTGCTGATTTTGTAAGTTTGCCCACTGACAAAGACATGAGCAGCCCATAATTGAAGGGTAGGTTATTGGTAACAGTGAGAGATAGCACATCACAAATTAAATCCGGAAAATCACATTGTGGAAAGTATATGAATTTATTTGCATTCTGCAGAGGGAAATAAGTATTTGATCCCCCACCAACCAGTAAGAGATCTGGCCCCTACAGACCAGGTAGATGCTCCAAATCAACTCGTTACCTGCATGACAGACAGCTGTCGGCAATGGTCACCTGTATGAAAGACACCTGTCCACAGACTCAGTGAATCAGTCAGACTCTAACCTCTACAAAATGGCCAAGAGCAAGGAGCTGTCTAAGGATGTCAGGGACAAGATCATACACCTGCACAAGGCTGGAATGGGCTACAAAACCATCAGTAAGACGCTGGGCGAGAAGGAGACAACTGTTGGTGCCATAGTAAGAAAATGGAAGAAGTACAAAATGACTGTCAATCGACAAAGATCTGGGGCTCCACGCAAAATCTCACCTCGTGGGGTATCCTTGATCATGAGGAAGGTTAGAAATCAGCCTACAACTACAAGGGGGGAACTTGTCAATGATCTCAAGGCAGCTGGGACCACTGTCACCACGAAAACCATTGGTAACACATTACGACATAACGGATTGCAATCCTGCAGTGCGCGCAAGGTCCCCCTGCTCCGGAAGGCACATGTGACGGCCCGTCTGAAGTTTGCCAGTGAACACCTGGATGATGCCGAGAGTGATTGGGAGAAGGTGCTGTGGTCAGATGAGACAAAAATTGAGCTCTTTGGCATGAACTCAACTCGCCGTGTTTGGAGGAAGAGAAATGCTGCCTATGACCCAAAGAACACCGTCCCCACTGTCAAGCATGGAGGTGGAAATGTTATGTTTTGGGGGTGTTTCTCTGCTAAGGGCACAGGACTACTTCACCGCATCAATGGGAGAATGGATGGGGCCATGTACCGTACAATTCTGAGTGACAACCTCCTTCCCTCCGCCAGGGCCTTAAAAATGGGTCGTGGCTGGGTCTTCCAGCACGACAATGACCCAAAACATACAGCCAAGGCAACAAAGGAGTGGCTCAGGAAGAAGCACATTAGGGTCATGGAGTGGCCTAGCCAGTCACCAGACCTTAATCCCATTGAAAACTTATGGAGGGAGCTGAAGCTGCGAGTTGCCAAGCGACAGCCCAGAACTCTTAATGATTTAGAGATGATCTGCAAAGAGGAGTGGACCAAAATTCCTCCTGACATGTGTGCAAACCTCATCATCAACTACAGAAGACGTCTGACCGCTGTGCTTGCCAACAAGGGTTTTGCCACCAAGTATTAGGTCTTGTTTGCCAGAGGGATTAAATACTTATTTCCCTCTGCAGAATGCAAATAAATTCATATACTTTCCACAATGTGATTTTCCGGATTTAATTTGTGATGTGCTATCTCTCACTGTTACCAATAACCTACCCTTCAATTATGGGCTGCTCATGTCTTTGTCAGTGGGCAAACTTACAAAATCAGCAAGGGATCAAATACTTATTTCCACCACTGTACTACTACTACTTAACATTTATAAAGCGCTACTAGGGTTACGCCTGTACAATACCTAGCAGTAAGGTCTCACATGGTAACTGGGTAGTAGTGGTCTACAAGCGTAAAATGCTGATTACCACCAAATTACCGTCCACGTGCCAGAAAATAAAAATATTTTCCGGCAAGCGTAGCAGACGCATATCAAAAATGAAATTACCGCAAGGGCCACATGGTAGCCAGGCAGTAACTCAAAATTGACACAGGTTGGGCGTACATAGGCACCTCTGTGGCTTAGTAAAAGGGCCCCTGAATGTGCTTCAGAAAAGTGACAGGTGTGTCTAAGGATGGTAAGCAGACATACATAAACTTTTGTGTTTTTTTCAGCAATGCCAACCTTCTCCGTTTCAATAGAACCCGAAATGAGCTCAATTAGTTATGAGAAGTTTGAAAGATTTACAATTACTATAAAAGCTAGGTAAGAAGTTCTGAATTTAAAAAAATGTTTATATCCCCTGTCTGAAGTTTAGGATTTCTTCTGTATAGTAATTTTGCAAATTCTGTAGCTGGCACTGATTTACAGCCTTTTAGGCCTTTCATGAATGACGTCTTCCAAGTGGCAACCTTTTAAACAATTTGTTGGCAACTTTGTAGCTATTACTGGGAAGCACAAAGTTGCACAATAACACAAAATCCATTCAATGCGTGCAAACAGCAGTTTATGCTCTACTAAAAGTCTGAAAAAGAAGAGGTTGCCCTTCAAATGACTGTCTGCAGAGCAAGAGCTTAGGAAAATGTTTCAGCTGCGAAACTGGTTGAAATATTTGTGGTAACTACAAAAATCTAAACAAGAAACAAGCCAGCAAATAAAACTGAATCATTGTTCCAGCTTTTTGTTTTTACTCTTGTTCATGATTGCATTCATCAACTATTTTATTCATTAGCCAGTGGTGAATTAAATAGCACGATCCAAATACTGTGGTGAAAGTCTGTCTTTCTGCTTGCTTACAACACTTCACAAATTCTGATCTTTTCTGTCAAATGTTTTTCCAAGTTACAGGAATAGACTTGCATCATTACCCAGGTCAGCTATGGAATATGATACCCATCTTGATTTTTCTAAATTCTGTGAAATGGGGTCAAGTAGCAACAGTGAAACTGAAGTGGTGACCAATGACTGGGTGTATGATTCTTATTTTGTAAAAACAAAACAAACCACTGTAATTATTAGTTAACCGTTGACTTGAGGTGAAACCTTGGGTTCTCTTATGCTTAACTGACATCAGTTGCTTTTGAAGCCAGTACAGACTTTAGCCAACTGATTAGCCTTTTGGCAGCAGTTCAGAACTGCATGCCAAAAAGAGGGATTTTAATAATTGGTAGGTCAAAGAACTAGATTCAGCTTGCGTGGCAGTGTACCATTTCCAGTGCAAACTGCTAGAGATCACGATGGACATTTTTACATTAGAAATTACGAGCCTCCTGCCCCAAGGACCACTAGACCACCAGGGCCAATAAGTAGGCCCAAGGGGGACATCTGGGATTTGGGAGGGGGGTAGGAAGAGGGATTGGATGTCCTCAGGGGCAGAAGGGGGATTGAAGGTACTTGAGGGGGAGGGGGATCAGAGTTGCTCAGGGGAGGGGAGGGAATAGGAGCAGGATTGGAGATGCTCCAGAGGGCAGGGGGGATTTGAAGTAGTCCAGGGGTAGCAGAGGTGCTCCAGGCCATTTTTGACAGCTGTGCAGGTTCTGGCCAATATTCAATGCTGGCATCCACATAGCTAAGTGACCAAAGTTAGGACTGCTATTTATACGGTCGCATTTCATTGCTTAGCTATGTGGGCACCAGCACTAAATATTGCTGGCACCAACATAGCTGCCAGTTGCTCCCTGACTCTGCTCTCAGAATGCTCCTCTCCAGCCCACTTCAAAAATGGCTGGTCAGAGATGGGCACTGCCCAATTAGGTGCCACTGAATATCAGGGGCCGGCCTGCAGAGCATGATTTTAGTGGGCAGAAGCCTCTCCTGCCCGCTTAAGTCATTTTGAA
This sequence comes from Microcaecilia unicolor, assembly GCF_901765095.1. Lineage (NCBI taxonomy): Eukaryota > Metazoa > Chordata > Amphibia > Gymnophiona > Siphonopidae > Microcaecilia > Microcaecilia unicolor. The sequence goes on from NC_044036.1 coordinate 278,971,837, forward strand.
TATCGACTGCTGTATTTTCAGATGTATGTAGAGTCTTTTGCCCTATTCCATTGCCTGCATAAACTGCAGGTGCGAAGGCATGTGGGAATTTTGTTTCTGCCTAACTTTTGTACAGTTTTCAAAGGGAAACTCTGTGGGTCATTTCTCATTGAAAACTAGAAGGCCTGTGGTTACATAAAGCACCTATGCACTTTGCAGTAAGATCAACTACTGAAAAGACACCCCCCTTAAAGTAGATTGTAAAATTCTTTAAAACAATGCAAGGGTTAACCCTGATAAATGAATAACCCTGACATCAACCACAAGAGGAGGTCTGTTGCACACACCACAAATGTGTTTTTAAGTTTGAAATTTAGTTTGAAGATCTCTGTTTTTACTTATTTCCATAGCTATTTCTATAACAAGAAGGTCTCCAGAGCTGATGTTTATGTGCGCTATGGAATTATTAAGAATGACAATAGACGTATGATACCCAAAACAGTGCAAACAGCTGAGGTAAAGAAACTTGTGTTTTCTCTTAATGTATGATGAAGAATAGAGAACACACAATGAGACTACAAATGTATTTGAACTTGGCCAACTCAGAAGCAGGCCAAATGAAAAAAACCTTTCCCCTCTTGGCATGACATTGGAACCATTTTTCTTCTTATGAGTGGTTTGTGCTAAAAAGATACCTAAGTGCTCTGAGACTTTTTCCTGCTTTATTTTTGGAAATTTAGATTTGCTTACTACTACTACTACTTAACATTTCTAGAGTGCTACTAGGGTTACGCAGCGCTGTACAAATTAATAACTAAGGACGGTCCCTGCTCAGAAGAGCTTACAATCTAGTTAAGATGGGTTTTGTGTACTGTAATGGTTTTTGAATTTTCTTTGGTTAATTGCACACTTCACAAGCCCCTTAAGTGCTGTTGTTTATAGTATTGTAACCTACAAAAGAAGTCAAGGGCTTTTAAAAAAAGAATGACCTTCACTGTTGTTCAGCACCAAAGGCTGGACAGCTCCCATGTCTGACAGATGGTCAAATGGCCACATCAAAATTAATAGTGCATTTTACAATTTAGAAATTATATTATCTATAATTTGGGATTTGCAAAACAAGCTCTGGCCCTCTTCCCCCACCATCTCCCACACATCAGTGAATGGTGCACTGATAAAGCACATTTCTGATGAGTCATCTAGAAATTAGAACTTGTTGGTTTACTGCACATCAAAGCTTTGAAAGCTTTGCTCCCATCTGGTATTGGCTTATTGCACATTCACAATAAAAGACCTGGATTTTTGAATTAAAAATAATATAGTCCCCCAGTATTAAACACCATAGTCAGTGTTGGCTTCAAATGCTGACCATGGTGTTTAAATTCATACCTGGATATTCAGCACTGGGCTGTACCCAGATTCCAGTACTGAATATCTGGGTATAAGGCAACCTCTGGAAGTTATTCAGTGCTATCACTGTCCTTACTTATCTAGATAGTTATCCATGTACCAAAGCCAAATATTGGCAGTACCTGGATAAAATCCAGCTCTACCTTGGCTGTGTCCTTGGCCTGGGGACAGTGCCAGGAAGATTTTCAGAGGTATTATCTGGATAACACTGCTGAAAATCAGTAGCTGGTCCTGATGAGCAGCACTTATCTAGGTGAAGCCACTCCTACCCAGATAGTGCCAGTTAATATCAACCACCCCATTATATCTAAACTATTTGATCCTTTTTGTCAATGCCTAGCACAATACATTAGCCTCATACACCTACAGCAGAGTATTTTAGTTTGGCAAGCATTCAAGTCAAGTAGGTTCAAATAACTGCTCAGCAAGAAGCATGTATATAAATATTCTATTTTACTAAGTGCTTTGTTACAATGTTTTCACCAGTGATGTACCCAGACCTCAGCAGGGGAGGAGGGCCAGAGCCCAAAGTGTGGGGTTACATTTTGGCTCACTTCCCCACCGCCAGCCAAACCAAGGGTCCCAGAGCCAATTTCCACTATATGTTGAAGGCGGACAAAGGGCAGTATAAATGGAGTTCACTCTGAGGAAAGGGATGTTACCAGAGTGTGGTTCTTTTTAACATTTTTGTAAGCGATACTGTGGAAGGACTGTCTGGTAAGGACAATATTGAAAGCGCTTATCTGGATTGCAGAACCGGCAATAAGGCTATTCTAAGTTATCCAGATAGCAGACTGAATACCGCTGCTATCTGGATAAATTCTGGCACGGACTGCATTATCTGGTTATTCAGTGCCAAGCACTAGCTGGATAGTAGTATTGAATGTCTGTATGTTTTATGACTGCCTATCTATGTTTAGAGCATTTCTACAAGATCACCAAGCATTTGTCCAATTTCAGCTATCACTGAGTGATTCCCATGATCATCAGTTGTAACATTGCACCTATGCTTGGATTTATGGCTTAAAATGCTTAAATACCATGCATATATTCACATAAATTGACAATAAGAAGTCAAACTACCACAGGGTAAAAAACAGATGCAAATAAGCTCATTAAGGGCAATTCTATAACTGGGCTTGGGCATTTACACACAATTTATGTACGTAAATGACACCATAATTGGCATTTATGCATGCAAATACACTAAACACTATACCATAAGGGAGCACTTAAGTGTGATGGTGTGTAGCAGCAAGGGGGCACACATGTGGGTGGAGCATGGCTGGGATTTGGATGCTGTTATGGAATTGGGGAAGGGGGATGGGATTTGATATACCGCCTTTTGGTGGTTCCAATCAAAGCAGTTTTCATATTATATACAGGTACTTATTTTGCATCTGGGGTAATGGAGGATTAAGTGACTTGCCCAGAGTCACAAGGAGCTGCAGTAGGAATCAAACCTGGTTCCTCTGCTTCTCAGGCCACTGCACGAACCATTAAGCTACTCCTCCACTCAGTATGTGGCATCAAGGTGCCTAAGTTCAGGCACCAAATTATACAGTTGTTCCCCTTATGTATAGTAACAACTAGTCTGTCAAAGTTGTGGTATCTACCCCTCAGCACTTGAGCTTACCCTGTGCTTTGTTCTATGTTTTTCCCAGAGCTATTTGATAGACTTATAATCTTGTGAAACCTGATAGCTGATAGATGCTGTTACACCTGCTGAAGCATCTATCACTTTATTGACTCTCTAGTTTAATATTTCTAGTAGTGAATAAGTATTTCTCTTCACACCCATTCTAAAGCCAGGGTTCTTTCTGACTCTTCTTCATTATCAGATGTCCAATGGTGTGGCCGAGGTCATATTTAACAGCAAAAAGGCTGTTAAAGAAATAGGGTATCAGAAGCTTCAAGACCTGGATGGGTGCTATCTATATATTACAGCCACAGTCTTGGAGGCTTCAGGTAAACATACCGCTAGAGGCCATGAAGTTTCCTTAACTAATTCCCACTGTAAGACCTTTTGCAATGTAAAGAGGAATTTACCTAATCCTGACCTCCTTCAAAATTGCACCATATATTGATTGATTGTAAATTCTGTTTATTGACTAATTCAGTGCCTCTCTTATAGAGGACATCCTGTTACTCAAGACAAATTCTCTGTCCTTTCTCCCCCGTCCCCCCGTATATTTTCCTGAACTGTGTAAGTTCCACTGAAATTGTTTAAAACCACATAGATAACTGAAGTCTATTTTATTTATTTATTTATTGCATTTGTATCCCACATTTTCCCACCTTTTTGCGGGCTCAGTGTGGCTTACAATATGAAATGAATGATGGAAATACAATTTGTTACAAATTGGTTATGGATTACATTGTGCAGAGTTATGCGAGACAATCGAAGTGTCGTTAAGGAATGTAACAATGGAACACAGACATTGAAACATTGGAAGGAGACAATGAGGCATATTTTCAAAGCACTTAGAGGCTTATTTTCAAAGCACTTAGCCTCCCAAAGTTCCATAGAAACCTATGGAACTTAGCCTCCCAAAGTGCTTTGAAAATATGCCTATATGGGAGCTTAGAGGGCAATATTAAGGCATAAAAACATATGGTATACATATTTCTGTGAGTAAGGTATGAGTGATGTGAGATTACGGGGATGAGAGTTCAGAAGTGGATGTATGATGCATTAATACATATATTAATACTATACAGTCGTTGATGACACCAGGGAGTAAAATGGTGACTAGTAAGCAGGAACCACACAGTGCATGATAGAACAAAACTCTAGGTGTTTGTCTTTTGACACAGGCATGGATTGTAATTCATTTACATAATTGTTTTTGTAACAAGTTTATGAATGCTCTATTAATTATACCTCTTTCATTCTGGCAGGTGGAAATTCTGAAGAAAGTGAATTTGCAGATGTTAAGTATGCCTTTTTTCCATACACACTAAAACTGGTGGCTACACCACTGTTTGTACGGCCTGGGCTTCCCTTTCATATTAAGGTAAGTTAATGTGATTTTACTGCCAATTCTGGTACCATGAGGTAACAGGCCATATCCTATATAATAAAACGCACCTCCAACATTCTGAAGCTGACTGCATGGCTGAGGCATTCCTGTCTCTGTATCCATCTCCTGAATTGACATCACGTACTTCCAGGTTCATCACAAGCAGAAGTGACCAACCACACGCAGTTTCTCGGCTTCAGAATGTTGGAGGTGCATTCTATTAAATAGAATTGGTCAGTTCCTTGAAGCACAGCCAGAGCTCAGCGTCCTGCACAGTAACGCTCAGACACCAGAGAGAGAGAGGGAGGGAGGGAGGGAGGGAGGGAGGGGGCCTGACACCAGAGAGGGAGGGGAGGTATCTCTGTCACACACACACTCTCTCTCTCACAGTCAATGTCTTTCTCTCACTCTCACACACGGTCTCTCACACACTCTATGTCTCACACTGTATCACATTCACTCTCTATGTGTCAGACAGTCACTCACACTCTCTTGGTCTCATACACTCAGTCTCACAGAGAGTCTGTGTCTCACACACATTCTCTCTCTCGCACACACTGTATCTGTGTGAAACACACTCTCTCTCACACTGTCTCACATACACACTTGCACACACTCTCATTCTCACACACACACTCTCTCTCTCACAGACACACTCGCACCCAGACTCACTCTCTCTCTCTCACACACAGTCACTCTCACATACACTCTCTCAAACATACAAACTCCGAGGAAAACCTTGCTAGCGCCCGTTTCATTTGTGTCAGAAACGGGCCTTTTTCACTAGTGTAAAATATTTCTCATATTGATTGAATTTGATTACTCACCCTTTCAAACTGGACCTCATGGTGAGTTACAGTAGCTACTTCCCTGTCACAGAGGGTTTATAATCGAAAGACCTCATTTACTAATCTTTTATTTATTTATTAAAAAAATATATATCTATGCACACGTATACTGTTATAACGAACAATCTAAGGAGCTCATAAAAAAGAGAAAAACATACTATAACATGTAAGTTCACAAAACAATTAGTCTTCAAAAATTTCAAATTTATTTATTTATGTATTTATTTATGAACATTTATACCCCACTTTTTCCACATGAAGTAGAGTCAAAGTGGCTTACATTGCACAGATAAATCAATTACAATTACATTAGATAGGGAGAAAGAACAGGGTAAGAAGGAAAAGGGAAAGGGAAGAGAGACTAATATGGATGGTGGAAATCCAGGTAGACCAAGATGGATGATAGAAATCCAGACGGACCAGAGTGGCTCGAACAGTTCCTGGCAAGGCGATCCACAATTGTGAACTGTAGCAATACCCAGTTAGCGCAGATATGCTTTAAGATTTTTATGAAAAGCCAGCACAGTTGGAATTGACTTTAGTTCTTGAGCAAGTGGGTTCCATAAAAAAAGGCCATGCTACACCAAACGTTCTAGCACGAGATTCATCAAAGCAGATTTGGTGAAATGTTGGAAAATTTAACAACCCTTTCCTCATAGATTGTAATGAGGGTCATTTTCAAAGCACATAGACATGCAAAGTTACATAGGATACGATGGGGCTCATTTTCAAAGCACGTAGACTTACCAAGTTCCATAGGTTACTACATAACTTTCTAAGTCTTAAGTGCTGTGAAAATTTGTCTCTATGTAACTTGAAAATAAGCACCAATGTGTATGAACCAGTAAGTATGTTTAATAATGACAAGTCTAATTTCAGTGAGGCCTATTTACTAACTAAACACTGAACTCAGATTAATGCATGTTGGCTGGTTAACACATATTAGTAAATGAGGTCCTAAGTTTGTATCTGAGACAATGAAGGGTTAAGAGGTCCTTTTACCAAGCTGCAGTAAAAAGGGCCCTGCGGTAGTGGAGGGGCTGTTTTTCCCGTGTGTCAGGGCCACAGTGGGTAAAAAGCCCCCCCCCCCCCCCAAAAAAATGGCCATGCGGTAAGATTACTCTTACCGCATGGCCATGAAGAGGGGAGCATTTACTGCCACTCATTGAGGTGAAGGGCTCCCACAGCAACCCAGCAGCAACAGCATGACAAGCTGCCCATGGGTCTTCCCTCTGCCGCATCCGGCCCACAGGAAAATGCATTAGAGGAGGCAACAAAGGGAAGACCTTGGGACTGGTTGAAGGTAGCTGGTCATGCTGCTACTGCTGCCAGCGACCGACGTGAGGGAGCAGTGCCAGACCCATGGGAAGGGTGAAGAAAGAAGGGGAGAGACCAGACCAGGTTGGGGGAGGGGAAGGCTTAACTTGTAGACCAGGTATTTTGGCACCCTTAATTTACCGGCACTCTGAGCCAGAGCCTCACCTGGTCTAATAGGTAAGCCAGCCCTGGTAGTTTAATACCTAACAAGCAGGTCAAAGGGAATCAGCAGCACAAAACAAACAAAACCAAAAAGTAAGTGCAGTGGGTCACATATGGAACAAGGAGGCAAGCCTTGGATTGGAGGAAGCAAAATTTATTTTAAAAAAATCTGTGTTTATTTGTATAGTAAAGTTTTTTTTTCTTTTTGTTTGTGTGTATGTGAATAGACTCCTGATGCAGGCACCTTGCTAAAACACAGGCCATGTCGGGCTCTTTAATAAACTTTGTTTCCTCCAATCCAAGGCTCTGCCTCCTTATTCCATCTGTGGCTCACTGCACTTCTTTATTAGTTTTGGAGTAGTTTAATACCTTTCAATAAACCAAAAACCACCCCATGAAAATAATATCATAGAATGTACTGAACAAATGTCAAATAGCATTATCCAGTAGTAGAGGAAAAAGCCTCAGAATATTCTATATGAGTACCGACTTGTACTTCTTGCATTCCATTACATGCATAAAAATCCTCCAACTACTACTACTACTACTACTACTACTACTACTACAGTCAATATTGCTACAAGTTTTTAAAACTACTTATCTGTTCAATCATACCAGCTATACATCCAACAAAGATTTTGTTGGATTTATATCCGGTATACTTACATTTCTGGCAATTGGATGCTGAGACTGAATGAAGTTCCTGGTGCTATGAACTGTGATTACATGGAATAAAACTGGAGCAAATGAATCTCCTAAATTGATTCCTGTATTTCAATGAACAGGTTCAGGTGAGAGATACCTCAGACCAGTTAGTGGAACGGGTCCCAGTAACCCTGACTGCATCATCATTCACTGTGGATAACGTAGACACCCTTCTGGTAGACGAGAGCCAGGAGGCGGGAAACACAGTAACATCAGTGGATGATGGGATAGCATTGTTCATTCTTAATGTTCCAGCAGATGCCAACACTCTGACCTTTACAGTGAGTCCACGTTTGTAGTATTGTGCTTCAATTTAACATGCATCAAAGTTGACTGATTATGAGCTCCGTATAGCAACACGGAGAGGGTCAAAGCGCAAATTGCACAAAGCGAAAAAAGAGCACAAATAGCCTTCAAAATAGAGACGAATCTTTAATTCATAAACCCAACACAGGTCTTCACACACACCCACACTCTCTGTTCCAGATACACATTGTATTTATAGCTTGTGCACTGCTAAATACTACTACTACTACTATTTAGCATTTCTATAGCACTACAAGGCGTACGCAGCGCTGCACAAACATAGAAGAAAGACAGTCCCTGCTCAAAGAGCTTACAATCTAATAGACAAAAAAATAAATAAAGTAAGCAAATCAAATCAGTTAATGTGAACTGGGAAGGAAGAGAGGAGGGTAGGTGGAGGTGAGTGGTTACAAGTGGTTACGAGTCAAAAGCAATGTTAAAGAGGTGGGCTTTCAGTCTAGATTTAAAGGTGGCCAAGGATGGGGCAAGACGTAGGGGCTCAGGAAGTTTATTCCAGGCGTAGGGTGCAGCGAGACAGAAGGCGGGAAGTCTGGACTTGGCAGTAGTGGAGAAGGGAACAGATAAGAAGGATTTATCCATGGAGCGGAGTGCACGGGAAGGGGTGTAGGGAAGGATGAGTGTGGAGAGATACTGGGGAGCAGCAGAGTGAGTACATTTATAGGTTAGTAGAAGAAGTTTGAACAGGATGCGAAAACGGATAGGGAGCCAGTGAAGGGTCTTGAGGAGAGGGGTAGTATGAGTAAAGCGACCCTGGCGGGGTCCTTCAACATGGACGCATGCATTATATTTTGTAGTCATGAATGTTGGCAAGAATCACATTTTCACTTATTCCATATTCTCACCATTTTTGTTTGTTTCTGGTGGTTCTGACTTTTGTGGTGCAACACATTGATTTGTGGTAAAGCTATCTTGTACATGTATTATTAGTGATTTTTGTATTTATCATGTTTTTATGTAGAATCCTGATGCAGGCATTGGGTGCCGAAACACAGCCCATGTTGAGTGTATGAATTATAGATTCATCCCTATTTTGAAGGCTCTTGGTGTGCTGACTATGAGCTGTATTAGGGTCAAAATGTGTCCTCTTTCCTCCCGTCTCTTTTTCCTGATGAAATCTACCAATCTACCTCCTTTACAACAACTTATATTTGGTTTATTTCTGTCCACCTACTCTGAAAAAAAATGGATATCCAAATGGTTGGAAATTAACAAGCAAGCTAAGATTATAAAGAAGCACCAAGGGTCTTGCGTAAACCAAAGACTGTCCCCGATGGGGCTCTATTCCTTAGGAAACAAAATAAGGGTTGAAAGGGACAGGAAGGCCCATTTTACACAGATCGCTGAGATCAGAATTGAGACATCCAGGTTGGCATGTGCAAAGTTCCAGTAGTATTTTAAAAAAGGCTCTGGATAAAATTAAGAGCATAAACCCAGCAATTTCCACATGTAGGTGGTAATTTAACAACTTTCATACGTAACAGGCATCACTTCCACATGGAGCTGCCCCATTTTACAAACCTATATGTTGTGAAAGATCCGTCCCTCCTCTCAGGGTTCTCCGGATCTTGCCTCTGCCCTGGCCACTCCGGTCAAGAGTCAGGATACCTGTCTCAGCCTCCTAGCCCACTGCAGTTCACAGGGCAGGGCTCAAAGCAATCCCAACGCCAGAAAGCAAAGTCAGTAAGTATCTTTATTCTCTTGGGATTCACAGTCCAGCAGTTCAGAATTAAAGCAAGCAAAAAAAACCACAATCCCACTGTTCTCCTTTCAGGAGCACAGCACAGCAGGAAAGAAAAACAACTCCAGTCCCCTGCTTCCAGAACTCAGTTTGTTTCCCCTTAAGCAGTCTACAGCCCCGTGCTCTCCTTCTCCCCCCTCCCCTTTGAAAAGGGGAAGCATGTCCGTGAAGGTCAGTCAAAAAAAACACACACAGGAAAAAGAAAGCCACTTCTCCCGGTTTCCTCCCGGTGCTTTGGCAAACAGTCCCAATAAACAGTTCCCAATAACCCACTTCTTCAGGCTTAAGCAAACACTTTCCCACAACAGCTTCCTCCCGCTGTGAGCAGTTCACACAGGGGGAGTCAATAACCCCTCGTCAAACAGCACTCTTTAACACACCGCTCAAAACAGCCTGAACTCGCTTTGGGGAGAAAAAAAAAAGGTCCCACCCTTCCTTGGGTCACTCTCTCAGTACACTGACCATCCTCCCTCATGACCCTTTCTCTTTCCCCTTGCAACACAGCTGCCATACCATGAGTTCACCTGCTTTTTCAGCTTTTTCCCTAAGGAATGAGCCCAGGCTGTGAGGTCCATCGGCTCCTCTGGGTTCTCCTCTCTCTCCCTCTCCTCAGCCTCTTGCCACTCCATGGGTTCCTCGTCCCACCCACTTTTCAGTTGTTCCTCTTTCACTTGATTAGGGGCCCCTCCCTTGCCTTGTCAGAGTTCTCCCCTGTGACCTGCTGGGGAAGGTAATCTCTGAACCAGGGCTTGTGTCGGGGCTGCTGGGTGATGTAGTCTTTTTCTCGCCTCCATTTTTCAGGGGGCATTACTCTTTCTCTTCTCTCTCTCTGGGGAAGTAGTAAAGGCAAGACTCTGTTCTGTCTCCTTTTGCTCTTGAGCCTCCTCACTCCTTCCCCTTCCACTTCCATCTGCTCCACCCCTTCACAATGTCTAAGTGCTTCCATTTAAGGGGGGGGGGGGGATAGTTACCAAGCTGTTTTATGGCTTTACTGCATGTTATTTGCCCCTTAATGTATGTTAAAGGGCTCTAATGTAAGTTGTGCTGCCATAATGCAGCATTAGTCAGGTCACTGCAGGGTACATAGCAATGAGATGCAAAGCATGCAAATGTATGCAAAGTTTCTTATTACTATTTAAATTCCATAATGTTTTTTTCTCATATATGGAAAAGAGTGAAGGGTCATGGATATGATATGCCACATTTCTGTAGTACAACCAAAGTGGTTTTCATGTATCTGACCCCTAGAAGTAGTAGTGTGAAAGTACTACTAGGGGTCACTAGTGTCATTTTGAACTTGGTTCTGGCAAGGGCAGGAACAACTGAATATCACTCCTGCCTGGAACCCATTAAACCTCAAGGAAAGGAAAAAGAGCCTGGGGGAACTTCAAATTGGGGGCAGTAGTGGGGAGGGGGGCTTGACTTTGGAGGGCTATTCCTGAGAGAGGTGGTACTTCTTGGTGAAGGGTCATCTTGGGGGCATTTGACATTTTGGGGTGCCTCACAAGGGGGGTTGACACATGAGGGGGTCTTAGGAGTGGGATTTGTGATTGGGGGTGCTCAGGGACACCTGTTTTAAACTGTGGCTGGTCCCTTTATAATGCAGCCCAAGAGCATCAGACTATGGCTGTACAGCCCAATGCTCCAGGATAGTGGAATAATGAAGCTTGTGCTGTAGTTCACAAGCAGCATGTGAGGAAGTCTATAGGAAGTTACCATTCCCCCTTAACAGCATTCCCTCAGTCACAGAGCTACCTTAACAGGCGGTCCACAGAGCAAGGAAGAGATGACTCAACAGGATCAGAGTAGGGAGGGCATGGTCAAGGCAGGATAAAAAAGGGAGGCCCAGAGGATAGAGGAGAAACCTTCTACCCTATGCCTCTACCACAGAAGTGTAAGCTGCAGAAGCTAAGTACATAAGTATTGCCATACTGGGAAAGACCAAGGGTCCATTGAGCCCAGCATCCTATTTCCAACAGTGGCCAATCCAGGTCACAAATACCCGGCAAGGTCCCAAAAATGTACAAAACATTTTATACTGCTTATCCCAGAAATAGTGGATTTTCCCCAAGTCCATTTAATAACGGTCTATGGACTTTTCCTTTAGGAAGCCGTCCAAACCTTTTTAAAACTCCACTAAGCTAACCGCCTTTACCAATTCTCTGGCAACGAATTCCAGAGTTTAATTACACGTTGAGTGAAGAAACATTTTCACCGATTTGTTTTAAATTTACTACATTGTAGCTTCATCGCATGCCCCCTAGTCCTAGTATTTTTGGAAAGCGTGAACAGAAGCTCTACTCCGGTAGGCCAAATTTATCTTGGAACTCTGCTGAAACTGTATCTTTGGAACTAAGGGCCAGGCTTTGCCCCAACTGTACTCGCTGGAAGGCAGTCTCTAGGACTCTAGCCCAGAGACAAGCTGCTTGTGCTGTCTTTTGAGAACCAGACTAGTGCGTGCTGTGGCCTTGCCAGAGCAGACCACAGGAGAGCCTTTGTAGGATCATAATGTTATTTGCTTATTTGGATTTAGCTCACACCTCTTTCAGAGTAGTTTGAGGTGAGTTACCTTCAGATACGTTTGTACCTGAAACAATTGAGGGTTGCGTAACTTGCCCAAGACTGGAAGAGTAGCCTAGTGTTTAGTACAGTGGACTGAAAAGCTGGGTAACTGGGTTCTCTATTGCCCCAGGTGCAAAATAAGTATCTGTATATGATATGTAAACTGTTTTGATTGCTACCACAGAAAGGTGGTATATCAAGTCTCATCCCCTTTCCCATTCCATCACAAGGATCAGCAGAGAGATTTAATCCAGGCTTTGCTGCTTGTCTGTCTTATGCTCTAACCACTAGGCTATACCTCTATGTAAATACTATGTATCTGCATATTATATGATCTATTATGCAAGCCAGTGTGAGGAGGGGGGTAGGGAAAGTAACAGAAGTGATCCATAAATTCCACAAATAAAATATAAATGATATTTTCCTTGTGCTGTAGAATTGGTGACTGGTGTACCAACAGCAATTGTATACCTGTGGATTAATATTTAGGGAGATTTGATGTCTTCCAGCATTCTTAACAAGTCCAAATTTTTCCTTTCAATGTTAGATAAATACTGCAGACAGACATCTCCCAGAGGATAGCCAAGGGACAGCTGAATACACAGCAAGAACGTATGTCTCTCCCAGCAAAAGCTATCTGTATGTTGACTGGGCAGTGAAGTATACTCTGCTACATGTGGGAGAATATCTGAACATTAACGTGTACCCTAGGACTTCAAACATGCATAAAATAAAGCACTACAGTTATTTGGTAAGTCAGTGATATATTGTATCGCTGTGGCTTTTAAATGTCCCTGTTTTTCCACATTACCTTTCTGTTCCTGAGCCAACTGAAAAGAAAAATGTTCTGTTCATTCTGACTTTTCCAATTTTTGGTCACTTGTTTTTTATTTCACACACTTGCGCTAAACTTGGGTTAGAATTTTTTAATGATTAATGTTTATGAATTTGACATGTTAAACTGATTTAGTTCTCACTAAGGAGTCCTTTTACTAAAACGCACTGAAAACTGGGCTTAACACATTCTAATGCAGGACCTTCCCATGCACTTAGCCATTATTTAATGCGGCACATTTTTGGGATTTTTAAAATCTGCAGATTATGCGCTAATGTTGCCATTAGTGCTTGAGATCTGCAAAATATTAACAAGGAACATTTACCACATCTTATTTTGGAGATGCTAAGTGTTCCCATATTAACCCCAGGATTCTATATATCATGCCTTAATTTCCGTGCAGAAATCGAAGTGTATTCTATAACAATATGCATAACTTAATTGCTTAATTAGCTAATCAGCACTGTTAATTGGATGTTAAGCAATTATAACCATTAATTGGCATTAAGATTTATGCACACAACTCGCTAAGCATATTCTGTAACATAGTGCGCTTAAATTCTAAGTTGCATAGTTGAAGAGGGTGTGGCCATGGGCAGGGTATGAGCATTTCTAACATTTATGCGCATTGTTATGGTATACACCCTCTCTGTGCCTAATTTAGGTGTCAGGATTTACGCCAAGTGGTGTAAATGGCTGTGACTAGATTTAATCGTGTGGAGAGGTGCTTGGCATAATTCTATAGAAATTTTAAGCCTATTCTATAAAATTGAATATACCTATGTATATTTTTTTCCAGATGGAATTTTCAGGTGCCACATATATAGAATCTAGCCCTAAGCCTTTGTGTTATTTGGGTAGCGCGCGCTAATCAGAAATGCCTACTTTCCATCCATGACACGCCCCATTACAACACATAAGAATTTTTACTTGTATTGGTGGATGTGTAGCTGAAGGTTGGAAGGGACCAATTTGATTTTTTGTGTTTTTGTTTATATATTTTAATTATGTATGTTTGATTGTAAAGCGGGCTATACATTTGGAAAAAAATATTTAAAATACATAGTTAACATATGCTTAGCATGTGAAAACAAGCCAAATGCTGCAAAACTGTAATGAATTTTATGGTAGCTTGCTTTTCCGTAATGCTGCATTGTGGGCTTATGACCAAATTCTATATATGGCGCCTAGTTATATGCGTTAAATTGGGCGCATGCCCATTTTAATGTGCATAATTTAATTGAATAATGAGCTAATCAGTGCTGATAATTGGTGATAACAACCAATTATCAGCTCTAATTGGCCCTAATTAGGATTTACACACATATCATATTCTATAATCTACACGTAAATCCTAAAGCAAGTAACAATTTGGGGGCGTGGCTAGGAGGCATTCCGGGGGCATTCCTAAATTATATACGTCTACATGTAGAATCACACCTAACTGTAGGCACCTACAACTAGGCCTGCTCATAGTACTACTACAAATCATTTCTATAGCGCTACCAGTCTTACGCAGTACTTCACATAACTAAGGGGCCCTTTTACTAAGCAGTCTAATTGCAGGTGCCTACAGTTAGGTGCACTTACGTGCTAAGCACGATTCTATAAAGGACGCAGAAAGTGCGTTAAATTTACAGTGCCAATTTTTAGACACTACTTATAAAATTTGGTCCTAAATGCCTAAGTTTTTTTAAAGCATGCATGTGATCTATTACTGTGCCAATGAATGCACATCCCTAAAATTTACTACAAATCAATATAACATTCTATAGAGAGAGAACTGTAGCTTCCTAAATTCCTCTTCAGACCTGGTTCTGTAGCAGGAGTGAACAATTGCCATATCTAGCCTATAAATTATTGAGGAATGCTCTTTTGAAACTGTATGTTTTGTGCAATATTCAAAGGGTATATTGCCGTGGTACAAAGCATACATGCCTCTACACCCACTTTTTGTGTGCATAGGATTTTTATGGATATTGTGCTTAGATTTAAGTACATAAGGATTGCCATACTGGGACAGACCAAAGGTCCATCAAGCGCAGCATCCTACCTCCAACAGTGGCCAATCCAGGTCACAAATACCTGGCAAGATCCCAAAAAAGTACAATACATTTTATGCTGCTTATCCCAGAAATAAGCAGTGGATTTTCCCCAAGTCCATTTTAATAATGGTCTATGGACTTTTCCTTTAGGAAGCCACCCAAACCTTTTTAAAACCCCGCTAAGCTAACCACCTTTACTACATTCTCTAGCAATGAATTCCTCATGCCTCATGCCACAGCTCATCATTGCTATAGCTCTACTGCATGTACACAGAACCATTCAGAGAATGGAGCTTACTATCCTGACCAAAATGGGGCAAGCCTGTAATCACTTGTTGAGCTCTTTCTTGTACTCTGCTTCACCACAAGTCCTTTGTCTCTCTTTTTTTTTTCCTACAGGTTTTATCCAAGGGTAAGATTGTGAAATATGGAACAGTGGGTAGATATGCAGATTCCACATTTCAGAACCTGAACATTGAGGCCACCAAGGAAATGGTTCCTTCAGCTCGTGTCCTGGTTTATTACATTATCACCAGTGAACAAACTGCGGAATTAGTCGCAGACTCTATCTGGATAAACGTAGAAGAGAAATGTGTGAATAATCTAAAGGTAGGAGCAGAAGAAAGCCAATGTGTAGGGATGTAGTGAAAGAATGGCAAAAAGAACTTATGGTAACATCCAATCCAAGGACCTTTACTGATGATATTTGCCATCACACTCAACGACGTTGAAATTCAAAGGGCTTATCTGGATAATCGTTGGAGTTTAAATTTCCCACCACTCACTGGATAAATTTAATTCAGGCAAATCGTTGCCCATACAAAATGTGTACAGAAAGAAAAGTGGTACCAGGTATGGTTAAACTCTGCCTGGTCAGTGCTGAGCTCTGGTTGAAAAATTATTTCCGAATGACTTTATTCTGATATATCCAGCAGCAAAGATTCAGATAATAACTGATTGTTACATTTGTACCCCACGCTTTCCCACTCATGGCAGGCTCAATGTGGCTTACATGGGGCAATGGAGGGTTAGGTGACTTGCCCAGAGTCACAAGGAGCTTCCTGTGCCGGGAATCAAACTCAGTTCCTCAGTTCCCCAGGACCAAAGTCCACCACCCTAACCACTAGGCCACTCCTCCACTAGATAGCTGAACAATGTTTCCACTCCAAGGCTTTTTGAATGTAGACCTCCAAATTAAAAATTGTGAAGGGAGACATCCTATATGCTATGATGAGGAGTATCTTTATCTGTGGTTACAACTCTGACTCCAGATTCATCCAACAGAATTTATCCAGTCCTGGGTTTACCCCATAGCATATAGGGATTGTAGTCTTGCTTCTCTTAGGGCACTATTTCCCAAACCTGGTCCTGGAGGCACCCCAGCCAGTCAGGTTTTCAGGATATCCACAATGAATATTCACGAGAGAGATTTGCATGCAGTGCAATTCTCTCTCATAAATATTGCAGATATCCTGAAAACCTGACTGGCTGGGGTGCCTCCAGGACCAGGTTTGGGAACCACTGGGGGAATGCAATTGGGAAATCAGAACTACAAGTCCCTGAATGCAGTGGGGTAAACTCAGGATTGAATCAATCTGGTGCAGCAAATCTGGAGTGAATTGGCAACCCTAACAACAAGCCTTTAACCTGCCTGTGTTCAGTTACCATACAGATTTTATTATATCACTCTGCACTGAAAACCTTTTGTGTTTTTATTCTTATTAAGATATATGTCCAATCATGGTATGAATAGATGTATTTCTTCCTGCTTCCTTGTTCAAAAAAATCAATTATTTTGCAATCATTCCTCCTTTTCCCCTTCCCCATGTTTCAGTGCATTGCTCATACACTGAGGTGTCTTCACCAGCATGAATAATTCTGTTTGGTCTATTCTTTTAATCCCTATGAGACTGCTAAAGCCTCTAAACTCAAATTTCTCCTGAATTTCCTTACCATCAGACTAATGCTATCTGGGCCCTCTAGATGTTTAAAATGCCTATATTTCTTTTTGTTTTGGAAATCATTGTCTGCTGCCCTGCTGCAATCAGCATATTATATTGTACACAAATCCTATTGGACACCTGAAAAACTTTCTAAAGTAAGATCTTCTGTATCCAACTTATGCTGGTCTTGTCAATCTGCAGTAGGGTCCCTAGAACACATGCTCTATTCCTGCATTAATCTGCAGCTGTATTGGAAATTGATCTGGAGATCCCTTCAGACAATATTTGATAATTCAGATGTGTTAACCTTTAAGGTACTCATTCTTAAAGCATCTACTCCATTAATTCCATTGAAACATGCTAAATTGTTTAATTTAATGATCTCGATTGCACTCCATCTGATAGTTCTACACTGGAAGAATAATCAACATGTCTCCTATCATGAGTGGTGGAATTGGCTTTGTTCATATAGGCAATATGAAGAAATAGCTGCTTTGAGAACTGGTCATATTTTGTCCTTTCGTAAAACTTGGTCATTGCTAGACAAATATGCAAGTTTAACGGGCTAATAACTGCTTGTTTTACTTGTTTAACTTATAAATTACTTGTTTACATATGCTGTCTTTTATATTCAATGTTAACCCACTGTCATTTGTTATTTCTTTTGTTTTCTTACAGTATGTTTGCGTTTTCTAATTCAAAATTATAAATAAAGATATAAAAGGAAATCAATAGTCACTGTAAACCAGAAACACTGTCCTCTATGCATGAAGGGTAGACTGTATTATTTGAACTACTTTATTTATTCATGAGACACTTCCTACATTGAAAAAAAATGAATTATTTTTGTATGTTCAAGAAAAGAAAAACATGTGCATTCATCTTAGACTGTACACACACCCAGAATACATTTCATCAACACATTACTGCATTTTGTCTACTTTTAGCTGAATTAATACATTATGATGGCCAGCATTTGACTGCTCAGTAATAACTTACCCCCCTGTTTACTAAGCCACGCGGCAATGCCGACGGGTTAGAATGGGCTATCAGACCATTTTTGTTTTGAAATTGTTTCTATGCTTCTGAAAAAAATTTCATTTACTTTCAGGTCAAGTTGTCTACAAATGCTAAATCATACAAGCCAGGAGCAGCCATGAATCTTAACATAAATGCCCAGCAAAATGCATACATTGCCTTGTCTTCAATGGATACAGCTATATATGGTGTGGCAAGAAGGAAAAAGAGACCTGTGGAAAAAGTTAAGTGCCAGTATTTTATAGAAAATTTGGAATACTTTAGAGCAGTATTTCTCAAGTCTAGTCCTGGAGTACACCTTGCTGGTCAGGTTTTCAGAATATCCACAATGACTATGCATGAAAGAGATTTGCATTTTATGGAGGCAGTGAATGCAAATCAAGTTCATGCATATTCATTGTGGATATCCTGAAAACCTGACTAGCAAGGGGTACTCGAGGACCGGACTTGGGAAACACTGCTTTAGAGAAATGGGCTTCAAAATACTCTTTTCTCTGAACATAGATCTTGGTCTGTGGTTGTGTTTCTTGTGTAAGTGCTTAAAACCCTGTTCTGTCACTGTCATTTGGAATGACATGTCACTGCATGTCATTAACAAATGAAAACAAGGAGAAAAAAAACCACATATGGATGTTGATATTCATCTGGTAGCACTCGTTTTGCTGACTGCCTGCGGCACTGAATTTCTGGGTTTCGGAAGTCGGTTACACCATAGCAGATTAAGGGACCTTTTTATCAAGCTGTGGGAAAAAGGGCCCTGCGCTAGTGGTGGGGGCTGTTTTTCCCGTGTGCCAGGGCCCTATTTACCGCAATGGGTAAAAAAGCCCCCAGCACAGATGGCCATGTGATAAGAGAAATTTTACCACATGGCCATGCGATGGGGAGCCCTTACCACCACCCATTGAGGTGGCTCCCACACTAACCTGGTGGTAACCAGGCAGCATGTGACGATGCCCAATTATTGCCGGGTTACCGCCGCGCAAACCATTTCTGATTAGACCTGGATATTCAGTGTCAACCCATATCTGGGTACCAGCACGGAATATCCAGATATAATCTGGCTGCCAAGACTTATGTGGGTACTGACCTTATTTAGACTGGTACCCAGATAAGTGACCAGATAAAGGGGCCCTTTTACTAAAGGGTGTTAAGCCCTAACATGTGGTTAGCATGCCAAAAAAGGAATACTGCAAAATGTATTAAAGTGTTAATTTACCTTTTAGCGCGTACTAATTGCATGTTATATTTTTAAATTATTTTAGGAGGAGGCGTTACATGGATAGGAAATGGGCATGGAAGTGTTATCCAGCTAGCACATTCTGATTAGTGTGTGCCAGTGGTATAGCCATGGGTGGACCAGGGCCCACCCACTTTGGGGTCAGACCCCACCCGAAATCAGTGCTCCGTAGGTGTAGCTGGCAGGGATTCACAAACCCTACCAGCCGAAGACCTTCTTCTGGCAGAAAGAACACTTACACCCTGTCCAGCCAGCAGTGTTGCTGAGCCCCTGCTGCCCTACTCCTCTTGCATGCTCAGTTTGCGCACATGCGCAGATGCTGGCCATGTCAGTGGCTCTGAGACACTACCACCGGCTGCGTATTTCTTTTGGTTTGATTGGGGGGGGGGGAGAGGGGACAGTACCGGAGAGGGGGCCGAGGAGGGTGGGGAACAGATGAGTTTTCGGGCCCACCCTCTTTGCCATCTGGCTACGCTCCTGGTGTGTGCTAACTGGATAACATGGGAGCATTTAGCATCTCCTACATAGGAGGCAGTAAGTGCTTCTGTGTTAATTTTTTGCAAGTCCCATGCGCTAATGGAAAAATGAGCACGGGAACTGCAAAAACTATTTTTTTTAAAAGCCTGAATACTGCCATGAAAAATCAGATCTTAGTGTGATTTAGTAAAAGGGCCCCAAAGTTAGGACAGCCTTTTTGCTTTCCTAACTTTATCTGGATAGCTACCTGGTTGGTGGACTGAATATCACTGCTAAACAGGTAAATGAAGTGGAGGAGTAGCCTAATGATAAGTGCAGTGGACTGGGAACCTGGGGAACTGGGTTTGATTCCCACTGCAGCTCTTTGTGACCCTGGGCAAGTCACGTAACCCTCCATTGCCCCAGGTATAAACTTAGGGCCCCTTTTACTAAGGAGCGCTAGCGGATTTAAAATTAGCATGCGCTCAATGCTAAGATGCCCCTTATATTCCTATGAGCGTCTTAATGTTTAATGCACGCTAAATCCACTAGCACGCCTTAGATTGTGAGCCCTCTAGGGACAGAAAAAGTACCTGCATATAATATATGTAAACTGCTTTGGTTGTACCCACAGAAAGGTGGTATATCAAATCCTTTTACCCTAAATCCTGTCTCTGCACAGATACCACCCTTGGACCATCTTGGTACCAATCTGATAGCGCCACGGTGTTCAGATCACTATCCTGTTAAGTGCCGCTGAATATCTGCTCTGGGGCTGGCACAGTGGGATTTATTCAGATCAGGATCCTTCCTACCTAGTTAAATCATTTTGAATATTGACCCCATGGAATGTGATATCAGATAACGCTTGCAACATTTATCTAATTTGTCTGTTTTCTCTTCTTGTTGTTTTATTGGCTTTGCTATATTAAAATAAACGTGTCCGGGAGTCACGTGACGCTATGTACCGGAGCGGTCGAGGCTAGACTAGCTCCAGGTACCTCCTTGTAATTCCCATCGAATTAACTCCAGAAACAAGGCGGTGTGAACCACAATTGCTAGCGGAAAGCTGACACATTAAGATTCTGCGGCCGAAAGAGAAATTGATAGCAGGTATGACGGCTAAATCGCTAAAAAAGGACAGAGACAAGAGTAAAGCGCTGGAAGACAAAATGGCGGCCCCAGCGAGCCCGCCAACTTCTGCAGTCGGGTCGGCGTGGGCAGCGGAGATTGTGGGAGAGGTGACGACCGCGATGGAGGCGATCCTAGATAAAAAGTTGGAAGGCTTGAATTCAAAACTGGAGGGATTACAAAATCATATGGCGCAATTGAGCCAAGACCTGGTAGCGCATCAACAGCGCACGGGGGCCCTGGAAGACCGTACGGGAGTTGTAGAAGAAAAATATGCTAAACTTCAAAAGCTGGTAGAAGATCAAGCTGAGAAACTCGAGGATCTAGAAAATAGATCCCGACGTAATAACTTACGCTTCGTGGGGCTCCCCGAAGAAATCAGCGATAAAGAACTGCGTACTTTTCTTGAAACATGGCTGATGAAAGAACTAAAATTGAGCACAGAGCTGGGCCCATTGCAAATTGAAAGAGCACACCGCATGGGGATGCAGAGAGCGGGTGACGCCAGACCCAGGATAGTTATCTGCCGTTTCCTGAATTTTGTTCAAAAAACAGCGATATTGCAAGCTATGAGAGGAGGTATGGCTCTTAAATACAATAACCAAAAAATCCTTTGCTTCCAGGACTACTCGGCGGCAGTTGCGGCGAAGAGAAGGAGCTTTTCACCAATTTGCTCCCAATTAATCCAACATAAGGTTAAATTTGCCTTGCTGTACCCGGCGAAACTACGGGTAACCCATCAGTCTGCGACGAAAACCTATGAAACAACACAAGCGGCACAAGACTTTGTAAAACAACTGCTGCAGACGAGAGATGAATAAGGTAAAGAAAGGCACATGTTACAACTGAAAGTTATTCAAGTAAAGAATTGCTTCCTTTGGCGGCAAGCGGCGGACATTTACAATGCGCAGAATAATTTAAGTAAGTTTTGAAGTATGATCTGCTGCTGACTCTTGAACAAAAGAGGAGCATTGGGATGCGAATTAAAAGACAATGGAGAAACTAATTGGAGCTCCATAGAAGTAATATTTGTTACTATACTGGGATGTTGGCAACTCTGAAATATAATAGAAGTGGACATATTAGTGAGAATGACCAGCAGGCTTCGGAGAAATAGATTGGAGAGAAGCAGGAGAGAAAGGGACTGCTATAAGAGGTCTAAAGAGATCAAGATTTAAATCCTCCGGCTTTGCTGAGTTATTACAGAACAAATGGTTTAATTATCTGATCGGCTGATTGACCCAACACCAGGGAGGTGAAATACAGTCTGTTAAAGTTGGGAACCAAGCCTATGGATGAAGACATGATGATATGCGGAAGAGAGTTCAGATAACTGTTTTGGTTTTATATACTTCTGCACTTCATTGCAGGCTAACAGAACTGAGAGAATAATCAAAGAATGGTTGAAATGGTAAAATTGTTTGACAGTTATAGGAAGTTGTAGTAGGTTCACATGATTGGAGCATTTTTGCGGGATAATATATGGGAAAACTGTAAACTTTAAATCTGGGGAAAAAGGAGTTAAAGGGAATATAGAGGCTCTTACATGTAAATGAGAGTACAAGTTAAACCGGTTTAAGGAGCGGGGAATAGCAAGGGGGGGGGGTCAAACGTGACTAAATTCCTTGGGGGGAATTAGCAGGGATAATAAAAGGGGATGGGGAGGGGGATCTGGGAGGAGAAGGGGAGTTATAGGGGAAGGGGATTCAGATTGTCATAAGATGGAAAACTCAAAGGGTAAATATAAACACTACAGAGGTAAAGAGGAATTGGAACACACTAACCTACAGCACACAGAGGTAACTGAGAGGGGTCACGGGCTGGGGTGGCCTCTTTTAGAAGATAAAAGGTTTCAATGGCAAATAGGATGTTTTTATGTTCCTTAAATGATAAAAATTGTAACATGGAATGTGGGTGGTATTAATTCACCCATCAAAAGATCAAAAATTTTGAAATATCTGCAAAGAATTCAAGCTGACATAGCTCTTTTACAAGAAACACATCTCTCGGATAAAGAACATGAAAAGCTGGCTAGGTGGTGGGTAGGACAGTGTGTAGCCGCACCAGCTAAGGGGAAAAAGGGAGGAGTAGCTATTCTAATCAGGAAAGGGCTGGTGACAGAAATGAGTGATGTGACTAAAGATCAAGAGGGGCGCTATGTTTTTGGTAAGGTGATAATAGCAAGACAGCAGGTACTATTAGGCAGCATATATGCTCCCAATCACTTTGAGGCTCAATTTTACAGAAGTTTGGTGGACATACTTACTGCAGTAGACCCCATCCCATTAATCCTAGGAGGGGACTTTAACATGGTGTGTGATCCAGAACTGGATAAATCTCAGCCTCCTCCTACGCTAAAACACTGGCCCTCGAGAGGGCTGCCCAATCTTTGCACTGTATTAGACCTGTTAGATGTATGGAGAGTGTTACATCCACAAGATAGGGACTATACTCATATATCAAGGGCGCATAATACCCAATCGAGGATAGATTATATACTGATGTCTCGATCACTGCTGGGAGGGGTTAGAGAGTCGAGAATAGGACCATACGTTATTTCAGACCACGCAGAAGTATGGGTGAAGTGGCAACCAGCGGGGTTGGAAGAGAAAATGAGATGGTGGTCTTTTCCGAGCTATTTAGTCAAAGATATAGGCTTTAAAGAGGGATTGTTGGCTAAATGGGATGAATATAAAGCTACTAATGAAAACTCAGTTGAGAGTGCCTCCTCTTATTGGGAAGCAGCCAAGGCTGTCATGAGAGGAGAAATGATCAGTTATGTCAGCCATTTTAAAAAAGCAAGGGACAAAGAAATTTTGAGATTAGAGGCCCAGATTCGTACGTTACGGAAAAGATTTGGTGAAACTCCAAACGTTCATACTAGAAAGGAGCTCCTAGGGGCACAGGTGATGCTGAATACGCTGATCCATGAACGTGAGGTGAAATCACAAACCTATTATAAATTTCAATTATACAAATTTGGGGGTAAAGGTGGGAAGATGATGGCGCGACTTATAGCTCGGAAACAGGCTACCCGTACAGTAACAGCTTTGAAAGATCAGACAGGTAAACTATGCCATTCGGACGTGGAAATCCGAGATATTTTCCAGAACTTCTATCAGCAATTATATGCAGAAAGGGATAATTCAGGCCTTGACAGTACTTTATATTTGGACAATCTGGATTCTCCGAGACTGACTGATGGGGAGAGAGATCAGCTCAATGCCCCTATATCTAGTGATGAGGTGGGATGGGCCATTGGAAGTAGTCAATCAGGGAAAACTCCTGGACCGGATGGTTTGAAGATAGAGTTTTATAAATTGATGGGAGAGACCATTCTGCCACCTATGGTGGAAGCATATAATGAATGGGTGGAGAAGGGGTCACTGCCAGACCAATTGAATATAGCACGTATCATATTAATCCCGAAACCCAAGAGGGATGTGACTTTACCTGAATCTTACAGACCCATATCATTATTAAACTGTGAAGTTAAAATTTTTGCAAAGATACTGGCAAACAGAATGGGTCGAGTGTTGCCAAGACTGGTGCACGAAGCACAGGTGGGTTTTGTTAAAGGTCGAGTGGTATCTAAGAATCTCAGGCGGATTCTAATCTCTTTGGAACAGATTGGTAAGGCAAATAGATCAGCACTCGTAGTAAGCTTTGATGCGGAAAAGGCCTTTGATCGTGTGAAATGGGAGTTTCTGTTCACAGTAATGGGAAAATATGGATTTGACGGATGGTTTTTGGGAGCGGTTAATTCTCTTTACACCTCACCAAAAGCGAGAGTGATGGTGAATGGTAATTGTTCAGAAAATGTGAGGATAGAGAGAGGAACTCGTCAAGGTTGCCCCTTGTCACCGTTATTGTTTGCATTGTATTTGGACCCATTGATAAGAGAGGTATATTCTAATGCAGAAATTCATGGTGTAACCTTGGGTACGGTAAAATTCAAATTGGCGGCCTTTGCTGATGACTTGTTAGTTGTGATCACGAGACCGGAGACATCGTTACCAGCTTTATTAGAAGCATTGCAAGAATTTGGGGATTTCTCCGGTCTTAAGTTAAATCTGGAAAAGTCAGAGGCACTGGCTGTGGACGAAGAGATGAATAGAACCTGGCCAGGGATGTTCCCGTTGCGATGGGCAAAGGGGCACTTCCGCTATTTAGGAATCTTGCTATCAACGAAGACTAGGGACCTTTATAAACTTAATATAAAACAACTTTTGGCTCAAACTAAACAACAGCTGGAAAAATGGGAAACCTTGCCACTTTCTTTGATAGGTCGTTTGGGGCTTATACGTATGGTAATTCTTCCTCGCTGGCTATACGTCATGCAAACCCTTCCCCTTAGGCTGTTGAACAAAGATCTGAAAACGTTCTACAGACTGGTAATGAGATTTTGCTGGGCGAACAAAAAGGCGAAAATGAAATTCCAGCTGCTATGGGGGGGTTGGTCACAGGGGGGACTAGGCTTGCCTAACATGAAACTATATAATATGGCATGTTTATTGAGACATATTAGAGATTGGCTTTTTGAATCGAATAGTTATACCCCCCTAGAGATGGAAGAGGCATACTATGCTCCATATCGTTTGGTGTCATTGTTGCAAGTGGAGAGATCTTTGATCCCTAAACATCTAAGTCACAGTTTGTTGTTGACGCCGCTACGTGAGGCGTGGCAGTTTCTGGGAAAATGTCTGGAAGTGGACACTGAAGTCACGGAATTAATGACCATTCGGGGGAACCCTAAATTTGTGTCAGGCTTGGAGAATCCAGCATTTAAAAGATGGGAGGAAAGAGGAATAATGTATTTGGAAGATATAATGGGCGAGGAAGGGCAGATAAAATCGCGAGAACAAATACTGGGTAATGAGCCGATGCAATGGGGGGACACCTTTGCTTATTGCCAGCTGAAACATTTTATACATTCTCTAGATGGGGAGAAATTGAGACAAAAATCAGGGTCCAAGTTGAAAGAATTCTTTGAGGAAATCTCGGATACTGAGCCATCAGTCTCGGAAGTGTATAAGGCATTAGGTTCGGTGGGGATGAAAAAAAACTTGAAAATAGTTAAAGAACGGTGGGAGAAAGATTTGGGAATAGCCCTCCCCAATTGGGACATTAACAGACAAGTGAAGGGTATTGCAAATTTAGTAAGTGGAGCCCAATATCGGGAATGTGCATTTCGGGTACTTCATAGAGCCTACTTCACACAAGTTCAACTAGCAAAATGTGGGGGAACACAAAATGCAATATGCTTACGATGTAAAATCACAGAAAACTCATTCTATCATGCATTTTGGAGTTGTGAAGTCATACAGGGCTTCTGGTCTAGAGTGGCCAACTATCTGTCAAACCTGCTGTCTTGTGAAATAATAGGAACCCCCTCACAAATGTTGCTGGATATCTATGGGTCATTTAGAGGGAATACTTCAGAGGAAACACTATTTTTTCGTAAGGGATGTCTTCTGGCAAAGAAATGCATACTTCAAAATTGGACCTCGGAGGCTGTGCCAGAATTCTGGCACTGGCGGAATATGGTGCATCAGCTTCTGATGTGGGAGGCCAGAGAAGCCAGGGGATCCCCAAAACGAAAGAATCAGTTTCTGAAGATCTGGGGAAAATATATAGATACCCTATCAGCTAAGGGTAAAAGTTTTGTGCTTAATGTGCTGTAGACACTATATTGAAGTTGTGAGTGGGATAGTTCCTCTTTAAGATGATTGTGAGTTTTCCGGGGGGAGGGAGGTTAATAGGAGGGTTAACAGGAAGGGAGGGGGGAGGTTAGGGAGTAGGGGGGATTAGGGAAAGGGGGGGGGAACGGGGGGGAAAAGGAACACAAAGTGAAAACAGTAGGTCCAATTTGTTTGCTGGTTGTTTAGAAGGGAATGATATGACTGAATGTATATATTGAATATTTGATGTTGACACAATGTACACTGTTTTCAATAAAAACCGTTGAAATATAAAATAAACGTGTCCTCATAGAGAAGGAGTGGATTCATGGAACAGCAGTGGCAGCAATAATAGTGGCAGTAGAATTTAAGAGATGATGGGAACAGCACAGGAAGATCCTTAACATTAAGAAGGGAAGGAAAGTATGAGATCTACTGGGTTCTGCAACATTTTGCATCCCATCTCCATCCTCTCTAATTAATCTGGTCATTTCAGTGGGTTGTGGGCCATATGCCAGAGATTCTTCTGGAACATAGGGCAGTCATCGGCCCTGGATTCAGCTGCTCTCCCACTTCAGCAATGCCCTTGACTCCTTTGCTCCAGAGGCTGTGAATTCTCCCTCAATAGCATCCCCAACTGCTATTGTTGCTGAGCCACCTAGCTGGCTTTATATTTCATGTTTCTATGTATTTCTTTCCAACATATCAGGCCTTAAAGAGGTAGACACAAGAAAAACATAATTATTTCACAGGTAGTAGAGAGTTAAATTGTAATTGTGGTTCTCTTTGAAGCTCTTTACAGGTCACCAAAGAAACTCTTACTGGAATATATGACAAATGTCGGTAGATTTCTTTCTTTGCATTTCCCGGCAGATACTGCGTAACTTTGAGAAGAGTGATTTGGGCTGTGGTGCTGGAGGAGGACATAACAATGCAGATGTGTTTGCACTGGCTGGACTCACATTTATGACCAATGCCAATGTGGAGGCATCCAAAGACCATGGTACTGGTTCTTCTTTTGTCAAATTAAAACTGGCCAGTTTCTTCCTTAAAATAATTTTTATATCTATAAAAAAAGACTCTATGGAATGATGTACCATGTGCATTTCAAACTATGTCTTTTTCTATTCCCTAGGAAGAACATGTGCTGAGATTTTGAGACCGAAAAGATCGTTTAAGTTTATTGAGGAAATTAATAAAAAAGGTAACACTTGACATTTCCTTTGAGTCCTGTCACAAAATGCCTAGCAACCCGCTTGGGGCTAACCCTGCGGCCACTTAGAGGATCTATCCCCAGCACAACTCATGTCCGCCTGCACCTGCCGCTTGTGCTCTACACTAGCATCTTTCTCCCACTGACTGGGTCCTAACCGCCTCTGGGCAAGTCTCCCGCTCTCAAGTTATCCCCGGTGATTTCTAAGTTACTGGGGTCACACTCCCAGTGGTCCCACAGATCCTAGAAAGCGCTCACAGACCCAATACACAAACCACCAGGATTCTTAGTCAGTCCAGACAATCAGAGTCAATAAACTAAAAAGTTTATTGTTATAAAAATATTGAACAGTGAACTATCAAAACAGATGGAACAAAAACAGCACACAATAACAGGTAACTGAATATGGATCATTATTAAAGCTATCTAAATATTTAGTCACGACCTGGATAGTGCCTGTGGAGTACAGGAAATATAGCTGCTCACAGCTTACAGAATATAACTGCTCACAGGGTCTCAGTAAAGAGATCTTTCTCTCTCTGCTCCCTGGCTGAAACTGGAGAAAAATCCAGTATTTCCAGACTGGATTTGAACTCCTGGGCCAATAAGAGCCCAGAACAGCAGATTTTAACAGTATATTGCAGATACTTCCTCTCTGTTCTAAACTAAAGAAAGAACAATCACTATCTGCCACAGTTTTACAACAAGAAAGCTCCACCTGCTGGCCAATAGGGAAATACACTTCAAGAAATAATTAGTACAGTTTGTAGGTTTAAAAACACATTGTTTTGTCGCAATTCCCATTAAGGGTAGTGTGTCGTGTAGGCAATTGGGAGCAGGGGCCTGGGTTTGGGGAGGGAAGGAGCAGTGATCTGCAGAGAAAATGATCTTACTGAACTCTGAATCTAAGGTCCCTCTTCAACTGCTTGGGGCCAGATTTAAGGATTTTCCAAAAGTCCCCTGGTGCTTTTTGCATATCCATTTCTTTTGGAACACTTCTTTTTACTTGGCACCATGTTCATGCATTTCACTATCTCATGTAATTTCACATGTGCACTGGTGAACTGTGTGTCAGCATCTTTGTGCAATTTGGATCCTAATTTCATCATGCTTTAAGGAAGCTACATGTAGGAGTGGAGAGTAACGTAATGGTTAGTGCAGTGGCCTTTGAATCAGGGTAACAAGATTCAGTTCTGATTGCAGCTCCTTGTGACTCTGGGCAAGTCACCCTCCATCACCCCAGATACAAAATAAGTGCCTGTATATAATATGTAAACTGCTTTGATTGCCACCACAGAAAGGTGGTATGTTAAATCCCATCCTCCTTCCCTTAATATGTTTTTTTTTCAAATTCTGTATTAAATTCTGTATTTATAAAATTTAAACAGTATAATCAAGTAATTACTTGTACAGAAAGCTAAATAAGAAAATAAAGTTCAAAACAGGGGAGAACCCCCCCCCCCCCTCCAAATGAGGAAATCAAATCTATGTAGTAATAGCTAAAATCCACTTTAAGGGGATCCAATATTAAATGGAGACCAAAATAATCCTCTAAACAAAGGAAATTAAAGAAAATTAGCTTTGCACCAAATGAAAAGGAGAGAACACAAAGCTTATAGACTGCCCACTACATTCTGACTGCATGTGTGTTGATGTGTCGAGTGGTGCTTAGATAGCAACTCTGACTGTGAAGAATTAAGGTCAGTGCTGGGCAGACTGGTCTGTGTCCCATATATGGAAAAGACAGTTTGGGATGGGCTGGAGGGGGCTTAGATGGAAACTCCAGCAGTTGAAACATGAGGACAGTAGCGAGCAGATTTCTACAGTCTGTGTTCCGTATGACAAGACGGGTTGGGATAGGCTGGAGTGGGCTTAGACGACAACTTCCGTAGTTGGAACATAAGAGCAGTGCTGGTTGGACTTCTACAATCTATGTCCCAGAAATAAGTACATAAGTATTGCCATACTGGGAAAGACTAAAGGTCCATCAAGCCCAGTATCCTGTTTCCAACAGTGGCCAATCCCGGTCACAAATACCTGGCAAGATCCCAAAAAAGTACAAAAACATTTTATAATGCTTATCCCAGAAATAGTGGATTTTCCCCAAGTCCATTTAATAATGGTCTATGGACTTTTCCTTTAGGAGGCTGTCCAAACCTTTTTTAAACTCTGCTAAGCTAACCGCCTTTACCACATTCTCTGGCAACAAATTCCAGTTTAATGTCACGTGCACGAGGACCTTGGCACACTGTCAGGCTTCTTCCCCGGGAGCACTGGTTTCGTGAGTCCTTGGACCACTACCGTGGAGCGGCAGTGGCAGGCAAGATCACCTACAAGGTAGAGATAAGACAAGACTGGACCGGAACTCCGGACTGGAGTTCTACACTGGAATACTCGGAACTGGAACTCACCGGACAGGTGCGCACTGGAGTGGGGCCCGCTGGACTGGACACACTGGAGTGGCCCTACTGGACAGGAACATACAGGAGTGAAACCCGCTGGACTGGAACACACTGGAGCGGAACTGGAACACCCTGGACCTAGGCTTCACCTACACTTGACTGCCTTCCCCCTCGGGTTGAGCCCTCAGGTTCTGGCAGCCGGTAGGACTTACAGGAACAGCAGGAATGAAGATCCAGGAGTGCCCCCTGGCACCTAGGTGAAGGCAAGGCAGACAAGCAGGAACTGTCCGGGTTCTGGCAGTCAGCAGGAATCAACACAATGACTAGTAGACTGTACCCAGGCTAATAGGAACGCTATACCCAGGCAACCAGTCATACACAGGAACATACACAGAGCAAACTCAGGAGACTTAGAAAAGCTATACACCAGCTAACAACAAAGCTGTGCCCAAGCTAACAAGTCATGCACTGGAAACATACACAGAGCAAACTCAGGAGACTTAGTAAAGCTATACACCAGCTAACAACAAAGCTGTGCCCAAGCTAACAAGTCATGCACTGGAAACAGACACAGAGCAAACTCAGAAGACTTAGTAAAGCTATACACCAGCTAACAACAAAGCTGTGCCCAAGCTAACAAGTCATACACAGGAAACAAACACAGAGAACTAGCAGAGCTAGACACAGAAGGGTAGGAAACCCATAGAGCAATAAACACAGAAGGGCTGAAACCCTACAAGCGATAAACACAGAAGGGCTGAAAACCCACAGAAGGGTAGGAGACCCACAGAGCAATAAACACAGAAGGGCTGAAACCCTACAGAGCCATAACCACAGAAGGGCTGAAAACCCACAGAAGGGTAGGAGACCCACAGAGCAAATAACACAGAAGAGCTGGAAGCCCACAGAACAATAAACACAGAAGGGCAGAAAACCCACAGAGCAAAAGACAAGGAAAGCAAACGGTGCTAACAGCACACTAACCTCGGGACCTAAGGCACTGCGGAGGAAATGGCAATGCAAAGGCCAGGACTGTAGTTTCCAAGTCACTAATAAAGCCCTTCAACACCAGAGCCACAGGTGCAGCAATCACCTTGCAACCAAACAGAGGCTTGACACACAAAGCAGTCATCCCATAGGAAGGAACAGCGGGAGCCATCTTGGATACTGGCAAGCAGGAGGAAGCGGCAGCCATCTTGGAAGAGGCAAAGCCCACACAGGTGAGATTCAGTAGGGCAATCAGCACACAGAGCCAGAGAGAAACTAAGACAGAGACAGACACAGAGACAAGCAGAAGCCAGCACAGCCACTGACTCCCAGAAACAGGGTAAGTATGAGGGTGGTCACGGCCACAGACGTGACAGTACCCCCTCCTCAAGACCCCCCTCTCGGTCTCCCTGAGGAGGTCAGGTGTCCAGGGGTAACTGTGGTGAAACCTTCTGATCGGTTTCAACCCCCAGACATGGATCACTGGACTGGAAGTCACAAAGAAGTTCAAAACTGGCAGACAGGAGCGGAACTTGTCAACAGGAGGCTCCTTCCAATCACCGCTGGGCCAACTCAGGAACTTGGATGCATCAAGAGGAACCACATTCAAAAGGCACCCTTCTCCGAGGGAACCCAGACTGAACTCAGGAAGCAAACCGAGACTGGGACCCGGACTAGAGTCAATAAGCAAACCGGAACTGGGACCCAGGCGGGCGTCAGAAGCTTGACTGGAACTGGAACTCAGAGCAGACTCAGCATCTTGGCTGGAAGTGGAACTAGGAACGGACTCAGCATCTTGGCTGGAACTGGAGCTCGGAGCAGGGTCAGCATCTTGGCCGGAACTGGAACTTGGAACTGGCTCAGCATCTTGGCTGGAACTGGAGCTCGGAGCAGGGTCAGCATCTTGGCTGGAACTGGAACTTGGAACAGACTCAGCATCTTGGCTGGAACTGGAGCTCGGAGCAGGGTCAGCATCTTGGCTGGAAGTGGAACTTGGAACGGACTCAGCATCTTGGCTGGAACTGGAGCTCGGAGCAGGGTCAGCATCGTGGCTGGAACTGGAACTCGGAGCAGGCTCAGCATCGTGGCTGGAACTGGAACTCGGAGCAGGCTCAGCATCTTGGCTGGAACTGGAACTCGGAGCAGGTGCAGCATCTTGGCTGGAACTTGGAAGAGATTCAGCTGCAAGGCTGGATGCCCCCCTCTGGCCGGACTGGGACGTCTCTCTAACATTAGCTTCAGGCAGCGTCTGCCGAGCAGGGTTCAAGAGGAGACGGCCCTGGGATCCCCAGAGCATGCTAGCAGGCTGAAATGCAGAAAATGGGTTTCTCCGGGCCCCAAGCCGTTGAACACATCTTCTCTCAGCTATTGCTTCGGACTGAACAGGAGCTGCACCGGGACCGGGACCCGGACTGGTATCAGAAGCTTGACTGGCAGGGCCCCTCAAACTGGACTCAGGAGCTTGGCTGGGAGCGCCCCGCGAACTGGACTTTAACTGAGGCTTGACAGAACACACCCTTTGGACAGGGATCGGAGGCTCGAGCGGAAGCGCCACTCGAACTGGCCTTCGGAGCTTGATTGGAGGTACCCTCCAGACTGGAAGCGGAGGTGCCACCTGAACCACCCTGTGGACTGGCATCGGAGGCTTGGTTAGAAGCCCCCCTCGAACTGGACTTAGTGGCTTGACTGGACGGGTCACTTGAACAAGAACCGGAGACTTGACCCGAAGCGCCACTTGCAAAGGAATCTGAGGCTCCATCGAAGGCTTCCCTCGGACTGGACTTGGAGACTTCAAAGGGCGTGCCACTTGAACGAGGACTGGAGGCTCGACCTGGAGCGCCACTTGCATAGGAATCTGAGGCTCCGTCAGAAGCACCCCACGGACTGGACTCAGAGGTTTCAGAGGGCGTGCCAGTTGAACGAGGACTGGAGGCTCGACCTGGAGCTCCACTCGAACAGGAATCCAAGGCTCCATCGAAAGCCTCCCTCGGACTGGACTCGGAGCCTTAAGTGGCATCGTTACTTGGACTTGAATTGGAGGTTCAGTATGAAGCATCCCCTGGACTGGACTCAGGCTCTTAAGCGGCCGCGCTACTTGAACTGGGGTCAGGGGCTTGGTCCGACGCCTCACTCGGCCCGTCCTCAGAGACCTGGTCAGGACCGTCCCTCGGAACGAACTCAGAGGCTTAACTGGCGGCTTCACTCGAACCGGAATTGAAGGCTCCACTTGAAACTCTCCTTGGACTGGACTCAGCGCCGGTGGACTGGAATCCCGAATAGGAACTAACCCGCTATGGTACCGCAGGCTGCTCTGCTGAGGAGACCAGAGCGGAGGAATTCCCCGGCGTCTTCTTTCGGCCTCAGCTTCTGGAGTATCCCGCAGAGCTGGCTCCTCCAGGAGTCTGAGGCGGTACTCACAGAGCGAGATAGCAGGATTCATGTCAGAGACTGGGCTATGGCGGACCAGACGCCACCAGAAACGCTTTCTTTCAGCTGCTGCTTCAGGAGTAGCCTTCAGGGCTGGATCAGACAAAAGTTTATCTCGGTACTCCCGAAGCGTCATAAAAGGACCCAAAAAAGAAACTGGGCTGACATAAAGATCAGAGTCAAAATCAGAAACTGCACCCGGATTGTCCACAGGGAACGAAGCTGTGGACAGGTAGCCAACCTGGACGGCTGATCTTGCCGGACTCATGGCCTTTGCATTCTGTCACGTGCACGAGGACCTTGGCACACTGTCAGGCTTCTTCCCCGGGAGCACTGGTTTCGTGAGTCCTTGGACCACTACCGTGGAGCGGCAGTGGCAGGCAAGATCACCTACAAGGTAGAGATAAGACAAGACTGGACCGGAACTCCGGACTGGAGTTCTACACTGGAATACTCGGAACTGGAACGCACCGGACAGGTGCGCACTGGAGTGGGGCCCGCTGGACTGGACACACTGGAGTGGCCCTACTGGACAGGAACATACAGGAGTGAAACCCGCTGGACTGGAACACACTGGAGCGGAACTGGAACACCCTGGACCTAGGCTTCACCTACACTTGACTGCCTTCCCCCTCGGGTTGAGCCCTCAGGTTCTGGCAGCCGGTAGGACTTACAGGAACAGCAGGAATGAAGATCCAGGAGTGCCCCCTGGCACCTAGGTGAAGGCAAGGCAGACAAGCAGGAACTGTCCGGGTTCTGGCAGTCAGCAGGAATCAACACAATGACTAGTAGACTGTACCCAGGCTAATAGGAACGCTATACCCAGGCAACCAGTCATACACAGGAACATACACAGAGCAAACTCAGGAGACTTAGAAAAGCTATACACCAGCTAACAACAAAGCTGTGCCCAAGCTAACAAGTCATGCACTGGAAACATACACAGAGCAAACTCAGGAGACTTAGTAAAGCTATACACCAGCTAACAACAAAGCTGTGCCCAAGCTAACAAGTCATACACAGGAAACAAACACAGAGAACTAGCAGAGCTAGACACAGAAGGGTAGGAAACCCATAGAGCAATAAACACAGAAGGGCTGAAACCCTACAAGCGATAAACACAGAAGGGCTGAAAACCCACAGAAGGGTAGGAGACCCACAGAGCAATAAACACAGAAGGGCTGAAACCCTACAGAGCTATAAACACAGAAGGGCTGGAAACCCACAAGCGATAAACACAGAAGGGCCGAAAACCCACAGAAGGGTAGGAGACCCACAGAGCAAATAACACAGAAGAGCTGGAAGCCCACAGAACAATAAACACAGAAGGGCAGAAAACCCACAGAGCAAAAGACAAGGAAAGCAAACGGTGCTAACAGCACACTAACCTCGGGACCTAAGGCACTGCGGAGGAAATGGCAATGCAAAGGCCAGGACTGTAGTTTCCAAGTCACTAATAAAGCCCTTCAACACCAGAGCCACAGGTGCAGCAATCACCTTGCAACCAAACAGAGGCTTGACACACAAAGCAGTCATCCCATAGGAAGGAACAGCGGGAGCCATCTTGGATACTGGCAAGCAGGAGGAAGCGGCAGCCATCTTGGAAGAGGCAAAGCCCACACAGGTGAGATTCAGTAGGGCAATCAGCACACAGAGCCAGAGAGAAACTAAGACAGAGACAGACACAGAGACAAGCAGAAGCCAGCACAGCCACTGACTCCCAGAAACAGGGTAAGTATGAGGGTGGTCACGGCCACAGACGTGACATTTAATTACACGTTGAGTGAAGAAAAGTTTCTCCGATTCGTTTTAAATTTACTACATTGTAGCTTCATCACATGCCCCCTAGTCCCAGTATTTTTTGGAAAGCGAAACAGACGCTTCACATCTACCCGTTCAACTTCACTCATTATTTTATAGACCTCTATCATATCTCCCCTCAGCCGCCTTTTCTCCAAGTTGAAGAGCCCTAGCCGCTTTAGCCTTTCCTCATAGGGAAGTCGTCCCGTCCCCTTTATCATTTTTGTCGCCCTTCTCTGCACCTTTTCTAATTCCACTATATCTTTTTTGAGATGCGGCGACCAGAATTGAATACAATATTCAAGGTGCAGTCGCACCATGGAGTGATACAAGGAAAGACCAGGATCAAGTATTTCATACCACATTCATTGTTGGTTTAATCATGAATTGATAAATGAGTGTCACTGTTGGGCAGTTCAGGTCTTTGTCTGCCATCATCTACTATGTTACTATGTTATTGTTGCAGATGTTAGATGGTATGTTAATTAGAAAAGGGTCTCAGGTACAGTTTGGCTGGAGCAAAGATTGACATGATATTTCAGCCAGTGGCAATTCTTGAGTAACCTGGATTTTGCCAGGCATTCTTGGACAGATGATGCTCTGTGGGTCAGTCAGTAAGTGTTTCACTTTTTATCATGTTTTGACCACGAGAGTATCTCAGAAATAGGATGAATGAATCACAAAAGTAAAGAAAACATGTAATTGTGGTACAGGGGGTGAAACAGGCTTGATGGGTGGTAAACTAACAAGTTTGGCATGAGACCAGTACTGCATCTTACAAATTATAGCAAAAATTCACAGTACTGGGATTTGTGTTATGTTTTTATTAATAAATATAAACCAAAAAGAATATAATATGATACTTTATTTTACTAACTTAATACATTTGAGGGTCAGTATTCAAAGGGACTCTATTTTGTTTATTATTTTGGATTTAGCTCACAGCTTTTTCAGTAGTAGCTCTAGGTGGGCTGCATTCAGGTACACTAACAGGGGCATTTTCGAAAGAGAAGGGTGCCCATCTTCCTACACAAATCGGGAGATGGGCGTTCTTCTCTCAGGGTCGCCCAAATCGTCATAATCGAAAGCCGATTTTTGGCGTCCTCAACTGCAGTCCGTCGCGGAGACGACCAAAGTTCACGGGGGTGTGTCGGAGGCGTAGCGAAGGCGGGACTGGGGCATGCTTAAGAGATGGGCGTCCTCGGCCGATAATGGAAAAAAGAAGGGCATCCTTATGAGCATTTGGTCGACTTTACTTGGTCCATTTTTTTTCACGACCAAGCCTCAAAAAGGTGCCCAAACTGACCAGATGACCACAGGAGGGAATCAAGGATGACCTCCCCTTACTCTCCCAGTGGTCACCAACCCCCTCCCACCCTAAAAAAAATTAAAGTTTTTTTTTGCCAGCCTCTATGCCAGCCTCAAATGTCATACCCAGCTCCCCGAGAGCAGTATGCAGGTCCCTGGAGCAGTTTTAGTGGGTGCAGTGCACTTCAGGCAAGTGGACCCAGGCCCATCCCCCCCCTACCTGTTACACTTGTGCTGGTAAATGTGAGCCCTTCAAAACCCATCTGAAACCCACTGTACCCACATGTAGGTGCCCCCCTTCACCCCTTAGGGCTATGGTAGTGGTGTACAGTTGTGGAGAGGGGGGTTTGGGGGGCTCAGCACTGAAGGTAAGAAAGCTATGCACCTGGGAGCAATTTATGAAGTCCACTGCAGTGCCTCCCTAGGGTGCCTGGTTGGAGTCCTGGCATGTCAGGGAGACCAGTGCACTACGAATGTTGGCTCCTCCCATGACCAAAGGGCTTGGATTTAGTCGTTTCTGAGATGGGTGTCCTCGGTTTCCATAAACCAGGGACGACCATCTCTAAGTTCGACCTAAATGTTGAGATTTGGGCGTCCCCGACTGTATTATCAAAACGAAAGATGGACGCCCATCTTGTTTCGATAATAGCGGTTTCCCTGCCCTTCGTCGGGATGTCCTTAGAGATGGGCGCCCTTAGAGATGGTCGTCCCCGTTTGATTATGCCCTTCCATGGCACCCTTTTACTAAATTGCAGTAGGCTGTAGCATGTGCCTGCCATGGGATGCACTGAGGCATCCCATGGTAGTGTGCTGATCGCCACATACTAATCCCACACTAAGTAAGGTTTTATTTTTTAGTGCAGGAGGCGTGTTCATGGGTGGAGAGTAGCTTGATTAATGTGAGATTTATGCAGGAGCCTTACTGCCTAGTAAATAAGTATCGGTAAGGGCTCCCGGTGGTAAAATGGCCATATTTGTCATTTTTCCCGTGATAGCCTAACGCTAAAGTGGCGTCAGCTCATGGGAAACCCACATGCTAAAAGTAGTGCAGGACACTTTTTAGCGTGGCTTAGTAAAAGGGCCCCTGAATATTTCCCTGTCCCCAGAGAGCTGTTTACTAAGCCTCGCTAGCAGCTGCCTTGTTCTAATGCCGACACAGCCCCTTCGGTTTGAACGGGCTGTGTCAGCAATTCCGCATGGCAGCCACTAGTGCGGCTTAGTAAACAGGGGGGTACGTTTGTATCTGAGACAATGTTTGGAAACAGCAGTGATGCTTTGCCTTGTATTGACACAAGTGACAGAACTTCAGGATGTAGGCCGCAGTCTCCAGTTCTTTAGGCAGCCAGTACGGCCCACTTACTGTGAAGCACATGGCAGAAGACTCTCCAACATGCATTTTGCTTCATTTCAGTCATGACTTACAGGGCAAGGGAAGTCCGCAAGTGCTGCATGGATGGAGTCCACGAGTATCCTGTGTATGAGACATGTGAAAGCAGGCTTAAGCGTGTGGGCAAATGGCCTGGTAAATACTGCAGAGATGCATTTTTAAGCTGCTGTCAACTGGCCAACAAACTACGAGCAACTGAGATGGGTGCAGTGCTGATCCTGGCAAGAATGGGTATGTTTCATAGCTGTCTAAATGCTTTTATCTATCTATCTATCTATCTATCTATCTATCTATCTATCTATCTATCTATCTATCTATCTATCTATCTATCTATCTATCTATCTATCTATCTATCTATCTATCTATCTATCTATCTATCTGTCACATTTTCCAAACAGGTTTGGTTCGATGTGGCTTACAGTTCGGTAGCAGAGGTAGAGAGGTACATTTTAGGATTATAGAGGTAGGGAGGTACATTTTAAGATTGTAAATGGGGGTGTAGGGGATCAAGGGAGAGGTCTCAGTTGTGAAAAGAGGGGTTAGGTGGTAGACAGAGTGTCGTGAAGTGTCTATTAGCATCTCATGAGGTGAATTGTAGCAGAGGACGTACATCTCCCCTTACGTTCCTGCCCGAAACTTCCGTTCACAGGACAAATCCCTCCTCTCATTACCCTTCTCCACCACCGCCAACTCCAGGCTCCGCTCATTCTGTCTCGCCTCACCCTATGCTTGGAACAACCTTCCCGAGCCCTTACGCCAAGCCCCCTCCCTGCCCATCTTCAAGTCTTTGCTTAAAGCCCACCTCTTCAATGCTGCGTTCTGCACCTAACTCTTACCGTTCAGTAAATCCAGACTGCCCCAATTTGACTGCCCCTATCAGACTGACCGTTCACTTGTCTTCTAGATTGTAAGCTCTTTGAGCAGGGACTGTCCTTCTATGTTAAATTGTACAGCACTGCGGAACCCTAGTAGCGCTTTAGAAATGTTAAGTAGTAGTAGTAGTAGTAGTGTTCGGGGTTTGGTTACTCGGGTTCCTGGTTTTATAAGGTGATACCCTTTTACTGGACTAACATAATATTTCTTTGCCAGCTTTTTGAGTTGGTGAAGGGAGAACAACTCCTGAAAGCTAGTGAACAAATTCATGAAGACAGTGC
This sequence comes from Microcaecilia unicolor, assembly GCF_901765095.1. Classification (NCBI taxonomy): domain Eukaryota; kingdom Metazoa; phylum Chordata; class Amphibia; order Gymnophiona; family Siphonopidae; genus Microcaecilia; species Microcaecilia unicolor. The sequence continues at coordinate 279,010,952 of NC_044036.1, forward strand.
AATAATCTTTTTTACTTTTGCTTCTCTTTATTTCCACATATTGATGTAGACTAACAGCATAACCACAAGACTATTATAAGAAAACAAAGCCAAATCTAAATTACAATGTACCTGCTTCCCCACATCATTTACAATGTATTGTAAGCCACACTGAACCCGCAAATAGGTGGGAAAATGTGGCATACAAATGCAACAAAATAAATAAATAAATGTACCTTTCTTTTCTCTTCTCTTCTTCAGCTCGTGGTCACTATTGTGTGAATGTCTGTGTATCTGCTTCGTGCCTCCTCTGCTAATCGTTTTTGTGTTTGATGTTCTGTCTTATCTGCAACAAATTCTGAGGCCATGTCAGAGAATCCACAAGGATCCTGACTGGGGTATATTTGTGGGGATCCACATACATGTGCCCTGTTACCTCTGCGGCTAAAGTTAGGACAGCCTGAATACTATTCTAAATTTAGTCACTTACCTAAGTGGTGGTGGTCTGAATATAGTCTTAACTGGTTAGCTCCTGGCTCCTTCTATGCTCTGCCTAAGTTCCACCCATGGACTGCCCCAGCACTAACCAGACAGTGCAGGGGCAGTCCATGGTGATATACAGTGGCACTTTCTGGTTAAGTCCTCCTATATATAACTGAGTTATCTCTGTGATAAATTGTACCATACTTTGTGTTATCTCAGTGATACTTGTACCATACCTTGCAAGCCGCACTGAACCTGCTATCGAGCGGGAAAGAGCAGGGTATAAATGCTATAAATAAATAAATAAGTGCCACTGAATATGAGCACTTAGGTGGTCAGAAATGATTTAATGGGGCAGGAGCCTCTCCTGCCCGGTTACATTGCTCTGACTGTTGGGCCCAGCAATTTAGTAACAGGGTGCCTGGTACAAACGTAATCTATGAAGGAACGTAGATGCCTATTTTCCTTTATAGAATCCTAGAGTGACTGGGTATAAATGCATGTAACAGGCACGAGCAATTATGCCAGCTGTAGAGCTGGGTGTAAGCGATCACACCCAAATGTATGAGTTGTGCACATAACTTGCAATATACTATAAGTACCCATGTAAGTGGGAGTTCCGCCTAGACTTCACCCATATGTATGCACTATGGGACCCTTTTACTGAGCTGCATTAAATGCTGACGTGCTTAATGCAGGAAAAATGGCCTAATGCAAGATGCACTAAATCATTCTGCATTTGTTTTGACATTTGCATGCGCTAAGTGTGCAGTAATTATTTTTATTTTTGGAGGACACATGCCAGGGGTGGAGAATGAGTATTTAAATTCATCTAGCACGTTGAAAATTACCGCTCTGCTAACTGGTTAGCATGTTGATAATGCGGGAGCCGTTAGTGCCTCATAAATAGGAGGCGGTAAGTGCTCCCGTGTTCATTTTTTTAAATGGCCACATGCTGATGTTATTATTAGCACACGGCCAGATATTTAACAAATAGAAAAATGTCTCTTTTACAGTCACTCTAGAAATGGGTTTAGCGCATGGGAAGGACCTGCTTGGGTATGGATGAACTAAACCCATGTACTAGTGCACCTTAGTAAAAGGGCAGCTATGTAATTTGTAGTCGTATTGACAGAATAGTGCTTAGGTGGCATTTTCACACCTATGTGTGTGTACAGGCATGTATAAATGGCATTATTCTAAACATTGAAAAAAAGGGGAGTGGGAAATGAACCACGGACTGCAGAGATGATAGGGACAATCTGGATACTTGAGAAGATTTATTGATCAAAGACCCGATAGAGTACCATGTTTCGGTTGGTGGCCTGCCTCAGGGGTCTTTAAAAAGACTTTGGTTGCGTTGTTGTGGGTCTATCGATAGAAAGTCTGAATTATTCTAAACATTTACATGTTCAACAGGCGTGTAATTGTTAGCACCTATTTTACAGATTTGGCACCAGAGAGGGTTGAATGCATTTTCCTGTATCTCTGCTTCTCACACAGCAGGATAAATTGAGGGGGAAGGGGGAGGAGTCCTGGCTATGCCTAGGCAACAAACTCCACAAAAGCAGGGCCGCTGAATATCACCACAGACCGCTACAGTGAAAGTCGGCAATTTTGCAGCAGGTCCAGGGGTGGAATCAGCACTTATGTGGTTAAGTGCCAATATTCAGCACCTAAGGGGTCCTTTTACTAAGGTGTGCTAATGGATTTGGTTGCACGCTAATGATGGGCATCTTATCATTTAGCACATGCTAATCATTAGTGTGCACTAAATCTGTTATACGTGTCACTTAGCTAGATAAGTGCTGAATATTGCAGTTAACCGCCTAACAGATAAGTTGGCCACTTAAACCCGGATATTTGGTGTCAGTGCTACCCAGACAAGGCTCAGCATCGAATATGCAGGAATAATGCCGCTGGGGCTAAAAAAAGCTCCACGCTGCTGGCTGAGTATCTACTCATCTATATTTATTTGTAGTGTCCTAACAAATCTGTATATTTATGCATTTATCTATGCAAACAAAAAAAGCAACACTAGGCCTTCAAGACTAGGACAACAGGAGTACTTTATTGACAGGTGACCCGACACGGGCCGTGTTTCGGCGTCAAGTGACGCCTGCCTCAGGGGTCGAGATTTGGTTCTGCAGTATTTAAATCATTTAGGTCAAATGCCTTAACATATTAAAGTGTTTAATACAGTGGCGTAGCCAGACCTGAGATTTTGGGTGGGCCCAGATCTAATATGGGTGGGCACGCAGTGTCTATATAAGTATGAGCAGTGTCTCTTGGGATCCTACAAAATAATGCCTTAGAATTCACTTGATGATGGATTTCTAAGTACTCTGCCCAACAGCTGCCCTGCATCAGTATAACCACATACATACTTAATGGAAAAATTGATATTTTTAAATATAATTACATTATCCCACAATCTCTCCACTGCAAAATGCTATACACAAACTTGTGCAAAAACACACTCATATCCTTACTAAACCATAACAGCACTAATTCCAAGGACAGGACGAGCTACAACCTTATGCTTGAAAAGGCAGAACTGTAATTACATGAGGCTCTAAAACACCAATACACTACCTCGTGAAAAAAAGCAAAACAAAAAGGGCTAGCAGAATACTGCACCTTGATCATACATGAAAAACACATGACACAACAGACATGACACAAGGAACTAGAAATCAAAAAATATGAAGGCAAAATACTGAACTGGAAAGTTAACTCAAGAAGTCAGACTCAGCATGCAAAAGCAGACATATTCCAATTAATAAAATAAAATACTTTTTCTACCTTTGTTGTCTGATCTATTCGCTTTGATAAAATTATGATGTAAAAAAAACCCCAAATTTATTACCTGCTGCTGGGCTGGCAGCTGCTGCTGCTGCTTGGCACTGGCAGTAAAGTTACCTGGGGCCGAGACAGGAACTCGAGTCCGATCCAATTCTCGAATGATCTCTTCTTCTCAATTCGAACTTTTGAAGACCACCTTTCTTTCCCAATTCCCACGTTTCCAGGGAGGGCAGGGCCAGGCTGAAGCTCGCACAACCCTGCGTGCGTGTGTGCATGTGGCCATATGCACCTAATTTTTTAGCCTGCCAGTGCCCTCCCTCAGACCACATCATGAGCGAGCGGAGGAGCCAAGCGGAACGCGAGCAAAGCTGAGAGCACACCGCCGCGTACAGCCACGTCCGGGTCCGCTACCGCGTAGGAGGATAGATGTGTGGATAACCACGACGGCGATGCGGATCCACTCTCTCTAAGCCCGAAGGTAGGTGGGCTGAATCAGATCGATTATCGCGTCTGAGTCTGAGCGCGGGTGCCTGCGATGTGACGTACGCTAGGCTGTTTGTATGCGCTTGGGTGGTGGGAGGGCCTGAAATCGGAGTCTGTGGAGAGGAGAGATCAGCTGTCAGAGCGCCGTGGGTGCCGTCTCTGCCCTCAAGTTAGTCTGCTGCGCTGCTGCTGCAGTTGTGTGGCGCTTGAGTGGGCGGGCCTGTGCCGAAATTGGGTGGGCCTGGGCCCACCCAGGCCCACCCGTAGCTACGCCCCTGGTTTAATATGGTACTTGTAAAAGCCTTCTCCTGTGTAAAGATAGCCGTTTATCTTTACACAGGAGAAGGCTTTTACAAGTACCTTTTTTTCGCGTAGCAGCGAACATTTTCAACGATAACACTTTAATGTGTGAAGGCATTTGACCTAAATGATTTAAATACTGCAGAACCAAATCTCGACCTCTGAGGCAGGCGCCATTTGACGCCAAAACACGGCCCGTGTCGGGTCACCTGTCAATAAAGTACTCCTGTTGTCCTAGTCTTGAAGGCCCAGTGTTGCTTTTTTTGTTTGTATACTTTGTTTGTATGCTGTATTACCCTCTCTATTTGTCTTGCATTTATCTATATAAATGTACTAATACTTCCTTTATTCAGTTATATATCCATGCTACTAAAGCTCAGAATGGACCACAATAAGATAGGAACAAGCTCCATCTAAACTTTAGTTAAATGAAACCAAAATTTCACCTCCCCACAATTCTCTGCAGATAGAATTCTCTTTGTTTTTCCAGAAATGAGGACCATTCTTGATGTAGATGAACCAGAAGTTCGAAGCTACTTCCCAGAAAGCTGGATGTGGGAAGTCCATCAAATTACTGACAGGTGATAACTATATTTTAATATTAGCTTGGGTCTTTTTTTTAGTGTACCCTGAGTGATAAATCCATAATTATAATTATAATGATAAGTCCACTCTGCAAACTTCACTTACCTAGGAACGAAATGGTGGAACTCCTTACCACCCCAAAAAAGAAATATACAGGAATATGCTAGATTCCTCAAAATCCTCAAATCGTTCCTATTCAAACCCCACAAAGAACAACTTTATCTGAAACAACTAATTACCTGAATTGGTTATTACTCTATTTACCATTAACCTTCTCTTTGCTTCATGTACAATTTCGCATTCATTATAGATTTTCTAAATGTTAAACATCCATAGCTATCCCAGTACGTTTATGATACTGTATTGTAAAATTACTTTCTTATGCATTATTCTTTGTTATGTATCCTATACTGTTTATTGTAAGCCACATTGAACTCAAACTTGTTTGGGAAACAGGGCCCTAAGATTTAGAGTTTTGTTGTATTAGGTGGCTGTGTCTTCAGTAGTTAAGTGTTCTTCTTTTACAGAGGTAAGCGGTTAAGACTATTTCATAACCTGGAAGCAGGCTGCACACTGAAACAACGTAGTTGTTTTGTAGGTATTGGATGTTTTGAAATTAAGTTAGCGCTGCCTGCTTCTGTATTAAGTAACTGCTTTTGTTTACGATTATTGTTTTGTGAGGATTTTACAAATTATAACTTAGAATGCTGTAATAAAGTATGGTTTGATAGGGAGGAGGTGGACTGACAAATGATTGAAAAATATATATGAGAAGGTTTTGGACTTGTGAGAGGTCCATTAACCTATATCTCCATAACTAATGTCTTTCTACCTTATGTTTTATGTATAGTACTAGTGGAAAAGGCCCGTTTCTGAAACCAATGAAACGGGCGCTAGCCAGTTTTTTTTTTTTTACTGCAATTAATGTTTTGTAAGGGTTTGAACTGAGGGGGGGGGGGGGGGGGGGGGGGGAGAGGTCTGCATCGTTGTAGGTGTGTGGTGTCTGTGATTGTGTGATACGGGAGTGGGGTTTGTGAGGAGGAGTGAATGGGGTTCCTGCATGAGTGTGTGTGAGTCGCACAGAGACTGTGACAGGGTTGCTGCTGCTTTTCTGGTAGGGGGTGGCAAGGTGCTTGGAGGTTGTTCAGTGTTGCAGGGTTGTGGTGGGGGGTCAGCCGTTTGTAAGAGTGGTGTTTTCATTTTATGTGCTGGGGTTTTTTTTTGGAGGGGTGAGGTGAGGTGGAATGAGTGTGTGTGTGAGGAACTGAGGGGGGGAGAGGTCTGCATCGCTGTAGGTGTGTGGTGTCTGTGATTGTGTGATACGGGAGTGGGGTTTGTGAGGAGGAGTGAATGGGGTTCCTGCATGAGTGTGTGTGTATCGCACAGAGAGTGTGACAGGGTTGCTGCTGCTTTTCTGGTAGGGGGTGGCAAGGTGCTTGGAGGTTGTTCAGTGTTGCAGGGTTGTGGTGGGGGGGGGGGGTCAGCCGTTTGTAAGAGTGGTGTTTTCATTTTATGTGCTGGGTTTTTTTTTTGGAGGGGTGAGGTGAGGTGGAATGAGTGTGTGTGTGAGGAACTGAAGGGGTGAGAGGTCTGCATCGCTGTGAGTGTGTGGTGTCTGTGATTGTGTGATACGGGAGTGGGGTTTGTGAGGAGGAGTGAATGGGGTTCCTGCATGAGTGTGTGTGTGTCGCACAGAGAGTGTGACAGGGTTGCTGCTGCTTTTCTGGTAGGGGGTGGCAAGGTGCTTGGAGGTTGGTCAGCGTTGCAGGGTTGTGGTGGGGATCAGCTGTTTGTAAGAGTGGTGCTTTCATTGTATGTGCTGTTTTTTTTTTTTTTTTGGAGGGGTGAGGTGAGTTGGAATGAGTGTGTGTGTGTTTGTGTGAGGAACTGATGGGGGGAGAGGTCTGCATCACTGTGGGTGTGTGGTGTCAGTGATTGAGTGATACGGGAGGGGGGGTTTGTGAGGAGGGGTGAACAGGGTTCCTGCATGAGTGTGTGTGTGTCACACAGAGAGAGTGACAGGGTTGCTGCGGCTGGTTGATGCTTTTTTACTGGGAGTTTCTGGCAGGGGGTTTGGATGTTGGGCAGCGTTGCTGTCAGTCACATACCTTGGACAGGTCTCAGATCTGCTTCTCCTCCTTCGCTGTTTGCTACCTTCTTCGCTCGTTTCCCAAAATTTTGGACAGGTCTCAGTTCTTTGCGTGTTGTTTTTCCGCCACTCGGACGTTGCGTTGTCTGAACTGTTTTCCTCTGTGTCGGGCTTTCAACTGTTTGCCTCTGTGTGGTGCCACGCTCTGGCAACTGGTTTCCTTGGTCTCGTGTGGCGCAGTTGCGCGCTTCCAACTGCATTGCACAGCTATGGAGGAGCAGCTTTGAAATTGTTTGTTTTGAAGGCTTTTGGTGTGGGCACGCGATTGGCACGAACTTGTTGTTGTAACGTTCCGCCCTCGACGTCATCATGTTTTGACGCGAGGGCGGGACAGACAGAGATGGTGACAGGGTTACGAATCTAACGAAACTGACGAACCCTTCACTCTAGTGAAGCCACGGAGTCAGCTTCAGAACGTTGGACATGCGTTTTATTATAGTAGAGATTATGTACATTTGTGCATTTATTTGTATATTATTTTTTTAAAAAGCATTACAGCTACCTTTTGCCTGGTTCCCTATATACTTTTTGAATGTTTCATTGTGGGATAAGGTCTTTCCCCCCCTAGTATATATATATGTATATAATAAATGACTGACATTTCTTTGCTTTCACACTGAATACACTAACCTTACAATAATGTTTTTAGATCAGGTCTGAAGGAACTTTCATTCACTCTACCTGATTCCTTGACAACATGGGAAATTGAAGGTGTTGGTCTTTCTAGTGAAGGTAGGCATTGTTTAGTACTGAGATACAGCCCACGCTGACATGACTAGACCTCAGCTCTCACATTTGTGATTTGCTTTATTTATTGCCACTGAAATTATCTTCAACCTTGTGCCTGAGGCAAAGACAGAAGTGAACCTCGAAAATGGTACAATCCAGGGGCGTAGCCAGACAGCAGATTTTGGGTGGGCCTAGGCAAGAAGTGGGTGGGCACCAAGTGTTCTCCCCCCCCAAAAAAAAATATCTAAGCTGGTAGGAAAATGCTTCTCTCCACCTTGGCAGCCTGCAGCAGGCATGGGCTGAAAACAGAGCATTCGCAGGTGCCAGTATCATGGAACACACCATTTTCATTACCATCAGGGGGAAGTCTTCAGCTAGTAGAGCTTGGAATCCCCATCAGCTACTGCTAAACATGTGCTACTGTTGGGTGGGCCTGAGCCCTAAGTGGGTGGACCCCAGCCCACCCAAGCCCACCTGTGGCTACGCCACTGGTACAATCTGGCCCGCTGTAATATTCTCTTGTAGACATAATTCAAATAGAGGCAGCATTAGAGTCTGCCCTCTTGTTGGATATAATTATCTGTTGTCAGGCTCTATACTACATGATTTTGGAGAAAAGCAGTATACTACTACTACTACTACTTAACATTTCTAGAGCGCTACTAGGGTTACGCAGCGCTGTACAAATTAAACAAAGAAGGACGGTCCCTGCTCAAAGGAGCTTACAATCTAAAGAACGAAATGTCAAGTTGGGGCAGTCTAGATTTCCTGGGTAGAGGTGTAGTGGTTAGGTGCCGAAGGCGACATTGAAGAGGTGGGCTTTAAGCAGTGATTTGAAGATTTAAGAAGTGATTTGAAGTATAGAAGGACACTAGTAAGGATGACCCCTCAGAAAGATACTGAAGTGTGTACCCATGTGAGGTAAAGTGTTTGTTTATTACATAGCAACATACTACAGTCCATCCAGTCTGCCCAACAGTCAAAGTCATTATCAGTTCATTATTAAACCAACAATGAATACTGTGATAGCTGCTGAAAGGGGGGGGGGGGGGTAGGGGGGACAAAATTCCCCGGGCGCCGGGCCTTCAAGGGGGGCCTGGCGCCGCAGTCCCACCCATCCTCCGTCGTCGACCATCTGCCACTGGGCCAGGCCGCCTGCAATGAAATCACAGCGCTTTTCACCTCCGTGTGAAAGCACTGCAAGCAGCAGGGCAGCAGATTGCCTCCCTTCGGGCCTCCTTCCCTCCCTGTGTCCCGCCCTTGTCTGATGTAACTTCCGCGAGGGCGGAACACAAGGAGGGAAGGAGGGCCGAAGGGAGGCAATCTGCTGCCCTGCTGCCTGCAGCGCTTTCACACAGAGGTGAGAGGCGCTGTGATTTCAATGCAGGGGGCCCGGCCCGGTGGAGGGGGGTAGGTGGAGGGGGGAGCGGCAGGGGGCACCTTGGGCTTGGGCACTTCCAGAACTGCAACATCCCTTCAAATGGCTTGCGGGTATGCCGAAGCCTCGCCAGCCAAAGAAATACAGTACCCCAGCAGCTCCCCTCCTTCTTGTGAGCTTCTTTAATGCAGAAGATGGCAGCATGCCTCAAGCCGCTGACGCCGGGACTTTTCGTGCATGCTCAGTTCTTGCGTGAACTGAGTATGCTCGTGGAGTCTTGGAGTCCGTGGCTGGAGGCATGCCACCTACTTCTGCATTTAAAAAAGCACTCAAGAAGGAGGGGAGTGGCTGGCGGATCAGCAAAAGGTATGTAGAGTGCACAGGGGAGGGTGAAAGGAGGAGGGAGAAATGTGTTGAATCCCCAGTCCATCCCTAGGTGCCCCCAAAATTGGAGGGATGGCTACACCCCTAGTGTAAAGTATGTATACTTGATCCTGATCTTTCTTTGTTGTTTAAGAGATAAAAAGCAGAACTCTCATAAATTTGCCTATCTGGACATTTGTTTTGAAAACTGACTTTCAGAGGGCTTCAACAAAAGTTATCACAAAACCAGTGGCTATATCCACATTAAAAGATGTCCTTAATGTACAGGAAAAGTGAAATTGGCTTGGATTACAGTGAAACCCCAGCATTAAGCTGTTCTCCTTTTCTCCATTTCTGAGTGTTGGAAGATGAGTGGATCAAGGCCCAACAATAATATATTATGAGAGGTTTGTCACTGTATTTGCAGCCCATAAGGTTAGATCTTCTCTGGAGTTCTTCTGTGTAGGTACTGGCCAGGCTTAACCCTGCTTAGCTTCAGAGATCTGACCCAGTCAGATTCTCCCAGGCCGGTATTATAGGGTCTATGATTACTGTTTTGGTTTACTGACAGTTTTGTTAAATTGGCTCATGCTTCTGTCTTGTAGGTGTGTGTGTTGCTGATCCCGTTAAAGTGCAGGTGTTTAAAGATGTGTTCCTGGACATGCACATACCCTACTCTGTGGTGCGTGGTGAACAGATCGAGCTGCGGGGCTCGGTTTACAACTACCGCGATTTAAGAATGAAGGTAATTGACACTATACTTGTTTTCAGAATATCTACAATGAATATGCATGAGATAGGTTTGCATAAATGGAGACAATATCTGCAAATCTCTTTCATGCATGTTTATTGTGAGTTTCCTAAAAGCGAGACACTAAGTCAGTGATTCCCAAACCTGGTCCTGGAAGCACACTAGCCAGTCAAGCTTTCAGGATATTCACAGTGCATATTCATGAGAGAGATTTTGCTTTCAGTGTATGCAAATCTCTGTCATGAATATTCATTGTGGATATCCTGAAAACCTGACAGGCTGGGGTGCCTCCAGGACCAGGTTTGGGAACCACTGCACTAAGTAGTTCTGTAGGACTGATATGATAAACACTGAGGGCAGATGTACTAAGAAAAGAAAAATGTAAATTTCCTTTGCACATTAACGGCCAGATTCTATAAGTGGCGTCTGAAAAATAGGTGTATTCAAAAATAGCGCTTAGCACTATTCTATAAACTGTGCATAAAGTTAGGTGTGTCTTATAGAATAGTGCATAGGGCTGGGGAACGTGCCTACATTTAGGTACGGCAATTACGCCACTGAAAACCTGATGTAAATCCCTGCACCTAAATTAGGCATGGTTCCTCTGAATTCTATAACCATGTATGTAAATTTGAGGAACACCGACTCCTTCCATGGCCACGCCCTTTTTTAAAGCTTACGCGCACCTCTTTTTAGAATAAAAAGATGCACACATAAATTCCAATTATTGCCCATTAATGCTGATAATTGGTTGTTATCAGCCAATTATCAGTGTTGATTTGTTTGTTACTCAAGTTGTCTGTGTAAATTGGACACATGCAATTTAACATATGCAACTACAATCCAGAGTAAAACTGTAATTTGTGCATGCTATCACAGAGCACACCTACTGTTTGGTGTTTTAGCATGTGAAGTGCCATTTGAAAGATTCTTATTTTTTGCAAAGAGTAAAATGTTGCACATGTAAACTTTACGTCTGTGAAATTTAATTCAAGTTATTTATTTACTTAAGATACTTTTAGCCCATAATTTCTAAGAACCAATGTAGCTTACAACATACCTGCACAATTGTTGTGATCCTGGATGGTGAGCCGTAGGACCATAACTGGTTTTCCGGCCACAACAGACAGGTTACTTCTGGAGTAGAAGGAGGAGGAGGAGGCGGCAGGACAAGAACTTGGCACAGCAGGAAGCTAGGAGACAAGGCAGAAGCTTGGCAAGCTGGGAACCAGCGGCAAAGCAAAAATTTGGTAAAGCAGGAACCAGGAGACACCAGTTGCGAAGGCACACAAGGCGGGACTGAGCTTCCTTAAAAGCGCTCAGCCCCATGATGACTCCCAAATGCTCCTCCGATGTCCCACAAGTAGCCCTATATTCAGTGGGCTGCAGTATGCACACGTGCCCTAGGAGGGTGGGCGCCCCGGTAAGTCCGTCGGGGTTGGGGCTGGAACTGTGACAACAATAACATTCAATTAATGTTAGTGAGTTGCTGCACTGTAAAATCATACAAAATAGCAGGTCAGGTTTCACCAACTATAAATGTCTCCATCGCTGCAAGCTTTTTTATCTTTTTTGTGAAATTTCCTGTTTTCCTACCAGGCTGTTACCTGTTTTGCATGCAAATCCCAGTAGAAAAACACTGTATGCAATTTGACAAAGTTTTCTCCTGCTGGTATTTTGTTCTAAAATACAGCTTTAAGAACCTTTTCCATCTTTCTCAGCTATTTTTGTTGTGGTCTTTTTATTTATTTTTTAAAATGCTTATATACATATGTAATGCTATGGATTTACAGCCTGTCTCACTAACACAGACTGCTCAATAATTACCGTGGATTCTTTTGGATTCGTAATAAGTAAATGAAACCTTTATTAGGGAAGCTAAATTCTACAATGGTTAATATACAGTGGGGGAAATAAGTATTTGATCCCTTGCTGATTTTGTAAGTTTGCCCACTGACAAAGACATGAGCAGCCCATAATTGAAGGGTAGGTTATTGGTAACAGTGAGAGATAGCACATCACAAATTAAATCCGGAAAATCACATTGTGGAAAGTATATGAATTTATTTGCATTCTGCAGAGGGAAATAAGTATTTAATCCCTCTGGCAAACAAGACCTAATACTTGGTGGCAAAACCCTTGTTGGCAAGCACAGCGGTCAGACGTCTTCTGTAGTTGATGATGAGGTTTGCACACGTCAGGAGGAATTTTGGTCCACTCCTCTTTGCAGATCATCTCTAAATCATTAAGAGTTCTGGGCTGTCGCTTGGCAACTCGCAGCTTCAGCTCCCTCCATAAGTTTTCAATGGGATTAAGGTCTGGTGACTGGCTAGGCTACTCCATGACCCTAATGTGCTTCTTCCTGAGCCACTCCTTTGTTGCCTTGGCTGTATGTTTTGGGTCATTGTCGTGCTGGAAGACCCAGCCACGACCCATTTTTAAGGCCCTGGCGGAGGGAAGGAGGTTGTCACTCAGAATTGTACGGTACATGGCCCCATCCATTCTCCCATTGATGCGGTGAAGTAGTCCTGTGCCCTTAGCAGAGAAACACCCCCAAAACATAACATTTCCACCTCCATGCTTGACAGTGGGGACGGTGTTCTTTGGGTCATAGGCAGTATTTCTCTTCCTCCAAACACGGCGAGTTGAGTTCATGCCAAAGAGCTCAATTTTTGTCTCATCTGACCACAGCACCTTCTCCCAATCACTCTCGGCATCATCCAGGTGTTCACTGGCAAACTTCAGACGGGCCGTCACATGTGCCTTCCGGAGCAGGGGGACCTTGCGGGCACTGCAGGATTGCAATCCGTTATGTCGTAATGTGTTACCAATGGTTTTCGTGGTGACAGTGGTCCCAGCTGCCTTGAGATCATTGACAAGTTCCCCCCTTGTAGTTGTAGGCTGATTTCTAACCTTCCTCATGATCAAGGATACCCCACGAGGTGAGATTTTGCGTGGAGCCCCAGATCTTTGTCGATTGACAGTCATTTTGTACTTCTTCCATTTTCTTACTATGGCACCAACAGTTGTCTCCTTCTCGCCCAGCGTCTTACTGATGGTTTTGTAGCCCATTCCAGCCTTGTGCAGGTGTATGATCTTGTCCCTGACATCCTTAGACAGCTCCTTGCTCTTGGCCATTTTGTAGAGGTTAGAGTCTGACTGATTCACTGAGTCTGTGGACAGGTGTCTTTCATACAGGTGACCATTGCCGACAGCTGTCTGTCATGCAGGTAACGAGTTGATTTGGAGCATCTACCTGGTCTGTAGGGGCCAGATCTCTTACTGGTTGGTGGGGGATCAAATACTTATTTCCCTCTGCAGAATGCAAATAAATTCATATACTTTCCACAATGTGATTTTCCGGATTTAATTTGTGATGTGCTATCTCTCACTGTTACCAATAACCTACCCTTCAATTATGGGCTGCTCATGTCTTTGTCAGTGGGCAAACTTACAAAATCAGCAAGGGATCAAATACTTATTTCCCCCACTGTATATCAAACCTATAAATGGCAAGTGCGCAGTAGAGACTTCCCTCTCTGTCCCGCCCCCGCGTCAAGACGTGATGACGGGGGGAGGGGGGCGGGACAGAGAGGGAAACTGCGCGGAAGGGGAGGGAGGGAACTGCTGACGTCACTACCGCTCCCCCCCCCCCAAGGTAGCCGCTACCGCCCCCCCCGGAGTCGCCACCACCCCCCCTTCACCCGGCCCGGGCCCTCTCTTCATTATTCAACTTACAGCAGCGCCGAAACAGCAGCAAGCAGCTCAGCTTCAGCTCCCATCGGCCTTCCTTTCCTGCCTGTGCCCCGCCCTCGCCGACGTGACGTCACACGAGGGCAAGGCACAGGCAGTGAAGGAAGGCCAACGGGAGCTGCTGCTTGCTGCTGTTTTGGCGCTGCTGTAAGTTGAATAACGAAGAGAGGGCCCGGGCCGGGTGAAGGGGGGGCGGGGGCGACTCCGGGGTGGGGGGGCGGTAGCGGCTACCTTGGGGGGGAGGGGACATGGGAGGTCTCAGAAGGAGGGGGGGCCTTGGAGCTGGGAGGGCTGGACTGAAGGGGGCCTTCCAGCTGGCTGGGAAGAAGGCACGGGGGGGCAGGGGGCCTTGGAACTGGGAGGGAGGGCAGGGGGGCCCTTACAGTTGTGAGGGAATGGGGCCCCTTACAGTTGTGAGGGAATGGGGCCCTTACAGTTGTGAGGGAGAGCAGGGGGCCTTGGAACTGGGAGGGAGGGAAGGGGGCCTTGGGAGCTGGGGGGGAGGGCCTGGGGCCTTGGAACTGGGAGGGAGGGAGGGCGGGCAGGGGGCCTTGCAGCTGGGAAGGGGGGAGGACTGGAGCCTTGGAGCTGGGAGGGAGGGACAGAGGGGGCCTTGGAGCTGGCAAGGAAGGAGGATGGCAGGGGGCCTTGCAGCTGCAACGGGAGGGGGGCCTTGGGAAAAAAACATTCCAATACGCGCCCGTTTTAACGGGCTTAACGGTTAGTATATATATATTTTGTATATGTGCTAACCATTATGTGTGTGTGTGTATATATATATATATATATATATATATGTACTGTATATATATATACACATAATAGTTAGCACATGTACAATGATTAGCTGTATAAACAAGTATTACATCACTGGTCTCTACATCTCTTAGACCAGGAAAAGAAGCAAACACAATGATTAACTGTATAAACAATCATTATTTATTTATTTATTGCATTTGTATCCCACATTTTCCCACCTCTTTGCAGGCTCAATGTGGCTTACAATACATCATGAATGGTGGAAATATCATTAGAAAATATACATTTAGTATTATAGAAGGATCTTAGTTAACATGATTATGAAAAAAAGAAAAGAACATGATAATAGTATAACAAGCAGATATTATAAGACATTTCAGAATATATGTGAAGGAGTTGTGTTTGTTCATGTTTGTTGATCTTTGTGATAAGCCTTATTAAAGAGATGGGTCTTCAGTAGTTTGCGGAAGTTAGTTAGTTTGTAGGTCGTTTTTAAGTTGAGCGGCAATGCGTTCTATAACTGTGTGCTCAAGTAAGTGAAGTTTGATGCATGCATTAGTTTGTATTTTAGACCTTTGCAGTTGGGGAAGTGCAGGTTGAGGAATGTGCGTGATGATCTTTTGGCATTCCTTGGTGGTAAGTCTTTCAGGTCTGACACGTAGGCTGGTGCTTCTCCGTGAATGATTTTGTGAACTAGGGAGCATATTTTGAGCGTGATGCGTTCTTTAAGTGGGAGCCAGTATAGCTTTTCTTGTAGGGGTTTAGCACTTTCATATTTTGTTTTACCGAATATCGACACTTAACTGCAGTGTTCTGGGCTGTCTGAAGTTTTTTGATTATTTGCTCTTTGCAGCCAGCGTAGAGTGCGTTGCAGTAGTCTAGATGACTGAGCACCATTGATTGTACCAGCTAACGGAAAACGGTCCTTGGGAAGAAAGGTCTTACTCTTTTTAATTTCCACATTGAGTGGAACATCTTATTGGTTATGTTTTTCGCATGGCTCTCTTGTGTTAAGTGTCGATTGATGGTGACTCCAAGAATTTTTAGAGTGAAATTGGGAGGTTCAGATTTGGTGTGTTGATGGTGGTAAATTTATTTGTATTATGTTTTGAGGTGAGATTAGGCATTGGGTTTTTTCTGCATTAAGGTTCAGCTGAAATGCATCCGCCCATGAGTGCATGATGTGGAGACTTTGGTTGATTTCATTGGAGATTTCCTTTAGGTCTTGTTTAAATGGGATGTAGATCGTTACGTCATCTGCGTATACTGTATGTATGGGTTGAAGTTTTGGTTTGATAATAATTTGGCCAAGGGTAACATCATTAAGTTGAATAGAGTTGGCGAGAGGGGGGAACCCTGTGGAACTCCACATTCAGGTATCCATGTGGCTGAAGTATTCGAGTTAGATGACACTTGGTATGATCACTGGTCTCTACATCTAAGTAATGCAAAGAGTTCTTTAGACCAATAATATACATACATACAATCATCACTGGTCTCCATTATCCAGGCTTTTATCATCAGCTGTGGGGGCCCGGTTCACACAGCGAGAGCTAGGAGCTTTGGACCAGGAACAAACCTTCTGCGCAGTCCATTCGTTACTCACAGATGAACCCCACCTTACTGTGACAAGCCCTCCCTTTTTATTAAGCTCTGAGCCCATGTCCAGAGCTAAGGAAAGTTAAAGAAAGCTTCTATGGAAAATCACAGAATGCTTACTGTGGTCACATGCTTTCCCAAGTCCAGGTGGCCAAGCTGGGCCTGGGAAATAAGTGCCATCCTCCCCTTTGCATACCAAATTAGTTAGAGCTGTGTCTTATCTTCTGGATCCCAACTTGTTTGCAAGAAAAGTTACTTTCGGTCAAAGACAAGATTTCAGAATGTATTATCGGACAAAAGCAGGGTTGAAAAGTAATCCTTTAAGGTAACACTTAAAGAATCATTTTTAAACAGAATTACTTCTAACCAACAATACAGGGTTGAAAAACAATCTTTAAAATTCACTTCCATTACAACATATTGTTCCAAGATAATATATTTCGATACAAAAACAAGAAGAGGTGTCAAACACTAAAGAAGAAATACAAATACGGATAAGGAAATCTTAATTACCTATTCAACTCAGTCCACTAGTAATAGGAGGGGGGATATCCAGCCAGCAAGGATAATATCTAGAAATTATTTACACAAAACTAAATAACCTAAAAGGAAGTAACTAGGTGGTGTATTATTCCTATGGAATGGAAGTCTTTGCTGGCTCAGTTGATAAGGGAGGAGATTCTCTACTCTTGGAGTCCAAAAAAGTAGACAACTGACCTTGGTCAAAGAAAATAAACTTTACAGACTGATATTTGATAACACATTTGCAAGGATAATTCAGCCAAAACAATGCACCAAGCTGTACCACTCAAGGTTTTAATAAAAGAAATTGGTCCATTCTTTTCTGTGTGAGATGTGAGACATCTGGAAAAATATGAACCTCGCAGATCAGGAAAGGTGTCCCTCTATTCCGGAAGAAAAGCTTTAACATCCAGTCTCTTATGGTTCCAAAATAAAATTAGCTATCAAAGTAGCTGGTATAACACCTTTGCCTTCTTTTCCTATAAGTTGAGCAACATTTAAAGAGTCAGAAGATATTTCAGGTCCCAAAATTTCATGTTCACCTTCCTTCTTTGCAACAGGTGGCATATAATACACTCTAGATAGAGGAGGACAAGATTGTTCTGGATTCTTTAATATTTCCAATAAATATCTTTTTTAAGATAAACAAAGCAGCTACTGCAGGAATTTTAGAAAAATTAGTAAAATGCAACATTTTCCTACGAATAACGTTCTCTAAATTCTTGATCTTATGAGGCAACATCAGTGTCTTTAATCACTGCCAACTGCTGGTCTGACAATGATTTAGAGGCAACTTTTCTTGTGGTCTTTTACACAGATGGATATGGACTAAAGTTGTTGTAGTGCCATTAGTACATAATAGGAAATAGGTCTGACAGTGGGACCTGTAGTAGATAATGCATGTTAATGCACATTAGCATATTCTAACACGGTATTACACATTAGCAAATCTAGCCCATAAAACTGTTACATCAAGGACTGTGAAAATCATGCACGTTCTCTGTGCTTGAGCTAAAACAAATGGTCTAAGGGTCCTTTTACCAAGCTGTGGGAAAAAGGGCCCTGTGCTAGCGGTGAGGGTTGTTTTCCCCGTGTGCCAGGGCCCTTTTTACTGCAGCAGGTAAAAAGACCCGGGCACATGTGGCCATGCGGCAAGAGAACTCTTACCGTATGGCCATGCGACAGGGAGCCCATACTGCCACCCATTGAGGTGGCGATAAGTACTCCCGCGCTAACCCGGCGGTAACTGGGTGGCGATGCCCGATTACTGCTGGGTTACCGCCGTACAAGCCATTTCTGGGGGTTTTTTCCCCTGGAAATGGCGCACACTCAGGGCGGGGCTTACTGCCGCTCTGTAAAAGGGCCCACTAGTAACTGTGAAATGCTTGGGATTCCATTTCAGTTTGTTATTTTTCTCTGGCATTCTGCCTTTCCAAAAATATGTTTTTTTAAAATGATTCCTAGTTGTCCCTTTCTCAAAGTAGTAGTTCTAAAACTCATTTGGCCTAAAGACAGAGCTAACACAAATATTTATATGGCCTTTGTCCTCTAGAGTTTCCTGAAGATAAACTAGGTTCAGCAGCAGAAGCCCTTCCCAAATGGCTTTCCCATAAAATATGAACAGAAGAATTAGAAGCTGGAAGGGTATCTGCTACAATCATATTCTGATGGCAGTCTATGGTAGTTCCCCTTTAAGACCCAAAATTGAAAGTCAACAGAGGGCAGAACATGCCAGAAACCAGCCTAATAAGAACCTAAGAAGCAGTTTGGAAAAGAGAGACTGAAAGGAAATATTATAGAAGCTTATAAAATTATGAATGAGGTGGAACACTTGTTTAACCTTCCAAACAACACAAAGTCAAGAGGACACTCTTTGAACCAGCAGATTGAAAAGAAATTGTAGAAATCTTTTTTTTCATGCAGGGTATAATTAAACTGTAAAAATAGTTGCCAGAGGATGGAGTCAGTTTGACCAATATAGCAGAATTCAAAAGAGGTTTGATAAGTTCCTGAAGGAAAAGTCCATAAAAATTATTAGCCAGGTAGACTTGGAAAATCCATCACTTATCCCTGGAAATGAACTAGAAGAAATAGATCTACTTTTTGGGACCTGCTGAGTAGGTGACCTGTATATTACTCTGATATAAATACATTTTCCTTTCTCTCTTTCCAGTTTAACCACAATACTTCTTTCGTAGCCCACGTGTCCTGCAGTTCTGTCACTTTAATATTATTCTTAACATCTCCTCCACCCTTTTTTCCTACCCTGTCCTTCCTGAATAGATTATAGCTAGGTTTAACTATATTCCAGTCATGGTTCTCCGTGAACCAAATCTCCGTGATTGCCACTAAATCCAAGTCTGTTTCTATCATTGTAGCCTCTAGATCTATGGCTAGGTTTATTTTTTTTTCAGCGCTGATTCTTATGGCGCCATATATAGAATCTACCCTTTATTGTTTCAGCAGTGGGTAATGGAACCAACGCAAGATGGAATTATTCTGGATCTGGTGCTTACAACCGGAAAGAATGTATCTGATATCACAGTGGGAGACCATTTTGCATCTAGTGATCACCGAATGGTGTGTTCAATATTAACGAAGCAAACACCCACAGAAGGTGATCTCTCCACAGGAGAAGCAAAGACAAACACACAAACAGTGGATCCAAAAAAGAGTCCTCTCACAGTTGGTGTCTTCCCAAACAAGGTCTTTATTCAAATCAATAAAAACAACCCGACACGTAATGTGTTTCGGCCGTAAAGGCCTGCGTCAGGGGTCTATAAAATAAACATAATAATAACCATAAATAGAAACAAATGAAAAAAATGTGTGCATACATCTCATGAAAACGTATATATGAAAACATACACATATAAACATAAACATTTTGTACACAAAATAAAATATAGATTACTTAAAAATGATGAATAATAAACTAAAATATAAAATATGGCAATGTATTGCAAGGAACATACCTATTGATCTTTGATGCAAAATAACTTGTAAAGCAGTTGACTCACAGTCAAATGTCTGCTAAAAGAGATATCTAGAACAAATGTATGAATAAATCAGTACATCATATCCAAAGAATGGATGTAGTTACATATATTATGTATGTGAAAAGAATAGAAATAGAATACAGGAAACACAATGCCACACATACGTGGATATCACATGTAAAATGCAGGATGCAAAAACACCAACCTACCACATATACATTCTACATACATAAGAACATTAAGAAGAACCCAACTAATTTTGTCACATATGGAACTTAAATAGTATAGATAGGGATTTCAAAACAACTCCAAATGAAGTGTAGATAAGTGTACAAAAACGTATCGACAATGTATTGAAAATCAATGAAAAATAAAAAAATGAATGAATGAAAAAATAGGAGATAAATAAAAAATGAGACATAAACCTTTAATACATAAAAGGGGGGAAAATAGGTCAAAAGAAATCCAAACCTTTATATCTAGCGCAAAAATATATAATGCATAAAAGGTCAAAAGAAATCAAAACCTTTTATATCTAGCATGAAACAATAGAACATTTAATGTGTTAAAAATGCATGGTAAATAAGATGTGACCTTCTGAACAATTATACCTTCTAAGGTACCTAACTGAACTGAAAAATGAACTTGTGGAGCTTCTGTTAGTGATATGCAATTTATCCTTAAATTCGGGCGTGGTACCAGAAGATTGGAGGGTGGCCAATGTAACGCCGATTTTTAAAAAAGGTTCCAGGGGAGATCTGGGAAATTATAGACCAGTGAGTCTGACATCGGTGCCGGGGAAAATGGTAGAGGCTATTATTAAAAACAAAATTACAGAGCACATCCAAGGACCAAGTCAGCACGGCTTGAGGCCTAGATGCACAAAACTCTAACGACCCTTTAATGACCCTCTAACGACAAAATTTGCGACCGTTGCATGCATTATAGGCCTTTTTCTGAAGCCACTAGCAGATAACGAAAACGGAATGCAAACCAGAAACTACCATTGAAATGTGGACAATTCGCTATGCACTAACCATACCGACGATTCTAACGAATCATTTAAAGTGACAAATTTAGCGAGCTCTCAGACCTGTCGTTCAGGGCTGAGCTGTCATCTCCCCGCTCCCTCCTGCACCTTAAAAATGCAAGCTGGCATGTAAAAAAAAAAGTTATATAAAAACACAAACCGATAGCTCCCACTTCCCCCTGCACTAACCAAAACATAAAAAAATCCAAATAGATCGGGAGGGGGCAAAGGCGCTCGTCAGGAGCGTCCTGTATGGGCGCCCTTGTCCCCCCCCCCCCGAGATTGCCACTGTTCCCCGCTTCAGCCGGTTTAATAAAAACAAATCTCCAAATTTTCTCATCCCCGGTCCCCCTCCCTTCCTGTGTTTCCTGTCCATTGCTCCAGGGCTCCATCTCCCACCATCCTCCGCCTCCGCCCCCGTGCCCCGCCCTCTGGGATCATCGCCACCGCTCCCACCCTCCACCGGACCCCCTCTCCACATTACCGTCCCGTGCAGCGCCTCTCACCTGTATGCGAAGGTGCTGCACGGGATAAAACATCTGATCGCCAATTGCTTCTCTCTTCTCCGATGTCAATCTGTTGTTCCTGGGCCCGCCCTCCATTGACGTAAGTTATCTACGTAGGCGACGATCCCAGGGGGTGGGGCACGGGGGCGGAGGCGGAGGATGGTGGGAGGTGGAGCCCTGGAGCAATGGACAGGAAACACAGGAAGGGAGGGGGACCGGGGATGAGAAAATTTGGAGATTTGTTTTTATTAAAACCGGCTGAAGCGGGGAACAGCGGCGATCTCGGGGGGGGGGGGGGGGGCAAGGGCGCCCATACAGGACGCTCCTGACGAGCGCCTTTGCCCCCTCCCGATCTATTTGGATTTTTTTATGTTTTGGTTAGTGCAGGGGGAAGTGGGGAGCCACGTGTTTGTGTTGTGGTTTTTTTTGGACTTTTGTGGCATGCGCAGAGCAGCCAGCATAACGCTTGGCTGCTCTGCGCATGATTTAGGGGCCGATTACGATGGGGATTATGATTCAGTGATACATTGTACTTCTGGATACCGCAACGAACATGTTTGACCTGTTTTTTTGGTGCATGCTTCGGTTTTTCAAAATCGTTAAGGACTTTAACGATTTAGATTTTGTTACGTTTGTTTGATGCATCTGGGCCTAAGTGTGGGGAAATCTTGCCTGACCAATTTACTTCAATTCTTTGAAGGAGTAAACAAACATGTGGACAAAGGGGAGCCAGTTGATATTGTGTATCTGGATTTTCAAAAGGCGTTTGATAAGGTACCTCATGAAAGGCTACAGAGGAAATTGGAGGGTCATGAGATAGGAGGAAATGTCCTATTGTGGATTAAAAACTGGTTAAAGGATAGGAAACAGAGAGTGGGGTTAAATGGGCAGTATTCACAATGGAGAAGGGTAGTTAGTGGGGTTCCTCAGGGGTCAGTGCTAGGACTGCTGCTTTTTAATATATTTATAAATGATTTAGAGATGGGAGTAACCAGCAAGATAATTAAATTTGCTGATGACACAAAGTTATTCAAAGTCGTTAACTCGCGAGAGGATTGTGAAAAATTACAGAAGGACCTTACGAGACTGGGAGACTGGGCGGCTAAATGGCAGGTGACGTTTCATGTGAACATGTGCAAGGTGATGCATGTGGGAAAAAAGAACCCGAATTATAGCTACATCATGCAAGGTTCCACATTAGGAGTTACAAACCAAGAAAGGGATCTGGGTGTCATCGTTGATAATACACTGAAACCTTCTGCTCAGTGTGCTGCTGCAGCTAAGAAAGCGAATAGAATGTTGGGTATTATTAGGAAAGGTATGGAGAACAGATGTGAGGATGTTATAATGCCGTTGTATCGCTCCATGGTGCGAGCACACCTTGACTATTGTGTTCAATTCTGGTCGCCGCATCTCAAGAAAGATATAGTAGAACTGGAAAAGGTGCAGCGAAGGGCGACAAAAATGATAGCGGGGATGGGACGACTTCCCTATGAAGAAAGACGAAGGAGGCTAGGGCTTTTCAGCATAGAGAAGAGATGGCTGAGGGGAGACATGATAGAGGTATATAAAATAATGAGTGGAGTGGAACAGGTGGATGTGAAGCGTCTGTTCACGCTTTCCAAAAATACTAGGACTAGGGGGCATGCGATGAAACTAAATTTAAAACAAACTTTATCATGAACACAGCAGGCATACTATGTTCTCATTCTAGGGTCCAAAATTATACAACTCTTTACCTCCCCATCTCAGACAATTAACTTCTCTTTCACACTTTAAAGCTGAGTTAAAAATTTTTCTAATTCGAGAAGCTTCTAGCTAGCTTCCCTGCAGTGACGTACCAAGGGCAGAGCGGTGGGGGCGGTCTGCCCTGGGTGCATGCTGCAAGGGGGTGCAGGGAGCAGCTGTGCAGCTGTCAGCTCTGCCGGTTCCCTTCTCCCTCTGACATTACTTCCTGTTCCGGGACAGGGAACTGGTGGAGCCAACAGCCGTGCGACTGCTCCCTGTACCCCCAGGAGGTGATGCGCTGGGGGAGGGGGGGGGGGGTTGGATGGAGGTGATGTGTTGGGGGAGTAGAGGTGATGCACCAGGGGAGGGGGGCTTGCAGTGGCAATTTGCCCCGGGTGGCAGCCGACATAAGAACGCCACTGCTTCCCTGATACTCCACTGTTGCTTGAATCACAGTATCCCTGACCATATTGTATTTCCCCTTTCCCTCTTTCCTATCAATGTTGTAGTTCTCCCCATTTTTACCCCTCTTCTTATCTGTCTGGTTTTAATATTTTATGTTATTTCTATCTATTCTCTTATTTTAGATTGTAAGCTGCCCAGATAGATTTTCTATTGGGCGGAACAGTAAGTTCTAAATAAACTTGAAATCTTTCAAAAAATGTACACTCAAAGGCTTTTGCTTGGTATGTAAATGTGTCCCTCAGATTTTCCCTTCTCTTTCAGTTCTGTGCCACCTTATCTGTTGGCGAGGGAGTATGTTTATTCAAGGGCTCAGCAACTAAACTAAAGGGGATACAGAGTACATCTTGCACTGCCAGGCAAATCGAGGGATCCTCTGTGTCGGTAGTCACTTTCAAGGTTATGCCCTTGGAGCTGGGCCTGCACACTATCAACTTTACACTGAAGTCTGAACATGGAAGTGAAATTCTAGTGAAAACATTACGGGTTGTGGTAAGTAGATGACATTAGTCTAAGTCAGATATATAGATAGAGATCAGCTACCGATGTGCAGGAACAAAAAACAAGAAACAGTCACAGGAATAGTGCAGAAGAATGACACCTCCAAAGACATGAGGGAGCCAAAGTAATTTGTTTTACTATTTTTCTAATACATAGTTTACTTTGGCAATATATTGCAATCAGCCTTGCTCTAGCCTTGAGCAACAACACTTTTGGATAAGAATACCATAATTCCTATTGTACAAACATTTCTGTCCACACCACAGCCCTCATTTTTTGTACTTTATATATAGCATCAATTATATTTGTTTATCTACACATTTTATGTGAATAGCATTTTGTAGTTTATCTTTTATGATTCATTATCATTTTTATTTTTTATTCACATGTCATTTTAACATATGAATGTGATGTTTGTTTTATAACTATAGTTCTTTTTATTATTATATTTTAATGAATGCATTTTTAAATGTTATTCTCATTCCAAATGTTTTTTAGACTCCTGAGGCAAGCGCAGCCAACGCCGAAACATGACACCATGTCAAAGCGTCTGCGAGTTTGAATGAATTCTGTGTATGGCTACTTTGGCTCCCTCGTGTCTTTGAAGGTGTCATTCTTCCTGTGACTGTTTCAGATATATAGGACTAGATTCAGGGGTCCTTTTACTGGTCTGCAGTAGTGTGGGCGCATGTTTTTGGTGCGTGCTGGGCCATTTTTTTTTACCATGGCTGTGGAAAAGGGCTTTTTTAAAATGGGGCAGTAAATGGCCATGTGCTAAAATTAAAAGTAGCACGTGGCTATTTACTGCCTGAGCCTTTACCGCCACCTATTGACCTGGCAGTAAGGGCTCAGTGCGGGCTTACTGTACGCTAAACAGGAAGTACCGCCGGGCTACCGCAGCAGCCCGACGGTGGTTCCCAACCCCAGTATGCACCATTTCCGGCGTTACAAAAATATTTTAATTTTTGTAGCACCGGTGTTTACCCAGTGGTAATCAGGTAGCTCGGTTACTGATGCATTAGCGCAGGAGCCCTTACTGCCACCTCAGTGGGTGGCGGTAAGTGCTCTCCCCGAAATGGCTGCGCGGCAAGTGCTTCACTTGCTGCATGGTCATTTCTTTTAAAAAACCCAGCCTTTTACCCACTGCAGTAAAAGGGGGCCTTAGGGCGCATCAAAAACACGCACTGGTGCCAGGGCAGGCCCCCTCTATCCGCAGCTTAGTAAAAGGACCCCAGAGGTTTTATTAGTATAACATGCAGATAAAGTTTATCTGCATCATTCACTGTGACATGCATCAGAGATGACTTTTTTCTTGCCCCAACCTAAGTTTAGGGGAGGGGGTGATTTGAGGATGTGTCCTTCACTAATTTAGGTCATCACTACCCAACCAGTAGGGTAGTGGGTGGGTTATAAATTTCATAAATTAAATGGTAACTATAATTGTTCACAAATGTGTCACAAGCAACAGTAACAGTAAATGCATAAGCTGAGAAGCATTTGTGAGCCTTGTGCTGACTCTGTTCTCCTTTTAACTCTAGCCGGAGGGGGTGAAAAGGGAACATCATGTTGGTTTCATGCTCGACCCGCAAGGAGTTTATGGTATGGACTGTGACCAGTACCTGGCATTCTGCTTAGTTAGGCAGGATCCAAACACTTCTGCTTGCATGTCTCAATCTATTTTTAGCAAGCGCAGTACTTTCCAGAACAAAAGCTGATCTGTCTCACCACATTCCGGAATGCCGCAGGGCTTCTTGCCACTGTGATTGTTATTATTTCTATGGACACAACCCTTTGTGGAGATCTCTGCATGCTTTGGGAAAATTCTATGACTGGGCACCACAATGTAGGTGCCCCGATGCCACATGCCGAGTAGTGGCGTAGCTAAGGGTGGGCCTGGGCCCACCCACTTTGGGTTCAGGCCCACCCAAAATGCTGTCACCTTTGTTAAGGCTGGCAGGGATCCCACAAGCCCCACCAGCTGAAGAGGTTCTCTGGCAGTCAGAACAGGTCACTCCCGTACTTGCTTCAGCCAGTGGCACTGTCCAAGCACTGTCATCGTGCCAGCTTCCCCAGTCCCACGCATGCTCATCAGGGGGGGAGGGCAGGAGGAGTTGTGTTCCCACCCAGTTTGGGCTCAAACAAAATGTCTGGCTACGCCACTGGTGCTGAGCACTAATTCTATAATGGCATCTGGGTGCCAAGATTCTATTAAAGAATAATGGCATAAGTTGGCATCAGTGCACCTACATTTTGGTGCACCCACTTACACCATGTTAATGGCAGGTGTAAATGGACACACCTAATTTCAGCAAGTTATGTCTGTAAGTTGGAGACATGCTCATGCCCCTCCCATGCTACTCCCATTTGTACACTCCCCCTTGCAGCTACACACTAAGGGGCTCTTTTACTCAGGTGTGGTTGGCCTAACGTGAGCCTACCGTGTACTAAAAGGGCACTACTGTGGAATGTGCTGAGGCATCTCATGGTAGTTTCCTGCTCAGCGCACACTAATCCCACACTGCAAAAAATATTTTTTATTTTCCAGCACAGGACACATACCCATGGGTGGAGAGTAGGCATGCCTGTGCTAATTGGGTAGCATGGGTACATTACTGTGCACAATCCGATTAGCTTGGTAGCCCTTAGATGGCAGTAAGGGCTCCCGCAGTAATGTCCACACGCTAATGGGGAAATTAGCGAGTGGCCATTCCAAAAAAATATGGCATGGCAGCCATTTTACTGCCATGCTAAAAATGGCCGCAGCAGAAGGAAATCCCAAAAGCTGACACCAGCGCTGGGCACTTTTTAGTGTGGCTTGGTAAAAGGACTCCTAAGGCACTTAACCGCTACGTTACAGACTACTGCACAGTACACTTGCTATGGTACATATATGCCAAATTTCTCAGCATGTACACACGCATAGTTCACGTAGTTGTACATTATAAGCATCCCTATGGAGGTTTTCTCTCGCTCTCGCTCTCCCTCTCAAGACTCATACATATGGCTGAACTTCCTTGCAGGCCTTTGCAACTTCAAATAGTCCAAAAGATAACTGCATATTCATTGTGATTAAAAACAAGTACCTCAATCCATGACCCTCTGTGATTGCAAAGCATATCAGTGTCCATCTGATAAAATATGTTTCTAGTGGTGGTCCATATGATCCCTCTCTGAATCTCCTTGTTATCATCCTATGCTTAGAATAAACTCCCTGAGCCCATTCACCAAGCCCCCCCCTGCCCATCTTCAAATCCTTGCTCAAAGCCCACCTCTTCAATGTCGCCTTCTGCACCTAACCATTATACCTCCATTCAGGAAATCTAGTCTGCCCCAATTTGATTGACTGCACTTTTTGTCCTTTAGATTGTAAGCTCTTTTGAGCAGGGACTGTCCTTCTTTGTTAAATTGTACAGCGCTGCATAACCCGGGCAGCGCTTTAGAAATGTTAAGTAGTAGTAGTATTTAGTGTAGTAGTCAAAGTCTGTCATTGTTAGTGTTATATTCCACAAGACTGAATTCCCAGAGAACATTAAAGTTTCCTGGGCTTTTTAAACGTTTGTGTAAAATGGAAATGGAAAGTCTGAGTTGTGAGCTAAGGCTGTCCACACCCTTTGTGGCCTTTTTGCTGAGACTGAACAAATGCACAAGAAGGGGTATTAATGCCCTGCCACTGCAACCTATGGGGACATAAAATAATGGCCATGGCCAAAGCAGAAGAATTAAACCTCCTGCTAGAAAATTAAAGAATAAATTAGATAATGGTATAAACTATGCTCTTCATAAACAGAGCAGTAATACTGGAAATGGTTTTCAAGGGTGTCAATGCGGAGGAACTGAAAGAAATCTCAGTGAACCTGGAAGATGTACTGAGACAAATTGACAAGTTAAAGAGTGATAAATCACCTGGACCAGATGGCATACACCCCAGTTTACTGAAAGGACTCAAACATGAAATTGCTGATCTGCTGGTGATCTGTAATCTGCCGTTAAAATCATCCATAGTACCTGAAGATTGGAGGGCGGCCAATGTAATGCCAATTTTTAAAAAGGGTTCCAGGGGTGATCCTGGAAATTACAGACCGGTAAGTCTGACTTCAATTCTGGGGAAAATAGTAGAAACTATTATAAAGAATGAAATTACGGAACACATAGACAAACATGGTTTAATAGAACAGAGTCAGCAGGGTTCAGCCAAGAGAAGTCTTGCCTCACCAATTTGCTTCGTTTCTTTGAAGACGTGAATAAACATGTGGATAAAGGTGAGCCGGTTGATGTAGTGTATCTTGATTTTCAGAAAGCTTTTGACAAAGTTTCTCTTGAGAGACTCCTGAGAAAAGTAATAACTCATGGGATAGGAGGCAATGTCCTTTTGTGAATTAGGAATTGGTTATTGGACAGAAAACAGAGGGTAGGGTTAAATGGCCGTTTTTCTCAATGGAGGAGGGTGAATAGTAGAGTGCTGCAGGGACCTGTAATGGGACCAGTGCTATTTAACATATTTATAATTGATCTGGAAAATGGAATGACGAGTAAGATGATTAAGGGCCCCTTGTACCAAGCTACAGCAAAAGGGAGCCTGCGCTGGTGTCAGCGTCTGTTTTTCACACGCACTGAGGCCCCATTTTACGGCAGCGGGTAAAAGGGAAGTCTCTCTTTCCTGCAGGAAATGGCCATGTGGCAAGTAAAGCACTTGCCGCATGTCCATTTCAGAGGGGAGCCCTTACCACCACCCATTGAGGTGACGGTGAGGGCTCCTGCGCCAACCAGGCAGTAACTGGGCAGCGCGCAACACTGTCCGATTACCGCTGGGTACACTCCAGCGCTACAAAAATAAATAAATGGTGCACTTGGAGTGGGAAGTACTGTCGGGCTGCTGCGGTAGCCCGGTGGTACTTCCTGTTTAGCTAGCAGTAAGCCTGTGTTGGGCTTACTGCC
Organism: Microcaecilia unicolor; assembly: GCF_901765095.1. Classification (NCBI taxonomy): domain Eukaryota; kingdom Metazoa; phylum Chordata; class Amphibia; order Gymnophiona; family Siphonopidae; genus Microcaecilia; species Microcaecilia unicolor. The sequence goes on from NC_044036.1 coordinate 279,039,751, forward strand.
GCTTAGTAAAAGGGGCCCTAATTTGCAGATGACTCAAAACCTTTCAAAGTTGTCAAAGCGCATGCAGATTGTGAAAAATTGCAGGAAGAACTTGGGAAACCGGAAGGCCAGGCATCCAAATGTCAGATGAAGTTTAATGTGGACAGATGCAAAGTGATGCACATTGGGAAGAATAATCCAAATCATGGCTACCTGATGCTAGGGTCCACCTTAGGAATCAGCACTCAAGAAAAAGATCTAGATGTCATTGCAGACAATATGCTGAAATCTTCTGCTCAGTGTGTGGCGGCAGCCAAAAAAAGCAAACAGGATGCTAGAAATTATTAGGAAAGGAATGCAAAATAAGACCAAGAATATTATAATACCTCTGTATCACTCTATGGTGTGACCTTATCTTGAGTATTGCATTCAATTCTGGACGCCATATCTCTAAAAAGATATAGCAGAATTAGAAAAGGTTCAAAGAAGAGCGGCCAAAATGTTAAAGGGGATGGAATGCCTCCCATATGGAGAAAGGTTAAAGAAGTTAGGACTCTTCAGCTTGGAAAAGAGATGGCTGAGCGGGATATGATTGAGGTCTATAAAATCCTGAGTGGTGTAGAACGAGTAGAAGTGAATCGATTTTTCACCCTTTCAAAAAGTATAAAGACCAGTTGACACTCAATGAAATTACAGGGAAATACTTTTAAATATTTTTTCACTCAAAGAATTGTTAAGCTCTGAAACTTGCTGCCGAAGGATGTGGTAACAGCGTATCTGGGTTTTAAAAAGGTTTGGACAAGTTTCTGGAGGAAAAGTCCATTGCTATTGTGACAGACATGGGGAAACCACTGCTTGCCCTGGGATTGGTAGTATGGAATGTTGCTACTATTTGGGTTTCCGCCAGGTATTTGTGACCTGGATTGGCCACTGTTGGAAGCAGGATACTGGGCTAGATGGACCATTGGTCTGACCCAGTATGGCTATTCTGATGTTCTAATATTTATGCTTTTACGTAATTCATAGAGTCCCATACCCCAAGGACAAACCAAATTATCACAATTATGTTATTATCCAAATTCAACTGCTGCACATTTTTTGGGTGAATTCTATATATGGCACCAAAAAAATCAGCGCGGAAAAAAGCACTATTCTATAAACAATGCTTAATTGCAACTAACTTTAGGCATAGCCATTTGCACCAACTGAACCGTGGTGCAAATGTATGTGCCTATATTAGGTGCGTATCCCCTTCATTCTATAACAACATGCGTAAATGTTAGGAATGCCTCCGTTTGGCCCATGCCCCTCCCATTTCTGTGCCTCCTTTTTTTTTAATTTATAGAAGTCTTTATTGAATATTGAGAGCCAACACATAGCAGAAAAGTAACATCAAGCCACATACGGCTACTGAAGCAAGTGCAACAGAACAAGGGAAGAACGCAACTTCCAATTAACAATAACAGTAAGCGTTTAACTCTCAAACCAAGGACAATAAAAGCCCAGATACTTCTAAGATTTCTGACCAGTTTTTTTGTAAGTACTCACAACCCCCCCTTAACAGAAAAAAAAGTAGAGAGAAAAAAATTAATCCCCCCCCCCCTCACCCCACCTCCCTCCCTCCATCCCCTGTCCCCTCAACAGCCAAAACTATTTTCAGGAGCAGTGTTTCAAAAAAGGATCCCATATAGTTTCCCATTTGGCTACAGTGTGACAACGCTTTGCCCAAAGTCTCTCCATTTCACATATATACCATAACTTATTTACCCATTTAACCAAAGATGGAACCAAAGGTGACTTCCAATGAGCCGCCAAAGTAATCCTAGCTGCTGACATCGCTTAACATACTAATAAAGCCTGCAATTTGGTAAGGCCAGGAGGAAAAGAAAAAATTCAGGTGCTCACTTTATGGGTTTAGACAACCAACTCTGTAATCTACCTCACTTGAACTCTCATATAAAATTCATGCACATGTATTTCAATTAAATCTAATTAGTGTCAGTAATTGGTGGTTGTCAATTATCGGTGTGAGTTAGATTGTTATACAATTAAATTGTGCGCACAAATTGGGCGTGCAGCCAAATTTGTGACACAATTTTTAGCAACTTTTATAGAATTTGGGGGCTTGTCTACGTCTGAAGGACGAGAGAATTGTGTTAAATTTGCTAGAACTTCACTCTAGGATCCCAGGTCTCAGGTAGCAGCTCTATCTCCTTAAAAAGAGAAAACAAGGTTTCAACTCCATGTGTTTAGTGTTATATAGATTCTGCTGATGCAGTAGAATTAAAATGCAGCTGAAATTTCTTCAGCTCAGTTGGCAGGAATGTCCAAATGCAAGAAAATATATAATGGGGCTAGTAAATGGAGTGGTCAAGCAGGAAACATGCTTAGATCACCCCACAGATATTATAGAGCGAATATTCTTGCATCGTTCTAGGATGAATGAAATGGCATTTTTGAAAGGATGTCCAACTCAGAATAGGGATGTTCAAGTCAGAATGTCATCTCACATGTATTTCTGAACGAGATACAGCCTGTTTGAAAATACTTGAGATGGACGTCCATGTGCTGGAAACATCCGGCATGAACATCCATTTTGCAAACTGAAATGACCAAATTATGAATAGGGCAAAACAAGGGACATGGACATCTATATAGCAGCATAGGAACATCCATCTTAAAAAATGGCCACACAGAGGTCCATGCAGAGCAGTGGGCTGAGAATCATGGGACCCAGGTTCAAATTCCACCAGCTATTTGTGAATTTTACTTTTCTCCGAGGACAAGCAGGCTGCTTGTTCTCACGACTGGGTTGACGTCCGCGGCAGCCCCCACCAACCGGAAGAAGCTTCGCGGGACGGTCAGCACGCAGGCCACGCCCACCGCGCATGCGCGGCCGCCTTCCCGCCCGTGCGCGACCGCTCCCGCCAGTTACTTTTTTCCCGCGACTGAGAGAGTGGTGCGTTTGCCTCTCTCTCTGTTCAGCCGCCGGATTTTCGACCGCGTTTACGCGGATCGTCGCTTGGACCGTTCGGTTCCCTCTGTTTTTTGTTTGTATTGTTTAAAAAAAAAAAAAAAAGAAATTTCTTTTTGCGCGTGTGGAGCACGCGCTCCCCCTTTTCCCTCGCTTTCTAGCGGGGACGCCACGTTGCGGCCTAGTGGCCGCTCGGTCGGTTGATTTTTTCGTGGTGTGATTTTAGCCACCATTGCCGACTTTGACTTCGCCGACGCGATTTTTCCGTCGATGTCCTCGAAGGTCCCGAGTGGATTTAAAAAGTGTGGTCGCTGCGGCTGGCCGATCTCGCAGACCGACACCCACGCTTGGTGCCTCCAGTGCCTCGGGCCGGAGCACAATCTCAAGTCGTGCGCTTTGTGTCTCGGTCTCCGGAAACGGACTCAGGTTGCGAGGCAAGTTCTGCGGGACCGTCTTTTTGGAACTTGCGCCGGCCCCTCGACGTCGACCTCGACAGCATCGGTATCGAAGGCCGGTTCTTCGGTACCGGTATCGATGCCCGAGACATCGGCACCGATGGCAGCGACCCCAGGAGAACAGGTCCCGTTGGCCCGCCGGTCCGCCGGTGAGAGTGGGGTTGAGAGGCCGCGTGGGCAGTCGGCCCCGGTCACTCCCTCAACTCGTGAGCCACGGGACCGAACCCTGTCGGACCCGGTACCTCGAGACCGAGGGGGATCGACCTCCTCCTCCTCCATGCCCTCCGGCACCGGTGACGTGCACCGGAAAAAAGATAAGAAGCGCCGTCACCGGGAGCCCTCGGTGCACCCTGAAGAGGAGTCGACGCCGAAGCGTCATCGCAGAGAGGAGAGATCTCCGTCGGTGGTGGAGGTACCGACGCGTCGGGGTTCCGGCACCTCGGTGCCGTCTCCTGGCCCCCAGCAGCTTCTGGCACCGACACCCTTACCGGCCCCACCGCCTTTCCCGGCAGCGGGCCTGGACGAGTGCCTCAGAGCCATCCTTCCGGGGATCCTGGAAGGGCTGATGCGCCAGGCTGTGCCGGCGTCGGGGGTGCTTGCGCCCCCGGCGCCGATGACTGTGGCGCCGGCGAGCTCTAGCCCGGCGCCGGGGCTGTCGACACCGCCGCCGCTTGCGGTGCCGGTCTCGACCGCCACGCAGGTGGAGTCCCCGTCGACGTCGATGGAGGGAGCTCCGTCCCCGCCGGCGCGGGAGTCCACCGCTCGACGACACCGAGACCTTGGTGCCTCGACGTCGAGCCGGGCCCGGTACCGGACTCAGCTACATGAGCTAATGTCCGATACCGAGGATGAGGACTCGTGGGGGGAAGAGGAGGACCCGAGATATTTCTCCTCAGAGGAGTCTACGGGCCTTCCCTCGGACCCCACGCCGTCACCGGAGAGGAAGCTCTCACCTCCTGAGAGTCTCTCCTTTGCCTCCTTTGTGCGGGATATGTCTATAAGCATTCCCTTTCCCGTGGTCTCTGTGGAAGAGCCGAGGGCCGAGATGCTCGAGGTCCTCGACTATCCATCACCACCTAGAGAGTCCTCCACGGTACCGCTGCACAATGTCCTGAAGGAGACGCTGCTTCGGAACTGGGTGCGACCACTAACTAACCCCACCATTCCCAAGAAAGCAGAGTCCCAGTACAGGATCCACTCTGACCCAGAGCTCATGCGGCCCCAGTTGCCCCATGACTCAGCGGTCGTGGATTCTGCTCTCAAGAGGGCACGGAGTTTGAGGGATACCGCCTCGGCGCCCCCGGGGCGGGAGTCTCGCACTCTGGACTCATTTGGGAGGAAGGCCTACCAATCCTCCATGCTCGTGACCCGCATCCAATCTTACCTGCTCTATATGAGCATCCACATGCGGACCAATGTGCAACAGCTGGCGGACCTGTTCGATAAGCTCCCGCCGGAGCAGTCCAGGCCTTATCAGGAGGTGGTCAGGCAGCTGAAGGCGTGCAGAAAGTTCCTGTCCAGGGGGATTTTTGACACCTGTGACGTGGCATCTCGTGCTGCGGCCCAAGGTATAGTGATGCGCAGGCTCTCATGGCTGCGTGCCTCTGACCTGGACAACCGCACCCAGCAGAGACTGGCTGACGTCCCTTGCCGGGGGGATAATATTTTTGGCGAGAAGGTCGAGCAGATGGTTGACCAACTGCATCAGCGGGAAACCGCTCTCGACAAGCTCTCCCACCGGGCGCCTTCAGCACCCGCCCCCGCGGGCGGGCGTTTTTCCCGGGCTCGGCAGGCTGCACCCTATTCTTTTGTGAAGCGTAGGTACAACCAGCCGGCCCGAAGGCCTCGTCAGGCACAGGGACAGCCCCAGCGCGCTCGTTCTCGTCAACAGCGTGCGCCTAAGCAGCCCCCTGCGCCTCCACAGCAAAAGCCGGGGACGGGCTTTTGACTGGATCCACGGGAACATAGCCGCCCTACAAGTGTCCGTACCGGACGATCTGCCGGTCGGAGGGAGGTTAAGATTTTTTCACCAAAGGTGGCCTCTCATAACCTCCGACCAGTGGGTTCTCCAAATAGTGCGGTGCGGATACGCCCTGAATTTGGCCTCCCTGCCTCCAAATTGTCCTCCGGGAACTCAGTCTTTCAGCTCCCATCACAAGCAGGTACTTGCAGAGGAACTCTCCGCCCTTCTCAGCGCCAATGCGGTCGAGCCCGTACCACCCGGGCAGGAAGGGCAGGGATTCTATTCCAGGTACTTCCTTGTGGAAAAGAAAACAGGGGGGATGCGTCCCATCCTAGACCTGAGAGGCCTGAACAAATTCCTGGTCAAAGAAAAGTTCAGGATGCTTTCCTTGGGCACCCTTCTGCCAATGATTCAGAAAAACGATTGGCTATGTTCCCTGGATTTAAAGGACGCATACACTCACATCCCGATACTGCCAGCTCACAGACAGTATCTCAGATTCCGCCTGGGCGCACGGCACTTTCAGTATTGTGTGCTGCCCTTTGGGCTCGCCTCTGCCCCACGAGTGTTTACAAAGTGCCTCGTGGTGGTAGCGGCCTACCTACGCAAGCTGGGAGTGCACGTGTTCCCATATCTCGACGATTGGCTGGTCAAGAACACCTCGGAGGCAGGAGCCCTCCGGTCCATGCAGTGCACTATTCAGCTTCTGGAGCTGCTGGGGTTTGTGATAAATTACCCAAAGTCCCATCTCCAGCCAACTCAGTCTCTGGAATTCATAGGAGCGCTGCTGAATTCCCAGACGGCTCAGGCCTACCTTCCCGAAGCGAGGGCCACCAATCTCTTGGCCCTGGCTTCGCAGACCAGAGCGTCTCAGCAGATCACAGCTCGGCAGATGTTGAGACTTCTGGGTCATATGGCCTCCACAGTTCATGTGACTCCCATGGCTCGTCTTCACATGAGATCTGCTCAATGGACCCTAGCTTCCCAGTGGTTCCAAGCCACCGGGAATCTAGAGGATGTCATCCGCCTCTCCACCAGTTGCCGCACTTCACTGCTCTGGTGGACCATACGGACCAATTTGACCCTGGGACGTCCATTCCAAATTCCGCAGCCCACAAAAGTGCTGACGACGGATGCATCTCGCCTGGGGTGGGGAGCCCATGTCGATGGGCTTCACACCCAGGGTCTGTGGTCCCTCCAGGAAAAGGATCTGCAGATCAACCTCCTGGAGCTCCGAGCGATCTGGAACGCACTGAAGGCTTTCAGAGATCGGCTGTCCTGCCAAATTATCCAAATTCGGAGAGACAATCAGGTTGCAATGTATTACGTCAACAAGCAGGGGGGCACCGGATCTCGCCCCCTGTGTCAGGAAGCCGTCAGTATGTGGCGTTGGGCGTGTCGGTTCGGCATGCTTCTCCAAGCCACGTACCTGGCAGGCGTAAACAACAGTCTGGCCGACAGACTGAGCAGAGTCATGCAACCGCACGAGTGGTCGCTCCATTCCAGAGTGGTACGCAAGATCTTCCGAGAGTGGGGCACCCCCTCGGTGGATCTTTTCGCCTCTCAGACCAACCACAAGCTGCCTCTGTTCTGTTCCAGACTTCAGACACACGGCAGGCTAGCGTCAGATGCCTTTCTCCTTCATTGGGGGACCGGCCTCCTGTATGCTTATCCTCCCATACCTTTGGTGGGGAAGACCTTACTGAAGCTCAAGCAAGACCGCGGCACCATGATTCTGATAGCGCCCTCTTGGCCCCGTCAGATCTGGTTCCCTCTTCTTCTGGAGTTGTCCTCCGAAGAACCGTGGAGATTGGAGTGTTTTCCGACTCTCATTTCGCAGAACGACGGAGCGTTGCTGCACCCCAACCTTCAATCCCTGGCTCTCACGGCCTGGATGTTGAGGGCGTAGACTTCGCTGCGTTGGGTCTGTCTGAGGGTGTCTCCCGGGTCTTGCTTGCCTCTAGGAAGGATTCCACTAAAAAGAGTTACTTTTTCAAGTGGAGGAGGTTTGTCGTTTGGTGTGAGAGCAAGGCCCTAGAACCTCGTTCTTGCCCTGCACAGAACCTGCTTGAATACCTTCTGCACTTATCAGAGTCTGGCCTCAAGACCAACTCAGTAAGGAATCACCTTAGTGCGATTAGTGCTTACCATTATCGTGTGGAAGGTAAAGCCATCTCTGGAGAGCCTTTAGTCGTTCGATTCATGAGAGGCTTGCTTTTGTCAAAGCCCCCTATCAAGCCTCCTACTGTGTCATGGGATCTCAACGTCGTCCTCACCCAGCTGATGAAACCTCCTTTTGAGCCACTGAATACCTGCCATCTGAAGTACTTGACCTGGAAGGTCATTTTCTTGGTGGCAGTTACTTCAGCTCGTAGGGTCAGTGAGCTTCAAGCCCTGGTAGCTCATGCTCCATATACCAAATTTCATCACAACAGAGTAGTGCTCCGCACCCACCCAAAGTTCCTGCCGAAGGTGGTGTCGGAGTTCCATCTTAACCAGTCAATTGTCTTGCCAACATTCTTCCCCAGGCCGCATACCCGCCCTGCTGAACGTCAGTTGCACACATTGGACTGCAAGAGAGCATTGGCCTTCTACTTGGAGCGGACACAGCCCAACAGACAGTCCGCCCAATTGTTTATTTCTTTCGACCCTAACAGGCTAGGGGTCGCTGTCGGGAAACGCACCATCTCCAATTGGCTAGCAGACTGCATTTCCTTCACTTACGCCCAGGCTGGGCTGACTCTTGAGGGTCATGTCACGGCTCATAGTGTCAGAGCCATGGCAGCGTCGGTGGCCCACTTGAAGTCAGCCACTATTGAAGAGATCTGCAAGGCTGCGACGTGGTCATCTGTCCACACATTCACATCTCATTACTGCCTCCAGCAGGATACCCGACGCGACAGTCGGTTCGGGCAGTCGGTGCTGCAGAATCTGTTTGGGGTGTAAATCCAACTCCACCCTCCAGGACCCGAATTTATTCTGGTCAGGCTGCACTCTCAGTTAGTTGTTCTTCGTAGGTCAATTTCTGTTGTTCCCTCGCCGTTGCGAGGTTCAATTGACCTGGGTTCTTGTTTTGAGTGAGCCTGAGAGCTAGGGATACCCCAGTCGTGAGAACAAGCAGCCTGCTTGTCCTCGGAGAAAGGGTATGATACATACCTGTAGCAGTTGTTCTCCGAGGACAGCAGGCTGATTGTTCTCACCTACCCTCCCTCCTCCCCTTTGGAGTTGTGTGTTTCATATTTTATTGCTTGTCATTCAACTGGCGGGAGCGGTCGCGCACGGGCGGGAAGGCGGCCGCGCATGCGCGGTGGGCGTGGCCTGCGTGCCGACCGTCCCGCGAAGCTTCTTCCGGTTGGTGGGGGCTGCCGCGGACGTCAACCCAGTCGTGAGAACAATCAGCCTGCTGTCCTCGGAGAACAACTGCTACAGGTATGTATCATACCCTTTATTTGTGAGCCCTTCAGGACAAGAAAAATACCGACTGTATCTGAACATACACCACTTCAATAGCCCTCAGGCTTGCAGGTGTCTTATATATTCAGGTACAGTCTGTATTTTTCTATACATGGAGGGCTCACAATTAAAAATGAAAAGAAAAAAATGAGATAAAGTGGTATTTGAAACTGGGTCCCTTGGTTTACAGTCCACTGCACTAACAATGAGGCTACTCCTCAAATTTGCTTTGTGCTTGGCTAAGCCTGTAATACCTGAAGCTGTCATAGAGCCTGGTATCCCTTTCCGGTTTCACTTTCAGAGGGAGGGAGGGGGACAACATCCACTGGGGGATTAAGAACGTGCTGTGCCTTAATCCTTCTAGCGGACAGCTGTTCAATCAGAGCACTTTTCTGTAACCTGGACATGCTTGTACTAGGTCTAAATAACAACGTCCTTTTTAGACATGGATGCCCCTTCCCCTTCCGTAATTGTTATTGGACGTCCATATTTTGGGCTCTCCCTAGACCTGCCCAAAACATACCCAGACCATGCCCCCTTGCTATATGGACATTCTACAGTGTTTGATGTCCATATTCTGCCTTTGTAAAATTGGGATTTGGACGTCCATACAATATGGATATCTAAATGCCAGTTTTTAGATGTCCAAAATAAGCACTATAAGCAACTTACTTCACCAGATAGACAGGGTTTAGGTCCCCTGGATGAGTCCAGTGCATTAGAAAATGCAGAGACAGCCTTGCTTTTTAAATCTTCCTCCCAGACTCAGTCTGCTCCTAGGTAAATCTGGTCTGCAAACTTCAGTTTCAGTGATGGAAATAAAGTCAGTGTTCTTAATATTGGCAAAATATCTAAGCTCCTGTGGTTACTGCTTATAACATTACTTTTAACAGCAGCCTGTGGTGTGTTTTGGAGGCAGGTTCAATCCGAAGAAGGCAAGAATTCCGATACCGGGTACCATCTGGCACAGTCCCCAAATCAGAGATTGACAGGACTGTGAGTGTCAAAGGTAAACTGGAGTAAAACATAGTTAAATAAAAATTATTTGTACAGATGTGGCACGTCATAATTTGGTTGTGTATCATGAAGTGAAATGTGCTCTGTGTTTCATCTGAATAAACGTTCACACTGGTGTGTTCATACGAGGCTTAAATGTAGACGCGCCTCATATGTGATTCATAAGGGAACATAATTCTGTACCAAAATTGTAGATCTAAGCACTCAGCATTATCAAATGTTTATGTTCGCTTCTGTGGTAAGCTTTTGAATTAATTTATTTATATTTTTACATTTTTGTAATAAAGTTAGTGCTTGTTAAAGGTGTTGACTTACCAGGATTCAAATTGCGAAGCTGTTCTCTTTTTGAGAAGAGATTCCAGTATATATGTGAATATTGGGAAGGGGAACACCCAAGGCTCGGAGAAAATACTAGGATCCAGAATGAAATTCGTAATATATTTTCCATCTGTTAGAGGAGTATGCTACAAAAAGTTATTGGAGTGTTCTATTTGTTTTCAAGCCTTTCAAGTTTGGAACTCTTTACCCAAAGATTTTAAAACTTTCTGCCCAATATTCAAAGTGATTTTAGTGGCCAGGAGAGGCTCCTGCCTGGTTAAATCACTTGTAACCATTTAAGTGGTGATATTTTGCAGCACTTAACTGGACAGTGCCACTGAATATTACCACAAACTCCCCCTGTCCCCCAGATTCTGTGGGCAGAGTCTGGGAGGAACCACGACTTAAGTTTGCAGCCATATGTCCTAACTTTACCTGGTCTGAATATTGGCCAGTACTTGGTAAAATTTCATCTTGCAGCATCAGCCTTCCTGGTGCCCCCCTCCTCCCCCATGATCTTGATCCCTTCTTCCTTTCTACTCTGAAAATGCAGAAGGGCCAACCAAGCTCCTATCCCCATAGTTCCCCCTGGGTTTATCTCATCCAAGAATTGCCCCAGTTATCCTTACTTCAACATGTGCTCTCTAGATTTTCCTAGGTGGTCGGAATCAAACAAGGCCTCTTAACCTGACTGCATCTGGTGCTTTGGAATATACCCTTTAAGCTTAAAAAAAGAAGCATGTTTTCTACTGGGTCCAGAGTATCGTCCTATAACTTTTGACTAAGAAACTGTTTTGTACGTTCTCATCTTTAATCAGGGCTTTTTTTGAGGGGGTACTTGGGGGTGCTGAGTACCGGCACCTTTTCCATTGTCTGCTAAAATTGACCCATGGACCCCAAGTTTTAATGAAAGAGCTCAGGCTCTACATACTAATTATGCCTTGTCATAGATTCTGTGACTGGTTGCAGGGGGCCTGGCTATTGTGGGGTGGGTCCCTCAGTGATCACCCCATCGCTGAAGGGAGGCCTGGCATTTGAGTACCAGCACCTTTTTCGCTAGAAAAAACACACTGTCTTTAATAGAAAGCTGTATTTTTAACCCAGATGTTCTCTTTCACAGGGCACCTATTTGGAGAGGTGATCTCAGCAGTCCTCAGTGCCGACGGCATTAACACCGTTACCAGTTTGCCGAAGCATAGCGCGGAGTCAGAGCTTATGAGAGTTGCTCCTATTTTCTATGTCTTTCATTACCTGGAAAAACTGGACAACTGGCATTTGCTTGGCCCTCAGACTTTCACTTCAAGGGTTAATATGAGAAGGAAGATGAAAGAAGGTAGGTTAAATCACTGACAAATATTCAGGTGGTCTGAAGAAGTGATAGGTGGTTTATTAACCAAGCAGGAACATAAATACTAACTTCAGAATTCGAAAATATTTCAAACTTGAGAGTTATGGAGTGGCACACTTCAACAGCAATTTTCCAAAGGGATTATCTGAAAATAGGACCTTTTGAAAATTCCTGTCCTCCCCCCCACTCTGTAGGAAAAAATACTGGGGAGAGGAGTGCTAACATTTTTTTTTCTAATTTTTTGAGTGAATGCGTTAGGGGTGGAGAGTGGGCATTCCTGCGCTAGCCAGTTAACGTATCAACATTGCCACCTGCTAAATGGTTAGCAAATGGACATTGCGTGAGCCCTTACTACCTACAAAATTGGTGGCACTAAGAGCTCATGCGGTAGTTAAAAAAAATGGCATATGGCAATTAATACAAAGTAGAAAATAGGCTATTTTAAAGCCACTGTAAAAACCACCTTAGTTCGTGGGAAAGACCTGCATAAGGGCGCACTAAGGCCATTTTTGTACTGCACCTTTATAAAAGGACCCTAAAGTGTATAAATAAATAGTATGAGGATTAATTTTGAAATTTCATCACCTGCCTTTTGCACGTTTACTCCACATACATTGCATCTGCAAAGTATACAGGATAATCTACAGCATGTAAGGAGGTTTGATTGACAGGATATGACATCATATGACAAGGCTAAAGCCGTCTACACCCAAGGAGGTTTAATTGTTTCCCTACGTAACCGCCACCATCTTGATACACTCAAAATACATTACTTTGAATGGCAACAAGCTCCGCCTACTGGCTTCAGGCCAGATAATGGGCCAAGCACACTCCCGTCATCGGCAGCTGGCTATCAGATTTTGAAAAGCCGAATCTTTTTAAAACGAGCTTGCAGCTCACAGATATGAATGTCTCACAGTCCTGTTACCTCCATGCAGAGTCTCAATATTATCCTCTTCATGTATGATACCTAATCAAGACCATTTAGATCATCACCCTGAATAATTAACCCTTCTTTTCCTTAATAAATCATTATTTACAGTAGAACGTCATACTTTTTTTTTTCCTGTCACCATAATCTCTAGGGATCATAAGCATCCTGTCTTTCAGGAACAAAGACTTCTCCTACAGTATGTGGAATGATAATGTACCCAGCACTTGGTGAGTGCAAAGGAAATGACACAAGACCGACTTCCAACTGGAGCATTATTTTATGCTTCATTTATATCTTATGTCTTGAAATCAGCTTTTAGACCTCTAAGACCCAGAATGAAAAGATCCGAGCAAAATAAATTATATTAAAAATAAAACCTGCAAAAAAAACTGGTGTATTTTGCAGTGAAAAGGCTTGCACATCTGCACTATTTTGGTCTCCCAAAAACTGCACCATTTCCCAATTTGCACCCAATCTCTGCTAAAATATGATTTCTCTTCTGCTGTTATGAAACTGTGCAAGTTTCAGTATTGTACAAGGTAAAAACCTGGGCAAAAACAACTGTTGGTTTTGCCTAGGCTTTTACCTTGTATAATACTGAAACTTGCACGGTTGTTTGAAAAAAAAAAAACAAACAAACCTAGAAATTGCACAAATTGCATGGCCCAGTCCTTAGCTCTGGTCTTAATGGTTTAGCCTGAAGCATCTTTTGGACTTTGCATAAACAATCTGATTCAATTCAATTCTTGTGCACCGCTAATATCCCTTTTCCAGGGTTCAGTGTGGGGTTTATATTGTAGGTGAGACAAAAGCAGATAATGTTAGTGTGAGGTATGAGAAACATTAAAGGCCATTGGTGTAATGCATGAGACTAAAAACATTTAAAGGAAAGGATAATGGATAATACTAGGAAGTAGAAATTGTGATGGATTACTATGAAGCAGTCTTTGGGAAAAGAAAGGTTTTTAGCCTCTTCCTGAAGTTGCGGTAGCTGTTTTCTATTCTGATGGGAATAGGTAGAGTTCCATATTTTGACTCTAAGTACAAGGAATAGAGAGCTGAAAATCATCTGCTTTTGAATTGTCTTTTGAAATGGTGATGCTAGCATTAGTTGTTGTTTCCGTCTGTAAGACTGGGCCAGATATAGTGAAGCAGTCTTAATCAGCAGTTCAGAGGTGAAGCCCTGTAACATTTGAAAAACTAAACAAGCAGCTTTGAACCTGAGTCTTTCTGCTGTGGGAAGCCAGTGCAGTTTGTTTAGATGAGTTGAAACAGTAGTATATCCATTCAATCTGTATATTAGTCTAGCAGCTGTGTTCTGTATGATTTGCAGTTGTTTTCTGATATTGACACTTAATACCAAGATCCATACCGGGCGTTGTCGTCCTAATGTTATTTCAGGTTAACAGCATTTGCCTTAAGAATTTTTGGACAAGTTCACAGACATGTTCCTCTGGATGAAATGGCCATCTGTAACTCCATACTCTGGCTGATTGATGCCTGTCAAATGAAAGATGGATCTTTCATGGAGCATTCCAGTTATAACCCAGTAAAGCTACAGGTAGGATACCTAATCCAAATCATTCAACACTGTCCCCCAGGCTATATATAGGTTGCCCAAAGTTAGATGCTCAATTTTGGCATGGATTGCAGATCCGCGCACAAAGTAATTGACTAAATTGATGATAACAACCAATTATTGGAGTTAAGCATTTAATTGGCAGTAATTAGGAGGTATGCGCGGATCTGCCCTACACCTTATTCTATAACATGTGCACCTTAATCTCACAGTGTGCAAGTCTAAACGGGGCATAGCCATGGGAGAAGCATGGGTGAGTTAGGGGCGCTCCCAGAATTTAGGGATGGTGTTCTAGAATACCTGCATTTTCACGCCTAACTTCCATTGGCTAGGCGCAAACATTTACAGCAGTCTTTGGCAGGCATAAATGCTTGCGCCCAAAGTAAGGTGCGAAATATGCACTAAGGGACCCTTTTACTAAAGGGTTGCTGCATGGCAACCCAGACCTACCATTGGCCCAACGCGGGCACTGGCGGTAGTTCCACCCCCAGCGTGTGGCATTTCCGGCACTAGCGGAAATATTTGAAAAATATTTCCGTGGGGGGTTACCCTGGGGTAATTGGATAGCGCTGTGCGCCGCCTGGTTACTGTGGGGTTAGTGCGGGAACCCTTAGCACCACCTCAATGGGTGGCAGTAAATGCGCTCCACAAAATGGCTGCGCAGCAAGTGCAAACTTACTCCATGGCCATTTCTTTTTGGGGCTTTTTACCCGCTGCAGTAAAAGGGGCCCCGGTGCACGGCAAACATGGCAGCTAGCACAGGGCCCATTTTACCGCAGCTTCGTAAAAGGGCCCCTAAGCTAGTATTCTATAAAGAATGCTCTGCACAAAGTGTCCTTTACAGAATACCAGCTTAGTGCGGATCATCCCGGCATTTATTGGGTCTACCCCTCTGTGTGTGTGTATATGCTTGTATTTTCCAAGCCCCTGGAAATCAGACATTAGAGACAGTTGTTTCTTTACATTCTCTTTTAGGGAACATTGCCAACAAAAGCCAAGGAGAAAGCGTTATACCTGTCAGCATTTGTTCTGATTGGGTTACATAAGGCTTATCACGTGTGCCCTACAGTGGTAAGTAATTTATGTATTATATATATGGCTAATGTTGAGATACCAGCATGTATGAATAAGTGAAGGAGAATATGAACGCACAGCAACGCGTTTCCTTTTTTTTTGGATGATATTGAAGAATCTGATGTAGACAGCGACAAAGTTGAAAATGAAACTGTGCTAATGCTAAGGAGAAGTGTGGCATCATCAATTTGGTCCAAATATGGAGGATTGACTTTAAGAAGATAAACACTAAATTGAACAGTGCTGGTTCCAATTAGTTGGAGCGAATATTGGTGGATTAAGCTAAGAACAAATGTAGTTAACCTCTATAGATATTAGTGTGAATGAAGATAAAAATGAAAGTGTGTAGCGTTATTGTAAGACAGTATTAGGAATGCAAACTGTTGCCTTCATTAGAGATGGAAAATAAAAGTTTTTTTATAATTGTGAATAAATGAGATGGAATGAATGTGATATGAATGTTGATATGTCTAAATGGTTTTAATATGGAAGCAGCTTTGAATGGAAAGATGGTTATAGGTATACATATTAAAATAAAGATTAATAAAGATTGTGATAAATAAATCAATGGTTGTTTGAAAAAAGTGTATAATACAACTAATTATTGGAGATTGCACCCATCGTAGAATAGTGGTTAGTTAAATTTACACACTGGGATTTACGCTACGTTTTTGTTGGTAGATTTAGGCACTGAAATATTAACTAATCATATTCTATAATCGGTGTCTAAATCTAGGCACTGATTACAGAATACACTTAGTTGGCCCTGATTTCAGTGTCGATTTTTTTAGGTGCCATATCTAGAATCTCCCCCATAGCAGCTAACCTGCTATATCATGTGAAATAACCAGTTACCCACAAATACTCAGTGCTTTGCCGGCTAATTTTAGCGGCCAAATAGGACTGCCTAAATGGCAGTCCTATCTTTGGCTGCTATAAACTTAACCAGCCAGTGCTGAATATTAATTTGGCCAGTTAAGTTTAAACCATTTGAAAAAATGGATATTCAATGCCGGTCACCGGAAACGGCCTGGCATTGAATTTCTGGTCTCAGCACTGATCGCGAGACTTAGCTGTCCTGCCTCCCATAGGCTGAATATCGGCCAGATCATAGTTAGTTTGTCCATCCAAATCATGAAAGTGGAAATGAAATGTAGAACTGCTTATCTACAGAAGTACATAAGTATTGCCATACTAGGACAGACCGAAGGTCCATCAAACCCAGCATCCTGTTTCCAACAGTGGCCAATCCAGGTCACAAGTACCTGGCAAAATCTCAAAACACTATAATACATTTTATGCTGCTTATCATAACCCCTGAATATTCCTCTTGTAGTGTTCAGCTTAAGTCTTTGAGGGGGGGGAGGGGGTAATATTGAAAGCGTTGCTGTGAGTAAAAATGTATTATGCATAGAAATGGGCTTTTATAATACTGCCTTCCCAATATGCATGTAAACCTGTGTGCATATCGCCTGTATGGGGGTAATTTTATATATTATATATACTCAAATATAAATCCATCTGAATATAAACCGAGATAACATTTTTCCGGTAAAAATAGGGGGAAAATGTTAACTTGAGTATAAATCAAGGGGCTGATATTCAGCCGGTGGGAGGCAGCCTGCATAAGTGCCGCACTCAGCGCTGACCATGGATATTCAATGCCGGTGACCGGCATTAAATATCCATTTTTTATTTTGAGCTGCGCTAACTTAACGAGCTAAGTGAATAATCAGCGCTGGCTTGTTAAGTAAATAGCTGGCTGCTATTTATATGGTCCAATTTGCCCGCTAAACTTAGCCGGTCAGTGCTGAATATTGGGCACTCACTGCATATATTCAGCAGAGATAATCAGCTATCTCGCACTGAATATTTGCAGTTAGTCTTCTAATGTGTCTGTCACACATAATCTTTACTCTACCATAACCTCACTCTGTATTTGTTCATACCGGTATTGGTGATCGCCGCTACGGTACTATGTAAACCACATTGAGCCTGCAAATAGGTGGGAAAATATGGGATACAAATGCAACAAATAAATAAATAAATAAATAAATAAAAATAAATGCTGTTTAATCGGCATGGAGCTATTTCTGGCTGGTTAAAAAGCACTGAATATTGGGGGCAAGGGTTTACACATGTGCACAGGTATCAAGTTATCTCCAAAGTGTGGAATTATTTAATTGGAAGCCACAGCAAACAGAACAGTATTGAGATGAACCAGATCAAACTGCCTTCTGGATGTAATACAGAAGGTCTTTACTGAGAGATTTGAGTACAAGGATTGGATTATGGACTGGTTTTTAATTTTATATACGGGCTCTTATTTCAGCAAATCAAAGATGCTATGAATCGGGCTGAGGAGTACGTAGCCAGCGCCGTGGAGAGTGCTCACAGCACATTCACATTAGCGATAGCTACCTATGCTTTAGCACTCGGTGACCCCTCACGGCCAGCTGCTCGCTCTGCTTTTTTGGCACTGAAGAAAGAAGCTCTTGTGAAAGATACAGGTCAGTAATTGTTTCCCCTGATACAAATGATCAGGCAGAGTAATGTTCATAATTCCATCAACTCTTAACATGGGAGTTAAAAATGTAATTGATTGTTGTCGTCTCCACCCCAAGGCCTCCGGAGTTATGATTATGAGGCAGGCTGGTCATTACCTGAGCAATAAGGCACAAGCAGGGCTACACTGTTGGTTGACGTCAACAGGCTCAAGTTTACCAACAAACCCGAGGCTTCTCCAGACACCTGAACATCGCCATCTTCCATTACAGCTCTCATACTCAAATGTCTTACTGTGATTATAAATGTGAAACGAAACAGTCAGAACAAGGGTGACAAAGGAAAAATTGAACTCTTGTGAGTCCAATAGTTATATGAAGAGTCCATCGGAAGAAAGCAGCAAGAAATAGAATATCATCAGTATCACTTTAGATGTAGCTTTATATCAACATACATTCAACTAAAGACTCCTGAGGAAGGCCTTCGGGCCAAAACACGACTTGTGTCAAGTCTTTGGATGTTGCAATAAAAGGTGTTATTTTGGACATCGTCTGCTGCCCTTTCCTTTGTCACCCTTGTCCTGACTTGTTTGTGGATTTACAAGAGTTACTGTTCTTCTGTTTTTCTGCCTTATAAATGTAAAACATCATATTTAAATGTTTGGACTTTGTTTAAAAAATGTACCTTCTGGACTACCTCTCCCTTGAAGAATTAAGTAAACCTTTAAGTTTCAAGTTTATTTTCACTTATTATACCACATCATAGGCATATACCATCTCAGCGGTTCACAATACAACAAAACTGGAAAAGGAAAAGAACTACAATATGGATAGGATAATTAATTTTGTAGGTAGGAGGGGAGAAGGATCACTGCCCTGCAGCAACTGAATGCTGAAGCATACACCAATATAGCCAGAATATGAGGGAAGGTAAAATTATACAGCCTTGGGATCATAGGCATCCTTAAAAAGGAACGTCTTTAAATCCAATTTAAACCTGTCAAGGTTACATTCTAATCATAGATAAAGTGGTAGTGAATTCCAAAGTTTGGAGCCATTAATACTAAATAGCTTTTATTGAATGGTATTAAAACAAATCTGCCTAAATGATGGAACAATTAATATAATTTGAGCAGAAGAACGAAGGCTTCTAGTCGGTATACACAGTAGTATTAACCATAAATAGGGCGATTTTCCAGAGTGAGATACAGTGAGTGATTGGCAACCAGTGCTCATTCCTACTAAGTGTCATAACACCTGTGTTGATATATCTGAAGATCCATATTATCAAAATGATATGTTTTGCAAAGTAGTTAAAGATATGTGAGTTGTGTATGATGCTGGGAATAAGTTTCGGCATTTTACAACATTATAGATGTGTAAAGTTTGCTATCTAAAGTCACTTCCAAAACCTTGAGTGTATCAGCCCTGTCAATTAGAACGCCAGACATAATGATGGGACCTGCAAGTGTAGGTACAACTGAACGATGAAAAACCATGATTTTGGACATTCTAGATTGAGTTTTAATTTGTGAAAGTATAACCAATACAATAAAACCTGCTTTTTGTGTGGTGGCGAATAAAAACTCAAAACACAATGATAAGAATTATAGGGCAATGAATAGAGATTAAAACAAAGAAGATAATGCCTCTGTATTGTTCCATGGTGTGACTGCAGCCCGAGTATTGTGTGAAATTTTGGTCACCAAGCCCATTATCTCTCTATATAAAAAGCAACACCAACGTTCTATGAAGCCTCCAGCCGGAAGTGTGAAGGGGGCGAGATATCCGGTTTCCCTATGAGTGTCTGCCCCGCCCTCTCTGTAACACAGTCAGTGAAGGAAAACAGCAGAGCACGAAATCAAATCGCTGGCTCTGTAACAGTGAAGAACTCAGAGGGGGGAGGGGAGAGAGGCCAGAGGGCAGGGACACACACACTCCCACATGCACACAGAAGAAAACATTGCTAGCCCCCGTTTCATTTGCATCAGAAACAGGGCTTTTTTACTAGTAAACCATAAAATTCTACTGCTTTGTCACCCTGACAGATTCCAAAGGCTGGTACTAAAAACTAAGGCCTTGATATTCAGACTGTGGGAGAAGCCAGGCTGTCTCCTACGGTCAGCGTTGAACCCGAATATTCAATGCCGGGCTGTTTCCGGTGACCGGCATTGAATATTCAGTTTAAATTTGGCTGGTTCCAATATAACTGGCCAAGCCGATTTTCAGCGCTAGCCAGTCAAGTTGGAGCCAGCCAGTTATTCCACCTATTGTGGTGGCCGCCAAACTTAAGGCCCTGTTTACTAAGCCATGCTAGCATTTTTAGCACTCACTAACCGTGTAGATGCCCGTAATATTCCAATGGGCGTCTACACAGCACACTAGCACTCCTTAGTAAACAGGGCCCTTAGCTGGCTCCACAGTGAAAATCGCTGGATAGCCAGTTATATTGCGTGATATAAGCAGCTGTCTTTAAGCCTCTATCTGGCACTGAATATCACCGGATAGCCGGTTAAGTGCCGTTTTGGCAGTCAAACCGTTTTAAATAACAGGTGGTAAATAGCTATAAAAGGCAGTTTCAACTGTTTCAGCTTCGAGTGGAATGACCATGAAAAGGCAGCTCCAAAAGCTAGGCTTGACATAATTTCCAAAATAAGACTGACAGCTCTAGTTACTAAAGTGCGTTACCGTGTCGACCCTCATTGATATGTATCATTTACCTCAGATCCTATTGTATGTATTGTATTTATTCATCATATGCGTTAATAACGTAGCCGTTTTGTAGCTTTAGACTTCTATCAGATAGCTTCTCATAGAACACAACTAGGATACGGCTCTTCCCTTTATTTCTACTAACCCAGTACTATCTGGAATCGTATGAAGAGAGAGTTGGGAGATATCAACAGATATCTCCCCATGTGTAGCCTTGTTTGCAACAAATCAGATAAGAAGGGGCCACATTATTCAAGATTTTATATACTATAAAAATAACCTTAAAGTCAATCATTTGAACAATTGGAAGTTAATGCAAGATGTTAAGTATTGCACCAGTTGTAACCTTTCAAATTGATTATTAGGAAGGCCCATTTAAATGTAATTACAATAGTCCAGCCATGTTGTAATTAAGCCATATACTACTGTAATTCAGTCTTCCCCTCCCCCCCCCAAAAGGCATGTTATGGATATTCCATAAGTGGAATAAAAGCTTTCACTACTGAATTACTATGTTTCTGTATACATAGATGGGATTTAAATGTCTCTCTTAAGGTATTCACTTGTTGACTTGGGGTCAAGATGCCATCTTGTGACATATACAGTACCATTTCATGGTGGAGATCAGTGTGAGACAGAACCTTTGTCAGCCAGTGACAAAGTCTGGAGAGTTTTGTCCATTTTCAAAATTCTATTAGCATTAAAATGCCAAATTACTTGATTCAACTTTTGATGTGCTTTAATATTTTGTCTCCTCTTCTTGCATTTCCTTCCACCCTTTTCCCTCTTAATCCAACTGAACCTCATACTGAGAAAACATGATGCTCCTAGGACAGTTCTCTGAAAAATAGATAAAAAAATAAAAAATCACCCTCTTAAAACTCTTTTTCCCCTTACAGCAGTTCATCTACCCTATCTTGTCCTCTAGGTAACCCTCCCATCTACCGCTTTTGGAAAGATACGTTTACTAAAGTGGATGCCTCTACGCCAAATGCTGGCACAGCACAAATTGTGGAAACCACTGCATATGCCCTATTGACCACCTTACTGTATGGAGACCAGTCATATGCCAATCCTGTTGTCAGATGGCTGTCTGAGGAACAGAGATATGGAGGTGGCTACTTTTCAACGCAGGTAGCTTTGTAATCAAAATACTTTCTATTTTCTCTGCATTCTAACATAGTAGATGACGGCAGAAAAAGACCTGCAACTACTACTACTACTACTATTTAGCATTTCTATAGCGCTACAAGGCATACGCAGCGCTGTACAAACATAGAAGAAAGACAGTCCCTGCTCAAAGAGCTTACAATCTAATAGACAAAAAATAAATAAAGTAAGCAAATCAAATCAATTAATGTGAACGGGAAGGAAGAGAGGAGGGTAGGTGGAGGCGAGTGGTTACAAGTGGTTACGAGTCAAAAGCAATGTTAAAGAGGTGGGTTTTCAGTCTAGATTTAAAGGTGGCCAAGGATGGGGCAAGACGTAGGGGCTCAGGAAGTTTATTCCAGGCGTAGGGTGCAGCGAGATAGAAGGCGCGAAGTCTGGAGTTGGCAGTAGTGGAGAAGGGAACAGATAAGAAGGATTTATCCATGGAGCGGAGTGCACGGGAAGGGGTGTAGGGAAGGACGAGTGTGGAGAGATACTGGGGAGCAGCAGAGTGAATACATTTATAGGTTAGTAGAAGAAGTTTGAACAGGATGCGAAAACGAATAGGGAGCCAGTGAAGGGTCTTGAGGAGAGGGGTAGTATGAGTAAAGCGACCCTGGCGGAAGATGAGACGGTCCATCCAGTCTGCCCAACAAGATAAACTCATATGTGCTACTTTTTGTGTATACCCTACCTTGATTTGTACCTGTCCTTTTCAGGGCACAGACCGTATAAGTCTTCCCAGCACTATCCCCGCCTCCCACCACCAGCTCTGGCACAGACCGTATAAGTCTGCCCAGCACTATCCCCGCCTCCCAACCACCAGTCCCGCCTCCCACCACCGGCTCTGGCACAGACCGTATAAGTCTGCCCAGCACTATCCCCGCCTCCCAACCACTATCCCTGCCTCCCACCACCGGCTCTGGCACAGACTGTATAAGTCTGCCCAGCACTGTCTATCCCCGCCTCCCAACCACCAGCCCTGCCACCCAATCTCGGCTAAGCTCCTGAGGATCCATTCCTTCTGAACAGGATTCCTTTATGTTTATCCCACGCATGTTTGAATTCCATTACCGTTTTCTTTTCCACCACCTCCCATGGGAGGGCATTCCAAGCATCCACTACTCTCTCCTGCACCCTTGCTAACTACACAATACAGGTGGCAAAGGTTAGTGTCACTGCTGAATGACTAGAGTAAAGTCATGCATTTATACCAGTGGTTCTCAACCCTCTCCTCACAATATACCCAGCCAGTCAGGTTTTCAGGATACCCACAATGAATATGCATAAGACAGATCTGCTTATAGTAGAGGTAGTGCATGCAAATCTATCTCATACATATTCATTTTGTGTATCTTGAAAACTTGATTAGCTGGATGTGTCCCGAGGACTGGATTGAGAAACCCTGATTTATACCATCTGTCTCAGTGGCAGGTGCAGTGTAGACACCAGCAGAAATAACATGGTGCACAGCTGTGTCATGGGCCTCCTTGCTGGAAAAGTTTCCATTTGACATGTATGTCATTTTCAACAGAAATGCTAATAAAAATATTACACAACCCATACTCGTAAGCCAGCAAAGGAATGTCCAGAAGGGTACAAAATGCTGTCATGTACCAATAGTCAGGACACCTTCCTCTGACCGTAGAGAAAGGAGCACTTATGTTTCTCTAGCTGCTTCCTCACTCCTCTTGAAGAAGCTGAACAACATGCATTGCATGACCTTTTCCTACCCTCTACCTGAGTTTTCCTTCTTGCTGTAGTGGCTGTGGAAACAAAGTTGATACATCTGGGCTTAGACAGTTTCCACAGGGCAACTACCCTCTCCCTGCACCCTGTCAATGACCGCACCCTTAGGAGGCCTTCAGGAAATAACTACCTCTCCCATACCAACCTATCTATATATCTGAGAACTCTTGCTGTGGTATCCTTCTGTGCCCTTCTCATAAGTTACACAGTGCCTCTCGGGAATCCTTCTTCATTGGTGAAGTTCAACCCTTCAAACAATCTTGCATTGAGGATGAGAGTTATGATCCTGGGAACTCCTATCTCCTATACCTAGACAATGCAGCTTCCTTCCCTCCCCATCTCTATCTAGACCTTGGGAATGCAGCCTCTTTCCCCTCTCCATCTCTCCTTTTCCTTACCCAAGAAAATAAAAGAAAACTCTTTTGAAACCCTGCTCTCAGCACTTACAGATAGTCAGTTCATTAGTGGAGATGACAGCACCTAGTCTCTGGAAGGATACAAAGCAATGGACTTCCTGCTGAGTCTCCCTTCCTCCAGGTTCCTCTCCCAGCCTGAAACTGCTGACTGTATGCCCCATTGCCTCATGGGACTTGTAGTTTACAAGTTCTTAAAGAAAAACCTTTTTTATTCTAATTCAGTTCCTTACAGTAGCATAACTGGGGGTATTATCCCTCTCTTCCCCTCTTTCTGCCCACTACATACATGCTCTATATTATAATATATCACAAAGATCATATTTTCATTTGCTTTTAGACTTGGCTTTCTGGCAACAGTAATCCCTAAGAGGACAATCTGGTGTCACAATATATGATCTATGATCAATATTTAATCTATTCTTACTGTACACTGCCTTGAGTGAATTCCTTCAAAAAGGCGGTAAATAAATCCTAATAAATAAATAAATAAATAAATAAAATAAATATGAGAATTGATGCTGCATGCTGAGTGCTAATTCCAGTATAGCAATCCGTGAAACACTCCTAACCAGTCAGGTTTTCTGGATATCCATAATGAACATGATTTAAATAAATTTGCACACTACCTCCATTGTATGCAAATCTATCTCATGCATATTTATTGTAGTTATCCTGAAAACCTAACTGGCAAGGTGTACCTTGAGGGCTGGGTTGAGAACCCTGTGTTAGAGAATGCTAGCTTAAGTCAGAATCAATGTGCCTACATTTTGTCAACGCCCATTTATGCTATGTCAATGGCAGGCACAAATGGGCACATCTAAGTGCTGCAAGCTATGCCCATAAACTGGAGACATGCCAATCATTTTGCCATGCTTCACCCATTTATATCGCGCCCTTGCATTATAATCTAAGGCACTTACATGCTTCATTATAGAATAGTGTGTCATGCACTTACATGCTTAGGTGCCAATTTTCTTCGGTACTCGGGAATGGAATTCCAAAATGCATGGGATAAACACAAATAAATCCTGTTTGGAAGGCATGGAACTAAACAAACTTAGCGGTGTTTAGATAACACCACCAGTAATTGGGAAGCAAAGCTAGTGCTAAGCAGACTTCTACAATCTGCGTGCCAATCGTGGCTGGAGAGATTTAGATGGGCTGGAGTGGACTTCGATTACAGCTTCAGTAGTTGGAGAATAAGGCCAGTGCCGGGCAGACTTCTACAGTCTGTGCCCTGAAAATGGCAAGGACAAATCAAGATCAAATATGCATATGTAGTATCACATCATAAACTCATAACATAAGGTATCTTGTTGGACAGACTGGATGCACCATACAGGTCTTACTATGTTACATGCACTAAGTGTGCATAACTGCAATAGTCTAATTATAGAGTTACCCTGAAACCAACTGACTTGAAGGTGATACTTCACTCTATTAAGTGCAATTTTATAAAATGGTTTCCAGTATTAATTTGTTATCATTGCATTTTGGGTAGGACACAGTGAATGCTTTGGAAGCTCTGACTGAGTATGCTATTCTCAGTAAAAAGCTCGAGCTCAACATGATTGTTCGAGTTTCTTACAAGAAAGGAGGAGATTTTCAAGTCTACAGGCTAACAGAAACAAACCACCTGGCCAGACCAGCAGAGGTGAGCATGAGAACTTTCACAGGGCTGCAGGTGGCAGGTGGGGCGTAAATTCAGGGGAATTGAGCTAACTTGGCAATTCTTCATACAGTGGATAGAATTATTTTAATATTCGTAGCCCGCTGAGTGGATAAGATAACCAACCAACTTCAGCCCATTATCTATAGACAAATATTCCACTAAATCCCACCAGCAGAATGCTTGACTAAATACAGCCAGTCAAAATTTGTCTAGCTAATTTCAACTGGGTTTCCTGGCAAACCTTAAATGCATAGAACTGAATATTGGCATTAATTAGTTAAATTAAGAGGGAAAAAGACTATCAGATAGCTATTCCACCCCTACCCAGATAAAAGAAACACCAGATTCACCCTCTTCCACTTGCCTTCAACAAAAAAAAAAATTGTGCAGAGGGTTTGACAGCTCCCCTAGGATTCCCCTCTCTTCCACCAATATTTAAAAGTTTGCAAGGTGGATGACCAACAGTCCACCCATGAGGTCCTGTTCAGTCCTGGCCAAACGTAAGGTATGAATAGAGGGGGTCAGATCTCCCTATTCACCTTTCTAGTACTATTACAAATGTGTTCTTCTCTGGTCCTCCTCCCCCCCCCCCCCCCCCCCGGTCTTACCTCCTCATGTTTTTAAAGGTGGTACAGGCTTACCATCCCCCTGGCATCCATTATTCCTCTATACAGTGCTAGTGTTGCTGTCACCACAGCACTGGATAATATCAGGGGAGAGTGAGCCACAAGCATCTGTCCTTTGGGCATTCAGCTCCTACAGCTCAAGTAATAAAATGCCACCAGGGATATTGTCAGAGCAATTCTGGATGCCAGTAGGATGGTAAGCTTCTATCATCTTCCAGTTTAGCCTGGGGATTTATCAGGAGATTTGAAGGAGTTTGTGGTAGATCAGGAAGGTGAGAGCAGGTCTGGAGCCATTTAGTTTACTGAATCCTTGATATACCATCCTTCACAGAGCATCAGAGCAGCTTACAATAAATATTCAGAGGGAAAAGGAACTCCATCAAAATTAAGAAAAGGACAGCAAGAGAAGAGCTGGGAAGGAAGTCTAAGGTGAAGAGGTGGACTTTCAAAAGCGCACCAAAATGGGGATAGGACTGTTCAGCATGGAGATGGGGGGGGGGGGGGGGGGGGGGGGGGGGGGGCGGACATTTCAGATGGAAGGAGCTACACAAAAGAAGGCTGAACACTGGATGGACTCAAGCTGAAAGGAGCTGGCAGGAGGGAGGGAGAAGCGGAAGGTTAAGGTTTGCCTTTTTTTTTTAAGAATGGGGGTTTGGGAGAATGATCAGACTTGAATGGGTTTTTAAATAATATGAAAGGGATGGGCGGGAGGGAATCTGGCATTATTTACTTTGACTCTACTTTGAGGAAGGGTGAATCCCACTGGGGCTGTTGCAAACTTTTAAATACCAGCAGCTGGAGGGAAATCTATGGAGTGCCTGGCTGCCTCCTGAAAAGACTTTTAATATTGGCAGAGAGGAGGCTGGCAGCTCTCCTGTACAACTTGCTTCATTGACCAGGGAAGATGGGGAACTGGTGGGCCAAATTTAAGTCAGTTACATATCTCACCCTGCCACCAGCATGCCTCCATTCTGCTTCCTCCCCATTTGATTGGTTAAATCTTGTGCACAATTGTTTTGAATGCATAGATTTAGTTAGAAGGGAGGAAATATTTAACCAGAAATATTTAACTGTACCAAGTTTGCCAGCTAAATATTTTGAAAATTGACTTCTAACTACTCAAATGGGTCATCTGTGACTCCAAACCTTTCAAAATGTACTCTTGTGCTGTTTGCATTTCAATTCTGGTGAATCTGAAGTAAAAACTAATTCACTGCCATCATAGGCGCCGCCCGGTATAAGAGGCTTGGAGAGGCTAAGCCTCCCCCGTGCTGCAGCAGAATGGATCAGCTGTGGAGTCTAGCTGCTCTGAGGGGATTAAATTGTTGATTTACCTCCATCATCACAGCAGGAGCTGCAGTGAAAGCCCTTTAGCAGTTGTAGAAATTGGTTTATGGTGTATTTACCTTACTGTTGGGAAAGCAGAGGGGGGGGGGGGGGGGGGGGGGGGAGGCAGGTTGGCTGGAGGTGTCCTGGGTTGCCAGGGAGATATTTAAGGAGGATGACTTCCTGACCTGCACTGAGGACAGATAGCAGCAGAACGGATACTGGGCCAGCATGATCAGAAAAAGTCACCAGACAACAAAGGTAGAAAAAATCATTTTATTTTCATTATAGTGTTTGGAATATGTCCACTTTGAGAATCAGGTGCTCAACATTAAAAGTTTATATTTATTTACTTATTTATGGCATTTTATCCCACATTAAACATGAATTAGGGTGTTTTGTGACTCTACATGAGAATTGTGATGATATGATCACTTGTTTCATATTGTTGACGGTCTGCATTTTCCGTATGGGTGGTATATTGGTGTATTAGGTTCTGCCCAGTGTAATATTTATGGTACAGTAAGGTTCTGAGTGTGTTTTTGGCAAAGTTGTGCATAGTGTTTTGCAGTTGAGCGACTGTGGTTAGAATATGCTTTGAGCAACCACTTTATTCTTTGACATATGATACATATCTAATATCTAAATTTAATAAAAGGTATTAATTGTGACTTTTATTTTTATTTATTTATTTTTTCTGCGTGTTATCAGACAATTATGGATTTAAGCTCCCCCCTGGCCCCACCCCTAACCCCGCCCCCTTTGCCTCCCCAAACAGTTGGGCCACCGACCGCCTATGACTGCCGTCTAAAGGGTATTCCTATCAGAGTGGCTTTTGAATATCCATTACAGTTTACACCCAAAAAGAGCACACACATTTTATTTTTATTTATTTAGATTTTATTCACACCTTTTTCAGTAGTAGCTCAAGGTGAGTTACATTCAGGTATTCTGGATATTTCTCTGTTCAAGGATCTAACTTTTGCATTTAAATGAAGTATGATTGTTAATGTCATGCATAGAAATAAAGGTCAACAGGTAAGTTGTAGGTGAGACCTTCTGTCAGTCTATAAGTAGAGCTTAACATATATTTAAAATAATTTTTTAACTTTGCCATGCTTTCACTCTGTTATTATCTAGTACCCCAAAGAATGTTTTTCTCATAACATTTGTTGTTTTTTCCCTATTGGTGCTTTTTATTTTTCATGAAAATTAATGTGGAATCCATGTACTTTTTCTTCAAAGTTTCTTGGTGCTTTGAATTTTGAAAATGCAAATAAAAAGTGTTTTTTTTCTTGCCTGCTTTGTTCTTCCATTTTTTAAAGCATTGTTTGTTCTGTGCTCCTGCCTGTAGGTTGCTTTGGCTGATGATGTCATTGTAAGTACAACAAGTGGGACTGGATTAGCAACGGCAAATGTAAGTTCTTCAAAAGAAAGTAAAATTCAGCAACTTGATGGTGTAGGTAGTGGTAGCTGTTCACTGTGGGCTGGGAAACTTTCTTAAAAATTGAATATCTCCTCATGGTCTTAGTCAAAATCTCTGGACAGTCCATTATTTGGGCTCTTGGTGAAGACTCTATGCTCTATATTTTTTCACCTTTGCATTTATGAATTTATTTTCCAGTGGCTATAAAACGTTTAGGTCGAGTGGGGTATATTTCTTTCAAAGAGAAATTGTAATTATAAATTCATGTGATGTAAAAACCCAAGCCAAGCTTTGCTTCCAAATTTGTCATAGCTCACTGTGCTTGCAGTAAAAGGTATGTGGCGTGATTATAGCAAGGAGAAAGAATAGCCACAAACGCCACCGAAAAGTTTCTAACTGAATTACCCCAGTACTTGTGAATGTATTGACCAGTCGAATTCACCAATACCCCTCAAGCTAGTGCAAATAAATACTTTGCAGCATGTTAGAACAATGTCTGTGATACATGTGTCTAGATATTCAGCCATTAATATGACTTGTGAATATTGCAAAATTGAGGTATCCACTGTGTAGTTTGGTTTTACTCCATTTGCCTCTCCTGCCCATGTGGGTGTGTAGGTAAGAACTGTGTACCATATCAGGAGCACCTCAGAAGAGATCTGCAGCTTCACTTTGAAGATTGACCTAAAAGCGCACGAAGGTAATTCAAATCAATTCTTGTATACTGCTAATATCCCCTTTCCAGGGTTCAGTGCGGTTTACATTCTAGGTGAGTTAAAAGCAAAAAAGTGTTAGTGTGAGGTTTGAGAAACATTAGAGACCATTGGATTAACGCACGAGACTAAAAACATTAAGCAAGGGATAATGGATGATACTAGAAGGTAGAAGTCATGATGGATTGTTATGAAGCAGTCTTTGGAAAGAGAAAGGTTTTTAGCCTCTTCCTGAAGTTGAGGTAGCTGTTTTCTATTCTGATGGGAATAGATAGAGACAGGGGCGTAGCCAGACAACAGATTTTGGGTGGGCCTAGTTAAGAAGTGGGTGGGCACCAAATGTTCTCTCCCCACCACCAAAAAAATATCTCAGCTGGCAGGAAAATGCTTCTTTCCACCTTGGCAGTCTGCAGCAGGCATGCGCTGAAAACTGAGCATGCACAGGTGCCGGTATTGTGGAGAGTAGAATTTTGTTACTATCAGGGGAAAGTCTTCAGCTGACAAAGCTTGGGATCTCCACCAGCTACCGCTAAACATGTGCTACTGTTGGGTGGGCCTGAGCCCAAAGTGGGTGGGCCCTGGCCCACCCAGGCCCACCTGTGGCTACGTCACTGCATAGAGAGTTCCATATTTTGACTCTAAGAACGGGGAATAGAGAGCTGAAAATCTTCTGATTTCTAATTGCCTTTTGGACCAGACATAGCGAAGCAGTCGATAGCATTTAAGAGGTGAAGCCCTGTAAGATTTGAAAAACTACACAAGCAGCTTTGAACCTGAGTCTTTCTGCTATGGGAAGCCAGTGCAGTTTATTTGAATGAGTTGAAACACTAGTATATCTATTCAATCTGTATATTAGTCTAGCAGCTGTGTTCTGTATGATTTGCAGATTTTCTGATATTGACACTTAATACCAAGAAATAGAATATTATACTAATCCAAGTGAGGTAGGACTAACATTTGGACTAGTAGTGCGAAGGCTTTTTGGTCGAAGAATGATCTGGCTAGACGTAGCTGGAGGAGTAGCCTAGTGGTTAGTGCAGTGGATCCTTGGGAACTGGGTTCAATTCCCACTGCAGTTCCTTGTGACTCTGGGCAAGTCATTTAACCCTCCCCAGTTACAAATAAGTACCTGTATATACTATGCCAACCACTTTGTAGTTGCAAAAACCACAGAAAGGCAGTATATGGGAAGTGAAGGTGAGTGAAGAGTCAAGCAAGACCCTTAGTACTCTGGTTTCAGATTCGACTGTAAAGATTTTACCATTGGTCAAAGATATTGATGATGGGACTTCAACTCTCTGATTTCGGAACCACAGGACCTTGGATTTTTGCGCATTTAATTTCAGTTTATTGGTTAGGGCTCAAGTGCTGATAGCAGTCAAACCATTCGCATGAAGGTAATTAACATGTGAACATTATGCCTATGAACTAAAATTGAAAAGTTGCCTGATGTCTCTTTTCTGGTCTTTGCTCACTTTTAAGGAAAAGCATTGGAATACCCTATGTTGCCTACCTTTTGTCTTCAGTAAAGTATCAAAAATGCATAGCTTTTTTGTATATATGTGCTTCTGATAAACTTCCCCCACGTACAAATATGCATAGTGACGAGAACGAATGTGGTTTTGGGTGGAGCACAGGTGTTGTCTCAATTTACCTGAATACTTTGTAAAATAAGTATCCATTTTTTCTTGCGATTAAGCCTCAAAAATGTGCCCGAACTGACCAGATGACCACTGGAGGGAATCAGGGATGACCTCCCCTTACTCCCCCAGTGGTCACTAACCCCCTCCCACCCTCAAAAAAACCTTTAAAAATATTTTTTGCCAACCTCTATGCCAACTTCAAATGTCATACCCAGCTCCCTGACAGCAGTATGCAGGTCCCTGGAGCAATTTTAGTGGGTACTGCAGTGCACTTCAGGCAGGCGGACCCAGGCCCATCCCCCCTACCTGTTACACTTGTGGTGGTAAATGTGAGCCCTTCAAAATCCACCACAAATCCACTGTACCCACATGTAGGTGCCCCCCTTCACCCCTTAGGGTGCACTCAGTCTGCAGCCCCTCATTACCTCTCTACCCTCATTTCCCTTACGTTCCCGCCCGTAACCTCTGCTCACAGGACAAATCCCTCCTCTCAGTACCCTTCTCCACCACCGCCAACTCCAGGCTCCGCTCATTCTGCCTTGCCTCACCCTATGCTTGTAATAAACTTCCTGAGCCCTTACGCCAAGCCCCCTCCCTACCCATCTTCAAATCTTTGCTCAAAGCCCACCTCTTCAATGTTGCTTTTGGCACCTAACCTTTATACCTTTCAGGAAATCGAGACTGCCCCAATTTGACTGCCCCTATTTGACTGACTGTACATTTGTCCTTTAGATTGTAAGCTCCTTGAGCAGGGACTGTCCTTCTATGTTAAATTGTACAGCGCTGCGTAACCCTAGTAGCGCTTTAGAAATGTCAAGTAGTACTAGTAGTAGTATGGTAGTGTTGTACAGTTGTGGGTAGTGGGTTTTGGGGGGATCAGCACCCAAGGTAAGGGAGCTATGCACCTGGGAACAATTTCTGAAGCCCACTGCAGTGCCCCCTAGGGTACCCGGTTGGTGTCCTGGCATGTCAGTGGGACCAGTGCACTACGAATGCTGGCTCCTTCCATGACCAAATGAGATGGGCTTCCTCGTTTTCCATTATCGCTAAAAACCGGGGACGACCACTTAAGTCAAAGTGCTTTAAAATATGCCTCCAAATCCATTAGAAACAAGTCTCAAAATTCGCTGTGTTTTGCTCGATAATTGTCTTACATTTGTACTTTATGTACAAATAGTAGCTGTAAAGGTCTTCAGGCTACTACGGAAGCTCAGGTGTAATTTACCTGGGCTATAAGAAGTCAATATTGAAAAAGTTCCAGACCTTGTTAAATACAGCAGCGAGATTGAGTTTTATAGTTTCAGAATATGAGCATATTACACCCTTATACTTAAAATCGCATTGGCTACCTGTTGAGCCATGTATCATTTTTAAACTTTGCACCTTAATATTTTGTATTTTATATGGATATACTGTGGGCTATATGATCAATCTTGTTCTTTTATCTACAAGAAACCTAGACCCACCTTCTCATAGATATTTATCTTTGCATTATCTTGTGTCTAGAAAGATAATTTATAAAACTGTCTCTTTAGGGCTGTTTTCCTATCAGTCAGTATATTAGTGGAACTCATTGCCCAATGAGATTAAGAGCCCTGTTTGCTAAGCCACGCTAGCATTTTTAGCACACGCTAAATGCTAGAGTCGCTCATATGTTCCTTTGGGCAACTTAAGGCCTCTTTTACCATGCTGCGGCAAAAGGGGACCTGTGCTGGCTTCAGCGCATGTTTTTGATGCAAGCTGAGGCCCCCTTTTACTGCAGCGGGTAAAAGATAGGTCTTTTCTTTAGGAAATGGGCGTGTGCCAAGTGAAGCACGTGCCGCACGGTCGTTTTAGGGGGGGAGCCCTTACCACCATCCATTTAGGTGGCGGTAAAAGCACCCACACTAAACCGGCGGTAACCAGGCAGTGTGCGGCACTGTCCAGTTACCACCGGGTACACACTGGTGCTACAAAAATAAAAATATTTTTGTAACAGCCCGGTGGTACTTCCTTTTTAGCGAGTGGTAAACCCACGTTGGGCTTACCACCACTTTGTAAAAGTGCCCCTCAGTGTTTAGCATGTGCTAATCAGCATGCGCTAAAAACACTAACGCCCTTAGCACTGCTTAGTAAACAGGGCCCTGTGAAACAAGTTATGATAGATTTCTTAGTGGCTGTTTATTTCCTGGGGATGCCCAGCTTCTTATTTTGTAAGCCACACTGAACTCATGAGGCTAGTATGGGATTTCAGTGTCTAATGTAATAGGCTTTATTATTTGTTGCCAATGCATTTGTGTTTTAGTAGTCTGTATATGTTTTTTGTCTTTGCTTTGTGTTTTTTACATTTTTATTTAAGCCTTGTGGTCTGCAGTGAGTTTGCTTAGATGGGTGGCCAGTACATCAAAGGTATAAATAAATCCTGTCTGATGGAATCTGTAATTGTGGCCTCCTGTATCTTAGATGGAAGATATAAAAGGGATTCTTCTCACCGGTCTTTTCTTCCACAAACTCGGATCCTAGAGGCTTGTGCAAAGTAAGTTCTGCTGCCACAGAGTGAAGTAAGTTTTGTTTAAAAGCCTCAGCAATGAGATCTGAACAAGCAATTTCCAGGTGTCTTACATTTCCCTTGGAAATCCACAGGAACAAGGAAACCTTATGGGAGAGAGAAAGCAAAGCCAAAATATTTAACAAATGCAATTTTGTTTTTAATGAGCTAAGAAGGAGCTTCTCTTCTATCACTTCACAACCTCCCATTTTTACTGGCCTTATTAGTTTTTATAGTAACATGGAGGGGCATAATTGAACGTCGCCAGCCAAATAGATTGCCGGCGATCTATGTTGGCGGCGGCGCTACAGCTGGCCGGAGCCGTATTATCGAAAAAGATGGCCGGCCATCTTTTTTTTTCCATAATACAGTTTAGCCCGGCCAAATGCCGTGCAGTTCGCCGGGTTTGAGATGGCCGGGTTTGTTTTTCAGCGATAATGGAAAGTTATGTCGGCCATCTCAAACCCCGGCCAAATTCAAGGCATTTGGCCGTGGGAGGAGCCAGCATTTTTAGTGCACTGGCCCACCTGACATGCCAGGACACCAACCAGCCACCCTAGGGGTCACTGCGGTGGACTTCAGAAAAGCTCCCACGTGCATAGCTCCCTTATTTTGGGAGCTGAGCCCCCCAACCCCCCCCCCCCAACCCACTACCCACAAATGTACTGCACCCACTAAAATTGCTCCAGGGACCTGCATACAGCCTCTAGGACTTATCGCTGCTGTATAACTTTGGCACACCAGTTCACACCTGAAGACTAATCTCTCTGAAAAAGTCCTTTCTTGAAATAACCACGTTTACTCACAGTTAACTGCAGATCAGAGGTTGTGCCCCACTGGCAAAGAGTCCCCTGGTACTAAGATTAGCAGTAGGTCAGAGCTGGCACAATGGTGTACAATGCCCTCTTTCAGCACCATTCAGGGTAAGAACTACGTTCTCTAACGTGGGTATCACAGGAAAGGGAACTAAAACTGGCTTACAAAAATGGCCACTACCGCATGGACTACAACAGGAAACAACAGGGCACATTCTGACCCAGTTAGCAGGGGGGGAAAGCACCATGGGAGTAGAGCCCAGTACCCTACACCCACCACAATGCATTGCTAATGTGACTCTGCAGGGCACCTAACAGAAAAGGTGTCACACTCACCCGAGAGCCACATCGCAACCAGGGAAAGGCTGTCGGAGGATACAACACATTCTGCTGTCATGGAGGTGGGTACGGCATTTGAGGCTGGCATACAGGCTGGCAAAAAAGGTTTTTAGTTTTATTTTTTTAGTTTGGAAGGGGATTGGTGACCACTGGGGGAGTATGGGGAGGTCATACCCCATTCCCTCCAGTGGTCATCTGGTCAGTTGGGGCACCTTTTTGAGGATTGGTCGTGAAAATAAAAGGACCAAATAAAGCCGGCGAAATACTGCTTAATGCTGCTTTTTTTTCCATTATCGGCGAAAGCCGGCCATCTGGTAGCCACGCCCATGCCCGCCCATGTCCCGCCTTCACTAATCTACCGACATGCCCCCTTGAACTTTCGCCGGCGAAGCGACGAGAAAGCGGCGATGCTGTCAAAAATGCCGCTTTCGATTATACCAATTTCGCCGCTTTTAAGAAATCGCCGGCCATCTCCCGATTTGTGTTGGAAGATGGCCGGCGATCACTTTCGATTCTAAGCTGGATAGTAACATAGTAGATGACAGCAGAAAAAGACCTGCATGGTCCATCCAGCCTGCCCAACAAGACAACTCATATGTGCTACATTTTGTGTATACCCTACTTTGATTTGTACCTGTGCTCTTCAGGACACAGACCGTATAAGTCTGCCCAGCACTATCCCCGCCTCCCAACCACCAGCCCCGCCTCCCAACCACCGGCTCTGGCACAGACCATATAAGTCTGCCCAGCACTATCCCCGCCTCCCAACCACCAGCCCTGCCTCCCGAGCTCCTGAGGATCCATTCCTTCTGCACAGGATTCCTTTATGCTTATCCCACGCATGTTTGAATTCCATTACCGTTTTCATTTCCACCACCTCCCGCGGGAGGGCATTCCAAGCATCCACTACTCTCTCCATGAAAAAATACTTCCTGACATTTTTCTGGAGTCTGCCCCCCTTCAATCTCATTTCATGTCCTCTCGTTCTACCGCCTTCGCATCTCCAGAAAAGGTTCGTTTGCAGATTAATACCTTTCAAATATTTGAACATCTGTATCATATCACCCCTGTTTCTCCTTTCCTCCAGAGTATATATATATATATTTATATTTATTGCATTTGTATCCCACCTTTTCCCACCTATTTGCAGGCTCAAAGTGGCTTACAGAGTGTGGTTATGACATAATCATTTCGTGTTAACAGGTACATTTCTTATAGTTTGAATGTTGTTAAGAGAAGATAAGCATATACGTTTCTTGATGCCGAGTACAATTATTGCTGTTTAAAGATTGGGTAATTGAGGATAGACAGGGAAGAGTTAGGTCAGTTAGAGGTGAGGTGTGGTCATTGTGTGAGCTGTTGAAGTGGTTTGTAGGCTATGTATTTTCCTTGTATGCCTTTTGGAAGAGATGACTTTTCAGAGATTTGCGGAAGTTAGTTACATCGTCAATAGCTTTCTGGTCTGTAGGAAGATCATTCCACAGCTGCGTGCTCAAGTAGGAAAAGGTGGTGGCGTGTGTCAGTTTGTATTTCAGTCCTTTGCAACTGGGGAAGTGCAGGTTGAGATATTTGCGGGAGGATCTTACCGCGTTTCTAGGAGGCAGGTCCACAAGGTTTAGCATGTAGATTGGGGTGTCTGCATGTATAATTTTGTGTACTATCGTGCAAATCTTGAACTTGACACGTTCTTTGAGTGGGAGCCAATGGAGTTTCTTTCTTAATGGTTTAGCACTTTCATATTTATTTTTTCCAAATATGAGTCTGGCTGCTGTGTTCTGAGCTGTTTGTAGTTTTTTGATAGTTTGTTCTTTGCAGCCGGCGTATAGTGCATTACAATAGTCCAGGTGACTTATTACCATTGACTGTACCAGGGTGCGGAAGATATGTCTCGGGAAGAAAGGTTTTACTCTTTTGAGTTTCCACATTGAGTGGAACATTTTCTTCGTTGTATTCTTCACATGGGTGTCGAGTGTGAGGTTTCGGTCGATAGTCACTCCAAGAATTTTTAGGTTTTGCGCGACGGAGAGAGTACAGTATGTTGTGGTTATTTTGGAGTAGGTGTTTTTGTTATGTTGTGAGGTTAGTACAAGGCATTGTGTTTTCTCTGCGTTGAGTTTCAGTTTGAACGCATTAGCCCAGGAGTACATGGTTTGGAGGCTTTGATTGATTTCGTTGGTGATTTCGTTTAGATCCTGTTTGAATGGGATGGAGATTGTGACATCGTCTGCATATATATATATAGGGATTGAAGTTTTGATTGGTTAGGAGTTTGGCTAGTGGTATCATCATATATACATGTTTAGTTCAGCAAGTCTCTCCTCATACATCTTGTAACGCAAATCCCATACCATTCTCGTAGCTTTTCTTTGCACCGCTTCAATTCTTTTTACATTCTTAGCAAGATACGGCCTCCAAAACTGAACACAATACTCCAGGTGGGGCCTCACCAATGACTTATACAGGGGCATCAACACCCCCTTTCTTCTGCTGGTCACAATTCTCTCTATACAGCCTAGCACCTTCTAGCTACGGCCACCGCCTTGTCACACTGTTTCGTCGCCTTCAAATCCTCAGATACTATCATCCCAAGATCCCTCTCCCTGTCGGTACCTATCAGACTCTCCCCGCCTAACACATACGTCTCCCGTGGATTTCTATTCCCTAAGTGCATCACTTTGCATTTACATTTATCTGTACACTTTGCATCAGTTTCGCATGCACTTTCACTCTGAAAATCATTTAAGGAAAAATTACCCACAGACACTTGCTCCTGATTTTTTTGCAGGTTTATTTTTTGGGTGAAAACTGTACACATTACTTCAGTCCCTGCCATACATAATCTTGCCTCTGGGTCTGGGAATGTGTCCACTTAGGATCCTTTTACTACAGGGTTGCTGTGTGGCAACCCAGAATTACTGCTGGCCCAACGCAGGTGTTGGTGATAGTTCTGCCCCTGGCATGTGCCATTTCTGGTGCTGTAGAAAATCAGGTCTGATTTTCTAGCGCAGGGGTTACCTGGCGGTAATCAGGCAGTGCCGTGTGCTGCCCGGTTACCACCAGGTTAGCTCGGGAGCCCTTATCGCCACCTCAATGGGTGGTGGTAACTGCTCCCCCTGAAATGACCATGAGGCAAGTGCAAATTTACCGCACGACCATTTGTTTTTTCCATCTTTTTACCCTCTGCGGTAAAAGGGGACTCTGCACGTGGCAAAAACTCACGCTGCCGCCAGCGCAGGGCTCCTTTTACCGCAGCTTAGTAAAAGGGGTCCTAATGTGGGGAAGATTGCATACATTGCTTCACAGATTATGTACTTTTCCACAAGGAAATGATTTTGAATATTACCCCAAAAAGATGTGGAAAGGATTGAAGAGGTGAGTTCCTTCCAAAACCTGTGAATTAAATTTTTTTTCCAAAAATGAGTTTGTATTGGAAACACTGTCTTTATAGATAGCTATAGAATGTGTGAAATTTGCACTAAAAGGCATTTATTCATATGGCATGTGATATTCAGTGAAAAAGATTTTCTTATGTTGGATAGAATATTTTAAAAACTTTGCATTTATCCAAAAAACAGCTTTTCTTACTTAACAGGTTTTGGAACTCACCTCTTTACCGCTGAGCTCCAACTTCAGCTGCCAACCTGTGCAATCACAAAACAGAACATGCATTTTTTGACACTGCGACAACTCTAAAGCAGGGAACATATATTATTTCTTAGATTTTGGCATTCTGCATTTTCCAAACAATGCCACTGAAGATTTCCACAAGCCATTACCATGTCTATTTTCCTCAGAGCATTGCATCCCGATACTTCATAGAACATTGGGAAATTATAATTTCATACAGATGTTCAACTGCTCTCTCCATTAAATTTGCTGATGATACAAAAAGTTATTCAACGTTGTTAAATCACAAGGGGATTGTGAAAAATTGTAAGAGGACCTTACAAGATTGGGAGACTGGGTGTCTAAATGGCAGATGACATTTAATGTGAGCAAGTGCAAAGTGATGCATGTGGGAAAGAGGAACCCAAACTATAATTATGTGATGCAAGGTTGCACATTAGCAGTTACCGCCAAGGAAACTGATCTAGGTGTCATTGCTGAAGGTACATTGAAACCTTCTGCTCAGTGTGCAGTGGTAGGTAAGAAAGCAAATAGAATGTTAGGAATTATTAGGAAAGAAATGGAAAACAAAAATGAGACTATTATAATGCCTTTGTATTGCTCCATGGTGCGAGTGGAATGGGTAGAGATGAATTACTTGTTTACTCTTCTCAAAAATACAAGGACTAGGGGGCACACAATGAAGCTACTAAATAGTAAATTTAAAACAAATCAGAGAAAATATTTCTTCAGTCAACATGTAATTAAACTCTGGAATTCATAGCCAGAGAATGTGGTAAAAGCAGTTAGCTTAGCAGGGTTTAAAAAGGGTCTGGATAATTTCCTAAAACAAAAGTCCATACGCTATTATTAAGAAGGACTTGGGAGAATCCACTGCTTATATCTAGGATAAGCAGCATAAAATCTATTTAACTCTTTTGGGATCTTGCCAGGTATTTGTGACCTAGAATGGCCACTGTTGGAAACAGGATACTGGGCTTGATGGACCTTTGCAGGCTTATTTTCTAAAGAGAAGGACGCCCATCTTTCGACACAAATCGGAAGATGGGTGTCCTTCTCACAGGGTCACCCAAATCGGCATAATAGAAAGCCGATCTTGGGCGTAACCAACTGCTTTCCATCGCGGGGCCGACCAAAGTTCCCGGGGGTGTGTTGGAGGCGTAGCGAAGGCGGGACTTGGGCATGCCTAACACATGGGCATCCTCGACCCATAATGGAAAAAAAGGGCGTCCCTGACAAGCATTTGGATGACTTTACCTGGTCCAGTTTTTCTTATGACCAAGGCACAAAAAGGTGCCCAAACTGACCAGATGACCACCGGAGGGAATTGGGGATAACCTACCTTTACTCTCCCAGTGGTCACTAACCCTCTTCCACCCTCAAAAATGAACTTTGAAAATATTTTGTGCCAGCCTCAAATGTCATACATCACAGGAGTATGCAGGTCCCTGGAGCAGTTTTACTGGGTGCAGGCAAACCCAGCCCCAACCCCCCCCTACCTGTTACACTTGTGGTGGTAAATGTGAGCCCTCCAAAACCCACTAGAAACCCACTGTACCCACATCTAGGTGCCCCCCTTCACCTGTAAGGGCTATGGCAGTGGTGTACAGTTGTGGGTAGTGGGTTGGGGGGGGGGAGTTGGGGGGCTCAGCATACAAGGTAAGGGAACTATGTACCTGGGAGCTTTTTCTGAAGTCTACTGCAGTGCCCCCTAGGTTGCCCGGTTGGTGTCCTGGCATGTGAGGAGGACCAGTGCACTACGAATGCTGGCTCCTCCCATGACCAAAGGGCTTGCATTTGGTCGTTTCTGAGATGGGCGTCCTTAGTTTCCATTATCGCCGAAAATCAGAAACGACCAAGTCTAAGGACGACCATCTCTAAGGACAACCTAAATGTCAAGATTTGGGCGTCCCCGACCGTATTATCAAAACAAAAGATGGACGCCCATCTTGTTTTGATAATACCGGTTTCCCCGCCCCTTTGCCGGGATGTCCTGTAAGGAAGTCCTCAGGAAAACTTGGGCGCCCCTTTCGATTATGCCCCTCTTGGTCTGTCCCAGTATGGCAAGTCTTATGTTCTTATTTATGAGTATGAATGATTATCTTTATAGAGGAAAGAACATAGGGGCTGCTTCTTTCTCTGTAGTGCCAAAGATCTTGTGCAAAAATTTTCCTTCCAAACTTTAAGAACTAAAATTTGAAGGCCTTAGTCAGGAATGACGGGGGTACAGTCAAAAGTTACATACCTGAAACCTGGCTGAATCCACCTAAGTAGATTTTCAAAGGACTGAGCTATGCCTGTAGTTTCACCAAACATTTAATTCATTTAATTTTAGCTGCAGTTAAAGGTAATGAAATGAAGGGGGCATAAGCTGACTGGAGGAAAATTTGCAAAGACATTGAATCGCCAAAAATTAATGTACGTGTGCGGTCAAGCTTCCAGTACACAATTTCATTGAAGTGCTTCTAAAACACTATTGAAGATTATTTGTTCAAAGTAGTGTACAATGTACTTCACAACCCAAATAATCAAAAGACAGTTTTGAAAGCTTAAAATTTACCTGCACCTTTTGTCCTCAAAATCACTTGAGCTTTAAACACAAACTATTTGAATAGTTTCTCTTTGAAGCTGAGGTGGGTTTGTGCAGATTTTGTTAGATGACTTCTTAAAAATTTACCCCTAAACTTCTCTGGCCATGACACCTTATAGTTTACAGGAAGCATGTTGGAGAATTGGGGTTATGCAGTCTAACACCTTGTATTTCATCTCTGGCTTTTGTCCTGTTTGACATTCTTTTTCCTGGTAACTTCTCCACTATGGCCTAGTGCAAAGGGACCTTTCTAATTGCTTAGTCAGCACTTTTCTAGCTATGCTAAGCAGAAGACCTATAATGTATAACATCTCATATGGCCAATTAATTCTTTTGCTGGAAGCTGGGCTTTGAAATTAGTCAGTTGTTGGGAAGGATGTGACATTTTATGTGATGGAGCCAGTGGTGTGCTGGTAAATGTTTAACAACAGGCTCTCTCCCCGGTCCCTCTCTGCGCCCCCCCCCCCCCCAAATTGCAGAG
The DNA here is from genome assembly GCF_901765095.1 of Microcaecilia unicolor. NCBI lineage: Eukaryota > Metazoa > Chordata > Amphibia > Gymnophiona > Siphonopidae > Microcaecilia > Microcaecilia unicolor. Next base: position 279,081,160 of record NC_044036.1, read on the forward strand.
CTGGCTATAGCTGGGGACAGAGCCTGGGGGGTGGCAATGCATTATTCCAGGAAAAAAAATTAAATGATCCCAGGTTCCAATCTAATTCATGTTTAATGTGCGATAAAATGCCATAAATAAGTAAATAAATATAAACTTTTAATGCTGAGCACCTGATTCTCAAAGTGAACATATTCCAAACACTATAATGAAAATAAAATGATTTTTTTCTACCTTTGTTGTCTGGTGACTGTTTCTCTGATCATGCTGGCCCAGTATCTGATTCTGCTGCTATCTGTCCTCTTAACTCCGTTTCCAGGGCTTCCTTTCCATTTATTTCTTTCCTTTCCTCCTTTTTTCTTCATTTTTGGTCCTCAGCTTCTGCCTATTTTCTTCATCCATGTGCAGTCTTTCTCCTCTCTTCCTTTTCCCTCATCTCATCTCCTTCCTCACTCTTCCCTCCCCTCCATCCAGCATTTCTTCTCTCTCCCCTCCTCTCCCCTGCCCTTCATCCACCCATGTCTAGCGACCCTTCTCTCCCCCTGCCCTCCATCCACCCATGTCCAGAGACCCTTCTCTCCCCCTGCCCTGCATGCACCCATACCCAGCGACCATCCTCTCCCCTGCCCTGCATGCACCCATACCCAGCGACCCTTCTCTCCCCTCCATCCACCCATGCCCAGCGACTCCCTTCTTTCCCGTGCTACCCCCTCCCGAGTTGTTCAGCGAATTCTCCTCCCTCCCTCCCTCCCTCCGGATCCGGTCCCTCAGCGACTCCTTGTCCTTCTAATTCTTCGGGGCAGGCAGTCTTGCCTGTCCGCTGCTAGCGCTGACTCTCCCCCGCTGCCGGATCACACTTTAAAATGGCCACCGAGACTTCAGCAGAAGTCTCGAGAGGCCGCCTCTGTAAGTCTCGGCAGCCATTTTTAAAGCGCGAACCGGCAGCGGGGGAGAGTCAGCGCTGGCAGTGGGCAGGCAAGACTGCCTGCCCCGAAGAATTCGAAGGACAAGGAGTCAGTGAGGGACTGGATCCGAAGAGGAAGGAGGAGGGAGGAAGGAGAGCCGAACCGGCTCGCGCTTTTTAACAACCGGCTCGCAAGTCGCAAGAAAATTTAACAAGCCGGCTCCAGCACACCACTGGATGGAGCAGAGGTTTCTTAATTAAGACTTACTGAACTGATTAAAGTTGCCAGAACTGAGTGGCTATGTAGACTCCTCCCTAAATAATGACAATACATAACTGTGCTCTATCTGAGCTGATCTGTTAGGTTCCCTTTATACCATGTTATCTGGAAAAATGCAAGCGGGAATGCGAATTTTTAAAAGCATTTCTAGTTACAGAATGCTACAGGATTCCTAAATATTATACTGCCAAACTATCAAAAATAATTGTTTGTGATTTGTACGGCCCCATGAATGTAAACAGCGTTGTGAAGATGTCAAGGGTTGTAGGAGAGATCTACTACTACTACTTCTCATTTCTATAGCGCTACTAGATGTACGCAGCGCTGCACACTTGAACATGAAGAGACAGTCCCTGCTCGACAGAGCTTACAATCTGTGATCATTTATACAGTATAAGGCCAAATTCAAACATACATGCTTTAAAATGAATACCAAGACTTGAGAATATGGTGGCTTCCATTGTTCGTGTCTGTTCAAATAAACTGGCTCATACTATCATTGACACATTGTAGATCATGGAAAAAATATAGCATAGTTGCCATGTTAGTCCACTTTAAAGGTAATAAAGAGAAATAAAAGGTATCATAATATTGTCCTTTCCTTTGTTCTGTTTTATTTCTACTTATTATCGTAGATCATAATGGCTAAGGAACAGTTAGGCCATCTAGTCTGCTCAATTGTCTTTGTCCAGGGCTGGTGCACGGGTATTGGGTGCCCTTGGTGAATCTTCAGCTTTATGTCCATCTTCCCACAAGATTTCTATAAAAAAAAACAACAACAACAACTCAACAATCATGATTATCCCTATGAGGAAAGGCTGAAGCGGCTAGGGCTCTTCAGCTTGGAGAAAAGACAGCTGAGGGGAGATATGATAGAGGTCTATAAAATAATGAGTGGAGTGGAACGGGTAGACGTGAATCGTTTGTTTACTGTTTCCCAAAATACTAGGACTAGGGGGCATGCGATGAAGCTAGAAAGTAGTACATTTAAAAAGAAATTGGAGAAAATGTTTCTTCACTCAATGTGTAATTAAACTCTGGAATTTGTTGCCAGAGAATGTGGTAAAGGCGGTTAGCTTAGTGGGATTTAACAAAAGGTTTGGACGGCTTCCTAAAGGAAAAGTCCATAGACCATTATTAAAATGACTTGGGGAAAATCCACTGCTTATTTCAGGGATAAGCAGCATAAAATGTATTGAACCTTTTTGGGATCTTGCCAGGTATTTGTGACCTGGATTGGCCACTGTTGGAAACAGGACACTGGGCTTGATGTACCTTTGGTCTGTCCCAGTATGGCAATTCTTAAGTAAATGACTTCTGGAAACTGTTTTTGTCATATATGTGTCAGGGGCATAGCCAGATCTCGCGGTGGGAGGGGGCCAGAGCCTGAGGTGGGGGGGGGCTGTTTTGGTCTTCCATCCCACCGCCACCTCTCCGCTGCCGCACCGCCCTTCTGCCCTGCTGCCTTGCCACCCTGCCACTCCCTCACCACCCACTGCTGCATTTGGATACCTTGGCTGGCGGGGATCCCCAACCTCCACCAGCTGAAGCCTTCTCCATCGCTGGTCTCTGGCGCTGCCACATTGCCTGCCCTGCTCTCTCTTCCCCCTCACGTCCTGTATGCTCCTTTTAGTGAAACTGCTCAATTTCACTAAAAGGAGCATGCAGAACGTGAGGGGGAAGAAAGAGCAGGGCAGGCAACACTGCAGCGCCAGAGACCGGCGCTGGACAAGACTTCAGTTGGCAGGGGTTGGAGACCCCCGCCAGCAAAACCAGGGGCCCAGAGGAAATTTGAGGGGGCCCAGGCCCCCGTGGCCCCACGTAGCTACGCCACTGATATGTGTGTGTGTGGATGTAGGCAGGATAAATACATAAGTAAGTGGACTAAATTGCACATCCTTTCTATAGGTAAAAATACACTGCTTATTATTTGAATTTGTGTGGCTGTCAGAATTGATTGTTTTATGCTGACTGCCTTGGATCTTTGTTGCCCCAGAAATTGCTGCCATAATCAATTGCCTAGTCTTGCCTAATCTTTAACCAGCCCTACAGGAGATTGTTCCTTATCCAAGTCAGTTTTTCTGTGTTTTCTGTTAGTCCTTCAACATATCAGGTAAATTAGTAAACAGGTTTCTTGTACAGAAACCATCATCCAAACCTTTCCACCAAATAGTTTACTGAACCTGTATAATCTCTAGCCTAACTGAGTCAATTAATGTTCCCAAGGAAGGGTCACTCACTTTGTTGTAACAGAAAAGAGCTGTGTTGGATTTATGGCATTGTAAGCTCCTTTGAGCAGGGACTGTCCTTCTTTGTTACACTGTACAGCGCTGCGTAACCCTAGTAGCGCTCTAGAAATGTCAAGTAGTAGTAGTAGTAAGTACAGAGGTATGGTAGCCATGTTAGTCCACTTTTAAAGGTAATCAATAGAAATAATACAAAATAAAACATGAAAAAGAAAATAAGATGATACCTTTTTTTATTGGACATAACTTAGTACATTTCTTGATTAGCTTTCGAAGGTTGCCGTTCTTCGTCAGGTATCATCTTATTTTCTTTTTCATGTTTTATTTTGTTTTATTTCTATTGGCATAAGTACATAAGCATTGTCATAATGGGACAGATCAAAGGTCCCTCAAGCCCAGTATCCTATTTTCAACAGTGGCCAGTCCAGATCAGAAGTACCTGCAGGATCCCAAAGAATAAAATAGATTTCATGCTGGATTTTCCCCAAGACCATTTTAATAATGGTTTATGGACTTTGCTTTTAGGAACTTGCCCAAATCTTTTTAAAACCCTGCTATGCTAACCACTTTTACTACATTCTCTGTCAACCAATTCTAGAGTTAATTATACATTGAGTAAATAAATTTCTTTCTCCAATTTATTTTAAATTTACTACTTAGTAGCTTCATTGCATGTCTCTGATTCCTTGTATTTTGGGAAAGAACAAACAAGCAATTCATGTCTACCCATTCCATTGCACTCCACTCATGATTTTTATAGACCTCTATCACATCATGTAGAGATTTTCAGACTATGTCTTCCAAAGTCATTTTCCAGAGTCCAAGAACAGTTCCTTTCTGTTTTTTTATTGATTGAATGCTATATTTTATTTTCTAAAATTCCTAGATGGCATTGCTGAGAGGCAGTATAGCAAATGAATAAAGTTTAGTTGAAATAAACTTGAATTCAGACGTGAAAGTCCTATAGGGCAAGATCTTCTGGAGATGCAGTCATTAGATGAGGGCTGGATGGGATCATTTATTAATGTTTCTTCATACTCATGAATTTGTAATATATGATATTTAATCACCATCGTGTCTAGGTACAAACCCAATGTGAGAGAGCCCTATCTGGAGTCTTCCCATGCTGTGATGGAAATATCATTACTCAGTGGTTTAGTGGCAGATGAAAGAGATTTACATTTGGTAAATATTTGAAAGTGTTTCTTTTTTATAACATCTCTACCAAACCCTATAATGCCCTTAACAAAAGTCTTGTTGCACAAAGCCACACAGCAAATAAGTGGAAGCCCATAGGAATTGAATGGGCTTCCTCTCATTTGCTGCACCGGGAATTGGTAGTGCGACTTTGTAAAAGAAGCCTGAAGTGATTGAAATGATTGAATCTCAGTTAATGAATAATATGGTGTTGCTTATTAAAACACTGGGCTCAATTCCCAGCTCTGATTTTTTTCTTCCCCAGGTCAACCAGGGAGGGGGATTCTGTGGAGGCAGTCTTCACAGTCCTTTGTAGGAAGGAGTCATGGACATTGTGCAATGGTGACACCTAGTGGCCAGATTTTGGGACCATGATTGTAGGTTCCAAAATGAGGCCTAGTGTGTGAGTCCCAGCAGAGGACTGTTGCAATCTGTTTTAAAATATTTCTAGCCTACCTATCCATTATATTAGATGGAATAGGTTAGGATGGGATAAACAGCAGGGAACAAAAATCCAGATAAGTGCGCTGCATGCTGCATATGCAATTTCTATACTTATTACCATATGCTAGTTTTTGAGTTATTGGTGGAATTAAGAATAAAGTTTTGAAAGGGTTTTTATGGCCAATGATAGATTGAGTTCCAGTGGAAACGGCACCGAATGAGATCTAGAGTGGTCCGTTAGGGTGCTGTGTTACCATGGACTTCTGAGACCTTTTCCCTTTCCTTTTATGAAGTAGTTTCAACAGGGTTTGGTATCAGTCGTACTATCCACTTGGTGTTATAGGTTCTGGCTAGCATATATGTGAATAGTGAGTCAATTTTGTTGAAGGCTTATGGTGCCAAATTTCAGCCCTGGCTCCTATTGAGTTGGGCTTCCAAAGCAACAAGGGGAAGCAACCAGGTCAAACCCACCTCCCTCCTCATAGATGGAATTTACCTTTTAGATAAGAATACTGACTAAGGAAATTCCAGAAAACATATCTTCAGCTCAAGTAAATATTTCTATGAGAAGGGGCTCCATCTAGTGGCTTAACAATGGCCTTTCCTGATGCAACAAACTGGCAGCTGGCCACAGTGTGGCAGAAGTAAGAGAGAGGCTCAGACACAGGCAGGGCCACTGAGAGGGGGGTAGGGGGACAAATTTCCTTGGGCCCAGGCCTCCGGGGGCCCGACACCGGGGTCAGGCTGCTGGCGCTGCAGTTCCTGGTCTCACCTGCCTGCCTCCTCGGCTCCGGGCCCCCTGCATTCGAAGCGGCAGTCACAGATCGCCTCCCTTTGGGCCTTCCCTCCCTGTGTCCCGTCCTCGTGGAAACTGGAAGTTACATGAGACGAGGGCGAGACACAGGGAGGGAAGGCCAGAAAAAAGGTGATCTGCGACTGCCGCCTTGAATGCAGGGGGCCCGGAGCCATGGAGGCAGGCAGGTGAGACCGCAGACTGCAGCGGTGGGGGGAGCGATGGGGGGCGGAGGCGGGGTGGCCTTGCCCTGGGCCTGGCCTAGTCTCTCGGCGGCCCTGGACACAGTGCCAATCTCAGTGCCAGTACAGGAAGTACAACTGAGGCAGTAACCACATAGTAAAACAATTGCTGAGTAGACTGCAGCTGTGCTTCCAACAGGAAAGAGGGATCACTCAGGCTCCAAGGAGTAGGTAACCATATGAGCCAGTTCTGTGGGTGCTTGAGCACCCCCCCCCCCAGTATTGAACTCATTCCTTGATTGTGTCCAGGGAGAGGTCATTTCCGTTGGGTTTTGTACCCCCAATAATTTTGAAAAGTTGGTTCCTGTGGTAGATGCAGTGCTTCTCTGGACAAGAACACTTTGAAAAACTTGTTGTAGGCATTACAGTGGGCCCTGCGAGATCTAATACTGCCTTACACCCTCACCCATGTGCTCAGGGCTGGCAAAGAAAGACTTGGAAATAGGAAGGCTTAGAACATGCTCCATATAGGACTGATGATGATTATTTATCCCCATTTCTCAGAATATACAGTGACATCAGTAACTTAAAAGAGTAAAGGGATTTTGTAATTATATGTGGGGATAATAAGCATTCAGAAATACAAAACAGCGGATGTGGAAGATTTTCAGTGCAACAGTTTTTATCACTTGCATGAAACTGTAGGCAAAAGTCATTACCATTACAGTTTAATATGTCATTGTTATGCCTATTGTGTTTTTGTTTTATTAGTTTGGGGGTTTTAGAATGCTTTATGTTGTTTGCCTGCTTGCTGGTTGAGGCATTATTTGGTACAGTGTCTTGCTTGGGCAGCTTGTCTGGTTTATAAATCATTAAATTTAGCCTCAGAAAATGTTGATCGAGATGTGTTTGTTTCCTTCCAGCTTGCAAATGGAGTGGACCACTTGATATCCGATTACAGCATAGATAATGGACGAGTTGTTCTCCAACTGGACTCGGTAGATGAGCTGTATATTATAATAATGATGATGGGAAGGAATTCATTCACTGCCCTTGTTATCTTGGCCTTCCCTAACTCTTTCTGAAATCTCTTTGCTCTCTGTGCAGATTCCTTCAGATGATTTCCTCTGTGTTGCATTCCGAGTGAAGGAGATATTTCATGTTGGGATGCTGAGCCCCTCACCTTTCACTGTCTATGAATTTCATGCACCAGGTAATGTGCCCCTTCCCAGAAGCATTTCTTGAAATGCATGTAGCAGCAGCATACATTGTGTGGAAGAGAGGAACTAGCCAAGAAGTCTGTGGTATGTAGGAGGCACATGAGAGTTGTGACTTCTGGACTCAAACTTGCAGGGCAGGCTCAAGGGATAGTGATGCTCTGAGCCAATTTGTTTTGGTGGCACCCTCCCCCCATCACATCACTTCTGGTGCCCCTCCCCCTCCCCATCCCATGCAGTCTCTTTTTCCCCTCTTATTCTCCTTCCCACAGGTCCATCCCTACTCCCTCACCTCTCTCACTATCCCTTGAGCTGGTGCTGGTCAGGGGACTAATATTATGTTTATTGGATCTTTTTCTTCTCTGTTCTTTAGACAGACAATGCACTATATTTTATAACCCATATGGAGATGAACAGCTGGTGAAATTGTGCCAAGATAATGAGTGTAAATGTATGGAAGGTAAACCTTAACATTTTAAGTGCAATTATTATGGGGGGTCTGGGGGTGCAGTAGATGATCTAATGTATTTTATCATCTTATACCATTTTTTTAAGAAATTGCCATCTGAAAATTCTGTAAACCATCTTGAGCTATAATTGGAAAAGAGGTCTAGAAATATACTAATTCTTCTTATGAAACTAAGTTAATTTTTCTGTAAGTCTAGTTAACAAACAGGAAGTTAAAATTCCTAAAACTTAATTTAAAGAATGTTTAAGATTAAAATACTCTTGCATATGTATCCTTTATATCAGTCTTTTAAAATTAGGCTACATTTAATATGATTATTGTACAAGGTCTTCTAAAACCCTGAGACTCATTGCTAATTCCCATTTACAAGAGACTTACTATAAAGGGGTATTGAAACCTGCAGAGCATGTTACGGTTCTGAGCTCTGATGCTTGGAGATCTGTTTCTGCTGCCAGTGCCTAATGATTTGACACTTACTTTCTGGTCACACCAGGTTGTCTGCCCAATCAAATCTTGTTTTGGCTGCTACTAACTACTGTTAATCCTCTCCAAATACAGCGGAATGCAGCAAAATGTACAACTCAATGGACTTGACCATAACTGCAGATGAAAGACGGGATAAAGCTTGCCTGAAGGATACAGTTTATGGTAAAATGATGAATAATACTAAAAATATGTTTCTTATCAATTATACTGAAGAAACAGGAGCATAAAAGCAACAGTTCTTGTTCATGCCTTTCAGTTCCCCAAGAAATTCATTAGAACTGAGTCATTCTTTTAAATGTATTTATCCACCCCTTTTCTGGTTTTCAGAGTCAGTGTTGGCCAGGTTTCTTTAGGAGGGTAATTTAGAGTTTCCTTACAGTATTTGGGGAGTTTTTACCCTTAAAATTTTGATGGCCTACAATGCATACTTTTCACCTGTAAAATATATGGGATAGACCTGCAAAAGGCAGGCAAAAAGTTCAAAATGAGAGTCCCATACTAACTTTTGACAACCTGTCCCAGCCACATCCCTAGCACTACTCCTTTCCCATGTGGAAAACTAGCAGTAGAGAAGGCCTGTCAGCAGGAGTAAATCCGTTTACCTATGGTGAAACCCTTTTAAAATGTACCCCTTTATGTGCCTGGGTATCCAGAGCATGAGAGGGTTGTTTGAACCTTAGTTTCACTTGTATCTGGAGGAGATGATTTGTGAGGCCTGGGTGCATCCAGAACCACCAAGGTCTGGAATAAATTTTGAAAATGTAATCAGAAAAGACTCACATTTTTCTTCCATCATTCTCTCTAAACTCAGATGGCATTTAGGGGCTCATTTTCAAAACAAAAAACATCATAAGGTGGCAGAAAGATGTTTTTCTCTCAAAAATGTTCAAGTTGCAATTTTCGACAACCCAATTTTAGACATTTTGCTCCACAGTTCATCCAAAATTCAAGGGGGTGTGTTTTGTGCGGGACATGGGTGGCACCAAAAGATAGACTTTTTTCTGCAATAGTGGAACAAAATGAAAACATCTAGGGCCAAAATTAAGATGTTTCTGGAGATTGAATGAGTGTTTGTTATGAGATATGAATAGTACAAAACTGCAGCAGGAAATTCCAGGCGTGAGGGTGGGTATTATCTGGGATAGTCGTAAAGCCTATGTTTGGGACGGCTTGTTATGTGGGCAAGCAGGTTGAAAAAGGAGCAGGAGCAGAAAGTTTGAGAGTTGAGATAAGAAGTGCAGCGGGTTGAACAATAGTGCATTAAGACACCAAATCCAGCTCCATCACCACTGGAACCAGGAATTGAGAGCAGGGATTCTTGACAGATGGGCCTAGCGCAGTTTCCCCAGCCAGAACTAGGCCCAAGAGTTTCCCGCTTTGTTAGGACATTTGAGGGCAAAGTGCCTGTTCTCACCACAGTATAGACACAGGTTTTGAGTCTGACGTTTCTGCTTCTCTTGCCCTGAAAGAGAACAGCAATCCACATTCATAGGTTCCCTAACGTATGAAGAAGCAGCCTTCCTGATAGGAGGGCGAATTGCTCGTTGGAAGCTTGGTGCCAAATTGACCATCCTGTGGGAAGTTGTTTGTTCTCAGGCATGTTCCTAGAATCAGATATCTACCCAGTTACAAAGGCAGATAAGATCATCCCGTGAAGAAGGAAGCTCCCATCCGGCCAGCTAATCTTTAATTTGGGGTGCGAACCCTTGCCAAAAAACTGCCACAAGTCTCTCATTATTCCAATTTAACTCTGATGCCAGAGTGCAAAATTGGATAGCTTAACTCCCTAGGTTTATGACCCTTGTTTCAGTTGGAGGAATTCTGAAGCTGTGGATGAAGCCTTTCCAGGCTCCTCAAACATTTCTAAGCCACCTTCTTATACAAGCCTAGGCGGTTCAGAGAGGAAACATCTTTGGTATAAGCTGTGTTGAAACATCTATGAGTTCCATATCTTTCCTAAAATTTTCCTCTTATTGCAATGTGCGAAAAAAGTGATTTTCAGGACACAGTGTGCTGTCAAATCCTCCACCCCAGAGGAGGCTGCCTCAGCTCAGGGTATCCTGATTATTTTTCAGTCTAACTTCCTCATCTTCCTTATCTTCTTTCCAGCCTACAAGGTTAAGATCGTGTCTTCTGTTGAAGATGGCAGTTTTGTGAAGTACACTGCGACCATTCAAGACATCTACAAGAAAGGTAAACGGGATGGGAGTCGAGGCTAAGCAAGTGATAATGAACCAGGCTTCCATGAAGCAAGATTTCAGCTGTGTCACTGAGAGGTGGCTACAGCAAGCTGTGGGATAGAGGCTGACTGAATTTTGGTTTTGAGTTTTGATTTGGTACCAAAACTGGACCAAAATCCGTGTTCAGGTTTCAGCTGGTTGAAATCGAAACATTCTCCCTCCCCCCCATGATCACTTTCCTCCCCCAATCTGCCCAATCACCCATAGACTCTCCCCAAGCCTTCCTTAAGAAGCCCTGGTGGCCTCTTCGGGGGCAGGAACAAACCACTCCTTACTGCCCCATGTCACTGTTCTGTTTATTTATTTTATTATTAGGGTTTATTTATCGCCTTTTTGAAGGAATTCACTCAAGGTGGTGTAAAATAAGAATAGATCAAACATGAGCAATAGGCAATTACAGCAGTAAAAATATTCGAACAACAATACAAAGTATGGCATGGTATACTACTTGCAATGACAACACAATATGTACTAGAACATTATAATTGGTAGTGAAGGGTAAGGCAAAGTTCATATAGATGAGTAAGAAAGTAGGAAGAATTAGAAAGTAAGGTGATTGATTTGAAGAAAGTTGCACGTGAGATCAGACAGATGGTTAAATATTATCTCAGCTAGGGTAGGAGTGGATAAACATGTCCCGCTGCAGTAAATGTGCAGCCCAAGTCAATCCTTGTGTGTGTGAGTGAGACTAACAAGTTAGTTACTTCTTCCATTAAAGGCTTGGTTGAAGAGCCAAGCTTTCACCTGCTTCCTGAAGTAGAGGTAGTCTTGTGTTAAGCAGAGCCTTTCAAGCAATGCATTTCAGAGTGTGGGGGCTACTCCGGAGAAGGCTCTGCGTAACCCTAGTAGCGCTTTAGAAATGTTACGTAGTAGTAGTAGTAGTAAGGCTCGCTTGCGGGTATCACATTGTTGCAATGGCTGCCGAGACTTTCTGCGGTAGTCTCAAAAGACTGCCACAGGAGGTCCCGGTACCCATTATATGATTGGAACCAGTACAGGCAGGAGACTCACTCCTGCCCCTGCTGGTTCCAATTGCAAAATGCCTGCCAGGAAGTCTCGGCAACCATTGCAACAGAGCAGTAGCATGGGGTAGGAATGAGCGGGGTTTGTTCCTGCTTCTGAACAGACCACTAGACCACCAGGGCTTCCTAAAATGGCTTTGGGAAGCGCCTTCGGGTGGTCAGGTTAGATGAGGGGGTGGAGGAGGGCTTTTTTGGTAGGGTTTGAGGAGAGAGTGAGAGGCTGTTTCAATTTTGTTTTCTGCTGAGCAGCCAATTTTGGTTGCAGATTTGTTTTTGGCAGAAACTGAAGATCCTGGGTTCGATCAGGCTGTACTGTGGGATGTGGTGTGGGAACTCTCCTGGCTGGTTAAGCTCCTAACATTGTAGCAGAGCATGAAAGGTCAGCAGGGCTATCTTTTTTTTTTTTGGGGGGGGGGGGGATCAATGCATATCCTCAGGCCAGGGGTACGTTTGTACAAGTGTCCTGGGAAGTAGAGTCCTTTAGCTCCAGGTGGAACTTTCTTTTTAATTTTACATTGCCAACGTCAGGTTCCCTTTTTCTTTGAGTCTAGTGGGAGCTCAGTTGAAAGGCTGCAGTTAGTGACTATTTCCTTTTTCTTATTTAATTACTGAAATGAGCTTCCTTCTAAATCCATCCTTTGTCTCCTGCTAGGCGAAAGCTTTGTGAAAACAAACACAGAAGTAGTTTTTATTAAAAAGAGAAGCTGCTCTGACATTGCGCTGAATGATGGAAATCAGTATCTGATTATGGGCAAAGAGGGTCTCCAGATCCAAGTCCTCTTCTCCTTCCGGTGACTGCTTTCATTCTTTTCTTCTGAAGTTTTAAATAGATTTCTCCCTAGTCTGATCAGATAGAGCAGGCCACAACTGTGGTCTGTAGGTGTCAGCATCAGTGCTTTGGTTGGGATTTGAAGACCACCAAGGCAGAAACGAATGAGTTCTCTTCTTATTTCAGTATTATTCATTGTAGACAGATTCTTCACAGACAAACATTACTGGAAAAAAGCACCTTAGTCACATACTGTAGCAGGCTGACATTTTGGAAATAGTAGCTGCTGAATAGATCAATGGTTCTCAGTTCAGTCTTCGGGCCACACCCAGCCAGTCAGGCTTTCAGGATAGCCACAGTGAATATGCATGAGATAAATTTGCATGCACTTCTTTCTTGTTAGGCAAAATCTTTAACTGGCTGGGTGTGCCCCGAAGATGGGGTTGAGAAGTCCTGGTATAGATCAGTCCTTCTTGAATATTTTTTTTCATATGTTACTGTAATATTGAGATCTTGATTCTTTATTTTACTATGGGCATGGAATTCACTGCAAGGGACACATAGGCAGCCACAGTCCTGCGGTGACATCACTGTAAGGGACACATAGGCAGCTATAGTTCTGTGGTGACATCACTCAAGGGACATGAGGCAGCCACAGTCCTGAGATAACATCACTACAAGAGACACATAGGCAGCCACAGTCCTGCAGTGATATCACTGCAAGGGACACGTAGGTAGCTTCAGACCTGTCACTACAAGAGACTCGTAAGCAACCGCAGTCCTGCAGTGACATCACAGCAAGGGACTCGTAAGCAACCGCAGTCCTGCGGTGACATCACTCCAAGGGACTCATAAGCCACCTCAGTCCTGCAGTGATGTCACTGTAAGGGACACATAAGCAGCCACAGTCTTGCATTGATATCACTGCAAGGGACATGTAAATAGCCACAGTTCTGTGGTGAGTCTTGCATGCACATGGTGTTTAGTTTCTCTTTTTAAATACTTTTCTATGGAGTAAGGGATTTCGTTGCTGGTACCACAGTTGGGTAATAGTGCTTTCTCTTTCGTAGGTATGAGTATCCTTTAGATTCCATGACCTGGATTGAATGGTGGCCTACAGAAGCAGACTGTGATACCGAAATGTGCAAAACCTTTGTAAACACTCTGGATGATTTTTCCGAAAGCGTCCTCCTCTTTGGCTGTTAGAGGGCTCAGAGAGGTCCATTGTTTAATAGCATTGGCCTCACGAATATAATCAAAGCGTTTCAGTTCTTGCATTGCTCCCGTAATGTTTTTTCATCAACCACCATTTTTAATGTCTATTTTTCTTTATTAATGTATTTTCTATACTCTTCTCTCAATTATTTTTCTAAGATAATTCAGATTTTGTAGATGGCGGGATGGGTTTGGGGGAATATGACAAGATGCAAAGGAACTATATAGATGTATTTCAGCTTGCACAGAACTTTGAGGAAATAAATTGACTTAAATATGCACATACAAAAAAGCTCTTTCCTTGCATCCTGCCATCCTTTCTCTCTTCCCTAGATGAGATGCCCAGGTGGTTCAATGCATCATCTCTTGACTCGATGGCTAGTGAGGCTCTTCCTTCTCAGCACTGTTTATTGGTCAGTAGGGCCACTGTAGTTGTGACATTTGTCTTCCTTTCTTTCCTCCCCAAAACTGAGCACACCCAGGCTTGCAGACCTGACAGATTGTGTGCAATGCCTGAGTCATGAAGCTGGCCTGATTACTGTATTATGAAACCAGGGGCAAGCTGAAGCTACTGTTCCCAAACTGAAGTCATATTAATAAAACTGAACATTCAGCCGGCGTTTTCCAAAACATTGTATGGGTGACCTGGAGGGGCTGGGGATGGGGGAAGAATGCTGGGAGAGCTGTCAAGAATGCACCGTAGAAACTAGGACTGTTCCTTTGGGAACCGCTGTTTTTAAACTTTGCTGGAAAAGGCATCTAATAAAGGTTTTTAAAAAAGGTTATTTAATCCTCCATTGGTTCAGGTAGAAGCATAAATTGTGAGCCCTCCAGGGACAGGGAAATGCTAAGTGTATCTGAATGTAACTCGCCTAGAACTACAACTGAAAAAGGTGTGTGCCAAATATAAATAAATTAAAAAAAATCCTCAGCAAAACAAAAATACCTTGCAGCGACATCACATGAAGCATACAGGTTTACCCTGCAGAAGAGGAATTGCATTGCACAAAAGTTCTTAAAGAACATCAACCCCCTGTTTTTGCAGTGTACCTCAGAGCAAATGTTGGAAGTTTCCTGAGACGGACAAGGCTGTAGCAAATCTCATCAGTTACCATCAGTAGAGGGCTTTATCTTCTTTTCAAACCCACTTCCTTGCTAAACCCACAGAGACATCTGGTAGGACTCTGAAGTTCCCTGAATCTTCATAAGAATATTTTGCATAATGCTCCTGCTTTCAAAACAGAGATCACTTTTCATACAGCAGAAGTGTATAAAAGCTTTTAGTGAAAATATCCTTCAAGACCAGATCATCAAGGGTCTTCATTTTCTGATCCTTTCCCAGCCTCCAGCACTCTGTGAGACTCCACTGGCCCAGAAAATGAGAAAACAATGCACATCCGAGAAGCCTAATTTGCTACTTCTCTAATGTGCTTTGCTTTAGAGCTGGACCAGTCAGGATGGAGATGGACATGGAATCAGGGGTAGAGTGGCAGAGAATAAGAGAGACAATACTATGTTTCATTTATTTTCCAATTGGAAGAAAAGTAACCAATGGGTCTGGTGTACTAAGCATAAACACAAAATGGGCCCTGCTGCAGATAACTCGAGCTAAGCTTTAGTAAAAGACCCCAGATATGAAGAGAAACCCCCTTACATCTGTCCCATGTGTGTGCACAGTTTTCTGTTTAGAAACGTTGCTTGCTTTTGAAGTGGGAAGCACTCGGAGCACAGCAGACACAATCAAGGAAGTGCAGGTTGCAGGGACTTGATAGCAACATATGTAATCTGTTTACATAGCAGAGAAGCCAAAAAATAAGAGGCAAGAGCAGAGAAAATACGCAGCTTCCAATTGTCTAAATGCAAGAGACTGAACAATCCCATCACTAGCATTACAGCTGTCACTACAGAGGGCAACAGAGAAGGTAGTTGTGACAGAACAGTGTGTTTTAAACCTGTAAAACTGTCGTTACTAACTCTTGAAGTGCGTTTTTCTAGTTTGGCCAGCAGGTGGTGTATGTTTTATGTTAAAGCTGTTATAGAAAAGTGCATATTCTCTTGTTTCCCTTAGTAAAGAATTGAATCTACAGTACTGTGAACAGTATAATTTTAAAACTTTTTGACTGGGTTCTGATTGGCCTGGAGTTTGAAATTACCCAGCAGTTGTTGCTTGCTGTTGCTTCAGTCTTAGCCCGGGAGAAAAGAGAGACAGATCTCTTTGCTAATGCTCTGTGAGCAGATATATGTCCTGATCTCCCCAGGTACTTTTTAGGAAGTATACAAATGTCTATGAAATATGGATCAATTATAACATTAACTAGACATTTGTATACTTCCTAAAAAGTACCTGGGGAGACTGTTATTGTTATCTGTTATTGTTTGCTGATTGTGCATATTTTCTTGGTTCATTGTTCAAGTTCTGAGAATAAACATATTTGTTTGTTTGCCCTGCTTGTCTGGACTGATAAAGAATCCTAGTGGTGGTTTATGTGTTGGGTCTGTGAGTGCTTCCTGAGAACTGTGGGACCACTGGGCGTGTGGACCCAGTAACCTAGAAATCACTGGGGATAATTTGAGAGTGGGAGATGACTTGCCCAGAGGTGATTGTGACCCAGTCAGTGGGAGGAGGGTGCTAGTGTAGAGCACAAGCAGCAGGTACAGGCTGACCTGAACTGTGCTGGGGATGGACCCTATAAGTAGCCGTGGGGTAACCCCAGGTGGGTGGCTAGGCATTTCGTGACAGTAGTGCAAACCACACAGGAAGGGCGGGCATTACGAAGCAAAGTTGTCTAGGAGATGTAGTTCTAAGAGAGCGTAGGACCTAGCATGCACCAGTCATTTTGGGGTTGCTACCATAGGAGCACCTCCAATATTGAGCAAGCTCCTTTTATAGTGTTCATGGAGGGTGATTTATATTGAGTCTTGCACCTCCCATCATTTTGAAATGTTGGAGCCTGCACAGTGATTTGTGATGATGCACCTATGTACTTCTGGGTTGGATTATGACCCCAAATGTACTATACACATGGACCCCACAGTTTTGGAAGCCAACTGGTATATCCAACTAGGATACAGAACAAATAACTAGAAAGGTAAGTGAGGAAGAAGAGGAGGAGAGACACTGTCTGAGGCAGTAGGAGGAGGAGGAGCATAAACTCTGGCAACGAATCCACACCAAAGATACTGGTAAAGTTTGAGGATTAACCTATACCAGAGACTCTCAAGCCTGTCCTGGGGGCTCCCCGGCCAGTCAGATTTTGAGGATATCCACAATGAGCACTCCTGAGAGATATTTGCATTTACTGCCTCCACCTCATGCAAATCTCTCTCATGAATATTCATTGTGGATATCCTGAAACCTGACTGGCTGGGGAGTCCCTAGGACTGGTATGGCCTCACTTTTATGCTTGCAATATCCCACTTCTTCAGCAGTTCTCAACCCAGTCCTTGGGATACACCTAGCCAGTCAGGTTTTCAAGATATCCACAGTGAATACTCCTGAGAGATACTTGCATTTACTGTCTCCACTGCATGCAAATCTCTCTCATGAATATTCATTATGGATATCCTGAAACTTGACTGGCTGGGGAGTCCCTAGGACTAATTTGGGAATCACTGGATTATACCAAAGGTAGGATAGTACAGGCCTGATATTCAGAGGGACTTATCTGGGTAGGTACTTGTCACAGAGTGATGGTGCTGAAAAGAACATACATTACCCCAAAGAATGCCTCACTTCCAAGCTTACGATATCCCACTACTTCAGGGGTTCTCAACCTAGTCCTCAGGATACACCTAGCCAGTCAGGTTTTCTGGAAATCCACAGTAAATATGCATGAGATAGATTTGCATACAATGGAGGCAGTGCATGCAGATCTATCTCATGCATATTCATTGTGGGTATCCTGAAAACATGACTGGCTAGGTGTGTCCCAAGGACTGGGTTGAGAACCCCTGCACTACTTGAATAGTCTGCAGCAGTGGGTGCCAGAGTAGAATGGAGAGAAATAAGTTGAAAATGAAATCAGTCTTCTCTTGTCAAACATTTTGGAACCAAAAATGAATGGATAGAGTACTAAAGCTCCCCAAAACCAATTGACCAAAAAGCCTCCATCCTGGAATTGGGTAGCTTGGGCAGTTCTGCCTCAGTCTGCCTCAACCCTTCTTTTCTTCTCAGAATTCCTTAGCTGTTGGTCACTGCTCTGAGCATCTACGCTCTTTGGGGAAGGATTCTTGGAACCTCCTACACTCTTTATTAGGCTTGGCCATTCTTGTACCCATTTTATCCCTTTCCTGCTCTAGTGCAGTGATTTCCAACCCAATCCCCAGGATCCACCCAGCTGGTCTGGTTATCAGAGTATCTGCAATGAATATGTGTGAATCAGATTTGCATGTCGGTGGAAATAATTTATGCAAATATGTTCATGCATATTAGTTATGGATAGGCTGAAATAGGCCGGCTAGGCAGGTCATGAGGATGTGGTTGAGATTCATTGCTAATGTCACATGATATGTTGTGTCATGTTACATGCTGTGACTTTACCACTATTCTCCTCTACCCTCTCACTGGTTCTGGTCATCTGTGTGAGGCAGTGTCACGAAATGCCTAGCCACTTGCCTGGGGTTACTCCATGGCCACTTAGAGGGTCTGTCCCCAGCACAGCTCAGGTCCACCTGCATCTGCAGCTTGTGCTCTACACTAGCACCCTCCTCCCACTGACTGGGTCACAACCACCTCTGGGTGAGTCTCCCACCTTCAAATTATCCCCAGTGATTTTTAAGTTACTGGGGCTACACTCCCAGTGGTCCCACAGATCCCAGGAAGCACTTACAGACCCAACACACAAACCACCAGGATTCTTTATCAGTCCAGACAGTAGAGGCAACAAACTGAATAGTGTTTATTGTCTTAAAAATATTGAACAGTGAAACATAAAAAGTGCAATCAGCAAACAATAACAGGTAACTGAACTATGGGTCATTTATAAAACTATCTAAATATTTGTTTACTTTCTAAAAAGTACCTGGGAAGATCAGGACATATAATTGTTCACTGAGCCTCAGCAAAGAGATTCTGCTCTTTTTTCTTCCTGGCTAAGACTGGACAAAAGCCAGTACATTTCAAATGGAAATAAGCTCCTGGGCCAATCAGAGCCCAGAACAAGAAAATTTCAAACATATACTGCTTCTTGCTTCCTGTTTGTGTTAAATTAAAGAAAGAACATTCATTTTTTTTCTGTAACAGCTTACAACAAAGAAACGCCACCTGCTGGCCAAATTGGACAAATACTCTTCAGGACATAAGGCAGAAAATGTGATACATTTTACAGGCTTAAAACACACTGTTTCTTCACAGGCAGGTTTCATACTTCAAATCTCAAGGCATTTTGGGAATAGTTGTTCACTGTTAGACTGTGAAAAATTGCAGGAAGACCTTAGGAAATTAGAAGACTGGGTATCCAAATGGCATAAGAAATTTAATCTGGACAAATGCAAAGTGATGCACATTGTGAAAATTAATCCAAATCATAGTTATCTGATGCTAGGGTCCATCTTGGAAGTCAGCACCCAAGGAAAAGATCTAGGTGTCATGGTAGAAAATACGTTGAAATTTTCTGCCCAGTGGCAGCCAAAAAAGCAAACAGAATGCTAGGAATTATTAGAAATTGGATGGTAAATAAGACCAAAATATTATAATGCCTCTGTATAGCTCCATGGTCACAGTATTTCAAAAAGGATATAGTGGAATTAGAAAAGGTTTAAAGAAGAGTGACCAAAATGATAAAGGGGATGGAACTCCTTTCTTATGAGGAAAGGCTAAAGAGTTGAGGGCTGTTCAGCTTGGAAAACAGACTGCTGAGGAGAGATATGATTGAGGTCTACAATTTCCAATTTCCTGAGTAGTGTAGAATGAGTAGAAGTGAACTGATTTTTTACTCATTCAAAAAGTACAAACATGGAAATACTTTTTAAACAAATAGGAGAAAATATTTTTTCACTCAACAAATAGTTAAACTCTGGAACTCGTTGCCAGTGGATGCGGTAGGAGTGGTTAGCATATCTGGGTTTAAAAAAGGTTGGGGCAAGTTCCAGGTGGAAAAATCCATAGTCTGCTATTGAAACAGACACGTAGAAGCCGCTGCTTGTCTTGGGATTGGTAGCATAGAATGTTGCTATTATTTGGGTTTTTTCCAGGTACTTGTGACCGGGATTGGCCACTGTTGGAAACAGGATACTAGGCTAGATGGACCACTGGTTTGACCCAGTATAGCTATTCTTATGTTCTTAATGGAAAAATATGAGTTCAAGCACAAGAAAGGGTTGAGGCAGGAGTTTGGAAACGGGCAGATGGTTTGGATTTGTTTTGGCAGGTTTTCCCCTGTTGTTAAGTGAAATTGGCCACAAAGCAAGCCTGAGGTTGTACAAAACATGGTCAAAATTTTATCTGTAACTTCCTATAGATTACAGAGCTATAGATGTTTTAAGTCTGCTATTTTTCAAATGCGTTCTTCTGAAATACATACTTTTTTTTTATATCGATAAACATTTCTCATTTTTTAAAGACGTAATTAGTCCATACCTGAGGCTGAAATTGTGAAGAATTATGCAGTTGATATCCCTTACTCTTGTAGTATAAATAAGTCACATGCCCCATTTTTTTGGTACCCTTTCGCTCAGCAGGTCACATTTATTGGCAAAGAGACTGGTATGAATTAGAGGAAAGTAAAGAGAAATTTGCTTACAAGGGTAGGGCAGAAAAACAGCCACAGCAGTATCTTGCCAATGAAAGACGACAATAGCATGTGATGAGGGGGAATCCCACACACTGCCAGCCATTGAAGAACTGGGAAAGTTTTCAGTGTTTTGCTTTTGAGGCAGATACACTAAGAATTTGTAGTTCCTCTCGTGTAGGTTCTTTTCAATGATATATCTGTTTACTCCATACAGAAGTTACTTAATTGTGCATGGTGTTTTTATGACATGCTGTCTGATCTTGTGTTTCCTTTAGGTGCTTGTGAATATAGGCTCTTGTTTATCAGGACATTATTTTGAAAGGTGAAAATGAAGGAAAAACTCTTACGTTAGGTCTATAAGGCCTATAGTGCTGGCTTAATATTTGTACAGGTCTTGAGTTTTCTGCTGATATTGATTCTGCATACCTGCTTATGTATACACATTCCTAAGCAGGGTGTAGGAGAAGCAGGCTGGAAACCAAAGAAGCCAGGGTTTAAATCCTACTTCAGCTCCATATGACCCTGGGCAAGTCAGGTCACCCTCCATTGTCTCAGATACAAAACTTACACCCTCATTTACTAACTTGTATTCATGTGAGTTAATGCACTTTAAATAACACAAATGAATGTGCAGTTGAGTGAATGAGGGCCATAAACTTATGCTGTTTGAGGCATGGAAATAATTACTGTATCTGAATGCAATTTGTCTTGAGTTCAGGTTTGGAAAAGCTAGAGATAAAATCCAAAAAGGAGCATTAATTAGAGGGTTCATAATAGTTATCAGATTATTTTCTGACTGCTTTTTTATCTTTACATTTTATTCATTTCTACATGCTCTTAAAAATATTTGACTACTCATATTCATACACTTTTTTGGAATAAAGTTATTAGGCCATCTCAAGGAATAGTGGTACCTTGAGCCAACTTGCTTTGGCGAGCACCCTGGCCCTCCCTCCCCTTTCCCTGCGAGTTTGGCATCTCTTCCTCCCCAGTTTAGTCTCTTTTTCCCCTCCTCTGTCACCCTCCCTGCAGGTCCTGCACTGCTCCCTCACCTCTCTCATTTCCCTGTAGTCCTGTAAAGTTTGTCAGTTGCGGGCAGCAGCAGCACTGTGAACGGTTGCCTTCAGCCATTTCTGCAGGACTCCAGGGAACCTGCCTGTCTTGAACCATTGAAAACACAATATTGAACCCCCTACCCCCCCACTAGCAGCAAAGCAGTTGGAAGACTCCTGATCAGTTTAGAGGGAGCAGTGGTCCCGCCCAAAGGAAATTATATCAGAAGAGGCAGGATATGGCAGAAGGAAGACCCAAGGGCTGGCTGAAGGCAGCCGGTCATGCTGCTGCTGCCACTATCGCCAGCAACCAAAGTGGGGGAATGAGCAGTGTTGTAACCAAATAAGTAGTACTTAAGTTTTGTCACTTTTACTTGTAAAGAAGTACAGGATAACATTTGTTACTTTTTACTTTTACTAATAATTTCACCACTTTTTATTACTTTTATTTTATGCTTGCAGTTAAAAGTGAAAGTGGAAGGGAGATGTAAATGATGATTCCTCAGTAAACCAAATGAAACAACAAACCCGGGAACAGGATTTTGCTATTGCAAACCTCGTGATGCAAACAGTGGATCATCTCATCTTTTTTTTTTTTTATATATATTTATTTATTGGGTTTTCAAAACTTAAACAGGTTACATCCGTTAAGTGAAACACAGCCAAAAGAAAAAGAGAGAGAATTCTTTCAATTCAAGCAATATATACCAAAATCAATTAGGCTTTCTTAGACCTCGACAAGTGAGGGAGGGGTAGGGATTAGTGAAGATTATACAAAATATTTAACAACACTTAAGAAAATTATGGCGTCGTATTTCTCATCATTTAATGTCTCTCTCTCTAACGCTATTTCGAGTCCAGAAAAGATTTAAGCTGTTCAGACATATAAAACACATATTTTGTCTGACTCAACCTTACTATACATTTACAGGGATAGGATAATAGGAAAGTCCCTCCTAATTCCAAAGTTCTTGTCTTCATAGAAAGAAACATTTTTCTCCTTTGCTGAGTTATCTTTGTTACATCAGGGTAAAGCCAAATTTTTTCACCTCCAAAATTATAATTAGCAGATTTGAAATAAAGTCTCATAATTGAGTTCAAATCTTGCTCAAAAACAAAGGAGACAATCATTGTAGCTCTTTCGGTAACATTGTCAAGAGATTGTTCTAATATTGCTGTAATATTGTTCACATCTATGTCATTTTTCGGATTCTCTTTTTTCTCTCCATCTGCGTTTTTTGATCTTGTTCAGTATATAATATATTTTATTTATTGGTGGAATAGCTTCTTGTGGATATTTTAAATTTTCTTTAAGGAAACGAGTAAATAATTCTAATGGAGTAACCCCCAAAAGTTTAGGAAAATTAAGCAAGCGGAGATTTAATCTTCTATTGTAGTTCTCTATTTGTTCAATCTTTCTCCGAATATCCATATTATCCTTCACTACTGTTGCTTTAAACTCTCGTGTTTGTTCTACTTCATTTTGCAAATCAGAAATCTTTAAGGAAACATCTTGTTTAACGGATTCTACGCTATCTTTCAATTCTTGAATTTTAGAGTTCAAAGCCTTTACCCTCTCCTGATGATTGAAGCAAGGTCTTGTCCATTTCAAGTAATTTCAGCCATATCTTCTCTAGACTAACCTCCGTTTCTCTTCCCGCGGACGCAGAGATCATCTGTTCCCTGGGCCTCATCGAGATCTGCACC
The DNA here is from genome assembly GCF_901765095.1 of Microcaecilia unicolor. Taxonomy (NCBI): domain Eukaryota; kingdom Metazoa; phylum Chordata; class Amphibia; order Gymnophiona; family Siphonopidae; genus Microcaecilia; species Microcaecilia unicolor. Next base: position 279,104,093 of record NC_044036.1, read on the forward strand.
GAGCCGGGTTCCCCGTTGGGTCCGCCTACAGACGCACTTCCGGAGTCTGTTTGGTTTACCTCTTGGCTCGCAGATGTCGCTGGACACGGAGGAATCATGGAGATTGGTGGGGGGGATAAAGATGTTTCACTTTCCAGTGGAGGAACCGCTTCACCGGGTCCAACCGCAGCGAATCCACCCCACTCGATACTTGAGAAAGAATGGGAAAGAAGCGCTCCAGACCTGTCGGCGTAGAAGTTGCAGGAGGCGGGGGTACTACATGCAGCGTTCCTTTTCTCTTAGAATGTGGCATTTTTAATCGAGGAAATATCTCTTCCAATCAAGACTCTCTGGAGCTGCTTACAGCTTAAATTTTGCTGTTCAGTGAATATAGCCTGTAAGAACAATGGAATTGGACTGGTTATTGGTCTCCAGCCAAACAGAACAGTGATGAGTTGGGTCACTTTGCAGATGAAGCTGAAGCTGGTAGCAATTCTTGGTAAACAGACAAATGTCTCTATCACAACAGACTGCTGGTCATGTGCTGGAAAATGTTACAATAGGGTGACTGTCCACTGGATTGATAATCTTTAGAGAGGAAGTCTGCTTCTCTAGCCTTAAGACTGAAGAGTTCCCAAATATTTGAAGTTCTTGCATCAGTTCTTGAAGATATTCAAACAGAGTTTGCCATAGGACAAAAAATTGTTAGAACAACAGACAATGATTCCAACTTTGTGGAAACCTTCTCTGTAATTGGACAGCATGATGATGATAACGAAGATAAAGGTGAAGATGCAAGTGATGAGACAGCACTACTTCTAATTCAGGTGATAATGACAATAATGATGACAAAGTATTCTTTGCTATACGGAAGTTGAGTGTTTCAGAGATTCCCTTAATCAAAACCTACATACCCAGTCAGAGGTCATGAGTAATATTGCAACCTGGCCTTATTTGAAAGAACTTTTTATCAGACTGAACAATCCACATTCTGCCAGTGCAGTTGTTGAACAGATTGTGCTAGATTAATGACTCACAAGCGCACTTTTAGGAGTGCACCTGGACACGCACCTCCAGCTGGACAATCATGTGCACTTGGTCTCCAGAAGAATGTTTCACGCTATGTGGAGGCTCCGGCGCATAAGATGCTTCCTTACTAGAGATCTGTTCCGTACACTTGTGCAGTGGCTCGTCCTCTCCCACCTGGATTATTGCAGCGGAATCTATGCGGGCTGCAAGGCCTCATTGCTGAAAAAGTTCCAAACAGTTCAGAACACTGCCGTGAGACTCATCCTAAGAGAACGACGCTTTGAACATGCCGAGCCCCTGCGCTTCAAACTCCATTGGCTGCCGGTACAGGAGCGTATTGCCTTTAAGCTCTGCTCCTTAACCCATAAAATCATCTTTGGGACTGCCCCGGACTACATGCTCCCCTTGATCGATCTTCCACCCAGGAATGCCAACCCTGCTGCTCGGTCTTATCTCCATCTACACTTCCCGAACTGTAAGGGTGTCAAATACAAGAAGATTTTCACCTCTTCTTTCCGCTCTTGGAGCCCTAAACACTGGAATGCTCTCCCGCATCACCTTAAAACTCAAGCGGACCACACCCTCTTCAAGAAGTTGCTGAAGACCTACTTCTTTGCTAAGGCTTACTCCCCTATTTACACCGCTGATTGATGCACCCTCCCTGACCCCTACCCTGCTTAGTCTCACATTGTTAGCTGTTGTTCCCCCTGTCTATTCTTTGTATACTTTTCTAAGATTCTTACATTGTAAATTTTACTTAACTTTCTGTAAGCCACATTGTGCCTGCACGAGTGGGAAAATGTGGGGTATAAGTGAACCATAAATAAATAAATAAATGAGTGACAGTCATTTTCAAACACTTAGTTTTACTAAAAGCAAAGTGGATTGAATTGTAGAGCAATAAAGTTGTTGGAAACCCCCCCCCCCCCCCCATTAACAGTAGTTGCATTCATTGCAGTTGAGGTATTTATTTTTTACTCAAAATGTATTATATTAGTCAATAACCTTTTTACATTCACTTAAGTAATTTTTTAATGCACTCTTCACTGTACTTTTACATAAGTATTAAAGTATATATTTTTACTTTTATTTAAGTACTTACATAAGAACATAAGAGTAGCCAGACTGGGTTAGACCAATGGTCCATCTAGCCCAGTATCCTGTTTTCCAAACAGTGGCCAAGTCAGATCACAAGTACCTGGCAGAAACCCAATTTCTAGCAACATTCCATGCTACAAATCCCAGGGCAAGCAGTAGCTTCCCCATGTTTGTCTCAATAGCAGACTATGGACTTTTCCTCCAGGAATTTGTCCAAACCTTTTTTTAAACCCAGATATGCTGTTGTTACTACATCCTCTGGCAATGAGTTCCAGAGCTTATCTATTTGTTTGAGTGAAAAAATATTTCCTACTATTTTTAAAGAAAGTATTTCCATGTAACGCCTACAAAAGTACTCTAGAGCTGACAACATGTAAGAGGGTGGGGCTAGGCAGGGAAGCAAACTAACTTTATTGGACCTACAACTCACTGCAAAGCATATACCTAATCTTTTTTAGTATTCAAACCCTCTGTCTCTTCAGTGCCATGTTGTTTGGGATCTGGTGACGCTTTCAATCAGGAGGCGCTACAATAAGCTGGCAAGTATCAGTTTTAATCAATTTATAAGAATAGTTTTTAAGAGGAAAGATTTTTACTTTTTTGAGATATAATTATCACCTTGACAGAGCACATTGGGCAAAACTCTAGCCACAGTCAGTGTTTGCAACAGCTTAAGTTAAGTTTGAATGTCTTTTCTATTTTGCTACCATATGTTTGATTAAATCCTCAAAAGCTTGTTTGGAGTTTTAACAAATGGTTCCCAGGGATTTTTTTTTAATGCCAGTGACGTAGGAGTACCATATGCAATCCTACCATAATTTTCTTCTGTTACATGGAAGTGGAGGAAAGGGTTCTGAGGCTTTTTCCCCCTAAGGATTTTTTTTGTACTCCACCAAACTATGTTGAATATTTAAATACTCCCTGCTATTTTAGAAAAGAGTTTTTGTGCAGAATTATATATCGTTTCTCTTTTCTCCTCTACTTTGATTTTCAACTTTGAATAACTTTGTCCATATTCACTCATGTCCAGGCACAAACATTGAATATCTGGACCTACTCAGATGGCAAACACATATGTGGATAAGTGCAATATTCAGCACTGAACTGCATAAAGATAAAACTGTGTTTTATACGGTGCTATTTATGCAGTTACTTTATACGGTTCAGAGCTGAATATTGTCCCATACACCCTAATTCTACATATGGTGCTCAAAATTGCGCACTCAAATCTGGGCATATACCCAATTTGTGCATGTAATTTAATTGATTAACAAACCAATTAATGCCAATAATTGGGTGCTAATTTTCATGCTAATTGGCATTCATCAAAATTTACGCGCATACAGTATCTGTAGGTTCAGTGTGTACATTTTATTTGTGGATCCAAAAAGGGGGCATGGCCATGGGAGGGGCCTGGACAGATCAGGGGCATTCCTGGAATTTACACGCAGTTTTATAGAATAAGGGAGATCAGTGTGCAATTTAGGCATGAGAATGTATACCAGGTTTATTTGGTGCAAATTCTTGTGCCCCAAATCGGGTACAGATCCCGGCACCAATTGCTATTATGTAAACAGCATTCAACTCTGAGCATCATTTATAAAATAACACTTAGCGCTAATGTCATTTATAGAATTGGGTCCTTTTTGATGCTGCTTTTAACTCCTAACCCTTATTCACTTTGTTCAGAACCATTATTTTGTCATCCTCACTTTAATATTCCTTTATCTCTTGTTTGTTCTGTCTATCTGTCCTAATTAGATTGTAAGCTCTGTCGAGCAAGGACTGTCTCTTCATGTTCAAGTGTACAGCGCTGCGTACGTCTAGTAGCGCTTTAGAAATGATAAGTAGTAGTATCACATAAGTGTCGACTCTGCCCCCAGCCTGCCCATAAATTAGCTGGTTTCAGCTTAGGTGCTAATCATGAATATTCAGTGGCACTATTTGACTAAGTACCGCTGAATATCTGTGGTTAGCCCTGGACAAGCGATTTAAATGGTCAGGAGCATCTCTTGGCTGCTTTAATCACTTTTAATGTTGACCCCTATGTGGAGGAGGCAGTGACGTAGCCACGGGGAGCTCTGAGGGCCTCCCCCCCCAATTTGGGTTCAGGGCCCCCCCATAGTCTGCTGGTTTGGCTGATGGGGATCCCCAAGCCCTGCCAGCAGAAGCTTTCCTGTGGCGATATTTGCTGCCGCACTGCCTGCCCTGCTTACCCCCTCCCCCCTGTGCATGCTCGTTTTTAGTGAAATTGAGCATGTGGTAGCTTTTAAACGTTCAATTTCACTAAAAATGAACATGCAGTCTGGGGCGGGAGAGCAGTTCATGCAGCGTGGCAGCGAATATCGCCTCAGGAAAGCTTCTGCTGGCGGGGCTTGAGGACCCCCGCCAGTCCAGGTACGTGGGGTTATGGTGGAGGTCAAGAGTGGCAGGGAGGAGGGGCAAAATGTGCCCCCCTCCACTTTTGGGCTCATGCCCCCTTCCCAAATCAAGGTCTGGCTACACCTCTGGAAGGAGGTGGGGGAAGAGCATGCACAAGTTTTGCTTAGGGTGCCGCCTGTTCTTGCACTAGACCTGCCTGCCTGGGTCCCAGGAGAAGGAGCTTCCTCTGTTAAATTACAAGAATGCTGTGTAATTTGCAGTGAGGATGATAGCCTGTACACTGTGCTGTAGCCAGGGGTGTGGGGATGCTGGGACCAAACAGCTTTCATGGATGGTATACAGTAGCAAAAGGAAGGAAGGAGGGAGGAAGCCTTCTGTTTTTTTTTAGCAGAGGATATTAAATTATCTAACTTACAGAAGTGGAGGCAATGCTGAAGTCAGAAATGAGATAGGTCAGTGGAAATGCAATTTCAAAATAATACAGGATGTCATATCAATGTCATCAAAAGCTCAGAGCCATTCAAACTGCTGATGGCCTGAATTAATTATGGTAGGCCATTTCATATCTGAAGAATTTTTGTTGGTGCACTGATATGTACTGAATCCCAAATAGAAAATGAATAAACTGTCGAGGAATGACTGTTGGGGAAAACCCGTTTGTCCATTGTTTCTGATTCTGATAATTGCCAGAATCAGATAGTGAAAAAGAAAAATCAAGTGTTTGAAAAAAATGCCCAGTTGTTCTGAGAGGAGTGGTTTTAGGGTGATTATGAGTGTTGAATTTAATTATTAAAGTCTCATGGGAGGTCTCAAGGCTTCAAAGTTGATTGAGAGGAATGCAAAGGATTTGAATTTAGGGAAAGGGATTTGGATTTAGTTCACTTTTCATTCTCAGCTCAAGACGTGTTACATTTGGGTACAATAAGTATTTTTCTGTTTCCAAAGCAGGGGCATAGCCAGAACTTGATTTTTGAGTGGGGTCTACGGGTGGACTCAGGGGCAAACATTCCCTCTCAGTCTTCCCCCCTCCCACTGCTGCTGCTGTTGCTGCCACCACCCCCCTCATACCTTTGCTGGTGGGGATGCTCAAGCCCTGCCAGCCAAATACATTCTCCAGAGCCTGGGGTCGTACTGCCAGAGAAGCAAGGAAGCTCATGACCCTCCAATGCCAGCACTTCTGCACATGCTCAGTAATTGTGCATGAACTGAGCAGGTGCAGAAGTACTGGCATTGGCAGCTGGAGCACCCTGTCAACTTCCTGTGGCGAATCTCTTTGGCTGGAAGGGCTTGAGCATGTATTTGTTGCCATAATTTTGGAGGGGGCCTAAGCTCAAGGTGGGGGGCCCAGACCTCCATGGCTATGCAACTGCTCCAAAGGACTTAGAATTAAGGGAACTTTTCATTAAGCTGAGGTGTTAAGGTGTTTCTAATGCAGCAAAAATGACAGTAAGTGCTCCCTTGTTAATATTTTTAATGGCTGCATTCTAATGCTAACATTAGTGCACAGCCAGAAATGCAACAAAGAGAAAAAAGCCCTTTGTGAAGGCTGTACTAGAAATGGGGTTATGTGAAGAAACAATGGGCCCCTATTACTAAGCCGCGTGGGCGCCTACGCGTGACCAACGTGCACCAAAATGGACTTATTGCCCGACTACTGCATTTCTCTTGTGGTAATTTCATTTTTGGCATGCGTCCACTACACGCGTCTGAAAAATAATTTTTATTTTTGGACGCGCACAGTGAATGCGCGCAGGTCTTTACCACCCAAATTCTTTACAGCTAGGTCTATGGCAGGCGGTAAGGTCAGAGACCCAAAATGGACGTGTGGCAATTTTGATTTTGCCACATGTCCATTTTTTGGGGAAAAAGAGGTCTTTTTTACAGGTGCACTGAAAAATGATTCTGCATGCGCCCAAAACCCGCACCTACACTACCGCAAGACACTTCTCAGCGCGCCTTTGTAAAAGGACCCCAATGTGTTTTAAGCATGTAAAATGTATTGGGTATTTTCCTGCATTATGTTTATTTCTCCTGTTTGGCCAGCAGATGGTGTATGTTTATGCTTAAAGCTGTGAGTCCTGACTTCTCTTTTCTTTCTTTATTTGGCACACAGATAATAGGAAGTGCCTGTAATGATGTAACCAGTTTTTAATTTGAAACTTGACTGTTCTGGTGAAATTACCCAGCAGATGCTGGCTGTTGCTTCAATCTTAGCCAGGAAGAAAACGAGACAGATCTCTTTGCTGAGGCTTGGTGAATTATAAGTCCTGATCTTCCCAGGTGTTTAGACAGTATATAGATGTTTAGTTAGTGTTATAATTGATCCATATTTCAGTTACCTGTTATTGTTTACCAATTGCACATTTTTGTCCACTGTTCCAAGTTCTGAGAATAAACACAATTGTTTGTTTGTTCTGCCTGTCTGGACTGATATAGAATCCTGGTGGTTTGTGTGTTGGGTCTGTGAGTGTTTTCTGGGAACTGTGGGATCACTGGGAGTGTGGCTTCAGTAACCTAGAAATCACTGGGGATAATTTGAGAGCAGGAGCCTTGCCCAGAGGTAGTTATGACCCAGTAGGTGGGAGGAAGATGCTACTAGAGACCACAAGCAGCAGGTGCATGTGGACCTGAGCTGTGCTGGGGATAGACCCTGTAAGTGGCTGCAGGGTAAATCCAGGCAGGTGGCTAGCTGTTTTGTGATAGCTTAGCACATGGGAAAACCCCATGTAAGGGTGTGCTAAGCCCATTTCTTAGCAAATCTTATTAACAGGCCCCTAAGTTTGTATCTGAGGCAGTGCAGGATTGAGGAACTTGCCCAAGATCACAAGGTGAAGCAGTGAAATTTGAACCCTTGCTACATTGGTTCTCAGCTTGTTTCTCTAATCACTAGGCTAATCCTTCACCTATGGCACCAAATATCTTTGCACTAGTGCTAGCTACTTAACTGTCTGCATTTCCACTAGAAAAATGGTTCCGAAAACCTCTCCTAGGGACCTGCATCCACAAAGAATATCTGCAATAAATATTCTAATTTCCTAACTGAGGTGGTCGTAAATGTAGCTTCAAGAACAAGTGGTGAGTCATGTTATATAGATTTCATATGGAAAGAGTTTGGATCAAGGAGCAGTGATAGAGTTTTGTATAACAAAGTTTTGTGTTTTAGGTTTAGTCTCCTGATGATGCATATTTTGCAAAACATGCAGTCATGTAGAGACTAATGCAGCTAACTTTGGACTATCAGAAGCACTGAATGGCACCCAGCAAGGGGGGACTTGTGCAGTGTTAAGAATTTTGTGAAACTCAGCAGCATTACTTGAAGCAGAGTCACATCCTTGTGACAGAGGACTCAAGACATTAACAGACTATTATTAATGGCAATAGTTTTGTCAGCATATCAATTGCCAACATGGCACTCCAAAATATAAGGTGACGACAGATGCTACCAATCTGAACTAGCCAATGAGTGGCCTTGAAAAATTTAAAGCACCCCCTTTAGGACACTTATATTTTGGAGTGCCATGTTGGCGAACAACACTGGACACAGTAACGAATTGCAGTAGTGAAGAGAGGCATATATACTAGTTCTGCATTCATTAGGATTTGCTACGAGGTTATTTTATTAAGAGAAACTTATATTATTTTTTTACAGACAGTTGCACGGACCATGGACCCTGAAGAAGGATTCAAAACCTTGGCCATTGTCGGCCATGGGAAGGAAAAGAGACTGTGCCACTGCAAAGATAAGTTTCTGTATTTTTGCAACAATTAAACATTTAAAAGACTAAAAAATTTAAAAGACTGTAAAGACTTATGGAGGGTTTTATGCCAATGATAACAGCAAGTGCTCCATACCATTGAAGGCCTTTGAGCCTAGGATAGAGGAGCCTGTTGAGGCTTTTCCTCCATTGATCTGCAACAGTTTATGAGTGATAGCAATATCACGTTAGAGAATTCAGAAGTGAATGAGGATATTTGCTATTGATATGCTTTAGGAGTATCTGTATCCTCTTTTGGCTCCGTGACTTGATTATGATAGTTTTGTCAGCCAATTTTCAGCATGGACATTTATGAACTATTGGTAATTGAAAGGGCTGTTGATGTGCAAGACTGTTGACGAATCAATTCGTCTTAAGTTGGATTCATAACTAGAATGTATCGCGTTTCATGCTTCAGTATTGTATAGGGCAAGATTAACTCCAGCTGTGATACTTTTCAGGCTATATTTTAATGGAATATTTATTATGTGTTTTTCAAATAATATGAATTAAAGTGATATTTGTTATGAGCAAATAAGTGGCACAATGATCGTTAAGAGTGTATACAATAAATATTCTAGAGATAAATTTGCATACAGTGGAAGCAGTACATGCAGATCTATCTCATCCATATTCATTGTGGATATCCTAAAAGCCCAACTGGGCTAGGGTTTCCCTGAAAAGTTTGGAAACACCTGCATTAGAAAACTTTCAGTTATTGCAGAACATGGAGTCTCTGCAACACAGACCCAGCTGCTAGTCAACTTCCTTCTCTCTTCCCTTACCTAATCTTTGAACACTACTAATTGTAATTGACATCATAAAATGATTATGTCATAACCAAACTCTGTAAGCCACATTGAGCCTGCAAATAGGTGGGAAAATGTGGGCTAGAAATGCAATAAATAAATAAAATTCCATCACTGCAGCCTGTCAGACGAACCAAGTCAAATCTTTTCAGCATAAGACTACATCTTTGTTTTGAGAGATTAAAATCAAACATAACTGCATTCCTGCTGCTGCATTTAAGACCTTAGGATGATTGTGTCTCAAAACTACTGGCCTACTTTTTAAATGCTTGTGGACAAGAGAATGCTCTGATCATTCAGTCTAAGAATAAGTTGTTCTTCATTTTGCAGCATTTAATAAAATTGTAGAGGGCTTCCTGGTTCTTGGAAGCAATTCAGACTGTCTGTAAATGTTGATGTTTAGTGTCTAAAGCCAAAAGATTTGTCCTTGAGGAAATCTGGCGATATAGAGCATACATATAGAACGTTTGTAGCTGGAAGAAAAAAAAATCTATAAAAATTCGACAGCTTTTCAAATCCTACTCGCTTGCATGTAGTTGAATGTTTTACAGACAAAGACCCAAGTACAGCATTTTATGGATAGTGCGTGGGTTTTACTTTTTGAGACTATTCCAACAGCAATTTAAAGAAAGCTGGTTTCTTTGTATAATTGTTAAAACAGGAGGAGAAGACTCTAAACAGCCAGCTGAAATGATTTACTGATATTGTGACTGGCCCAGTTTCAAAAAGAGCGGTAAAATATTTTGATTTTATATAGAGGAACCTCTTGCAAACTAGTGGAATAATGGGCATACATTTAAAACAACAACAACAAAAAAACTCTCCCTACAAATACCACATGAAGAAATCTAGTTAAATGCACAGCAAATTTTGTTGAAACACTGATAATTTCCAGAAGTCAAAACTGCTCATTGACCTGTCACAGGCGGGATTTCTCTAGTGTATTATGGCTTTGACCTAATTTTACTTCATTGCTTTCAGGCCTTTTTTTTTTTTTTAGTAAGGAGTGCAAAGTTAGACAAAGATTCTACTACTATTACTTATTATTTCTGTAGTGCTATGAGATGTACATAGTGCTGTACAATGAACATGTAAGAGACAGTCCCTGCTCAACAGAACTTACAATACTACTACTAATCATTTCTATAGTGCTACTTGACATACACAGTGCTGTACAGTTTATATGCAGGTAATTTCTTTGTTCCTAGAGGGCTCACAATCTATGTTTTTGTACCTGGGGCAATGGAGAGTTAGTGACTTGCCCAAGATCACAAGGAGCTGCAGTGGGAATCAAACCCAGGTTGCTAGGCTCAAAGCTCGCTGCACTAACTATTAGGTTACTCCTCCACGCCAATCCAATCAAAACAGGACAAATAAAGGATAAGGGAATTACTGAAGGTGGGAATTATAAAACAGACATAGGTACTGAACGAGTGAATATGAGTTAGGAGTTAAAAGCAGCCTCAATAAGGTGGGCTTTTAGCCTAGATTTGAAGATGGCCATGATTTAATTCTTATTTCAAGCTACAGTATAAGAAAAGGGTCCTGGAGGGTGTCTGAATTCTAGCCCTGACTCTGACACTTTGGGACAGAACTCTCTAGAGCAGGGATAGGCAAACCAGTCAGGTTTTCAAGATGTCCACAATAAATATGCATGAAATTGATTTGCATATAAGAAGCAGTAAATGCAAACCAATCTCATGTATATTCAATGTGGAAATCTTGAAAACCTTACTGGTCTGTGGCCCTCGAGGACCGTGGTTGCCCATCCCTGCTCTAAAGGTTTCTTCCCTTATTTTCTCTGTGGGAAAAGGCATTGTAGATCTCATGCAAGTGTGATCCTCACAGGGCTGGTATTAGATATGCTATGGTCCAGGGCAGAACCTGAGGAGGGGAACTAAAAGCCCGCCTTCAAGCTATGCAGAACAAAGCATGAATATAAGAGCAGCCATACTGGGTCAGACCAATGGTCTATCTAGCCCAGTATCCTGTTTTCCAAACAGTGGCCAAGCCAGGTCACAAGTACCTGGCAGAAACCCAATTGCTAGTGTAATCCTAGCAACATCCCATGCTACTAATCCCTGGGTAAGCAGTTGCTTCCCCATGTCTGTTTCAATAGTAGACTATAGACTTTTCTTCCAGGAATTTGTCCAAACTTTTTTAAAACCAAGATACGCTAACTGTTGTTACTACATCCTCCGGCAAAGAATTCCAGAGCTTAACTATTCATTGAGTGAAAAAATATTTCCTCCTATTTGTTTTAAAAGTATTTCCATGTAACTTCCTCGAGTGTACCCTAGTCATTGTACTTTTGGGGTGAGTAAAAAATCGATTTATTTCAACTCGTTCTACACCACTCAGGATTTTGTAGACCTCAATCTTATCACCCCTTATCTGTTTCTTTTCCAAGCTGAAGAGCCCTAACCTCTTTAGGCCTTCCTCATACGAGAGGAGTTCTATTTATCATTTTGGTCGCTCTTCTTTGAACCTTTTCTAATTCCGCTATATCTTTTTTGAGATACGGCGACCAGAACTGAATGCAATACTCAAGGTGTGGTTGTACCATGGAGCAATACAAGGACATTATAGTATTTTCAGTTTTATTCACCATCCTTTTTCTAATAATTCCTAGCATGTTGTTTGCTTTTTTTGGCCGCTGCTGCACACTAAGCAGAAGATTTCAGCGTATTATCTACAATGATACCTAGATCTTTTTCTTGAGTGCTGACCCCCAAGGTGGACCCTAGCATCAGGTAACTATGATTTGGTTTATTCTTTCCAATGTGCATTACCTTGCATTTGTCCACATTACATTTCATATACCATTTGGATGCCCAGTCTTCCAATTTCCTAAGGTCCTCCTGCAATATTTCACAGTCCGCATGTGTTTTAACAACTTTGAATAGTTTTGTGTCATCTGCACATTTAATCACCTCACTCATCATTCTGATTTCCATATCATTTATAAATATGTTAAATAGCACCAGTCCCAGTACCAATCCCTGCGGCACTTCACTGTTCACCCTCCTCCATTGAGAGAAATGACCATTTAACCCTACCCTCTGTTTTCTGTCCAATAACCAATTCCTAATCCACACCAGAACCTTGCCTCCTATCCCATGACTTTTTAATTTCTTCAGTAGTCTCTCATGAGGAACTTTATCAAAAGCTTTCTGAAAATCTAGATACACTACATCAACCGGCTCACCTTTATCCACATGTTTATTCATGCCTTCAAAGAAATGAAGTAAATTGGTGAGGCAAGACTTCCCTTCGCTGAACCCATGCTGACTCTGTCCCATTAAACCATGTTTGTCTACGTGTTCTGTAATTTTATTCTTTATAATAGTTTCCACTATTTTGCCCAGCACTGACATCAGACTTACCAGTCTGTAATTTGCAGGATCACCCCTAGAACCCTTTTTAAAAATTGGTGTCACATTGGCCACCCTGCAATCTTCAGGTACTATGGACAGCAGATCAGCAATTTTATGCTTGATTTCTTTGAATACCCTTGGATGTATGCCATCCGGTCCAAGAGATTTACTACTCTTTAATTTGTCAATTTGGCTGAGTACCTCTTCCAGGTTCACCGAGATTTCTTTCAGTTCCTCTGCATCATCATCATTGAAAACCACTTTCTCTACAAGCAGATCTCTTATATCTTCTTCCGTAAAGACAGAAGCAAAGAATTCATTCAGTTTCTCCGCTGGATGGACTTGGGGAAAATCCACTATTTCTGGGATAAACAGTATAGAATGATTTTGTACATTTTTTTGGGATCTTGCCAGGTATTTGTGACCTGGATTGGCCACTGTTGGAAACAGGATGCTGGGCTTGATGCTCCTTTGGTCTTTCCCAGTATGGCAATACTTATGTACTTATGCTCCTGGTTGCTCCCTCCTCTCCCCTAACACCAGCCATGAATCCTTAACAAGTCATTTTTCTTCTCTGTGTCTCATCTTACCCAGCTTTTCTCCTTTGTGCTAAATTACAAATATTTTAAAATAGTTGGTTTACATTTACCCAGCTATATCTGGGAACCAGAATTATATTTTTAAAAAATCACGGTCAGACAAATTTGAGGCAAAACTCTGGAATTTGCAGGTGGAAGTTTAGCCATCCAACATTTCTAAACAGCATCATATGACTTCCCATAAGATACAACAGCACTGGGCAACCCCAGTCCTCGAGGGCCGCAACCTAGTCGGGTTTTTAGGATTTCCCCAATAAATATACATTAGAACTAACTGGGCTAATAGAAATTCTTATAATAGTCAAGTATTAAATATATATTTGCCTATTATATAACATTTTAATTTTTTCTAAACTTTTTATAAGTATACCATACAACAAAGGTTTTCAACCCAGTCCTCAGGGCACACCCAGCCAGTTGCGGTTTTCAGGATATCCCCATTGAATTCAATGCGGACATCCTGGAAACCCCGACTAGCTGGGTGTTTCCTGAGGACTGGTTTGAAAACCCCTGCCATAAAATAATCTAAATTCTCATTTAATACTTTACTAAAAATAATATTGGTGCTCAGTACATTCCCACAATTCCACACTGGGATATTTTGGTATCATGATGATAATAATTGCACTGTAAACGCTGTGCCAGCCTGCCCCTGGGTGGGAATAATATGGGATATAAATGCCGTACATAAATAAATAAATAATCAAACATGCACTATTATCAATTGTATTACTTATCTTAATGATAAAATAAGGCATTCCTCAGGTGTTCTTGTCCAATGATATGAATATCCCAGGGGAAACCTTTTTATATAAAAGTGCTCCACCTATGTGAAACTATTAATTAAAGCTGCAGAAGTGCTTGAGATCTATTTGCATGCTTTGCCTCCATTATATGCAAATAGATCTCATGCCTATATATTTTTGATGAAATCCTGAAAACCCAACTGGGTTGCAGCCCTCGTGTACTGAGGTTGCCCACCCCTGAGATACAACTTTCAAGGGTGAGATGTTCAGTATGGTAAGCAAGATGATTTATGGTGCATGAATTCGGTATGAGATCTTAGTTATAAGTGCCAAAGCTCTATCCTACTATCTTGTGTACAGCACTGAGAATGTGATGTGCCACCTGTGGAGGCTATGCAAGACCTATAACACCCCCTAACCTTGAGAATCAGGGCACTGTCCTCAGGGCTGCCGAGAGACTGGGCTGGGTCTGGGGCAAGGCCGCCCCCGGGGCCCTGCTCCGCCGCCCCGCTCCCCCCTACACCCGCCCCCCTCCGTCCGCCACCGGGCCGGGCCCCCTGCATTGAAATCACAGCGCTTCTCACATCCGTGTGAAAGCGCTGCAGGTAGCAGGGCAGCAGATCGCCTCCCTTCGGCCCTCCTTCCCTCCTTGTGTCCCACCCTCGCGGAAGTTACGTCAGACAAGGGTGGGACAAAGGGAGGGAAGGAAGCCTGAAGGGAGGCGATCTGCTGCACTACTGCCTGCAGCGCTTTCACACGGAGGTGAGAGGCACTGTGATTTCAATGCAGGGGGCCCGGCCTGGTGGCAGACGGTCAACGACAGAGGGCGGGTGGGACTGCGGTGCCGGTCCCCCCTTTGAGGCCCAGGCCCGGGGAATTTTGTCCCCCCTGCCCCCCGTCTAGGCGGCTATGACTGTCCTTACAAGTAACTTAGGGACCTTTTACTAAAGGGTTGGCGTGCAGCAACAGGCTTGCCTTCTGCCAATCCAGAACTCCTGCTGGGCTACTTCAAGAGCCTGGCGGTAGCTCCCTCCTCCAGCACACACCATTTCTAGTGCTACAAAATAGTTTCTATTTTTGTAGCACCGGTGCTGCCCAGTTACCGCTGAGTTAGCGTGGGAGCCCTTACCGCCACCTCAATGGGTGGCAGTAAGTGCTCTCCCTTGAAATGGCCAAGCGGTAAGTTTGTTTGTTTTTTTTTTTCCGCCCTCAACGTCATGACGTTTGACGCGAGGGCGGGGCAGAGACGGCTGGGTGGCTTCACACCATGAATCCACAAACCCTACAGGGAGTGTTTGAGTGACTTCAGAACGTTGTCTTCAGAACGTTCACGGTGCGTTTTATTATATTAGATTTTAATACAGGGAAGAGTTCCCTACAGGCAGTTAATGGACACATGCCTCCCACGACCAGCAGAAGTGTCTCACAATGGAATATTCATCTGGAAAATCCCAAACTTCCACAGGAGAAGACAGGAAGCAAAAATTTATTTTTCTTCAGTATTTAGATTTAGCTTATGCTTAATCAGTAGTACTTCTAGGCAAGTTACATTCAGGCATAGGAGGTATTGTTTGACCCCAGAGGGCCCAGATATTAAAAGATGTATGCCCCTGAAAATTGACTAGGGCTGAGTGCCTAAATTTACACTCAGAATTTCACGAAACTCCAAAATTTAAGAGAATAAAAAGTGGGTGACAGCAGGGGCAGATTTAGGGTGAAGTCTGGCTGAAAATAGGGCACAAAAGTTAGGAGCCTAATTTAGGAGCATACGTTTAAGAGCTGAACTTCATCAGATCCTTACTATGTCGAGGAGTAGCCTAATGGTTAATGCAGCAGCCTGAGGACCTGGGTTTGATTCCCACTGGAGTGCCTTGTGACTGAGCAAGCCACTCAACCCTCCATTGCCCCGGGTACAAAATAAGTATCTCTATATGATATGTAAACCATCTTGACTGTAACCACAGAAAGGCAGTATATCAAGTCCCCCCTCTCCTTTCCCTATGTAGGAGAGGCATTGGAAAGTTAAATAACCTTGCCCAAGATCACAAGGAACAGCAGTGAGATTTGAACCTGGCTTCTATGGTCCTCAGCCTGCTGCTCTAACCATTAGTTTGCACCTCAATTTATCCCAAAATTATCCAACCAGTCCATTATAGTGCTCTCTCCATAGTCTGTCTCAGCTTTCTACACACATCCATATGGGTACAAGATGGATTTTCTCTCAGCGTCTTTTTTTTTTTGACACCCACACAAAGAAAATTGAGCTCAAAGGGAACACTTGAAATCATTTGACTTAACAGACTTCAATTCAAATTCTCACAACCCACAGTTTGTAGTTATACAGCATGTAATATTGAGCTAATTGCTCAACTGACAAATAGTTTTCTATAGAGGAGGAAAGACTTCAGATAAGCAGTGCTATCTTACTTGTTGTATATATATAGCTACTACTTTCACTATTATAAGTCAGAAAACCCCCTCCTTCCCGCTCTATTCTTTAATTTTTCTTAAATTATTCTTGGTTATATATAAAAGTTCTTTATCAAAAGGATTACTTATCTTAAAATAGGAATGTCCACTTGGTATTAAATCCTTGTTATTTTTCCTCCTGGTGCTGCTTTTTCAGCATTACAGCTGGAGCAATTTCATATGTTAACTCGTCTCAAACTCGCTCATTCACATGCTCTCTTATGCTTTCTCGAAGGGGCAATTCTCTCATAAGAACATAACAATAGCCATATTGGGTCAGACCAATGGTCCATCTAGCCCAGTATCCTGCTTCCAACAGTGGCCAATTCAGGTCAAAAATACCTGGCAGAAACTCAAATAGTAGCAACATTCCATGCCACCAATCCCAGGGCAAGCAGTGACCTCCCCATGTCTGCCTAAACAGCAGACCACTGACCCCTCCTCCAGGAACTTATCCAAATCCTTCCCAAACCCAGATACGCCAAACGCTGCCACTATATCATCCAGCAAAGAGTTCCAGAGCTTAACATTCATTGAGTGAAAAGATATTTCCCCCTACTTGTTTTGAAAGTATCTCCATGTAACTTTAACTGTCCCCTAGTCTTTGTACTTTTTGAAAGAGTAAAAAATCGATTCACTTCTACTTGTTCTACACCATTCAGGATTTTGTAGACCTCAATCATATCTCTATTTAGCTGTCTGTTTTTCAAGCTGAAGAGTCCTAACCTCTTTAGTCTTTCCTCATATGAGAGGAGTTCCATCCACTTTATCATTTTGGGTGCTCTTCTTTGAACCTTTTCTAATTCCACTATCTCTTTTTCTGAGATACGGCAACCAGAACCGAATGCAATACTCAAAGTAAGGTCACACTATGGAGTGATACAGAGGCATTATAGTATTCTCGGTCTTATTTACCATCCCTTTCCTAATAATTCATAGCATTCTGTTTGCTTTTCCCACTGCAGCTCCTTGTGACTCTGGGCAAGTCACTTAACCCTTCATTGCCCCTGGTACAAAATAAGTACCTGAATATATGTAAACCGCTTTGAATGTAGTTGCCAAAACCTCAGAAAGGCGGTATATCAAGTCCCATTTCCCTTCCCTTCCCTTTTTTGGCTGCAGCTGCCGCAGACTGGGCAAAATATTTCAGCATATTATCAACAACGACACATAGATCATTTTCTTGAGTGCTGACCCGCAAGGCAGACGCTAGCATCAGGTAGCTATGATTTGGATTGTTCTTCCCAATGTGCATCACTCTGCATTTGTCTACATTAAATTTCATCTGCTATTTGGATGCCCAGTCTTCCAATTTCCTAAAGTCTTCCTGCAATTTTTTACAGCTCGCTTGTGTTTTAACAACTTTGAATAGTTTTGTGTCATCTGCAAATTGAATCACCTCACTTGTAATTCCAATTTCCAGATCATTTATAAATATGTTAAATAGCACCGGTCTCAGTGCAGATTCCTGTGGCACTCCACGATTCACCGTCCTCCATTGAGAGAAATGGTCATTTAACCCTACCCTCTGTTTTCTGTCCAATAACCAATTCCTAACCCACAACAGAGCATTGCCTCCTATCCCATGACTAATTTTCTCAGGAGTCTCTCATGGGGAACTTTGTGAAAAGCTTTTTGAAAATCTAGATACACTACATCACCAGGGTCCCCCTAATCTCCTGAAACCTTTTTTCTCTTGCTTTAATACTCAGACTCATAGTAACATAGTAACATAGTAGATGACAGCAGAAAAAGACGTGCACGGTCCATCCAGTCTGCCCAACAAGATAACTCATATGTGCTACTTTTTGTGTATACCCTACTTTGATTTGTACCTGTGCTCTTCAGGGCACAGACCGTATAAGTCTGCCCAGCACTATCCCCGCCTCCCATACACCAGCACCGCCTCCCAACCACCAGCCCCGCCTCCCGCTACCGGCTCTGGCACAGATCGTATAAGTCTGCCCAGAACTATCCCTGCCTCCCACCACCGACTCTGGCACAGATCGCATAAGTCTGCCCAGCACTATCCCCGCCTCCCAACCACCAGCCCCGCCTCCCACCACTGGCTCTGCCACCCTATCTCGACTAAGCTCCTAAGGGAATATTCTTTATGTAGTGAATTGTTACTCTCTGAACATTTGCCACTTTTCATCATCTGCTGAAATAGAAGTAATTGGAGCTTCATCCTACCACATTTAAGGTTTTTCCACCCTCATTTGAAAACTGTACTCTGCAAGTTCTGAAACATGTAAAATAGCCATTCAGGATTTAAACCACTTTCCATACAATAGGAAACTCTTAAGGGAATTTAAAAAATAGCTGAGAGACAGAAATTGCACATATCATCCCCCCTCCTACTGAGACGGGGGGGGGGGGGGGGGGGGGGAGGGTAGTGGAGAAGATAAGCCATTTCAACATTTGGAAGAAATTTAGAAATATTTTAGCACAGCAGAACCGATTTCTTGTAATCAACTGAAAACAACTGCTGTGATCCTGACCGGAAGGACAGTGCTATGTAAATGTTCTTTAAATCGGTAGAACTAATTAAGGACCCCTTGGTGGAAATCGTTGTGGGTTCTGCATTTGGTTTCTGGAGAGGTCCAGGTGGTCCAGAACTTCACTACATTTTACTTGAACAGGCAGTAAGAATCTGATTGGTCATCAATTGTATGCATATTAAATAGAGTTAAAATAACCCTTTCTGCGCCATCAGCTATGGCAAGACAAGAGAAGGTTGCATATAATCTAATCCTGTGCAAGGAGCTGTCTTCAGGAAGAAATGTGATTTAGGAAAAAGGAAACTTTAAACTAGAACTAACTGTTACAACATCTGAATCTTCAGGTTATCGTGAAAAGATTCTACCTGGATAATTTGGACCCCATATACTGGCCAAAGTAATGAATTACTGTTGGTTTAACTGATCAGTTGTATTATCAAGAGCATCAGTAATCTGAAGCTTTGGACTAGTATAAAATGCATGCAGAGGAAAACTCATCCCATTCAAAAAGGTCTAAACCGAGTCCATTCTCAGGCTTTAGGGTTTCCTTAAGAAAAAGTTACCTAAAATTGAACCTACTTATATCTAAGGCAATGCAGTTTTCTAATCAGCTCATTACCCCTTCTGTTGTTCCATCTCTGTTCAGTCACACTCTCCCCCTTGTCTCTTCCCTTAGAATTCTAGGGACTATTTAGGATTGCAGTTTATCACATGAGCTGCAAATTCTTCTGTGATTCAGCAAATTTGCGTGCTCTAACACTGTTTGATCACATGGCACTTACAGCTCAAGTTTTATTTATTTATTTATTGCATTTGTATCCCACATTATCTCACCTCTTTGCAGGCTCAATGTGGCTTACAATTCATCATGGATACTGGAAGTAGAAGAGAATATACATTTGGTTTTACAGAGGGTTTTAACTAAGTTTTAGCCTTAGTAATTAACCCCCTTGACTACTGCAATGTTTTTTATTTTTGTTACATTTGTACCCCGCGCTTTCCCACTCATAGCAGGTTCAATGCGGCTTACATATTATATACAGGTACTTATTTGTACCTGGGGCAATGGAGGGTTAAGAGACTTGCCCAGAGTCACAAGGAGCTGCCTGTGCCTGCAGTGGGAATCTAACCCAGTTCCCCAGGACCAAAGTCCACCACGCTAACCACTAGGCCACTCCTCCACTCCACCTTCATCGCCTCCAACTCATACATAAAACAATGGTTAAATTAATAAAGGGCATGCGTAAACTTGGCTCTGTTACTCCTCTTCAGAGATACTCCCATTGGCTACTTATCTCATTTTGATTTCTTAATTCTGGTTACACATTACTCTACACATTTCTGTCAATTGATCCTGGTGCCTAACCTCCCCCCTTTCATTCTTCCCATTATGTTTTATTATTGAAGTCTTTATATATTTACAATTCTTTCCTTATTGATAAGTTTGAGTTTATGTATTTTGATTCATATTTTGTAATAACTTCTTTTTAGCTTGTTAGCCACATTGAACTTAAAAGTTTGTGGGAAAATGTGAGGTATAAATGTAATAAATAAATAAATAAATAATTCAGGACCACCTTATACTTGTCCAATTTGTTAATTCATTAACATCCCGCTTGGACTTTATGCTCACAATTGCAGAATCAATTAATTCTTCCTTCTCCATAGTAACATAGTAAATGACGGCACATAAAGACCTGTATGGTCCATCCAGTCTGTCCAACAAGATAAACTCATTTTACATGGTATGTGATACTTTATATGTATACCCGAGTTTGATTTGTCCTTGCCATTTTCAGAGCACAGACCATAGAAGTCTGCCCAGCACTGTTCTTGTACTAAACGTTCTGAAGCTAACATTGAAGCCCCTTAAAATTTACACTCCAGCCCATCCACATCTACTCAGTCATGATCAGGGTGTAGACCGCTGAAGTCTGCCCAGCACTGGTTTTGCTTCCCAATTACTATGTGCAGGATATGAAACTACATGTCGGGCCACTTTTTATTTTCTGGCCCCTGCACTTTGGAATTCCTTTCCTCGTACCTAGGATTAGAACCCAATTTCAAGAAATTTTAAAAGAATCTTAAAGCCTACTTTTCTGACTTGGCATATGCGGACCAGCCACGAGCGACTCTGTGCTGTAGTTCACGGGTGAGGTCCTTTCTCTCCCTTTATATTTTCCCTCTCATTTTCAATTTTATTCTCTCACATTTTTAAATCATTTCAGATTTTTTCTCTTTAGAATTTGAACCAGTTATAATCTGCTTTGTTTGTTACCCAGAAAGGCGATATACCAATACTCAATAAACATAAACATAAGCAAAAGCACATAACAGGAATAAAATTCTGCATGTAAGTGTACTCCCAATCTGTTGTGACTGACTGACACAATTCAATTGATTGAAATGAAATTATGAGAGCACTGTCTTCCAATGCCATGTTCAAGTGTGCTGGAAAAACGCACAGCCTACTTGTACCTGCCTCTGCTTTTTCTTCACATCCAAGATACTGCACCTATGTGTCAAGACTGATAAAGTGCTGATTTTGGAAAATTAAACAGTTGTGTGAAGTAGATGAGATATTCTACTATAAATTGCTGGAACAATGTTTGGATATTATATTTATTACTCAGGTTTTCTAGCCTGAACTACTTTCAGGTAGAGAACAAGATATTTCTCTGCCCAAGCAAACTCACAGTCTGAGTTGTACTTGAGGCAGTAAATGGTGAAGGAACTTGGTTCAATGTGAGAAAGTGTCAGTGAGATAAGAGGGATTTGAACCCTCTTTTCCACAATTTGCAACCTGCTTCTCCAATCCCTAAGCTACTAGGTAGATTGCAGACTAGTAATGGTTGTTTGCCATTGATTTACAAATAGCGTTAGGAGCATGGGGATAGATATATTCTATAGAGAGAACTCAAGCATATTGTTTTAGTAGAATATCCATAATGAATATTCATCAGTTATATATAGGACTTCATTTGGCCCAGTAAGCTAATTCATTTGCATTATTTGTACACCAGATCAGCTGGTGATACTGGAAGACTTGGCACTGAAATTAAATTAAATAGCTCTGCTTTAACGGGTCTCTTTCTTTCAGAAATATCCATCTTCTTTAATTCATGTAGTACTTTGGGACTGAAGAGTTCCCATGGTAGACCAACTGGCTCACCATCCCGGGGCCTTGTAATCAAAGATACTAGCATTGTAATGAGAGACTAGTGCATGTGTTATAGCCACATAAGGAAGGTCCAATGTTCGTATACAATTCATGCTGTCAAAGTAAATTATTTTGGGGAAGACAATTAATCTATCATTAGATTCTTTCCTGGTTGGTAAATGTTAATCTGTTTGAACTTATGAGAGGTACTGGGCTCTCTCTGAACATAGCACATGTTACTTACATGGCACAGACGTTAAAGTTAAAAAGGTAAAATTTTGAAACGTTCCCACTTAGGCTGATACTCTGTAGATTTGCAGAGTGCACATTGCTGTCTTTTCTAGGTAGAGTTATCTATACTGAACCAGACCAGACAGGAAGTGTCTATCTGGTGCCTGACCAGTTTGCTCCATGGTTCCTGTGCCCTCAAGAATGTATAAACGTTCCTAATGGGAACTCATGCTTCATTTCCTTGGAAGTCTTCCAAAGACATCTCTCAGAGCTGGCATACGATGATGTCCTCTTTGTAAAAGTCAGCATTGTTCTGCATCACTGATATGGTTTGACTTTCTGTGCCAACTGACTGCTGTAGTTCCTCACTGATCCAGCATGAACATTCTCTATTGGCACTGACTTTTCTTGAGTTCCATCTATAGAGTTATTTATTTATTTATTTGGTGCATTTTTACCCCACATTTTCCCACTTAAGCAGGCGCAATACGGCTTACATTAAGTCAAGAGTATACAATTCAATATAGAGATGGCACAGAAACAGAATGTGACAGGAGGGGAAGGTACACAGGATGACATGGGCAAAGGACAGGGGTGAAGAGCCAACAAGTGGTAGAGGTTAAACAGTGGAGTAGGGGAACAAGCCTTGACAAATAAGAAGGTCTTTAAGGACTTCTTGAACTGCTGATGGTCGACGAGCTCCTTAAGCTGTCGTGGCAGGACATTCCAGGATTGTGTGCTGATGTAGGGGAAGGACGAAGCATAAAGAGTCTTGTATTTTACATGCCTACAGTTGGGGTAATGAAGATGGAGGTAAGTCCTTGCAGAGCTCTGGGCATTTCTAGAGGGCAGATCGATTAGAGTAAGCATGTATTCAGGAGCTTCTCCATAGATTATCTTGTGTGTAAGTGAACAGATTTTAAATGTAATACGGTCCTTGATAGGGAGCCAGTGTAGTTGAAACGGAGCGGCTGAGCATGAATTGCAAGTTACTTTGAATAACAGGATTTCTCCCAAACATGAATGTGTAGATCTTACAAAAACTGATGCTCTTATGGTTTTAAAGCAGATATTCTACCTAGCAAGCTCTTCATGAATAAAGTTGTCCAATATCCGTATCACCCATGTGAAAATGTAACTGCCCCCTAAACGTAATAACTGGTTGTACCACCTTTAACAGCAATAATGGCAACCAAACATCTTATAATTTGATATCAGTCCTTCACATCACTTTTAAGGAATTTCAGCCCATTCTTCTTTGCAGAATTGCTTGAATCAGACACATTCATAGGGTTTTTTTTGTTACATTTGTACCCAGCGCTTTCCCACTCATGACAGGCTCAACGTGGCTTACATGGGGCAATGGAGGGTTAAGTGACTTGCCCAGAGTCACAAGGAGCTGCCTGTGCCTGAAGTGGGAATCAAACTCAGTTCCTCAGTTCTCCAGGACCAAAGTCCACCACCCTAACCACTAGGCCACTCCTCCATTACGTGCATGAATTGCTTGTTTCAGGTCCTGCCACATAGCATCTCTATTGGGTTCATGTCAGGACTTTCTGCACTGTCAGTTAAGTGTTTTGTCACTCTTTCTGTCTCTTTATATCTCACTATAAATGGTTTGGTGATTGCTTTCATTTTGAGAGGTTTGTTTGTTAATAGGAGGTTTTTGCTGCTGATGATGACAAGTCTAAGCTCTATAGATTGCTGAATTAAACTGGAGCTTGTTGAGGCTTTTTCCTTCTATTTTTCTCTCATTTTAAGTTCACTTTTAAAATCTACCTACAATTTATAAGTGTGGAGAATTAGTGTTTGCTGTTGTATTTTAAAATTTAATTATTCTCCTGGTAATCCACATTGTGTTGTAGTAGGACTTTAACCATGCCAATCCAAAACTTTAATTTTATTTCTCTGTAGCCATTCAGACGTACACTTGCTTTTTGTGTGTTGGATCACTGTCTTGCTGCATAACCCAATTACACTTCAACTCACAGACAGATGACCAGGTGTTCTCCTTAAGAATGTTCTGGTGCAGTGCAGAATTCATGGTTCCTTTAATAATAATAGCAAGTTTTCTAGATCCTGAGACAGCAAAGCATTTCCACATTATCATACCACCACCACCATGTTTAGCTGTTGATATGATGTTCTTATCTCTCCCAGCGCACCTTTAGTATATACTCTAGTGGATCCTCCTCTACTTCTATCCCACTGTCAGTTGGTGTACCTCAGGGATCTGTCCTGGGACCTCTTTTTTTCTCCATCTATACTTCTTCCCTTGGTACTCTGATCTCATCCCATGGTTTTCAGTATCATCTTTATGCTGATGCCTCCCACACCAGAAATCTCAGCCGAAATCCAGGCCAAAATATCAGCCTGCCTGTCTGACATTGCTGCCTGGATGTCTCAGCGCCATCTGAAACTAAACATGACCAAGACTGAGCTTCTCATCTTTCCCCCTAAACCAACCTCTCCTCTTCCCCCGTTCTCTATTTCTGTGGATAACACTTTATCCTTCCTGTCTCATCAGCTCGTAACCTTGGGGTCATCTTCGACTCCTCCCTCTCCTTCTCTGCACATATTCAACAGACTGGTAAAACCTGTCGTTTCTTTCTCTATAATATCAGCAAAATTCGCCCTTTCCTTTCTGAGCACACTACCAGAACCCACATCCACACTCTTATCACCTCTCGCTTAGACTATTGCAACTTGCTTCTCACAGGTCTCCCACTTAGCCATCTCTCTCCTCTTCAATCTGTTCAAAATTCTGCTGCACGACTAATATTCCGCCAGTGTCATTATGCTCATATTAGCCCTCTCCTCAAGTCACTTCATTGGCTTCCTATCCATTTCCGCTTACAGTTCAAACTCCTCTTATTGACCTATAAGTGCATTCACTCTGCAGCTCCTCAGTACCTCTCCACTCTCATCTCTCCCTACATTCCCCCCCGGGAACTCCGTTCACTGGGTAAATCTCTCTTATCTGCACCCTTCTCCTCCACTGCTAACTCCAGACTCCGTTCCTTTTATCTTGCTGCACCATATGCCTGGAATAGACTTCCTGAGCCAGTGTGTCAAGCTCCATCTCTGACCGTCTTCAAATCTAAGCTAAAAGCCCACCTTTATGATGCTGCTTTTAACTCCTAACCCTTATTCACTTGTTCAGAACCCTTATTTTATCATCCTCACTTTAATATTCCCTTATCTCTTGTTTGTCCTGTTTGTCTGTCCTAATTAGATTGTAAGCTTTGTTGAGCAGGAACTGTTGCTTCATGTTCAAGTGTACAGCTCTGTGTACGTCTAGTAGCGCTTTAGAAATGATAAGTAGTAGTTCTTACTGTAGAATACCGTATATGTTTTATGCCAGACATAATGGGAGCTGTGTTGTCCAAAGAATTCCACTTTTGACTTGCTGATCTATAGAATATTATCCCAAAAGTATTGGGGATCATCCAGGTGTGTTTTTGCAACTATAAGATAGCATCAATGTTAATCTTGGATAGCAGTGGTTTCCACCTTGCAGCTCTCCCATAAATCCCATTTTTGCCCAGTCTCTTTCTTATTGTGGGATCATGAACACTGACCTTAGCTGAGACTAGAGAGGCCAGCAGTTCTTTGGTTGTTTTTCTGCTAAGTTTTATGACTTCCTGGATGAGTTGTCACCATGCTTTTGGAATAATTTTGGCAGGCCAGCCACTTCTGGGATGATTAATCTTTGTTCCAAGTCTTCTATGTTTGGAGATAATAGTTATCACTGTGGTTTGGTGGAGTCCTAAAGCTTTAGAAATGACTATGTAACCCTCTTCAGACTGATATATCAACAACTTTTTTCTTTCCTCATCTTTTCTGGAATGTCCTTTGTGGGTAGCATAGCATTGCTGTAGAAACTTTGTGTTTACTACTTTACTCTCATGGTAAGGTACAATATATAGTAAGATTTAGATTCAATAAGGCTGACTGTAATTAAGCCTGGCTGTGTTCATTCAGCTGTATCTAATTATATATAAAATTTGATCAGTTAGTTAATTAACCAGCTTATGTTTGAAAGAGATCGCCGGCCATCTTCCAACACAAATCGGGAGATGGCCGGCCATCCCCTGAACCCGGCCAAATCGGTATAATTGAAAGCCGATTTTGGCTGGCGCCAATTGCTTTCCGTCGCGGAGCCGGCCAAACTTCAAGGCAGGGTACAGAAGGTGGGATTGGGTGGGGGCGGGGCGTGGTTACGAGATGGCCGGCTTCGCCCGATAATGGAAAAAAGATGGCCGGCTCTGATGAGCATTTCGCCGGCTGCACTTGGTCCATTTATTTTTAGGACCAAGTCTCAAAAAAGTGCCCCAATTGACCAGTTGACCACTGGAGGGAAATGGGGATGACCTCCTCTTACTCCCTCAGTGGTCACCAATCCCCTCCCACCCAAAAAAAAAAATTTAAAAACATTTTTTTGCCAGCCTGTATGCCAGCCTAAAATGTCATACCCAGCTCCCTGACAGCAGTATGCAGATCCCTGGAGTAGTATTTAGTGGGTGCAGTGCACTTCAGAAAGGTGGACCCAGGCCCATCCCCCCTACCTGTTACACTTATGGTGGTAAATGGGAGCCCTCCCAAACCCCCCAAAACCTATTGTACCCACATCTAGGTGCCCCCCTTCATCCCTAAGGGCTATGGTAGCAGTGTAGAGTTGTGGGGAGTGGGTTTTGGGGGGGATTTGGGGGGGGGGCTCAATACACAAGGTAAGGGAGGTATGCACCTGAAATGAGATTGAAGGGGGGCAGACTCAAGAAAAATGTCAGGAAGTATTTCTTCATGGAGAGAGTGGTGGATGCTTGGAATGCCCTCCCACGGGAGGTGGTGGAAATGAAAACAGTAACGGAATTCAAACATGCGTGGGATATACATAAAGGAATCCTGTTCAGAAGGAATGGATTCTCAGGAGCTTAGCCGAGATTGGGTGGCAGAGCCGGTGGTGGGAGGTGGGGCTGGTGGTTGGGAGGCAGGGATAGTGCTGGGCAGACTTATACGGTCTGTACCAGAGCTGGTGGTGGGAGGCGGGGCTGGTGGTTGGGAGGCGGGGATAGTGCTGGGCAGACTTATACGGTCTGTACCAGAGCTGGTGGTGGGAGGCATGGCTGGTGGTTGGGAGGCGGGGATAGTGCTGGGCAGACTTGTACGGTCTGTGCCCTGAAGAGGACAGGTATAAAGGTAGGATATACACAAAAAGTAGTACATATGAGTTTATCTTGTTGGGCAGACTGGATGGACCGTGCAGGTCTTTTTCTGCCATCATCTACTATATTACTATGTTACCTGGGAGCAATTTTTGAAGTCCACTGCAGTGCCCCCTAGGGTGCCCGGTTGGTATCCTGGCATGTGAGGGGGGCCAGTGCACTACAAATGCTGGCTCCTCCCATGACCAAAGGGCTTGCATTTCGCCGGGTTTGAGATGGCCGGGCCCGGTTTCCATTATGGCCAAAATCGAAGCCAGCCATCTCTAAACCCGGCGATCTCAACATTTGAGCTAAATGTTGAGATTTAGCTGGCTCCAACCATATTATCGAAAGAAAAGATGGCCGGCCATCTTTTTTGAAAATATAGTTGGCTCCGCCCCTTTGCGGAGCCGGCCCCGAGGATGGCCGGCCATATAGATGGCCAGCGCCATTTGATTATGCCCCTCTAAGTAACTAAGGAAGCAGTCACTTTGTCACATGGGTGATATTGGTATTGGATAACTTTAAATAAATGAAGTAATAATTTAAAAACTGGGTTGTGTTTACTCAGGTTCCTTTTGTCTAATATTACATTTTGTTTAACGATCAGAAACCCATCAGTGTGATATATATGCAATAATAGTAGAAATCAGGAGGGGGAAGGAACTTTTTTACATTACTGTATAATACTTATCTTCAGAGTTCTTACCTTATCTTCTCTAGATAAAAATAATAAAATAAATAATAATAATTTCATATGTTGTCTTTGCTCTCTTACACCAAGCTATTATATTTATCAACCAAGTATTATATACATCAACCAAAATATATGAATATATCTTTATTCATATATTTTGGTTGATGAATATAATACTTCCACTCAAGGTAAGACCAATTGTCCAGTTCAGGTCACATTCCAATAGGAAAATCCAAAAAAGCAGACAAATATGTCACTTCTGCTGGTGGGGAGGGAGTAACTGCTTAAAATGTTCATCTCTTCTAGTTTTCAATTGTTGGTTATATATTATTATGAATAATGTATCTTCAATCAACCCAACAGACTTCATCAACATTTCTTTGTATCATCATCTTCATGGCCTCCTCCTAAATAGAAGCTTGGTGAAATCCCTAAAGGTTATTGGACTTTACTGTGTCAATGCAGTGGAAATTTATGAGTCTTTTGCTGTCAGTCTGAGATCTCAATAAGTTTCTGGGCTGGGCCACATCCTGTTTTCTGTTAAGTGAACTGTGCAGGGGAAAATTTGACCATAGGAAACACTGCAAGGTTGGAAAGTACCAAAAAGTTACTACCAGTTTGCTGTGTATGATTCAGAATTTGTTAAGTACCTGAAATTAAAACAATACCTATATGTTCTCAAAGTATAGTCTTAGCTTTTCCCTTTAAGGACTCTGAAATCAGACAGTGGAGCCTATCAGGCTTATTTTCAAAAAGGAAGGGCGCCCATCTTTTGACACAAATCGCAAGATGGGCATCCTTCTCACAGGGTCGCCCAAATCGGCATAATCGAAAGCCGATTTTGGACATCCTCAACTGCTTTCCATCGTGGGGATGGCCAAAGTTCACGGGGGCGTGTTGGAGGCATAGCGAAGGCGGGACTGGGGTGTGCCTAACACATGGGCGTCCTCGACTGATAATGGAAGAAAGAAGGGCGTCCCTGATGAAAACTTGGACGACTTTACCTGGTCCTTTTTTTCTAATGACCAAGCCACAAAAATGTACCCTAAATAACCAGATGACCACTGGAGGGAATCGGGGATGACCTCCCCTTACTCCCCCAGTGGTCACTAACCCCCTCCCACCCTAAAAAAAATTTTTTAAAATATTTTTTCCAGCCTCTATGCCTACCTCAAATATCATACCCAGCTCCATGACTGCAGTATGCAGGTCCCTGGAGCAGTTTTAGTGGGTACAGT
This sequence comes from Microcaecilia unicolor, assembly GCF_901765095.1. Lineage (NCBI taxonomy): Eukaryota > Metazoa > Chordata > Amphibia > Gymnophiona > Siphonopidae > Microcaecilia > Microcaecilia unicolor. Next base: position 279,133,367 of record NC_044036.1, read on the forward strand.
GCACTTCAGGCAGGCGGACCCAGGCCCATCCCCCCCTACCTGTTACACTTGTGGTGGTAAATGTGAGCCCTTCAAAACCCACCACAAACCCACTGTACCCACATGTAGGTGCCCCCATTCACCCATAAGGGCTATGGTAGTGGTGTACAGTTGTGGGGTGTGGGCTTTTGGGGGGGGGGGGGCTCAGCACACAAGGTAAGGGAGGTATGCACCTGGGAGCAATTTCTGAAGTCCATTGCAGCGCCCCCTAGGGTGTCTTGATGTCTTGGCATGTCAGGGGGACCAGTGCACTACGAATGCTGGCTCCTCCCACGACCAAAGGGCTTGGATTTGGTCGTTTCTGAGATGGGCGTCCTTGGTTTCCATTATCACCAAAAATCGAGGACAACAGTCTCTAAGGACGACCATCTCTAAGGTTGACCTAAATTTCGCGATTTGGGTGTCCTCAACTGTATTATCAAAATGAAAGATGGACACCCATCTTGTTTCGATAATACGGGTTTCCCCGCCCCTTCGCCGGGATGTCCTGCGAGGACGTCCTCAGGAAAACTTGGATACCCCTTTCGATTATGCCCCTCTATGTCTGTATAGGTCTCCAACTTACACAGATTTATAGCCCAAGGTCAAATTTACAGGCTCATGTCTTATCTTCATGTTATAGGTCTGTTGCATAGGCATAGTTTTAGGTGGGCATGGGAGCAGCGACCCCCCCCCCCCAAATGTTGTGAGTACCAGTGCTGAATTAGAACATAACATAAGTGTTGCCATACTGGGGCAGACCTATGGGCCATCTAACCCAGTATCCGGTTTCCAGCAGTGGCCAAGCCAGGTAACAAGTACCTGGCAGAAACCCAGTTTCTAGCAGCATTCCATGCTACAAATTCCAGGGCAAGCAGTTGCTTCTCCATGTCTGTCTCAATAGCAGACTATGGATTTTTCCTCCAGGAACTTGTCCAAACCTTTTATAAACCCAGATACGCTATCTGCTATTACCACATCCTCCGGCAACGAGTTCCAGAACTAGCTATTCTTTGAGTGAAAAAATATTTCCTCCTATTTGTTTTTAAAGTATTTCCATGTAATTTCATTGAGTGGTCTTTGTACTTTTTGAAACAGTGAAAAATTGATTCACTTTTATCCATTCTACACCCTCAGGGTTTTGAAGACCTCAATCATATCTCCCCTCAGCCGTCTCTTTTCCAAGCTGAAGAGCCCTAACCTCTTTAGCCTTTACTCATATGGGAGGAATTCCATCCCCTTTATAATATTGTTCTTTAAAATCTTTCCTTCACCTCAGTTGGCGAGATGTGTCTGTGGGATCTGCTACTGCTTGTGAAATGAAAGCATGCAGTGAACATTTGTATGTGCAATTTATGCAACAATGCCGTGATAGAATTTCTGACTGTTGAAGGAGTCCTTTCAATTGTAAATCTCTTCCACCTGCAGGTTTATGGTGATGACTGTGTTGATATTTGTACTGTATGTCACTGGGCTAAAAATGTAAAGATTGTACACCAGGAACAAATGAAAGGGGAAACTTGTGACAGAAATGGATGAGTCTCACACAGGAAAGTTTGATGAACTTGTAAAGAACAATCAGAGGATTACCCTGAAAACTTTGAAAGTATGATCGAGAAGAGTTTGGAAGCACAAAAAGGAAATTTTGTTGCAATATGACAGCATGAAACGCTACAAAGGCAATAGTAAAGATGGGTCTCACCAGAGAAGTGTAGAGCGATGCACATGGGATGTGGAAGCCCAATAGAGTTGCATTTGCTGGGGTGGGGGTGAGAGGCTGATAAGCATAGACTGGGAGAAGGGGTGGCAGTGCTGGAGGACCTTAAAGCAGCAAAACAATGTAACAAAGAGATGGCTGTAGCCAGAAGGATGCTAGGCTGCACAGAGAGAGGTATATCCAGTAGAAGAAAGAAGGTGTTAATGCCACTGCAGAAGTCATTGGTGAGGCCCTGTTTGGACTGTTGCGTTGCATTTTGTAGGCCATATCTTGCTAAGGACATCAAAAGACTTGAGATGGTTTAGAGGAAGGTGATAAAAAAGATTGCATTGGACGCAAAAACACATAGTAAATTTTTTTTAGGTATATTAAAAGCAGGAAGCCGGCAAAATAATCGGTTGGACCGCTAGATGACCGAGGAGTAAAAGGGGCAATCAGGGAAGACAAAGCTGTAGCGGAGAGATTAAATGAATTCTTTGTTTCAGTCTTCACTGAGGAAGATTTGGGAGTGATACCAGTGCCGGAAATGGTATTCAAAGCTGACGAGTCTGAGAAACTTAATGAATTCTCTGTAAGCCTGGAGGATGTAATGGGGCAGTTCTACAAACTGAAGAGTAGCAAATCTCCTGGACTGGATGGTATTCATCCCAGAGTACTGATAGAACTGAAAAATGAGCTTGCAGAGCTATTGTTAGAAATATGTAATTTATCCTTAAAATCGAGTGTGGTACCGGAAGATTGGAGGGTGGCCAATGTAACGTCGATTTTTTAAAAAGGTTCCAGAGGAGATCCGGGAAATTATAGACTGGTGAGTCTGTCGTCGGTGCTGGGCAAAATGGTAGAGACTATTATTAAGAACAAAATTACAGAGCATATTCAAAAGCATGGATTAATGAGACAAAGTCAACATGGATTTAGTGAAGGGAAATCTTCCCTCACCAATCCTGTGCAGAAGGAATGGATCCTCAGAAGCTTAGCTGAAATTGGGTGGCGGAGCAGTTGGGGGGAAGAGGGGGTGGTGGTTGGGAGGCGAGGATAGGGGAGGGCAGACTTATACGGTCTGTACCAGAGCCGGTGATGGGAGGCGGTACTGGTGGTTGGGAGGCGGGAAATACTGCTGGGCAGACTTATATGGTCTGTGCCCTGAAAAGGACAGGTACAAATTCAAGGTAAGGTATACACATATGAGTTTGTCTTGGGCAGACTGGATGGACCATGCAGGTCTTTTTCTTCCATCATCTACTATGTTACTATGTTACTGCATTTCTTTGAAGGGGTGAACAAACATGTGGATAGAGGTGAGCCTGTTGATATTGTGTATCTGGATTTTCAGAAGGCGTTTGACAAAGTACCTCATGAAAGACTCCGGAAGAAATTGGAGAGTCATGGGATAGGAGGTAGTGTTCTATTGTGGATTAAAAACTGGTTAAAAGATAGAAAACAGAGAGTAGGGTTAAATGGTCATTATTCTCAGTGGAGAAGGGTAGTTAGTGGGATTCCCCAGGGGTCTGTGCTGGGACCTCTGCTTTTTAACATATTTATAAATGACCTAGAGATGGGAGTAACTAGTGAGGTAATTAAATTTGCTGATGACACAAAGTTATTCAAAGTCATTAAATTGTGGGAAGATTGTGAAAAATTACAAGAGGATCTTACGAGACTGGGCATCTAAATGGCAGATGACGTTTAATGTGAGCAAATGCAAAGTGATGCATGTGGGAAAGAGGAACCCGAATTATAGCTACATCATGCAAGGTTCCACGTTAGGAGTCACCGATCAAGAAAGGGATCTAGGTGTCGTCGTTGATGATACGTTGAAACCTTCTGCTCAGTGTGCTGCTGTGGCTAAGAAAGCAAATAGAATGTTAGGTATTATTAGGAAAGGAATGGAAAAGAAAAATGAGGATGTTATAATGCCTTTGTATTGCTCCATGGTGTGAAGGCACCTCGAATATTGTGTTCAATTCTGGTCGCCGTATCTCAAAAAAGATATAGTGGAATTAGAAAAGGTGCAGAGAAGGGCAACGAAAATGATAAAGGGGATGGGACGACTTCCCTATGAGGAAAGGCTAAAGCGGTTAGGGCTCTTCAGCTTGGTGAAAAGGCGGCTGAGGGGAGATATGATAGAGGTCTATAAAATAATGAGTGGAGTTGAACGGGTAGATGTGAAGCATCTGCTCACGCTTTCCAAAAATACTAGGACTAGGGGGCATGCGATGAAGCTACAATGTAGTAAATTTAAAACAAATCGGAGAAAATCTTTCTTCACTCAACATGTAATTAAACTCTGGAATTCGTTGCCAGAGAATGTGGTAAAGGCAGTTAGCTTAGCGGAGTTTAAAAAAGGTTTGGATGGCTTCCTAAATGAAAAGTCCATAGACTGTTATTAAATGGACTTGGGGAAAATCCACTATTTCTGAGATAAGCAGTATAAAATGTTTTGTACTTTTTGGGATCTTGCCAGGTATTTGTGATGTGGATTGGCCACTGCTGGAAACAGGATGCTGGGCTTGATGGACCTTTGGTCTTTCCCAGTATGGCAATACTTATGTACTTATGATATGAGGCTTGTGCCAAAAGATGTATAGAAGAGACTTGAATAACTCATTATGTATACACTGAAGAGAGGAAAAAAAGGATGGTGTATATAATACAGATGTTTAAATACTTGAAAGGTATTAATACGCAAACTAATCTTTTTCAGAGATGGAGAAGCGTAGAACTAGAGGTCATGAGTTGAGGTTACAAGATGGGAGACTTAGAGGGGCATAATTGAACGACGCCGGCCATCTATATGGCCAGCACCGTAAAGCGGCGGCAGAACCGTATTATCGAAAAAGATAGCCGACTATCTTTTGATTCGATAATACAGTTGGAGCCGGCCAAATGTCAGCATTTGGGCCGGCTTTAGAGATGGCCGGCATCGGTTTCCGGAGATAGTGGAAACTAATGCCGGCGATCTCAAACCCAGCCAAATGCAAGTCATTTGGTCGTGGGAGGAGCCAGCATTTGTAGTGCACTGGCCCCCCTGACATGCCAGGACACCAACCGGGCACCCTAGGGGGCACTGCAGTGGACTTCAAAAATTGCTCCCAGGTGCATATCTCCCTTACCTTGTGTGCTGAGCCCCCCAAATCCCACTCCCCACAACTGTACACCACTACCATAGCCCTTAGGGATGAAGGGGGGCACCTAGATGTGGGTACAGTGGGTTTTGGGGTGTTTTGGAGGGCTCAACATTTACCACCACAAGTGTAACAGGTGGTGGGGGGGGGATGGGCCTGGGCCCACCTGCCTGAAGTGCACTGCACCCACTAAATACTGCTCCAGGGACCTGCATACTGCTGTCATGGAGCTGGGTATGACATTTGAGGCTGGCATAGAGGCTGACAAAAAAACTTTTGTTTTTATTTTTTTAGGGTGGGAGGGGGTTGGTGACCACTGAGGGAGTAAGGGGAGGTGATCCCTGATTCCCTCCGGTGGTCATCTGGTCAATTGGGGCACTTTTTTGAGACTTGGTCCTAAAAAAAATGGACCAAGTGAAGCCGGCGAAATGCTCGTCAGCGCCGGCCATCTTTTTTCCATTATCGGGCGAAGCCGGCCATCTCGTAACCACGCCCCGTCCCACCCCGTCCTGCCTTCTGTACCCTGCCTTGAAGTTTGGCCGGATCTGCAACGGAAAGCAGTTGGCACCAGCCAAAATCGGCTTTCCATTATTCCGATTTGGCTGGGTTCAGGAGATCGCCGGCCATCTCCTGATTTGTGTCGGAAGATGGCCGGCGATCTCCTTCGAAAATAAGCTGGTTAGGAGCAATGTCAGGAAATACTTTTCACGGAAAGGGTAATGGATACCTAAAATGCCCTCCCACGCGAGGCTAAGACAAAAATGGTGATGGAATTCAAGAATGCTTGGAATAAACACAGAGGATCAGCTATATAGAAAAAAAGGACGTTCAAGTCAGAATCTCCCAAACGGGCATCTATCTCGCATGTATTTTTGAACAGGAAATAAGTCAAGATCTCCTGTTCAAAAATACGTGAAGTGGATGTCCATATGCTGGAAATGTCCAGCATAAACATCCATTATATAAACTGGAACATCCAAATTATGAATGAGGGAAAACAAAGGATATAGAGGTCTGTATGACAGCATTCTTTGAAAATGGCAACACAGACATCCATGCAGAGCAGAGGGGAAGCATAATGAACACCTATGGTGGAACTTTGTAAGTCTAAGTGCTTTGAAAATGAACCATGTAACCATTTTTTTCTCAAAAATACCATGTATAACAAGGTTTTGTGCTCTGTGCATTTATTTTTTCAGGCCATTTTTGAAAAAAAGAAAAAAAGTACAAGTGAAAAATGTAAAAAATCAAGCCAGGAGGGGCCAGCATTTTTAGCAGACTGGTCCCCTAGACATCCCAGTAGAGCAATGGGCCACTGCTGTGGACTTCCTATAAATGCTCACCATTTCTCCTTTATCTTGTCTGTGAACCCTCCAAAACCCACCTAAACTCACTACCCCAATTGAACACCACTACGATAGCCCTTTTTGGTGAAGGGAGCACCTATATGTGGGTGCAGTGGGTTTCTGGTGAGCTTTGGAGGGCTCACAGTTTCCACCACAAGTGTAGCAGGTAGAGGGAGGTATGAGCCTGGGTGCACATGTCAACAGTGCACCTCACCCACCAGTACACTATTCCAGGGACCTACATGCTGCTCTAATGGACCTGGCTATAACATCTGAGGCTGTCATAGAGGCTGGTGAATACTATTTTTATTCATATTTTGAGGGGATGGGAGGGGGTCAGTAACCACTGGGGGAGTGAGGGAGGGTCATCCCTGATTCCCTCCAGTGGTCATCTGGTCATTTAGGGCACCAAAATGTTTTTGCCCTAGACGTCTTCGTTTTGTTCCATTATGGCTATAAAAGATCCAAGTGTTAGGCATACCCTAAGCCTGCCTTCAAAACACCTCTGACTGCTCCCTTGTGATTTGGATGCATTGCAGATTAAATGCATAGATAAATGTTTGCAAAATAGGTTTTTGAAAATACCGATTTCGACGTTTTGAGAAGAAATCCATCCAAATGGTGCTTTATGACACTTTTTGGATGCTTTTCTCTTTCAAAAATGAGCCCCATGGCCTCCAGAAATGAACACAATATTATAGGTGAAGCCTCAGCAAAGACCAATGTAGAGACAAGATGACTTCTTGCTTTCTGCTGGTTTTGCCCCTTCTATGCATCTCATCATCATTTTTGCTCAGCCACACCTCTTTGCTACCTTGAGGAAACTAGATTCTATTAATTTGAGGTCTGTCACATAATTGGTGCACATCAGCTTCTCACCCGCTACTGCATAAAATTCCTTTGATTTTCGGCACCCCAATATATAATTCTGCCCTTTTCTTTTACTGCATATAATTATAGTTGGCAAGCATTTGAGCATTTCTCAAGCTTTCTTAAGATTGCTTTTCATTCTGTCTGCTGCCTCAGAGGTGTCCACTCCATTGCAACTTGGATATTGTCAATAAAAAACAACTTTCCTTCTACTCCCTCCACAATATTGTTTTCAAAGACAGGGAACAGAAACCAGCCTCAAGATTAATCCAAGGAATTCCAGAGTTTACCACCACCCTCTACCATCTAACCCATTTCTAATCCAGGCTTTTACCTTGAAACTCTAGGGTGCTGACATCAGGCTCATTGGTTTATAATTTCCCAGATCACTTTTGGAACGTTTTTTTAAAAATCGGTGTTACATTGGCCACCCTCCAATCTTCCGGTACCATGCTTGATCATAAAGATAAATTATATATTACTAGCAATAGTTCTGCATGTTCATTTTTCAATTCTATCAGTACTCTGGGAGAAATACCATCCGGTCCATGTGATTTGCCTCTCTTCATTTTGTCAAATTGTGTCATTACATCTTCCAGGTTTATAGAGATTTCATTCAGTTTCTCTGACTCGTCAGCTTTGAATACCATTTCTGACACTGGTATTTCTCCAAAATCTTCTTTGGTGAAGACCAAAGCAAAGATTTCATTTAATCTCTCTGCTATGGCTTTGTCTTCCCTAAGTGCCCCTTTTACCCCTCGGTCATCTAGTGGTCCAACTTATTCTTTTGCCGGCTTCTTGCTTTTAATGTACCTTAAAAATTTTTACTATGTGTTTTTGCCTCCAACACAATCTTTTTTTCAAAGTTCCTCTTTGCCTTCATTATCAGCGCTTGCCATTCCTTATGCTGTTTCTTAGTATTTTCAGTCAGATCCTTCTTCCATTTTCTGAAGGATTTTCTTTTAGTTCTAATAGCTTCCTTCACCTCACTTTTTAACCGTGCTGGCTGTCATTGGTCTTTTTTTCTCCTTTTTTTAATACATGGAATATATTTGGCCTGGACTTTCAGTATGGAATTTTTGAACAGCATCCATGCCTGATGTAAATTTTAGACTTTTGTAGCTGCTCCTCTAATTTTTTTTTTCTCTGTTGTTCTCATTCTATCATAGTCTGCTTTTTGAAAGTTAAATGCTAACATATTGGATTTCCTGTGTGTACTTACTCCAAAGCATATATCAAATCTGATCATATTATAATCACTGTTATCAAGCGGCTCCAGCACCATTACCTCCTGCCCCAGATCATGCGCTCCACTAAGGACTAGGTCTAGAATTTTTCCTCCTCTTGTTGGCTCCTGTACCAGCTGCTCCATAAAGCAGTCCTTGATTTTGTCAAGGAATTTTACCTCCCTAGCATGCCACGATATATGATATCACATTTACCCAGTCAATATCGGGTTAATAGAAATCACCCATTATTATTGTGTTCCCCACTTTGTTAGCCTCCCTAATTTCTGATAACATTTCTATATCTGTCTGTTCATCCTGGCCAGGTGGATGGTAGTACACTCCTATCACTTTCCTTTTCCCTTTTACACATAAAATTTAAATCCATAGGGAATCCAATATGTGTTTTGTTTCCTGCAAAATGTTAAATCTATTTGATTCAAGGCCATCCTTAATATACAATGCTGTCCCTCCACCAGTTCGATCCACCCTATAACTACGCTATAATTTGTACCCTGGTATGACAGTGTCCCACTGGTTATCCTCCTTCCATCAGGTCTCAGAGATGCCTATTATATCTAATTGTTCATTTAGTGCAATATATCTTTTTGAGAAATATTCTTGGAGTTCTATGTAGAAGTGGGGTGAGAGCAACAGAAGCAGCAACTTCCTCACTTCTGAATTATCACATCCGCTTCAGGGGTACAGTCTTGCCACAGCCAGAACACACATCTTGCCTCCAAAGTGAGTTTTACCAATGAGTCTCTTATAAATATAGAAAGTCCTCTATCTGACTTAAATAGTCCCTGGAAAGCCCACTTATTATATTAGGGAGGGTTTGGTTGTGTTTTGCATGGGCAGAAAGCTGTGGTGAGGCCAACAACAGAGTTTTTTTTTTTTTTTAACTTAGCTAAAACAAGAAATCTCTGTCAAGAAGGCTGGGGAGCTGACTAGCGAGCAGCCGCACGTAACATGGCGGCTGCCACGCGGTAGCTCCTCGGCCCAGGCCGTCCTCCCGTTTCCGGCTTCCACGCCAGAGAAGTGATGTCAGAGGAAATCCCACCTGTGACTGGCGGGGAGGCAAGAAGGGGCGTGAAAAGGGGCCAGAAGGGGCAGAAAATTTTGAATAAAGAGCTGCCGGAGAGGCAAGGGAGCCTCTTTGGCAGTGGGGTGGTGGACTGCTTCATGACTCTCCATTACCATTTAATTTAACAGAAAGCTTTCTAGACCAGCCACCTGTGGCTCACAGTGAGTGCTTCTGCCTCATGTTGAAGAGGTGGTGGGTTTGATTCTCTCAATCTCAGAGCTTCTTTGGGTTTGATTCTTGGCTGAGGATCACCTCAGACCTGTTGTTTTTTTTCCTCTGGCCATCTTGGAACAGTTTTTTTTTTAATCTTTGCAAACGGATCAGAGCTGTTTCTTTTCCCCTGCAAGCAACTAGTTTTGTTTCTACAACTTTCCCATGTGGTGCAGTACCTGAGCAGCACAAAGGCAGCAACAACAACAAAAAAAAAGAAAACGACTCTACCACATGGGGACCTGAACAGCACAGCAGCAATAAGGAGGAAGGTACTGACCTGAGCATTACAGGAGCAGCACAAGAGCAATAACCAGGCTGCCAACTGAATTGTATAATCTCGATTCCTGATCCACCTGTTTCCCTGCTCATCTCCTACCATTCTTGATATTCAGCATGCCTAGGCGCAACAACAGCAAGGTCCCCTCGCTTGCATGCGAACCTGTTCCACAGAGGGCCTCGCATTGTACAACATTGTCTCATCACTCATCCACAAGACAGCGGAGACAATCAGAGCGCTATATTGACTCAGCAGATCTACTGCTTCCTCACCAACACGCACCTTCCTTACCCAATGAGCCGAGAGATGACCATGCAACACAGAACGATATACTCATCCAGCCTCTAGAGCAGCACTGCAGAGCTTAATCAAGACTCAGGGACGAGTCTACACTTTTGGGCAACATACAGCATGCAGAAGGCCGCACAGCCTCCTCTACTCATCCTCCTCTGCTCGTCAATACACCACCTGCCTCTGCATCCAGCACTAGGCACCATGGATCAAGGTCTTTGGAGAGGCATCAATGCTTACGATACCACAGGGAGTGGCACGGATCCCGGTCAGCATTCCCTTACGTGTACTGCAGGGGTAGACCTGACCGCAGAAGCAGATCCGGATCTATGTGTTGCACATCAGACAGCAGTTCAGGGCACCATAGATCTAGTGCCAGCAAGGGAAGAAGGAGATCCAGGTCATGCTGCAGACATCACACACATCGCAGATCCTGACACTGCTGCAGATCTTGGTCCAGTCCTAGACACTATCAGTCTGCATCTTGGACTGGGCGAAGGAGATCCCACTCTCTCCGCAGAAGCACTGAACCCATGGCCACTGGCCGCAAAAGAACATCCTACAACAGCCAGGCAGATTCAAGAGCATCAGTTCAGCACAGTTCCCCAACAACAGCCTGGATATCAGAGCACCAGGGCGCACAAGTTGCAACACACCAACAGGGCCTCCCCACAGTCTCGGCACTTGGGACATCGACACAAAACACGCCCGCAGGAGCATCCAGAGAGCGTATTGAGTCTCCAGCTGCCTCGGCCATGGCTCAGGATGCAGGTGCAACACGCTCATCCAAGAGGAACAAGAGGAAAGGTAAGAAACATAAGCGGTCTAGGCGGGCCACTTCTTCATCTTCTGATTTATCCTCCTCCTCTTCCTAATCTTCCTCTTCCTCACCTTCTCACCCCACTACACCTGTGGTGCCATACTCTTATGGTGTACCACCGGAACGCTTATGGCAAAAGGTCCCGAAATCCCTGTGCAAAAAGGTGATGAAGCGTGAATACTTTAAACTGGCAGAAGGCAGACGCAGGCGTCATGTAAGGAAACACGCCAAGAAGGGCGACTTGCCTCCAGATCATAACAAAGTGATGCTTCGCAATCTTGCATGTTGGGTGTTGCAGGAAACAGCATGAACAGATTGACCCTATGCTCTGCTACCTGGAAACAGGCATTAGTATCTATCGCCAGCACGAGGGCACTACCTGGCTCACTTATGATGAGCACTTTAGAGATAAGATGGAATCAAACCCTAATATGGCCTGGGACATGGATGATGGTGGACTCTGGCTTCGGAATGTCTTCACGCACACTGCTGGGGGTTCTGCACATTCTTCCTTCTTCAGGCCCCTACAGTCAGGAAAAAGACAAGGAAGGCCTATCACACAGTCAAGAGAGGTGTGCTGGAAGTATAATAGAGGCACCTGCAACATTACAGATTGCAAGTTCAAGCACTTGAGTGCCACCTGCGATACCCCACATCCACTCACTTTGTGCCCCAGAAGGAACACACTGAGACACGGAGGGTCTCAGAAACCGTGACCCATTTGCAAGAGCGCCCACCCCTATACGAATACATGTTATGACCCCATGGCTAGCGCTGTACCCCAAGACCAAGGATGCCAACTTCCTGCTTCGTGGTTTCACTGACGGACTCCTCATACCTTTTCACAGATCCATACCTACGGCCTACCCAAGAAGATGTTACTCGCAATCTCACCTTCAACAAATAGTGGCAGACAAACTAGCAGTGGAACTTGCAATGGGCCACATTGCAGGCCATTTTCTCAACCCTTCCTTTCCCAAGATGTTCGTTTCCCCCCTCACAGCAGTCCCCAAAAAGGAGCATGGAAAGTACCGCCTCATACACAATCTCTCATACCCCTCGGTCACTCAGTGAATGGCTCCATCCCGGCACATGCCACGTTGGTTCAGTACATGTCCTTTGACTCTGCCTTACCCATGGTCCGTGCAGCTGGGCGCAGGGCTCTCATGGCAAAAGTAGACATTGAATCTGCTTTCCACCTGCTCCCCATACACCCAGACTGCTTCCGCTTACTGGGTTTCTGCTATGCCAAACGGTTTTATTTTGATAAATGCGTACCCATGGGATGTGCAGTTTCATGCAATCTTTTTGAGGTATTCAGTTCCTTTTTGCACTGGGTTGTGTCCAAGCGTGCTCCAGCTAATACAATCGTACACTACCTGGATGCTATTTTCTTTGTGGGTCCCAAACAATCCAACGCATGCAAGGACCTAATGGATGCTTTCCACATGGTAGCCAATGAATTTGGTGGGCCCATTGTATTTAGCAAAACTACAGGACCTAGCCCAATGGTCACTTTCCTGGGAATCGAAATAAACTTTCTAACACTGACCACGAAGCTCCTGGAGAAAAAGCTGCATGACCTCAGGCCAAAAATTCTTCACGCTGTGGCCTCTTCTAAGATCATGCTGCATCGCATGCAGTCTCTCATTGGCTCTCTGAATTTCGCATGTCGGGTTATTCCAATGGGCAGGGTATTTGTCCATAGACTTGCGCGAGCTACAGTAGGTATTACACGCAAACATCATCACATACGCGTCTCCTTGCCCATGAAGCAAGATCTGAGCATTTGGCTAACCTTCTTGCAAACCTTTAATGGAAAGGCTCCAATCCAATCTGCGACTACGTCTAGTTTTGACCTCAATCTTTTTACAGACGCGGCAGGAGCCACAGGGTGTGAAGCCTACTGCAATGGACATTGGTTTGCTGCCCCATGGCTGCAGCAGTGGATTCACTCAGGACTCACCAACAACATCACCTTCCTTGAGCTTTTCCATACTGTTGCTGCGGTGCACGTCTGGGGCTCTACGCTGGCCAACAAAAGTGTCATTCTATGGTTGGAAAATGCAGCAGTGGTGGAGATCATCAACAAACAAACGGCGCGCTGCTCACACACCTCTGAACTTATCAGGCATTTTGTCCTGCGTTGTCTACAGATTAACTTGACAGCCAAAGCAAAGCATGTGCCTGGTGTTGATAACTGCATTGCCGATGCTCTCTCATGCTTTCAATTTCCGCTCTTTCGACAGCTTGCTTCATCTGCGCAAGAGAATCCCACCCCGAGCACGCACCTGGGAACTCCACTGCAACGCTACTGATCACCAGCTCCTTAGCCCACTCTACCTGGTCTGCCTACAGGACTGCCTTTAACCAGGTATGTTCATACTTGCTTCGGCAAGGATGGAAAGGTGGGACCGTACCCGAGCATCTTATTGCTCGCTATATCACGGACGCCTATGACGAAGGCACTTCAAGGACAGCGGTCAACTCACGAATCACTGGCTTTGCCTTCTTTGCCAAACTCAGGGGATGTGGCAATCCAAGAGCCAGTTTCCTGATTCGGACAATGCTGAAAGGATGGGCTAGGTGCACCCCTGCACCGCCGGACTCCAGGCGCCCTGCTACACATGAGCTCCTGCACCTACTGTGGTTGGTGCTCATGAAAGTGTGTTCCACAGCCTATGAGGTGCGATTGTTCAGGGCTGCTTTCTCATTGGCCTTTTTTGCTGCACTACACATTAACGAGTTGACTGAGTGTTCCAAATGGCATGCATGGGGCGGTCTGTGCCTCAATGACATTTCTATCATGCAAGACCAGGTGTGCATTCGTGTTGCTAGGTCCAAGACTGATCAGAGCGGAAAAGGTCATGCCATCACACTGTGCAGAGTTCCCGCCCTTCCCACCTGCCCTCTGGCCAACCTCCAGGCTTGCCTGGCTGTGAGGCCGGCATCTGGCCAGTCCCTCTGGCTGCACCAGGATACCAGTCCCCTCACCCGGTACCAGTTTGCTGCTGTTTTTTGAAAAGCCCTATATGAGGCTGGTCACTGCCCCCGATACTATGGGACCCATTCTTTTCATATAGGAGCGGCCACTACTGCCTCCCAGCATGGACTCCAACCTCAGCTCATGAAACAGCTGGGCCACTGGAAGTCAGCAGCATGTAAGACCTATATCAGGCCACCACCACTGCTGGGTCTTACAGCACATCACTAACTACTCCCTTCATATTGCAGGTCCTGGAGCAAGACAATGGGCGGTGTGGATCATTGGACACTCTTACATTGAAAGGGCCGCTAGGCACCTGGTATCCAGATCCCCTGGTGCTCATCTTGGACAAGACGCGAGGGGGGCAAACGTCACCTGGCTTGGAGTACCAGGGATGCGATGGACTCAGCTCCTCCCATATGTTCAGACATTGCTTTATGCTGCAGCCCCACCAGATGCTTTAATCATTCATCTAGGGGGCAACGACATTGGCCACATCTCCTGCAAGCACCTCATCGCAATTGCAAAGCATAATCTCTTTGCATTTGTGCAGCTGCGCAACACCTTGCTCTTCTGGTCCGACATCATCCCATGGTTGCACAAGGCTGAACACAGATTATGGTCCAGAGGTGTTAAAAAGGTTAACTGCCAAATCGGTTCATGGACAGAGCAGCTGGCTTTAATAAAGATCTGGCACAATTGGGCTTCCCCAGCCATCCTGGGACACTTCAGTGAGGACGCGCTGCACCTTTTGGATATTGCGCAAGACCTGCTCATCAATGACTTCCGGGAGGTACTGGAGCAGCATTTCTAAACACCTTGTTCGAAATGCTCAGACTAGGGGAGGGGACCCGGGGAATGCTTCGCAACCCCGGGTTGTGGTGGATGCACTCGAGCCTAGGGACTGTTGGAGCAGCGGACAAGAGTTCGTCGCTTGAGGCCAGGACAAGGCAGACTGATCACCTAGCTGGCTCTAAACGGCAGGTGGAATGCTGTGCTGCGGAACTGTGTAAAACTGGAAAGGCACGCGGCCATGCTGGAGGCGAGAGTATGGCTGGCCGCCACATGGACCAGTCAGTCATGCTCTCTAGCTGGTGAGGCAGGGCGGGGACAGGAAGTCTCTAATATGTTGGACTCAAAGCTCGGGTGCTTCCTAGGGTTATATGTTAATGTGTTCAATAAAGCTGTGGCCATTTACTCCCCAAAACAATTTGCATTCTGTCAAGTCACTGTGTGCCTTATGTGTGAGGGTCCGGAGTGTGAGTGTGTGCAGCCTGCCTATGTTACTCAAAGGGAAGCTTTTAAGCACACATTTAAATCGAAAGCGAAATTAAACAGAAATCTATGCACTGTGAAATGAACCAGTAACAGGGACCAGATACTTTTGTAAAATAGCATTCAATGGCCAAAACGCTATTAAGGACGACTTTTAGGACGGCTATTTTGAAATGTCGGCCTCCATGGTTGGTTGGTAGCTCTATTATAATAAAGCACTACACATCTGAGAAAGATACTATCACAGAGTTGTTTTCCTTATAGGCTGGGTGGGTTGAAAGGAGACAGGCGTACCCTGGAAACTGGGCGTTTCACCCAAAACAAACCCATTCACCTAGATGGAAAGCCTCCTTCCTTGTCAGAATTCTCATTTCCCTCCTGACAGGTGTGACCACGACATCAAACAACGTGGCCCAAGTTCTTGGACACCACAGTAAAAAAAACAAACAAACAAACAGGACCGGCACAGCCTGTCCCTTAACACATTTCGATCTAGTCTGTTCTTCTTCCCTCCTGGGAAACTGGCCCAGGCAGTGCCAGCTACAACCAGACTTGTTTTCACTTCTGTGAAAAAGAAAGGAAGAGCGAAGTGTGGACGAAGAGTGCACGGGCAGAGCAGGGGCAGCGAACCAAACCGAACCATACAGGTGTTGGGGAAACAAAGGGAAGCAGGAGTGACGTCACGGGCCAGGTAAGCCCTCACCTGAGGGGATTCCTGGAGTGCAGAGACAAGCGCAACCCGAGAGAGAGAGAAAGAATAAACAGCTCGTCAATGTAGCAAATGATGTACAAAACCTATAACTGTAAAAGGAGGTGAAATTTTTCATCAGGAGCACTTAATAGCCTAACACAACACAAGATTTAGCATTTGAAATTCAAAGATCTAATGATTAGGCGCATCATCTACCGTAAAAGCAAACTTTTTGGGGGAGGGGGGGATACAACAGTCTCATAACAAGGAAGAGTAAAAACAGGAATGAAAATAAGTTCAGTCACTTAGATGCAAACTAAGCATTTGTGGAATTTAGGAGTGCTCCGAGAGTGCCAGGATCCCGAAGCCTCTAGAAACTTATTTAACCAAATATAAATTCTGAAGAGCAGCGGTCCTGGGTTTGACTTCCTCATTCAGTGTGTACTAAAGTAGGTGCTGTCCAGCATTGCAGTCCTAGAAACCATCCGGTTCCAGCCCTAACGCAAAAATATCTTCATTCTGTTCACAGTGGCGAAGTATATTTCAAATTGGTCAAGTGAAGAAACGTTCCCCGAGCAGGTGTAGTGCTAGAAGCTAGTGGTGCATGCTCATGGATTGATGGTGTGAGCCAAATCCTGTCCCTGGTGTTATAGTGGAGTTCCCAGAAAGTGAGAATGTTTAATCTCTCTTCTGTTGGCATCCCAACCTCCCCGTCACCCCTGTTCTATATTCTACAGACTACGGGTACCATTTTGTCACAGACAGTGTGCTTCTGGAACTGGCAATAATTGTTGGCCATATTATAACCTCATAACAACGTGAGGGTGTGTTCATTTTGGGGCCTTTCTGTGCGTAGATACCAAGTCTTGAGTACCTCCAATATTGAATAAACCCTTTATTGTGAGCAGGGAACATTCGCTTGTTGAGTTCAACACCCCAAACCATTTTGAAAAGTTGGTTCTTATGAGTTAAGGGTTCCTTAACAGTTGTTGAAGGATTAAAACTTGATTACAGCATTTTAACTGAATGAATTTGCTTCAGATTTAATGCTATTTTCTTAGTTGTTGAAGTGCAGACCGGAAGAACCCGGGGGAAGGATCTTCTCATTACAAAGGTCATGATGCATGTGCTTAATATGCTAACCGGTTACATGGAGAGATACTTTGCAGATGTGCGGTTTTAAAGGCTTGCAACCACTTGCTTTTGCTTTCGATCGCAGCCCTCCCATGCATTTGTTTTAATTTGAACCAGGGCCAGTATCAACGAACATTTTTTTTTTTTTTTTTGGCAGGTTTCATTAGAGCGAGTACTCACATACACTATTTACATATAAACTTCCCCGAGCAAAGAAGAAACAAAAATTCTCATTTTTGATTCTTGGGTAGAGCTTTATTTTTATCAGAAAGATAAGGGTGAACTTATAGTCATCTGTCATATAGTTATCCCGGGGACTTTCACAGTAATTTCCTGATTGTGCCCACTCACACCCAAGCATCTGTAACAAGAACACGGTCACACACCGAGAGATTTTTTAGATGTGCTTGAGGCTGGCACTGACTTTAAGAGAGGGTTTTTCTTTGGTGCTGTGTATTCTTCTTGCAGTGAAAGGGGGGAAACGGCCTGATATCCGCTCTCAGCAGAAGTAATGCCCGCGGTTGGCATGGAGAAACCCAGCCGAGAGGCTCAGGAAGGTCCGGACGAAAACGAAATTCCTTTCGGATACCCTACAAACGTTTGTGATGACGTGCCTAGCCTAAAATACCTTTGCTGCAACTGCAAGAATGTTCTGAAAAGGGCCCAGCAAACGCTGTGTGGGCATAGATACTGCTTGGCTTGCCTCTCCTGGATTGTAAGGTAAGGAGAAGGAAAAAGATTTCAAGGGGGTGGTAGAGAAATATGCAGCAGCGTTTTCCCTTCTAGCAGAGCCGAGAAAGGAAGCGCGCCTGCCATCTGTGCACTGTGCACAGTGCTCCAGATGTTGACACCACCACCTCTGCTTCATTCATATTCTGTGGTTTCCAGTACCACCATGGTGCTGATTTTCTCTGCTGCAACGCCCGGCCATCGTTATCATCTGCATTTTTGATGCACCTTATTACCCGTTCTCTGTGCAGTAAGGACATTGGAGCACTTCAGGGGGACACAGGCTCATTCCTCCTCCTTGTACAGCCAGCGGTTACTATCTGGCGCTGGTTTGACTGGTGTGTGCCACTAATTGAGTACATATGCTGGCACAGTACAGAATCAATTGTTTGTTTGTTTTTTGCCAGAAACGCTCAGATTCTATGCTAAGGTCTTAATATGAGCTATTTCATGACTATACATCATTGAGAAATATGATTATTATTTTCTTGTGCACTATTACTGGAACATCAACTGCAGGGATTGCCATTCCACATGTGTCATTCTGCTTAAAGTGACATTTGCACCAGGGCTGGTGCAAGGATATATTAGGTCCCTATGCAAACCTTCAGACCTGTGCTCCCTCCCCCCCACCACTAGCAATCATGGATCACTCCAATACCACCCCTCCAATCTGGGTAAATGGGTAGTTCGAAAAAGGCGCACCTGTTATTTCTTTGACTGTGCCTAGATGTTAGAACTTATTGTTTTTCTTTGTATCTGCTCTTTGCCATTTCCCCAGAAGCTGCTGCCCTGGATGCTGCCAGTCTGGAAAGCATAGCTCAGTTGTTCCCAAACCTGGTCTTGGAGGCATCCCAGCCAGTCAGGTTTTCAGGGTATCCACTACTCTAGGTTGCTCATCTGTACTCTCAAATCACAGTTCCTTGGGCAGGGTTCACAGTATTTTCCTAGGTCAGGGCTTCTCAACCCTCTCCTGGAGGCACAGCTAGCCAGCTGGATTTTCAAGATTACTCCAATGAGTATCAATGAGATAAATTTGCATATATGGCAGAAGCCGTGGTATGCAAATCTGTTTTGTGCATATTCAGTAAAATAAATAAAAATAATTTCATTGTGGCATTGCTGAAAACTGGCTAGGTGTGCCTCCAGGAGAGGATTGGAAAGCCTGTAATTTGAGACTGCAGATGAACAACCTAGAGGACTTCTGAGGGCAGTTAGCAATATGGAGAAAACCTGAAGTTGCAGGCTGAAACATGCTTCTTATGCAGAAATCCATACAAGGCAAATAACTGGTGTGTCTTATGGTGATCTTTTACCCACCAAGGGCCAGGTTTCAAGACAGGCAGCACCATGCATATTTTGGACTGGTAATCTTAATTTAGACCAGTCAGAGAAACCGACTAATGAGTTCTAAGGTACAGTAAATTGTAAAACAGACCAAGTAAAATGTATAAATAAATCAGCCAAAGGGTTTGAAAAGAAGTCTATTCAATAGTAAATAGTAACCTCCTCTGTTCTTGTGTGCCACTCAAGGGTAATGTTCCTTCACTTCTTAATTAATTCCTACCCTTATAGAAAAATCAAAAATAGAAGAATTCATAGCCTGAAGTCCTCTTCCCATTCCTAACCCAGATAGAATCATCTGATAAAAATACATTTAAATATTAAAAATCTATATAAATAAAAATACCCTTTTCCCCTCTAAATGTTAATAATCAGGAAAAAAGTGTTTTCAAATTCCCATAAAAGGACAATAACTATTTCTCAATGCCAAATGTAGCCTGTTCTTCATTGGGCCTGTAACACTAAAGTTCTTTGATCGTCAAGATGCTGTCTTAAATCTCAAGTCTCAGGACCCCAAACAGGATCACTTCCTGCAATCTCAAAGGTCAACCTAAAACAACCAGTTAATGAGTGTGAACTACTTTAAATGTCAAAGCTAGTATCTAAAATAAGCATCTTTCCCAAACTGGGAGTCAATGCAGACATTGCAGGAGAGGACAAGTACTCTCTCACCTACTTTTCCCCTATAACAGCTGGGCTGTACATTCTGAATAAGTTGAAGTTTTTTATGATATTTAGGCAATACTTTTATATACAAAGTACTAAATTAGTCTAAAGTACTTAATACCAACGACTAGATTGCAAAATGTAGGAATAGAACCCTCCCAAAATGGCTTCAATTTTGCAAAAGACTCTAGTTACTGCCATTATATGCTCTTTCCTCATTACCTCAGGCCCCAAATTTTCTAACAGTTTTTACCCAAGGTATCAACAAATCCATCTGCTAAAATCTTCAATTTCTCTTGTTCAGTGGTTCCTATTCCCAAGTTGATTTGGATACATTCATTATTAAATTACTAACCTAGAGCCGACTTTTCACCTCTCCCAAACAAAAATCAGCCTATTGCCAAACTTTTGTCACCTTCTAAAGGCAAACCAATTGAATGTTATCAACATACAATTAAAGCTTAATATTATATTTTATTATTAAGCTCTTCAGTGGTTGAAGATAGATGTTGAAAAGGAGGTAAAGGGTGTGTGGTGGGGGGGGGGGGGGGGGGGGGGGGGGGGGGGGGGGGGGGGAGGGACCTTGAAGAACATCTCACCACCATGAATAATAATCAGATTAACAGTTTACCAATTTGACTTGGAACCTCTGTTCCTCTAAAAAAAAAAAAAACAATCCACTGCAAAACGCTACCTTCTACTCTCAAAAGTTGAAATCTTTGTAACAGTAATGGAGGTTCCACCAAATCAAAATGCTCTTGAAATATCTAAGAATACCAGCATTACTGAAATACTCTTGCCCAGATAAAATAAGGCAAACGATAAAGTTTCTGTACCACTGAAAAGATGCTAAGGCGGGGTACAGAAGGTCATTATATTCTCTATAGCCTCCCAATTGAACATTGCTTCCTTCTCAATTCATTTTGCATGCTTGTTACAGGTACTGTATTTTAGGCAAGAAAAAGTATTTCTCTGATTTCAATGATGTGATTTATGAAATAAAAACTTTTGGCTTTTCCACATTCTACTGAATCTATTTTGCGTGATCTCAGATCACAGAAACATAATAGATGATAGCAGAAAAGAGTCCATTATCCATCCAGTCTGCTCATTTATTCTGGCTTGCCAAAGATATAGCTAGCTGCCAGTCATAAAAGGATTGCACACTGGTAGACGATTCCTTTTTATCCAGCCAGCTTATGGTATTCTCTTTGTTGGTTTTCCACCGTTTTGGGCTGTTACACTCAATCCAACATCCAATAGCACCCCATTCCTCCCAAATCTCACACCCAAGTCCTGCAATAATCTAAGCAGACACTAAATCCAATGAGGCCACTGCCTAAACATTCAGCCACCTAGCTCCCCTTGGCTTTGCTGGACAGTGTCTAGACTGATGTTTTACACTTCAGCATTTTGAATTATGCATCCATTGAAAAAAATAAAATGACCATACAGCCTATCCAGTCTGCCCATCCACCAGGGCCGTCGAGAGGGGGGAGCGGGGGGTCTCTCTCTCTCTCCAGCTCCTGACGGGACTTGAGTGATCATGTCCTGACAGGATTAGAAGAAAGAAAACTCCGGCGCCAGGCCCCCTTGGAGGCTGGAGAGGACCCAGAGGAGCAGACACTGCAGGTCTTCCTCCAGCACTGCTCTTCTGCCCATTGCTTGCTGAGCGGCTGCTT
This sequence comes from Microcaecilia unicolor, assembly GCF_901765095.1. NCBI lineage: Eukaryota > Metazoa > Chordata > Amphibia > Gymnophiona > Siphonopidae > Microcaecilia > Microcaecilia unicolor. The sequence continues at coordinate 279,154,864 of NC_044036.1, forward strand.
TTCCTCTCAGGTGCTTATGCTCACCACAGGGGCAGGCAATCGGCAGAGTGAAGTCAGGTCTGGAGGAAGATGTCTTCTGCTGGCGGGGCCTCAGGATCCCTGCCAGCCAAGGTATTTGAATTGCAGCAGCAATCCGGGGGGGGGGGGGGGGGGGAAACAGCAGCAGATGATGATTGTGGGGGGGGCAGCAGTGGTGACAATCATGGGGGGTGGCGGTCCTGCCCCGGGCCCAACGACGGCAGGGTTCAGTCTCTTGGCGGCCCTGCCATCCACACCAGCTACTAGGCTCTACAATCCCTTCCTCTCCCTTACAGATCCTTTATGCTTGTCTCTACCACCTTCATTGAGAGGCTGTGCCCACCCTTTCTATAAAGAAATATTTCTCTAGATTGCTCTGAAGTGTATCCTTTTTCACCTGTCATCCTATAATCCCTTATTCCAGAGCTTCTTTTTCATTGAAAGATGCCTGTCTGCTGCATATTTAAACCTTGGAGGTATTTAAGGGCCTACTATCAGCCTATGGTGGCCAGCAATTTTTAAGGCTCTGACCACTGCATGCAAAATTTGACCCTGTTATTCAGTGCTGGGTTATCGACACTGAATACCCGGGTCTTGCCTGGCCACTGGAAGTTATTTCTGTGCTGGATGATATTTATACCATTACCTAGATAAAGTTAGTGCTAACATTATTCAGGCACTTACCTGGTTAGCAACTGAACATTTCTGGTAACAAGATAAATCCTGGCTCTGCCCAGATTCTAGTATTAACCGGCTGCCTGAAAGGGAGGAGCTACAGCAAACACCTCTGCTGCTCTGGAGTCTAAAAAGAAGTGGCGGCATTGCATTCCAGGCTTTTACCCCAGAAATTAAGCCCTGTCCAGTATGACAAAACGGGAAAGTCAAAAATTCAAGAAACTGGAAATTTTGTGGTGAAGCAGTTGTAACTATACAACTGTAACTGTAAAATACAACAAATTGGGAATATTAAGGGGGTAATGGTAGGAGTGGGGAAGGGGTATTCCAGTCCCTATTGTTCAAATTATGTTTGTTTGTTTGTTTTTAAACAGGAACACTAAAAGTCCAATTTGTCAGACATGTAAAGAAGAAAATCCCACAGCTGGAAATGAAGGAAGTCTGTTAACAGAAGAAAAGGTATGTTATTTCTAGAACTGTGGAAATGAACTGCCCCAGTAAGTAAACGTATCTCCCTATAAAAAGGTATCCTCTACATCTGTTTTATTGACTCATATCTCCCCTCAGCCGCCTTTTCACCAAGCTGAAGAGCCCTAGCCGCTTTAGCCTTTCCTCATAAGGAAGTCATCCCATCCCCTTTACCATTTTCGTCTCCCTTCTCTGCACCTTTTCTAATTCCATTATATCTTTTTTGAGATGCGGCAACTAGAATTGAACACAATATTCGAGGTGCGCACTCACCATGGAGCGATACAAAGGCATTATAACATCCTCATTTTTGTTTTCCATTCCTTTCCTAATAATACCTAACATTCTATTTGCTTTCTTAGCTGCAGCAGCCACTGAGCAGAAGGTTTCAACGTATCATCAACGACGACACCTAGATTCCTTTCTTGATCGGTGACTCCTACCGTGGAACCTTGCATGACGTAGCTATAATTCGGATTCCTCTTTCCCACATGCATCACTTTGCACTTGCTCACATTAAATGTCATCTGCCATTTAGACGCCCAGTCTCCCAGTCTTGTAAGGTCCTCTTGTAATTTTTCACAATCCTCCCGCGATTTAATGACTTTGAATAACTTTGTGTCATCAGCAAATTTAATTACCTCACTAGTTACTCCCATCTCTAGGTCATTTATAAATATGTTAAAAAGCAGCGGTCCCAGCACAGACCCCTGGGGAACCCCACTAACTACCCTTCTCCATTGAGAATACTGACCATTTAACCCTACTCTCTGTTTTCTATCCTTTAACCAGTTTTTATTCCACAATAGAACACTACCTCCTATCCCATGACTCTCCAATTTCCTCTGGAGTCTTCATGAGGTACTTTTTTTTTTTGTTACACCTACTGAAAATCCAGATACACAATATCAGCCGGCTCACCTTTATCCACATGTTTGTTCACCCCTTCAAAGAAATGTAGTAGATTGGTGGGGCAAGATTTCCCTTCACTAAATGCATGTTGACTTTGTCTCATTAATCCATGCTTTTGAATATGCTCTGTAATTTTGTTCTTAATAATAGTCTCTACCATTTTGCCTGGCACCGACGTCAGACTCACTGGTCTATAATTTCCCGGATCTCCTCTGGAACCTTTTTAAAAATCGGCATTACATTGGCCACCCTCCAATCTTCTGGTACCACGCTCGATTTTAAGGATAAATTGCATATTACTAACAATAGCTCCGCAAGCTCATTTTTCAGTTCTATCAGTACTCTGTGATAAATACCATTTGGTCCAGGAGATTTGCTACTCTTCTGTTTGTAGAACTGCCCCATTACATCCTCCAGGTTTACTGAGAATTCATTAAGTTTCTCCGACTCGTCAGCTTCGAATACCATTTCTGGCACAGGTATCCCACCCAAATCTTCCTCGGTGAAGACTGAAGCAAAGAATTCATTTAATCTCTCCGCTATGGCTTTGTCTTCCCTGATCGCCCCTTTTACTCCTCGTTCATCTAGCGGTCCAACCAATTCTTTTGCTGGCTTCCTGCTTTTAATATACCAAAAAACTTTTTACTATGTGTTTTTGCCTCCAACGCAATCTTTTTTTTTCGAAGTCCCTCTTAGCCTTCCTTATCAGCGCTTTGCATTTGACTTGACATTCCTTATGCTGTTTCTTATTATTTTCAGTTGGTTCCTTCTTCCATTTTCTCAAGGATTTTCTTTTAGCTGTAATAGCTTCCTTCACCTCACTTTTTAACCACATCAGCTGTCGTTTGGTCTTCAGTCCTCCTTTTTTAATACGCGGAATATATTTGGCCTTGGCTTCCAGGATGGTGTTTTTGAACAGCATCCACGCCTGATGTAAATTTTTGACCCTCGCAGTCGCTCTTCTAAGTTTTTTTTCACCCTTCTTCTCATTTTATCATAGTCTCCTTTTTAAAAGTTAAACGCTAATGTATTTGATTTCCTATCAGCCTTATTTTCAAAAGAGAAAGACGCCCATATTTCGACCCAAATCGGGAGATGGGCGTCTTTCTCCCGTGGGCCTCCAAATCGGTATAATCGAAAGACGATTTTGGGAGTCTTCAACTGCAATCTGTCGCGGAAACGGCCAAAGTTGACAGGGGCGTGTCAGAGGCATGGTGAAGGCGGGACTGGGGCATGTTTATCGGCTGAGGAGAGATGGGCGTCCTAGGCCGATAATCAAAAAAAGAAAGGCATTTTTAGCGCAAATTTGGGTCACTTTTTTTGGACCCTTTTTTTTCACGAACAAGTCCCAAAAAAGTGCCCTAAATGACCAGATGATCAGCGGAGGGAATCAGGGATGACCAGCCCTGACTCCCCCAGTGGTCACTAACCCCCTCCCACCCCAAAAAAAACAACTTTAAAAACTTTTTTTTCCAGCCTGTATGCCAGCCTCAAAAGTCATACCCAGCTCCATCACAGCAGTATGCAGGTCCCTGGAGCAGTTGTTAGTGGGTGCAGTGGACTTCAGCCAGGTGGACTCAGGCCCATACCCCCCACCTGTCACACTTGTGGTGGTAAATGGGAGCGCTCCAAACTGCCCCCAAAACTCACTGTGCCCACATCTAGGTGCCCCCCTTCAGTCATAAGTGCTATGGTAATGGTGTAGAGTTGTGGGAAGTGGGTTTTGGGGGGATTTGGGGGGCTCAGCACACAAGGGAAGGGAGCTATGGACTTCAGAGGTAGTTAACTTTGTTTTTTTAATTGTTACAAGTGCCCCCTAGGGTGCCCGGTTGGTGTCCTGGCAAGTGAGGGGGACCAGTGCACTACAAATCCTGGCCCCTTCCACGACCCAATGCCTTGGATTTGTTCGTTTTTGAGCTGGGCGCCTTTGGTTTCCATTATTGATGAAAAACGATACCGGCCAGCTCAAATCTGCACAAATCCGATGCATTTGGTTGGCACAAACTGTATTATCGGAAAAAAGATGGACGACCATTTTTTTCGAAAATACGGTTTGTTCCGCCCCTTCACGTACCCGTTCTCGGAGATAGACGCCCATGGAGATGGGCGTTCACGTTCGATTATGCCCCTCCACGTATACTTACTTTAAAGATAATATCAAATCCGATAATATTATGATCACTGTTATCAAGCAGCCCCAGCACTATTACCTTCCGCACCAGATCATGTGCTCCACTAAGGACTAGGTCTAGAATTTTTTCTTCTCTTGTCGGCTCCTGCACCAGTTGCTCCATAAAGCTGTCCTTGATTTCATCAAGGAATTTTACCTCCCTAGCATGCCCCGATGTTACATTTACCCAGTCAATATAGGGGTAATTGAAATCACCCATTATTATTGTGTTGCCCAGTTTGTTTGTGTTCCTAATTTCCTTTAACATTTCTGCATCCATCTGTTCATCCTGGCCAGGTGGATGGTAGTACACTCCTATCACTATCCTTTTCCCCTTTACTCATGGAATTTCAATCCACAGTGATTCCAAGAAGTGTTTTGTTTCCTGCAGAATTTTCAATCTATTTGATTCAAGGCTACCCCTCCACCAACTCGATCCACCCTATCACTACGATATAATTTGTACCCTAGTATGACAGTGTCCCACTGGTTATCCTCCTTCCACCAGGTCTCAGAGATGCCTATTATATCTAAATTTTCATTTAGTGCAATATATTCTAACTCTCCCATCTTATTTCTTAGACATTTCAAAGTATGTTTGTTGTTCCTATTTACATTATGCTTAGTACTTGACAGTATTAATTTGCAATCTTTTGTCTGATTTTTATTTTTATTTAAGGACACCTGATCTACTACGGTCTGTTTTGCAACCTCACTATCAGGATACCCTTTCTTCCCTGTTTTGGTGATATCTTTGAAAGATACCTTATCCCGAACCATGCGCTTTTGAGCGACTGTCAGCCTTCCCTCCCCCCCCCCCCCCCCCCCCGTTTCTAGTTTAAAAGCTGCTCTATCTCCTTTTTAAATGCCAATGCCAGCAGCTTGGTCCCACCTTGGTTAAGGTGGAGCCCATCCTTTCGGAATAGGCTTCCCCTTCCCCAGAATGTTGCCCAGTTCCTAACAAATCTAAAACCCTCCTCCCTGCACCATCATCTCATCCACACATTGAGACTCCGGAGCTCTGCCTGTCTCTTGGGCCCTGCGCGTGGAACAGGTAGCTTTTCAGAAAATGCTACCCTAGAGGATCTGGATTTGAGCTTTCTACCTAAAAGCCTAAATTTGGCTTCCAGAACCTCTCTCCTACATTTTCCAACTGAAAATAATAGGAAACAGCATAAGGAATGGAAAGTCACTAATAAAGGGAAAGGGGACTTGATATACTGCTTTTCTGAGGTCTTTGCAACTACATTCAAAGCGGTTTACATATATTCAGGTACTTATTTTGTACCAGGGGCAATGGAGCGTTAAATGACTTGCCCAGAGTCACAAGGAGCTGCAGTGGGAATCAAACTCAGTTCCCCAGGATCAAAGTTCACTGTACTAACCACTAGGCTACTCCTCAAGGCAAAGAAGGTTGCGTTGGAGGCAAAAACACATAGTAAAAACTTTTTTAGGTATATTAGAAGCAAGAAGCTGTTAAAAAAATCAGTTGGACCGCTAGATGACCGAGGGGTAATACGGGCATTCAGGGAAGACAAGGCCATAGCAGAGAGATTAAATGAATTCTTTGCTTTGGCTTTCACTGAGGAAGATTTGGGAGAGATACCTGTGCCAAAAATGATATTCAATGCTGATGAGACAGAGAAAATGAAACAAATCTCTGTAAACCTGGAAGATGTAATGGGGCAATTTGACAAATTGAAGAGAAGCAAATTGCCTGGACCGGATGGTATACATCCCAGAGTACTGATAGAACTGGAAAATGAACTCACAGTGCTGTTCTTAGTAATATGTAATTTATCTTTAAAATCAAGCATGGTACCAGAAGATTGGAGGGTGGCCAATGTAACGCCAATTTTTAAAAAGGATACCAGAGGTGATCCAGGAACTTATAGACCGGTGAGCCTGACATTGGTGCAGAGCATAATGGTAGAAACTATTATAAAGAACAAAATTACAGAGCGCATATATAAGTATGGATTAATGAGACAAAGCCAACATGGATTTAGTGAAGGAAAATCTTGTATTATCAATCTATTACATTTATTTGAAGGGGTGAACAAACATATAGATAAAGGTGAGGTTGATATTGTGTATCTGGATTTTCAAAAGGCATTTGACAAAGTACTTCATGAAAGACTCTGTAGGAAATTAGAAAGTCATGAGATAGGAGGTAATGTGCTATTGTGGATTAAAAACTGGTTAAAAGACAGAAAACAGAGAGTAGGGTTAGGCCAGTATTCTCAATAGGAAAGAGTAGATAGTAGGGTTCCCCAGGGGTCTGCGCTGGGACTCCTGCTTTTTAACATATTTATGAATGATCTAGAGATGGGAAGAGCTTGTGAGGTAATTAAATTTGCTGCTGACACAAAGTTATTAAATTACAAGAGGATTGTGAAAAATTGCAAGAGGACCTTATGAGACTCGGAGACTGGGCATCCATATGGCAGATGATGTTCAATGTGAGCAAGTGCAAAATGATGCATGTGGGAAAGAGGAACCGAATACATGATGCGAGGTGCCACATTAGGAATCATTGCCTTGGAAAGGGATCTAGGTGCCATCGTTTGATGATACATTGAAACCCTCTTCTTAGTGTGCAGCGGCAAGTAAGCTAACAAACAGAATGTTAGGAATTACATAGTAACATAGTAGATGACGGCAGAAAAAGACCTGCACGGTCCATCTAGTCTGCCCACGATAAACTCATATGTGTATACCTTACCTTGATTTGTACCTGTCTTTTTCAGGGCACAGACCGTATAAGTCTGTCCAGCAGTATTTCCCGCCTCCCAACCACCAGTCCCGCCTCCCATCACCGGCTCCGGCACAGACCCCGTATAAGTCTGCCCTCCCTTATCCTAGCCTCTCAACCACCAACCCCCTCTTCACCCCGCCACCCAATTTCAGCTAAGCTTCTGTGGATCCATTCCTTCTGCACAGGATTCCTTTATGCCTATCCCACGCATGTTTGAATTCCGTTACCGTTTTCATCTCCACCACCTCCCGCGGGAGGACATTCCAAGCGTTCACCACCCTCTCTGTGAAGAAATACTTCCTGACATTTTTCCTGAGTCTGCCCCCCTTCAATCTCATTTCATGTCCTCTCGTTCTACCGCCTTCCCATCTCCAGAAAAGATTCGTTTGCGGATTAATACCTTTCAAATATTTGAACGTCTGTATCATATCACCCCTGTTCCTCCTTTCCTCCAGAGTATACATGTTCAGGTCAGCAAGTCTCTCTTCATACGTCTTGGAACGCAACTCCCATACCATCCTCGTAGCTTTTCTTTGCACCGCTTCCATTTTTTTAACATCCTTCGCAAGGTACGGGCTCCAAAACTGAACACAATACTCCAGGTGGGGCCTCACCAACGTCTTATACAGGGGCATTAAAACCTCCTTTCTTCTGCTGGTCACACCTCTCTCTATACAGCCTAGCAACCTTCTCGCTACGGCCACCGCCTTGTCGCACTGTTTCATCGCCTTCAGGTCCTCAGATACTATCACCCCAAATATATTGAACAGAATGGGCCCCAGCACCGATCCCTGAGGCACTCCACTACTCACCTTTCCCTCCTCCGAGCGAACTCCATTTACCACCACCCTCTGGCGTCTGCCCGTCAACCAGTTCCTAATCCAGTTCACCACTTCGGGTCCTATCTTCAGCCCTTCTAGTTATTCAAGAGCCTCCTGTGGGGAACCGTGTCAAAAGCCTTGCTGAAATCTAGTAGATGACGTCCATAGCACGTCCTTGATTTAATTCTCCTGTCACCCAGTCAAAGAATTCAATGAGATTCGTTTGGCACGATTTCCCTTTGGTGAAACCATGTTGTCTCGGATCTTGCAACTTATTGGCTTCCAGGAAATTCACTATCCTTTCCTTCAGCATGGCTTCCATTACTTTCCAATAACCAAAGTGAGGCTTACCGGCCTGTAGTTTTCAGCTTCTTCCCTATCACCACTTTGTGAAGAGGGACCACCTCCGCCGTTCTCCAATCCCTCGGAACCCTCTCCGTCTCCAAGGATTATTGAACAAATCTTTAAGAGGACCCCGCAGAACCTCTCTGAGCTTCCTCAGTATTCTGGGGTGGATCCCGTCTGGCCCCATGGCTTTGTCCACCTTTAGCTTTCCAAGTTGGTCATACCCACTCTCTTCCGTGAACGGTGCTCTATCCACCTCATTCTCAGGTGTACTTTTGTCAGTCCCTCTCGGTCCTTCCCCAGGATTTTCTTCAGTAAAAACAGAAAAAAAGTATCTATTTAGCAAATTGGCTTTTTCTTCATCATTTCTACATAGCGTTTTGCTGTATCTTTTAGTCTCACAATCCCCTTTTTAGGTCTTTCTCCTTTCACTAATATACCTGAAGAAGTTTTTGTCTCCCCTCCGTACATTTCTAGCCATTTGTTCTTCCGCTTTGCGCCTTCGCCAGACGTACCTCTCTCTTGGCTTCTTTCAGTTTCATCCGGTATTCCTCCCCGGTGTTCCTCTACTTGAGATTTTTTGTATTTCTGGAACGCTAACCTCTTTAGCCTTTATTTTCTCAGCCACTTGCTTTGAAAACCATATCGGTTTCCTTTTCTCTTGCTTTTATTTACTCTTGCTTTTATTTACTCTCCTTACATAAAGGTCTGTGGCCCTGTTTATTACAAAATTACAAAAATGAGAATGTTATCATGCCTTTTATTGCTCCAGGTGTGACTGCACCTCAATTACTGTGTGCAATTCCGGTCACCACATCTAAAAAAGTTATAGCAGAATTAGAAAAGGTTCAGTGATGGATGACAAAAATGATAAAGAGGATGGGAAGACTTCCCTATGAGGAAAGGCTAAAGCGGCTAGGGCTCTTTAGCTTGGAGAAAAGACGGCTGAGGGGAGATATGATATAGGTCTATAAAATACTGAATGGAATGGAATGGGTAGATTTGAATCGCTTGTTTACTCTTTCCAAAAATATTAGGACTAAGAGGCATGCAATGAAGCTACTAAGTAGTAAATTTAAAACAAACCAGAGAAAATATTTCTTCACTCAGTGTGTAATTAAACTCTGGAATTCGTTGCCAGAGAATGTAGTAAAAGCAGTTTGCATAGCAGGAATTAAAAAAAGGTTTGATAGTTTCCTAAAGAAAAGTCCATAAGCCATTATTAAGATGGACTTTGGAAAATCCACTGCTTATTTCTAGAATAAGCAGCAATCAAATCTGTTTTACTGTTCTGCGATCTTGCCAGACACATGTGACCTGGATGGCCATTGTTGGAAACAGGATACTGAGCTTAATGTCCTTTGGTCTGTCCCAATATGGCAAGGCTTATGCTCTTATGTAATGTTTCTCTAACCACTTTTAACTTCATCTGAAGCCTGAGAGGGTGACTCAGCATTGTAATACCATTTAATTACCCTATGGTTTTGTTTCTTACTTTTGGACCACAAGTCATGTGCCTGACTGAAGCTCAGGGCATGTTGAATGTTCTGAGATTTCCTGGTGAGGATTAGTAAAGAATAAACTGTAGATGCACAGTTTTGCTATAATCGCTCAGGTGCATGTGGTTGTTCTTCTCTCCTGTGAGCACATGTCACCCGTGCCTTGCGCACTGACACTGGCTCTGGCCCAAGGAGAGATTAAATACCAGCCAAGAATATAGAGCATAAAGTTGGTAGTCAAGCTTGCAAGATTCCTGTTTTTTTCCATTCTAAGTATTTATATTAGCAGTTTTTTTCCCCCTTCTCACGCCTTAGAATAGTCTTGGCCAGTTTAATGCAGAGTATCAATTGTATAGTGAAATTAAAAATGAAAGTCCACTTAAGTGCACCTAGAGTGGTAACTGGAGAGGTGGACGTACTGTTCCACTACTCCTCATTAGGAGCCCCCCCATATAGATGTTACATAGTACAGAGAAAGTGTAAATACAGCATGGACAGCAAACAAGGGGTGAGGGGCAGCAGATTTTAATACTTATTTTTATAGCACTTCTAGATGTACGCAGTACTGTACAGTGATGATTTGAAGGACACCTAGGAATAAGAACATTTCTAGATAGTGCTATTAACATTGCAGACATAGCAGTTGATGGTATGTGTTGCTTCATTGCTCCCTTCTATTGTGTTTTGTTTAACTTTTAAACAAAAGCACAACAGCATTTTACGCAGCAAGTTTTTATTAGAAACATAGCGAACATCACGACAATGCCAGAATACACAGAATTATCATGAACCCCTAGTCTTCTCCCATTCCCAGTATTTGACTCATATTGCATCATATGTCCACCCCCCCCCCCCCCCCGGTATGAGGTTAGTGGATAGTCAAGTTTTGCAATTTCTGCCAGTTGGTCTGGGTTTCTTCCCCTCAGCCTGGCACCCAGAATGGTCTTCCTTCTTGCCCAGCCCTTGCAATGACCCTTATGACAGAGCACTCAGGACGGAGCCTGGTGGCAGTTAAGACTTTATCTCTTCCATTGTTCACTAGGGCCCTTTTATGGTGGTTCATTAGAATGGAAGGCTAGCAGATATTAATTTCTGGCAAAAGCCATTTTCTCATGCAGGTATGAGGAGTGTACTGAGGCTAATTCCTATACGGGAATGACTAGGAGCATACTAAATCCTTCCTGGTGACCCAAAGAGTGGAGTGGAGGAGTTGCTTGATGGTTAATGCAACTGCCTGAGAACCAGAGAAACCAAGTTCAAATTCTACTGCTGCAGCACCTTGTGACTCTGGGCAAGTCAATTAACCCTCTGTTGCCCTGTACCTGTATATATATGTAAACTGCTTTGATTGTAACCACATAAAATCACTATATCAATCCCATTTTCTTCCTTTCTAAGGGGGAGAGACCTAGGTGTGGGGGTAACCAAGTCACATTGTTTTAACAGCATGTTCAATCTTATCAGGCACTGTTACTCTTCCCTTCTCATTAAATGCATCAGCACTGTAGTTAAAATAAGTGATGTATGTATGCCAACACTGTCCTTAGGTGCCAGCCCCCATGAACCTCTTAATCTTTCCCTTCCCAGGGCCTTGGTGCCTCTATTCCAGGGACATATCCTCTGATTGTAGTGATCCTGCATTTATTTGATATTACAGTTTTAAAGGTTGTAAATTGCTCTGCACTTTTTCTGTAAAAAGCAGTTCACAAATAGCTATAAATAAAAAGGGCCACTTCTTTCTTCTTCACCCCCCCCCCCCAAAAAAAAAAAAAAAAAATCACACACAGAAGCCTTGTAGGCCTGTACATAAATTCAGGCCTAGTGTTAAGAGCAAGTTTGAGCTGTTAGCCTGTCAGCCTGAAACCTTTCTGTCTGAATTCCCCTCTGAGTACTACCAGCAGCCTAATGAGTCGGGGTGGGACTGTCCCTCAGATACTCCGCATGCACATTTTAACACTTTTTTTTTCCTTTTTCTTGAAAGACTAGGAACTTGCAGAAAACTTTTTTGACAGGTGAATTTCATCCTGAAACTCAGAACTGTACAGAGTTTGAAATGATTTCTTCCCTCAGAGGATGGTGTAGGTTTCAGCCTGCCATTAGAGGTAGTAGTAACTGAAAAATTAAGCACACTCAGCAGGAAGATGACTGGCCATAAGCTGGAATGTGCAGTGCCACCAGAGGCAGTGGCAACTGGTCAGACTGGGTGGGCAAGGACACCAGTAGGATAAGGACACTCTAAGACAGGGGTAAGCAATTCCAGTCCTCCAGAGTCCTAGGCAAGTCATGTTTTCAGGATATCCACAATATGCATGAGATAAATTTGCATACCAAAGAGGCAGTGCATGCAAATCTATCTCTTGCATATTCATTGTGAATATCCTGAAAACCTGATCTGCCTGAGGCTCTTGAGGCCTGGAATTGCCCATGTTGTTCAAAGTACTAGGTCAAAGTACTTAAGTAAAAGTACAATGAACACCTTAAAATTTACTTAAGTAAAAGTAAAACGGTTACTGCATAATATAACACTTTTTGAGTAAAAAGTAAAAGTACCATAACTACAGTGAGTGCAACTATTGTTAACATTTTTATCCCAACAATTGTATTGCTCTACAATTCCGTCTACTTTGCTTTTAGTAAACTAATTTTAAAATGACTGTCGTTCTGTGAGTGCGCTTGTGAGTCTTTAATCCACATAAGCTAAAAAGGTATTCACAACTGCAGGAAGTGGATTGTTCACCTGATAAAAAGTTCCTTCAAATCAGGCCAGGCTGTAATATTACTGATGTCTTTTAACTGGGTCCTGCAGGTATTGATCAAGAGGGATCTCTGTCTGAAACACGTGACTTCCTTATACAAGATGCTTATCATCATCATTATTGTCATTATCATCTGCATTAGTACAGTGCTATTCATCACTTATTTAGTTATTTATTTGTTGCATTGTACCCCACATTTTCCCACCTATTTGCAGGCTCATGTGGCTTACATAGTACCATCAAAGGCATTTGCCCAGTCGGTGGATAACAAATACAAAGTTGTATAGTGATCGTATGAGGTATAAGTGGAGGGTCGGAATGGATGAAGATTGCGTGATGTCCTGTTCGATCATAGTCATGCTGTGTTGGTGGGTGAAGAGGGTTACGTGGGGTCGTTGGGGTAGCCATTTTTGAAAAGGTTGGTTTTTAGTGATTTCCTGAAGTTCAAGTGGTCGTGGATTGTTTTCACAGCTTTTGGGAGCCCATTCCATAGTTGTGCGCTTATGTAGGAGAAGCCGGCTGCGTAAGTTGTTTTGTATTTCAGTCCTTTGCAATTTGGGTAGTGTAGGTTTAGGTAGGATCTTGATGATCTGACTTTGTTTCTTATTGGTAAGTCTATGAGGTCTGTCATGTATTCTGGGACTACGCCGTATATTTTTATTTCTTTATTTATTTTTGTTACATTTGTACCCCACGCTTTCCCACTCATGGCAGGCTCAATGTGGCAGGCAATGGAGGGTTAAGTGACTTGCCCAGAGTCACAAGGAGCTGCCTGTGCTGTGAATCGAACTCAGTTCCTCAGTTCCCCAGGACCAAAGTCCACCACCCTAACCAATAGGCCACTCCTCCACTCCACTCCACTCCACTCCACTATGATTTTGTGGACTAAGGTGCAGATTTTGAAGATGATCCGTTCTTTGATTGGGAGCCAATGCAATGTTTTTCAGAGGAGTTTGGCACTTTGGAAGCGTGTTTTGCTGAATATCAGCCTGGCTGCTGTATTTTGGGCGGTCCTGGAGTTTTTTTAATGAGTTGTTTCTTTGCAGCCTGCGTAGATTCCGTTGCAATAATCTGCATGGCTTAGGACCATTGATTGTATTAGGTATCGAAAATTTGCCCTTGGGAAGAAAGATTTTAATCGTTTGAGCTTCCACATTGAATAGAACATTTTCTTTGTTACAGAGTTTACTTGGTTCTTTTGTATTCTGCATCTTGCTATCATTGTCATACTGTCCAATTACAGAGAAGGCTTTCAGAAAGTTGAAATCACTGTCTGTTTCCTATTTTCATCTGATGGAAAACTCTAAATATCTTCAGGAACTGATGGCAAGAATGTCAAATGTATGGAAACTCTTCAGTCTTAAGGCCAGACAAGGAGAATATCAATCCAGTGGACAGTCAGGCCACTATAAAACTTTCCGTGGGATGTCCAGCAGTCTGTTGTGATAGAGACATATATCTGTTCACCAAGAATTGCAACAGGTTCAGCTTCATCTCTGCTTCAAGGTGACTGAATTCATCACTGTTCTGTTTGGCTGGAGATTAGTACCAGTTCAACAAGCACAGGGCAACTCTACTGTTCACATAGGCTGTATTCCCTGAACACCAAAATTAAGATGAGATGATCCACTGTTTGTGTGATGAGTTTTGCAATTGCAAAATCCTGTTCCAGGCTTTGCTGTTTCATTTGGTTTACTGAGGAATCTCATTTAGGTCTCTCTGCCTCTTTTTCTTTAACTGCAAGCATCAGAATTAACTAGGTAAAAGTAGTAAAAACTGGTAAAATTATTACTTCAGTAAAAGTTACAAATTTTTCCTGTACTTCTTTACAACTAAAAGAAACAAAATTTTTTACTTAAGTACAGTAACTAGTTGCATTTACTTAGTTGCTATATAACACTGAGTAGAGAGGTGTGGTAGCCGTGTTAGTCCACTTTAAAGGTATCAATAGAAATAAAGCAAAATAAAACATGGAAAAGAAAATAAGATGATACTTTTTTTTATTGGACATAACTTAATACATTTCTTGATTAGCTTTTGAAGGTTGCCCTTCTTTGTCAGATCGGAAATAAGCAAATGTTGTTAGATGACAGTATATATAAGTGATATAACAAAAGAGAGGGAACGAAGTACAAACTAAAGTCCAAACAAAAAAACAGCACTATGGGCCTTTAAAAATGGAACACAGTTCTTTAATGAATGAGCCTTGACAAAAAGACCCGACACGGGCTGTGTTTCGGTGACTAGCACCTGCGTCAGGGGTCACAGTGATGACGTGGAAAACTTGGGGAATAACTCGAATATATTCCTCTTCAATATATTATTCCTTACCCCACGTCTCATATAGTAAAAGCTACAAAGCAACAAGGCACTTTCATTTTCTGTATCCAAACATCAAGCATTCCAGTGACAGTCTAACAGGATGGGGGGTGGATAGGTGAGAGACAGGAAGAGGGACAGGTGAGATATGCATGGAGATAGGAGGGTGACAAAGCAGTACAATTTATGGTTTATAATGGGCTAGAAAACCCAGATCTTTGTTAAGTCCTGTCTGGTGGGTGTCAAAATATTTAATCATTCTGATTTCAAAGGTCTTACGTTCCTGTATTGTTTTAAAGTTCCCTTTTAAGATTCTTACCATGAAGTCACTGGTACAGTGTTCTGGTTTTGTAAAGTGCTGCCCCACAGGTGTGACATCTTTATTAGTACTGGCATTTTTCATATGGTGTCTATGTAAATTAAAATCTCTTCTTAGCATCTGACTGATTTCTCCAATGTAGCAGCATTCATTGCATTTTTTACACTGAATGATATATACCACATTGGAAGATGAGCGCGTGAAAAATTTCTTAATGTTGAATATTTTCCTTTGTGAATGACCGTGGGGGTCCTGCGAAATGTTTTGGCATAGTTTGCAGCTGGATATATTGCAAGGATGTGTGCCATTCTTTTCTTTTTGAGTCTGTGTTGGTTGCTTACTTTTAATTAACTTGTGTTTTAAGTTGGGTGGCTGTCGGAAGGCCAGCACTGGTGGGTATAGGAATATCTCTTTCAGTAATTCATCCTCCTGGAGTAGAGGCTGCAGATATTTTATGATTTTTCTTAATTTTTCCAGCGCTGGGTTGTATATCACTATAAGGGGGATTCTGTCTGTGGCTTTTTTTTTCTTTGTACTGTAGCAGATTTTCCCTGGGTGGTTTGAGGAAGGAGGCAAATATTCTTGGAGATTATTTGGGTATGTAGCTTTTCTGTTCGAATGATACAATCAGGATTTCAAGGTGTCTGTCTCTGTCCCCTGGGTCAGAGCAGATACGGTGTATCTTGTGGCTTGGCTGTAAATATGGATCTTTTGGTATGTGAAGGGTGGAAGCTGGAGTTGTGGGGAGCTGCATTTGTCTTTGGGTTTCTTGTATATGGATGTTTGTATATATCCATTGCTGATTGAGACTGTGGTGTCCAAAAAAATTGACTTTTTCTGGGAGTAAGTCAATTTTGAATCTGATTGTAGAATGATATGTATTGAAGGAATTGGTAAAATTGTTTCAGAGTTTCTTCCCCCTCAGTCCAAATCATAAAAATCTAACACTGGAATTTCCTACCCCTGCTTTAGGTAGTACCCTTGGTTCATAGTTTATGATTTTGAAATACTGCTCTCAATGAACATGTTAGAATGGTTACAAATAAAGCATGAAAGTTACAACAAAAGGAAAGGAACTCCAGTTGTAAACAGTTAAAAGCATTTACACCAAAACAGAAAGAATATAAGTACATATAAACCATGGGCTAATTAGATTACAAGCACACAGACTGGACAAGAGACAAGCACTTTCAATCAAAAATCAAAATAAATCCATACAAACTGTCTTAGTGTGGAAGCCCCCTTCCTTCCCTGACTCTAAGGTATCATTGGGCCAAAGGTCAGTATATAAAAATGAATTTTCAAGGATGCCCTGAACCTTTTATGCTCAGGTTTGGCTGGAAGGGACTCACACCATGATGCTCAAAACTCCGGTGCTGTACTGAACAGCACCCAAAAATAACTTCCTAATGCTCAATGCTAATGATATGTAAGCTGTTAGTGTTGATCATTAAGAAGATAAGTGGCAGGATTATGCCAGGGGCATGTGCACAAGAACTGTGAGTAAGCAAAGTTCTTGTGCTCATTCCCAGTTCAAAGAGGGGAGAGGCAGTGCGGTGGATGGACTGTACGAATGTTGCCTGCGTCAGGGGTCACACCAATGACAAAGGAGGCTTCACTGTTGTTGTGTGAGAGCTTTGCACTTCATTTCAATAGGAGGAACATATCACAAAAATTTTGGAAAGCATCAGCCTTCTGAAATTAGTCTGTTGAAGCCTCCTCTGTCATTGGTGTGACCCCTGACACAGGTGCGGTAGCACCGAAACACGGCCCGTGTTGGGTCTTTCTTCAATCAAAGTTCACTATTAAAGGATTTTTTAATGAAAGAACTGTGTTCCCTTTTGTTTTTAAAGGCCCTTTGTGCTGTTTTTTTTTTTGCTTGATCTTTTTCTGTACTTAGTTCCCTCTGTTACATTCTAGTGGTTAGAGCAGCAGGTTGACAACCAGAAAACCCAGTTCAAATCTGACTGTAGCTCTGTGCCTCAGGTACAATCTTACCCCCCCCCCCCCCTGTTTACTAGGCCAAGATAACGGCTACCATGCACTAATGTCGGCACAGCCCATTTACTTTGTCAGCATTGCCGCATGGCTTAGTAAATAGGGTGGTTAGATTGTTAGCTCTCTGGGGACAGGGAAATATTTAGTTTACTTGAATGTAACTCACCTTGTACTACTACTGGAAAAGGTGTGAGCTAAATCCAAATACATTTTTAATAGCTAAGACTGCTATTTGTGTCCATCTGGTGAAATTTTAGCAAGCTCTCGGCTACTACTCTTTTGGAAATGGATACATTTTGGATGGACCTTGAGCTGTCTGTCCACAATTTGTCTTTTTTTCTGGCCCCTAACAGGTGATTTCAGTACTCGCCAGTGATTGAACTTCTGCTAATTAACAGTAACTGATTATTTTTGCTTCATTTTTGAGCTGTAGTTTTATTCCTGTTTCTTTGGACTTCCGGTGTCATCAGAACCGGAACTGGGATCTGGCACCATGAGTCTTAGTTCGCAAGATACCTAAGGACTTTGTTTATTATTTATTATAAACTTACTATGGGACTCACTGTTGAAAGAGAAAAATGTCTAAAAAGTGACATAAACGTCTAAGAAGTGGTATATTAACCTAATGGTTAAAGAACTGGGTTGAGAACCAGGGAAGCCAGGATCACACCACACCTTAACTCGTGTTCTTGGGCAAGTTATTTAACCCTCTACTGCCTCAGGTACAAACAAAGGGGGTCTTTTACTAAGCTGTGGCAAAAAGTGGCCTTAGTCCACCCTTACGTGGGCTTTTCCCATGTGCTAAGGTCAGTTTTACCACAGCATTAATGGCTATGTGTTAATGTTGCATTAGCGTGTAGCTACTAAAAAATTATACTGCATGGGCACTCATTTTGTAGGTAGTAAGGGCTCACATGGTATTTCTTCACTAACCAGTTAGCTGTGCTGATTCGCAAGAATGCCCCCTCCAAAAAAAAAAGTAATAATTTTTAGCATGCAGTTAGCATGCGCTGATTTGCCAGTTACCACAGGAACCCCGAGCATGTCCCGTGGTACACCATTTTATGCTGTGTTATGCACACCTTAGCGCTCAACACAGCTTAGTTAAAAGGGCCTCTTAGATTGTAAACTTGAGAGGAAAAATACCTTCTGGACCCGAATCTCATTTTGTGCCAGGATCAATATGTTTATTACAACTCTGTGCTACTCTTATACACTGTGGCTGAACAATGGTTTTTGTGCAACTCTGTTTGTACTGGGTGGACCAAACAATCTCACGAGTGACAAGTGTAGAAAATGACATTTAAATTACAATGTTATCAGCTATATAACTTTTGCTTCCCCTGATTCAAAGGTTGAGAACTGATGATGTCATGTCGTGATTAATTTCTAAAACCAAAACAGAATTATAGGAGCAACCCCCCCACCCGAAAAGTCTACCAACTAATCCTTACAGATTCTGACAATATTTTGTTGTTTTCCTTGACCCCTCCAGGCCTTCAGTGATGCTGCCATTAATAAAGAGATCCTGGAATTAAAAGTGCATTGTAGCACTTCAGGGTGTAACTGGACTGGTATCATGAGAGATTATGAAGTAAGTGTCACCTATCATTTTATTTAAATAGCATTCACACATGGCTAATACCTTACCTAGATGCTGATGATCAAAGGCAAACGTGGGTACCCTAAGATCAGAACCAGCGAGCACGTGTAACAATGAGCTTGCTGGCTACGAACACTAATAGCATGCAAATGTATGCTAAAGAAGGCCATTAACATCCTCTCCAGTGCTCAGTGGGCAGCGTGCCAAACAAGGGTGCTGCTTCCGTGGCAAACCCTACACCAACTTGGGGCTGGCTTTAGGGTTTGTCAGAGCATTGGGGAGGAATGGGAGACCCTGTCCAGTTTGCATTTGCATGCTTCCAGCCCCCCCCCCCCCCCCACTTCCCCTAACACAAGGACCTGGAGGTCCAGTGGATCTCCAGACCAGTGGCGTAGCCAGACCTGACATTTTGGCTGGGCCCAGAGCTAATATGGGTGGGCACTATATATATATATATATATAGATAGATAGATAGATAGATAGATGCACCCAAATGACTGCTGAGATCAGCCAGGGAGCTCAACTGCATCCCTTCTACACACTGCCACTGTGAGCAGCCTCAACAAAAGAAGAAAATGAAGCGCGGGGCCGCTGCCGCAGCAGCCTTCAGGCATGCACTGTCGGGTCTGCCGGTCCTCAGCCCTCGGAACAGGAAATTGACGTCAGTGGGGGCAGAGGACGGCAGAGCCGACAGCGCATGCCTGAAGGCTGCTGCGGCCCCGCGCTTCATTTTCTTCTTTTGCTGCGGCTGCTCACAGAGATGCAGCAGCGGCATTAGCGGCAGAAGATCATTTCAGCAGGAGACTTTCCCGCTTTGGCAGGAGTGCGGGAGATGACCTGCCAAAGCGGGAGTCTCTCGCTGAATGTGGGAGATTTGGCAGGTGGGTGGGCGGGCGAGCCTGAGCCAAGATTGGGTGGGCCTGGGCCCACCCAGGCCCACCCGTAGCTACGCCCCTGCTCCAGACCCCCCTACCACCCCACATGCAACAGCCCCAGCCCCTCAATAAATAAACCCTTGGTGGTCCAGTGGGACCCCTTCTAGCCCCACCCACCTGCCCAAGGGCTAGTCTGGTAGTCTAGTACCCACCAAAACTCCCTAAAACCCCCTCATACTTGGAAAAGAGGGAGGGAGTAGCACTCTTCCTTCCTTCCTCCACAAGCGCCGCCTCAAAATGGCGGCACTCTGCCTGCCCAGTACATCCTGGGAGTTTCGCCCTTATATGGTAGTGAAGCCTCACCCAGTGCATCCCATATTAGGTGGGCAATGTGGGATGCTTATTACCTAAGTAAACTTATTGCACAGGAGAGAGGCTATGGGACAGCTTTCTGGCGTTATTGGAAACCTTTTCTGATCGGTATCAGACTCTGTCTCCTTGAGATGGGTAGCCTTTCGGCTTAATTTGGCTGAAATAAGGGCTTGATATCCTATCCAGCTTATAATTGAAAAAGAAAAATGCCTATATTGTGACCCAAATCGGGAGATAGACGTTTATCTCACAAAAACGAATAAAGCGGTATAATCGAAAGCCGAATTTGGACGTTTTCAACTGCACTCCGTCGCGGATGCGGACAAAGTTGATGGGGGCGTGTCGAAGGCGTGGTGAAGGCAGAACTGGGGCGTGGTTATCGGCCGATCAGAGATGGGCGCCTTTCGCCGATAATGGAAGAAAAATATGCGTTTTTAGCGAGAATTTAGGGCACTTTTCCTGGACCCTGTTTTTCCACGAATAAGGCCCCAAAAAGTGCCCGAAATGACCAGATAACCACTGGAGGGAATCGGGGATGACCTCCCCTGACTCCCCCAGTGGTCACAAACCCCCTCCTACCACAAAATATGCCATTTCACAACTGTTTATTTTCACCCTCAAATGTCATACCCACCTCCCTGGCAGCAGTATGCAGGTCACTGGAGCAGTTATTAGGGGGTGCAGTGGACTTCAGGCAGGTGAACCCAGGCCCATCCCCCCCCCACCTGTTACACTTGTGCTGGTAAATGGGAGCCCTCCAAACCGCCCCCCAAACCCACTGTACCCACATGTAGGTGCCCCCTTCACCCCTTAGGGCTATAATAATGGTGTAGACTTGTGGGCAGTGGGTTTTGAGGGGGATTTGGGGGGGGGGCTCAACACCCAAGGGAAGGGTGCTATGCACCTGGGAGCTCTTTTACCTTTTTTTTTGTTTTTGTAAAAGTGCCCCCTAGGGTGCCCGGTTGGTGTCCTGGCATGTGAGGGGGACCAGTGCACTACAAATCCTGGCCCCTCCCACGAACAAATGCCTTGGATTTATTCGTTTTTGAGCTGGGCACTTTCATTTTCCAATATCGCTGAAAAACAAAAACGCCCAGCTCACAAATTGTCGAATAAAAGATGGACGTCTATTTTTTGCGAAAATACGGTTCGGTCCGCCCCTTCACGGACCCGTTCTTGGAGATAAACGCCCATGGAGATAGACGTTTTCGTTCGATTATGCCCCTCCACACCTTCTTTTCTTTTTCTTCCTCTTAGTTGGGGCTTTATTGGGAATAAAGTTTTTCATTTCATGATGAATATGATTGGGGGTGGGGGATGGGGAAGTAGGAGTTATTTTTTTCGATGTACTATCGATTGCAATGTTTAATTTTCAAATACTATTTGGATTGTTGGATTTGTAAGCTTGTATTGTGCTTTGTGCAATGTTTGAATAAACTCAATAAAAAAAAAAAAGCCCCTGCAGTACAACATTTCTTTCAAGTAATCTATTTATCCTTTCACTTTCCTTATTGCAAGCTGTGGACTGGGAAGTCTGCATTATTTAAAGGAAATCCTTTGACATAAGTGAAAGTATGCTCATACTTTTGCTTTGAGTATTTGCAAAAGTAAGCGCGTAATCTTTATTTTTAGGAGAAATGGGGCACTAACTACTGGAAATACCCAACTCCTACCCTTATTTTGAAAATCTCCTGTTCCACTCGACAGACACTGATGTCAGGATACTGATTTCCAGCTTTCTGTGTCATCTCACAGGAGCACCAGAGCCTCTGCGAATGTGCTTTAATCTCCTGCCACCTGGGCTGCGGACATGTGGTCATAAGGAAGAACCTGGCTGACCATTTAGAAAAGGAGTGTATTCACAATATGGAAGCCTGCCAGAAGGGTAAACAGAAAATCTCCAGGAATCAACTCCAAGTAGGAAACTGTTTCTGTTTTTTTTTTAAACTTAAATTTGTATTTATCATTCCCTCCCCCAGCAGTATCTCCCTCTGAGACACTGCTGGTTGGAGGCCTGTTTTATTCTGCAAACCTGAGAATATATGGCAAATGTGGGTTGTTAAACAGTGAGAGATGTAACGATTAGTCGGGGCTTATGACTGACAAGTGCTCTTCAGTAGACGTAGCATTCAGCAGTTTGGTTCCTTATGTTTTTAATCTGTGGGGAGTGGCCTAGTGGTTGGAGCACTGGTCTTGCAATCCAGAAGTGGCACTTCAAATCCCATTGCTGCTCCTTGTGATCTTGGGCAAGTCACTTAACCCGCCATTGCCTCAGGTACAAACTTAGATTGTGAGCCCTCCTGGGACAGAGAAATAGCTGGAGTACCTGAATGTAACTCACCTTGAGCTACTACTGAAAAAGGTGTGAGCAAAATCTAAATAAATCTCTTCTGTGCAAGTCAGTGCAAAATGTGGCCAAGTAATGGAATATACTGGTATCTAGTAGCAAAAGTTTCAAATTAATATTGGCATCTTGCATTGTTCTGTGTGTTTATATTTGTGTGTGTGTATATATATATGTGTGTGTGTGTGTGTGTGTGTGTGCTCATCTCTGTAATCTGTACATTCACTTCTATCAGTCCCATTGCCCAAGCTTTTATGTCAATACTATTCAGATCATTCAACCAGCAGCGGTCAGCGTTTTTTAAAACTCTAACTGTTGCCGACTACATTAGCCCCAGTCTGCAAAATTAAGAACCCTCATCCCTACCAGCTGGAATCTCACCCAGCCCCCTGGTTTCAATGACCCCCCCCCCCCCCCCCACACAGGTATGCCTCAGATCCCTGAAGGGCCAGTGGGGGTGATGGGGGCAGGAGCAAACCCCTCTTGCTCCTGCTCCTTGCAGTAGCATCCTCAAAATGGTTGCCTCGACCTTTTGAGTCACAGCTGCCATTTTGAGCATGCTGCTGCTAGGGGGCAGAAATGAGTGGGATTCAGTCCTACCTCCATCACCTCCACAGGACCACCAATTATTTAAGGTAGGCCTGGGGGGCCTAAAAACTGAGGGGAGTTGGGGATATTCTGGGGGGGAGGGAGGTTCCTAATGTCACATGCTGGGGGGGAGGGTGAACAGAAGTAGGGGAGCTGTTTTGGGGGCTCAGAGGGTTCAAAAAAGGATTTCAAAAATTATGCAGATACTTGCCAAATTTGTGGATCAATGTACAAACAATGATCCTGCCAAGGAATGAAATGCCACTTCTGTCCAAGATAATTTAGGAATAAAATGAAAGTTAGAAAATATGAAAAATGCCCTGACATAGAAGGATTAATTTTCCTGTGCTCAAGCATGTTTTCCCCATGGAATGCTTAAAAAAAGATGGGGTGAACGTTAATTCCAAGAGATTCTTTTGCACTTATTTTGAAGGCTGATTTCTTAACATTAAAAGGAGATTGACGTGGATGGAAAGGAATCACCTGAGTTTGACTCAGGCGCTTGAACCATCTGAGATTTGTGTACTAGTCAGGAACCTGGCTGGTTACCTTTCTTTGGATTCAAGGCAGCAGGATCACAAAAATGTTTCTGAAGAAATATGGCTCATTTTTGGGGGGATCAAAAGCTCATCTTTATTCAGATTTATTCAACTGAGGAAAAGAAAGCTTTTGGTTTGGTTTTTTTAAATAGATATTTATTGGATAAACAGCAGAAAATATTATTTCTCCTAGTACTCTTCCACCTCTCGCTTGCATCCTCTAAGTTTTTGTGCTTTTTCTGCGCTAACTCCTGCATTCACAATAGCATCTACTTCCAGCTTGGTGATGTCACCCCGGAATAGGGATATTTTTTCATTCAAGTCCTTATCTTTCTGGTACTTGGTCTCCTCAGGCTGTTTGAGTTTTGCACTTTTGGCCGTCTCCTTCCAGGTATGAATTTCCTTCAGTTTCACATAATCTTTGATGCCATAGTGCTCCCGCCTCTGTTTGCTGTTCAGGCTCTTCAAGAAGGATTTAGCTTCTTTCCAGCTGCCAGAGTCGGAGCTTAGGTCTGGCTTCCCTTTGCCCTTGGTGGCCATGGCGGTGGAAGTTCAAAACAAAGCCGCAAGGACAGGAGCGAGGGGCGGCCGGGACAACAGAAGAAAGCTTTTGTATTTAAAATCAGAGGTGATTGCATTTACAAGATTCATTTAATATGAAATCAGTTTCAAGAGAAAAGTTAAGATTAGTGAAGTTTTGTATATTTTTTGGGAGTCAGATTAGCTGTCTATATTATATCAGAAAGAAAAAGAGAAGCTACTGGTATTTCCTGGACTCCAGTACACGTGGAGGGGCATTTTCGAAAGGGATGTCCACATTTCGATTTGGACATCCTTGCAAAACATCCCAATCCAGGGACGGGGAAACCCGTATTTTCAAAACAAGATGGGCATCCATCTTTTGTTTCGATAATACGGTCAGGGACGTCCAAATCCTGAAATGTGGTCATCCTTAGAGATGGCCATTCCTAGACATGGACGTTTCTGAATTTCAGCGATTTTCGAAACCAAGGATATCCATCTCAGAAATGACCAAATGCAAGCCCTTTGGTCATGGGAGGAGCCAGCATTGGTAGTGCACTGGTCCTCCTGAAATGCCAGGCCACTAACCGGGCACCCTAGGGTGCACTGCAGTCAACTTCATAAATTGCTTCCAGCATAGGAGCCAACTTTTCAAAACGATTGGGGGGTGCTGATTTTTTTTTTTTTTACAGGTGCTGCATTCCCCCTCCCCCTTGTCCCCCTCCCTCTCCCCCCGCCCCTCCCCCCCTCCCCCCCCCACCGCTCCACTTTGAGCCTGCAAATAGATGGGATAAGATGGGATACAAATGCAATAAATAAATAAATAGCTCTGCCCTACCCACCCCCCATAGTCTGGCATCAGCCCTCCCTTCCCAATCCCCCACCCAGAAACACATCAGCTCAGCATGAAACATAAAACTTTTTTTTTTTTTTACCTGGGCACTGCTGCAGAGCCTACCCCCCATCTAGATGCCCAACATGAAATTATAAAACTTTTTTTTAATCTGGGCTGTGCAGAGCCCATCAGCATTATACATAAAACCTAACCAGTGCTGAGCCCTCCCCCTCAGAGTAATCCAAATATTACAGAAATTCAGAAAATGTTTTTGTAGGGTTTTTTTTTTTTAACCTGGGCAGCGCTCCCCTGCAGATCTGTGTGCTGCTACAGCATCTGCTCCTGCCCCCGTGCACCGAGTACAGCACTTCACTTCGGGCCTTTGGCACTCCTGAGCTCTCCCCAATTCCCGCCTATGCGGGACAGTAAACTGCTGCACACTGCTGCTGCTGGGCTCAGAAGTTGAAAAAATGAAGCTGTGTGCAGGGTGGGCCATGGGAGCATGCAGGGACTGGTCTGGAGCGGCTGCGCGGGACCGGACAGGAGGACCAATGAGACTCACTGGCCCACCACTGCCAGGGCAGACTTCGGCGATGGCAGCTCCTCCTCTGTGCTCTACTCTGCCTCTGTTGCAGGCTTGCAATGCAGCATGCATGATGTGATCATCCCCCGCCTATGCGGGACGAGAAACAGAGCAGAGTCAGAGAGGGAAAGCTTCCAACGGCGTCGGCGAGTCAGTCCGGACTCCGGAACATTTGAAGGAGGTAGGAGGCGAGGTAGGCGGACGGACGGACAGCACAGTGAGTGGTGCACTGCAGCAGGGCAGGGAGTCGCGTCGGGACGGTGCAGGGAGTGCCGCGGGAGCGGGACCAGGCGGGACTTTATGCCCACGATGACGTCACGTGACACTGCAACAGCACCCATGGAGTCGGCGCCTATGGCTCCAAGGTACATAGCTCCCTTACCTTGTGTGCTGAGCCCCCCAAAACCCCACCAAATCCCACTACCCACAACTGTACACTACTACCATAGCCCTTACAGGTGAAGGGGGGCACCTAGATGTGGGTACAGTGGGTTTGTGGTGGGTTTTGGAGGGCTCGCTGTTTCCTCCACAAACATAACAGGTAGGGGGGTTATGGGCCTGGGTCCACCTGCCTGAAGTGCACTGCACCCACTAAAACTGCTCCAAGGACCTGCATACTGCTGTGATGGACCTGAGTATGACATCTAAGGCTGGCATAGAGGCTGGCAATCAATATTTTGAAAGATATTTTTTGAGGGTGGGAGGGGGTTAGTGACCACTGGGAGAGTAAGGGGAGGTTATCCCTGATTTTCTCTGGTTGTCATCTGGTCATTTCGGGCACCTTTTTGTGCCTTGGTCTTAAGAAAAACATGGCCAGGTAAAGTCGTCCAAGTGTTTGTCAGGGACGTCCTTGTTTTTTTCAATTATGGGTCAAGGATGTCCAAGTGTTAGGCACGCCCAGGTCCCGCATTCACTACATCTCCGACATGCCCCCTTAAACTTTGGCCATTCCTGCAACAGAAAGCAGTTGGGGACGTCCAAAATCGGCTTTCGATTACACCAATTTAGACGACCCTGGGAGAAGGATGTCCATCTTCCGATTTATGTCGAAAGATGGGTGTCCTTCTCTTTCAAAAATGAGCCCAAAAGGCCAACTTTTGTGGTCTTGTTGCTGGATTTACTGGACATTTGTATTGTTATTATTTGTTATATTGAGTTTTATTTGTTTTCTTACGTTTGCATTGAGTATTTTATTGTAAATTATACTGAATACATATACAGGCATGTGTATAGATAAAATTTTAAATAAATACATAATTATTTTGTTCTTGCCTCCTTTTCTAATTCTAGCCAGAATTATTATTTCTTCTTTCATGTTTCTGCTTTTTTTGTTGTGTTATTATGACTTTCTGTTGAAGATTTTTGTTTGTCTTTGGTATTTGATCCTAAATCAGATGAATATAAAGTAAAAAAAAAAAATAACCATGGGTAAGCATTACCTAAATTCCGCTTTATTACTTGGCCATCAGAATATGCAGGGGATGCAGATCGCTACAAATAAGTAAACTTTATGATATACAGTTGAACACATTTGATTGTGAAACAAAAATTTAAAATTACCCATGATTAGCATTTCAAAAGCAAATATTTGTGTCTCTGCCAAAACCTGTAACCAGCTCAGCTTTGTAGTTTGTTGACTGAATAATACAACTGTTCTTTTTCCTTGAGAGCTACCATAAGCTGTTTCTAATGCATCTATAATCTGTTAAAAGTTGCTCTGCTCTTCAGGTATTGTAGACATCGAAGGCCAGGAGGACTGTTGGTGTTCCACTGGCATTGAAAAGCAGTTCTCATGCATGGTTTTTTTTTAGGTATATTAAAAGCATGAAGCCGGCAAAGGAATCGGTTGGACTGCTAGATGACCGAGGGGTAAAAGGGGCAATCAGGGAAGACAAAGCCATAGCAGAGAGATTAAATTAATTCTTTGCTTCAGTCTTCACCGAGGAAGATTTGGGAGAGATACCGGTGCCAGAAATGTTATTCAAAGCTGACGAGTCGGAGAAACTGAATGAAATCCTTATAAGCCTGGAGGATGTAATGGGGCAATTTGACAACTTGAAGAGTAGCAAATCTCCTGGACCGGATGGTATTCATCCCAGAGTATGACAGAATTGAAAAATAAACTTGCGGAACTATTGTTAGTAATATGTAATTTATCTTTAAAATCGAACATGGTACTGGAAGATTGGAGGGTGGCCAATGTAAGGCCGATTTTTTAAAAAGGTTCCAGAGGTGATCCGGAAAATTATAGACCAGTGAGCCTGATGTCGGTGCCGGGCAAAATGGTAGAGACTATTATAAAGAACAAAATTATAGAGCATATTCAAAAGCATGGATTAATGAGACAAAGCCAACATAGATTTAGTGAAGGGAAATCTTGCCTCACCAATCTATTACATTTCTTTGAAGGGGTGAACAAACATGTGGATAAAGGCGAACCGGTTGATATTGTATATCTGGATTTTCAAAAGGTGTTTGACAAAGTACCTCATGAAAGACTCCAGAGGAAATTGGAGAGTCATGGGATAGGAGATAGTGTCCTGTTGTGGATTAAAACAGGTTAAAAGAAAACAGAGAGTAGGGTTAAATGGTCAATATTTTCAATGGAGAAGGGTAGTTAGTGGGGTTCCCCAGGGGTCTGTGCTGGGACCACTGCTTTTTAACATATTTATAAATGACCTAGAGATGGGAGTAACTAGTGAGTTAATTAAATTTGCTGATGACACAAAGTTATTCAAAGTCATTAAATCGCAAGAGGATTGTGAAAAATTACAAGAGGACCTTACAAGACTGGGAGACTGGGCATCTAAATGGCAGATGACATTTAATGTGAGCAAGTGCAAAATTATACATGTGGGAAAGAAGAACCCAAATTATAGCTACATAATGCAAGGTTCCACGTTAGGAGTCACCGGCCAAGAAAGGGATCTAGGTGTTGTTGATGATATGTTGAAACCTTCTGCTCAGTGTGCTGCGGCGGCTAAGAAAGCAAATAGAATGTTAGGTATTATTAGGAAAGGAATGGAAAACAAAAATGAGGACGTTATAATGCCTTTGTATTGCTCCATGGTGCGACTGCACCTCAAATATTATGTTCAATTCTGGTCACTGCATCTCAAAAAAGATATAGTGGAATTAGAAACGGTGCAGAAAAGGGCAACGAAAATGATAAAGGGAATAGGATGACTTTCCTATGAGGAAAGGCAAAAGTGGCTAGGTCTCTTCACCTTGGAGAAAAGACAGCGGAGGGGAGATATGATAGAAGTCTATATAATAATGAGTGGAGTGGAACGGGTAGCTGTGAAGTGTCTGTTTACTATTTACAAAAATACTAGGACTAGGGGGCATGCAATGAAGTTACAAAGTAGTACATTTAAAATGAATTGGAGAAAGAGTTTCTTCACTCAACATGTAATTAAACTCTGGAATTTGTTGCCAGAGAATGTGGTAAAGGTGGTTAGCTTAGTGGGATTTAAAAAAGGTTTGGATGGCTTCCTAAAGGAAAAGATTACTTCAAACTAAACAACCCTATTGCAGATTTATTCGTGTGTTACACAACAGAATGACTGCAATTATATATATTCACATGTGTTGAGAGAATCACTTAATGAGCTTATAGCTTTATATGGAGGAAAACGGTCTCAAAATGCCTGCCTGCCCAAATACATGAATGGATCATAAGGCATATTTCAGGCTAAACTCATCGACCTAAAAAACCTCCTTTTTCAATTTTAATTCAGATAACTTTCTTTAAGTGAGAACTGCATATTGACTTAGCTTTGATGCTGGGTGGTCTAACATCTATTCTCTTATCTCCCGACGGGACCCGTTTCGCTCCACCGCTTTCTCAAGGGAGGGATGTAGACGTGCCTAAAAGACAAAGTAAGTCAAAAACCAAATCTAACCTTACAAGTTATAGCATAATATACTCTCAAACACTCTTACTGGTGTGTCTCTCTGTGTACAGCTAGACCAACAGTTCATACAAAATGGCTTTTCATTTAAATACCATGGAAACTAGGGTGTATGGAAGTCAGTTGGTTGAGGCTGGTTACATTGTCTCAAAAAGGACATACTTGTGCACTTAACCAAAAAATAAAAAAAATAAAAAGTATGTCCAAAGAAAATATCTCAAAAGAATGCAGTCCATTCTATGGTGGAATTTAACCCCTTCAGTGCTAATGATTGTAGGGCATGTATCCACCGTTGACCACATTGAGTCAGCCTTCTATCACGGTTGCCTCCCCGGGGGGGGGGGGGGGGGGAGGTCCCACCTGCTGTATGATACAACATCTAAAGTCTTTGAAGGCATGATGACTTTCCTTACAATGTTGGACTAAAGGAGCTCCTAGTTTGTAGGTGGATCTGAATGACTTGTGTTCTATTAGTCGGACATATAGAGGCCTACTCATTTTGCCCACGTATATTTTGTTACATGGGCATCTCAAAACATATACTACATACGTAGATTGGCAATTTGGCAATGAACATGTGGGTTACATATTGATATTCTTGAATATTGAAAGGCTTGTGCAAGATGGGTTCTTCATAGCTGACTAAAGAATTAAAAGCTTTGGGTCTTGAAACCTGTTAGTAATTGTTGCCCCAATATGAGAATGAAGGTGAGGAATTTCTTCACAAGATCATGACAGCAGATGAAACATGGACTTATCATTATGAGCCAGAAACAAAGTGCCAATCCATGGTGTATCATCACAAAGGTTCACCTGAGGAAAAAAAAATTCAAAACACAGCCTTCTGGAAAAATCATGCTTACAGTCTTTGGTGCATGGATGGTGTTGTTCACATGGATTTCCTTGAACCTGGTACCACCATCCACTCAGAGCATTACAATGCAACCCTGAGAACTTTGAAAGAATGAGAAGAGTTTGGAAACACAAGAAGGAAATTTTGTTGCAAAATGACAATTTTAGGCTTCACTCAGCATGAAAAATCACAGGGGCAATTGAGCAAATGGGTCTCACAGTCTTACCTCATCCACCATACAGCCCAGACTTTCATTCTTAAATTGAAAGAATACCTTCATGGGCATTTGTTCAACTTGAATAAAGTGTGGACAGGACTGTGAGCAACTGGCTATCAAAATTCTGTCCATTGTTGGTAGAAATATGTAGTAAATGATAGTGACTATGTAGAAAAGTAAATACATGTAATAAAAGCTTGAAGCATTATTTTAATTTTTTTATTCATTACAGTATCTTCATTTAAACAAAAGGTTTGGAGGTGGAGGATTTACTTTTCATTCAACCCTTCTAATAACAAGATGTCTAAAGTATTGGTTCCTATTTGGAATCCTATTTCCACTGGAGTTTCAGATGGTTATACATCAGCCCAAAACCCCAATTTCTATAAAATAATTAAGAGTAAAGAAGTGGCTATAGAATGCATTTTCAACTCAGCTGATATGTAGAGACACTGTATGGTGTTTCTTGGTTTAACCCCCAAATTTTTCCTGTCACTCTGGGGAGCACAGGCACAGTTTCAAGAGTTGCTTGAAGAGCAGAATGGAAAGTGCATTTTTGTCTTTGTTTTAAACAGATCATGTTGTCTTTGCTAAACTGCTCGTGTGCCCTGATACCCCATAACTCATAGCCAGTCCGATTTTCAGCTGGTGGAAATCAGCATTTTGCTGACCATCAGCTGCATTATACCCACAAATCACAGTATTCTATAATATTGTGCCTAACTTCTGGGAATGCCTCCTGAGCTGCTCATGCTTCTCCCATGGCTATGCCCCTTTGAGTTGCACAGTGTGAAATTTAGGTGCATGCGTTACTCCAAATTTTCACCAATTAACATCAATTATTGATCGTTAATGACTCATTAACTAATTAGTTTGCACACAGATCTGGGATTTTGACGCCAACTTTGGGTGACCTATTATAGAATCTGGGGGTTAGAGACCAACCGGACAATATTCAGCGCTATTTAATTGGCCAGAAATGGCCGCTGACCAGTTACATAGCATTTTGGTGCCTAACTACTAATATTCTGCGCAAGATAACTAGTTATCTTCGCTGAATATTGCGGTTAGTGCCCAAAAGATAGCCAGATATATCATGCAATATTCAGAACTGATTGGCTAAGTTTAGCAGCCAAATAGCAGTCCTATCTTTGGTCACTATAAACTTATCTGACCAGCACTGAATATTTGACATAGCTGGTTAAATGTAAGCGAGTCAGAAAGACTCCGACTATTCAATGCTGGTCACCGGACACAACTCGGCATTCAATATCCAGGGTCAGCACCGATCACTGCACTTAGGTGGAGTGCCTCCCGCGGACTGAAGATCAACCTGTACTTATTGAATTTTAGTTTTGCTTTATGTTTCACTGTATATTTCATTGGAAGCTACCCAGAATTTTGAGATGTGTGGCGTGTATATTTTGTAGATAAATAACTGAAAGTTTCCTACATGTTTTTCTTACAGCAGCAGGTCTGTGAAAACAGTGCCCTCAAGAATCCTAAGGCAGAGCCGCCTAAAGATAAGGTAAATCAGCTCATGAACAGCGGGTATTAAATTGTACCCAGGGAACTGGAAATGTGCAGCTTTATCTGGCATTGTTTTTGTGCTTTTTACAGAGCCGTACAGCTGCGGTGTGGAAAAGCAAGGACTGCTGCCGATTTTCAGAAATCGGGTGCTCTTTCAGAGTGAGTAGTGGACAGGAAAATAAACAGTGGGAGTAAGCTGAAATTTTAAGCAGGTCTCTAACGCTATTATTTATAGCCACACTGCACTGTTTGATTCTGGTTGAGTCTATGCCTTAAGCAGAGTAGTCCTCAGAAAGACTTCACATACTTGATATATGAACACAGTATTTTGGCATTTCTTCAATTCTTAGGTATTTGTGATTTCATTCATTCTTGTGAATGACTGAGGAACTTAGAGCTATGCAGAGTATCTGTTCTCTATCTGCATGACTCTTAAATAAAGAATAGTGGGCATTATTTTTAGCCCAGCGGTTTCCTCTTAATCTTACGGCTTTCAGCTTTTGACAATGAACAGGGAAGCTGAACTCATGAGCTCAACACAAGTTAATGCTTCCCCCCAAACAAAAAAAAAAGAGAAAAGAACAAAGAGTAATGAAGTGTAGGTGGGACGGACCAGTGCATATCTAAATGTCAAAAGCAGAACAGGTAATGTAGACTAAGGAAGACTCACTTGACAAATCAAAAAATGAGGGAAGCACTGAAAGTCCCACCAATTATTTCCCAACCAGTTCATACACACCAGTCTCTCTGTGTCTCCCTCTCCCTCATTGGCTGCAGTCCACCTTCATCATACTCCCCACTTCTGTCCATCCATACCACACTCTTCACCACCCTTGCCTCCAGTCCTTACCAATCTCTTTCCTTAGCCCCCTCTATTCCATTCTTTCAACACCTATTCTCTCACATTCTCTTTACCTTCCTCCTCTCTCTTCCTTATCTCCTCTCCTTACTCCCTCTGCACTTTTTAATTCTCCCTTTCCTGCAAAGGCATAGTTTGGCTTTTGTATTTGCAACCAGGAGAGGTTAATAGCTCTCTGCCTGTTCCACCCCCTCAATTTCCAGTGTATCCTTCCCTAGCCAGTTTTCGTTCCTGCAGGCTTGGCTTCAGTGGCGTTCCTAGGGGCGCTGACACCTGGGGCGGATCACCGATGTGCCCCGCACCCCTGGGTGCAGCGCCCCCCCCCCCGTGCAGCGCGACCCCCCCCCCCCCGGCGAAACCCCGGCGAAAGAACCCCCTCACCCCCGGGTGCATGCCTCTGGGGGGGGGGGTGCCACGCGCCGGTCAGCAGTCGTCCGTTTCCATGCTCCCTCTGCCCCGGAACAGGTTACATCCTGTTCTGGGGCAGAGGGAGCATGGAAACGAACGACGCTGACTGGCGCGCGGCACCCCCCCAGCGGCGTGCACCCGGGGCGGACCGCCCCCACTGCCCCCCCCTTGGTACGCCACTGTTCGGCTTACCCATCCCTTCACTGCTCCCCATTTTCACCCTCCTCAGCATGTCAGACTCCTTTAATTGTCAGATTTAACTCATCTCTCACTTTGTGACTCCCCATCCCCACAGGCTTGGACTTTTTTCACTGCTGAGGTTTTCCTGAGGCCAGGCACCCTCTCCTCAATCTTTCTTACTTCTTCAGTCTCACTCCTCCAGTCACTATCATCCCTCTCTTCAACCCTTCAAGCTTCTTCCCTCCACCATGACCTCCTCTTTTTTTTCAGCCTATCTTTCTTGTCAGACCCCTCTTCTCTCAGTTTCACATCTTCTTCACCTCTCTGCTCCTCTTTCTCTTCAGCCAACCCCTTACCCTCTTGTCTTATGACAGCTATGCCCCCTCTCCTGCTTCATTCCCTTCTCTCAGCTCTGTTTTCCTCTCATAACCTACACCCGCATCTCAGTCCCTTTTCTCCTCATAACCCATTTATCCTCTTCCAGTTCTCACTGCCTATGTCTATGCTTCCTCTTCACTATCCTCACTCTTAGCCCTCTTCTCCATTCCCTTTCCCTCAAGACCATTTCCTCCTCTCCCAGCCAGGATTCCTTCTTTAGTTTTTCTCCTAGGCCCTCTGTCACTTCCTCTGCCGTCTTTCTCATTCCCTGCTTCACAGTTCCTCTATCCCTCTCTCCACCTTCCTTGCCTTCCTCCGTCCCTCTGTCCACTCCTCTTCCAGCATCACTGTCAACTTCTCTTTCAACCCCAGTTTCACAGTTCCTTTCTCTCTCTCTCTCTCTCTCTCTCTCTCTCTCTGTTTTTCCTTATCCTCTTCCAGCACCTCTGTCAACTTCTTTTTTAGTCCTTGCTTCACAGTTCCTCTGTTCCTGTCTCAGCCCTTCCTTCCATCTTCTATTCCTTTGTTACCAACTCTACCAGCACCTCTGTCAACTTCTCGCTTACCCCTGCTTCTGCCCCTTTCTCTGTCTTTCCTTGTCTTCCTCTGACCCTCTACCAGCATCTCTAACACTTCATTTCCTTTTCTGGTGCTTTTCTCATCACCTTCCCCATCTCTATGGTAAACCAAGGGCAGGAAGCCTTTCTGTCCTACACTGCTGCCGCTCTCTCCTCCTGCCCTTGTAGCCCATCAGCCAGCAGTAGATAGATAACTGGCTTTGAATATCAGGCCTTGTGAACCTCTGATTCTATTAAATCCATAGAATAAAGCACTGTGCTCTTTATCAGTTTCCTAACAGGACAAATTGTGTAATTTTTGGACAACAGGGCAACAAAGACAAGGGAAAGGACCATGAAAAGTCTTCAACCGTGGCTCACTTAGCCCTGATGCTGCAGTTCCTTAAAAAGATGAAGACTGCCTTATTTCATAAGTTTGAATGTGACCCGCTTAACATGATTTCAAGCCCTACCAGTGCAAAATGTCCAGAAGGCAGTGCCTTGGCTCTTCACCTCCAGCAAGCACTGGAAGTTACAGGAGATCTGGAAGTGGACTGCAATTATACAGGATCCAGTGCAGAAGATGAGCTCAAACTGCAAAGGCACACAGTTAACCAAAAAATTGCTGGGTTGCAAGATAAAGTGCAAGTGTTTGAAAACATTGTAACAGTCCTCAATCGGGAGATTGAAACATCAAATATAGCGATTGTAAGCTTTCAGCAAGAACATGGACTTAATCAGAACTTAATCAGAAACCTGGAGAAGAAGGTAAAACTCTACTGTATGATAGAGGAGCTGTGGATGCATGGGGTAATTTCATAGGGAGCCTAAAGAAAACGCACCTTTTTTTACAATAAAGGTAACATAGGAGTCCCAGAACCAGCCCCAGCTGTGCATAAATGCACTCAAATGAATTTAATAAAATTGTGTATGTGTGTGTGTTCCAAGTATGTATATGCTGTTCCCAAACCTGTCTAGGGGAACCCCCAACCAGTCAGGTTTTCAGGATATCCACAGTGAATATTCATCAGCGATATTTACATGCACCTCCTCCATTGCATGCAAATCTCTCTCATGAATATTAATTGTGGAGATCCTGAAAACCTGACTGGCTGGGGGTTCCCCCAGGACAGGTTTAGGAACCACTGGTATAAAGTATGTGCGTGCATTGCAACTCCACCCAAGCTCTTTCTAGATGACATTCCCAGGATTGCCTATACATACACTGAGGGTAATTTTATAAGGGTGCATCTAGCAACATCGCCAGTTGTGGCCCTTGGGTGCATGGACATTTACACTAGCCCTAGAACTGGTATGTCTGCACTAATATTTGCCAAGTATGCATGTACTTTCTAGTATTTTAGAATTTATACACTTACAGACATGCTCTGCCCAAACTTCACCCCTGTGCAGGCCACCATCTCAAAGCATGTACTTTTGCATCAGTCAGTATTTTCTAGGAGATCATTTATGCACAGAAGTGGCCACATCTGCACAAAAAGAACTAAAATACCTCAGTGGGAGTGTACTTTAGCGCTTAAATTATGTGCCCCCCCCCCCACTAATAAATTACCTGTATTGTGTAAACACAGGTGTATACACGCATAAAGAGAAATTCTATAAAGGACACCAATTGTGTGCACAGTGTTATAGAATGTATACCTGTGTCATTTCTATAGCAGGTGAAAGAATCAGCATCAAGAGTCTTCAAAACTGGGGCTAGTCTTTAATTAATGGACCCAAAGTGGGCCGTGTTTCAGTGCCAGCGCCTGTGTCAGGGGTCGTCTGAGGAAATAAACAGATAACAATAAACCCAACGTTAGGGTTAAAACTGATGCAATGACCAAGGTTATGGACCATGAATTAAAGACTAGTCCCAACTTTGAAAGCTCTTGGTGCTTTTTCTTTCACCTATGTGTTGTGTACTTTGACCGTCTCCATGTTGCCATGCTGAACACTTATGGGGGATGGCCTACAAAAATTGGGACAATGTCTTTAGTTCTATAGCAATCATTTTCCATGTGTAAAGTATTATTTACACAATGTAGACGAGTAATTTCATAAGGAGATACCTAGTCTGATTCATCTTCCTAGCTGTAGACTGAGGGGGCACCATCTAATTGACAGGTGCCTAGGTGTCTATCAGGCGAATTTTCGAAAGAGAAGGACGCCCATCTTCCGACACAAATCGGGAGATGGGCATCCTTCTCTCAGGGTCACCAAAATCGGCATAATCGAAAGCCGATTTTGGGCGTCCTCAACTGCTTTCCGTCCCGGGGATGACCAAAATTTACGGGGGCATGTTGGCACTGTACCGAAGACGGGACTGGGGCGTGATTTAGAGATGGGCGTCCTTGGCCGATAATGGAAAAAAAGAAAGGCGTCCCTGACGAGCATTTGGCCGACTTTATTTGGTCCATTTTTTTTCCGACCAAGTCTCGAAAAGGTGGAGGACTCCCGCTCAGCTTAGAGGGAACAGTTGCGGGAATTAAGTTAGATTTTACTGCATCTTTAGTAAAGTGAGCCCTATGTTAAAAATAGGTGCTTTTTTGAACTTTTCATCTAGGCACCCTGTTATAAAATTACTCTCCACGTGTCTCTATACCAGGCCTTCTCAACCCAGTCCTCAGAGCACACGAAGTCCCATCGAGTTTTCAGGATATCCATTGTGAATATGCATGAGATAGATTTGCATACCCAAGGAGGACGTGCATGTCAGTCTATCACATGCATATTCATGGTGGATATCCTGAAAATCCGATGGTGTGTCCTGAAGACTGGGCTGAGAAGGCTTGCTGTATACAGTGCTGTATATGTCAGGCATGAGCAGCACAAATCATGACAATAATGATAATTATAACATTAACATAATCCCACAATCTGATAATGGTACCTTGTTGAAATGAGAATATTGTTTTCCTTTCAGATTGCAGACCTACAGAGGTCACTGGCACTCAAAGATGTGGTTCTGAGTGGACTACACATGCACTATTTGGCCTCTGTAGAAGCATCCTACGATGGGATATTTTTGTGGAAAATCCCTGAAGTTAGCAGGAAGTGTCAGGATGCCATCATAGGAAGACATATAAGTTTGTGTTCACCAGGTATGTCAAGCCTACAATGAGAGCCACTGGCTAGATGCAGTTTGTAAGTGCCCCTGAGCCACCAGATCGATATTAGTAGTCCTGATAATTATTTGGCTTGTATGTTACTGTGAAATACCTGAATACAATTATTTACTAGATTTGGGCAGCCGAAAATGTTCATTTTGTGCCATTTCTATGTCATTTAGGGGAATGTTCTTTTTTGTTTGAAGTTCTCCTCCCTTTTTGTTGTAATGGGAAATGACACAGATTAAACATTTTCAGGGCACACTTTCCATGCCACCCCCACTCCCCATAGACCCCTCAAAACTCCCCATAGCTCCCCCCCAGTCTAAGCTGAATATCCATGGTCCAGCAGTATATGTTGAGGTAGGAACAATACACTTTCACTCCTGTCCATTGCTGTGCCACATCCAATATGGCAGTTGTAACTTTTCACCATAGTCTCCTGGCGCTACAATGACACCTAGTGCAACAGCAATACTATAGCGAAAGGTCATGATCCAAACAAACCAAAAAATAGGGGACAGTCTATGGTCTTTCAAACGAACAAGTGGATCCACAGGAGTCAAATGTTTAAAATGTAGGGTTGCATATCAATTGAAAACATGAATCGCACAAATACTAATCTTGATTAACGTTGTTAATCGCACGATTAATCACATAAAGCATTCACCCTCACATTTCCTCCTGTTCAGTGCAAAATATAGACAGCAGAAGTAAATTCTCAGAACTGACATGTTTCAATTACTAAACTGAAAATAAAATCATTTTTCTTATCTTTGTTGACTGGTGAATTTAATTTTTCTAATCATCTTGTTCCCTGTCTCTGGTTCTGCTTCCCTCTCTCTGTGCTCTGAATTCTGTTTCCAGGCCCTCCTGTTCATTCGCTATTTCTTTTCTCTCATCCTTTTGCTTTACTCCTTGCCCTCTATCCATCTTTCACATCCAATTTTCTTCCATTTTTATGCCTCCTTCTCAAATCTATCTAATTTCTAGCTCTTCCCTTTCCCTCCATCCATGGGCTGCATCTTCTCCCTTCTTTCTTCTCTTCTGTTCCCTGCTATTTATATGAATTTCCCCTGGCTTTCCTTCTCCTACCCTTTGTTCACGTCCACCATCTCCCTTCTTTCTTATTTTCTTTCTTTCATCCCCATTTCCACATCTATCCCTTTCTTCCCCTGCCATCCAAAATCACCCCTTTTCTCCCTCTTTCCCCAACCATTCAGCATTGCTCCTTTCTCTCCATCATCTACCATCGATCCATCTCTCTCTCTTTCCCCTCACCTTTCAGCATCATCTCTGTCTGTCTCTCCCCCATCATTCAGTATCACCCATGTCTTCCCTTTCATACACCATCACCATCCAACATTGCCCCTTTTTTCTGTCCTGTCCCCCAACCATCTACCATCATTCTGTCTCTCCTCCTGTCCCCACCACTGCTAAAAACCATCATCCCTCATTGCTCCACCTCTCTCTCTCCCCATCCCAACCATCTATTATTGCCTTGTTTCCCCATATCCTGTTTTGCCCCATCTTTACCCCTCCCCATAGTCTGCATTGCTTTGTCTCCCCTCCACCCCATAGTCTGCACTGCTCTGTCTCTCCTCACCCCCTACAATTTGCACTACTCTGTCTCTCCTCAACCCCCCATAGTCTGCACTGCTCCATCTATCCTCACTCTCCATATCCTGCATTGCCCCATCTCTTCCACGTTTACTACAACTTGTAACATTCTCCTTCAAGACTTTGTAATTCTATTTTCTATGTAAGCCGCATTGAACCTTCTATTTGTGGGAAAGCGCGGGGTACAAATGTAATTAATAATAATAATAATAATAATAATAACATAGCATTAACATAACCTCTGCACATACAACTCCCTGGGAAGATATCCGGCATTTCATTTACTAAAAGGCATTGCATTTGTTCAAGATTGAAATCTGAGTGTTGCTTTAATTGAGCTTTGGTTTTGGCCCTCTTCCAGATGAGCAAAAGGGATTATCCAGCCATCCTTGCAAGAAAAAATACCTTTTTGAATACTTTTAGCAAGTTTGCTTGTACTCTCAAGAACAGATCATGCAATGTGTGTGCATGTGTGATGGTCACATTTTCATTGCTGCCCTCACAGTCCAATCAAATGCCAACTTGTGTGATACATGTCCAGTACTTGTGCTAACCTTGACAATCTCTGGTCATGAGAAGCCTATTAAAACACTTTCATAAACAACACCTTTAGAAAATACTGATGTTTTTAAAAATGTGAATAGCTTTTTGCAGTGTTGCACATTGCATAAAGGGAAGGTTTATTTTATTTAAATAGTGTTCAGTACTGACAGTGGTCTCTCTGTCTTTCAGCTTTCTACACTGCCAGGTATGGCTATAAAGCATGCCTGAGGGTCTATTTCAATGGAGATGGGGTAGCTAAGGGAACACACGTTTCTCTCTTCTTCGCCATCATGAAAGGAGAATATGATGCTCTGCTTTCCTGGCCATTCAAACATAAGGTAAAAGGAAGCCACCTTTCCCTTCTTGTTTAATTAATGCCCGCTCATTCAGAGCACAAAACAGCAATGCTGAAAAGAGATCTCAATAAATTAAGTGTAGATCTCTCAGTCAACTGATTTAGGAAGGCTGAGATTAGCATTTGGTTCTGTTCTGATCAGCCAAAATCTGGATCAAGTCCATGGCGAGTTCAACTGTGATGGGGTCTGAAAAAAGCCTGAACATGTGAAGTCTGGAACTCTTGAACCTCTTAGGACACACCCAGCCTGTCGGAATTTTCAGGATATTCACATGCATATGAATGCATTGCCTCTTAATATGCAAATCCATCTTGTGTTCTGGGATCTTGCCAGGTACTTGTGACCTGGATTGGCCACTGTTGGAAACAGGATACTAAGCTTGATGGACCCTCAGTGTGTCCCAGTATGGCAACACTTACTGTATGTTCTTATGTGACTATTCACTGTGGCTATCTTGCCTGAGTCTGTCCCAAGGCCTGGATTGAGAACTACTGCTTTAGAAAAAGATAGAAATACTTCTAAAAATCATGGAATTTGAGATCTCTTTACTTACTACAGTGCCGTAGCGAGGGCGGCTGATACCCGGGGCAGGTCGCTGCTGCACACCCCCCCCCCCCCCCCGGGTGCAGCTTGGTGCACCCCCCCTCGGCACGCGCACCCCCCCCAGGAGCGCATTCTTACCTCTGATGTAGGAAAGGAGATGGGTGGGAGGGCCGCTCCGCCCTGAGTGCACGTCACTGGGAGCTGCGTCGGCTCCGCTGGTTCCCTGCTCTCTCTGCCCCGGAACAGGAAGTAACCTGTTCCGGGGCAGAGAGAGCAGGGAACCAGCGGAGCCGACACCCCCCCCAGCGGCGTGTACCCGGGGCGGACCACCCCACCCCCCTTTCCTATGCCACTGATTTACTAAGGCTTGTAGTAATCATGACTAATGTGGGAGACCATTCAGCACACAGACACAGGCTATCACTGTATACTTTTCATTGGACCACAGTGGCTTTCAACCCAGTCCTCAGGACACACCTGGCCAGTAAGGTTTTCAGGATTTGCACAATTAATATGCATGAGATAGTACTGCATACAGTAGAGGTAGTGCATGCAAAACCTGATTGGTTGGGTGTGTCCTGTGGACTGGGTTGAGAACACCTGGGCTAACATAAGAGCTGTCCACAGATGAAAACAGGCAGAAATGTTTTTCACACCACATAAAACCCTCTGTAGAAGAAGTAGCAGGTTTTGCAAGAGCAGTCCTACTTGGAGTCAGTCAGGTCCAAACAAGTTAGGTTTCCGTTGTATAGGCATCATAAGCAAGATAAAGAGGTAGAAGCAGAACTTATAGGAGATGGGATCCAGTACAGAGGCTGGTGGTGAACTCAGGTAGAAGTTAATTTTGGCAGATGCAGAACTGGTAGTATGAATCAAGCAGCCTTCAAGTTTCTGGGATCAATTTCTTTGTTCCCAGAAGCCCCTTTACAAAGTCAGAAGACCAATTTGTTTCCTCAGGGATGTGCCCTGACATTGATCTCATACCTTCTGTTACTCAATCTTTCCTGTGCCATAGGTTTGGCTTCAGGCTGGAGAATCAGTCTGCTTCTTCCCTCATGCCCCATCACTAGCTAAACCTAATACCTATATTGTCACAAAAGTCCATGTATGATAATATCTCTAGATACATCAATAAAAGATATCAGCATAAACAGGATCCAGTCTTTCCCAGGACAAGTATAACAAACTCAACTGGACCCTAAAATCATGAAGACAAAAAGAGCTATTCATTCTCATTCAGTCATGTGTACAAGTGAAGCACTCAGATTTTATACAGGTTCCATTGTTTGGTCTGGGCTTGGAGATAATAAACTTCATGACACTGAATACTTCCTTTTTTAAATCTGCTTGTTATAAAAAAAATAAGTTTCCATAACATTTTTTTTCAGGTCACTTTTATGTTGCTGGACCAAAATAATCGAGAGCATGTGATTGATGCCTTTCGCCCAGACCTAATGTCCGCATCCTTCCAGAGACCAGAGCATGACATGAACATTGCAAGTGGTTGCCCCATGTTTCTACCCCTGACCAAGCTACAGTCTCCCAAGCATGCCTACGTCAAGGAAGATACGCTTTTTATAAAGTGTATTATAGACACACATTCATGAAACCGTGAGCTTCTGGGAGATGGTGCACGGGCAGATCTTGCTTCATGTTTTAATAGCCATACCACAGCCATCAAAATTACATATACATATTTATATTTAATTTTCTGCTTATTTATGTACTTTCATTGAATAAAGTAAAGATACACCATTCTTTGCTCTCCTTTCCTGTTCTAGCATCCTTTTTGGTCTTATACAACAACCCATCAGATCCAGAACTGCCAAGTTGCCCAGATCCAAAAGGATGATTTCTGGCTAGTCCTGTATTTCTGACAACCCCCCACCTGGTACATTATGGGTTCGGTAGTGCTGTTTTCAATGGGTAGAATCAGAGACTACAAATCCCACAGTACATTGGGAATATAAGTTCAGAACCAGGACTGGCCAAAATGTTTCCCACTTAAAACTGGGTAACTTGGCAGCTCTGAAGATCCTGTCTGACTTCCTAGGACACTATAACTGGGCAGCACAGGTGGACATGTACAATGACTTGCAATAGTCTTCACTCCCTTGCATATTTTTCATATTCAGCTGTCTAAACTGCAATCCAAAATTCATTATTGCAGTGGTTCCCAAACCTGGTCTTAGAGGCACCCCAGCCAGTTGGGTTTTCAGGATATCCACAATAAATATTCATGAGAAAGATTTCCATACACTGCCTTCACTACATGCAAATTGTTCTTATGAATAATCATTGTGAATATCCTGAAAACCCAATTGCCTGGGGTGCCTCCAGGACCAGGTTTGGAAACCACTACATTAATGTAGGAGTTTGTTTCGCTGATCTAACACAACACAGAGCTGCCAGATTACCCAATTCTAGGAGGGAGACCTTTCGGCTAGTCCTAATTTTGAACTTACTGTACATTTCCAGTGCAGTATGGGACTTGTAGTTCCCGATACTACCCATTGAAATCGGTGCTGTAGTGTCCATAATGCAGCTGGATGAAGTTGTCAGAAATTAGGA
This sequence comes from Microcaecilia unicolor, assembly GCF_901765095.1. Lineage (NCBI taxonomy): Eukaryota > Metazoa > Chordata > Amphibia > Gymnophiona > Siphonopidae > Microcaecilia > Microcaecilia unicolor. The sequence continues at coordinate 279,197,822 of NC_044036.1, forward strand.
CTGGCCTAAAATCTCCCTCCTAGAACTGGGTAACTTGGAAGCTTTGACAACATATCATACATTACATCGGAGTCTTCTAGCCTGCGTATACCTATATAGTTCAATGCGGATAACAAAAGAGAGCTAGAGCATAATTTAGGAAGTCACAATACAATAAAAGCCAAGAACACACACCTAAATCAGGTTATAAACTTCACAAATAAAAACATCTTGTCTCCTAAACTGATAATAATTTCTGATCTAAGTGACAAAGGTAGCGCATTCCAAGACAAAGCAACCTGATATGACAAATTCTATTAAACTGTTTTTAGACTTCAGATGCCTAACTGATGGAAATGTTAATAACAGCTGTTTCCTTAGACTGTGCACTATATTGCCAGTTAAACATTGAAAATAAGACTGCATATATTCTTGCAAAGTACCATACAATGCCTTGTGAGTTAAAATACAAATCTTAAAATATAGTCTAGTCTAGCATTTATAGGGAGTCAGTGCAGTTGTAAAAACAACGGTGTAAGTTCGGAAAAAAATCAACCTAACAGCTGCATTCTGTACCACTTGCAACCTATGTTTCAAAATTGTTATCAGTCAACATAGATTGAGTTGCAGTAATCAAGCTGTAATAACACTGGAGCTTGAACAAGAAGTCTAAACGTTGACTGATCAAAATATTTGCGAACAACTCTTAACTTCTTTAACAACAAAAAATAATTTAATTCTTAGCACTTTGTCCACCTGAAGAGTTATACTGAACTGACTGTCAACCTGAACTCCCAGTATCTGAGATGAGTCCTCGAGTTTAAATTTAACCTCTCCTAGCCCAAGAGAAGGATAGCTATGTAAAGTGGTTGATGTCTTCACCCGCAAAATTTGTTTTTTTCTTTGTTTAGTTTTAATCTATGAGAGGAAACCCATGACTCAATCAAATTTAAACAGCTGGATAAAGAAGTAGTAGTATCACTAGTACCACTAGCTACTAACAGAAAAAAACACCATCACGAAGTTGTATGGGGCAAGATGGCGACCGATCTTACCTGATCACTTGTTCCGCATAACGCTGTTTCCTTACTAAAAATCCCACAAAGAAGAGGCAGACAACATGCCAATCCCGCGACACCTGTCCTGCCTGTAGCAGGGGCGCTCGACCGCTTCCTTGTACCAGGATCTCTAGCAGGTACCCCTTCATTGCCGGAAAGTTTGGGGAAAGGTTTGCCATCTTTCCGGCTGGAAGAAAAACCATCATTCAGCCCTGAAACGAGAGGCCCACCTCCTATGCTGGTGTTGACCTCAAGGATGGCCCAGGAAACCCCAGAAGCGAAAGAATCGACAGGGCTTCCAGGAGCGGGTGCCGACTTGAGATGAGAAACGCCGACTTTCCCCATGATGGATACGGTGGGTAAAGGAGGAGGAGAAAGAGTCCTTGGGGAAAATCTGGAATTATTGGAGACACAACCAACGGAGGCATCCAGACTTACCAAGTAAGTCTTTCCTGCCAAACAAACCTGAAATAATTACTTTAGTCAACATATGGGAAGCTTTAGTGGGCTTGGAAGCCTCTTTTTCTCAAAAATGTAAATCTTTAAATCAACAATTTCACTCTGACTCTAAAAAAATACCAATACTGGAAAACAAATTAAAAACCATGGGTAAAGAAGTTGAAACAAATACTAAGACAATTCAGAATTGCCAACAAATTCAAGTGAATCTTATTAACGAAAATCTTTTCCTTCAAAAGAAAATTGAAATTCTAGAAAACTATCAACATTCAAATACCCTTAGGTTAATAAATGTTCCGAAGCAGTTTCAATCTCACCTCTTTTAAAAAATATCTAACAGATGTTCTGAAAATCCCGGAACAATCACATCCTCTTATATCTAAAATGTATTATATTATGCCATTTGTAAAGAAAGAAATACAACATGGAGAAAGAGTTGATGAACCTGTAGCAACTGCAGATATGAACTTAACACAAATACTTGAAGAAGATAATGTGGGATTGACAACTGCAACACTTAAAGTATCTTTCATTTTACAACCTGATAGAGACTGGATACTTAAACAATATTTTTTACATAGAGAACAAGATTTCCTGGCTTGTAAAATAAGAATATATCCAGATGTCTCTAAGACTACACAAAAGAAAAGACAAGAGTTTCTTAAAATGCGCCTGAAAGCTTTGCAATTGGGCGCTCTATACTGGTTGAATTTTCCTTGTAAATGTGTCTTAAAGTTAAATTCTATCAAATATGTATTTTTTGAACCTAAACAGTTAAATTCTTTCTTGGAAGCTAAGCTGGCTGAGTCATCCATGTCACAACCTAGGCCTATAACAACTTCCACTCCGTAATAAGTATTAATATTCCTGGGTCCTCTTCTCAGTCGCTGTATTTCTTTAATCATAGAAGTTATTTTGTTACGTTTTCCTTAAGTATTGTGTAATGCCTCCAAATAGTGGACTATAGATGAGTAAATAGATCAATATTTTGAAATATTTTGTAATATTTAAGTTCCTAGTATTTTTTCTGACTTATAATCATCTTTCTCTAATTTCAAGAATTGTACTTGAAGTAAAATGTAAATTCTAATAAATAAAATAATAAGAAAACACCATCACATCATCGTGTACTATAAATGCTTTTCTATAAATGTTGTCAACTGCCTCAGCTAACGATTGTAACAATATATTGAACAAAGTTGGGGAAAGTGGTGAACCCTGTGACACAGCACAAGGAAGTTTCTCAAAGTTAGACAGTTTGCCCTGTCTCTTTACTGTATAAGATCTATTTGTCAAGAAACCTTAAGTAGAGGAGTGTGGTAGCCTTGAAACCAGGCTAAGTCAGGACAACAAATTCCTATCCTATCCAAGGTACTCAAAAGTAGATCACGATCAACAAGATCAAATGCACTCGACAGACTGAACTGTATAATCAAACAATTATACCCAAGTGATAAATAATTTTTTCTGAGTTCTATCTATGAGCTGACCACCATTTCAGTGCTAAAACCTGAGTGCAAACCAAACTGAGACTTATGAAGAATCTGAAGTTTATCCAAATAGGTGTCCAATTGCCTAATTATAATGCCCTCCATTATTTTAGTAAATAGGAGAATGAATGCAACTAGTCTATAATTTGTAAAATCTAAAACATCACCATTATTGTTCTTCACAACATGCACAGGGAAATAAAGCTGTCTTTACAACTAGTTTGTATTACATATCAGAACACCAGACTCTCAGTTAATGTTTCCGAGTCACAGCCCCAGCTCAGCCCCTTTCACCATGTGAAAGAGTAACCATGCTACTGATATGTAGGTGCTACTTCCCACAGGGCTGGGATAATTTTGGACAGGGCTATTTCCAAGAGTAGACCCCAGTTTACATGCAGATATCACTTTCAAAATTACCTTCATAGTATAGGCATTCTAGATGAAAATTTACAGATTTGTACAGAAATCTCAACGTCCCACCTTGATGTAAAGTATCCCTGGACTTTGTACCTAGTTTTCTGAGGAAATGTACATTTTCTCAGTTCTGCAAGCTATTATGCACCACTTTTTTTTTTGCATAATATATGGTCCTTTGTTCAACAGGACCCTGTAGCTTAGCTGACTATCCACCTTATAATCGAAAGAGAAAAACGCCTAGATTTCGACCCAAATCGGGAGATAGACGTTTATCTCACAAAAACGAATAAATCGGTATAATGGAAAGCCGATTTTGGACGTTTTCAACTGCACTCCATCGCGGAAGTGTACAAAGTTGACGGGGGCATGTCGGAGGCGTGGCGAAGGTGGAACTGGGGCGTGGTTATCGGCCGAGGAGAGATGGGCGCCTTTCGCCGATAATGGAAAAAAGTATGCGTTTGTAGCTAGAATTTAGGGCACTTTTCCTGGACCCTGTTTTTTCATGAATAAGGCCCCAAAAAGTGCCCTAAATGACCAGATTACCACCAGAGGGAATCGGGAATGACCTCCCCTGACTCCCCCAGTGGTCACTAACCCCCTCCCACCACAAAAAATGATGTTTCACAACTTTTTATTTTCACCCTCAAATGTCATACTCACCTGAGGCCCTGGCAGCAGTATGCAGGTCCCTGGAGCAGTTGTTAGGGGGTGCAGTGGACTTCAGGCAGGTGGACCCAGGCCCATCCCCCCCTACCTGTTACAATTGTGCTGCTTAATGCTTAGTCGTCCAACCCCCCCAAACCCATTGTACCCACATGTAGGTGCCCCCCTTCACCCCTTAGGGCTATAGTAATGGTGTAGACTTGTGGGCAGTGGGTTTTGAGGGGGATTTGGTGGGCTCAACACACAAGGGAAGGGTGCACCTGGGAGCTCTTTTACCTTTTTTTTTGTTTTTGTAAAAGTGCCCCCTAGGGTGCCCGGTTGGTGTCCTGGCATGTGAGGGGGACCAGTGCACTACGACTCCTGGCCCCTCCCATGAACAAATGCCTTGGATTTATTTGTTTTTGAGCTGGGCGCTTTCATTTTCCATTATCACTGAAAAACAAAAACGTCCAGCTCACAAATTGTCGAATAAAACATGGATGTCTATTTTTTAAGAAAATACGGTTCGGTCCGCCCCTTCACGGACCCGTTCTCGGAGATAAACGCCCATGGAGATAGACGTTTTTGTTCAATTATGCCCCTCCACGTGGTGGAACTTTATATCACAGAGAGGGCTGCCCAGACAGAACAGGTGGCCTTTGGTCACAATGGAGAGAGAAAGAAAGAGTGCCTGTATGATATGAGCAGGGCTTTTTTTGAGGGGGTACTTGGAGGTACTGAGTACCGGCACCTTTTCCATTGTCTGCTAAAATTGACCCATGGACCCCAAGTTTTAATGAAAGAGCTCAGGCTCTACACACCAATTCTGTCTTGTGATAGATTCTGTGACTGGTTGCAGGGGGCCTGACAATAGTGGGGTGGGTCCTTCAGTGATCACCCCACCCTTGAAGAGCGGCCTAGAATTTGAGTACTGGCACCTTTTTTGCTAGAAAAAACACACTGGATATGAGCCCCTGCGGATAGCCAAGTCACTAGACAGCCTTTACTACAAGCTCTTTGCCACTGGCCACAGCCTATCCTGCCTGCCCATCTGGGTCATTAGACAGCCTGCTGTAAGCTCCTCACTGTTAGCTTTCAGTCCATACTGCTAGTCATGGCTTTTATAGTTCTCTCAGTTTCCCAAAGATATGTGCAGACAACACTCAGACACTTAGCATAGTTAATTAGTACCACTTAGCTTTATTTGCATGCTGGAGATGCATGCTGGAGAACTGAGTTCGATTCCGACTTCAGGCACAGGCAGCTCCTTGTGACTCTGGGCAAGTCACTTAACCCTCCATTGCCCCATGAAAGCCGCATTGAGCCTGCCATGAGTGGGAAAGCGCGGGGTACAAATGTAACAAAAAAATGTATCTCTACATACAGGTTTGGAATAAGCTCAGTTGCCAGGAATCAGAGGTACAGCATACATGACCAGCAAACTCCAAAATCCTTCCTGTCTGCGATGTGAGAGGAAGCAGGGCAGCCAATGCTCAGAGAACAGTGCTCGAGAAAGACTTCAGCTGGCAGGGGTAGACCCCCCCCCCCCGTCACTATGCCGCTGCAACACAGTGGAGAAGTCAGCACAGTAGCTGGTGGATATTAACAATCCTTTATTTCTAATAGGTATGACTCGACACAGGCCGTGCTTTGGTTATAGTGCCTGCATCAGGATTCTAAAGGACGAATTCAAATTGAGAAGATCAATGTATGGATTAAAATAGGCAAAAGATCTGTCTTATAAATTAAAACGATTCTCAGCAAAGGCATATGTGCCATTTTTCTGACAATCACAAAAAAAACTTGCAGCAAGTCTCCAACAGCCCTCTTCTGCTACAATAAGCACCACACTTGTTGACCTAAGGCTTATTATAATAATGTTCCCATATCATGTGATGTCATCCCCCTGCTCAATCAATATGTGGAGATCTAGTGCTGAAACAGGCAAGACTTCTAACCTCAAATTATGCTTACAGTTCTCCGTATTACTTAAACAGGCACTGTAGCCAAAACATGGCTTGTGTCGTCATACCTATTAGAAATAAAGGCCTGTTACTACCCACAATCTGCTGTGCTATCTTCTCCACTGTGTTGGTTTGCCTAAATTTTGGTGCCATTTATTGAATTTACCCCAAAGGGGGTATTTGCAGAATAGTGCTTAGGTGGCATGCTGGCATATACATGCATAAGCGCCCACATACATGTTTATATGCTTGTATTCTAAAGTTTTACATGCCTAACACACACATAAATGTTAGCACCTCATTAATGTAGAAGTGTGTGTGTATGTGTGTATGGATACCTGCTCTGGTGTATGCATATGATAATATTTGAATAACGGTCTATACTTATGGCTATGATTTCTGAACATGTGGCATCATTAAAGGACAGACTTTTAAATGCCCAGTTGGGTATATAATGTCTAATCTCAGCGTTGTTAAATGTTTCAGACATATCCATCTACTTGCTCCCATGATATAACTGAATTCTATTATTCTGCCCCACTGTATTTTCAAATGCAAGCCACATTGAACCCGAGTTTGCTTGAGATAATATGAGATATTAATGTAAACCAAAACAAAACAAATCCTTTATCCTCCACTTTTTAAGACACTGCCTATCCAGCAGGATGGCGATGGCACAATGAAAGCAATTTGGTCCAGTGAAGACTAACTCAAAATAGCCTGTTCCTTAGCCGGGCCCTTGTATAAAAGTCTCACTCACTCACACAAGGAGTGACACGGGCTGCACATACTGCAGCAGGACAGGTTTATCCACTCCTACCCTAGCTGAGATAATATTTAACCATCTCACTGACCTCATTAGTCACCTTATTCTCTTACTCTCTTACCTATCTATATGTTCCATCTTTGCTTATACCCTAAGCTGTCAATTAAAATGTTCTACTACCTATTGTGTTGACATTGTAAGTAGTATACTATGCCATACTTTGTATTGTTATTTGAACATTTTTACTGCTGTAATTGTCTGTTGCTCATGTTTGATTTATTCTTACTGTACACCGCCTTGAGTGAATTCCTTCAAAAAGGCGGTAAATAAATCCTAATAAATAAATAAAATGAATTAATTAATAGCACTGCCCTTCTATCGAATAAAAGTGGGTTCTGTTTTCTGCCTTCTGTACTTTTATGTGTGTGTACTGCTGAGCAGTGTTATAACCACCTCCCCTGAGCACTGCTACATGCACTCAAATTACTTTTGAATGTACTGCCAAATATCAGAGGAAGGGAGAAGACCACAGACGGAGTAAGACCTGCAACAGCATGTTAGTCAAGCAAATTCACAATTCCCCTTTAATTGATGTACCGCAAATAGCTAAAGTATCTAAGCAGTTTATGGAATGTGTCTAAAAAAACTGGGGAAGAAAAGGGAAAACACATAAGGATGCCTAGGTTACAATATAATATCATCGACTATGTATAAATAAACATAAATTTAAAAAAGCAGCATTAAGAACTATCTTCATATTAGTAGTGATAAGCATAAGAGACAAAAAGGAAGGAAGGGAGTGTGACAGAGACAGGACAAAATTAAATCTGCTGGAGGAAGACATTTAAAGGTGGGAACAAGATTATTATTATTCCAAAGTGGAAGGAAATAAGAGGGCAAGATCCTAGCGAAACATTGTTTTTGTGCAGGCAGACTGATCATTGCACAGGCTTGGAAACAACGTAACAGTCCTTCAATAACTAGGTGGAAAACTTTGCTTGGAAATATTGCAGAAAAAGAGAGACTATTAGCAAAGGAATGCAAGCAAATGGCAAAATGGGGAAGAATATGGGCTCCTTTAGATATGGGATCATAGATGGGGTTGTTGCTACTATTTGACTGCTGAATAAAGGTGATATTGTCTTTTGCTGGGTAATGTACTAGGTATGAAGGGTGGGCTATTTTCTATAATTAGGCTTGGTTTGATATTTTGTATTAGGTTAGGGATATATCTTATGGGGGGAAATGGGAACAAAAAGTGAAGTCCAGACATATGCTGTCATTAGAAGTGAACCTTGTAAGTTGAATACTGTTTGTTGTGAAATGTAGAGATTGATATTTTCTTGATGATGTTGTTGTAGTTCCCAATTGTTGTACAGGGCTTTTTCATTTTTTTCAATAAAGACTTCTTGCAAATCAAAGTGGAAGGAAATGCAAGAATGAAGTAATGAGCCTTCAACATAGCTTTAAAACAAATAAATGAAAGATCTGAACAAAGGATGAAAGGGAGCAACCGTACTAAAACTAGATGTTCTCGCAGAAAGGGATCGAACTTGCAAAACTGTAGCAGAACCGAGCAAATGTTGAACAGCAGAACGGAGAACATGAGAAGGGGCAATGGGATGAAGAAGCTGAATCTGATAAAGCAAGGGCTACTGTCTTATTTGCTTCCCTGAAACTATAAAACGATGTCTCGTCCGTCCAACCAGAAAGCAGAGATTATTCCAGTCACTAGGAAGTAGTTATTATTAGCAATGGCTTCTTTGGTTTCTATTGGATAAACATGATACTGCCATTTGAGGCTCTTAATTAAATACACAATTTAATTTAAAAGGGGAGACGATAGCAGTAATTAAGATCCATTAGAGCATTAGCTTGTCTGGTTTACATGGAGCAGCTAGGCTCCCAGGACTGAGCAAAACCTATGGAATCGGAGACAATATTATGATTTTGCATTGGGGACACGATTAAGCCGATAAGGAGTAGGATCTTGTCCTGAACTAACTGAGATGCAAAGTCCAGCCTGCAGGATGGGAACAGATACAGCCAGTGCAGTGTAAGAGGGCTGGGATTAGTGATGCAGACGCAGCACTGGAACTGGATTAATAACTGGATGTCAGATAACAGAGGACACCGGAGAAGCAGCCCAACTGCCAGGTCCTGCTTCTGTTTGCAACAATGTCCTTTGCCTCATCAGAGATGTGACATACTCCAAACTTTCTGATTTTAATTTCTATCTTGCCTTTCCTTTTGAAGGTGGAAGTACAGGTTAATAAATAAAAACAACAACAAAATTTTTTTAATATAAAGTGATATCTTTTATAAAACGTTTTCCTCAGGTAAAGCCTTTTCATGTGCAGGAAAGGCTTTTGGAAAGTTAAAACATGCACAGGAAAAGGGAACTGTGTGTAGGAAAAAGATGTGGATTTAGCTCTGGCCTTTTCTCAGTTGTACTTCAAAAGTGAGTTAGAATCAGGTACACTAGGTATTATTTTCTTGTGTCTGGAGGACTTACAATCTAAGGGGCCCTTTTACTAAGCTGCAGTAAGTGCTAATGCTCCTAACACAGCTTAAAAAGATGTACCACAGGATGCACTCAAGTGTCCCGTGGTAACTGCCAATGTGCACACGCTAAAAATTTTTTTTGAGGGGCATGTCATCGGAGCAGAAAGTGGGCATTCCTGTGCTAAACAGCACATCTACATTAGTTTTACAAGCATTTTACATCTTGAGTAAGAAAAACAGTACATAAATTCAAAGTGGTAAATCCATAGGAAAATAAAAGAAAAATTATACAACTTGTATTAGACCACAATAAGAGTGGGGGTTGGAGCCTTCACATACTCAGGAGATGAGATTCAAAAACATATTTTAAATAAGCACAGCTTAGCAAAATTAAACCATTTATTCCTATTCTGTCTCTCTGATCTAATGCTCAAGGCTAATCATTACTGCTTAGTCTCAGCATGTATTAAATTATCTTTTTCTGAGTAATAAATTGTTTTAAATGTTCAGGAATTTAAAAAAATATATTTAACCCCTAAGTATTTGATGTTACATTTACATGGGTAATTCAGGTTGAATGAAGCTCCCAGGGCTAAAGTTGCAGATCGCAGTGCCAAAAACTCTTTTCTCCTAACTTGAGTCTGCTTAGTAACATCTGGGAACAACCCAGATTTTTTCCCATAAAATGGGGTTTGTAAGTTCCTCAATGCAAGTTTCCTAACAGATTCCAAGTCTTGGTGACTTTCGCGCCTTCTGTCTCGCTGCACCCTATGCCTGGAATAAACTTCCTGAGCCCCTACGTCTTGCCCCATCCTTGGCCACCTTTAATCTAGGACTGAAAGCCCACCTCTTAACATTGCTTTTGACTCGTAACCACTTGTAACCCACTCGCCTCCACCTACCCTCCTCTCTTCCTTCCCGTTCACATTAATTGATTTGATTTGCTTACTTTATTTTTTTTTGTCTATTAGATTGTAAGCTATTTGAGCAGAGACTGTCTTTCTTCTATGTTTGTGCAGCGCTGCGTATGCCTTGTAGCGCTATAGAATGCTAAATAGTAGTAGTAGTAGTAGAATATAAGTGATACCAAGAGAGTTTTTTTGCGCTCAGTTATTTCTGTTAATGAAGATTCTAATAGATCTGATACATTAAGATCACGTTGCTCCTGTGAATGTTTTGTTCATCTTCTTTCACCTTTTTTACTGGAAGGTAATATATTTTATTCAACGGAGGTATGTTATCTTCAGAAAATTTCAAGTTCTCTATTAGATATCTTTTAAAAATTTCCAGTGGAGTGTAGATTGGAGTCCTGGGAAAGTTCAATAAACGGAGGTTTAACCTCCTATTAAAATTTTCAAAATATTCCAATCTACTATGTATCAGAGTGTTATCTTGTATCAGTTTTACAGTGGTTTCCTTCAATTTAATATTTTCATCAGATAAACCATGTCAGTCCTTTCTAACCACAAAACAGGTGGCGATAAGTGCTCATTTGGTAATTTTTAAAATGGTCACACTCTAATGGTAATATATGAAGCTGAAATCCTAATGTGTGGAGGAGTGGCCTAGTGGTTAGAGCACCGGTCTGGCCACTTCAAATCCCACTGCTGCTCCTTGTGATCTTGGGCAAGTCACTTAACCCTCCATTTCCTCAGGTACAAACTTAGATTGTGAGCCCTCCTGGAACAGAGAAATATCCAGAGTAACTCACCTTGAGCTACTACTGAAAAAGGTGTGAGCAAAATCTAAATAAATAATGTGAATGTGTTATCTTTCATGCCATGATGTAAATATATTCATACAAAACCAACTCTGTGTCTTTAGAATGGAGGAAAAGACCTCATAAGTCTGAGCACAGCAGCAAATATCCAGTGCCGTAGTGAGGGTGCCTGATACCCGGGGCGGGTCGCCGCTGCACCCCCCCCCCCCCCGGGGGCAGGGCACGGCGCCCCCCCTCCGGAGCGCACTCCCCGAAACGCACCCTACCTTTCAGCGGGGGGCAGGCAGGAAGGCCGATCCGCCCCCAGTGCACGTCACTGGGAGCTGCATTGGCTCTGCTGCTTCCCTGCTTTCTCTGCCCCAGAACAGGAAGTAACCTGTTCCAGGGCAGAAAGAGCAGGGAACCAGCGAGCCGACACCCCCCCGCGCGTGCACCCGGGGCGGACCGCCCCACCGCCCCCCTTCCTACGCCACTACAAATATCTCATTTCAATGCCTGCATAGGGCAGACTCCAGTAATATCATTGGTCTAAAAACCTCTGTGAGTTTTCAAATGTGATTCAGTTTTTTGTCATTTTTTTATATATATATATGTCCTTTTCTTGTTTTTTTCTCTTATATTCTTAATTCTAAAGTTTAGTGATTAACAACAAAGTACTGGAGGCACTTAGCTCAATATTTCATCCAATGGGGCTCTCCGTTTCACTCATTCAAGAGCTTCCTCAGGGGCTAAGTGCTTCTATAGCCTGTAATAAAAAGTTGTATAATCACTCAATTGTAGCCAAAGAATTCAGCATCACACCATGAAAAGTTTCACTCACCCATCTCACACTCTAATGGTAACATTAGCGAATGGCCATTAATACAAAAAATTGAAAATCAGTGTTTTACAGCTGCAGTAAAAATGGCCTTAGTGCATGGGGAAAATCTGCACATGGGTGCGCTGTCCACTTTTTTTTTTTTTTTTAACCACAGGTTAGTAAAGGGACTCTTTAGTTTGTGCTTGAGGCAATGGAGGGTTACGTGACTTGTTCAAGATCAGAGGAAGCCATAGGGGGATTTGAACCCTGGTTTCCTTGGTTCTCAGCCTGCTGCTCTCACTGTTAGAATATTCCTCCACTCCCAGGAGTGTAATTAAATAGATTGGAGGCACAGTTCCAATATACATCTATATTTTACTAAAATAGGCATGTACACACGTGGAGAACATGCACAAATTTACACCTTCTTTGGAGCAGGTGTACATAAATGTCCAGTTATAAAATTACTCCCTTTTTCACTACCTTCTGAAACCCTCTTCCTGTCCGGAGGAATGGGGTTTGAGCTTACCAAAGGTGGTCAAGTGTATTAAGCTAGTCCAATAAAAGTATCAGTTTATTAACCTTTATTTCTATATAATCAAGTGACTAACACAGCAACCAGGGTTCTCATTCGTATAAATTATCTAACAGTACTTGGCATGTACAAACTAACCAGATAATAATGAAAAATAATACTTAAGTGGATGTTTGTAAAGAGATAGCAACCACAATTTGAAAGGCCAGTCTCTTATCAGTGACCTTCAAGCCATTTTATCAAGCTTCCGAGCTTCTAGGGCCCTTTTCAGGCTTTTCTATTCTTTTCTGCCTGTTTGTTATGGTTGTTTATTTACACGTTGAAAGCTAGAACATTTCTTGTCCACTGTTCTTTAATTTAATTGAAATTTCAGTTCAGCAAATTGTCAACAGTCCTGGCATAGATCCCAACCTAACTAAACCATGGGACCAGTACCATCTGTATAATGTGGGTGGGAATTAGGAAATCATGAAACAAAATATTGTAATTAACTGGATGGGCAGTTCAAGGGTCTGTAATTATAGGAAAAGTGCCATTCAGTCAATAAAGACAGACCAAGAAAAACCAAAAAGAACTGCTAGAGGTATATAGAAATCCCCTCCCCCCCAATCTTGAAAGTAAAAGTATGTAACACAAAGCTAAGGACAGGACAATGGGTAAAGGAACTCAACAGTATCGCATTCTGTAGACAAGGCCTGTAGTCTGGAATCATGAACAGAGAAAGCAGTGTAGAGTCAGTAAACCAGAGTTTCCCCATTTGTGGATTGTAATCTGAAAAGGGGTCATGCACACTACATTTGGGGTCATGACCCAGCCCATAATTATATAGGGGCATCATTTTGATATGCCTCAGCAGGGTCATGGGCATCACTACGGCCACAATCATGGAGTTGTGGGCCAAAAATGATTGGTAAGCACTGCAACTATTCCACATACTAAAAATCAGAGCTGGATTAAGGCATAGGCAAACCAGCCTCGGGCACAAACGTTTAGGGGCGGCACTGTCAGATGTGCTCAGAATTCAGAAGGTTAGGATTGCCAGCTGTCTGGATTTTTTCAGGATTCTAAAAATTTGTACTTATCTGTCTCAAAGCCAGAAGGATAGCTAAGTGTGTGGCTATTTTTCAGAGCTTAGCTCTCCAATGTTCCCCCTTTCCTGTGCAGAGGCTGTGGTAGAATCCAGCCAATGGGAAGGCTGTAGTAGCCACAGGAAGGGAGGGGCAGAGCTGCAGGGGCTGTAGGGGAAGCTAAGCTCTGCACACAGGGCTTTGGAGAGAATCAGTGAGTGTTCTCGACAGGGACATAGCCGGACCTCATGGTGGGAGGGGGCCAGAGCCCGAGGTGTGGGGGCACATTTTGGTCTGCCACCCCACTGCTGACCCTGCCGCTTCACTGCCCCCTCTGCCTCACTGCCCCTTCCTTGCCACTCCCTGCCACCTTGCTGCTCTCCACCACCTCGCTGCCGCGATTTAATACCTTGGCTGGCGGGGGTCCCCAACCCCCACCAGCTGAAGCCTTCATTCAGCACCGGTCTCGGCACTGCCGTGTTGCCTGCTCTGCTCGCTCTTCCCTCCAAGTCTAGCACACTCCTTTTAGTGAAACTGAGCATGCTCAATTTCACTAAAAAGAGTGTGCAGGATGTGAGAGGAAGAGCTAGCTGGGCAGGCAATGTGGCAGCGCCGAGACCGGCGCTGGATGAAGGCTTCAGATGGCGGGGGTTGGGGACCCCCACCAGCAAAACCAGAGGCCCAGAAGAAATTTTGGGGGCCCAGGCCCCTGTGGCCCAATGTAGCTATGCAACTGGTTCTTGGGGAGGGGATGGGGGATATTGTTGCAAAGGAGAGGAAAGTGTGAAGGGTCTGCTGAGGAAAGGAATAGGCAGCAAATGCCAGAATTTTACATGATGGTGGGCAGACCTGGTGGGAGGTGGGGGCACTTCCTGAATGAGCACATGAGCAGCAGGACAGGGAGTTAGAAAGTGCTTGTCATGTACTTGTGGATGTTTCTGTGTATCTGGTGAGGATAGTCTTGGAGAAATGAAGCTTCCTTTGAAAATCTGGACTGGAATGGGGAAGTCCACTGGTAGAAATGTACCTGTGCACATTCTAAGTGAAGGGAAGTTTTCAGCCTATTAAATTACTTGGGCAAATTCATTTGAACACTGGCCTAATACTGCCTTCACTCTGCCTATATTCTTTCAGAAGCATTAAAAAAAGCTAAAATATTTTATTTTGCTTTTTACTTTTGTGAACATTTTTTCATATGTAAAACTCTGAAAGTTTATGCCTTTGACCCATTGCCCTTAAATCTCACTCTTTTGAGCAGTCCATCTTTGGAATCTCTCGTTTGTATCAGATGAAATAGACAGTGAATATGACTTGCCCAGCTTCCCTGGTTCTGAGCCCACCGCTGCAGAGCTGCCATGTCATCCAGCTCCAGTCCAGGAGGGAGACTTTTTGGCCAGTTCTGTTTTTGAACTTATATCCCAAGTCTGTTTTTTTTTTTTTTAGTAGTCTCTGATATCATCAATTCAAATCAGAACTTCAGGTCCCATAGAGGGGCATAATCGAATGCGAACGCCCATCTCCATGGGCGTCTATGTCCGAGAATGGGTACGTGAAGGGGCGGGACAGATCGTATTTTTGAAAAAAATGGGCTTCCATCTTTTTTTCGATAATACGGTTTGTGCCCGGCAAATGCATTGGAGTTGTGTGGATTTGAGCTGGGCGGTTTCGTTTTTCAGCGATCATGGAAACTGAAGGCGCCCAGCTCAAAAACGAACAAATCCAAGGCATTTGGTCGTGGGAGGGGCCAGGATTCGTAGTGCACTGGTCCCCCTCACATGCCAGGACACCAACCGGGCACCCTAAATAGCTCCCAAATCCATAGCTCCCATCCCTTGGGTGCTGAGCCCCTCAAATCCCCCCAAATCCCCCCAAATCCCCCCAAATCCCCCCAAAACCCACTGCCCACAACTCTACACCATTACTATAGCCCTTATGGCTGAAGGGGGGCACCTACATGTGGGTACAGTGGGTTTTGGGGGCAGTTGGGAGGGCTCCCATTTACCACCACAAGTGTAACAGGTAGGGGGGATGGGCCTGGGTCCACCTGGGTGAAGTCCACTGCACCCACTAACAACTGCTCCAGGCACCTGCATACTGCTGTGATGGAGCTGGGTATGGCATCTGAGGCTGGCATACAGGCTGGAAAACAAAGTTGGTAAAGTTGATTTTTTTTATGGTGGGAGGGGGTTAGTGACCACTGGGGGAGTCAGGGGTGGCCATCTGGTCATTTAGGGCACTTTTTTGGGACTTGTTTGTGGAAAAAATGGGTCCCGAAAATGACCCAAATTCGTACTAAAAACGCCTTTCTTTTTCAATTATTGGCCGAAGGCGCCCATCTCTCCTCGGCCGATAAACACGCCCCAGTCCCGCCTTCATCATGCCTCCGACATGCCCCTGTCAACTTTGCCCATTTCCGCGACAGATTGCAGTTGAAGACACCCAAAATCGGCTTTCGATTATACCAATTTGGGCGCCTTTGTGAGATGGGCGCCCATCACTTTCGAAAATAAGGCTGATAATGTACCAGGATAGGGTTGCAGAAATTCAGGACTGGCTCAGAATTTCCTTCCTGGAACCAGGTAACTTGGCAGCTCTCCTTCTCTACCATTAAGCCCTCTCCATTCAAACCATGTGCTTGCATAGTCCCTATGCTCACTCACTATTTCTGCTATCATACTCACAGCTAGGCTCTGCACTTTCCCTGCTACTTCTGGAGAGGTAAAAATGATGGTGGGGGATGGGGTCCCTGGTAGTGGGGGGGGGGGGGGGGGGGGGCACAAATATATGTTGGCCAAGGGGCCAATATAGTGTTAATCTGGACCTGCTAAAAATCAGCTGAGTCAAACTGAGATCCCTGAATTGTCCCAAACCAGCCAATGCTCTGCCATCCTTGTGGGTGCTTTCCTGATCTCTCTCCCTGTGATCTACTGATTTCAATTACATATTGATTCCAAGCTTTCAGGATTTGGTTTGTAAATCATTATCAGGTTTTTGTGTTTGACTGATTTATTGAGTTCCAGTAGTATCCCTTTTCTGGATTTATTTTACAGCAGATATATGGTGAGAGTTTGGTAAGAAGGCCATGTGAACATTCAGCAGCTAAAATCCAGCCCAGCCTGGCCTATTCTCAGCCATGTCACTGGTCACCAGGGGTTCACTGCTACTCCCAATCCAGCTAGCTCTGCTGGCCTTCACCTTTGTTACATCTGGCTGTAGGTGTCAATTTTAGCAAGTGTATTTTAATGTTGATAACAGATCCTTCACCTTGGACAGGCTGACAATACACCAAACAATTTATACAAGAAATGTGACCATCTTCTAAGGGTCTTTCCGGAAATGAATTAATCATCTCTCCCACCCCAATCTTTCTCAGAAATGATCCTGTAGCTGAACTGTGGAGTTCCAGCTCTCCACAAGTTTTCCGGGAAGGGCTCACAGTGATGTGAAGCTGAGTGCACAGCATCTGATATCTGGGTCATGTTACAAACTTTTTTTTTCATTGGAAACAAAGCAAAAAACCCAAGGGAAATGTTCACTGTAGGCCACGTGTCATCCACTCAAGATAATTTAAAAACAAAACTGCAATTAGGTGAAGCCAAATGACTGGAGGGAGAAAGTTCTGATTTAAGAAATCATGCATGAGATTTAGCCTGGGATTTTTTTTCCCAGAGACATACAAGAGTAAAAACCAGCTCTTGACAACTTGGGCCTTGGATCTTTATTTAAGATCAACTTTTTTCTGCCTAACTACTCCTGCCAAACTCCACAGTTCTTGGCCAAGGGCCAAAGACCTCTCTACACAGAACCTTTCCATTTCTTTCCTTGATGTCACTTGTTTTCTGTCTGCTTTCTTCTCTCCTCCTCTTTATTTCCATAGTAATTTGAAATTATAGGGCAGTTCTAAGCCTGGCAAGCTGCTAGTGGCCTCCACAGTGGTAATACTAAAACTTACATCTGACCACATCCAGGCAAATGTTTCAGTTCCCTGTTGTGTTGCCCTGTGTGCCAGCTTTATCCAGGGCAGATGTTCCATTTTCCCCTTGTGTTGCCCTATCTGAATGCCAGCTTTATCCGGGCAGATGTTCCAGTTCCCCATTGTGTTTTTGATTTATTTAATACATTTATACCCCACATTTTCCCACTAGTTGTAGGCTCAATGTTGCCCTATCTGCATGCCAGCTTTATCCAGGGCAGATATTCCAGTTCCCCATTGTGTAGCCTTATCTGCATGCCAGCTTTAACAAGGGCAAGTATTCCATTTTCCCTTGTATTGCCCTATCTGCATGCCAGCTTTATTCAGGGCAGATGTTCCAGTTCCCTGTTGTGTTGCTCTGTCTAAATGCCAGCGTTATCCAGGGCAGATATTCCAGTTCCCTGTAGTGTTGCCCTATCTACGTGCCAGCTTTTTCCAGGGCAAGTGTTCCAGTTTTCCATTGTGCAGCGCTGCGTACATTTTGTAGCGCTATAAAAATGTTAAATAGTAGTAGTAGTAGTATTTCCCTATCTGCATGCCAGCTTTATCCAGGGCAAATATTCCATTTTCCACTTGTGTTTGCCCTATCTGCATGCCAGCTTCTGAGAGGGAAAAGGAAGGTATAGAATTCCGAGAAGATCCTGACATTCAGATCCTGTCCTCCCACTGGCTGTCTGTATGAATTTGGGGAAAGTCTTTTATCAACTATGGAATTACTCTTTATAACTTCGTAAGGGGATAGTAACATGTAAATGAACTGCTGAACAACAGGGATGAGTGTTTTTTTCTAAACTCCTATAATTGCAAAGCATGTTCTGAATTGCTTTCTTTGCAGTCTGAGTTCCACCTCTAGTGATGCCAGTCTTGGGACAACCAATTGGACAGGGCCAGAGCAAGGGTATGGGGTGCCCTAGGCAAATCTTCAGTCTTACGCCACCTACCTCCTGAAGTTTGAATAATTAAACTCAAGAATCATGATCATCCCAATGCTATCCCTTCCACAGCAAATTTATAAAATTCCATAATAGTAAATCATGTTTTTCACTATTAAACTTTGCTTTGTATGTAAACGTGTGAGTAATGAGAGCAAGTTCCAAATATTACTATTTCAGTTTTTATCTGCCATTATTTACCAGAAGGACAATTTTATAAACTGGGAGTTAACATTTACATACACTTCTGCTGGATTCTTTATAGGTCGCCCAAAGTTGTGGGATGCAGATCTGCAGATAAGCTAATTGACTACATTTATTTTTCACATTTATATCCCGCTTTCAACCAAAGCGGGTAACAAATCAAACAAACAATAAAAAGACATTATACAACAGGTTGACAGGTCATAATGAGTGCTCGTCTATTATTCCTGTCTTGATTGGACAGCCAGTAGTTCCAGTGGGGTGTTTACGGTATTTGGGTGTGCTGATTGATTCACACTTAATGTTTGAAGATCAAATTAGGAAGGTCTCGAGGGAGTGTTTTATCAGCCTGCATAAATTGCGCTCCTTGCAATATCATTTCAATGAAGCAGCTTTGCACACACTTTTGCTTGCATTGATAATTTCACACATTGACTATGCAAATGTCATTCATGCAGGGATGCCTGAATATAGATTGACACACCATGTATAAACTCCAAGTACTCCAATAGTTCAGATGAGTACAAAAATTTCTCTTTAAACAAATATAAATAAATTAAAAGTTCAATTAATGGTATAAGGAGGTGCTGTTGACCGATGATAACTGTGGTGTGTAATTCATTGTGGTAAAAGTATAATACCAGATATGGCACTTCTGAGAAATTTTTGTACTCATCTGAACTATTGGTGTTTTTCTGCAGTGTCCACTTAGGGGAAATTAACATCTGATATGGCACATGTTTCGCTTATAGCTTCTTCAAGGATATCCCCTTATTATAGCCCACGCTCATCCTGCCAACTGAATCTAATATGGCCATAGATTGAAGCATTTACAAACATTTCAAAATGTAGTGATTTGGCTCTTAGGCTGTAAGTCCAAATATAATCATGTTACACCATTGTTTATTCGATACCACTGGCTGCTGTTAAAATATAGAGTGAGGTTTAAGATGTTGGTTTTGGTGCATAAAGCATAGTAAAATAGTAACATAGTAAATGACGGCAGATAAAGACCTGTATGCTTCATCCAGTCTGCCCAACAAGATAAACTCATTTACATGGTATGTGATTCTTTATACCCGAGTTTAATTTCTCCTTGCCATTCTCATAGCACAGACCGTAGAAGTCTGCCCAGCACTGTTCTTGTACCAAGTTCTGACGCTAACGTCGAAGCCCCTTAAAATTTACACTCTAGCCCATCCATATCTATTCAGTCACGATCAGGGCATAGACCGTAGAAGTCTGCCCAGCATCGGTTTCGCTTCCCAATTACCAGAGTCGCCACCTAATCTCCGCTAAGATTCAGTGGATCCATTTCTTCTAAACAGGATTCCTTTGTGTTTATCCCATGCCTATTATATACAGCAACCTTTATATTAGAGTACCCTGGTTAAACCTTATACACCAACCAGGGCACTTAGATCCCTGCAGGAACATAGACTGGTAGAACCAACTAGAAATAGAATAAAAAGGGATTGGAGTAGAGATGGGTCTATTTCTTGTTCCACCCCATATTTGTGGAATACTTTACCAGAAAGTTTAAGAGCAGAAGCTAATCTTAAAATATTTAAAACTATGCTTACGAGTCTATTTATGTTAGGTGTCTGACATCTTGCTAGAGGGGGAAGTGAAAGTTTACCAAGATAACTGCAATTTTTAAAGACATTCTATATCAGTGAAATAGTTGTGACTGTTGGTTGGCTGGTCTTTCCTGTCTGGAACTGGAGTTCTTTTCTATTAAATAATATGGATATTTATTTTTATTGTTCACCGCCATGATCTGTACAAGCTTGGTGATATATAAAACTGTGAAATAAACATCCATAGATATCCCAGTGTGTTTATGATATTGTATTGTAAAATTGGATTCTTACAACAAATTACTTTTTTATGCATTATTCTCCTATACTGTTTATTGTAAGCCACATTGAACCCAAAGTTGTTTGGGATAATGTGGGATATAAATGTCACAAATAAATAAACAAACAAACAAACAAACATCAAACTACTAATTTCAACAAACTATCTCGTGGCATTACTCAAAATGGTGATAAGTCAGAATTGGCCGGCATAAGTGCTCATGCCCAAAATTAGGCACAAAATTGCTTGTTAAACTAATATTCTATAAAGACAGCTCCACGTGGAACTGCCTTTATAGAATTTTCACTTAGCATGCATCATCCTGGTGCCCAAGGAGGTTTAATTGACAAGACAGCATCATGTGACAAGGCTGAAGCCGTAGCTGCCATCTTGATACACTCAAACCAAAGCAAACTATTGATGCATGCCAAGCCATACATAGGCGGTCCTTATTTCTAATAAGCACTTGCTATTGTTTTGGGTGACTTAATATGGTGGCAAGTTCTGCCTACTGGGCCAAACACGCTCCCGCTGTCTCCTGTCAATTAAACCTCCATGCCAGTGCCTAACTATGGGCAACCTTTACTGGATTTTCCCATTATGTGCATAAATGTTTAGAATCAGGGCCGCCAAGAGACTGGGCCGGGCCCAGGGCAAGGGCGCCCCGGGGCCCTGCCCCCGCTGCCACCCCGAGGTCACCGCTGCCGCTCCCCCTCCACCCCCCGAGGTCACCACCGCTCCCCCTCCACCCGCCCCCCTCCGTCCGCCACTGGGCTGGGCCCCCTGCATTGAAATCACAGCGCCTCTCACCTCCGTGTGAAAGCGCTGCAGGCAGCAGGGCAGCAGATCGCCTCCCTTCAGCCCTCCTTCCCTCCTTGTGTCCCGCCCTCGCGGAAGTTATGTCAGATGAGGGCGGGACACAGAGAGGGAAGGAGGCCCGAAGGGAGGTGATCTGCTGCCCTGCTACCTGCAGCGCTTTCACATGGAGGTGAGAGGTGCTGTGATTTCAATGCAGGGGGCCCGGCCCGGTGGCAGACGGTCGACGATGGAGGACGGGTGGGACTGCGGCGCCGGGCCCCCCCTTGGAGGCCCAGGCCCAGGGAATTTTGTCCCCCCTGCCCCCCCTCTTGGCGGCTATGTTTAGAATGTTGGCCTCTCATTTACATGCATAACTTACAGTGTTTCAGTATCAGGTTACACTGATATTCTATAACAGAATCTAAGCACCTAGTGGGTTTTTCAGGGCACCTAATGGAGATGCCCTTCCCTTGCCTATCTACTATAATTCAGCATCACCACTTCCCTACTCCCTCCCCCAACATCCAGTATTCCCTGTACGCGCTGCGTACGCCTTGTAGCGCTATAGAAATGCTAAATAGTAGTAGTAGTACTTCCCCTACCTATTTCCCATAATCCAACATTACCCCTTCTCTTACCCCCTCCCATGTCCAGCAGCTCCTCTTTTCTTACCTCTCCATCCTCTCCCTTTCCTTCCCCCATCTCCTCACTGATGGTGCCTCAAACAAATTCACCAGGGTTGCTGCCCTGCTATGATAAAAGATGCGTGAAACCTTGGAGCACATGGGTGCACTCAAGGCTGTGTATCCTGCCCCTCTGAAGCAAAGTTCCTGTGTCTAAGGAAGTGGGACACAGCAGGAATAGAGTGTGGGTGTGTACCAATACCCCATGCTGACTCCCTGTTGGGTTGAGCATGGGATTTGTTTTAGCTCTGCTGCCAGAGGTATTCCAAACCTAGGCAGATACTCACATTGTCTAGTGCTGAGGCCAGCCCTATCATAGGCTGATCATGGAGGTAAGAAGCATAGAATCTTATTTTCTGCCACGTACTTGTGACCTGTATTGGCCACTGTTGGAAACAAGATACTGGACTTGATGGACCTTAGGTCTGATCCTGTATGGCTACTCTTGTGTGTACTTCCTCTCCCTGCTCCCAACAGTTCTGTAAATGCAGCAGTGATATGGGCATCCCTGAGTTGGTCTAGACCAGAGCTCAGAAAGAGTATGGGTGCAGTGCCTAGTGCACATTGAAGATGCCACTGGAAGTTAATTTGTTGCTTAACTCAATCTTTTTTTGGCTCGCCTCATTTAATTATTCTATTTGCCATGTACAGGCTGGTATCTCATCTGAGAACCCAGAGGAATCATCCTGGGTGATAAAATTACTCGTTTAGGTTGCTTACCAGATAGGTAAGCCTCTGTGTAACCAGATCACATGGAATTAGTTACTGTAACACAGAACTTGAACCATACTGCTTTTTTGATAAAATATTCTTGTCTAAAAGCCCAGCTGCCACAGAAAAGCTGAGGATTTAGCACTAACAGTGATGAGGCTGGTTCCAAACATAGACATGCCCTTTCTAAGAAAGCCTTCAAGCACATTGAACAACATATTATAACCACTCCCCCAATAAATATTTAAAAAATCATCAGTCAATCTTGCTTTGAGGATGCAGTATTTTTAAAGCCTAAAACGTATTAGTTCCTTTTCCTTAAATATTAAGATATACAAATGAATATTTGTGCATATAAATCAGAACTGTAGTGTTACTGGGTCTATATGAAAATCAGTGAACACCTTAACACTAGACATGACCCTAAAACCCTAATCTTCCCCCTGTACCTGACCTAATCCTGCCCCTGTCCCTAACTCTAACCCTAAAACCGCAAAACTAACCCTAAACCTAACCCTAAAGTAATGCTAACCCTGGCCCTATTATCTTAGAACTAACCTTAATCCTATTCTTGACCCTAACCCTAATCTAATGTTAGCTCTTACCTTAAAATTAACCTTAATCCTGATCTTGACCCTAAACCTAACTCGAACCTTGTCTAGCACCCTAAAACCACTAGATCTAACTTTAATTCAAATCCAAACGTAACCATTACCCTAAATGAAATCCTAATCCTTTCCCTGACTCTAACCCTAACCCTAATCCTTACCCTAACCTAAAAGTAAAGTCATGATTGTTTCTAACAATTTTTTTAAAATTAAGCACGATTGCATTTTTGGCATAAATATAAGTCCCATTATTCTCTCTCCATCTCAGAATTTGTTGATGTAATGAACAAAAACGTCTTAAAGTAGCACTTCATGAGAGCTTAATATTTTTCAGCTGTGCTGAGAGATCTTTATGATTGAGGGCTGTACAAATTTGGGTGCACAAGTTACAGAATAGTGCCAGTTGCATGCTTACGTAGGGGCCTTTTGCTAAAGCTTTGTGTGCACTAACAGAATTAGCAACGTTAAATGCTAAGATCAAAACTCCAGCGCTGTGTGGAACAGCACCGGAGAAATACCACTGGAACAGCGTGGCAGAACAGCTCCCTAATGCTGAATGCTAATAGTATGCAAATATAGGCGTGTTGTTAACGTTGAGCATTAGGAAGTAAGGATGGGGGAATATGCCCAGCACATGCTCACCAGAGTTGTGTGGTAAACACAGCTCTTGTGCTCATGTGCAGTCAAATTGGGCATCAGGGAGCCTTTTCCAGGGGGAAGAGGTGGATGTGGACCACTTTTAAAATTCCTCCAGAAAGTGCTACCCTTGCCCCTCTACAGTCTTCTCGCATAGAAGGCTGAGATCTAGCCTGGCTGTAGAGGAAGGAGCCCCCACGACCTGGGCTAAGATTTACTATCCCTCCCCATCCCAGGGCTGGCAGAGAAAGAGCAGAGTGAAAGAGAAGAGGCAGGAAAGTTTCCCTGAGGAGGAGGAGAGTGACTCAAAACTCACCGGACTTCGGTCCATGTCTGGCAGATATCCCATCTGCTTCTGATTTAAGCTGCTGGTTTGCTGCTATCCAGTCACCTAATGCCAGCTCCTAGTTGGCGTAAGGTTTCGAGTGGTAAGGGTGCCCTTGTGAAGAACGATGTTCTCTGAGCATTGGAGGGAATAGGAAATGCCCTTATTTACATCCTTCTGACTACATTAACATCCTATTTGCAGTGTTTCTTTGTGAGTTCCTTCTTTCCTGCAGTAAGAGCTTCTGTGCATTATGTACTGGTAATTGCGGGCAGTAGTCCAGTCATTTACTTCTGAGCATCAGGCCGCTATAGGTATAAAATGGGCTTCTTAGCACTCAGGGATCTTTTTACACAGAGGGTAACAAGCCCCTAAAAAAGACATGGCCATGTGGTAAGATTATTCATACCGAAATGGCCATACAGGAGGGGGGATCACTTACTGCCACCTATTAAGGTGGCGGTAAGGGCTCCCATGATAACCCAGCAGGAACCGGGCAGTGTGCAGTGCTGCCACATTACTGCCGGGTTAGTGCCGCGCTACAAAAATTATGGAAGTATTTTTCATAGTACCAGAAATGGTGCATTCTCAAGGCGGAACTAATGCCGGAGCCGTGTTGGTCCAGCTGTAGTTCCGGGTTGCTGGATGGCAAGCCTCTTGCTGCATGGCAACCCTTTAGTAAAAGGGCCCCTTGGTGCGCTAATTCTGCTAGTGCATGTTAAGCCTTAGTAAAAGTGTTCCTTTCTTGTTAAATTAGGGGCCAACTGGCCTTAAGTACCAATAATAGCCCTTAAGTGGTGTAAATTGGTGCTAATTGACACTAATTTATAGTTATAGTAACATAGAGGGGTATAATCGAACACGAACGCCCATCTCCATGGGCGTCTACTCCGAGGATGGGTACGTGAAGGGGCAGGCCGGACCGTATTTTTGAAAAAGATGGGCGTCCATCTTTTTTTTCGATAATACGGTTTGTGCCGGGCAAATGCATCGGATTTGGGCGGATTTGAGCTGGGCTTTATCGTTTTTCAGCGATAATGGAAACCGAAGGCGCCCAGCTCAAAAACGAACATATCCAAGACATTTGGTCGTGGGAGGGGCCAGGATTCGTAGTGCACTGGTCCCCCTCACATGCCAGGACACCAATCGGACACCCTAGGGGGCACTTGTAACAATTAAAAAAAAATTAAAATACCTCCCAAGTCCATAGCTCCCTTCCCTTGGGTGCTGAGCCCCCCAAATCCCCCCAAAACCCACTGCCCACAACTCTACACCATTACCATAGCACTTATGGCTGAAGGGGGGCACCTAGATGTGGGTACAGTGGGTTATGGGGGGTGGTTTTGAGGGCTCCCATTTACCAGCACAAGTGTTACAGGTGGGGGGGGGGATGGGCCTGGGTCCACCTGCCTGTAGTCCACTGCACCCAGTAACAACTGCTCCAGTGACCTGCATACTGCTGTGATGGAGCTGGGTATGACATTTGAGGCTAGCATACAGGCTGGAAAAAAGTTTTTAAAGTTCTTTTTTTTTTGGTAGGAGGGGGTTAGTGACCACTGGGGGAGTCAGGGGAGGTCATACCCGATTCCCTCTGGTGGTCATCTGGGCAGTTGGGGCTCTTTTTGGGGACTTGTTTGTGAGAAAAAAGGGTCCAGAAAAAGTGACCCAAATTCTCGCTTCTGGCGACCTTCTTTTTTCAATTATCAGCCAAGGGCGCCCATCTCTCCTCGGCCGATAAACACGCCCCAGTCCCGCCTTCACCACACCTCAGACATGCCCCCGTCAACTTTGTCCGTTCCCGCGACAGATTGCAGTTGGAGACGCCGAAAATCGGCTTTTGATTATACCGATTTGGGCACCCACGGGAGAAAGGCACCCGTCTCCTGATTTGGGTCGAAATATGGGCGTCTTTCTCTTTCAAAAATAAGCTGGATAGGAACATAGTAGATGACGGCAGAAAAAGACCTGCATGGTCCATCCAGTCTGCCCAACAAGATAAACTCATAGGTGCTACTTTTTGTGTATACCTTACCTTGATTTGTATCTGCCATTTTCAGGACACAGACAGTAGAAGTCTTGCCCAGCACTAGCCCCGCCTCCCAAACACCAGCCCCGCATAACTGTGCATAGGTGTTATTCTATATTTCTTTCATTCATTTATTGATCTTGATATACAGCAAATAGATCCAATACTGGCGACTAAGTGGTTTATGATAAAAACAAATCAAAGCTGATGGTGGAGGGGACAAGATAAGAGGGAAAGGGGAGGGGATCAACAAGGAAAGGGAAAAGAAAAACTAAGTGGGAGTACCTGAAGATTGAAGGGTGGCCAATAGAATGCTGATTTTTTTTTTTTAAAGGATTCCCCGGGTGATCCAGGAAATTACAGACTGGTAAGCCTGACTTCAGTGCCAGGGAAAATAGTGGAAACTATTATAAAGAATAAAATTATGGAACATATAGACAAACATGGTTTAATGGGACAAAGTCAGCATGGGTTCAGCCAAGGGAAGTCTTGTTTCACCAATCTGCATAATTTCTTTGGAGGCGTGAATAAACTTGTGGATAAAGGTGAGCCTGTTGATGTAGTATATCTAGATTTTCAGAAAGCTTTTGACAAAGTTCCTCATGAGAGACTCCTGAGAAAATTAGAGTCATGGGATAGGAGGCAATGTCCTTCTGTGGATTAGGAATTGCTTATTGGACAGAAAACAGAGGGTAGGGTTAAATGGCCATTTTTCTCAATGGAGGAGGATGTGTATTGGGACCGGTGCTATTTACCATATTTATTTATTTATAAATGATCTGGAAATCAGAACAATTGGGATGAATAAATTTTATTTATTTATTTGTTGCATTTGTATCCCACATTATCCCACCTCTTTGCAGATGACACAAAACTATTCAGTTGTTAAAACACATGCGGACTGTCAAAAATTACAGGAAGACCTTAGGAAATTGAAAGACTGGGCATCCAAATGGCAGATGAAATTTAATAAGGACAAATGCAAAATGATGCACATTAGGAAGAATAATCCAAATCATAGTTACCTGATGCCAGGGGCATAGATACGAGTGGGCCTGGATGGGCCCAGGCCCACCCAGTTTAGCTTCAGGCTCGCCCGCCCACCCACCCTGAAACAGATCCTTACCCTCTCCCACCCCTGCCACAGCGCTTCATTTAATGCTGTCGGCGCTGCTGTTGCACAGTCTCCCACCCCCACGGCGACGCTTACACTTTGCTATGGCGCTGCCTGACATCAACTCTACAAATGCGGCACCGACGTCCGACGTCCTGCTCCGGGGCCTTCCCTCTGACGCGCTGATGTAACTTCCTGTTTACGGAGGCGGGGTGCGGAAGGCCTTGGAGCAGGATGTCCGACGTCGGTGTCGCATCTGTAGAGTTGATGTCAGGCAGCGCCATAGCAAAGTGTAAGCGCCGCCGCGGGGGTGGGAGACTGTGAGGTGCAACAGCAGCGCCGACAGCATTAAATGAAGCGCTGTGGCAGGGGTGGGAGAGGGTGAGGAAGTCAGTGGGGTGCTGGTCCAGTAAGGGGAGGCTGGGAGGGGAGGGGCCTGAAGGGAACAGAAGGGTGCTGGACTTGCCAGGGGCAGAGGGTTGGAGGAAAGGGAGAGTGGTTTTGGATTTGCAGAGGGGAGGTTGGAGGGAAGGAGAGAGGTTTTGGATTTGCAGAGGGGAGTTTGGAAAGAAGGGAAGAGGTTTTGGATTTGCATAGGAGAGATTTTGGATTTGCAGAGGGGAGGTTGGAGGGAAGGGGAGAGGTTTTGGATTTGCAGAGGGGAGGTTGGAGGGAAGGGAAGAGGTTTTGGATTTGCAGAGGGGAGGTTGGAGGGAAGGGGAGAGGTGCAGGGAGAAAGAGCCAGATGCATAAGGGGAAGGAAAGAGAGGAAGAGAAGCTGGTTGGGGGGGTGGGATCACAGAGGAGAGGGACACATTGGTGTGGAGGAGGGAGAAAGGGGACATAGGGAAGTATACAGAAGGGAGATGATGGACATTAGGTGGGAGCATGGGGACAGGGACACACATGTGAGATGCTGTATGAGGATGGCACATGGGCACAGAGGGGTAATGCCTGACAAGGGGGGGGGGGGGGACGAGGATATGGAATAGAGATAAAATGCTGGACACTGGAGAGGGGGTTATATGGACACAGAGTGGGGAGGGAGAGATACCAGACAAGGGGGAGAATAGGAACACAGAAGGGATATGCTGGGCATGGGGTGCATAGGTGCACAGAGGAATGATGATGGATGAGGGGATATGAACACAGGGGAGATACTGGACAAGGAAATATAGGAAAACAGAGATGGGAGATGGATGATGGACATGGAGAAATAAAAAATGTCAAATAGGAGACCCTGGCAAGTGAGTTAAGAGAAGACAGAGGGAAGCAGAAACCAGAGACTGGAACCAATATGATTTGAGAAAAAATGACCAGGCAACAAAAAGATATAAAAATTATTTTATTTTCAATGTTGTGAATATAATAGGTTGGATTTGGAATGTACATCTTGCCAAAGTTGATGTTAAACATGGCTGGGGTCCAGGACAGAAATCATGGAAAGGACCCCAAAGTCCATTACCAGGCTGCGCCTTCAGCTTCCAGCATGCAGGCTTTCTCTGGCCAAGGAACCAAGCACAATTGCCCAAGTTGCAACCACTAACACCATCCCTGGCATATGCCATCTTTATATTTTGCACAGGAGCAAATGCCTTTCTTTCTTGTTTCTCTGGTGTTGTACTACATGCAAGGTCTACTTTCTTGGGGTTTCCGTTTAATTTATATTTCTAGAGTTTGTGGTCACTTATTCTGTATTTGGCATTTGTGTCTTGTGTGTGTGACTGAGGTATTCTGTTAGCATGAAGTTTCCATGTAGCATTCTGTAGTAATTTGGCTTGTTCAGCTTTCCTGATAAATGTATTTGTATTTTAGGGCCCTACTATAATATTTAAGGCACTTCTTTTTCATAGGTAGGATCTTTGTTTTTGGAAGTTAGTGTTGGCATGGTAGATTTGCTCTAGGTTCTGAGTGACTTTTGTTTTATAGATTTTTTTTAAATTAATTTATAATATGTCTGTAATTGAGATTACACTAGAAAACAACATTTCTTTGTATGATGAGTTTTATGGAGAATTGCCCTTGCTGTGCTCTGTAACCATTGTTGGTGGAGGGCCAGGAGGTTCTCTGGATGCAGAATGTGTTTGGCTTCAATACCATATATGTGTTGGAGGACCATGGCTCAATGGGGCTGAATAGTGCAGTATATTGTACTTCCCTTAGCTCTCAATTGGCCTGCAGCCACTGAAGCCTGCACTGCAACCCTCATTGAAGTTATGGGGAGTGGGGTAGGGACAGAGCATGGGTGCATCAGGTTGCTGTTTTTTCTCTTTCAAAAAAGTTGGCAACTCTAGTGCCCACCCATCCAACCTGTTGGCCCACCCAAAAATTGCCTTCTGGCTAAGCCACTGCCTGATGCTAGGATCCACCTTGGGAATTAGCAACCAGGAAAAAGGTCTAGGTGTCATTGTAGACAATACACTGAAATGTTCTATCCAGTGTGTGGTGGTGGTTGCCAAAAAAGAAAACAGGAAGCTAGGAATTATTAGGAAAAGGATGTAAAATAAGACCAAGAATATTATAATGTCTCTGTATCGCTCCTTGGTGCGACCTCACCTTGAGTATTGCATTCAGTTCTGGTCTCCGTATCTCTAAAAATTAGCGGAATTAGAAAAGGTCCAAAGAAGAGCAACCAAAATGATAAAGGGAATGGAACTCCTCCCATATGAGGAAAGGCTAGAGGTTAGGGCTCTTCAGCTTGGAAAAGAGAAGGCTGAGAGGAGATATGATTGAAGTCTACAAAATCCTGAGTAGTGTAGAATGGGTAGAAGTGAATCCATTTTTTTGCTCTTTCAAAAGGTAGAAAGACTAGGGGACAATCAAATAAATTACATGGAAATACTTTTAAAACAAATAAGAGGAAATATTTTCTCACTCAATGAATAGTTAAGCTCTGGAACTCATTGCCAGAGGATGTGGTTACAGTGGTTAATGTAAAAAAGGTTTGGATAAGTTCCTGGAGGAAAAGTCCATAGTCTGCTATTGAGACAGACATGGGGAAGCAACTGCTTACTCCTGGATTTGTAGCATGGAATGTTGATACTATTTGGGTTTCTGCCAGGTACTTGTGACCTAGATTGGCTACTGTTGGAAACAGGATACTGGCTGGATGGTTTGATGATTTGTCCCAGTATGGCTATTCTAATGTGTTATGAGGTGGATCAAAAGAAGTAGAGAAAAAAAAACGGTTTTAAGAAGAGCTTTAGAAGACTGGGGAGAGGTAGCAGAACTAAGAGAGAATGGGAGAGAATTCCAAAGCAAGCTTCAGGCCCAGATAGCTAAAGGCACTGTCACGTGAAATAGAGAGATGTAAAGCGGAGGGGGAGGGAACACACAGTAGATTATCAGAAGATCGGAGAAGACAAGAGGGGGAATAAGGGATCAATAACTTATTTAAATAAGTGGAGCAGAGGGAGAACAACCTTTGAAAACCAACATAAGCAACTTGTAGTGGATTCATGAGGAAAAAAGAAGCCAGTCCTCAAGACGAAGAAGAAGGGTAACATGATTAAGCAGGTGCACATGATGGATACGTTTGATGGAAGTAGATTGGATTAAATGTAAATCTTTCAGAGAATAAAGGGAGAGGCCAGCATCGATAGAATTACAGTAGTCAGGGTGAGAATCGGGGAACAAATAAAATGAGGGGAGAGAAAGGGGTGGACAGAACAAATAGGGATGGTGAAGTGCGAAGAAGGCAGAGCAAACTACAGAATTGATCTGAGTCTTAAAGGTAAATTTTGGAGTTGAAAACTACACCCCGAATTTTAATCGAGTCACTAAAGCTGCATGGGTGGTTGTCAATAATGGGAGTGGGCAGCATGGAGGAATGGGTGTTGGGGAAGACAAGGGATTCACATTTAGAGGAACTGAGGGCCCATTGTCTTTGAGCAAAGAAGAGACGGAATTGAGACAAGAATTCAGCACAGTAGGGGAAGAGGACAGATCACAGATACACTAGAATATTTGTATGTCCTCCACCAGGGATGGCCCAAGGCAATCTGCTGCCTGAGACAGGAATGAGATGCTGCCCGCACCCCCACCCCCATCCAGTCTGACATCTCCCCCCTTCCTTCCTTGACCCTCTTTCCCACGTTTACCTTATTTTTTTCATTTCTAAAATGCGGCAGCAATTCACATAGACTGCCCTGCTGTGGTGCCACTGGCACTGGCCTCTTTGCTTTGCTGCATCCCACCTCTGAGGAAACGGGAAGATATGTCAAGAGGCAGACAGCAGTAGGGAGAAGAGGCAGGTGCCAGCGGCACCACAGCAGGGCAGCCTACAGGAACCGCTGCCGCCTTTTGGAAAAGAAAAAATAAGGTAAACATGGGGAAGAGGGTCGAGGAGGGAAAGGGGAGATGCCAGACCTGGTAAGGGTGTGGGGCTGGCATCTCATTCCTGCTACAGGCGGCAGATTGCCTTGGGCTATCCCTAGCAGAGGACATATAAATGTTCTAGTGTGTCTCTTATCCATCCTGTTCCCCCACTGTGCTGAATTCTTGTCTTAATTTCATCTCTTCTTGGCTCAGAGACAATGGGCTCTTCCTCAGTTGCTCTAAATGTGAGTCCATTGTCTTCCCCAACACCCATTCCTCCATGCCCCCCACTCCCATTATTGACAATTACCCATTCCTCCATGTCCCCACTCCCATTATTGACAACCACTCACTCAGCTTTAGTGACTCTATTAAAATTCTGGGTGTAGTTTTCAATTCCAAGCTTACCTTTAATACTGTAGTTCTCTCTGCCTTCTTTACCCTTCACCATCCTTATTCGTTCTGTCCTCCCCTTTCTCACTCCTCACTTTATTTCTTTATGAATCGCTGCTACTGCCACCTTTTAGAAATGAAAAAAATAAGGTAAACGTGGGGAAGAGGGTTGAGGAGGGAAGGGGAGAGTGTCCCCTGAGGTCCCCGCCTCAGTTGGCCTAATGGTAGGGCCGCCACTGTCCACCACGTAGCAGAAAGGCACACAACCGTTTTCTTGAATGACTGTCAGAAGAGGTGTCAAAAAGATATTGTATAGAGCAGGAGAAAGAATGGAACCCTGGGGGTCACCAGATTGAAGAGAAATGGTAGGAGAGGGAGAGCCTAGGTGAGAAAGATGAAAAGAGTGGCCAGAGAGGTAACTAGAGAACTAGGAGAGGACAGGGCCAGAGAAACTGATGATACGAAGACAGCAGAAAGGAGAGAATGATCGACTAGCACCTAAATTTTATAGCAGGCAACTACAAAGGATGTGTGCACATGTGCAGAATAGTATCACTTACATGCACAACTGCAAAATTTAGGTGTGACCATTTACACTAGCCTTTGACATGGCTTAATTGCTCATGCCTAAAGTTAGGTGTGCACCTGAGGTCTTATGCTCTATTCTAATTGCTGTTATAGAATTGCTACTTAGCACCCATATTTTTCACGCCTAATTTTTGCCACACTTTTTGAATCTACCCTGAGTAGATAATGTGATACCCTTTGAGAATACAAAGCTTCAGCCTGTACCTTTTCATTTGTAGCTCCAGGTGATTTATAGTCAGTTATAATAGGTATTAATAAGGCATCTTTTGCTACAACTCTAGGCCAAGATCTGATAATTGAGCTGAGGATGGTATATTCTTAGCCTTTTAGCTGATATTGAGATCCTTTATAATATTAGGATGGGGAGGGGTGGGGGAAGGAGGGTTAATGCCATGCCACATTGGAAATATGATTATGTTACAACTTACAACCAATAAAAGAGACAAAAAGTTGGACCACAGAAGGGTCCTTCCTGGTGGTGTTCCCGATCAACTTCACTAGCCACAAACCAGCTATAACCTCTTTACACCATGGCAGTAAAAAGTGGCAGACATTGCATGAGAGTACTAAAAGCAGAATCAGCAGGAGTGTGGTCATAAGGAATGGGACACAGAGAAAGTAATAGAGCCAAACATAGAGAAAGCATTAGAGTCAAGCAGGAAGAAAGAAATAGATCCAAGCAGAGAGAAAGTAACATAGCCAAGCACGGAGAAGGTAACAGAGCCAGAGCGAAGCAGAGATAAAGCAATAGAGCCACGCAGGGAGAAAGTAATAGACCCAAGCAGGAAGAAAGCAAAAGAGCCAAGCATGGAGATAGTAACAGAGCCAAGCACGGAGAAGATAACAGAGTAAGCAGATAGAAAACAATAGAGCCAAGCAGGGAGAAAGCAATAGAGCCAAGCAGGGAGAAAACAATAGAGCCAAGCAAGAAGAAAGTAATAGAGTCAATTGGGAAAAAAGCAATAGAGCCAAGCACGGAGAAAGTAATAGAACCAAGCAGGAAGAAAGCAATAGAGCTAAGCATGGAGATAGTAACAGAGCCAAGCACGGAGAAGATTATAGAGTCAAGCAGAGAGAAAGCAATAGAGCCAAGCATGGAGAAGGTAACAGAACCATGCAGAGAGAAAGCAATAGAGCCAAGCAGAGAGAAAGCAATAGAGCCAACTAGGAAGAAAGTAATAAAGTCAAGTGGGAAAAAACCAATAGAGCCAAGCATGGAGAAAGTAATAGAGCCAAACAGGAAGAAAGCAATAGAGCCAAGAAGAGAGAAAGCAATAAGAACCAAGCAGAGAGAAAGTAATAGAGTTGAGCAGATAGAAAGCAACAGGGCCAAGCAGGGAGAAAGCAATAGAGCCAAGCAAAGAGAAAGCAATAGAGCCAGGCAAGAAGAAAGTAATAGAGCCAAGTGGGGAAAACGCAATAGAGCCAAGCACGGAGAAATTAATAGAGCCAAGCAGGAAGAAAGCAATAGAGCTAAGTATGGAGATAGTAACTAACAGAGCCAAGCAAGGAGAAGATAATAGAGTCAAGCAGAGAGAAAGCAACAGAGCCAAGCAGAAAGCAATAGAGCCAAGAAGAGAGAAAGCAATAAGAACCAAGCAGAGAGAAAGTAATAGAGCTGAGCAGGGAGAAAGTAAGTAATTAAGCCAAGCAGGGAGAAAGCAATCAAGCCAAGCAGAAAGCCAATCTTTTAATAAAGCTTGCGATACTGGAACATTTCTTCTAACCTTCTTCAGAAATGGGAAAACATGATGTCAAGATAATTGCCATGGAGCTTGCTGCAACGTCCTACTTCGCTTGTTCACTAATAAACTTAGTATTCATGCAAATTGGGTTTGGCAATGGTCTTCTCTCCTGGACTGGGATCAGAAGTATAATATATCCTTGGCAGTCCTGACTGTGCAGAAACATCAGCACAGAAGTATTGTCGTTGTTTCCAAGATGTGTTCAGTTACACATTAACCTCAGGCAAAGATCCGATGCCCCCAAGGAATGCCATGTGATGCTGTCTCGCTAATCTCAATCCTCTGTTTCTCCTCTTTTATAAATGCTCTTTAATGTTTGACAGTTGGTGGACTTGCTGTGAATGTCAAGTATACAGGAAACAGTTTGGAATTGAACAAACTTTTCCAGAGAGAAATATATTGTGTGTGTGTGTGGGGGGGGGGGGGGGGGGGGGGGGGGGCAGGGGCTACTCTTGTTCATGATAAAACAGTGAATAACTGGCAACAGTTTGGCTCATTTTTAATAGATTGGAGTAGTTTAAGATACAATATATATTATACATTCCAACACATAATCTGCTGGATTCTATATATCGTGCATAGTTTTCCGCACCAAAATCCAAGTGTATTCTATAACAACACACGTAAATGGATGCACGTAGCTTTAGGTGCTGGGATATCAACTAGGTGTATTCTATATACTTTGCCTAAATCTAGGCACTGCTTCTAGGTGGAAATTTATTCCGTGCATATTTTTCAGGCACCATATCTAGAATCTAGCCCAATATACATTTTGATAAGCTTTAGGTTTTTTGTTTTTTTTTAGAATATCCATTTTATACGTAGCCATTCATATCTGCTTGTTCTAGTTTGTAATGACTGGTCTGGAAACCAGCTGGGTCTGTCTGGCAAGTTGATGGAGGCCTGACTTTATCTATGATATTTTACATATACTATCTTGTATTATTCAACACTCAGTAACTGGTTGCAATTTTTTTCACTAACAACAGTGTTTTAGGTGTTAACTCTTGATTATTGTTCTTAAGATACTTTCACCTATTAAGTCAGACCTAATGGTCTGAGGATCAGAGTTCAAGTCCCACTCCCTCCCACTAACACTCCCTGTGACCTTGGACAAGTCATTTTATCACCTCAGTTGCCATTTCTATTGTAAGCTTTTGGAGCAGAGACATATTGTACCTGAATTACTAATGATACAGTAAGCTGCTTTGAGAATTATTTGGAAAAGTGGGCTAAAATCCCATACTATTATTATTATTTTTTAAAATTTTATTTATAAGAATTTAATTTTACAACTTGCCAGAAATACAGACAAAATAATACAAGAATTATTTCAATCAGGTAATTATAAACTCTTCCTTAGACCACAAAATAGGGAGAGTGAAACAAGACAAGGAGATCAATTAAACAACAGTAAACAAAGAAAACGTGGTATTAACCTGATTATCCCCAGTTATTTATTATCTGAATCATTATTCCACATTGATTGTCTGGTTGGCTTCTTCAAACCCAAAATGGTGTATAGTCAATTTATTTCATTGGAAACATACTTATTGTCCAATATTAATGGAAATAATACAACTGATTTCATTTTTTCTCTTTTAAAATCAGAAATTATTTAACAATACAAACACTTGGGTCTCTAATCCAATTCCCACTGATTAAGGTAATCTCAGTTTCACAGGCTTCACTCCTTTTGAATAAATATACTAAGAGGAATCATTTCAGAGGAAAAATCTTTAGGAGTCATACCCGGAACTCTGGGAAAACAACAATCTTGATATTAATAATCTGTAATAATATTCATTTTGTTCAAATTTTTCTGGTCTATTATCATCTTCAAAATCTTAACCATTTCCTATTCCTGTAGAATTTAATTTGCCATACTATTATTATTTTAATGGCTAAATATCTGGTTTAGTTCATGACTGCAGTAAAAATTTCATTTAGCCCTTTCCCCCAGAGATTCTATATATCGTGCCTTAATTTGCATGCAGAAATCAAAGCATATTTTATAGCAGTACGTGTAACTTAATTGGTTAACTAGCTAATCAGCGCTGTCAATTGGATGCTAACAAGCAATTATCACCACTAATTGGTATTAAGATTTACGTGCACAATTCCCTAAGTGTATTCTGTAACGTGGTACGCTTAAATTCTAAGTCGCATATTTGAAAAGGGGGCATGGCCATGGGCGAGGCATAGGCATTTCTAAAATCTATGCACATTATTGTAGAATACACTCTGTGCCTAATTTAGACATTGGGATTTACACCAAGTAAAACATGGTGTAAATGGTCACCATTAAATTTGGTTGCATGGAGAGGCGCTCGGTGTATTCTACATACTGGGCAGAAATCTAAGCCTATTCTATAAAATATAGGCATGCTTTAGAGAATACATCTAGGTGTATTTTTTCCACACAGAATTTTCAGGCACCATATATAGAATCTATGCTTTAAGCCTTTGACAAGTAACTTATTCTACTTAGTATCCAATCATTGCTTTTAAGTTTTAATTTATCAATAAAGTTTATTTGATTTAAAAAAATCTCCCTAACTCCACAAAGACTGGGCCTGAAGGTTCCTTTGGATATCAAGCTGAGGATCACCCTTTCCAGAACAGTGACCTTCTAGGGAGCTGGAAAGTATTAGCTGTGCACACAGTGCATATGTGAAGATATAGTTTAACTCCTATTTTAAATATTTCTAAAGGCATGGCTGCTTTACCTTCTCAAGACGCTGCAAGAGGACGTAGAGTTTCCAAAAGTGAAAAGTGTTTACCCTTGCGATTTGCTCTACAAGAAGGTTCTAGGGGCAGTGCCCTTCTGTCCTTCTTCAGTAAAAGTACTCACCAGAGCCAGTCATCAGTCCATTGGGTCAGACCATCAGAATTCTGCCCAAACACTTCACCCACCGTTTTATTCCCGAATCCAGGACCTTTCCAATTCAAGAGCTACCTTTTATGTGTTTAATATCAACATAGACATCCCACATCAAGTTGGAGGGCCAGTATTCACAGCGAACGGCAGATAAAAATGAAATTAGTACAGCACTTTGCCCCAAATTAGCTCTAGTAGGCCCTATCTTGAATGCAATGCTTTATGATCTGATTTTTAATTTGTGCTGTGAAAATTAGTAATTAGGAGGACGCTAAAACAAGGCAGAACTGACCAGTGTTAGCTCTGTGGGTGCAGTGGGTATTTGAGCACCCTCCCTCCCTCGAATATTAAAACTAACTCTTCACTATGGAGAGTAATTTGTGTTGAGCTTAGCACCTCTATCAGTTAGAGACGTCTCCTCCTGCAAAACGTTACTGTTGCTATCCTTGTGGATGAGATGACCTGTGAGATCCCCGTAAATCTGCACACTAACCCGGGGCAGTTGTGTTTGTCTGTTAAATACTGGACTTTACAATTCAAAACAGTCCACTACATTAGTCCAAAGGAGTCAGAATTACAAGGCCCTGCCAAGATAAATACAATACACAAATATTCAGTATGTAGGCAAACTAAAGGAAGACATTGATGTAGTCTAAATACCGTAGTCGCTTCAAAGAGTTATTATAGTTTGCGTTACAACATATTCTATATATATCTCAAGCCATGAAATCTATTTCTATCTAGTATGGCAAGAATTCAAAACGGCTGCAGAACGCGCAAGATTGGCGCGAAGATACCGTTGAGATTTTCACTAATTCCCTATGATCATTTCGGAGATGTCTTTGGAAGAATAAATCTGTGTACACTGAAAGTTACTGAAACACACCACCCTCCAGACTAAACTAAGGACCCGTATTACACTTTACATCTAGGATGGCTGTGGATCTATTTATTATGTGGATGGGTAGTTTACGAGATCTGTAGTAATTCGGAATAAGTAGGATCTATTTTCAATAATGTTATCACTATCCTACCGGTTATGCAACGTGTTTGAGGGACGCTTCTGATAAAAATACAAAAAAGTGGAGAAAAAAGACCTCAGGTCATTCGGCTATTCCTCGTTCTTAAAGGACAAGCCTTTTGTATAATGAGGAGGCCTTATCAATCATGGGTCTCAAAAAAAACTCCACTCAATTTCACGAGATCCCCATTGTAGCTCTGTGCATTAATGACATGTAGCACTAAATAAAAGCACATGGGAATCATTGGATGTCTATCTCCCCCCCCCCCCCCCCCCCTCTATCTTTCTCCCCACCCCTCCCCGTTCGTTTAAACTTTAATGGGAACAGGAAATAAATGTGTGGCTACTTTCAGTTCATTTATGCTGTTCAAAATGTAACCGCATAACTTTGGAAAGCTCCAGGAATGAGTCTGGAAAGGGAAACTGGAAAGTGAAAGGGTGCAGGGCATCGACTCCAGCAGAGGAGTTCTGCAATCCCAGTGCAGAGCCTTTTTGACCACTTCTGTCCAGTTCCTCACACAGTAACAGGCCAACGATCTCTTTTATTTTTGACAGTTTGATGTGCTCCTTCGCCACTTACAGAGACAAACTATATATATTCCATGTTCCCAAGACCGGTTAATTCTGAACGAATGCGCCAAGGGACTCCAGACCACACCGGGTGAGGGGAGTGGGATTGCTGACAATCACTGGGGAAGGAAAAAAAATCCTAACTTGCATCATCGCATTTGTTATGGGGGGTGGGGGAGAAGCGGAAAAGGCGATGTCTTTACGATTTCGTTAAAAAGAAAGCGCCTTGGTAAAATGAGGAGGGCGGAAGGCAGCGATTGGGGCGGGCTCTGCCTGCCTGGCAGTGCCAGAGATCCCGCCGGCGGGGAGCTGTCAGAGCCTCGGTCGCTTTCACTTCCTGGATGCTGCTGCTGCTGTTGCTGCCCCGCCGCTGACTCCGATAATTGCATAAGCGAAACGTCAATATTTCGCGGGAAAGAAAAAAAAAAAAAAAGGCAGCGAGTTAGGAAGATGGCGACCCGCAGAAATGCGCCCGATTAAGAAAGGCTTTACTTGGAAGCCCGGGGACGGTGCGGGACAGGGAATCTACTGCTGGTCGCGCCCCCGGCCCAAAGGGGGGTGGGGAGGGGGCTGTCATGAGGCGATCCTTGCCGAGAAGACCCGCTCCCTTTTCCACCTTCACAGACTCTAAAACTAGGTAAGTTCCAATAGCATATTCAAAAACGATTATATATAGATATAGATACAGGATCAGACGGAATGCAATGCAATATTTTACACATTGCCAAATAGGTGATAGAACTGACTTTTTATGCAGACATAGGTACAGTACTTGCGGGGTTAGATATTTTTTGCTTTCAGTTTTTCATGATTCATATTTGTACTACCTTTTTTCTTTTATTTGGGGGAAGGGGTGCTGGAGGGCTATTTCTTTTGTGAGTTGCTGACTTTCTCGTGGCCGGGCTTAAATCGAAAAACTTGCCCACCTGACTTGTGCCCTTCTTTTTATTTTCTTTTATTTGCATGGACTTTTTTTTTATGTGTTAAGACCCTGCGCTTCTACCTACTTCTTCACATCCACAGTACAGGGAAAACGCGAGACCATTTTAAATTTACTGTAGATGCTTCTAGCTGTCATGTTTCAAGTGTACAGCGCTGCGTACGTCTAGTAGCGCTATAGAAATAAGTAGTAGTAGTAGTAGTAGTAGTAGTAAAATCCTTCTCTTTCCTCCCCACCCCCCTTGCAGATTCTCTAGAATTTTATTTTATGTAGATTTATTTCTCTTTCTTCCGTTTTGAATGGCATCATGAGGAAAGTGGCAAAGGAAGATTTTATAAGCGAAGTGTACAGTAGCTCAAAGTGCATTTATTTATTTTTATAATTTTTGAATCAGCCAATCAAAGTCTGTAGTGTAGCAGATTGGGAAATTTGCATATTGTGGATGCCGAAGTGACCTGGCGGACACCTAACGGATTAGGGGAGGCGCAGGGGGTGGGATGCTTTCTACTGGGGGGGGGGGGGGGGGGGGGGAGGGGTAGGATATATCAATCATGCAGGGCTCCCAGCTCCCCTGGGCACGGCTTTGCTTGCTAAGGGTTTACGGAAAGGAAATGTCAGTTTGTGAACCTGCTGGATGTGGCTGATGTGAAAAAGGCAGTTCGTGGCTACAGCAATGACTGGCTCCTGAAACTACTTGTAGGGAGGCAGGTCTGCAAGCCCTGGCAGCTTCAAAGTGAAAATAGCCCCTGCAGCTGCAAACATCTGGCTCTGTGGCAGAGGGAAACACACTGGGTATATATATCTAATGCATCTCAATTCTCCTTCCTTTCTTTCTCTTTGATGTGTGTATGTATCTATCAATTTAATCAATCTATCTACATTTTTATTATCTATCTATCTGTCTCTCTGGATTAAACTGCCACGGAATGCAGGTTTTCAACACCTTTTCTCCACCAAACCACTTTTTGGGGGGTATTTTCATTGTAGAAGGAAAACCCTTTCAGGGGCGTGAGTAATAGTTCTGGAGAGGAGGGAAGAGTGTGAGAGGTAAGTGATTTTGTAAGTAAGGACCTGATGCTTTGCTCTCTAAGGTGCCCTTTTACAAAGGCGCGCTGAAAATGGCTTGAGGTAGTGTAGGCTTGGGTTTTGGGTGCGCACCGATCCATTTTTTAGGTCGCCTGTAAAAAAGGCCTTTTTTTGCTGAAAAATGGACGTGCAACAAAATGAAAATTGCCGCGCGCCCATTTTGGGTCTGAGACCTTACCGCAAGCCATTGACCTAGTGGTAAAGACTCACACGGTAACCAGGCGGTAATGACCTACATGTGTCAAATGGCACTTGGCGCGTGTCCATTATGCGCACCTGAAAATAGAAAATATTTGCGTATTGGATGCGCGCCAGAAATGAAATTACCACAAGATCCACACGGTAGTCAGACGGTAATTCCATTTTGACGCAAATTGGGTGCGCATAGACGCTTACGCAGCTTAGTAAAAGGGCCCCTGAGCTCTTTAGCATAGACGAGGCATGTAGACTATACATCCATTGAGCTTATACTTTTCAATGAATTATTTTCATATTTGTACATAAAATATTGTTACTCCCTCCCCCTCCCTGGAAAAGTATTAATTGAGACATTATGGACATTACTTTTACCTCACCCATTTCTATTCTTCTATCACCTTCTCCCACTACTCCAACCAGAGTTACACCTAATCACACTGACCACCCTTCAACATCTTCAGTCCTTCTGTGACTGTTCTCTTGTGCTTGACTGCTTAAATATTTTAAATTTAAATGCTTTACTTTTTGTCTATTAGATTGTAAGCTCTTTGAGCAGGGACTGTCTTTCTTCTGTGTTTGTACAGCGCTGCGTACACTTTGTAGTGCTCTAGAAATGTTAAATAGTAGTAATAGTAGTAGAATAAACTGCCTTGAGCCAATTCTA
The DNA here is from genome assembly GCF_901765095.1 of Microcaecilia unicolor. Taxonomy (NCBI): domain Eukaryota; kingdom Metazoa; phylum Chordata; class Amphibia; order Gymnophiona; family Siphonopidae; genus Microcaecilia; species Microcaecilia unicolor. The sequence continues at coordinate 279,239,499 of NC_044036.1, forward strand.
GTAGAAGTGTTATAGAAATCCTTATACTGTTACTGTTAATATCTGTGCTGTAGACTGAGTTTGGAAGGTGCAAGCTTTTTGATAAAGAAAGGGTGACTTAGCAACATTGCAGGCTATAGATTAAGTACATACCAACATGTTAAAATTGCTTTAGAAATAAACAGCATGGATGGCCATAATGTTGATGGTGGCAGGTATTTGGCCATCAAGGTCACAGGGATATATACAAGGCCAGGTGTTTAGATTCTTAAACAACCTGGAGAAAGGCATGCAGGGAAGAGACACAGGTGTGGGATTAAAGTCTAGGAGTTTGTATGTTCACCTGCCTGAGGTGGTAGAAAATCAGTGAGGAAGCTAACAGAATCTGATTTGGATGAGGATTAATATCTTACAGACAGTCAAGCTTCTCTGGTCGACAGCTGTGATTTGTCCTCAGCAGTGTGGACCAATGTTGTCAACCATCAGTAACTTTATTGACAGTCAGCAAAATCATTATCATCAACAAAACATCTCAAACAAACCATGACATGTCTAAAAAGTCTGCTAAAAACTGTTATGTTTGTAAACATGTCAGTTCGGTATTCCTGCATTCTTAGACTGTGTCATGTTGTGCAAGTGGTAAGAAAAAAAATGCAAGAACTGTTTTAAAACAAAAATTATTTTCATTGTATGGCAAATACTGATTTCTAGTAACCAGACTGTGCAGCAAACAAGTCTCTAGTGAGAATCTGGGATGGAATGGCAAAAGTAACCATAAAGGACTAGATTCTATATATCACACCTAAAAAAATCGACGCTGAAACAAAATACTCCTAGGAGTATTCTATAAAGTATGCCTCAATTTAGGCATACTTTATAGAATAAGCTTGGAGAAAAGAAGGCTGAGTGGAGATATGATAGAGGTCTATAAAATAATGAATGAAGTGGAAAGGGTAGATGTGAAGCGTCTGTTTACTGTTTCCAAAAATACTAGGACTAGGGAGCATTCAATGAAGCTACAAAGTAGTAAATTTAAAACGAATCAGAGAAAATGTTTCTTCACTCAACGTGTAATTAAACTCTGGAATTCGTTGCCAGAGAATGTGGTAAAGGCAGTTAGCTTAGCGGAGTTTAAAAAAGGGTTGGACGGCTTCCTAAAGGAAAAGTCCATAGACCATTATTAAAATGGTCTTGGGGAAAATCCACTGCTTATTTCTGGGATAAGCAGCATAAAATGTTTTGTACTTTTTGGGGATCTTGCCAGGTATTTGTGACCTGGATTGGCCACTGTTAGAAACAGGATGCTGGGCTTGATGGACCTTTGGTCTGTCCCAGTATGGCAATACTTATGTACTTCATTTCCTCATGGTTTATAGAATATGCTGAGTGCCTGTTTGCATGACTAAATTTGGTCTCAGGCAGTTACGCCAAATATTGACACCTAAAATAGGCGCGGAATGGGTATCTTTTATAACAGGATGCATAGATTTTAGAAACACCCACAACCTGCCAATTCCATGTCCCCTTTTCAACTATGCGACTTAGAATTTATGCACAACACTTTATAGAATGCGCTTAGACAGTTCTGCACTTAAATTCTAATTAATGCCAATTAGTGTCTGTAATTGCTTGTTGAGTGGCAATTATTGGTGCTGATTGGCTTGTTAACTACTTAAGTTGCACGTACAAATCCAGAATATAGAATCTGGGGGAAAGCAAATTTAATTTAACTTGTGATTCTCTTAATGTTGTCACATTATGTGAAAATTCATGCTCGCAATGAAGTCAAATTGTCAGTAAAAATCTGAGAAACTCAGTAAAACAAATTCATAAATTCAGAATTCATGGTGTGGTATCCCTGGTGTGGACCAGAATGACTGGGTAGACTGGGAGGGAAAATTTGCCTGCTTTCATTCAATGGGTTACAGACCCCAGTGTTGCATTCAGTAGACATGAGTGATTTGCTTTCTAGGAATCATTTTGGCTTTGAAGTAACAAGGGCGTAAGTACTGCTATTGTACATGTGACTGAGTTTCTGCTATTTGTGAACTCAAAGTTCCTTATGTGTGCATTTGTGTGTGAGAGAGATGGAGGGATGTTTGGGTGGCAGAGAAGTGCGTGTGGGGGGGGGGGGGGGGGGAGAGATGTTCATCAAACACTAATTCTGTTTTAAATGGACTTTTAGAGATGATTACATTAACCTCTTTGTAAACTGAAACCTCTTACTTTCATACCATTACCCTCCAAACATTAATAGTCTCAACCTCTGAAATGTCAGAATTATCCTATGGTAATGACTGAGAGTCACAAAACACCCTTGCTAATCAGTGACTCAGGGTTTGAAAGACCATGCACTAATTTACAGCTGCTTGTTTTGTTTATGTTGGGGTTAGCGCTATTACATTGATTTCATATGAAATTACTAGGCGCTTATCCAGTCCACTGTTTGCTTGACTGACCTCATTTTTCCTGTGGCAGTTCTCCACACTTCACACCCGTGTGCTTAATGTAAGAATCCCAAATAACGTTATAATTCCTGGAAACATGTTCTCTGGCCCTCGAGGACAGGAAATAAAAGCTGGAGTCTGAGCACAGGCTTTGAGACTGAGTCAGAAGGTCCAAGTGCAGCACTGGGGTAACTCATGACTTGAAGGTCAGCTGTCTGACTTCTATTTTTGGTGTCTAAGTAACAAAAAAGCAGTTGACACAATAAGAAGGGAAACTTTCATTCAGCTAAAATCAGTGGTGCAGGTATCTCCAGTACTTGATTCTTCATCCTGCCTTTCCCCACAAAGGAGCCCTTTTACTAAGTTGTATTAGGCATTAACACGCATCTAACACGGTTTAAAATGGCATACTGTGTGAGACACTCGGGGGTCCTTTTACTAAGGTGCGCCAAAAAATGGCCTGCGCTGGTGTAGATGCACGCAGGTCCATTTTTCAGCACACCTGCAAAAAAGGCCTTTTGTTTTGGCTGAAAATGGATGAGCAGCAAAATAAAAATTGACGTGCATCCATTTTGGGTCTGAGACCTTACCGCCAGCCATTGACTTAGCGGTAAGGTCTCACGCGTTAACCGGGCGGTAATCATCTATGCGCGTAGAATGACAATTACCACCCGGTTTCTGCCGCGTGCCAGAAAAGAAAAAATATTTTCCTGCGCACGTAGCGGATGCACGTCAAAAATGAATTTACTGCAAGGGCCATGTGGTAGCCAGGCGCTAACTCCAAATTGACGCATGTTGGGCGCGTGTAGGTGCTTACGTGGCTTAGTAAAAGGGCAACTCAGGCACCTAGCAGTTGCTGTGTGCTAACCATATGCTAAATATATTTACAGAAGGACTCCGATTATCCAGACTATCCTCTACTGATACCGGAGGCCACTTTTTAATGCAGCTTATTAAAAGGGCCCCCAAAATGCTGTCTTTTCTGCTAATTTTTGTTCATTAAGAAATGCAACACATGGGATATATTGTTCGAATTTCCCATGTCATGGCAAATAACAAGCACAGCAAACAGGAGAAACCTCTATGTAAACAGTAGAAGTGCAAAGGAGTAGAGGCTGGCTGAAGGACAATCCAACACAGAAGACAGTGCTTTAAAAATGCTTTATTTGCTGCTTGGGCACAAAGGACCTGACACGGTCCGGGTTTGGGCGTCACAGAACGCCTGCCTCAGGGGTCACAGTAGTGTTTGGAAAGAAACACTGAGCAACTAAGACAATCCACTTGGGAAAAAATGCTGACCAAACAGCACTGCTAAGTAGAGTTTATGCATTGTGATGGCAAATAACAGCCCATCCCTACTATTTATTTAGATTTTGCTCACACCTTTTTCAGTAGTAGCTCAAGGTGAGTTACATTCAGGATATTTCTCTGTCCCAGGAGGGCTCACAATCTAAGTTTGTAGATGAAGCAATGGAGGGTTAAGTGACTTGCCCAGGATCACAAGGAGCAGCAGTGGGATTTGAAGTGGCCACCTCTGACTTGCAAGACCGGTGCTCTAACCACTAGGCCACTCCTCCACTACTAGCATCACACACCTGAAACACCTATGGGGAATGCAAACCTTGTGAGAAGGGGAAAACCAGTTGCCATCAGAACATGACAGGTGCCATGCTGGGGTAGTCCAATGGTTCATCAAGCCAACATGTTGTCTCTCTCTGGCAATGGCCAGTCTGCGTAACTTGGAACTACCTGGCAGATTTCAGCATAGGAGCCAGCTCTGTGGTTGTGAGTGGGTACTGAGCACCCCCCAGTGTTAAGCAGGCTCCTTCACTGTGGTCAGGGAGGGGTAATTTATATTGTGTTTGGTGCCCTGGATCCCAGTTGGAAAGTGCAGCCGATAAGGGTCACTCCCTGAAGTAACTAAGGGGTCCTTTTACTAAGCCGCCCTAAAAAGTGGCCAGAGTTAGTTTTAGTTCGTGGGTTTCCGCATGCCCTGGCCACTTTTTAGCACAGCTCTAAAATGGCAGAATTTCTATTTTTGCCATTAATGGTCACACGCTAAATTCCAAATTATCACGCGGCCATTACTGCCTGAGCCCTTACCACCACCAATTTAGCAGGTGGTAAAGGCTAACGCGCTGCTTGTGTAGTAATTGGGCAGCATGCGGCAATGTGCCCATGCTGTCTGACTACCGCTAAGAATACCTACTCCCCGCCCCCGCACTAGAAAATAAAAATTGTTGCCTAGCTTGAGAAACGGCGCACTATCACCTCCTTTTTCCTGCAGGCATGACCAGCAGGGAAAAGGAGGTGATAGTGCCATTGTATAAGTCTATGATGAGGCCCCATTTGGAGTACTGCGTGCAGTTCTGGAGACCGCACCTATGGAAAGATATAAACAGGATGGAGTTGGTCCAGAGGGCGGCTACAAAATTAGTAAGCGGTCTTGAACGCAAAAATTATAGGGACAAGCTTAAGAACCTCAACATGTATACGCTGGAAGAGAGGAGGGAGAGAGGAGGCATGATAGGTTTTAAATATCTCAAGGGCATTTATGTTCAGGAAGAGAACCTTTTTCAAATGAAGGAGAGCTCTGGAATGAGGGGGCATATGACAAAGTTGAGAGGGAATAGGCTTAGGAGTAACCTAAGGAAGTATTATTTCACAGAAAGGGTGGTGGAGGCGTGGAATGGCCTCCCGGTGGGGGTGGTGGAGTCGAGGACTGTTCCAGAATTTAAAAAGGCATGGGATAAGCATGTGGGATTGCTTAGGAACAGGAAGAATTAGGGGTTACAGAGGATGGGCAGACTGGATGGGTCATGTGGCCTTTATCTGCCGTCATGTTTCTATGTTTCTATTGGAGGGTGCCTGGGCATGCCAGGTGCCAGTGCTTTTTTTGCCACACGCTACCTGTGCAGTAGCCCTACCATGCCTTCGTCAAAGAGCACCTATGTTTCTTTGGCTAACAATTATTTCTGGATCTGTCCTTCAGAAACTAGTCCAAGCCTTTTTAAAATTCTGCTGAAATATACCCTTAATGACATCTTCAGGCAACAAATCCCATAGTTTTATTGACTGAATAAAATAATTTATTAAATTTGTTTTAACTCTGCTGTGCAAGTAAATCAAATTGTCTTTCTGTTGTTAGAATTCTGTTGATGCTGATGGACATCAGCACCTTGGAACCAGGTATTCGAGAAGGCTTCCTTCCCACCATTCACCCACAGCAGGGAGCGGTAGATACATCAGCAAATAATGAGGAGAGCTGCAAGGAAGTGCGAGTCAGGCTGACCGAAGGGCAGTGCGTGCTGTGCAGGTGGACGGATGGTTTGTATTATCTGGGAAGAGTTAAGAAGGTAAAGTTGTTTTGTGCCTTTCGTACATTTAGCCTCGAAGGTTACTATTTATGTGTACAACTTGTTTAGTATTGCTCAATTTTTAGGAATAATTCCGCTCAGCAGTCTGCTTTTTTCCACCATGGTTTCTAGGGAACGGATATTTCTCTTGTTTCTTTGGTTTCCTAATTCTATGGAGTGTGAATAGCAGAGGCTGGTCGAATGAATTCTGGAGTCATTGCACTGCTAGCCATGTTATGTATTTAACCACAGTGACTCATCAAAGTTGGATTTCATGTCAAAAAGAAGGTTTTATTGTGTCACTTGGCAGCCTCCAATTCCTAGAATCAGTGTGATCACTCTACACATTCAAGCTGCTGCCTGTATTCCAACATTTGCAAGTTCTTAGAGGGAGATTGAGGGAGTTATGGGGATAATGGGGAGGGGGGTCTTACAGTGGTTTTCTGATATGGATTGTGGCTTTTCCTAGCCTTTCACCCAATTTTCCTCTGTTTTGCTTGTCTCCTTTATTTTACTTGCCTCCTTTCCAGGGCACTGATGGTAACTACAGAGAGCTTTGATAGAACAACTCCAGGCAACTAGTATTATTAGAGGCAGGAAAAAGCAGTCAATCCTGTCACTTGCAGTAGCACAGAAGAATAGTCTACAGTGTCACAGTATTTGCCAGCTTGGCAGTGTGTTTACTTTATTCTCAGGCACCTATAACCACAGTCTTCCAGTACCAGGATTTTAAGAGACCTAAAGAGAGTATATCTTTTTCTCCTCGTGCACTTTAATTAAGGAGGTTTTTCCTGTAAGATGGCTCAGGGAATTTGGGAGTGACTCCAGTGTTTCTGCACTACATTCAGGTGTTCAGGTTAAAAGTAAAGTTAGTATTTATCGTTTCTGAAGCACCATCGCTTTGCTGCTTGGTATGTTTATAATATTCCTGCCCCAAAGAATTTGCAGCCCACATTTGGGTATAGGGAACTTATGTGGCAGTAGGGGGATGAATCAGATTGTATTTCACCTGACCTAGGCCTAAAATAAACTAGGGTTATCCCTTCATCCAGGCCAACCTGAACAGGTGATTGCAGCTCTGGTCTTACTCCACTGCATGCAGAAAAATGTTATCCCCCCCTTCCTTAAGACAGTGTTTGTCAACCCAGTCCTTGGGGCACACCCAGCCAGACAGGTTTTCAGGATATCCACAATGAATATGCATGAGATAGGTTTGCATGCAGTGCTTCCTTGGTATGCTGATTTATTTCATACATATTCATTATGGATATCCTGAAAACCCAGCTGGCTGGGAGTGCCCCAAAGACTAGGTTGAAAATCATTCTCTTAAGGGACTAAGAATTATACTCCATGCTTGTAATGAGGACAACCCCTGGACTGGATCAGCCTGTTCAGGCTGGCCTGGGTCAAGCAGAAACTCAACAAACTGTCTACCTTCCCACCTCCAAACACTATGGGGTCAATATTCAAAGCAATTTCAATTGCCTGTCCGAAGCTAACTGGGGATTTTCAACGGCATTAAACTAGACAGTTCTTCTGAATATCCCCTCTAAATGCCCATGCTGAAACTGGCTAGTTTGTGGGCAATGCGGAGGTGGAGTTAGGGTGGAGTCAGGGCAGTGCGGAAAGCTAGCCAGTTAGCAGACATTTTCAATCTGCTAACCGCATAAGATTAAGACAGTAAAAAGGCAGTCCTAACTCTATGTGGCAAAGCCAACTAGGCACCTGTCTGAATATTGGCTAATGCCTGGTTAACCTTTCAGGTCATGACAAGCCCTCTTCTGATCCCTCTCCCTCCCTCCTGCAGAACCTCCCAGAATACGTACACCCACCCCTTCCGATCCCTCCCTGAAACAGAGCGTAACACCTATACCTCCCACCCTCTACCCCAAAATGATGTCAGAGACCCTCCCATCCAATGTCTACTCCCCCTCTCACCCCTGGATCCAAGGCAAGACCTCCCCTCTGTTGGATCCTCATAGCTCTCCCCACTTCCTTGGAACAGAAAGCCCCACCCCCAATGTTTTGGGCTTACCTGCCAGTTCTCTGGTGGTCCAGTGGGGAAATGGACATGAGCAATGCCCACTCGCTCCTGTCCATTGTGACAGCCTCCCGTAAATAGCACCTCTAGTGGCAGCCTTGCAGTACTTTGAAGTACCTACCCATTTCCCCACTGGACCACTAGGGGGCAGGTAAGCCTGATAAGGGGGGGGGGGGCTTACATTTCCAGAGAGTGGGGGTGGGGCTGGGATGAGGCAGGGGGGGTCTGCCATTGCTTCCAGTGGTGGGAAGGGGAAACGGGCATTGGACAGGGGCCTATATACTTACACGGGTCCTAGCCGTTATTCCGGTGGGGCTCACATAAACTCTGGAGACTTTTATATGCTGAATTAACCCTGGATTTTCAGTGACAGTGGCTGGACATGGCCTGGCATTGAATATCTGGGGCTAATTCTGCATACAGCACTCAGTATTTTAAAAAACACTGACCACTGTGGGCTAAATATTGACAGGTACGTTTTCAGAATTTAAAAGTTATATTCCAGTTTGCAATCAGACGACTGTTCTTTATTACCCTTTTTATCATTACCATTCTTCTCATGGCAGTCCTCTCCCAATATCTCACATCAAAAGAGTGTTCTCTGGATTTCAAGCATCCTATCATACCTAGAGAACAAACTACTGTATCCCCAACATCTAGCAGGCTCCCTTATGAATTTAAATTGAAAGCTGAAATGCATTTTATGTGCTGTTCAATATCTTGAGAGTGATATAGCAGAATGATTAGGGTGAAAAGTTTGCATTTTGCAGATGACACTAAAATCTGGAACAGAGTGGAGAAGCCAGAAAGTGAGCTAAGAAATCCCAAGGCATGCTGCAGTTCTTGGCAGTTAAGAGCCAATGCAAAAAAAAAAAAAAAAAAAGTGCCTTGAATGTAAAAAAAAAAAATCACTTTGAATGATTTATATTATATTGGTGGTATATACATTATATATATATAAGTACATAAGTATTGCCATACTGGGCAGAGCAAAGGTCCATCAAGCCCAGCATCCTGTTTCCAACAGTGGCCAATCCAGGTCACAAATGCCTGGCAAGATCCCAAAAAAGTACAAAACATTTTATGCTGCTTATCCTAGAAATAAGCAGTGGATTTTCCTCAAGTCCATTTTAATAATGGTCTATGGACTTTTCCTTTTTAAATCCCGCTACGCTAACTGCCTTTACCACATTCTCTGGCAACGAATTCCAGAGTTTAATTACAAGTTGAGTGAAGAAACATTTTCTCCGATTCGTTTTAAATTTACTACTTTGTAGTTTCATCGAATGCCCCCTAGTCCTAGTATTTTTGGAAGGAGTAAACACGCTTAACGTCTACCCGTTCCACTCCACTCACTATTTTATAGACCTCTATCATATCTCCCCTCAGCCATCTTTTCTCCAAGCTGAAGAGCCCTAGCCGCTTTAGCCTTTCTTCATAAGGATGTCGTTCCATCCCCTTTATCATTTTTGTCGCCCTTCTCTGCACCTTTTCTAATTCCACTATATCTGTTTTGAGATGCGGCGATCAGAATTGAACACAATATTCGAGGGAGGGGAGCTTTGGATTTGGCTCATACCTTTTTATGTGGTAGCTCAAGGTGAATTACATTCAGGTACACTAGGTATTTTCCTACATTTCTAAGAGAGGCAATAGAAGTTAAATGTCTTGCTCAAGATCCCAAGGAACTGCAGTGGGATTTGAACCCTGACTTGCCTGGTTCTCAGTCTGTTACTCTAACCATTTTTACCTTTCAGTACTTAGTGTAATCTGTCCTTTTCTGGTGGAGATGTAGGACCCTGTTTACTAAGCCACACTGTAGGTGCGCTAACTTTTTAGGACGCTCTAATGCTAGAGACACCTATTAGCATTAGCACGTGCTAATTTTTAGCGTGCGCTAAAAAGTTACCATGCCTACAGCGTGACTTAGTACACAGGGCCCGTAGTGTCAGTCTAACCATGTTGTGTGCGGATCCCTCTGCCTTTAGGGGGCAACGGTTAGCACATCAAATCCGTGCTGAAATAGAAAATAGTTTTCCCACCCTCAAGGATTTTAGAAGGGTAATCAGCCAGGAAAGGGACAGAAGCAGAGAAACATTGTGTGAGCAGGAAGTAGAGAGATGCTAAGTATTTTACCGAGGAAAGAAATAGTCCTCAAATGTGTGTCTACCAGCTAGCACTTTTTACCAAACTGTCACTACAAATTAAACTTGACAAGGGCGTGAATTTCTTTTTCTCTGGTGCTGTAGTCGAGCAATACCAAGCGGAGCTGTCTTGTAACTTTCGAAGATAATTCCAAATATTGGGTGCTGTGGAAGGATATTCAGCATGGTGAGTGATGTATGGATCTTCTGTTTCAATGTCTAAAGGCTTTCCCAAACCTCTTTAGTTTTCAGGATATCCACAATGAATAAGCTTGAGTGTATACAGGGCCTCTAGCACTTGCTGTTTTATGTTGTGTGTATTCATTTGTGCTACTTTGAAAATAGGACTGGCTTGGGAGGTTTGGGAGTCCTGAGTTAAATGAAAGCACTTTCTGTGAGTCACAGGGAAATAGAATTGCTAACTGGCTCTGTGGTTTCAGGACAGGCTGGTTCAATTCTGATATTATCTCATTGCATACGGATGATTTCATTTAATCATTTTTAATATATTGATTTATTAGGATTCATTGACCGCTTGACTGAAAAGATTTGCCCAAAATGGCATGTAGCGAGATTAAACAAAACTAGAGAACAGAACTTAACAGTGCCAGACAGTGACTGCATGCATTATCATGGTCCATTTAAGAAAAACATAGACCAATGATAATATCTTACTCCTACTTAAGATAGTGGACTTTGTAATAATTTCAGGCTTATTTTCGAAAGAGAAGGTCTCCCATCTTCCGACACAAATCGGGAGATGGACGTCTTTCTCTCAGGGTTGCCCAAATCGGCATAATCGAAAGCCGATTTTGGGCGTCCTCAACTGCTTTCCGTCGTGGAGACGACCAAAGTTCACTGGGGCGTGTCGGCACCGTAGCGAAGGCGGGACTGGGACGTGATTAAGAGATAGGCGTCCTCGGCCTATAATGGAAAAAAGAAGGGCGTCCCTGACGAGCAATTGGCCAACTTTACTTGGTCCATTTTTTCTTGCGACCAAGTCTCAAAAAAGTGCCCAAACTGACCAGATGACCACTGGAGGGAATCGGGGATGACCTCCCCTTACTCCCCCAGTGGTCACCAACCCCCTCCCACCCTAAAAAAAAAACTTAAAAATTCTTTTTGCCAGCCTCAAATGTCATACCAACTCCATGACAGCAGTATGCAGGTCCCTGGAGCAGTTTCAGTGGGTTGCAGTGCACTTCAGGCAGGCGGACCCAGGCCCATCCCCCCCTACCTGTTGTACTTGTGGTGGTATATGTGAGCCCTCCAAACCATCCGAAACCCACTGTACCCACATGTAGGTGCCCCCCTTCACCCCCTTAGGGCTATGGTAGTGGTGCACAGTTGTGGGGGAGTGGGTTTTGGGGGGGGGGGCTCAACAACCCAAGGTAAGGGAGCTATGCACCTGGGAGCAATTTCTGAAGTCCACTGCAGTGCACCCTAGGGTGCCTGGTTGGTGTCCTGGCATGTGATGCTCCGACGACGACCAAAGGGCTTGGATTTGGCCATTTTTGAGATGGGCGTCCTCAGGTTTCCATATGGCCGAAAACTGGGGATGACCATCTCTGAGGTCAACCATCTCAACATTTAGGTCGACCATCTCTAAGGTTCGACCTAAATGTTGAGATTTGGGCATCCCTGATTGTATCGAAACGAAAGATGGACGGCCATCTTGTTTCGATAATACGGGTTTCCCCGCCCCTTCGCAGGACTGTCCTGCGAGGGACGCCCTCATGAAAACTTGGGCGCCCTATTCGATTATGCCCCTCACGTGTATTTGTCCCTATCGGGAGTTTTGAGATCTTGTTTGTTTAAAAATTTGTTTGAAAATAAGTTTGAGAGTAACAGGTGAATGAGATACAAATTTTCAAATTATTTTTTATGCATTATAATGGGCCACATTAGTATAGTGAAGGGTAGTACGGGATAAGAAACCAAGAGAGATAAGCTGGTTCACCTAAGGAATGAATTTTATAGACAACCTGCGCAGCTAATTCATCTCACTTGCAACTCCAAAGGGGGTGTGGCCAATGGAGGGGCATGGGCGGGTCATGAGTGTTCCTAGGATTTAGGCGTGGAGATATAGAATACTTCCATTTCTGCACCTAACTGACAGTAGACATATGTGAGTATTTACACCAACCTTTGGCCAATGTAAATGCTCCCACCTAAAGTTAGGCACAAAAATAACTTAAGCTAGTATTCTAAAAAGAAGGTTCCATGCAGAACTGCCTTTATAGAATTCGCGCTTAGCATGCATCATTCTGGCACCTATCTTTGGGCAACTAATACAAAATTCCTTCCATTATGGACCAAATTCTGGGGCCCTTTTAGTAAGCTGAGGTAAAAAGGGCTCTGCGCTAGTGGCGGGGGTCATTTTTGCTGCATGCTGAGGCCCTTTTTACTGCAGTGATAAAAGGCATGGCCATGCAGTAAGATTGCTTTTACCACGTGACCATGTGGGGGGGGGGGGGGAGAAGCACTTACTTCCATCCATTGAGGTGGCGATAAGGGCTCCCATGCTAACCCAGCGGTAACCGGATAAGACGTGGTGCTGCCCAATTACTGCCGGGTAACACCCTGCAGAAATATTTTTTGAATATATCTGCTAGAGCCGGAAATGCCATGCACTGGGGGTGGAACTACTGCCAGCGTCCATGTTGGGACAGTGGCAGTTCTAGATTGGCACGCGGTGAGCCCAGAGTGGGCTTACTGCCGCTTAGTATAAGGGCCCCTCTAGAAATATCACCAAAAAACTGGCGCCGAAAAAAATAACGTGTAAGCACGATTCTATAAATAGTGCTGAAAGTTAGGCACCATTTATAAAATATGCTTAGCACCTATCTTTAAATATAAGGATTTATACCAAGTAAATTCTCGTCTCTAAATTAGGCACAGATCGCCCTTGTTCTATAACAGTGGGTATAAATTGTAGGAACACACCTAATCCGCCCATCACCCTCCTATGGCTGCACCCCTTCTTTGGAGCCAAACGTAAAATTTAAGTGCGGATCCCCATGACTAAAAATGTGCATGTAAATTTAAATTAATACCAATTAGTGTCAATAGTTGATTATTATTACCCAATTACCAGTGCTAATTGGCTCATTATTCAATTAAATGGTGCACACAAATTGGGTATGCCGCAATTTAAGTACCATTTATTAGAATTTCAAGGTATGTGTACACCCTTTCGAATTACTATTGGTGAAAGACTGACATGAGTGTATATGATAATGTTTCATGTTTTTTTTAAATCTTTTTTTGTCATTGAAATAAAGAAAATGATATATTAAAAAAAAAAGAAAATATGGTGTTAGATGCAGGACTCTGGCCATGGTCTCTGTTGCCAATTTTTTTCAAAAGTCCCCCTGGGTCCCCACACAAACTTCCTCCCCAGCATCTTAATCCATCAGGTGATTTGTATGGTTAAGTCCATCTACCCATAGAAGCTAACTTTGCAAAATGCTTGGTGGTGGGGGTGGGGGAATGCTATCCAACACAATCACCCCTTTATATATAGGGTAGAGCTTGCTCAGTTACTAGTGGTGCTCAAGCACCCATTGCACCCATAAAGCTCAGCCAGCACTTAAGAAAAAGATCTAGGTATCATTGTAGACAATACGCTGAAATCTTCTGCCCAGTATGTGTCAGCAGCCAATAAAAGTAAACAGGATGCTAGGAATAATTAGGAGAGGGATGCAAAATAAGACCAAAAATATTATAATGCCTCTGTATTGCTCCATGGTGCACCGGTCTTTTTAGTAGTGCAGTGGATTCTGTTGGTGAATAGTGCATATGATTTGCAAAGCCATGCACGATCTTTTTCAGTAGTGCAGTGCATGCTATTGGTGAAAATTGCACAATGTTACCAACACAGTAAAAAACCTAAAATTGGCTCACATCAGTAAGTGAATGCACATCCGTAGTGCTAACCAAAACTCCATTGGCAGGGATCCATCAGTTCAGCAATGAAGGTTTTTTTTTTTAAAATAGCATTTGGCTGACGCTTGTAACAGATGTTATTTCCTGAAAGAAGAGGCCTACAGTGAGAGACAATATGAGAATTGATGATACAGATAAAGAAGTGAGAGTTCTTGTAGAACCTGAAAAGTCTGTGTAATCAGGCATCTGATTTAGTGAATTTTATGGGCTCATCCTTGATAAGTAGGTCCCAGGACCTTCCCGAGCTGGAAATGTACCCTGTGCTACATGTTCCCCCTCCCATAGTGCTCCTACCCTGCCCACTGCATTATGGCTAAGCAGGGGAGGCAATGGAATTTGGTACTCCCACCTCTCTTGTGCCCTGTGCAGCTACACCACCTACACATAATTCACTATGACCCTAGTAGAACCCCATTTACTGACAAGAATCTGGATCAGATATTGCTTTTTGTGAAATTATTATTAATTATTTCTTTTATTTCTAATTTTCTTGATATCTAAAATACCTTAATTGTAACAATACTTTGTTCTTCTCATACCGTTTATGATGATTGTCATTGCGGCATAATGTTAGCCACATTGAGCCTGCAAAGAGGTGGGAAAATGTGGGATACAAATGCAGCAAATAAATAAAATAAATAAATACTGTAAGTTTCCCATTATTTGCTGAGCATTTTGGTTTTCTTTTCCTTGTCATCATTTGTGGGAGTAATTTAATAAAACCTTTTCCACGTGTAGTGACTGATTTACACACAGCGAAGGACTTTACTATAATTGCAACACTGCATACGTGTGTAAAAGTGCACGCATCGAAAATGTGTGCATGATTTTATAAAATCTGTGTTTAGCTGTCCCTGAGTGACTAGTTTGGGCAAGTGGAGGTGGACTTCAAATATACATGTGTATTGTATAATTTTATAATAAGTACATAGCACTTATGTTGCTTTTATTTAAAAAAAAAAAAAAAGGTGCCATTTTGTAGATCTCAAATAGACATCCTGTTACAAAATTAACCCTTTAGTACAGCTGTGGGCCTTATACAAATGGATTTTCCCCCTATCCTTTCAAATTCAAGCTCTCTGTCTTTTTTTGTTTTGGAGGCACAGATTTCTGGAATCACTCTATGCAGTTACTGGAAAAGCTGGGATATATTTGCTGTGGGAGTACATCTATTGCGCAAGGCCTGCATCCAGCACTGCTTTTTCAAAGCCATATTCCATCACACTAAATGGAGATAAAATACTGATTTACATGCAAGCCCTTGTCAGTAGCTTTTGGAGGCATATGGGATATTTTAAGGGGTCATTTTTAGTGTAAGGGCATGCTGTTGGACCAAATAGTACAGAGCAAAAATAGACATACTGGTAATCAATTTATTATACACACGTCTATCTGACTAAACATCAAAGCATCGGTTCTTTACATTTTGGCTGTCAGATTCAAGCAAATGCATTTATAGGTTCCAAATCTTGTACAGACTGTGAGATGGTGTTTTTTTTCTTGAGCTGTCAACTCTGTGTCTTGTAGCTGGCATTCCAGGAGAGGAGCCCAGATGCATCATCTGCACAGGAACCACGCCCAGTCTTCTGAATGAAATCCTCATCTGTGGAAAATGTGGTCTAGGTAAGGCTAACACATTGGTATCCTTGGGCCATAGTCTGCTACCTAGAGAGGACCTATAATAGGCCCGTTCCATTTTATTTATTTCATATTCTGCTATTTGTGAATAATTAAGCAGTTCACAGGAAACCTCATAGCTATGACGTGGCATCCAAGGGCAAGATCAAGAGTTTCTGTAATATAAGGACAATAGGCACAAAGCAACTTGACAAGAGACTGGGATCCACTGACCCTGTCCTTTGCTGGTGGTGAACAAGTGTAGGAATAAACTAAGAGGTGGGGAGGGGCGGGGAGGTGGTAAGGAAGGAAGGAATTAAAAATAGGCAGAGATTAGGGCATTTTTTTTGTTACATTTGTACCCTGCACTTTCCCAATCATGGCAGGCTCAATGTGGCTTACATGGGGCAATGGAGGGTTAAGTGACTTACCCAGAGTCACAAGGAACTGCCTGTGCCTGAAGTGGGAATTAAACTCAGTTCCTCAGGACCAAAGTCCACCACCCTAACCACTAGGCCACTCCTCCACTCCCTTGTACGGTTTACATTTTCCTGTCAAAAGCATCAGAAAGAAGTGATTCTTTGTTACTTTGTTGCTTTAAGAAGTAAGAATACAGATAGCAGTGTTTGCTTCAATTGTTAGGTTCTTTTGTGGTATGGAAGTGCAAGGAGCACTAGTGCATTCCACTTCCAGGAATGTGAAGCTTTGAATTCTCTAACCAGGGGGATGCAGGTCAAGAATTTCTAGGAGTAAGAAAGCAGGCAAATGGTGACATGTGGAGGTTTAGAAAAAGAGGGCAAACTTGGTCATTGAGGCAGAATTGGAAACTGTGCTGTAAAACTTACGGGTAACGTGGAGGGAAAATAAAGTCTTTAGAGACTTGGGGAAAAAGGGAGTAACACTTTTGGAGAATTTCCTACAAAACCGATGGAACAGCTATGATTTACTCAGAGTTTGAGAAACACTAAGCAGGAGGGGTTTCAGGGAAATTAGCCCACCGTAACTTTATTACCAGGATTTGGGAAGGATGTTAGGGAACTATTGGCCAGGGATGCAGCATGACAAATTTCAGTATCCTGGTTTCACAAGATATTGGAGGGGAAACAGCCCAGAAGAGATGTTAAGACAGTTGCAGAAAGATGGAGCCAGGAGGTAGGAAGACAAATAACAGAAGGGCAGGTACTAGCTGCACTTCAGGGAGGAATCAGGGTGGTACATAGCGCTGAACTACAGGAAAGCCACTTCAGAACGATACTCAGGGCATATTTCTCAGTCAAGCAGGAGTGGGGGAAACAAGTGAGTGTCCTAAATGTGCAGAAGTAAATGCATCATTTCTCCACGGCATGTGGCATTGTAGAGAGATACGGGGGTTTTGGTCGGCTCTCTCCCGGTTTTTCAGCTGGGTTCTAGGGTATCAAGTGGACCTGTCCTTTGAGAGGGTGATACTGAGTTCTATGATACCATGGACTAAGGGAACATTAGAAGAAAAGATGTTTCTCAGTAAACTATGTATTTTGGGGAAAAAATGCATCCTCAATCACTGGACAGTAGATAAGGGCCCCTCATATTGGTACTGGAGAAACAGGCTCCATGAGCTTATGCTATGGGAGATGCAGGATGCCCGCAACACGCCGAAGCGGGCGACAGTGGTTCATAAAACTTTGGGGGGCATACCTACATAAAATGTCGAGTTTTGAATACCTTAGGATAATGAGTATGTATGGAATAAGTGTGACAAGCAATATGAAGCAGAACCAAAGAATCAACATCACTGTCAAATGGCAGAGTACAGGGGAGGGAGGGAGGGAGGGGGGGGGGAAGATTTTGACAACGTTTTAAGGTTAATGTTGTTACTGTTTTGTTTCTTTAAGATGACTTGCACATCACTTATTGCACGAGGGGTAAGGCGCAGATGTACAGACTGGGTAACCTTTAACAACGGTATTGGAACGGGGGGAGGGGGAGAGGGGGGGAACCCTGAGGGAGGAGGGGGGAGGAGCAAAGATAAAAAGCGAACCTATTGGTTACTGAATAGCTGAGTATTTGGAATATTATAGCATGGTATGTGGTTTTGAAACTGAATCTAAACAAGACTGTAATGCAGTCACATGTGCGAAGCCTAATAAATACCGTTTTAAGTGTAAAGATGTGGGGGGGGGGGGGGGGGGGAAGAAGAAGGAGGGATGGGGGGTGGGGAGAAAATTGCTAAAATGTTTGATGATGGACTATCACAGTTAATATGTTTATGACTGTCTTGCTGTTGGCAGCTCTGGTTTTCTTTTTCTTTGTCAAATGTTGAATGCTTCCTATTTTGGTTTGTCATCAATAAAAAACGTTTGAAAATTAAACCAGCTTGAGATGGCTGTGTTTTATATTATCACTTGTCTCACACGAATTCTGAACTAAGCTTCTGTTTTACAGGTTACCATCAGCAGTGCCACTACCCCTCTGTAGGGGGCAGCAGCGAAAATCCATTATCAACACCATGGTTTTGTAGAAGATGTATTTTTGCACTGGCTGTTAGGGTAAGCATGCAATCTTTCTAAAGGGTTTAATGAAACCTTTATCTATCCAAAATGTGTGTCTGGAGAATGATCTATTCTGTTTGATTATTCAGCATGGCTTGCTGCAAAACACATAGGGTTCCTTTTACCAAGGTGCACTAATGGATTTAGGGCCAGATTCTGTAAATCTGGATGTGTCCAGAAAAAGTACTTAGCACTATTCTATAAATCGCACCTAAAATTAGGCACAGCTTATAGAATAGTGCATAGGACCAGGGAGTTCGCTTACAATTAGGCGTGGCCATTTACACCACTGAAAACGTGATGTAAATACCCATGCCTAAAAGTAGGCACGTTCCCTTGAATTTGTGTAATGTCTCAACATGCCCACACTTCTCCTATGGCCATGCCCCTTTTCAGCTAGAATTTACACCCACCACTTTTATAATACGCCTAAAAATAAGTGCATGTAAATTCCAATTAGTGATGCTAAATGGTTGTTATTAGCCAATTATCATCATTGTTTGGCTTGTTACTCAATTAAGGTGTGTGTATAAACTGGGTGCACCAGGGCCGCCAAGAGACTAGGCCGGGCCCGGGGCAAAACCGCCCCGCCACTGCCGCCCCCGTCGCTCCCCCTGCCACTGCCATCCCCTGTCGCTCCCCCCGCCGCTGCTGCACCGGTCTCACCTGCCTGCCTCCACGGCTCCGGGCCCCCTTGCATTCAAAGCGGCAGTCGCAGATCGCCTCTCTTCGGGCCTTCCCTCCCTGTGTCCCGCCCTCATCTGATGTAACTTCCAGTTTCTGTGAGGGCGGGACACAGGGAGGGAAGGCCCGAAGGGAGGCAATCTGTGACTGCCGCTTCGAATGCAGGAGGCCCGGAGCTAGGAGGCAGGCAGGTGAGACCGGGGACTGCAGCGCCGGTGGCCTGACCACGGCACCGGGCCCCCCTTGGAGGCCCGGGCCTGGGAAATTGTGTCTCCCCTGCCCCCCCAGTGGCCCTGGGGTGCACGCCCAATTTAACACGTGCTACTCACTGTGCCTTATATAGAATCCAGGGGTTAGCGTGTGCTATATGCCAATAAACCCATAAGTATAAATTGGGCTTCTTAGCATGTTGCAGGCTAATTGTTAATGCATGCTAAATCCATTTGCACACCTTAGCAAAAGGAGCCCATAATAATTGTTTTATAAGCAACTGACCAGTGTCAACTATCTGATCGGGTTGTACACTGGAAAGTTACTTGAGTCACTAATAAAATGTGTGGCATTTCCTGGTTGAATCAGTCTATGATAACAAGGGAAGTGAAATTCTGTTATCAGAGTCAAGGAATCTGTGTCATTTTTTTTTCAGTCATAGAAATGAAAATTGAAACACAGCCAAGGCTCATCCTACTTACTGCTTTGCACAGAAGCAAATTATTTTGAAGCAGATATATCAGAGAATTCCATTAGTCATAGTCAGTTTGGTCTGGGAAAAATCAGAATTCTTTTTAGGCTGTGATTCGTTTTTTATTGGGCCAAGACTGGAATGCTCAGAAACTAGTGTGGTCTGGAAGTCTCATATACCATATTGTCTTCAGAAAGTCTAATGACAGATACAATACTGCAACAAAGGAAATGGAAGAGCATTTTCCTGTATTCAATTTGCTATGAGTGATAATATTTCAAAGCCCTTAGCAGGTGGATGTCTTAATTTATTAAAGAATAAGAGAGAGTGGTTACATTCAGAATTATGAAAAAAATCTCTCAATCCATATATACTTCTATATATGGACCATGAAAATAAGAACTACTACTATTGCTACTAATCATTTCTATAGCGCTACTAGATGTATGCAGCAGGGGCGTAGCCAGATGGCCAATTGTGGGTGGGCCTGAGCCTAAGGTGGGTGTGCATGGAATTCATCCCCCTCCCTCCCCCGTTTGCTCCTCTCTCCACCCCTCCCTGCCTACAAACCCCAAATATTAAGTACTTGAGCTGGCGGGGATCCCCAAACCCTGCCAACCCTCCTCCTCCTCCTCAAGGAGCCAGCACTTTTCCAAATGGCAGCCAGCAGCACTTGCTTCAAATTGATGCTGCACTGCTGCTGGCAGGCTGTGCATGCTCAGTGCTTTTGCTTGTGCGAAAACTGAGCATGTGCAGAAGGGCCAGTCTCAGCCTCAGTTCAAGGCAAGTGCTGCTGGCCAACATTTGGAAAAGTGGGGACTGCCCAAGGACAGAAAATCTTCAGCTGGCAAAGTTTGGGGATCCCTACCAGCCCACAGCAAGAGTGTCACAATTTTGGGTGGGCCCAAGTCCAAAATGGGTGGGCCCCTGGCCCACCCAGGCCCACCTGTGGCTACGCCACTGGTATGCAGTGCTGTACACTGAACATGTAAGAGACAGTCCCTGCTCAACAGAGCTTACAATCTAATCAAGACAGACAAACAGGACAAATAAAGGATAAGGGAATTACTTAATGTGGAAATGCTAAAACAGACATAGGTACTGAACAAACAAATAGGAGCTAGGAGTTAAAGGCAGCCTCAAAAAAGTGGGATTTTAGCCTAGATTTGAAGACGGCCAAAGCTGGAGCTTGACGTAAAGTCGACCAAATGCTCGTCAGGGACGCCCTTCTTTTCCATTATCGGCCGAGGACGCCATCTCTTAAACACGCCCCCAGTCCCACCTCACTATGCCTTCGACATGCCCCCGTGAACTTTGGTCGTCCCCGTGACGGACTGCAGTTAAGGACGCCCAAAATCGGCTTTCGATTTGCCGATTTGGGCGACCCTGAGAGAAGGACGCCCATTCCCGATTTGTGTCAGAAGATGGGCGCCCTTCTCTTTCGAAAATGCCCCTGATAGTGGTTGAGAAGAGGGTTGAAAACACTTGTGGAGAGAATGCAAGAGTCAATAGTCTGAAGCAAGTGCCTAAATGAAAGACTTCATATCCAAGTGATATCTTCATGTATTTCATCATTGGTCTATTGTTTTCCAAAACGTTTTCTTTTCAGTGTTACCTGTGCAACTCAAGTCCATAACTCAGATACTTTTCAAACAATATATCAAAATTCAGTTTGTTCAAAATCACATGAAGAATTGATATGAACAGTATTGGACCACAGTATTAGAAAGTGCAGATCAGGGCCGGTCTTAGCAAGTGCGGGGCCCTGTGCAGACCAATTTGGTGGGGCCCCATCCTAGCCCCGCCCCATCCTAGCCCCGCCCCCACCCCAACCCCCCCCCCTTGATAAGATTATTCCATTTTTAGAAAATTTTTTATTTATGCAATTTCAAATAAAGACAAATGAAGCTAAACTTGTACAACTTGTACAAAAAAAACTGAAATAATAAGCCCAAAGCTATCATGAACCCCCCCTCCCCAGAAATTCAGTTCAAGTTCACTACAATTAGTAGTTCCAATTCTCATAACAAAGGAGAATAAAGGAAAAATACTAAGAAAAGATCCAGTACTTTCAAGGTTCCTTGGAAATGGATTTTATATGTGCTCTTTTCCTCTCCTAAGCTGAACATGCTTAGAGAAATGCCCCTCTTTCTGAGGCTACAATGCTATTTGCTTTGGAAATGCAAATTCTCCTAAATACACATGATCTGGCCAGCTTAGTTCAAGCTTCTCCTACTAACCTACAGCTTAGATGGACAAATTTTAGTCTGCCCACTTGGGATTCTTTAGGTTTTCAATAACTTTGGGCAAATTAACAGTAAAGTCTGACACTACTAGCCCTCTCCACTTGCCCCTGTCCCCACCCCTCACATACACGCACCACTTTAGCTAACCTCTTGATCTTTTCCTGTCACTGCCCTTCATAAAACACTGAATTTTGACTTAATCACTGATGGGAGAATAATAGACTACTGCAATAGTATTTACCTTTAAAATGGCACAAAAGGGGTTTGACACTTCCTTCTTCCTTATAAGAAAAGCTATCATCCTACCTGGCTTGCCTTTGAATGGCAGTGGCACAAACTTGCTCCAGCCTCAAGCTCCACTTGACTGTCTTTATTTATTTTTAAGTCACACTCACTCGCACACCAGCTCACCTCCGACCAGGCTCCAGGCAGCTTTCCGCTCAGTGACTCCGCCCGCCAAACAGGAAATACCTCATCAGAAGGTGGGACATTGAGTGGGAAGTGAAATGCTGGGTGAGCCGTCGCTGCAACTCTCTGTCGGGAGCTGGGGCCATCTCGCTGGTGCTGCAACTGTCCATCGGGGCTGTTGGTGCAACTGTCGGGGTCCGGGAAGGCGGGAGGATGCTGACGGCGGGCTCAGCGGGGGGTGGGCACCGTGCTGCAACGTGGCGGGAGCGGAGTGGCGGCGGCCGATTGGGATCATGATGCGGTCGTCTGAGTGGGGGTCAGTCGGAGTGAGGCAGAGTTGAGGCGCGCTGCGCGGGGCCCCCCTAAGCGCGGGGGCCCTATGCGGCTGCCTGGTCGCCTCTGCCTAAGACCGGCCCTGGTGCAGATGCAACAAGAGAGTATATCCCTGATGTAGACCTAACTCAAAACCATGATTTCATGTCAGATTGCATGTTGAATATTGGCCAAGGATTGCATTTTGACTGTTGAACAAAATGAAATGATTTTTTAACAATTTTCACATGATTTTGAACATCCTGAGTTTTGATATATTGTCAAAAAAGTATTTGAATGATATACTTTTATTTGCATGGGCTAACAGAAGATTTTTTTTTTAATGGACCCAATGATGAAATACATGGAGATATCACTTTGATATGGAGTCTTCATTTTAACTGCTTTCACATTTTGGT
Source organism: Microcaecilia unicolor (assembly GCF_901765095.1). Lineage (NCBI taxonomy): Eukaryota > Metazoa > Chordata > Amphibia > Gymnophiona > Siphonopidae > Microcaecilia > Microcaecilia unicolor. Next base: position 279,262,310 of record NC_044036.1, read on the forward strand.
GGTCTACGCCACCTGAAATTAAATATGACCAAAACCGAGCTTCTCATTTTTCCCCCCAAACCCACCTCCCCACTCCCCCCGGTTTCTATTTCTGTTGATGGCTCTCTCATTCTCCCTGTCTCCTCAGCTCGAAACCCTTGGGTCATCTTTGACTCTTCTCTCTCCTTCTCTGCTCATATCCAGCAGATCGCCAAGACCTGCTCGTTTCTTTCTTTACAACATCCGTAAAATTCGCACCTTTCTTTCGAGCACTCTACCAAAACCCTCATCCACACCCTTGTCACCTCTCGTTTAGACTACTGCAATCTGCTTCTTGCTGGTCTCCCACTTAGTCACCTCTCCCCTCTTCAATCGGTTCAAAACTCTGCTGCCCGTCTCGTCTTCCGCCAGGGACGCTTTACTCATACTACCCCTCTCCTCAAGTCGCTTCACTGGCTCCCTATCCGTTTTCGCATCCTGTTCAAACTTCTTCTACTAACCTATAAATGTACTCACTCTGCTGCTCCCCAGTATCTCTCCACACTCGTTCCTTCCCTACACCCCTTCCCGTGCACTCCACTCCATGGATAAATCCTTCTTATCTGTTCCCTTCTCCACTACTGCCAACTCCAGACTTCGCACCTTCTGTCTCGCTGCACCCTACGCCTGGAATAAACTTCCTGAGCCCCTACGTCTTGCCCCATCCTTGGCCACCTTTAAATCTAGACTGAAAGCCCACCTCTTTAACATTGGTTTTAACTCGTAACCACTTGTAACCACTCGCTTCCACCTACCCTCCTCTCTTCCTTCCCATTCACATTAATTGATTTGATTTGCTTACTTTATTTATTTTTTGTCTATTAGATTGTAAGCTCTTTGAGCAGGGACTGTCTTTCTTCTATGTTTGTGCAGCGCTGCATACGCCTTGTAGCGCTATAGAAATGCTAAATAGTAGTAGTAGTAGTAGTACATTTAGGTGGGTATAAGGACTGAGACATTTTTCATAATTCTTAATTCATTGAAGGGCACAGAAGACCAGGAATGTTTTAGGCATAAGTGGTAGGAACACAGTAACATGTTAGGATTTAAAAATGAATTGGTAAACATGGAGAAATCATTCAAATGATTGCTCAGCAATGTAACAAGAGGTGTCTGTTTTCTTTCTACCCTGTTATAAACAGCAGACCAAACAGAATTATGTGGTATATAGCAGGAACCAGATAATAGCATCTCATTTAGGGGCCCTTTTAGTAAGCTGCAGTAAAAGGGGGTCTGCGCTACCATCAGCATGTGTTTTTGACATGCACCGAGGCCCATTTAATACAGCAGGTAAAAGGCTGTCTCTTTTTGAAGAAAAGAAATGACCATGTGGTAAGTGAAACACTTACTGCACGGCCATTTAGGGGGGAGCCCTTACCCCCACCCATTGAGATGGCGGTAAGAGCTCCAGAGCTAACCCCGTGGTACAAAAATAGAAGATATTTTTGTAGCACAGGAAATGGCACATGCTGGAGGTGGGAACTACTTCCAGGCCAACCCTTTAGTAAATAGGCCCCTTATTTATTTATTTATTTGTTTGTTTGTTTTTGGCCCACACCGTTTTCAGTTGTAGCTCAAGGTGGATTACATTCAGGTACCTCATAGGGTGTGGAGTATGCTGTGTTGAGCTCTGTGGCCAGAGGAGAAACATTATCCCCCTGATTCTATAAAGGTCGCCAAACATTGTGTGTTCAAATTTTAGGCGTATTCCCTATTTGTGTGCACAATTTAATAGAATAATGGCTTTTTAACAAACAATTATTGGCATTAATTACATTTAATTGGGACTTACCTGCGTAAAGCTGGGTGCAGGATCCGTGCCTCAAAATTTATGTGTGGTCCAAAAAAGAGGGTACAGAAATAGGAGGGTCATGAGCGTTTGGGGGTGGATCAGGGGCATGGTATTGAGTTACATGTGTATTGTAGAATGACGGTGCTTCATGCATAAATTTAGGCAGGGGCATTTGCATCACGTTTTCGTTAGTGCAAATGGCTGTGTCTAAATTTACATGCAACCTCTCTTGCTTAAGTGTTAATGCTATAAACCCTGCCAATTTTTAGACGCAGCTTATGGAATACCACTTTTATGGGTTTTTTTCAGTACCTGTTTTTTAGGTGACATTATATAGAATCTAGTCCTATATCCATAAGGCTGTCCCTAAAGTTGTTCACCTTCTACTGACATTTAGGGCCTTTTTACTAGGGTACGCTAGCATTTTTAGGGACATATTATTAAGCCGCTGTAGGCTCTACGGCATGCAGTGCCTGTCCAAATATTACTACCACAGGCTAGCGCGCCCCACCGGTGGTAATTTTAGATTTGGCACGCACCCATAATGCCCGGATTAATTATTTATTGTTTCCTCCCAAGTGCGCTGGTTTCTGGCGGTAATCCGCAGTTGGCGCACGCCAACCGGTTACCGCATGTGTAAAGCTACCCCTATGAGGAGAGGTTAAGACGGCTAGGACTCTTTAGCGTGGAGAAAAGGCGGCTGAGGGGTGATATGATAGAGGTTTACAAGATAATGAGTGGGGTAGAGCGGACAGATGTGAAGCGTTTGTTTACACTTTTTAACAATAATAGAACCAGGGGACACAAGATGAAATTAGAATGTGGTAGGTTTAAAACGAATCGGAGAAAGTTTTTCTTTACTCAGCACGTAGTAGACTCTGGAACTCATTGCCGGAGAAGGTAGTGACGGCAGCTGGCCTTGCTGAGTTTAAAGGGGGTCTGGTTAGATTCCTGAAGGAAAAGTCCATTGACTGTTATTAAATTTTGGTGGTTTTGCCAGGTTCTTGGGGCCTGGATTGGCCGCTGTCGGAGTGCTGGGCTTGATGGACCTTGGGTCTTTTCCCAGCGTGGCGGTGCTTATGTGCTTATGTGTTACCGCTAGATCAACGGGTGGTGTTGAGGGCTCAGGCCAGTTTTAGTATGCGCTTTTTTCAGTTTTACCACATGCCCTTTTCCCCTCACATTAAAAAAAAATCTTTTTTGCAGACGCAGTAAAAACTGGCCCGGCGCACACCTAGTACACGTGCCCTACCCTGCTGCAGGCCACTTTTTACCGCAGCTTAGTAAAAGGGTCTCTTAGTGCGCGCTAATGCTAGAGACAGCCATATATTCCTATGGGTGTCTGTAGCATTAGCGTGCGCTAACCACATTAGTGTGCCTATAATGCAGCTTAGCAATCAGGGCCCTTAATGTGCTGGGACAAATCCTAGACATTGTTAACCTTTAGCCATTATCCTACATTACTTAGGGTCAGTTGCTTCGTATGAATTTCAGTGAAATGATATCAACCCACATTCCCTTGAACATTGTTAAAGATACTCTACCATTGGTTAGTGCCTTGTAATATGCAACTGGGCAGAGAAGGATTTCACATTCTGCGCTCTGATTTTTTTTAAAGCAAATATTTATTTAGCCTTATGTTTTATCTTTCTGCAGAAAGGAGGTGCCTTAAAGAAAGGGGCGATAGCCAAAACATTGCAGATAGTCAAGATGTACTGCCATATAATCTGGAAGAGATGATTGAATGGGATTCACACCACAAAACAAACCAGCAGCAGTGTTACTGTTACTGTGGAGGACCTGGAGAGTAAGCACAGAGAAAGCATGTCTTGCTTTTGGGTTTCCAGTTACAATTTTAAAATGCATTCTTTGAATTTTCTATAAAAAATTTAAAATATATATATTTGCATATGTAAAAGTTTTAAAAATTTTGAAAGGAGAAAAGAGAAAGCATTTCTGAAGTTTATTTCCTTTCTTGGCAATGCTATAGTCCCAACTATTATTGAGCATGTTGTAAGGTCCTGGGGTCACTAACCAGTTAGATTTCAGCACATTGCAAGAAGATAAATTTGCATCATAAACTTTGCATTTTACATTTAGGAGCGTTTGTTTTCTTGTTTCTTTTTTTAAGTTAAGGTATTTTTAAAATGTCATGTTAATTAGCTTTACAGGAAAGGTTTCCCAGCACCCTGCAGGAGAATGCCTAGATGCTGTTTTACTGCATGCGCTGCTGGCATGAGATCAGTACTTCTGAGCCCAGTTCCCAGGACATACCAAGCTAGTTTATTTTAAAACTTTTATTCTGCTAGATCTAAAGTTCTCTGTGGATTACATAATCAGATACAGGATACTCACACTGAGCATGCATAAGATAGTTCATAAAATCATTCACGGAGAGGCCCCGACCTACATGTTAGACCTGGTCGACTTACCACCCAGGAACACTAACAGATCATCCCGCACATTCCTTAATCTTCACTTCCCCAGCTGTAAAGGACTAAAATACAGATTAACATATGCGTCTAGCTTTTCCTACATGAGTAAGCAGTTGTGGAATGCATTGCCACTCAACCTAAAAACAATTTACGAACTAATTAACTTTCGTAAATCTCTGAAGACCTATCTCTTCAAAAAGGCATACCCCAATGATCAATAACTGTACATGTAACACATCACCACTTTACCTTATATTCTGAATTGTTTTCTTCCTATATCTTGTTTTGCTTAATTCTATTATGCCATCCATGTTATCTATGTAACTCCTATTGTTTTCTTTTACTCTGGTATGGCGAACGCCATAACGGAACATTGTAGCCACATTGAGCCTGCAAATAGGTGGGAAAATGTGGGATACAAGTACAACAAATAAATACATAAATAGTGCATGCAGATTTCTCTCATGCATATCCTTTGTGGATATCCTGAAAACCTGACATGCTGGGTGCGTCCTGAGGGACTGGGTTGAGAACCCCTGCCCTACGCAGAAACTGAGAAAGAAGTCTGGCAGTGGGAATAAGCAAGCGAATAAAAAAAAGGGAAAGGGACTTGGTTATACTGCCTTTCTGTGGTTTTTGCAACTACGTTCAAAGTAGTTTACATAGTATATACAGGTATGTATTTGTACCTGGGGCAATGGAGGGTTAAGTGACTTGTCCAGAGTCACAAGGAGCTGCAGTGGGAACTGAACCCAGTTCCTTAGGGTCAAAGTCCACTGCACTAACCACTAGGCTTCTCAAGAGGAAAGAACCCCTGGATTACTTGTAGGGTGCGTCATTCAGTTGTCACATTTTGGTGCCTTTATGCTGAGATCCAGTTAAGGGGCCTAGCTGTCAGATGAGGATGGCTCCTTCTTGGCTCTTGACTGAGATTGAGATTCTTTCCAATATGGGGTGATGGTAGGGATTAGATTAACAACCTATCATCCAGCCCCCATTAAGAAAGCAATTATATTACAACCCTTGCTAAAGCAGGGAATGACACTTTCTATTAAGAAAAGCTTGGAAGACTTGATTAGCCAAAACTCCTTGCCTGATGCTCAGGTTGGGTTTGAAATGAGAATCTGTGTGTAAATTCATCACAATGGTAGACCTGCAAAGGCACACCCTTTCTCCATGAGGGTGCAGGGTTGCTCTTTTAAACCTAAAGAAAGCTGAATGAGCTTTCTCTAATAATTACTGTTTAAATGCTGACTTTGGGCACTTATGATATAGGATCATTATTAATATGCAGTAACTGCAAAAGCCCTGTGTTAACCGTTGGGGCTTTTTCAGCTGTTCGCTGTGTAGATAATATAGAGAAATTTTCATTATCACACATTAACTGCATAGCAGATAACATGATAGTTAGCTTCACCTCATGAGGTGGTGTTAAGTGTTTTGAGTTATCTGCAGTATTAAGAGTTAAAATGCAGTGGGACTTTTTCAGGGGCTGCACAGTGGAACTGAGTACTGGCATCTTTTCCATTACCTATTATAAGTGATCATCCCACTCCTTGAGGATGGCCCATTGGTATGTGGTAATGGCCTCCATGCTAACCGTAAGGCATATTTCCCATCATTCCCTACTTCTTCATTTCCGTCCCTAATAGCTCTTTAGCATGCGAATTACCACACACTAACTGTTAAGGCAACGCCAATACCTGTTCATACGAGCCCATTGGTATAGTGATGGTAATTCCAATGTTATTCACAGCTTAGTAAATGGATCTATACACATAGGTACTAAAAAAAACAATGACCTTGAGTTCTCTGCAGAATATGAAACTATTTTTACTTCTGTTGTTAGGAAAATAAAGTCAAGACAGTAATCCTTGCTGGAAATGCATTGGGAATGATTCTAATAAGAGCTGTGTACTGTCACTGTTAGTAGGACTTCATCCCAATAAGTGGCTTAGACAGTCTTTCCTGGTTCATTGATTTCCTTTCTCTTCACAGTTGGTTCCTGAAGATGTTGCAGTGCCATCGATGCAGGCAGTGGTTTCACGAGGCCTGCACGCAGTGCCTTAACGAGCCACTGATAATTGGAGACAGGTACTTTTACATCTAGAATCATCTCATCTAGTCTATTAGGTATCACTGTGGGAAGCTGTGCACCAACCTGTGAGATACTCCATCTTGTAAGCGTCTGTGGTCAGTGGAGAGGATTCAAGCACTGTTCCCTCTAAGCTGAGCAGGAGTCCTCCAGCTGCATTGCTGCCAGTGGAAGGTGGTGTTTCACTATTGTGTTTTCAATGGCAAGAGACAGGCAGGTTCCCTGGAGTGCTGCAGAGCTTGCCTGTCCCTCAATATTGAAAATGTAATAGGGAAACAGCACCACCCACTTGCAGGACTGTAGATGGAGGACTCCTGCTCAGCTTAGAGGTAACAGTGGATTCAAGATGTTAGGGGGTCCTTTTACTAAGGCGTGGCAAAAGCAGCCTGCAGTAATGCAGGAGCATGCATTTGGCATGCGCCAGGCCAGTTTTTACTGCATCTGGGAAAAGGTTTTTTTTTTTTTTTCAATGGGCAGGGAAAGGGCCTGTGGTTAAATTGAAACCAGCACGCGCTATTTACAGCCTGAGCCCTTAACGTCACCCATTGATCTAGAGGTAAGGGCTCATGCGCTATATGCGCAGTGACCAGTCGGCCGGGTGCCGATTGCTGGAAACACCGCGTGCTGGTAGAAAATAAATAATTTGTCCTGGCATTATGGCATGCACAAAATCCAAAATGACCACCAGGGGAGCAGTAGCCTAGCCTGGATGGTAGTCTCGCTTTGGTGCATGCTGCACGTGCGTAGAGTCTTACCATGCCTTTGTAAAAGGGCCCCACAATACCTTAGCATATACCTGTTAACTGCCATATTTATTTATCATATTTATAACCCACTTACACCTAAGTGGGGTATAAGGAAAAACATACATAAGTTTATGAACAGAAAACAACTACATACGTCATCATCACTGTGCCATTACTACAGACCAACAGAAGCACTTCACACTTTGCTGTTTAACCCATAAATGTATGGTGCTGATGGGATTATTGCAATTCTAAAGGATGAATGGAAAACACTTATTTGGCTTGGATTAGTCTGTTGAGCGATTGTTTCTGAGAATCTCAGCTCAGGTGAAAATTTGGTCCCTCTCATCCTTGGCAGTGCCTTACAGCAAAAACCTCACAACCAAACATGTGAACCTAATATAGGGGCCAATCCAGGAAGCTTACTGTAAGCTAACTGCATGCTTACTGCTGGTTTGTGAGCACTTTCACAGGCATAGAATACAAGCGGGATTGAGTGCATGAGTTTACTCATGCAGAAGACAAGTCCACATGCTGCATTAAAATATATGATAATGAGCCTATTTAAAATAGTTCTGTGCAATGCAGAGAGTATTCCAAGCGATGTAGATGTAGAGAGCTTTAGATGCACATACAATGCAAGAATTTTGTGCAGGTCTGGAGGGATTCATGGAGCGGATCTTATGCCATTTTTTGAGATTTTAAACTGGCAGGTTGTCTTCTTTTGCAACCAGAAGCACCTGCAAGTTTCAAAGGCAGACAGGTAATAGAGACGTAGACGTGACCAAACAAAACTGAGGCTCATATTTAAGCACAAAAAAGCAGAGGCGTCAATGTGTTCTGGCACTTCCGTTTTCCTTTGGACATTTTCATAATAGAAGCTCCGCTTAACGCCAAAACTTTGTGCGCATATGTCCTGCAAGCTTCCCCCTCATTAGCTGCAAGTTTTCTGTGCATTACAATTTGAATAAATTTAGCCTTCTGCTTTTTCACAGTATTAAGCTTGTGATAGATGTCCCACACGCAGACATCTGCATGTGGATCTGCTGTGAGCAGGGCCGGATTAAGGCCAACTGATGCCCTAAGCACAGCCCAACAGTGATGCCCCTTAGCCCTTCCATTGCTTGACTGACAAGACATTAAGATTCAATAAGTGCTGAGAATATCATTATTGTATAAAACAAAATTTCATATATTTATAATGATTAGAAAAACACTGAAATTCATGTTCGAGAAAGGGAGTGGCAGACAGCAACGAAAGAGTTAACAGCATGATGACATTTTCATTCTTGTTCTATTACAGCAAGATGTATTAGTAACTCAAAATTTTAATTGTGGATTGTATTGATAAGGCACATTTTTGAGCATCTTTTAATTTATTGAAGCTCAATACTAGTAAAACTAGGATGCTTTGTTAGATGTTCCCCAAACCCCCGCAAAACAAAATGGGGTTCACAATTTCCACAAAAGTCCAACGGCACAGAAAGGGGTGGAAAAAAGAACAACTCCAAGAGATCAAACAGAATACCAGTATAAGATGCTCCAAAACACAAACTTTATTCAGACCCTACACCGTCCATGTTTCGGCTTTTAAAAAAGCCTTCCTCAGGGGTCGATCAGTGAGTGCACAGTAGTATACTGATTGAAAGAGGAGCACATAAATTGATGTCTCGAAATGTAGAAAGATATATTGTCTCGCACCAACAGGTACACACCGGCGCTACAAAAAGCATTTTTTGTAGCACCACATATGATGGCACACTGGGGGTGGGAACTACCACCAGGCTGCTGCGAAAGCCTGGCGGTACTTCCTTTTTAGCGACCAGTAAGCTTGCATTGATGCCCTAAGATTAACGGTTAATCCAGGGCTGATTGTGAGCCTTTCAGCATTGGCCCCATACCCTCGGATTCTATATAGCGCCTAGTGATCTACGCCAAAATCCAAGTGTATTCTATAAAACGCGTATAACTTAATTGGCTTAACAAGCTAATCAGCGTTGATAACAGCTCTTAACAAGCAATAACAAGCACTAATTGGCAATAATTAGAATCTACGCGAATAACTCGCTAAGCGCATTCTGTAATGCAGTGCACTGAACTTCTAATACGTGCAGGCAAAAAGAGGCGTGGTTATGGGTAGGGAAATGGACATTTTGCAGGCATTCCGAAATCTACGCGCATAGGTTTACAATATAGCCCAGTGCGCCTAAATCTACATGCTGGGATTTACACCACATTTTTGTTCGTGTAAATGGAGGCACGTAGTCTTAGGTCCTGAGATATCAACTAAACGTATGTTATATACCGCGCCTAAATCCCGGTTATAGAATACGCTTAGTTGGCACTGATTTCCATGCTGTCTTTTTAGGTGTCATATATAAATAGAATCTCCCCCATAGTGACTGCAGCACCAAGTCTGCTGGTTGAGTTGAACAGACAGCAGCAATGTCAGTGGTTTGTGGAGGGGCCATTAAGGCATGAAAATGGTGAAATCTTACTTACTGGTTAATCTGCTCATGTTATAGGGAGGGTAATTTTATTTATGAATTTTTTATAAACTTATTCATGTATGCTCTTCACGTTACAGATACTGTTTATGAAAGAGCACTTAGCTTTCTCTGATGTAGGGACCAGGCACCAACATGGACCATGTTTCGCGGTGCTTCCTCAGGGCATGGTCCTTTAATGCACTACTCGGCGTCTCCTACCCCTATCGTTCTCAGGGGACACTGAGTATTGTATTAAGGGACCATGCCCTGAGGAAGCGTTGTGAAACATGGTCCATGTTGGTGCCTGGTTCCTACATCAAAGAAAGCTAAGTACTCTTTCATAAACAGTATCTGTAACAGTGAAGGGTATACATGAAAAAAGTTTATAAACAATTTTTAAAAGTTTCCAAAATTGTTTTTTCATTTGGCAGAAGATTTAGGTTTTGCCATTAGTACTGGGCCAATATTCAGACCCACAGATATCATATGAAGGTAAATAGATGGAGTTGTGCAGCCATGATTTAGCTGTTATCTGGGCCCAATTTAAAAAAAAAAAAAAACTTATGTGGTCAATGCCCGATGCTAAATGTATATGGACCTTGGAATATCATGCATGTTGAATTGCATGATGAATTAAATTTTGTAAAAGATGTCAGACTGACAGCCAGGGCCAGTCCAAGGGTATTAGACAATAGGTAACCTTCAACCATGTGTCCAAACCATGGGGTAGCTCAAGGCCCTTCCCCTCATGTCTAGCATCTCTGCTTCTCTTCCCTACCCTTACAAAATCCAGCATCTCCCCTTCCCTATGTCCCCTCCCCAAGATGTCAAGCATCCCTCTCCCTCCCCCCAAGGTGTTCAGCATCTCCCTTTCCCTACTGACTCCAGAGTGGCACTGAGGCAGCAGTCAGCTGATGCAGGGCCTTGAAAACTGGTACACGCTGAAGGCCTTCTGGGATTCACCTCCTCCAAAACAGCAAGTTTGTAAAGAGCAGGGCCTGGCAGTTCTGTGCCTGTGCTGATGCTCAAGACCCTGTGCCAGCCACAATGAATCTTCTTTAGACAAGCTGATGGCTGCCTCGGTGCTTCCCCCAAACTTGTGCCACCCAGGGTGGATGCCTGGTGTGCCTAGTAGTAGGGCTAGCCCTGCTAATAGCCTTGGGATTGGAAATCAGGAGGAGGCCTTGATGTTGGATATGAAATATTCTAGCTTTGGGAGCTCCAGAATGGAAAACAGATGAAGGCACATGCACTCTTTAATTGCTCTGACTGGGCACTGAAAGCTGATTCTGGACCGGGGAAGTAATGCATTATGCTGGCAAGAACCTCATTACTTTGGGTGATACATTCTCTTTAAAAATTGCCTGCATCCTTTTTTTTTTTTGTAGGTAAATTCCTTTTCTCTTTTTTTTCAGGTTCTACGTATTTTTCTGCTCTGTGTGTAATCAGGGCCCAGAATTCATCAGGCGCCTTCCCTTGAGATGGTAAGGACTGAAATACAACCTGGCTTTGCAGTGTGTTATTAATGTTCCTCACACACACAAACAGTGGAAAAAAAAAGGAGAAAATTGTTAGCAGCAGGCCCTTGTTCATTTGAAAGACTCAGTTGTACTGACGGAGCCTTCAAAATTTTAGATTTTGCCAAGAATTTTCCCAGATTAAGAAAGAGGGCAGGAATGAAGAGTTTCCCATTATTTTTCAAGTTGATGGAAGAAAAATCTAATTGGTTCATCCAGTCTGCCTAGTGTTACACATTTATAAACTATGTTTTCATAAGACATAGGTTCGTGAGTTAATCAGACTGGCATTTTGATTTGGGGCATTTCATAAGACCTGTTTGTGAGATGACAATGTGCTGACAGTGACAGAGGAATATATCTTTTCTTTTCTCTGTAATAGCCATTGCTTGGGAGAAGGGGAAGGAGTTTTCTGAGGAGGGAATATCAGTGAGTGATTTCTGTAGTCAAGGGAGAGTTCTGTGAAATCTGACAGTGAGTGCAGATCACAGATGAGATAGATGTGAGAGATTTTAAGAGAGCTGAATTCACGTAGGGTTTGTTGTAGTTTCCTAATGGAAAGGGAGGGAAATCTTATCCATTAAATCCCTTTTTCTTCAGGTGGAGGCACCAGGCACCATATATATAGGGGACTGATAGAGCCGAGCCCCAGAGGTTCCTGTCAGGTCAGCCCCCTGAATCCTGAGGGGTGTTATGCCACTTACTGTGTCCACACTACTAAGGGGATATTCCAACCACCACCCATAGATTGTGAATATATTTATTTATTTGGATTTTGCTCACACCCTTTTCAGTGGTAGCTCAAGGTGAGTTACATTCAGGTACACTGGGTATTTCCCTGTCCCTGGGAGGGTTCACAATCTAAGTTTGTACCTGAGGCAATGGAGGGTTAAGTGACTTGCCCAAGATCACAAGGAGCAGCAGTGGAAATTGAACCGGGCTTTTAGGATATTACTTCTTATCCAGGACTCATTGTACTCTACCTTTCAGTGTATCTGAGCCTGCACAATCCCCTTTTTTAGATCATCCACAGAATATCTCCCTTTTCCTGTCCAATCACAAGGTCCAACGATAGTCCAAGCAGTTACCAATAACAGCATGACTGCTCCTCTAACATCTAGCCTCCAAGGTATTCATAGCTTTTCTGGAAGGTGCTCCGCCATCACCAGTCTGCCACACCAACATATAGAGGTGCATAGCACAGGATGTGGTTTGGCAATTAAAAGCACATTTCATATAAAGATGTGTAAGTCTGCCCCACTCTTCAGTACCTCAGCATTTCAGCAGAAAGTAAATAATACAGAAACAATTCTGATGGAGAGGTTTATAAATCTTGCTGACAGAGAAGTGTCCACTTGTAGCATCATGTGAAGTAGGCCAAAATTTGTCAGGAACATTTCCACACTGGAAAGAGACCCACTTACCAACTTTTCAAGCAAATGGGCTCATGAAGATAGGTCCTAATTTATGCATATAGACAGATAAGCATAGCAATGGTGATTTACTTCTAAAAAAGCTTCCTCCGATTCCATGTTTGTCTATGGGGAAATGGGGCCATCTCATTTCTATATGTCATAAGGAAGCTGATGTTTTGCAATTTTTATTTCTTTGATAAGCCAAATGAACTTATTGCTATTATCAAATATAATATGATGCATGTTTATTTTATTTTGGACATTATTGTTCTATAGTTTCATTTGCTGTTGTTTTATGGTGTATGCTAACTTTAAGTTCTCATGATGACTAGGAGATGCATAAGTAAAGTAAATAAATAATAGCAATATAATAGCAATAATAAATACTATTTCAATGTTATAATCTATTAATATTACTAAGGGGCTTGTTTACTATAGTGCTGTAAGGTTTTTGCATTTACTGAGTGTTTGTTGTCAGAGCTAGCACATAGTAAGTGCAAAGCCTGGGTGGTAAATGCAGGGCATGTGTCAAGCATCTGTCTTGCATTTACTGCAGAGGGCTGACACTTACTTCACAGCACCATATAACCTACAGTGCCGGAGAGCCTGTGCTACTATAGATAAGGTGGTGCGAGCCCACTTACCAGTAAACTTATTTTATTTATCCACATTACTTGATCTACTGCTGGGGCCAATCAAGGTGAGTATGCGGTTTACAACAACAAACCAAAATAAGCAGTGTACAGGATAGCTAAGGACAGGGAAGAAACGTTTTATGAGAGAATAAAAATAGGAAGCGAGGAGAGAGGGAATATTAATGGATAGAAGAGCCAAATATTTTGGAAAGAGGTGAGTTTTGAGGAGTGTCTTGAATTTCTGTAGTGATAGTTCTGATCTGAGGTGGGGGGAGGGGGAGAGAGTTTCAAAGATTGGGTCCAAGATAACTGAAAGATGTCCTGCTGGAGATGAGCCTGTGGTGAGGGCAGGGTCAGAAGATTTATGGTTGAGGAGCTAAGAGTCCATGCAGGGATATAAGGGATGAGCAGGTTGTTAAGACAGGCTGGGGCAGAGGGAAGGTGACCTTGAACTGGATGCGGGTGGAGATGAGAAGCTGTTGGTCGGAGTGGAGGAGGGGCGTGACATAATCAAAATGGTGTGCTCTGTGGAGAAGCTTCACAGCAGTTGATTGGATAAGTTGAAAGCGTTTGAGCAAGTGGAGTGTAAGGCCAGCATAGAGAAAATTGGAGTAATCCAAATGGGACCTGACAAGAGCAATAAGGAGGGTGCAGATGAAAGAGGGGAAGAGAAAAGGACAAACAGTGCAAATGTGGTTTGAACATGAGCTTTGAATCAAAAATGCCACCTGTAATTCTGACAGTATCTTGAAATAGAAGGGGGGCACTGTTCAAGATAGGATGGGGGTGTTGGGGGATTCGATCTGATCCCCCAACACCCCTAATCCACTCCTCCTGATATCTGATCCCCCTCAATCTCCCCAGCCCCTTGATTCAGTCCCCAATCCAATAGTTTGAAAACCCAACCCTTTCCCCCCACTCTCTGACTCCCTAAGACTCCTCCCCCATCACCCTTGGCCTTATCCGAGGGCCTCCCCTGGTGGTCTAGTGGGACAGGGCAGAAGCGGGCCCTCTCTGCTCCTGCCCCATATGGCTCCGGGTGCAAGATGGCATTCGTTGACCCCTAGCAGTATTCTTGTTGTACTATCTCTAGGGGCCAGCCTTCCATATGCAGCAGGGTTGCTTGTTACTTACAGTATTCTACAAGCTACTTGTGTAAGTGAAAGCCCCACCCATGTCCTACTCATGAGTATATTCCCCTTGCAAATAAGTAAAGTGGCTATTTGAGAATAGCACTTAGGTGCTGTGCTGGCACACCCAATGGGTAACTTACACATTTAAGGGGCATGTTAATGCAGTTGCCTGGATGGATATACTGAAAGCAATGGATTGGAGATTTAAGTGATTTGCCCTAGATCACAAAAAGCAGCAGTGGGATTTGAACCCTGCATCCCTGGTTTTCAGCCTGTTAATGTAACTATTAGACTATTCATTATATTTCCCCCAGCTGTTGCTTTGGAGTTCCATTCAGATGGAGGCCTGTTAGATAGCTGAATTTAAACAGACCTGCAGCAAGTGGCCAGAATAATAGAGGAGAGAGGAAAAACCTGATGTTGTGAAAACTAGAGGGAGTGGGAAAAACAAAAGTCTGACGCTGGTTCCTGGAGTTTTGCAGGTACTCTTGTTTCCTTTTGTGTCCTAGGGTGGATGCCGTTCACCTCGCTGTCTACAATCTGGGCTTTTACAGTAAAAAGAAGTACTTTGATTTTGAAGAGATCTTAGAATTTATGAATAAGAACTGGGATTCTTTCCAGCTGGGAAAGGTATGTAGAACTACAGGAGATCCCAAAATAATCAGAGGCTGAATGCAGTCTTGGATTCCTGTCCGGGTTTTCCTCAGCTTGTCTCCCATGCTGCAAACTGACAGAGACCCTGTGAGACTTTAATATCATGGGATGAGTGGAGGGAGGGATGCAATGCATGACTCACAGCACCCACTTGTTTTATGGGAGGATTATATCTTTAAATCACAAAATATTATCCCGCCCAACCATATTCAAAGTTATTTAACATGGCCAGACACTGCCGCTGACCAGTTAAATAGTATATTGGTGCTTAGCTAATATTCAGTGGCAGATACCCTGCTATCTCCGCTGAATATTGCCAATTAGCGGGCAAAAAGGATCGTATAAATAGCTGTCCTATCTTTAACCACTAAAATGTTATCTGGTTGGCACTGAATATTGGCATAGCCAGTTAACTTTTTATTGGTTAATAAAAACCTGGATATTCAATGCTGGTCGCCGGAAATGACCCAGAATTGAATTACTGAATTTAATGCCAGCTGCGGACAGCAAAAGCGCTGCCCGCCGTCAGCTGAATATCGGATCCTATGATTATAAAACCCTAAATCCTCAACCTTCTTTCTTTCTTTCTTCTGTTCTATTTCTCTCTTTCTCTTCCTCTGTCTCTTGTGCTTTCTTTCTCCTTTCTCTTCTGCTCTCTCTCTTTCTCTTGTTCTCCATCTGCCTCTCAGATTTTGTCTATAATCAAACAGTTTCTTAAATCAGCAATGAAACCTGCCTTAGGCTGATGTGAATCACTGGTTACACTGACACGCCCCCATCTGGTTTTCATTGGAAAACGAGAATTGGCAGGAACCATTATCCACAACATACGAAACCTCTGATTAGTGTTGAGCTGCCCAGCTGGATACTTTTTCAAATCAGCATTAATCTTTTCCTTTTTTTTGCTCCTACTGTTCATCTTTTTCAGCTCTGTGCCACTCCAGTAACTGAACGAGGTCCACATGTCCTGGAAGCGTTAAACAGCTACAAGAGCAGGTCAGACCCAAGAACTGCTTCAAAAGTTCAATCTTGACTTGAAAAAGAGAAAGTCCTTTGTAATTGCACTTTTTCTCTTTAGAATCACGACAAAAGGGGTAATTCTATAAACTAACACCCCGCATTCTGTAAAGGGTGCCCAATCATCCGACGCTAAATTTAGATGTGATCCCGAGAATCGCATGCAACTTAAGTGGTTAACGAGTCAATGAACGTCAATAATTGGATGCCAAAATTATTGATGTTAATTGGCATCAATTAGATCTTTTTTAACATTACTTTTTTATTGAAATAATAGGCATGGAAAAAACAAATTAGCCACCACAATTTTTGCAGGATAAACATCGAACCTACCATTTGTAGCTAGATTCATAACATTAAGTTATCTCCAACTATCCATCACCTTAATTTATCCCTACAACAAACTTCATATTATCTCCCTCCCCCCCCAGCCCCTTCCTTGCAAAACTCTTAAGAATGTTGGGTTAAACTGGCAAAGTGTGTCCATAGATCAGAAGCAGGGTCATATCTACCCAGTCTCTTGCCGTTAATTGTTCCAGTTCTCCAACCAAAGGCAGTTTCAAAGTCCAGTCAATTTCTGTAGGTCCTTCTGATTTTTTCCAATGGCCTGCAATGACACTTTTGGCTGCCGTCAGACATTCTTTTAAAGCAGCGTTGGCACCTCTTACCACGCCTATTACCCAGCCCCAGTAAACACCATCTCGGATCTAATGGAAAGGGGGCACCTGTGTGATCGGCAATTTGAAAAACAATCTTTTCCCAAAGAGATTTTATCTGATCACAAGACCACCAGATATGTAGGAATGCTCCAACCTCGGTGCCGCAACGCCAACATTTGTGGGAGACTGTGGGAAATATCACATGTAATTTCATAGGTGTGTAATACCATCTCGTCAGTGGTTAGTGCAGTGGACTTTGATCCTGGGGAACTGAGTTCGATTCCCACTCCAGCTCCCTGTGACTCTGGGCAAGTCACTTAACCCTCCATTGCCCCTGGTACAAAATAAGTACCTGAATATATGTAAACCGCTTTGAATGTAGTTGCAAAAACCTCAGAAAAGCGTTATATCAAGTCCCATCCCCCCCCCCCCCCCCCCCCCCCCCCCCCCAATGTGGCTGTGCCTCATGAACTTTATCTTACCACAACATCACTTTGTATTTGTTCACACCAGAGTCTGCACATGCCCTCTCCGGTACTATGTAAGCCACATTGAGCCTACAAATAGGTGGGAAAATGTGGGATACAAATGTAACAAACAAATAAATAAATAAATCATTTGTATTTTATGTTTTTGTATGTTTTTGAGTTCTTTTGTATGTTTATTTGTTTGCTGCCAAGCGCTATGGGATTGTGCGGCTAATAAAAATTTTAACTAAATGAATGAATAAATAAATAAATAAATAATGTACTAGATCCTGTAAATAGTGCCCAATTTGGGCACCAAAAAACCAAAACAATGAGTACTATTCTATAAACAGCACTCAGAGTTGGGTGCCATTTATAGAAGGGGGAAGGGAATGGGGCTTGATATAGTGCCTTTCTGTGGGTTTTTTTTTTTGTAACTACATTCAAAGTGGTTTACATAGTATAAACAGGTACTTATTTGTAACTGGGACAATGGAGGGCTAAGTGACTTGCCCAGAGTCACAAGGAGCTGCAGTGGGAATTGAACTCAGTTCCCCAGGATCAGAGGCTGCTGTAGTAACCACTAGGCTACTCCTCCACTCCAGTAGCATATGGCATCAGGATCTGCACCCAACTTTAGTTGCGAGGATTTACATTAACTGTAGCCTGGTGTAAATCTTCACGTGTAAATTAGGCACGGATCTCACGCATTGTATAATACTGCGCGCATCCTTAGTGAATACACCTGAGCCACCCATGCTCCTCCCATGGCCACACCCCCTTTTCACTTGTGTGTGAAAAGATTTACGCGTGAATCTTTACAGAATAGTGCTTAGCAAGACGCTTGCATAAATGCAAATTGGTGCCAGTTAACACCAATAATTGATTGTTAGCGTCCAATTATTGGGGCTAATTGGCTCATTTCTCAATTAAATTATGCATGAATATTGAGCATGTGCCCAAATTTGCATGCACGTTTTTGACTGCCATATATAGAATCTAGAAATATATGTCCAAATTTATATGCCCTCAAAGCGGGCAGGATTTGGGGTGTTATGAGGGTGATGCCATTTAAGTGTATAACTAATATGTCTAAGTAGTAAAACTTAGCAACTAAACATATTACCCCCCCCCCCCCACCCCCCACGATATTCAAAACCAATTAACCGGTCAGGAACAGCTTGTGGCTAGTTAAATAAGGTTTAAGTGGAGGAGTGGCCTAGTGGTTAGGTTGGTGGACTTTAGTCCTGTGGAACTGAGGAACTAAGTTCAATTCCCACTTCAGGCACAGGCAGCTCCTTGTGACTCAGGGCAAGTCACTTAACCCTCCATTGCCCCATGTAAGCCGTGTTGAGCCTGCCATGAGTGGGAAAGCGCGGGGTACAAATGTAACAAAAAAAACCATGGATATTCCGTGGGAGACAACCAGTTATCTCCTGCTGAATATCCTGGTTAGCAGCTATCCTCTAACCAGCTATATTGCATGACAGAGCTGCTTAGGTGCAGATATTCATTGCCTAACCGGCAATGCTGAGTGGCTGCTTAAATAGCAGGCCTGTCTTTGACTGCTAAAAAGTTAACCAGTTAGCGCTGAATATCAGAATAGCCAGTTAGCTTTTTAGTGGCCAAAATAAACCCAGATATTCAATGCCAGTCGCCAGATACAGCCTGGCATTTAATATCTGGTTTTAATGCCAGCAACAGATAGCAAACGTGTTGCCCGCCGCCGACTGAATATCGAGCCCATAAGTTAGATATCTAGGTGGCCCGCAGAAATAGCAGGTATAAGTGAAGGTGTGCTGGCAGTACAATTTCATTTTGTGTCGTTTCTCATGCCGAGTACGGGAATGTTCATTTTGTTCAAAGCATTTTTCTTCACTGGAGCAATGTTCTCAAGAGTGCGGACTTTCTTTGGAAAAAGTGTGCATTCATCCTGGTAGGATTTTTGTGATAAGGTAAATCTCCCCCTTTGCCTAAATGTTGATATTCTGTAGTATTTTTGAGAGCAGCCCCCCACAACATTTAGAGGGTTTTTTTTTTTTCAGCTTGCTTTCATTTGACAGTGACATGAAACAACATCTGAGATACCGTTGACATTTTCCATGTTGTTTCAATGAATGCACATCCCCATTTGAAACATCTAACTTGGACTGTTTAAATTATACAAGTATATTCGGTGGTGCTGCCTTATTGGAAAGCATCGTAGAACAAAGGTATAACCTGAAAACGTCTGAGTTAGATGTTTCAATTAAACGTTTAGTGTTTGACTGAATATGGACCTCAGTATCTTGATATAAATATAGATATATCCACCTACCATTGCCTGGATTTGTGGCGAATCCCAATGAACCGTATGATATTTTGTTTTTCATGCTTTTAGATTTCTTTGCGGAAAGGAGATCAAAAAGAAGAAATGCATCTTCCGCTTACGAATCCGAGCCCCTCCCAGCCTGCCCAGTAAGCTCCTGCCAGAAAAGTTGTCTGGGCCAGTGAAGAACGGCTCCACAGACCTGAAAAAGAGAGGGAGGAGTAAGCACTCAGATAAGAATGGGTGAGTGGTGTCTGGTAGGACAGTACTGAGCTATAGTTACACCCTATGCGACTTGATAACTGGTGGTTCCCTGCCCCACCCACTTCTCCACTGCCAACCAGGGCTGCTGAGAGACACAGCCGGGCCTGTCACAGAACAGGACCGCCACGCTCTGCCCCCCACCCCCCTTACCTTTCTGTTTCTGACTCGGCCTCCAAGGGGAGGCCCGGCCCGGTGCTGGCAAGCCTCTTCCTGCCTGCCTGCTCCCATGGTCTGTCCTCTCCTGCTCCTGTCCATGCTGAGAGTAGGGACCCGAATGATTGCATTATCGCTATATTGTGCTAATGCAATCTTCCGGATCCTGGGTGGCACACAGGAGCAGGAGAGGACAGACCCGAAAGCAAGCAGGCAGGAAGAAGCTTGCCAGCACTATCGGGCTCGGGCTCCCCCTTGGAGGCCAGGCCCGGGGAATTTTGCCCCCTACCTCCCCACTCGGCGGCTCTGCTGCCAATGAGAGGAGACAATCAGCTGGGGTCCAGTATTGGGCAGGAGTCTATGCCTGTCTTAGCTCAGACTTTCCAGTTGTAGTTACTTCCTATGCTTTCCAGTCACATGGCCTCAGCAGGAGCCTCAGTCTTCTGCAGCAGGCACTGGTGGGAATGATGAGACAGCTATACACTAATCCTGCAGTAATGAATCACTTACCGTATTTGGGGCTGGGAAGGCATTACCTTTTCTTGCTGCAGATTCTGCAGTGTTGATTGGCCCATCAACGGAAGAAGAACGTAATGACTGATGTGGACTAAGTCTCATCTCCAAGTGTGCCTTTACTTTGGCATGTGTTGATGTAAATGCTGAGGACTGTGGAGTTTGTTTTTTTAGTTTGAGCAGAATAAGTAATTTAAATTGCCTTAGGAATTGAGAGAGAGGAGAGGGGGGAGAGATGGGGAAAGAGGGTGGAAGTGTTATGTTGGGACTAGTGAGACCTCTTCCATCATCATTCTTGGGGGGGGGGGCTTAAGTTGTAAATGCCCAAATAAATAACATTTGCATTTTTTACTAGGATGGGGGGCACATCTAAGTGTTTGCAATTTTCATACTTGAAAGCTGGCAATCATAAGGATTAGGTGTATGTTCATCCACCATGGATTAGGAGGTCACATTACCCTTGAAGTTTCTCTCTTGCAGTTGGTTTCTTCAACGATATCAGCGACCGAGGAGGAGAACTGTGAGGAGGAAAAGAAGCAAGTTTCTGCTGGAAGATGCCATTCCCAGTGTGAGTACCTGTCACCCGGCTCTTCCCTTTCACGTTTTCTTAAGAGGCAGTGTTTCTTTTATCTGCAGTCTAGAAGAGTGTGTTAGAATGGAGTGTGTGAGAACCCTGAGTAATTCTTTCTACAGCAGATTCCTCAGGCAGTCAAGTGACCTCCGGGTTATAAGAAATACAGTTAGCTCCTGATTTTTCAGGGCCTACTTCCAGAGCAGGATTAAAGCATAGGCAGACTAGACACATGCCAAAGACCTAACCCCATCATTCTATAATCTCACTTGAACATTTTTGCATTTATTGCACAAACTTGTGCACACAGGTTATGGCATAGTGTCAGTTACAAGCAAGAAAAGCACAATGAAAGAGACAGCAAAAAAGGAGATAGATAATGTGTAGTTCATACAAATATTTTATTCAAACATCCAATGGACCTGACACGAATTGTGTTTCAGCCACAATTGCCTGCTTCAGGAGTCCCTAAACAATAAGAAATGTGTACATATAAATAAAAATAATAAATAGATTAATAAATTAAAAATGACACAGTCACAAGGAAAATACATTGTATACCACCCATATGTAAGAAGTGATAAAGTAACTAAAGCATACTAATAAAATCAAGGAACATCACTTTAAGACATATAAAAACACATCAAACAAGTGAATGTATATGAAAACACTTGTCTACTTGGATGCATTCAATCAATAAAAACCACAAATAAAAAAATCAGCTGGCAGTAGCACTTGGGGTCAGTGCTGGTGACCACTTAAAGTGTAAGTTTGTTCAGCGGGGAGGAGGTCTTCAGCTGGCGGGGCTTGGAGATCCCTGTCAGCCATATTAAGGGAGAAGAAATTGTGGGTGAGCCTGAGCCCAAAGTGAATAGGCCCCGGGCCCACCCAGGCCCACCCATGGCTATGCTACTGGAACTGAGTTCCAGGCCATTCCCCCAGAAATTAAGCCCTGATTTATATGATAGGGGAGGGAGGGGCAGGGTCTTATTTGCCTAGCTCCCTCCAGAGGATTAATCCTGCCCTTTTTACTTCAGAAGTTCTTAATAGAACCTCAACCCAACTTGATTGAATCTTCTTCCCTATCCCAATACAACATTTTGTACTAATCCCGTACCGGAATTGGCGAATGCCTTCACGGTATTATGTAAGCCACATTGAGCCTGCAAATATGTGGGAAAATGTGGGATACAAATGTAACAAATAAATAAATACTATGAAGAGTCTCTCAGAATGCTTGGAAAACCAGAAGTGGCATGTCTGTTCTTAATACCTGGAGGCAGATGGTTACCCCGCAGCCATACAACTGAAAGGTCCCCATTGTTGGTCATAGATTGAGATCCTTGTGACGTAGATAAGCAATGTTTAGGGATGTGCATGTTTGAATAACTGTTGGTCATTTTAATTTGGATTTCTGTCCTTTATATGGTTGTGTTTTCGTACCCTTATCATTTGCTTCATTTGGGGGGTCTTTTACTTGGGCACGCTGTTGTTTTTAGCGCGTGTTAAAAATAGGCGCGTGCTAAATGCTAAAGACGACAATAGGAATACATTGGCGTCTTTAGTGTTTAGCTTGCACCTATTTTTAGCATGCGCTAAAAACGCCAGCGTGCCTTAGTAAAAGACCCCTTTGCCTTGTCCCTTTCGTTGTCAGTACACTTTGGTTTTTCACAACATACATACTTTGCTGAATTTGCTAAAACATTAACAATATTTTGTTAGTTTTCTGGGTCTTTTTGAACGGGACATTGCACAAAACATAAAACACAAACATTGATGCTTAAAACCTTTTTCTGATGGTTTCTGTTGACACCAGGGAAAGAATGCGGTGCTCCCTCTACATGATAAACTAGTTGGGGTGACAAGATATGGGTCATTCAGAGGGAGTGCATTAGGTATCTGATTTCTGCAGGAGAGGATGTGGTTGTCCCTTTATATGATAAACTAGTTAGTGTGGCAAGATATGTGACAGACAGGCAGAAGACACAAAGACATCAAAGGTAGTCCAGGAAGGAGGAACAACCAATGATGCAAGTCTACTATTTTTATTGAAGAAGGACCCAACTTGGCCAAGTTTCAACAATAAAGCCTTCATGATGGGTCATCAGATTCTTCAATCATAACTACAAGAACACACGATAAGTAAAATTGCCTCTGTGCAACTAGCGTCATTGTACTAGCAGATGAGGTTTTCTTCCCGGACTACCTTTGCTGTCTTTGTGTCTTCTATTGGTTTTGTAAAGGTCGCAATTCCTCTTCTTTCTGATCTGATCCTTGCGGAGTTATGATAAGATATGTGTCACACACAGTGAGCTTACTTTAGAAAGAAGTGCATATAGTAACAGAGTTACAGATGGCAGATAAAGACCAGCAGGGTCTAACCCAGCAAGGTGGTTAGAATCGTACCTGCCATTCTGCAGAACATGCAGGTTACCTCGTCTATGCTTTTATTTAGGATTCTATCTGCTTCTCCATGCAAGTTATATCCTTCTATGTCATTTGTTGTCCTTTGATACCATCCTCTTGCTAGATAGGAATCCTTGTTGGCTCCTGTCCTCCAGATAAGAGCAGAAAAAACAATTCTGAAATTCCCTGGGGAGGTTGCAGGACCTACAAGCTAATCTTTAAAATGCCCTATAGAATTTCCCTTTGAAATTTGTACCTACCGACAATGTAGTTTCTTGCAGATGCAAACTAAATGCAGGAATGTACACATGTGCGTTCCAGGAAGAAACCTCTATGTGCACATTCCTTTTCCTGTTTTTTCAGGGACAAGTTTTCAAATGGAGTAATCTAGACTCATTGATCATGATGCCTTTCGGAATTGACCAAAGAAGCTTGTCTTGATGTGGAATGAAACAAACAGAGCTGTCAAAAATACTGATTCTAAACTACTAACTGGACTTTAAAATCTTATATGCAAACACATGTTGGCAACATAATAAAATGTTCTTATCTAGAACTTGATCAATCAGCCAAAATGCCATTTCTGTTTAAATAATGATCCTTGCCAGCATGATGTCATATTGAAAGGTGGTTTAATGTAGGCACATCGGCTGTACCTAAACTGGACTCAGTGATTTAACCTCAGCGTGAGGTATGTGTCTCTTCTGAGAAGGTGGTTTCATTACAAAAAGAGTATGGGTTACAGTCCAGCGAGGTAAAATCCAGGAATGCAGACAGGTATTGTCCGAGTGCTCCCTTAATGCAGTCTTCTGGTGTTTTTGTTCTTTTGTACAATACAGAGCGACTTCACTTCTGCTTGGAGTACAAATCACCATCTAGCCAGTATATTTGACTTTTCACTGGATGAGATTCAAAGTCTACAAAGGTAATGCCATATCATTAGGGGCTCCTGGAAACAAGTACAGTCTATGAGAGACTGAAATATCATGGAGGTTTCCCAGTTCAGAAAAAATATCATTCCGGTAACAGGCAGGCACAGACCCTGAGTGCCCCTATCATGAAAGAACCGTTAATGGTAAACAAAGTCTAATGTGAGTGTCAGCCTGTGCTTTTCAATGTGCATTTTCTTCGCGTTGTACATAGATCCTGATGGTAGCATAGGAGGCAGCTCTGTGGTATGGATGGGGCAGCCAAAAAAAGTTTGTGTCATTGTTTTCCAGGTTGTTTTTATTCCAGAATGAACGTTGTAAAGAGTGCACCCTTTTTGCAGAGGATGTACTCTTCTTAAAGACTGCACATTCTTCTCAATAGCGTGAGCATATGCGAACCATGATGCATGTATGCACTATTAGAAAAGAGTGCACAGATAGGAAGATAATTCTCAATAGATCTCCTAAAGCGAAGTGCTGGGATGATGTGTGCTAAACACAGATCCTATGAAGGACAGGGCCGCCAAGAGACTGAGCCGGGCCCGGGGCAGAAGTCATTGCTGCCGCCCCCTCCCTCCCGCCTGCCCGAAGTATCTTGGCTGGCCCCGCCAGCTGCAGGCAGCACGGCTCCTTCCTCTGTCCAGCATTGCCTGCCCCTGCGGCTGCTTTTCTCAGGTCGCACATGCTCAGTCTCAAAACTGAGCATGCATGGCCTGAGGGCCCAGCAGCTGCTAGGCAGGCAATGCAAGGGGGGCCCAGCGCCAGAGTTTTCTTTTTCCTGCTCCTGTCGGGATGTGATCACCCGGGTCCCGTCAGGAGCAGGAGAGAGAGACCCCTGCGCAGGGCCCCCATTGGAGGCCCGGGCCCGGGGAATTTGCCCCCCGCCCCCCTCTTGACGGCTATGATGAAGGGAGTTGCGCATATAACTGCCGTTAGAGAATACTAGCGTGTCTGCTTTTATGCACAAGAGCTTACACCTACGGTAAATGCTCGGGACTAGTTGTTAGGTGCAATGCTAGTATTATATAACCTGTGCACATGAGTAAAAAAACAAGAAGGCAACCGGTCTACTAGATCCAACATGGAAACAGAAAAGGATGCAGACCTTTTGAAGAAAAACAGTCTTTTATTGGTTGCTCAAAGTTTCCAGGACTTACAAAAAAATGCCTGACAGGGCCATATTTTGCCAGAAGTACAGGCTGGATCAGGGGCAATGAAACCAGCTGGTGTAAAACTACAAACTTCACCAAAGCCGATTACAGATGCTTCTCTTTCTGGGTCCATTTGAAACCATAAAAACCCAGGAAGAGACACATCTGTAATCAGCGTTGGTGAAGTTTGTGGTTTCACACGGGCTGGTTTGCATTGCCCCTGACACAGCCTGCATTTCTGGTGAAACATGGCCATATCAGGCACTTGTTTTGTGAGTCCTGGGAGCTTTGAACAACCAATAAGACTGTTTTTCTTCAAAAGGTCTGCTTCCTTTTCTGTAACCTGAGTGTATAACTGCCTGGCCCGCCCATAGCTCGCCCACGCCCCTCCCAGGTCCACGCCCCCTTTAAATTTAGATTTGTGCACTCTGGAATTTGAGTGCATGACTTATAGAATACCGACTGGCAGATATGTGTATAGCTGTCAATTAGTGCTAATTAGTGTCAATTAACATCAATTATAGCCGATAATTGTGTTACGTTCAATTAGCATCTAATTAATCTATTAAGTTACGCGCCCAACTGACTATTCTATAAGTTGTGCACACAAATCTGCATGCTGGTCAGAAATTTGAGCACACAACTTTCTAGAATTAGGGGGATAGTGTGCACTTGTTAAGAAGCATGCGCACTATTATCAACAAATTACATTTCATTGCAAATGACTACCCATCCCTACTCTGTGGGTGCTGAGCATCATAAGTACTGAGTGAGCCACTCCCGTGATTTTGAAATGTTGGCGCCTATGGCAGGAAGTGCTTCCTAAAACAATGTCGGGATCCCCACCAGCCAACAAGGTATTTTGGCAGTGATCGGGGGGGGGGGGGGGGGGGGGCAGCGACGATTGTGGGGGAGGGCGGCCGCGATCCAGGGTGGGGGTGGCGGCGACCATGCCCCGGGCTCGGTTCAGTCTCTCGGTGGCCCTGGATAGAGATGTGTGTATGTAGTAAAGAGGACTGATTTGTGACTTCCTTTACAGCTGGGATAGGGGATTATGTGTGCATAGCAATTTCTGTATCTTCTTATATAGGCTGGACTAGAAATTCTGCCTCTGTGGGTTGGGTAATAGCCTTTTCATTCTTCCCTTTCAGTGCAAGTTCGGGACAGCTGTTCTTATCTGACCTGGACACCGATGCTGCCAGCACATCAGGCTCCGCATCAACAAATTTCTCCTGCAAATCGATGTAAGAGGACAACAGCAGCTGGATGGGATTCTTTAGTCAGGGCTTTTCACACTGCCTGCATAGGACGTTGCCAAAAGATGCTCAGTGTCTTCCTAGTTTTCTCTCTGGATGCCTGTAAATCCATCTCTGTGCCCATTTTGGTCTTTCTATTCTTTTTTTTTTGTCTCTTTTTTCCAGGTTCCGTTCAGAATCTACAATTTCTTCCTGCATCTCTGCAGCGTAGACCTACCTAATCATCAGGCTTTTTTTTTAACCCCATGCCTGTTTATCAGACTGTCTGCATTCGCACGGAACCTTCTATCATTCTGTTTTATCTTTCTCACTCACTCTTTCTTTGTCTACTCATAGGAGAAATGCATTACCTGATCATGAATCCCAGTGCAGGCTGTATGTCCACCTCCATCACTAGGAAGTATTGTATAAAGGAAGAGTGGTATATCAAACCAAATAAACCATAAATATATGGCGGCCATTTTGGGTGGAAGGCACTGTGGCCCCGATGCTCAAAAGCAAACACGGGCGCTAGAGGCCATTAGCGCCAGACTAGCGCCTGCATTAGTGAGCGCAGAATGCTCAGAGGCTCTAGCACAGGAAATTAGTACGCCAAACATTTGTGCAAATAGCATGCTAATGTAGTCAAATGAATGTTAATGAGGTCATTTCCTATTCCCTCCCAATGCTCCCAAAAGAAAGCTGCCCTTACTGTTTAAAAATAACGCCAGCTCAGAGCAGGCATTAGGGTTTTTGACGAGAGGATTTCTCACCATTCTCTCTTTAAAATCTGCTGGTTTTTCTTTCGTTTTGAAACAGAAGGAAGCCTGTGCAAGCACCAGTAGTGAGAAACAAATGTGCCTGAGTCCATGCAAACCTGAAAGTGAAAGCGCACATTGGCACCTGTTTCCTGTGTTTAAATATAAGCCTTTCAAGTAAAAAAAAAATTGAGAAGCTTGTATTTAAAGGTGCAGAAAACAGATGCTAGTGTGTGCTTCACATTTGGGCTTGCCTGGC
Source organism: Microcaecilia unicolor (assembly GCF_901765095.1). Taxonomy (NCBI): domain Eukaryota; kingdom Metazoa; phylum Chordata; class Amphibia; order Gymnophiona; family Siphonopidae; genus Microcaecilia; species Microcaecilia unicolor. The sequence continues at coordinate 279,289,929 of NC_044036.1, forward strand.
GCATACGCACAGGAGCTGGGCTTTCCGTGAAATTTCTGCGCATGCACCAAGCACCCCCCCCCCCCCCACACACACTTACTTTTGCTTTAACAGCACGTGTAAAATTTGCATACCATGTCCTTTGAGCGTTGGCGAGCTAATTTTCTGCGTTGTTCTGGCGGTATAGTTTCAGCAATTACCATGGGAGTTCTGAGCATTGGGGCCTGTATGCAGCTGAAGTACTCTTCTGTTTGTTTTTCAGGCGGAACCTGGGAAGCCGGAAGAGGAAACTGGCAGCTAAAGAATACCCACTAATGGGAGCTAAGAGAAGGGCCTTAGAAGAAACCAGCAGACAGAATGGTTACCCGCCAGAAGCCATGGAAACAATAAGAGCACTGGATCCCCAGGACAATGGCATTGACAGCCACACCTTTGAAAACATCAGTGAGGATGACTCATCCCTCTCCCACCTAAAATCCTCCATTACTAATTACTTTGGAGCAGCGGGGAGATTAGCCTGTGGGGAGAAATACCAGGTACTTGCCCGAAGGGTGACTCCTGAGGGAAAGGTCCAGTACTTGGTAGAATGGGAAGGCAGTACCCCCTACTGATACAACAGAGAATGTACAAAAAAGGTTAATAGGCAGAATCATCTGATGATGTTAGTTAACCAAAGAAGAAATGGAATAGGAGCAGCTTTCCCATTCTGAGGAACAGCTACATTTTCTGTGTTGTATGGGGAGATTAGGGATGGGTGGTGTTACCTTCACATACAGCCTATAGCTCTTCTGTAGCAGGTGCTGTCTAAGAAGCTCTGATAAAAAGATTGAAGAGCAAGTCGCATTCAGGTCCTCGTAAACCAGCTCCCCTTTTTGACATTTAGATGATGAGGTCATCCAGTGACCAAAAGTGAGATTATCTTTGCCCTTGGTCACCTGTCGAAATCTCACATGCACACTGTATGTGAGGACAGGACATGTGTGGCCCTACGAGCTGTCACGGCTTTAATCTTCTGCTTTAGGATAGCAATGAGAAGATGGCAGAGTTAGTCCGATAAGCAGAGGCAGAACTGCTCTGCTAAAAAAAAAACCCCCAAAAAAATGGCACGCAAATTTCTAACAAAAGAGATGCAATGAAGAGAAATAATTTAAAATAAAACCAAACAAAAGCTAATATGAGGTTAGAGGAAAGGACTGTATCTTGATGTAATCAGACATTTGAATGATGCTGTTCTGCAGCAGAAGAGAGGGGGTGTGGATGCCAGGAAAAAAGTTCACCTTGGGGGCTTCTGGGGTTTTGTGTCAATTAAGCAGGGCCCAAGGAACTCGTGGAAGGTTGCACTGCATTTCCTGCTGAGAGAAAGTGTGGGAAGCTAGAAAAATCCAACCTGTTTAAAACGCGTTTCACCAGTGCAAAAATACCTGCAGAACTAAGCAATATTTAGATATCACTAAACTGTATTTTTGTCAGATTGTCACTGGTTTTTGTGGAGATCCCAGATCAATTTTCAAAAGGACTTTTGCACTTGACAGCAATGGCAGGTTGCACAAATATTTTGTGCTAAAAATATTACTGTAGCCAATCCTTAATGTTTGGCAATCTAAATTACTATACTGACAAAAGTTAAGGTGGCCATTCTATGGCCATGCAGTGAGCACCTATTCCATCAAGGCATCTGAGCACCCAGGTACTAGCGCAACCTAGTATTGGTGTACTTTGGGGCCGATATTCAGACCACGGTCAGTGGTAATGCCAGAAATTCAATGCCGGGCCATTTCCGGTGACCAGCATTGAATATCCGGTTTATTTTTGGCCAATTTTAAACTTAACAAGCCAAACCGATATTGGGTGCTGGCTGGTTAAGTTCAAACCGGCCAAAGATATTCCAAGTATACCTGTGGCCAATCATGGCCACTAAACCCACGCTGAAAATCTGCGGACAGCCGATTATATTGCGTGATATAACTGGCTAGCTGCTAACCGGCGATATTCAGCAGGAGACAACTGACTCTCTCCCGCTGAATCTCGCCGGATAGCCAGCTAAGTACCATTTAACTAGCTAGTGCCGTTTCTGGCCAGTAAAATTATTTTGAATGTCGGGGGGGGGGGGGGGGGAGGGTTTTATATTTAGGTGCCCACAGTTACACCAGCCATAGACATGGTGAACTGCAGGCAACCAAATGCGGCAAGGTAAGTTATGGGCCAGATTCTGTATATGGTGCCTAAAAAATCCACACGGCAAACATTTCTGTCTAAGCGTATTCTATAAGTGGTGCCTAGATTTAGGTGCGGTATATAGAATACGCTTAGTTGATATTCCAGCACCTACAACTGCATGCGTCCATTTACACCAACGAAAACATGGTGTAAATCCCTGCACGTAGATTTACGCACACTGTGCCATATTCTATAACTACACACATAAATTTGGGAATGTCCACGAAATGCCCATTTCCCCACCTATAGCTGCGCCCCTATTGAACTGCACGTATTAAATTTAGGCGCAGTTCATTTCAGAATACGCTTAGGGATTTGTGCAAGTAAATTCTATTTATTCCCAGGTAGTGCTCATTATTGCTTGTTAAGTGCTGTTATCGACAATGATTAGCTAGTTAAGCCAATTATGTTACCCACGTAGTTATGGAATATGCTTAGGTTTTGGCACGGAATTCTAGGCACGCTATATAGAATCCGGCAGTATGCACATAACTGGGAGCCGTGCCTATGCCCTGTCCATTTGTATGGGTAAGAAAGCAAGAAGGCAATCGGTCCACAATATCCACTGTGGAACAAAAGACAAAGAGCAGACCTTGCTGAAGAAAATGCAGTGTTTATTAATGATCCCATTAACAAATAATGCATTTTCTTTAGCAAGGTCTGCTCTTTGGGGCCCTTTTACTAAGCCTATGCGCGCCCGTGTGTCAATTTTGAATTAATGTCCAGCTACCAAGTGGCCCAGGTGGTAATTTCATTTTTTACACATGTCCACTATGTGCACCGGAAAATAATTTTATTTTCCGGTGCTTGGGCGGTAATCGGAATTTGAGCGCGCATTGACCATTACTGCCCGGTTAATGCGTGAGACCTTACCGCTAAGTGAATGGGTTGCGGTAAGGTCTCAGACCCATAATGGACGCGCGCCAATTTTCATTTTGCTGCACGTCCATTTTCGCCCCCCCCCCCTAAAAAGGCATCTTTTACAGGCGCACTGAAAAATGGATCTGCGGACATCCAAAACACACGCCTACACTAGTGCAGGCCACTTTTCAGCTTGCCTTAGTAAAAGGACCCCTTTGTCTTCTGTCCACTTCTATGCCTCCCCTTGTAGTTGTATATAGTAGCATGTACATGTGTTCTCATAGAACTTTGCTTAGAGTACTTGAACATGCAAATGCTACTTTTCTCTGCACTTATACACACAAAGGAGTGAGGAACCATGTGTATGGAGTTATAAAATTGCCCTTCACATGTTTTAATTTGGGTGGGATTTTAGGGGTGGCCAGGGATAGAAAAAAGTTATCCAGAGAGTGGTAAAATTCAGCCAGTTTCTGTATTGCTTAGGTGTCCGATATTCAAAAGGGTTTAACCAGATAGGAGAGGCTCCTGCCCGGTTAAACCCCACTGAGCTGGACCTGGCAAAATTCAGTGGCACCTAAGTGGTTAGTGCTCCTGAATACGGTCTGTGACCCGTACATGCACTGCCCGATTAGTGTCAGGGGAATCCAGGGGCAGAGCTTGGGCAGAGCCAGAATTTAACCAGTTAGCAGAAGTGTAGCCAGGTTGTGATGCCAGGAGAAACTGAAGACTCCTTCAAAGATTTATAAGAGCTCACTACTGGAGCAGGTACCATACATTGCTCCAAAGTTAAAAATTTGGACTCGCTGTCTTTGGAGGAGAGAGAAAAGAGCCTCTGGGAGCTGAACATCCCTGGAGGCTGATGTCAATTGCTCTGGAGTGGCGTCCACTGACTCGCATTAAACAACGGGTTGTGGGAGTGGGGTTCTGTGTCCTGACAAAAGGGAAACTTCCAGGAAGGGAGAGGCAGTCTCATCCTTAGATGGAAGAGTAGTTGTTGGCATTGACAGATGAAAATTCATGGGCCCCTTCACAACAACAGGGGCTGGAGCTTTCTTAACACCTCCCTTGCCTTTCTTTATAGGAGCAGAGTGCCATGCTCCACGCTCCTCAGATGCTCCAAAGGGGTGGTATCTGCCACTCTGGTCATGCCCCTCCGGGCACATGCCTATGGCCATGCACCTGCGGCCATGTCCTGTGGAACAAATGCACTTATGAAGGTGGAAAAGACCTGCACAGCTGACTCCAAAAGGTTAGGCGTCCAGACCTCTGCCTGCAGAGAACCTCACAAGGCACAGGAATGAGTCCCCCCTTCTCTATATATTTTATGTGCTATGTTTTATGAAGCAAACTTTCATCATTGGTTTCCAAAGATACAGGGAAAAAAGAAGATTAAGAAAGAACTCCTTTCTCGCAGGAGAAAAACTGCTTCTAAAAAACTCTAATTCTTTAGTGGAGGTATATGACTATAATTTGAAAAGAGGGTTTTTCTCTTGTGAGGAAGGAGGGTTTTTTCCTGCTTCTTTTTTCCCTGTATCTTTGGAAACCAATGATGAAAGTTTGCTTCATAAAACACAGCGCATAAAATATATAGAGAGGCGCTATAGGAGCTTTGAGGTTTCATTTGTTAAATATTAATATCAAAGATAGTTACATACAACTAGATTCAGCGCCAAAATGCATAAAAATGTACTTTATAGATTAAGCCTAAATTTTGGTGCGGTTTATAGAATATGCCAAGCGCCCATCCACGCAACATGGGCTAAAGAAAAGAGCTTGTGAGTAGGGGTAAAATGTATTTTATTGGGTGCAAGAAAAATATTTTTGATCTTCTGCACTGCACAGAAGCTTGTGCAGGCTGCCTTCCAAATTTTCATTTTTTGTCTGGATATTATTAAAACAAACGAGGTCAGAAATCTCAGAATTCAGTGAATTGTATCATCAAACTCTATCAACTAGTCTTTTCTGATTCACTGAGCAATACAGGGCATGACAGAATATGAAGTCATTGGAATAGCCATACACAAGACCAGGTGAGAGATAGCGGCAAGTAATGTAGTATCTTGGAACGTGAATGTGGTTAAGGTAGGAGTGGAAGCAGGCAGAGAGGGAACTGGATGATTGAGGGCATCATGAAGATAGAAGTTTCATTCTTACATGTCACAGCACTGTGCCTTCCCTTTCAAAACCTCGTGGTTCGCCATTCACAGGTCTCTACTAGCTCCTCCGGTGTTAGTTGGAAAGGGTGAGCTCATTGGTCTTTTTCTGCCACTGTTTGCCAGGTTACTTTGTTACATATTGTTTCAAAAAATAATAATCTTTCAATTTCTTGGGCAGGAGATAGCCAAAGCAGGAACATCCTCACTGCTCATAGAGTATGTAATGAACTGCTTCTCATGATGAAACAGAACAAAGATAACAGAGTTTCAACAGGGTGGGCAGTAGAGGATCTCCCATAGATGGACCAGTACAACTTCTATTTCTAGACCTGAAGGGTACAAGTTCTAATCTGAGCTGAGACATTACTGGACAAATGATTTTTGAATAGTTCTGTTGTATGCAATAAATATTCTTGAGATGCATCTACATACATTTGGGCTGAGAACCAGGCTAATTTCCATGGTTTGTGTACTAAGAATCACTTTGGGGATGAGTGGAGTCCTAGCTTATTACACATCGAGTTCCTGTGCATCCTGTGCTCCCTCTTCTTGGTCACTCTTCAAAAACAGCTCCAAAAATGTCTCACTGTTTACACTTGTTTATATATATTTTCTCTTTTGACAATCATGGCATTGACCAGAGCTATGCTGATATTACACAGTGCCTTGGGGATAAGCTGTCATGCTGGTACCACTTTTTATCAGATAAACTAAGGGCCTAATGTACTAAAGGTTTTTTCCATTTTTTATATATGGGAAAAACGCTTATTACATAGGGCTCTATGGATTCTTTCAGAATCTCATCAAAAGAAACCATTGTTTTTGAATTATAATAAAGTATTAAAAAAAGAAAATGAATTAAAAGTGCCTATAAAGAAATTTGTGTATTCATTTATTGGAGCCCAGTTCAACAAAGACGGGGTTTCTGTTTCTTTATTGCTGCTTTTGGATACATAAAAAAAGCATATTTTCTGTTTGTATTACATGATGTGCAACAGCTAAACCAAATCTTTATTTTATTGTTCTGCTTAATACTGACTGATAATTCTTGCTGTGCTTGTATATTTTGGCAGAGGTCGACAGAAGGAATGTATCCATAAAATCTAGAAAAAGAAATAAATAAATTATTCAGAATCTAGCTGTGTCCTGCACTGTTGAGGTTTTAATTCTACTAAACTGAAATTCACACTTCTTCTTTCCTACTCGGGGATTCAATACCAGATCTAATATACCCACTTTGTTCTTATGCTCCCTTCTCTGCTGTACTTGAGTTCTTAACTGAATATTCGCGGATGAACACTCCTGTGCTGAGCTGCAAAAATTTGGTTTAGACTCCTAATAAGGGGAGCGATTTTCCAAAAGTTTGCTTAGTTACAAAGAACCCACACCCAGCTATGAAGCATCTGAAGCTTCACATAGAATGCATATGTTTGAAAATGCCAAATATGCATGCTGTTATACTCCCCTTGCCTAAATAAGCCCTGGAGAAGGCTTCTTTTTTTCTGTGCAAAAAAGCTTGTGTGATATGAAAGCTCATGCATCATGAAGAAGGGCATTTTTGAAAGGGATGGCCAAGTTGCGATTTGGACATCCTTGAAAAACGGTGAAATCCAGGTGCGGGGAAACCCGTATTTTCAAAACAAGATGGACGTCCATCTTTCGTTTCGAAAATACCATCAGGGACGTCCAAATCCTTAAATTGAGACGTCCCTAGACATGGACGTTTTTTTTACTTTTGGCGATTTTCAAAACCCAAGACATTCATGTCAAAAACGACCACATGTAAGCCATTTGGTCGTGGGAGGAGCCAGCATTTGTAGTGCACTGGTCCCCCTGACATGCCAGGACACCAACCGGGCACCCTAGGGGGCACTGCAGTGGACTTCGTAAAATGCTCCCAGGTACACATCTCACCATCACTCTCTTATTCCCTCCCCCAACTGTACATCACTACCATAGCCCTTACGGGTGAAGGGGGCACCTAGATGTGGGTTTTGGAGGGCTCGCTCTTTCCTCCACAAATGTAACAGGTAGGGGGGATGGACCTGGGTCCACCTGTCTGAAGTGCCCTGCAGTAACCACTAAAACTCCAGGGACCTACATGCGCTGTCACGGACCTGAGTATGACATCTGAGGCTGGCACGACATATTTTTAAAGATGTTTTTTGAGGGTGGGAGGGGGTTAGTGACCACTGGGGGAGTAACGGCAGGTCATCCCCGATTCTCTCCATAGTAACATAGTAAATGATGGCAGAAAAAGACCTGCATGGTCCATCCAGTCTGCCCAACAAGATAAACTCATATGTGTATACCTTACCTTGATTTGTACCTGCCTTTTTCAGGGCACAGACCGTACAAGTCTGCCCAGCAGTATTTCCCGCCTCCCAAACACCAGTCCCGCCTCCCATCACTGGCTCTGGCACAGACCGTATAAGTATGCCCTCCATTATCCTCACCTCCCAACCACCAACCTCTCTTCCCCCACCTGCTCCGCCACCCAATTTTGGCTAAGCTTCTGAGGATCCATTCCTACTGCATAGGATTCCTTTATGCATTCCCATGCATGTTTGAATTCCGTTACCGTTTTCATCTCCACTACCTCCCGCGGGAGGGCATTCCAAGCATCCACCACCCTCTCCGTGAAAAAATACTTCCTGACATCATTTTTGAGTCTGCCCCCCTTCAATCTCATTTCATGTCCTCTCGTTCTACCACCTTCCCATCTCCGGAAAATATTTTTTTGCGGATTAATACCTTTCAAGTATTTGAACGTCTGTATCATATCACCCCTGTTCCTCCTTTCCTCCAGGGTATACATGTTCAGGTCAGCAAGTCTCTGCTCATACGTCTTGGAACGCAAATCCCATACCATTCTCGTAGCTTTTCTTTGCACCGCTTCCATTTTTTTAACATCCTTCGCAAGGTACGGCCTCCAAAACTGAACACAATACTCCAGTGGTCATCCGGTCATTTCAGGCACCTTTTTGTGCCTTAGTCATAAGAAAAACAGGTTCGGGTGAAAACGTCCACGTCCAAGTGTTCGTCAGGGATGCCCTTGTTTTTTTTGATTATGGGCCAAAGACGTCCAAGTGTTAGGCACGCCCATGTACCGCCTTCGCTACGCCTCCAACACACCCCCTTGAACTTTGGACATCCTTGCAACGGACTGCAGTTGGAGACGTCCTAAATCAAGCTTTGATTATACCGATTTGGACGCCCCTGGGAGGACGTCCATCTTTCGATTTATGTTGAAAGATGGACACCCTTCTCTTTCGAAAATGAGCCCAATAGTAATACTTTTAAAAATAATAGGAGAAAATATATTTTCACTCAATGTATAGTTAAGCTCTGGAACTCATTGTCAAAGCCAGTGGTAAAAGCAGTTAATGTAGCTGGGTTTAATACAAAGATTTGGATAAATTCCTGGAAGTAAAGTCCATAAACCTGGGGATAGCAACTGCTTCTCTTTGGGGTAAATATCATGGAATGTTGCTACTTCTTGGGATCTGCCAGGTACTCATGATCTGGCTTGGGCACTGTTGGAAGCAGGATACTGGGCTAGGTGGATCTTTGGTCTGACCCAGTATGGCAATTCTTATGTTCTTATGATGCTATCAAAGAGCTTAAGCCAGGTGTCTTAACCTAGTGATTACTTTACAAACTTATCTTGTATAATTGTATCTTCTGGATGTCTTCAGCTTGGGTCTCTTTCTTTTTCTGCAATATTTCACTTTTTAAATGTCCAGGTGTACAATTTTTGAGCTTCACTACAGTCCCTGTCTACTCAACTGCGTTAACACTTGCTAACAGAAGACCAAACACCTTAGCAGATAGCATGCAGTAATTTCTGAATTAGCTACCTAATGTGGAAGAGAGTGTGGACTGTGCCTTATGTTTAACATGGAGGCAATTATCACACATTAACTGCTAATGCGATAGGCAATACAGCACAGTTAATGCCACCTCACAAGATATAGCTAACTACAATGACTTATTTGCCATGCACAGTAAAATATAAGAAATGCCCCCAATAGCTAATGCAGAGGTTTTGCAGTGCTCTGTGTTAATTTAGACAATTACTGTGTAGCAACTGCAAAATGATACTACAAGTTGGGCAATTTTCATACTGGAATCCATTTTACAAAGTCTGCAAATTCTTTTTACCTACAGGCTGTGCACTGAGTTTCACAAGTGAAAGTATGAGTGTCCTTTCATGCTGAAAACTGTCTAAGGAAAAATGACCCCTAGTTGTATCAGTTTTTCTTGAGGGTATTTTCTCTGACCATAATAACCCAGATACTTTTGAGAATAGCAAACGGAAATTCCTGCTCTAACCCCACCCCCAGAAATGTCTTTGGTCAGTGTGTGCTGGAAGAACGCATGTTGGGCATTGGTGTGTGGGATTGCTGCATGCCAAGGTCATCTTTTACTACTGTGGGTAAAAGGTAATTTTAGTTAAAGGGCCAGTAAATGACCATGCGGTAATGAAATACATTGAAGCATGGCCATTTTCTGGGGAAGCCCTTACCACCTCCTATTTAGGAGGCAGAGAGAGCTCCAGCGCTAACCATGTGAGAGCCAGTGTCCTGAGATTAGGAGTGGAGACACATGGTCAAGGCAATGGGCATTACAGAGAAGTTTATTACCCAGTGCCCTTTTATGCACACTATTCAGCCATCCTGTTCCAACAGATTCTACACAAATGCAGGACTGAATCTTTTAGTACTAAGTATTGCCACACTGGGACAGACCAAAGGTCCATGAAGCCCAGCATCCTGTTTTCAACAGTGGCCAATCCAGGTCACCTGGCAAGATCCCAAAAAAGTTCAATACATTTTACGTTGCTTATCCCAGAAATAAGCAGTGGATTTTCCCTAAGTCATTTTAATAATGGTCTATGGACTTTTCCTTTAGGAAGCTGTCCAAACCTTTTTTTAAACCCCGCTAAGCTAACCGCCTTTACAACATTCTCTGGTAATGCATTCTAGAGTTTAATTACACATTGTTTTAAATGTACTACTTTGTAGCTTTATTGCATGCCCCCTAGTTCTAGTATTTTTGGAAAGAGTAAACAAATGATTCACGTCTACCCGTTCCACTCCACTCATTATTTTATAGACCTCTATCATATCTCCCCTCAGCCGTCTTTTCTCCAAGCTGAAGAGCCCTAGCAGCTTCAGCCTTTCCTCATAGAGAAGTCGTCCCATCCTCTTTATCATTTTCGTCGCCCTTTTCTAATTCCACTACATCTTTTTTGAGACGTGGTGACTAGAATTACTCCCCTATCACTCCCAACATTTCATGATTATCACAGTTCATATGTCTCAGCCAGCTGCTGGGCTCCACAGATTGAAGGACACCTCCTGTGGTAGTGTTATCTACAGTAATGGCAACAGTTGTTGCCTTCAGAGCCTGTTGGGTCTAATTTCCATCTAATAATAGTTCCTAATACAGATTCTACTACAGGTTTTCATTATGATTCCACTGTATCCAGCCATCTGTTATTGTATAACAAGGAACATAAACAGCAATATATTTTATATACTGTCACAACGCAGAGCTCAGAATGTTTACAATAAAAAAATGGTAGCATAGCCTTACATGTTGCAAAAGAATAAGTCAGCTTCACACTGATAATAAGATCCCTGTTACCAAGTTTAAATGAGAGATTTATGACAGATACTTTTTGAACAATCAAAATTTCAGCAACTTGCAAAACCTTAATTAAATCTGTTCCAATGTAATGTCAACTGGCAGAGAATTTCAAAGACGGCCGTCACCAAACTAAATAGTTTTTTAAGAGATGTTGACAATCTCATAAATGACACCGAGGATAAATCAAACTTATTTATATTAGTCATGGTTTGGACAGAAGACTGATCTGATCTGAAAAAAAGAAAGCATATAAAAAGAACAAGCTTCCTATCAGGGCCGGTCCTAGGGTCTCTGGTGCCCCCCTGCAGACTATCAGTTGGCGCCCCCCCCCCCCCCCTAGCATCTCCTTTCTCTCTTCTCCCTCCCTGCCCCCTTTTTCAGCCCAGTGCCTTAAAAGGTGAAGAACAAGTTGAAGAACTGCAGGCAGAGGGAGCACAAGATGCAAAGGAAATAGGAGCTGAAAGAGATGGAGTGCATCTTTGTGGGACTGCTGAACAAATAGAGGGTTTACAACCACTTAGCTTTTCGTGCTTTCATGTTCACGAAATTAGCAGATAGGGTAGGGACTGCCTAGGCTGGCCATGCCGCCCACACTCACAGGAGGAGCGACTCGCGAGCGGACTCAGCGGAGGGAAACACATGTTTTTCAAGCATTTTGAGGCCCCCTTTTATCGCAGTGGGTAAAAGGGAAGTCTTTTTCTCCTGCAGCAAATGGCCATGTGGCAAGTAAAGCACGCACTTGCTATGCGGACATTTCGATGGTAAGGGCTCCCGTGCTAACCTGGTGATAATCGGGCAGCGCACAGCACTGCCCAATTACCACCAGGTATAGCCCGGCGCTACAAAAAAAATAAATATATTTTTTAGCGCCGTGTGGCCATTTTGGGGGGAGGAGCCCTTACCGCTATCCATTGAGGTGGTGGTAAGGTCTCCCATGCTATCCCTGCAGTACCAGGCAGCATGCGGCATTGCCCGATTACTACCGGGTACACTCCAGTGCTACAAAAATAAATATGGGCCCCTTTTACCAAGCTGCAGCAAAAGGGAGCCTGCACTGGCGTTGGCGCGTGTTTTTCATGCATGCCGAGGCCCCCTTTTACCACAGCAGGTAAAATGGAAGTCTTTCTTTCTGCAGGAAATGGCCATGAGGCAAGTAAAGCACACACTTGCTGTGCGGCCATTTCAGGGGGGGGGGGGGGTGCTCTTACAACCACCCATTGAGGTGATGGTAAGGGCTCCCGTGCTAACCTGGCGATAATCGGGCAGCGTGCAGCACTGCCCAATTACCGCCAGGTATACCCCGGTGCTACAAAAATAAATATATTTTTTAGCGCCGGTTATGATAGTGCACTAGGGGTGGGAAGTAGCCTGGTGGTGCTTCCTGTTTAGCGACCAGTAAGCCCACGTTGGGTTTACCGACTTTTAATAAAAGGGGCCTTTAATTGGCATTTAATTGGTGACAGCTATCAATAATTGGCCTTAACTAGCACAAATTGGCACTAATTTGCAATTATTCTACTCTATGAAGTGCGCATGCAAATTGTTTAGCACAAAACTGCTCAGGGGATGTCATGGGTGGGGCACAGGTGCTCTGACTATTCTAGAGCAATAATATCAGTTACACATGCAAGGTGCCACATTTAAGTTTACATTTACACCTGCCATAGACATGACGTTAAGCGGTCACACTTAAATGCTGGGTCATAAATGCCAACTTACACTAACATTCTACAATGGTAATTTCACGTGGAATTGCTGTTATAGAATTTACACTTAGAGGCATATTTTCAAAGCACTTAGCCTTCCAAAGTTCCATAGGTTTCTATGGAACTTTCGAAGGCTAAGTGCTTTGAAAATATGCCTCTCGGTGCACAAAATTTAGGCACCTAACTTTAGGCGACCTTTCTCGAATTGACCCCACAGTAAATTACGGTATGTGTATTGCAATAACTAAAGTCTATCTAGAGAACTTTTAGAGATTCATATATATAAATAACTGCAATAATCCAACCAGCATGAAACCAAAGCATGGACTATTTTTTATGAATCCTTAATAGAAAAATAAAAGATTGAATTTGATGTAAGCTTCACAAATATTGACAAGACTAAGAAGGAGGCAAGTGCCTGCCTAATACCCTAACTACACTTCAGGATCCATGTTTCTTCCTTACTGTCCATCTATCATCAACCTCATTTTATTTTCAGTGTCTGCCTGTGAACTGGACCACAGGCTCCACTGAGCAGGGATTATCTCTGTGTAAACCTCACAGTGCTAAATAAATGTTTAATACTAGCACAACGCACATGCCGCAAACCACTCTAGCATTTCAGATGGCTTACACACAAGGGACTTTTCCACAACAAGGAAGCTCCCAAACTATTCTGCAATGGCATGCTAATTTGAGTGATGAATGACGCCAGGGCTGTTTGCTGACTAAATAAATTAACATTTCTGCTGGTGTCTTCAGGCGAAGTCATAAACTCTTCAAGCTGAAGAAACGTAGATTTACCACATTTCCTTATGTCATTTCTAATGCAAAGCGACACCTATGAAATGAGAAATCTCATTTGCAAAACACCTCCCTAATGCTGACAGTTACAGACTGACCAGGTACAGTTTATGATGATCTGTGTGGTACTGAATTTTCCCACATACTGTGCATGTTCTGGAATTCCTATGGAGGGTGAGACTCAAAATGAACTTCCTTTCACGTTCCCATGGACACTGGCTTTGCTCATCTTGGGATAAATAGAGAGTAAGATAAAGCTTTATTGGATGGTTATGTGATCAACGTCATAGGCAGTGGAATAGGGTGAGCACTGGAGCCATGGCCTTGCCAATATTTTGCCCCACACATCAGTAACAGAACAGCTTGGATGTTTATTATTATTAGCATTTGTATAGCGCTACCAGACGCACGCAGCACTGAACACTTGATACAAAGAGACAGTCCCTGCTCGAAAGAGCTTACAATCTAAGTAATACAGACAACAAGACAGTTACGGGTGAGGAAAGTAATGGGTGAGAAGGGAGGGACAAGGGGAGGGCAATTGTGGCTAGGAGCTAAAAGCAGCAGTGAAAAGGTGGGTTTTCAGCATAGATTTAAAAACAGGTAGAGATGGAGCTAGACGTATAGGTCCAGGAAGTCTATTCCAGGCATAAGGTGCCGCCAGAGAAAAGGAGCAAAGCCTGGAGTTAGCAGTGGAGGAGGAGGACGACAAGAGAGATTTGTCAAGCGAGCGGAGTTCACGGGGAGGAATGTAGGGAGAGATGAGAGCGGAGAGGTAATGGGAGGCTGCATTTAAAGGTCAGTACGAGAAGTTTAAACTGAATGCGGAAGCGGACAGGGAGCCAGTGAAGTGACTTGAGGAGCGGGCTAGTATGGGTATAACGATTCTGGCGGAAAACAAGTCATGCAGCAGAATTTTGGACAGATTGGAGAGGAGAGAGATGGCTGAGCAGAAGACCAGTGAGAAGTTAATTGCAATAGTCCAAGCGAGAGGCGACAAGAGTGTGGATAAGGGTTCTGGCAGCGTATTCAGAAAGGAAGGGGTGAATTTTGCTAATGTTGTAGATAAAGAAGCAACAGGTTTTGGCGATCTGTTGAATATGGGCAGAGAAAGAGAGAGAGGAATCAAAGATGACTCCAAGGTTACGAGCCGAGGAGACAGGGAGGATGTGAGTGCCATTAACAGAGATAGAGAAAGGGGGAAGAGGGGAGGTGGGTTTAGGGGGAAAAATGAGAAGTTCAGTTTTGGTCATGTTGAGCTTTAGATAGCGTTGAGACATCCAAGCAGCAATGTCAGACAAGCAGGCTGAGATTTTGTCCTGGATCGAGGTTGAGATTTCAGGAGTGGAGATGTAGATCTGAGAGTCATCAGCGTAAAGATGGTACTGGAAGCCATGGGATGAAATCAGGGTACCAAGGGAAGAGGTATAGATGGAGAAGAGGAGGGGTCCAAGGACAGAACCCTGAGGCACACCAACAGAAAGCGGGATGGAAGTTGAAGAGGATCCACCAGAGTGAACACTGAAAGAATGAAGCGAGAGGTAAGAGGAGAACCAGGAAAGAACAGGACCCTGGAATCCAAGCGAGGACAGCGTATCTAGAAGTATAGTGTGGTCAACTGTCGAAAGCAGCAGATAGGTCAAGAAGGATAAGGATAGAATAGAGACCTCTGGATTTAGCCAGTAGCAGGTCATTAGAGACTTTGGTAAGTGCAGTTTCAGAAGAGTGAAGATGGTGAAAACCAGATTGGAGTGGGTCAAGAATAGGTTGCGAAGAAAGAAAGTCAAGACAACGACGTTGAACGACATGTTCCAGTAATTTGGAGAGGAAAGGGAGAAGGGAGATGGGGCAATAGTTGGAGGGACAGGTAGGGTGAAGTGAGGGTTTTTTAAGGAGTGGAGTGACCACAGCATGTTTGAAGGCCATAGGAATAGTTGCAGTGGAGAGTAAAAGATTAAGGATTTGACAGTTGACTGGGATGATAGTAGGAGAGATAGTGTTAAGTAGATAAGTGGGGATGGGATCAGAGGAACAGGTAGTAGATTTAGAGGAGGAAAGAAGAAGGGCAGTTTCATCAATAGACACTTCAGAGAAGGAGGAAAAAGAAGGAGAGGAAGGAGAGTAGGGGGTGAGGACTAAGGGAGAGAGAGGTGGGGAAGGTTTGGATGAAAATTCAAGGTTAATCTTACGGATTTTATTGTGGAAGTGCTCAGCTAGGGTCTGAGGAGAAAGAGATGGGGGAATTGGGGGTGGAGGTACCTTGAGAAGAGAGTTCAGTGTGGCGAAGAGGAGTCGAGGGTTGGAGCCACGGGAATTTGTCAATTGGGTGAAGTAATCCTGTTTGGCAAGTGAAAGGGCAGACTGGAAGGAGTTAAGCATGAATTTGAAATGAATCAAGTCGGCAAGGATGCGGGATTTAAGCCAAGAGCGTTCAGCACAGAATGGTTTATTTGGCCTCTGTAACCACAAAAGAGTTCTGCTACACCTATCCCACATTATCTGACAGGGGCTCTTTATTTATTTATTTTCACAGGGCTGATATATTGCCAGTTGCATGGTTGTACTTCTAAGTGGTTTACAAAGCACAAACAATTGATAGGTTAAAAATAAAAGAAAATTATAGAGCAGGGAGGAGATGAGAAGTGTGAGGATGAGATGTTATGGTGGACCTGTTAAATGGGAGTAGCAACCAAGGGGGACTGGGAAAGTGAATGACCGTATGTTTACTGAAATAGCCAAGGTTTAATTAGCTTCTTAAACTCACGGTATGAGGATTCCAGTTGGATGTTAGTAGGTAGTGAGTTCCATAAATAAGGACCAAAATAAATGAAGACAGGCCAGCGCATTGTATCAAGACATAGTTGGGAGGTGAGGGGAGAGAAAGAAGTTACTGTTGGGATGAGCATTTGTGTCTAAGGTGGAGCATAAGGAATGAGGTTAGAAAGACAGTCCAGGGCAGTAGGGAAAAGACCCTATAGACCAGAGTGAGGATCTTGAATTTGATGCAAGTGACAAAGGGAGCCACTGTCCTGAGATTAGAAGTGGAGACACATGGTCAAGGCGATGGGCATTATAGAGAAGTATATCACCCACTGTCCTTTTATGCACACCGCTCAGCCATCCTGTTTCAACAGGCTGTACCCAAATGTAGCTGGCACTAATGGTCACTGACAAGCAGCTTTGTTTTGGTTACTGACTTACCAGTACAGGGAAAGTTGAAGACTGATTGACGGTGTCTGAACAGCAGCCAAAATTACAAGGAAGGACAGCAGCTGTTCATGAATTGTATAGGTTTTGCATTAATACAGACCATTTATCTGCACAGGAACTGCAGGAGCAATGATCATATGATGAAAATATTAAAGAGTAACAAATGGTCATTATTGATATAGTACTAATTTTGACACACACACACACACACACATATATATATATATATATATATATATATATAAATTAAGAGAGAAAGAAAATAACATGTGCGCATGATTAAGTGAAGCAAATATGGTACAAGAGACCCTTAGCCCTCCATTGCCTCAGGTTCAAAGTAAGTACTTGAGTACCTTTACATAATATGTAAACCACCTTGACTGTAACCACAGAAAGGCGGTATATCAAATCCATTTCCCTTTTCTCTCTCTCACTTGGAATTTACTCAGGTTGAGATTTTCATATCATATTCAGTTCTTATCATATAAAGAAGAAAAAAAAATTTAATTCACAAATAGGAATGATTCTCATAGTTTCTCTCAGTCAAATACCTCAGCACAATCTTTCTACTACAGGTTCTAGCTCTAAAGTATAAAGTCAGTAAATGAAGCAGTGCTCAGCATTCAAAACAGCACCCAATCACACTAACTTCCATTCAGCTTTAAAATAATATTGACTAATAATCCGTTGCTCTGCTCCCCTGCCCCCTGGCTAGAATGCTTTTCATGTTATAATCCATTGCTCCATTGCTCTGCTCCCCTGCCTCCCCCCCCCCCCCCCCCCCCCCCCCCCCCCGACTGGAACGCTTTTCACGTTTCATTCATTAGTATACTGACATTGTCAACTTTTGTTCATAACTGACCTGAAGAAAGCTATGTCTTCGAAAGCTTGTCAAAAAAATGTATTTTTAGTCCTATAGAAAGATATCGCCTTATGTTCCTTGATTTTGTTTTGTTTTCTGTTTATTAAGTTCTGAACTACAAACCCCAGAATGCTTAGAGAAACTGTTTAACAATAAACAAATAACCTCAAAGATTATCAATCTTGTCCTGGAGAACCCTCAGCCACCCAACTCATTTTCAGGATATGCAAGATGAATATGCATGAGATAAATTTGAATGCCATGTAGGTAATATGTGTAAATCTATCTTATGTATGTTCATTGAGAAGATCCTAAATATCCAGCAGTCTGCTTGCAGGAGGGGGTTGAGAATCAATAAGGGGCAGGAGTCTCAACCTTGTTTACACACAGCCAGTCAGGTTTTCACGATTCACATGCAGGAGATAAATTTGCATCCACTACTACCCCGATTATAGCAAATAATAACTGGACTGGTTGTGTGCTTGCAGGGGAGAGTTGAGAAGCATTGATCTCTAGGATAGTCAAAACTGACTCAAAGATAAGCTTTCTTATGCAACTCAGCACCCAGGACATCCTTTAGATAAAGGACTGCAGTTCACCTTAAGCACCATGTAACCCTGATGGGTAGCTCAAAGGCTTATTAAACCTCCTTGGGGCTCATAGGTAGCTCTGAAACACTCATCTGACAGTGTCTGAACTAAGGAGGTTTAATAATACAAGGCAACATGACATCAAAAAGTTGAAGCTATCTTCCCTGTGCAGCCGCTATATTGGTACGCCCTAAACAATTAGCAGCATCCATAAATCTTTCCGTCCCGCTCTTCTCTCACCTGATCTCACAGTTTTCTGCCTGATTAGGTCTTTGTATTTTTATTTAATCTCAGTTATAGAAACATGCCAACGAGTGCACCATACACACAGAATGGTCAGAACGGAATTACCTTTCATCGACTACCTGCAATGTGAATATTCCATCATTGTTTCATAATTGCATTCCATCATTGTTTCATAATTGCTACCAAGTATTACATATTTTGGACATTTGCTTTAAACTCTGATTGTTTATCCAGACATTGCATGCACATGGTATTTCTGGTTAAACAATTAGGTATAAACTGTGTTGTTTATGACTTTACTTGTTTTGGACTGCTTTGGGTCCTACTGATCTGTACATCTGTTGTGTTATTTTGGTGGGTGTAAACAGTCTGGTGGGCTTCTAGGGAGGGAGAGGAGAGCGGAAGGGAAAGGTTCTTGGGGCATATTTCTCTGTAAAAGTTTATATTGTGCTATGAAGCTTATCTACCAACATGTTGTGCTTTGAATAAACTTAATAATAGAAGTTGTTGACTTTAGCAATGTGTGTATGGTTGCCTGTTCTAGCATGTGCATGGGATAATGTTTGAACAACTGCCTATGCTTATGGCTATGACTTCAGAATATGCAGCATCATTAAAGGATAGAATGTTACATGCCCAGCTGAGCAGATAGTGTTCCTAATGACTGCATTAGGGGTTTATAGCCCATTTAGTTATGCTTGAAGAAAAGAGAGATCTTTATGACTTATAAAACCACTTGTCCCTGAAACATACTCAAAACAGAATAATCCATTTGTGTATCTAACCATGTAAACCTCTACAAAAGAGATGAAGTGAAGATGTGCCCCAGTGAAAGGAGAGTTTAATTTTACTTCCATTTAATTTCAATAAATATAGTCCATCTTTATAACACCAGGCTTCCCAAGGCAGATTACAACAATCAGTGCATTTTTTCTAGCAAAAAAGGTGCCGGTACTCATATGCCAGGCCACCTTTCAGGGGTGGGATGATCACTGAGAAAGGCACCCCTCAATAGCCAGGCCCCCCTGCAACCAGTCACAGAATCTATGACAAGGCAGAATTGGTGTGTAAAGCCTAAGATCTTTCATTAAAACTTGGGGACCATGGGTCAATTTTAGCAGACAATGGAAAAGGTGCAGGTACTCAGTAACCCCTCAAAAAAGGCCCGGACAACAACAGTTAAGAAGAACCCATCAGGAAACAGGACATCCTCACTGAAATTTGGCCATGTATTACTGTATTCTATAGAACAGTGTAAACCAATGAGCACAGAATATAGAGAGTTTATTACTGCTGTTTCTACCAGCTACAATAATTTTTTGTGCTGTTTTAGGGCATCAAAATGCGCTAGCAATTCCTAGCGCGGCAATACTGACAAAGCCCATTCTTTGAATGGGCATCGTCAGCATTGCTGCATGCGAATCACTGGTGCAGCTTGGTAAAGGAGGCACTTAGTGCTTTTCAATTTTATTTTATGATATATATCTACATATGGAAAGCTTTCAAATAAATGAAAAAGCTGTCAAATAAAACAAAAACAAAAACCCACACATAGGCAGTGATAAGCATTTGCTATTGCTTTTGTATAAATATCTTTAGGGTCATCAGAAGCAAAAATAGAGGCACATAGCGCAGCACTGAACTCCAGGATACAGAACTGAAAATAAAAAGCAAGCTCTTCAGCAATGAGAAAAAAACATTTTGAATATATAATCCTCCCCCCTTCACAGACCCCTGGAAACCCCCCCCCCCCATCCCCTCCTAACAGAAAGAATGCAAAAACAAGGAGGTTTAATAAAATAATATAATTCTCACAAGTCTGTTATTGTTTTCAATACCACCTGCGAATGTCTTGGGTCACTCAATATGGCGGCAAGCTCCGCCTACTGGCTTCAGCCGACAGAATGGTCCAGATAGGTCGTTCATGTCGTCTCCTGTCATATTAAAACCTCCTTCATCTGGACCACCAGACATCTTCCTGTTCATACTCCATGTTCAAATAAAGTTTGTAGATTAAAAAAAAAGAGTCTCCCAGTGCTGCCGGGGGTTGCTGTGGTAACGGCGGAAGTCTAGCTTGACTGGCTGCAGGTGGACGGAAGGCAGGTCGAAGCTGAGGCTCTGGGGCGGTGATGGCGGCGGTGGTAGTAGTGGAGGAGTTGCTCTTGACAGCCTCGGGGTTGGAGGAGCTCCGGGCGTTAAAGACGGCCGTACTGGCGTTGCCACTGAGCAGCCTGAGGGAGACCGCTCCGGTGCTCAGCCTGGCCCGCATCTTCTCCCTGCTGAACGATGGCGACGGGTGAGAGGACCGGCTTGCGGGTTGTTCGGGGAGAGGGTTAATGTCAGTTGGGGGAAGTGGAAGTTGATCCTTGCTTCTCCTGGCCTCAGTCCATTGCAGTAGGTATTGGAGAAGGCACAAGACAATTCCGGGGTCTAGAGATGGCAAAATATCTTAAATGATAAGCGTTAGGCTGCTTTTGCTGCCCTTGGCTATGTTTCTCAGCTTAGTCATGGTGATCTCACAGCCAGTCTAAGTTTTAGGATAGCTGCATGACTTGCATAAATCAGATTTGCATACGGTGCATGCATGTTCACTGTAGATCTCCTGTAAACAAGTGTAGACCTCCAGGAATGGAAACAAGAATGAGAGTGTTATAGTGCCTTTGTATCACTCCATGGTGCGACTACATCTCAAAAAAAGATATAGCAGAATTAGAAAAGGTGCAGAGAAGGGTGATGAAAATGATAAAGGGGATGGGATGGCTTCTCTATGAGGAAAGACTAAAGTGGCTAGGGCCCTTCAGCTTGGAGAAAAGACAACTGAGGTCTATAGACCTCAGGTTATAGAGGTCTATAAAATACAGACTAGAGTGAACAGGTAGATGTGAATGGCTTGTTTACGCATTCCAACAACACTAGGACTAGGGGGCGTGCAATGACGCTACTAAGTAGTAAATTTAAAACAATCATTGAAAATATTTCTTCACTAAATATGTAATTAAACTCTGGAATTTATTTAATACATTTATATCTCACTTTTATCCAAGGCGGGTAACTGTATTCACATACATAGACTTTGACAATCATCACATACATAGTTTTAGCTGGGTGGTAGTTACAATTATATGGAGAGGACACCTAGTCGCCTGTGTCATATAAATAGAATTCACTTATATGGACATGTGGTCACAAATAGAGTCTTTGATGAGTTGCAGTTGTGATTATGTGGTGAGGAAGCATGATCAGTAGAATGGGTGCTGGGTTTGATTGACAAGAACCACAGAACTAGGGAAAGAGTTAACTAAATTGGCCCTCCTATGGTTGGAAAGGTTTCACAAACAGATGCATTTTTAGTAACTGCTTGAATTGTTAAGTGTGTTCATATGCTCTTGGGTATCCCGGTAGGGCGTTCCACAAGGATGGGGCAGTGATGAAGGCAAGTAGACAGTTGATGTGACGTCTTAGATCTTAGTGCTCGTTTCGGTTTATATGATGACATAATGTTTCAGAAGTAGGCCAGGACTGTGCCAAATATGCGTTGATGCATCAGTACAAGAGTCTTGAACTGCACTCTGTACTGTACGGGAAGTCAATGCAGTTTCTTTAGTATTGGCTTGATGTGCATGGATTTTGGTATTCCATCGATCAATCATGCGGCTGCGTTTTGGATGATCTGTAGAGCTTGCATTCAGGATGCTGATATACCCAGAAAGAAAGAGTTACAGTAGTCAATTTTAGTCAGTATTAGGCTCTGTACAATCATTCGGAAGTCATATGGTATCACCATGTCTTTCAACTTGCTCAGTACGTGTAGTTGAAAGAACGATGCTGAAACCACATGGTCTATATGTTTTTGCATTGTCAGGTTGGTGTCTAGGAAAACTTCCAGGCAATAGACATAGGACTTCATGATCACTTTCTCACCTTGATATTCAGATATTGTTGGTAGGAATGAGTCAGGGGTCTAACCAGTGTAAATTATTTCTGTCATTGCAGTGTTTAGAGCCATTTTTGCCTGTTTCATCCAGTCAGTAATGTGGTCAAAAATGCGCTTTAGTCATAATGATAAGTCCTTTTGCTTTGTGATAGAGGTAAAGAATTGGGCGTTGTCCTCGTATATTCTATACGAGATGTGTAAGTCTTGAAAGACATTTCCCAGTGACACCATGAATAAGTTAAACAGTACTGCTGATAGGGCTGAATGCCCAGAGAAGTTGGTAAAAGCAGTTAGGGTGTAAATAAAGGTTGGATAATTTCCAAAAAGAAAAGTCTATAAGCTATTATTAAGATGGACGGGGAAAATCCACTGCTTATTTCTAGGATAAACATCATAAAATCTGTTTTACTGTTTTGGGATCTTGCCAGGTACCTGTGACCTGGATTGGCCACTGTTGGAAACAGGATACTGGGTTTAATGGACCTTGGGTCTGTCCCAGTATGGCAACTCTTACATTCTTATGACTAGGTTGAAAACCACTGCCCTACCTCACCTGAAGTCTGTAGATGTACTAAGCTAGAACCACAAGTAGCTCTACAGTTCCCTTAGGGTGTTTGGGGGAAGGGGACAGTGCAGCAAGGAGAGTGGGTGCTGTAGAAATTTCATTCTTTCTGCATTGGAAGAGTGGCGCTGACAATGTATATAGCACAAGCTGTTAATCCATCTCAGTGACACCCATGCCATGCACAAGCCATGGGAGGGTTCTAGGAGAAATCCAGTGACTGAGAGCTTTGGTACTGTTGCTAAATTTTTTATATTTATTTATGTTCAATGAGAGCAGTCTTCTGGAAAATGTTGTGCTTGTTGTTCGAGTAAAAACTTTATTTCATCAGAAGTATAGGAGTGTGGTAGCCGTGTTAGTCCACTCTTAAGGTTATCAATAGAAATCAAACAAAATAAAACATGGAAAAGAAAATAAGATGATACCTTTTTTTATTGGACATAACTTAATACATTTCTTGATTAGCTTTCGAAGGTTGCCCTTCTTCGTCAGATCGGAAATAAGCAAATGTGCTAGCTGACAGTGTATATAAGTGAAAAACATTCAAGCATTGCTATGACAGTCTGACAGGGTGGGATCCTCCCACCCTGTCAGACTGTCATAGTAATGCTTGAATGTTTTCACTTATATACACTGTCAGCTAGGACATTTGCTTATTTCCGATCTGACGAAGAAGGGCAACCTTCGAAAGCTAATCAAGAAATGTATTAAGTTATGTCCAATAAAAAAGGTATCATCTTATTTTCTTTTCCATGTTTTATTTTGTTTGATTTCTATTGATAATCAGAAGTATAGAATTTGTAGCCGGTTAATTGTTTGTGTCTGTTTTGCACCACCATTTTCGCCTTTGAATAGTGGAATGGCTTTGCAAATTTATTAACAATGTGCTTAATTAGTTTGGCTGTCTACGACAGCTGCCAGTGGAAGCAGGACCTGCTGGTACTGATAGTTGAATGCAGAGATCAAATTCATTAAATAATCTGTTGGGCTGGTTTATTTATTTATTGCTTGTTTGCCATTGAGGCTTGGCTGATCGACTGGACCTTGAAGCAGTTTGCCCCAATAGTGATAATGAGCTGCTTTCTGTGGTCCTGTAGCCTAGCACTCAACATATTCCTTCCTCCTGCTTCATATAGACACCAGCTACACATGTTCACTGGCCTTAATGAGATGGGTACAGTGAGCTATGTGGATGTTTGGTGTGCCCCAAGATGATGATGGTGCAGTGCTTGGGCTGGTCAGGACAGAATTTAGGTTCTGGAGTGCTCACTCCCCATTCTGAATTTTGCTTGCAGCAGCCCAGTTACCAGCCTTATGGACATGAGGTGCAAGAGCAGTATACTGACTGAGAAGAAATTCAGAATTGCAGACCTGCACACTGCTTCTTTGAACTGCTGCACTGTAACTCCTAGCAGTTCTCTATAGGGTTTATCTATTTAAAATATCCACCTAGTTAAAAGTACCCTTTTTCTATAACTTTAAATGGCGCATTAGATTAACCTTGTTTTTGTAGACTTCAGTGGTTTTTGTATTAGTTTAACAACGTGATGAATCTTCATAAAAACTCAGAGCAATAAGTAGAGGATCAAAAATACTATTCAAATTAAAACAAAACACACAAAATACATGACTGAATAAAACAAAACATTAAGGGCTCCTTTTACTAAGCTGCAGTAAGTGCTAGCGCGTGCTTACCATGAGACGCGCTGAGGCGTCCTATGCTAAAAGCCGAATGTACACACGCAAGCTAATTTTTGTTAATGGCTATGCATTAATAGCAACATTAGTACATGGTCATTAATTTGGAAAAAGTAAAATTGGCCATTTTCCAGCTGTAGTAAGAATGGCCATAGCACACAGGAAAAGTCCACATAAGGGTGTGCTAAGGCCACTTTTTACCACAGCTTAGTAAAAGAACCCCTAAGTAAAAGTAATTAGGGTACACATATAAAATTGTCCAAAAGAAACTTGTTTTTTGATACGTGGAGGGGCATAATCGAACAGGGCGCCCAAACTTTCCTGAGGGCGTCCTTGTAGGACGTCCCCGCGAACGGTTGGGGAAACCCGTATTATTGAAACAAGATGGGCGGCCATCTTTCATTTCGATAATACGGTCGGGGACGCCCAAATCTCCACATTTGGGTTGACCTTAGAGATGGTCGTCCCTAGAGATGGTCGTCCCTGATTTTCGGCGATAATGGAACCCGAGGATGCCCATCTCAGAAACGACCAAATTCAAGCCCTTTGGTCGTGGGAGGAGCCAGCATTCGTAGTCCACTGGTCCCCCTGACATGCCAGGACACCAACCGGGCAACCTAGGGGGCACTGCAGTGGATTTCAGAAAAAGCTCCCAGGTGCATAGCTCCCTTACCTTGTGTGCTGAGCCCCCCCAACCCCCCCCCCCCCCCCACAACTGTACACCACTACCATAGCCCTTAGGGATGAAGGGGGGCACCTACATGTGGGTACAGTGGGTTTCTGATGGGTTTTGGAGGGCTCACATTTACCACCGCAAGTTTAACAGGTAGGGGAGATGGGCCTCGGTCCGCCTGCCTGAAGTGCACTGCAGTACTCACTAAAACTGCTCCAGGGACCTGCATACTGCTGTCATGGAGCTGGGTATGATATTTGAGGCTGGCAAAGAGGCTGGGAAAAATATTTTAACATTTTTGTTTTTAGGCTGGGAGGGGGTTTGTGACCACTGGGGGAGTAGGGGGAGGTCATCCCCGATTCCCTCCGGTGGTCATCTGGTCATTTAGGGCACATTTTTGTGGCTTGGTCGTAAAAATAAAGGATCAAGTAAAGTCGGCCAAGTGTTCGTCAGGGACGCCCTTCTTTTTTCCATTATCGGCCGAGGACGCCCATGTGTTAAGTACACCCCAGTACCGCCTTCAGTATGCTTCCGACACGCCCCCCGGGAGCTTTGGTCATCCCCGGGACGGAAAGCAGTTGAGGGTGCCCAAAATTGGCTTTCGATTATGCCGATTTGGGCGACCCTGGGAGAAGGACGCCCATCTCCCGATTTGTGTCAAAAGATGGGAACCCTTCCCTTTCGAAAATGAGCCCAATGGTCTTACATGCATCCTGTGGGTAGATAAAGGAGTATATTTGAGATTTAGGAAGTAGGGGCATAAGATATTTGCAATATGGAGTGTATCTATGGTGAAGAATGGATATATATTTTGTAGTATAGTAGTTGATTTTATACTTCTTGACTTCTGTAGATTTGTTTACATAAAATGTTCTTTTAAGTTGATACACAATTCTAGTTTGATAAATTAGGTGAGGAAGAGTGATGCAAACATGTCTTATAAAACAAATAGCCCTTTTCTGCTTTATAACTGCAGTAGTGCTCTTGTGAAAGAGCAACAATTAAATGAGGATAAATCATGACATACACTCCAAATCCATCATCTGCAAATGTAAAAAATGTCCTTTCCTGTATTGCACCAAGATCATTCTTACTAGGTTATATGTCAGTCTTCTTCTCCTCCCCATTCAAATTTGACCTCCATTGGTGCACAGGAATTATTGCATTTTTACAGACAAATTTAATGTAATATAAGCTCTTTTTATAATAGTGTTGGAAAATGCTAAACATATAATTTGTGCTGTAATTAATGAGTTTTTTTTTTTTTTTTTGCAGTATATGAAGCCAGCCATGTCTTGCATGAGCAGGACTTAAATAATAGCATGGTATATTCTAGAAAGGGTTATTCTGTTTTGGTATAATAAAATTAGAGAAATGGGTTGCAGTGATTTTGAGTCTGTGCAATTCCTGAAATGATGGATTAGATGGAACTTTATAATCTCAGTTTTCTTGTGTTTACTAAAGTCTGTGAAATCAAGTAACCTTCACACAACTGTCATTTTCCTGATTTCACAATATCAAATTTTACCTTGATTCTGTCTTTTCCTATGTGCAGAGAACAAGTTGCTTTGTGTGTCACTATTTTGGAACGGGTCCTTCAGGCTTTGGAGCCAGTTCATGTGGCCCGAAAATTCAGAGATGAACTCCAGAGGGGTCTTTTTCATCCTGATGATGCTGTAAAAATTCTTACTATATCTCAGGTAAGCCCAAAGACCTTAACTCTTTCTCTTTGTTACTTTAATAGAACAAGCCCGCTCCTGGCTGTTTTTGTCTGTGTAATAAATGAAGATGAGCTGAAAAAAAGAGAGCGGCCTTGAAATGTGATTGGAAATCCTTTATCATTAACCTTGGGCTTTCTTCTAAATGAGTTTATATTGACTCATAATTAGATCATGATAATATTCCTGAAAACAGGATAAAAATGGGCAAACATCTTAGGCTTTATGTTCTTCTCTGTAGAGGTTTTTAAGGGAGGAGTTTTGATACCAAGTAGTGTTTTTCATATAAAATAGTTTGTAAGCACTTCTTTGGAATATTAAAACTTTTTTTTCAAAGGAATATTTCCATAAACCTAGGGCCAGATGTAGCAAGGTCTCTCCTCATTGAAACACAATGAGAAAACACCTTTAGAAAATAGTTCCTAAAACCTGAATGTTTTGATTTGTAACTTATCAGTAGAGAGGTGTGGTAAAAATTTGAAATTCCTCAAAAAGAATACTTGATTTTTCTGTTAACCAGCAGGCCTGAATCAGACTTTGACCACAACTTTGAATTGCACTCTGGAAAAGGCCAAATCTGCTCATTGGTCTGATGGAGGAGTAGCCAACTTATTAGTACAGTGGGTTGAGAATCTGGGGACCTGGGTTCAATTTCCACTGCATTTCCTTGTGACTCTGGGCAAGTCACTTAATCCTCCATTGCCCCCAGGTACAAAGTAGGTACCTGTATAAAACACGTAAACCTCTTTGATTGTAACCACAGAAAGGTGGTGTATCAAATATATATCAATATTGATACATTTCTTATATACTGTGACACTCCCCAAAAAGGGTCCAGAGCAGTTTACATCTTATAAAACATACAATCAAGCTGTAATAAACCCAATGATAAAATACATTATATAAACAAATAAGGCTCACTAATCAACTAAAATTAAATCATCTATAGTAGACATTAAGCAAACAAAAGGGTCTTAAGTCTTTTATGAAAAGACAGATAATTGGAAACAGTTCACATATCAACAGGGAGAGGATTTCAATAAGGAATCATAAAGTTGGAGAAAATGGTTTCAACTATTTTAAAAAACCAGATCCCCTTCAAAGCCATAGGTCATAATATCAGCAAGCTATGGAATCACATTGAAAACCTACCCATAGGAAAGCAAACTAGATCTGTTACTAAAGACAATAAAAGACCGTAAATAGCCTAGAACACTATACAAGCTGATTTAAACAAAATTCTCTGCTGCATTGGGAACCAATGTAATGCTAATCTATAAGATGAAATGTTATCAAATTTTCCAAGATTGAAAATCAGCCTAATAGATGTATTTTCAAAGTTGCAATTTCCTTGAACGTTTGGCCAATAATCCCAAATAACGAGCATTACAATAATCCAGATGTGGAAGAACCAGCATCTGGACTAATAAAGCAAAAGCAGATTTATAAGATCATATTTTGATCAATCTTAATTGCCTCAATTTAAAAATTGTCTTTCTCCAAAGCTGGTTAATTTGAAGGTCAAAAGTCAGAGAGGAGCCTTATATCACTCTAAGGTCTCTGGCTTTATCTTCGACCAGATTGTTCTATCACAAAATAAGATCTATCTGCTTAGGCACAATAAATTCAGAACTACTGAACCAAAGGATTTTTAGTTTTATTAGAATTAAGTTTCAACATATTTTCTAAGGCCCAGTGCTGGATCTTTTCCATGCAAAGAGAAACTCTATCCGCCGTATCTTGCAGATTAACAGACGTAGGTACTAGCAGCAGGATAATGTCTGCATAATATAACATCTCATCTGAATTCAACTGAATACTACCTATGACAGAACAGTGTGTTTTAAACCTGTAAAATCTACTTTATTAAACCTTGAAGTGCATTTCTCTAGTTTGGCCAGCAGGTGGCGCATGTTTTATGTTACAGCTGTTATAGAAAAGTGAATGCCCTCTTTTAGTTTCACTCGATGAAGAAGTGAATCTACAGTACTGTGGGCAGTATACTTTTAAAACTTGTTGACTGAGCTCTGATTGGCCTGGAGTTTGAAGTTATCCAGTAGTTGCTGGCATTTACTCCAGTTTCAGCCCAGGAGAAGAGAGAGAGAGAGCTCTTTGCTGAAGCCCTGTAAAAAATAGTTATATTTGATAACTGGTGAAGAGCTATATGCCCTGATCTCCCCAGGTACTTTCTAGGAACTAAACAAATGTTTAGTGTTATAATTGATCCATATTTCAGTTACCTGTTATTGTTTGCTGATTGCACTTTTTTTTTGTTCATTGTTCAGTTTTTTAAGACAATAAACAATTTAGTTTGTTGCCTCTCTGTCTAGACTGATAAAGAATCCTAGTAGTTTGTATGTTGGGTTTGTGAGTGCTTTCTGGGAACTGTGGGACCACTGGGAGTGTGGCCCCAGTAAGCTAGAAATCACTGGGGATAATTGTAGAGTGGGAGACTTGCCCAGAGGTGGTTGTGACCCAGTCGGTGGGAGGAGGGTGCTAGTGTAGAGCACAAGCAGCAGGTGGACCTGAGCAGTGCTGGGGATAATCCCTCTAAGTGGCTGCAGGGTAACCTCAGGCGGTCGTGACAAAACCTAAAGAAGCCTTGAAGAAGTTAAAAAGAAGAGGGGATAAAGGAGAGCCTTGAGGTGTACCCTACATTCTGGAAATCAAAATTGAGAAGAAACATGATCCATGCTAACTTTATAACTCCTATATGTTAAAAACTCCTGAAGCCACTTCAGCACAGGGCCCCCAATGCCTATCCCAATTAACCTCTCCAGTAACAATTTGTGATCCACCTCACCAAACGCGGCAGATATGTCAAATTGTAGCAGTACTGTTTGTTTCCACAGACTCGGTTGCTTTCTAACATAAGAAGTCAGTACTAAAAGAAAAGCTTCTGTGCTGTGACCTGGTCTGAAACCAAATAGAGACGTATGCAGACATGAAAATTTGTTCAAATAATCAGTAAACAGTCGACTCATGTAAGATTCTGTGAGCTTAGTAAAGAAAGGGATACTGGCAATCGGACAAAAGTTTGAAGGTAAAATAAGATGTAGATCAGAGCCCTTGGATATCGGTGTTAGAATAATTTTACCCATATCCAAAGGAAGAGATCCTAGTTGTTACAAATCATTAATACCTGAAGTAACCCATTGAATAAAGACCAAAAGGGCCGTAGAAAGCAAATATTTCAGAGTGGCATCCAAAAAACATTGTGAGCCCTCTAGGGACAGAGAAAGTACCTGCATGTAATAAATGTAAATTGCTTTGGTTGTACCACAGAAAAGCGGTACCTCAAATTCATGACCCTTTACACTCTTGATTAAAATTCCATTCAGCTGTATGCAGGGTTTTAATTAGGCCCTCTGAAGTTCTCATTTCATTATGCAATAATGGAAACTGGGTACTGGATAAGACTTCAAGAGTGCAGAAAGTTGTGTTATTGTTAAATGAGTAATACTATAGCTATAGATTTGTATTAACATTATAATGTATTACTTTTTTAAGGTTGGAAGGATTGTTGAAAATTCAGAAGCTGTTACAGAGATTCTTAATAATCTTGAGTTACTGAAGCAAATTATCCTTTGTGTTGGAGGAGAGAAAATATCAGTAGCCAAAGAGGTAAAGTCTGCAAGCTAGTGCTACAGAGAACAGGAGGATGTAATGTTGATGTTAGTTACAATAAGGAAAATGTAGTAGAAACTTGCTGATAGTTAAACCTTGCTGCTTATTCTTCTTTGAAGTATTCTTTTCTTTTTTTTTTTCCAAATTATTATTGTTATTTTACTATTTTTCTCCATTCCAAGTCTTTGTTGTATCTGAAGCTGAACAGACCACTATGGAAACTAAAACTGCCAGTTCTAAGGGAGCAGGGCAGACCAGACTAACTGCAATTCTGAAGTAAACAGGCCGTCATAAGTGGTCACAATTTCTAGAACGATTTGTAGCTGGGTCCCCCTTCCAGGACCCAGCTGGGCTCGACCCTGCTTAGCTTCCTTCTTCATCCGACTGTTGCCTCGCTCCACACCACCTTGGCCTGTTCTGGGAACTCAGCATCAGACCCCCTGAGAGCTTGCAGGACTTCCTCCTCTCTCTGTTGTTTCCACAGAGGCTCAATCAAGGCAAAACGTTTATAGAAAAAAAAACTTTATTTTCTTGCTTCCATTCAGCATAGACACAAAAGGAAAACACCTTACTCCCAGGTTGTTAAGGTTTGCTGCCAAAGTCTCATTCAGGGTTTAAACAGTCCATATAACTTCACTTTAGCCAAAATTACTTCTTTTAGGGAACAGTACATTATCAGAAAGAAAACACAATAGCTTGGTAGGTTGCAGGCCCAGACCTTTCCAGTATGAAACAGTTTACACAGTCTTTCTTACAGCACAGGTTCACAGCTTTGGTCCCACCTGGTTCAGACTGGGGTTTCAATTGTGCCCAGCCCTCTTTCTCTCCCAGGGGCTGCACCTGTTTCCTCTTTAGTAGAGATCTCCCCCAGCGCCTCAGTCTCTCTCCTCTGGTCTTCCACCAGTCTCTCCAAGGCACAGCTAGCCACCCTCTTACAGCAGCTTTTCGGGTTTCAGCCAGAGCTCCAATCTCCATCTGTTCCTCCTCTACTCCTTCAGTAACCTCCATTTTATCCTCCTCTTCAACTTCCCCCGCCCCAACCTCTCCAGCTGGCCCTCATCACCTTCCTCAGAGACCATTTCCCAATCTTCTATCTCCTCCCCTAACTCTTGCACAGCCGGGTGGGGAAGAGAGGGATTCTGGGACGGGTAGTTCCTCCTCTTCTTCCTTAACCCGGCCAACCTCTCTGCCTCCGGTAGCCCAGCTTTCTGAATGTGGGTGTTGTGCACATGAAGTGTGCCCCGTTGGGGTTCCCCGGCTGCCTGCACCCCCCTTCTGCGTGCCTTCCCGGATCCCCTTTCACCTACCCTCTCACAGAATGTAACAGTTTTTTTTTTTTAGAAGTTTCACATTAGTTTAGAATATTTTAGTGAATTTGTTTCTTTGTGATTTTTCTTTGTTTAGCGTCTTATTGTGGTCTCTTTTCTCTCTCTCTCTCTAGGCAATAGAAGCACTTGCAAAAATAGCCCAGACCAGAGCTGGACTGGATTCTTTGTTTCTCAGCAATTTGCTAATTGATTTGAAGAATGTCATGGCAATAAGTGATATTGTGCGGTACCGGGTATATGAGGTAAGAGAAGTTATGTACACATACTTTACTTTCAGTTGCAAAACAAGTGATACCATTAGTGTACTGAATTGGAACTCGGTGACAATAGTCAGCGTGCTATGGTAGATACAAAGTACTTCATGTGCTAAGTGAATTCCCCAGAGACTCAAAATTATACACCCTTTAGTACATTTGACCCAAAATGGCTGTTGTATTTGCTCTACAGGCTGTGCCAGGCAAGATTGAGTTTAGCTTGATTTGTTCAGAGTAGCCTTTTATTCAGTGAAATTTGGAGATGTGCAAACAATTTATACACAACAATTTATCACTGTGGGATAACGCTCAATATTCTATTATAAAGGATGTGAAAATCATACTCTCTTTGGCTTTAAATGGGAGAAGAATTTTACAGAATTGAAAGCTGTGTGGTGAATCTCATCTCCTGCCCCTGTTGCCTCTGTTAGATTGCTTTCATGAAGGATGCAAACATTCTCCAGACATATAACATAGCTCCATTTTGCTTCTTCAGATAAGTTTTTCTAACAGTAGTTGACAACTGATGTGATAGGTACAGAATTTTTAAGTTAAACATATTGGAGACGGCTCATGGTATGTGATGTGTTTGGTGTCACCATAACACAATTACTTCACTACTGATGGAGTTAGTAAGGGCTGGTTTCCTTTCATGAGCTGTGTACTTCTATCTGCTAGGTATATATTGATAAACGTTACCATGTTGCAGAAAGGCGCTGCTCATGTTTGCTTGTAGTGTGAGGAGACCTGAATTCAGAAATAAGCAGGCAGTGCTCAATCCTTATGGTACTGAGCTCTAACAGTGGAAAGCAGATATGGCAGTGAATACCTTGATTTGCAGCAGCTTTCTGTTGTGGGTGTGTGTAACAGAATCTGTACAAAACAAGCTCTTTATTAGTTGGTATCTAGTTCTTCAGTGCCTGAGGCATTGTTCTTGTAAACATAAGAGAAAAAAATGGCAGTATTTTAAAATAATAAAATGTAACAAAAGAACATGAGTGAATTTAAAACTCAACTGACTGTGTGGTTCATAATGACAGAAGTTGAGTATTGCTACTGTTCATTGCCACTCAGTTTTAGTCACATGGGGCCAGATTCTATCTATATATGGCGCATTAAAAAATCCATGCAGAAAACATTTCCACCTAAGCGTATTCTATAAGATTTAGGCACGGCAGGTAGAATACTCTTAGTTGATATCTCAGCACCTAAAACTACACACTTCCATTTATACTGATGAAAACGTGGTGTAAATCCCTGCACATAGATTTATATGGACTGGGCCATATTCTGTAACAATGCACGTAAATTTGGGCATGGCCACGAAATGCACATTTCCACGCCCATAGCCACGCTCCTTTTGAACTGCGCGCTTTAGAATTTAGGTGCAGTTCATTACTGAATACGCTTAATGAGTTATGCGCGTAAATTCTAATTATTGCTAATTAATGGTCATTATTGCTTGTTAAGTGCTGTTAAGGTGCTGATTGGCTTGTTAAGCCAATTAAGTTAAACGTTATGGAATATGCTTAGATTTCAGCACAGAACGCTAGGCACGATATATAGAATCTGACAGATGGTGCCTTTCTTGACGACCTATTTGAATTCTTTTTGTATCCTGCCATTCATGTTTTATAAGAATTTTGTGTGCTTTCAGCTGTTGGAAATTGTATTCCATATAATGTTAACACTAGGATTTTTTTCTCTGCTATCATAGCTGATTGTGAAGATCTCTTCTGTGTCGGCAGAATCTTTGGATTACTGTACAAACAGTGGGCTGGTATTGCAGCTCATAGATGAGCTCACAGGTGATGATATTCTGGTCAGGTAAGTCTGTGTAGAACATCTTGCATGAGATGATGTTCATCATTCACCTAACTGGACAAGAAATATTATCAATTGTGTGTTTATTGCCTTGAAGCAAAACCCAGTTGGTAGTATTCTGGCACCTTTTGCTGTGTAGAAGATTGTAAATGGTTTATGCCTGTCTTCCTGTGATCTTAGCTATTTTTGTAGGTGTGATGTGAGTATCTCCAGTTTACTTTGTTTTTCTGCAGGGTCACCTGCACAGAAATGGTAACAGCACTGGCCTGCACCCAACATGGCCGCCAATATCTGGCACAACAAGGAGTGATCGATAAAATTTCTAACATGATCATCGGTGCAGATTCTGATCCTTTCTCTTGCTTCTATTTACCTGGTAAGGTCCTGGTTAAATGGCATTCTTCAGTGCAAGACAGAGTGCTATGCCACAGCTGATTATTAAGAAGGTAGAAAATATATCTTGGGAGTGATTTTAAAGGCAGTTGAAAACATGTCTGTCGACCTGTGACTTATAAATATATCTATTAATGTAGAACATGGTTCTTGCTTGTGACAGTTTTTCTCTAGACACATTTAGCCAGTATCACAAACAATAAAAGATATCTGAATGATAAGGTTAAAGTGGCAGGGAGACACTCGGAAGGAACTTCTAGCTTGAATTTAGAAGTACTTTTGGAAGGTCACTTTAGGTACATGTGCTTTTTTCAATATATTTCAGCTTTGTTCCTTGGATACAAACCACAATAATATAGAGTAATAACCAGAGAAAAGAGAAACAAAACAACCTAATTTTATTAAGAAGTTATTTTTTCAGTACTGTGGACTTAGTGCATACTTGGAGTCCTCTTTTTGTCCCTAATCTGTGTCAAACTCCTGATCAGCTTTTGGAAATGTGTTGAAGGACAACTGAGTAAAAACAGCTATTGTTAGTAATATGTAATTTATCCTTAAAATTGAGTGTGTTACCGGAAGATTGGAGGGTGGCCAATGTAACGCCGATTTTAAAAAAAGATTCCAGAGGAGATCTGGGAAATTATAGACCGGTGAGTCTGATGTCGGTGCCGGGCAAAATGATAGAGACTATTATTAAGAACAAATTACAGAGCATATTCATTAGCATGGATTAATGAGACAAAGTCAACATGGATTTAGTGAAGGGAAATCTTGCCTCACGAATCTACTACATTTCTTTGAAGGGGTGAACAAACAGGTGGATAAAGGGGAGCCGGTTGATATTGTGTATCTGAATTTTCAGAAGGCGTTTGACAAAGTACCGCATGAAAGACTCCAGAGGAAATTGGAGAGTCATGGGATAGGAGGTAGTGTTCTATTGTGGATTAAAATCTGGTTAAAAGAAAACAGAGAGAAGGGTTAAATGGTCAGTATTCTCATTGGAGAAGGGTAGTTAGTAGGGTTCCCCAGGGGTCTGTGCTGGGACCGCTGCTTTTTAACATATTTATAAATGACCTAGAGATGGGAGTAACTAGTGAGGTAATTAAATTTGCTGATGACACTATGAGGGGCATAATCGAACGTCGCTGGCGAAATAGATCGCCAATGAAGTATTTTGGCAGCGGTGCAACAGCTGGCCAGAACCGTATTATCGAAAAAGATGGCCGGCCATCTTTTTTTCGATAATACAGTTTAGCCCGGCCAAATGCCAGAGTTCGCCGGGTTTGAGATCGCTGGTTTTGTTTTTCAGCGATCATGGAAAAAAATGCCGGCCATCTCAAAACCGGCGAAATCCAAGGCATTTGGTCATGGGAGGAGCCAGCATTTGTAGTGCACTGGTCCCCCTCACATGCCAGGACACCAACCGGGCACCCTTGGGGGCATTACTAACAATATTTTAAAAATACCAAAAAAGCCCCCAGGTGCATAGCTCCCTTACCTTGGGTGCTGAGGCCCCCCAAACCCACTCCCCACAACTCTATACCATTACCATAGCCCTTATGGGTGAAGGGGGGCACCTACATGTGGGTAGAGTGGGTTTTGGGGGGGGGGGTTTGGAGGGCTTAACATTTACCACCACAAGTGTAACAGGTGGGGGGGATAGACCTTGGTCTGCCTGCCTGAAGTGCACTGCACCCATTAAAAAAACTGCTCCAGGGACCTGCATACTGCTGTCAGGGAGCTGGGTATGACATTTGAGGCTGATAAAAAAAAAGGTTTTGATTTGTATTTTTTTAGTGTGGGAGGGGGTTGGTGACCACTGGGGGAGTACGGGGAGGTCATCCCTCATTCCCTCCAGTGGTTATCTGGTCAGTTGGGGCACCTTTTTGAGGCTTGGTCGTGAAAATAAAAGGACCAAGTAAACCCGGCGAAATACTGCTTAACGCCTCTTTTTTTTCCCATTATCCGCGAAAGCCGGCCATCTGGTAGCCCCGCTTTTGCTACACCGCCGACACGCCCCCTTGAACTTTTGCTGGCAAGGCGACGGGAAAGCGGTGATGCTGTCAAAAAAGCTGCTTTCGATTATACCGATTTTGCCGCTTTTGAGACTGGGAGGATTGTGAAAAATTACAAGAGGACCTTACGAGACTGGGAGACTGGGCGTCTAAATGGCAGATGACATTTAATGTGAGCAAGTGCAAAGTGATGCATGTGGGAAAGAGGAACCCGAATTATAGCTACGTCATGCAAGGTTCCACGTTAGGAGTCTCGGACCAAGAAAGGGATCTAGGTGTTGTCGTTGATGATACGTTGAAACCTTCTGCTCAGTGTGCTGCTGCGGCTAAGAAAGCAAATAGAATGTTAGGTATTATTAGGAAAGGAATGGAAAACAAAAATGAGGATGTTATAATGCCTTATGCTCCATGGTGCGACCGCACCTCGAATATTGTGTTCAATTCTGGTCGCCGCATCTCAAAAAAGATATAGTGGAATTAGAAAAGTTGCAGAGAAGGGTGACGAAAATGATAAAGGGGATGGGACAACTTCCCTATGAGGAAAGACTAAAGCAGCTAGGGCTCTTCAGCTTGGAGAAAAGGCGGCTGAGGGGAGATATGATAGAGATCTATAAAATAATGAGTGGAGTTGAACGGGTAGATGTGAAGCATCTGTTTACGCTTTCCAAAAATACTAGGATTAGGGGGCATGCGATGAAGCTACAATGTAATAAATTTAAAACGAATCAGAGAAGATTTTTCTTCACTCAACGTGTATTTAAACTCTGGAATTCGTTGCCAGAGAATGTGGTAAAGGCGGTTAGCTTAGCGGAGTTTTAAAAGGTTTGGACGGCTTCCTAAAGTAAAAGTCCATAGACCATTATTAAATGGACTAGGGGAAAATCCACTGTTTCTCGGATATGCAGTATAAAATGTTTGTACTTTTTTGGGATCTTGCCAGGTATTTGTGACCTGGATTGGCCACTGTTGGAAACAGGATGCTGGGCTTGATGGACCTTTGGTCTTTCCCAGTATGGCAATACTTATGTACAGTTAGCCACAAAAGTAAATATGTATGGAAATGTTCTGCATTAGAAGGCTTGTCCTGTATAATAGCATTATACATTCTTACAGAGTTTCAGCTTACTTGACTTTTTATTCAGCTTCATTTTAAGTGATCTTTTGTTTGTAATTATCTTCCAGAAAGTACTG
The DNA here is from genome assembly GCF_901765095.1 of Microcaecilia unicolor. NCBI lineage: Eukaryota > Metazoa > Chordata > Amphibia > Gymnophiona > Siphonopidae > Microcaecilia > Microcaecilia unicolor. The sequence goes on from NC_044036.1 coordinate 279,327,432, forward strand.
TTGTCATATTAGTTTTGTGTTTTTTTAATTGCTTGTGACAGGGTTGGTGAAGTTTTTTGGGAATCTGGCTATTGTGGACAGTCCCCAAGAGATATGTGAACAGTATCCAGTATTTATCAATAAAGTCTTTGAAATGGCCGAAGGTCAGGACATAACTATGATAGGAGTGGCTGTGGACACGCTTGGAATTCTGGGATCAAACGTGGAAGGAAAACAGGTTTTACACAAAACAGGTTTGTAGAATTATTTTTTCCTTCACTGTAGTGTAATAGTTTTGTTTGTACATCATTAACTGGACTGCATCCTGAAAGGAAAAGGAAAGATTTTCTTGATGTATCTGTTTTACAGCGAGCAGATTTCAGAACCTCTGTAAGAAGTTAGGTCAACTTGCGATGAGTGCCCCCACAGAGCTGAGGCTTAGATGCTTGGATTCCATATCTTCTCTTCTTTACCTGCCAGTAAGTAGACCAGCATTAAGGGTAAGCAAATTGTGTATTTCACTAATAACCAGCATGCTACATTGAAATACAGGGATGGGGGTGGTTTTGAAAAACTGCGTTATTTATTTATTTATTTATTTGTTACATTTGTATCCCACATTTTCCCACCTATTTGCAGGCTCAATGTGGCTTACATATTACCGTTAACGGTATGAACAAATACATGGTAAAAGGAAACGGTATTTGATTCCTCCATGCAGCATGTGGTTCTTATTTTTTCTACAGTAATACTGCAGCCTTTTAAGTCACTTAATGGCTCATTTACTAATACTGCAAGCTAACACTGTTTCATGCATTATTTACCACAGGGCCCATTGCATAAAATGAGACCTGCAGCAGATAACGCATGCTTGCTGTTTTAATAAAAATGGCCTTTCGATGTGTGAGCAAAACTCTCTCGATGATATTATGTTTTATCTCTGCTTCCTGAGAGAGAGAAGGTTGTGTGAGGAGCCTCTGCTCCCAGTCATTTTACTTCTTTCACATCTTGGTACTGGCATTTACTACTACTTTTTGTCCCCTGTTTAGCCAGACCAACATACAGAAGATCTGTTAGTGATGACTGAATCTTGGTTTGCTTCTTTGTCTACCCAACCACTGGACCTGTTCAAGAATATCAGCACCCAGCCTTTCCCGGATCTCCACTGTGGAGCTCTGAAAGTATTCACAGTAAGATCAGTCAAGAAGCTTCTTTGTTTTTTGTCAAGTTAACTTTGTGTGCTGCAAAACTAATAAGTACTGAATATCTTTTACTAACTTTGGCTAACTTATTTTGACTTCACCTGGAAGGCTTGTGGTCAGTGTACATTCATAACTAGTTTTGTAGGTGATTGAGGCATTTAGGTGTAACGGCCTAAAAATATTCAATTTCTGTTATCCAGGCTATTGCAAACCAGCCCTGGGCCCAGAGACTGATGATTGACAGTCCTGGATTCGTGGAGTACATTGTAGACAGAACAGTGGATCCTGACAAGAGTTCAAAAGATGCCAAATTTGAACTGGTGAAAGCACTTGTAAATTCTAAATCAATAGCAGAAATCTTTGGAAACCAGCACTATCTAAGGCTTCGGGCATACGTGCGAGAAGGCCCTTATTTTGTGAAAGCTATTTCTACTGTTGCTGTGGAAGGAGCAGAATAATGACATTGACAGAGCCCTTGGTATGATCCAAAAGCAGTTTCTGCATCCTCCCACATTCTTAAGGTTCTTGAATTCAGGAAAGATGACATCACAAAAGAAAATGCTGAATCATTTGCTGTGATTTTTCACACAGCAGCTGCATCATTAATGAAGTGTGCTGTAATATTTTCTCATGGAAAGATCCATGCAGATAGCTGTTATATATGCCACTTGTATTCGAAAAACTTTTGGCCACAGGTCGGTATTCCTGCCTCTGCTTTTCTGCTGAGATGGTCTGCTTAGGCTTTGAACAGCTGGGGATTAATTTACTGCCATGTCTTCACAATAAACACCTGGTTAATCCCTTCTCATGGTTTGTTTATTTCATGTCTTCTGTCATTTCAGTGCAGTAGTCAGTATTACAATCTCAGATTTTGAGCTAGAACTGTACATTCATAAATTTCACAAGGGTGGAATTTGACGTTCTGCCATGAAATCTTCCAGGTTCTTAGTTTTTTTTTTTATAATTACCAGTTTGTTAAAGTATGGAAGCAATTTCTTCCTACCAGTTTATCATTTGCCTCTTTGTGTTGGGTTCACATGAAAACAAGGTTTATTTGTTTTGTTTGTTACATTTGTACCCCGCGCTTTCCCACTCATGGCAGGCTCAATGCGGCTTACATGGGGCAATGGAGGGTTAAGTGACTTGCCCAGAGTCACAAGGAGCTGCCTGTGCCTGAAGTGGGAATTGAACTCAGTTCCTCAGTTCCCCAAGACCAAAGTCCACCACCCTAACCACTAGGCCACTCCTCCACTCCTGTTGAAGTTGCTTGCATTGGCCATTCAATGTTTTAGCATCACAAACTTTGTGGCTTCCAAGATCTATGGAAGAAGCTTTTCTGGCATTAAACTGCAGCTTACCTGTTGTAAATAAAGACTCACATTGGAATAAAAAAAAAACACACACAAAGCCAATGGGAAGTGACCTTCATATGAGAAAGCATGTGTAAAAAGCAGATAACTAGTAACCAAACAACAAGGTATTTTAAAATCACGTGACCTATTTAATTTAAAATTGGAAATTTTTAATAAATTAGCAAAAATTGCAGCCCAGTTCCAGTAAGAGACCGGTGTTCAAAACAATGAGGGAAAAAAGCAAAGCCCCAAAACAATTAAATGCAAATAACTTTGCAGAACTTTCCTTTTTCAAAGGAGAAATGGTTCCATGTTTTTATTTTCTCTCTTCACATGATTGTACTTTTTGTTGTCACCAAGTCTTACAAAGCTGGCAGAATTTTTAATGGCTTATAATGTTTTCTCAGTCAATGTCTGATGCTTTAGATTGAGAGAACAGCATATGTGTTAGGAATAAGACACTTATTTTTCACACATTTTCCCCTTTAATGGTAGAGAGGTTAGGTGGTGGTATACAATAGCCAGCCTTAGGTTTCCTATGACTGTTGATATGACATCCTTGAAAATATCAATGCCTTAAAGTGTTCAGCCTTGAAGGAGGACTATAATTTTTTTTTTCAAAACATTTTTGACATTTTATTTACCTGAGTTCAGAGAGCTCAGATGACTTGTGCAGGGCATGGCAGTCATTAATGACAGACAAGAACTTATGTCCCAGAATGACTCAGAATTTGGAAAATATTTGTATCATCTTGTTTCCATCTTATATTTTGTCAGCCCTCTCCTTGTCTCCAGCTCCTTGTCTGTGTGTGGCATGCAGCTCTCTCTCTTTGTGTATGGAACGCAGCTCCCTGTCTACATGCAGAGCGCAGCTCCACCGCTTGTTGAGTGTAGCTCCATCTCTGTGTGTTTAGCACAATTCTTCTCTGCAAATTGGGCGAAGTTCCAGGGTGGTATGTGGAGCACAGCTCTGTGACTGTAGGTGCTACACAGCTTCATGTCTGCGTAGGAAGCATAGCTCCTTGTCGGTGTGTGGAGCGCTGCTCCTTGCCGGCATCTGCAGCACAATTCCTTGCCGGTGTCAGGAGCGCAGATCCTTGTTTGTATGTGGAAAGTAGCTTCTTGTCTGCGTTTTATACACAGTTCCATCACTACTGCAGCTTCAGTTCTGCTGGTACCTCTAACATCCAGCTCTTTCAGTGGGGCACTGCTCATCCTCTGTCTGTTACTCTCAGCTTTTTCTCAGCTTGTTCAGTGCATTTCTATCTTTGTCAGAGGTGTGCAACTCTTTCTCTGCCTGTGGTGCGTGGCTCAGTTTGTGTGCTTTGAGTGCAAATCCATTTGTTCTCGTTGAGCACGGATCCTACTCTGAGATTAATGAGTCTAAAGATTTTGAGGTATGTGGAGATAAATGATAAATAGTGAAAGGACAGTGTGCCTAAAATGGGCTTGAGAAGGAGTGAGGATCACCCACTCTCTCTAAAATATCTAAAGGCCTGGTATTTCCAAAAATGTTTTGAACTTAAGTTTGTTTGTAATGGGTTGGGGGACTTGTATAAGCAATGTTATTCAGTGTAATTTTTATTGTGTATTTTTATTTAGTGAGGTGTGTCCTCAAATAAAGTAAAGTAAGTCTGACTGTAGATACTGTCTTATCTCAAAATGTCCTGCTCATTCTGCTGGAGGGAGATGATTCTCTTACCACTTAAGAATGTTCATATTTGGCATTTTTTTTATTTGTAATTTATATTGTTTTTTTCACATCAACCATGTTAAACATGCATTTTGTATTTTGCTAAAGGCTTTTATTTTCACCTCTGGCGGTAACCCATCTTTTTCCAACTGTGAAGCACTCACCGTGAGGTCTGTACACTTTCTCACGCTGCTTCCAGACCATGGTCAGATAGTTTTCCTACTTCCTCTGGTATTGTTGTCATTCTCACATCTGAGTTATTTTAATGGAAATATTTTAGCATCCGATGAAGAAACATAACAGTGGGGAACTAAACCATTAGCAAGCTTCCCATAAAGTATAGCAAAATGTAACCATGTGCTTTATCTTGTGTGGTGCTGTGTATACTACCATTGCTATGTAAATTAATATTATAATTGTATTTGGTATAAAATATGAATGCTAATAACACAGCCTTCAAAAGCATATGAATGTTATTATTAAAATCCCCTTTAAAGCTGAAAATATTAAAAACAAGGGTTGCATTCCACTTAAAAAAAAAAAACATTTAGATTCCCAGCTTTGAGCTTCCTTAATGTTAGAAGCTGCCCAGGAGTTATCACAGAAACTCCTCTCCCTTGTTACAGTTTTTGGCTGTTATTTTTTTGTAATTAGTGCTCTGAAGACAAAGTATGAACAACATAGTAGAAAGCAATGGCTAGTCCCATCTATCTGCCATCTAACTTCCTACTGCAATTCTGCAGACACAACTTGACTATGTGGTACCCTAGGGTCCCCAGTACTTGCTCTTCACCATCTCATGAGCTGGTTCAACACCCCCCCCCCCCCCCCAGGAAATAGGACCAGGCATCCACCAACCTGTCCATACAGGAACACATTCTGATGTTTTTATGGAGTTGACCCTCTCACTCTCATTTCACAACATCTTATTTTAGAACTTTCTCTCCACTGAAAAATGTTTACCTTTTCTGCCTCTTTCACTGATTAGTAATAATCCATATGAACAGAACATAACATAAGAACATAAGCGTTGCCCTACTGGGACAGACCGAAGGCCCATCAAGTCCAGTATCCTGTTTCCAACATTGGCCAATCCAGGTCACCTGGCAAGATCCAGAACAGTAAGTTAAACATTCACTTAGGACAAAGAGGCCATATTTCTCACATGTGGATGATGTTATCCACTTCGCCCCATGCAGTGCTTTATCAAGCTAGTATAATTTTAAGAACATGAGCTGCATTCTCATCACACATGCGTGAGTAACCTTCTGCCCACCATGAAAGCGCAGGACCATGTGTCTCTTATTATCAGCAGTGAGGAGAGAATGCGAATGTCTCACACTCCGGACAGCATCTGGTGCATGAACATTTTTTTCTTTGATTTTTCTGCCTTCCCTTCAGGGGTTTTTACCCTGCTTTTTCTTTTCTTTTTTTTTTTAGGAAAAGCTCTGTTCCCCTTCCTATATGGTTTTAGTTTGTTTTTCCCCACTTTTTTCTTTTATTTTTGGCACTCTCCATAGGTCTGAGCTGTGGTTGGGTGTTGTCCCTTGATTTTTTTTTCTGGTGCTTGTCCCTTTTTTAGTCACCATTGAACTGCTTGTTTTGGTCATGGCTGTTTTCCCTTCCATGTCATCGAAGGTTCCCAGTGGCTTTAAGCGCTGAAGCTGGTGCAATAGGACCATCTCTGGAAAAAGACACTCATTCTTGGTGTCTTCAGTGTTTTGGGCCTGAACAAAGCCCTTTCAGAGGTGTTCTTTGCCTTCGTATGAAGAAAAAAAACCTAGCTGGCCAGAGAGGCTCAGAGAGAGCATTTTTGGAGCTTGGTCCAAAACCTCGGCATCGGTATTGGCGTTGACTTTGAGAGTTGCATCGGCATCAAGTGCATCGGTCCACATGGCTGAGAGGCCTGTGTCAGACAGTGGGAGTGGATGTGCATCGAATGAGTCACCATCTGCCCCGATGCCAACCGCTGTGCAGGGCTTCCAGGACTAGTCAGCATTGGACCCTACCCCTAGGCAACGTGGGGATTTGACATTGTCATGGGCACAGAGAAGCATCATTGATCGGAATCGGGCAAAGGCCAAGAAACATCGGCATTGATCCCCCCCCCCCCCCTTTGATTCACAGTGCCGGGAGCTCCAGGGCACCGAGGGATTCGGTCCCCAAGAAGCGTCGGTGCTGGGAGGACTGCTTCTCCTCCATACAGAAGATGCTGATGCGCAGTCTCCATGCAGCCAGGACCAGGTACCTATCTCAACTCCTGAAGTTCAGCAGTCTGTCTCTGAACTGGCACCCCAGCCTTTTCTGATGGCCTCTCTCGATAAGCTCATCTAGGCCATGCTCCCTGAGCTCTTGACAGGGTTTTTACTACAGTGTGCATCGTCATCTGGGGTGCTTACACTAGCCGTGCCTCTTGCTGTTACCGTAGGTGCTCGGTATAAGAGGCTTGGGGAGGCTATGCCTCCACAGCCATAGCAGGATGGATCAGCTGTTTCTATAGAAATGCTAAATAGTATTAGTAGTAGTTCTCCTGCAGAGTCCTGCTGCTCTGGGATAGCAGCAGCTGCGGTGAAAGCCTCTAGCCTTGTGTATAACCAGTTGTAATTTGATCATCTTACTGCTGGGAGAGCAGGGGAGGGGGGGTTGGCTGGAGGTGTCCTGGGTTGCCAGGGAGATATTTAACTAGGATCATGAATACCTGCACATGAGCAATTCACACCAAAGAGACTTGCACTGACCCCTGAAATTTTAAAAGTATTTGCATTAAATCTAATTGCAGAATTTAGGTGCTAGAAAGTGGGATTGGTATGCTATGTACTCAAATTTGCTCAAGCCATATGCAAATTAGTCCATTTTTGGGAGGTTCTCATTTGCATATTTATGGGTAAAAATTGTTGGAAATGTTTACAGCCTTAATGTTAGGGCATGGCTCTGATCAAAAATGTGAACTTTGATCCAAAAATGAAGGGTTTAGCTAGTGTTTTTGACTAAAAATTCCCATTAGAGTGTCTGTATGTTAATCTGCATTCAAATAGAGCTCTCTGATTGGATGAGCAGCTCCTGTTAGAAAATCTGCCCGGGGAACAGAGAGGAGAGGAGAGAATGGGTGGGTGGGTGTGGATGGCTGGAGGTGGGGGCAGGGGAGAGGAGAGAATCAATGGGTGGGTATGGATGGCTGGAGGGGGGGGGGGGGGGGGCAGGGGAGCGAGGACAAGAAATGAAGAAGAAAGGCAGAAAGTAAAGAAATAAATGGAAAGGAAGCCCTGGAAACGGAGTTAAGAGGACAGATAGCAGCAGAATCGGATACTGGGCCAGCATGATCAGAAAAACAAAGTCACCAGACAACAAAGGTAGAAAAGATAATTTTATTTTCATTATAGTGCTTGGAATATGTCCACTTTGATAATCATGTGCTCAACATTAAATGTTTATATTTATTTACTTATGTATGGCATTTTATCCCACATTAAACATGAATTAGGATGTTTTGTGGCTCTACATGAGAATTGTGATATTATGATCCTTGTTTCATATTGTTGACAGTCTGCATTTTCCGTATGGGTGGTATATTGGTGTATTAGGTTCTGCCCAGTGTAATATGTATGGTACAGTAAGGTTCTGAGTGTGTTTTTGCACAAAGTTGTGCATAGTGTTTTGTAGTTACGATTGTGGTTAGTATATGCTTTGAGCAACCACTTTATTCTTTGACATATGATACATATCTAATATCTAAATTTAATAAAATGTATTAATTGTGACTTTTTATTTATTTTTTTCTGTGTGTTATCAGGCAATTATGGATTTAAGCTCCACCCCTGGCCCACCCCTACCCCGCCCCCTTTAGCCTCCCCAAACAGTTGGGCCACTGACCGCCTATGGCTGTTACCCCACAAGGCCCTCAGCCTATGGTGAGGTCTCCGATGCCAATGTTGCATGCTGTACTGGTGTCGACAGCCGCCCATGTGGGTACTCCCTCGACGTCAGTGAAGGAAGCTTTGCCAGAGTTGAGGGTGGAGCTGACACCTTGACACCCATCTCGAGGACATGGTTCCTCTGTACCTCTGAGTTCTTCGCCAGCACCGATGAGGACTGCTCATGGGAGCATGATGAAGATTCACGATACTTCTGGAGTCCTGTGGTATCCCATCTTACCCATCCCCTCCAGAGGAAAGGATGAAGTCTCCACCTGAGTTCCTTTCCTTCCCAGATTTTGTACGGGAAATGGCTGCTGCTATTCCCATTCATTTGGAGATGGAGGATAAGCCCAAGGCTGAGATGTTTGAGGTCCTAGACTATGACTCTCCTCCTAGAGAGTTTGTGATGGTCCCCCTTCACCAGATCCTGAAAGATGTTTAGGTGAAGAACCGGGAGTCCCCTCTGTCAGTCCCTTTCTTGCCCAAGAAGATAGACACCATGTATCAGATCCAGAGTTCCCCAGGGTTTGACAAGCCTCAGTTGCCTCATCATTCCTTGGTGGTGGAATCTGCGCTGCAAAGAGTCAGGTGTTACTACTACTACTATTTAGCATTTCTATAGCGCTACAAGGCATACGCAGCGCTGCACAAACATAGAAGAAAGACAGTCCCTGCTCAAAGAGCTTACAATCTAATAGACAAAAAATAAAGTAAGCAAATCAAATCAATTATTGTGTACAGGAAGGAGGAGGGTAGGTGGAGGCAGGTGCTTACAAGTGGTTACAAGTCAAAAGCAATGTTAAAGAGGTGGGCTTTCAGTCTAGATTTAAGGGTGGCCAAGGAAGGGGCAAGGCGTAGGGGCTCAGGGAGTTTATTCCAAGCGTAGGGTGCAGATTATGCTTTGACTCCCCCTGGCAGAGAAGCTAGAACCCTGGATTCTTTTGGGCAGAAAATGTGTCAGGCCTCTATGCTCATCTCCTATATTCAATATTACTAGCTCTACACGAGCCTATACTTGCAGAACTTGGTGTGCAATATGTCTGATTTGGTGGATTCTCTCTCACAGGAGCAGGCTGAATCTCTTCACCAGTTGGTCAAGCAGCAGAAGGATGTAGAAAGTTCATGGCCAGGGGAGCCTATGACACCTTTGATATATTTATTTATTTGTTTGTTACATTTGTATCCCACATTTTCCCACCTATTTGTAGGCTCAATGTGGCTTACATAGTACCAGAGAGGTGTTTAGAGACTCTGGTGTAAACAAATACAAAGTGATGTGGTAAGAAAAAGTTCATGTGGCACAGCCACATTAGGGAATCGTACAACGGAAGAGTTGTGTTATGTCCACTACGTACTTTAGTTTTGTTGTGTTGCAGAGATCAGGCATTTATGTTGGATCGGTAGGGTATGCCTTTTTAAACAGGTTAGTTTTTTCCGGAAGTTTAGTGCATAGGTGGTCGTACATAGTTTTCAAGGCTTTTGGTAATGTGCTCCACAGTTCTGTGCTTATGTAGGAGAGACTGGATGCATAAGTTGATTTGTATTTGAGTCCTTTGCAGCTTGGGTAGTGCAGATTCTCCGAGGACAAGCAGGCTGCTTGTTCTCACGACTGGGTTGACGTCCACGGCAGCCCCCACCAACCGGAACAAAACTTTGCGGGCGGTCCCGCACGCAGGGCATGCCCACCGCGCATGCGCGGCCGTCTTCCCGCCCGTGCGCGACCGTTCCCGCTCAGTCTTTTCTTTTCCGCGCTGGAGAGAGCCGCGTTCGTCTCTCTCTCTGTCAGCCCCGGAAACCGGATCGCGCTTTCGCCGCAAACTTTTTTCTCTTTCGTTGTTCGCCGTTTTTCTCTTTTATTTTGTCTAAAAAAAAACCAAAAAAAAACGCTGAACTTTGTTTTCCCTCGTCTTTGAGGTCAATCAAGTCTGTCATGTATCCCAGGGCTTCACCGTTGATACTTTTGTGAACCAGAGTGCAGATTTTGAAAGTTTCTTTAATGTTTGTTCTTTGCATCCTGCATAAATTCCATTGCAGTAGTCTACATGGCTTAGTACCATTGATTGTATCAGGTTGCGAAATGTTTCCCTCGGTAAGAATTGTTTCACGCGTTTGAGTTTCCACATTGAGTGGAACATTTTCTTTGTTGTGGATGTCACTTGGCTCTCTAGTGTTAGGTTGCGGTCCAATGTAACGCCAAGGATTTTCAGGCTGTCTGAGATAGGGAGGGTGTAATCTGGGGTGTTGATAATTGTGGGGTTGTCCGCATTGTGTTGGGATGAGAGAATAAGACAGTGTGTTTTTTCTTTGTTGAGTTTTAGTTGAAATGCATTTGCCCAAGAGTCCATGATGTTCAAGCTGATCTTGATTTTGTTGGTGATTTCTGTCAGTTTAGATTTGTAAGGAATGTATATTGTGACATTGTCTGAATAGATGAAAGGGTTAAGGCCTTGGCTGAATAAGGACTTGGCTAGTGGGGTCATCATTAGGTTGAAGAGGATCGGTGATAGCTATGATCCTTGTGGTACTCCACAGTCTGCTTTCCATGGTGATGATATGTTTGAGTTTGATTTTACTTGATATGTTCTTGTGGTTAGGAAACCCTTGATCCAGCTAAGTATGTTGCCACCAATCCCGAACTTATCTAGTAATCTTATTAATATATTGTGGTTTTTACCATGTAGCATCCAGCATCTCTGCCCAGAGTATCGCATTGTGCAGCCTCTCATGGCTGCATGTCTTTGACTTCAACCCGGTGGCCTAGCAGAGGTTGGCGGATACCACATGCTGGGGAGATAACCTTTTTGGCAGTGGCGTACCAAGGGGTGGGGGCGGTCCGCTCCGGGTGCACGCCGCTGGGGGGGTGCCGCGGCGCGCACCTGTCAGCTGAGTTCGCTAACTTCGCTGCAGCTCCCTCTGCCCCGGAACAGGTTACTTCCTGTTCCGGCCAGGGCAGAGGGAGCTGCAGTGAAGTTAGCGAAGTCAGCGAACTCAGCTGACAGCGGCGTGCACCCGGGGAGGGGTGTCATTTCGCCGGGGGGGGGGGGAGGGGCCCGCGCTGCACCTGGGGGGAGCGCATCGGCGATCCGCCCTGGGTGTCATGCCGGCTAGGATCGCCACTGCTTTTTGGAGACAAGGTGGAGGAGGTCATTAACCTCATCAAGATGCACAGTGACACCATTGATACTCTCTCCAGCCGGAAGACTTTTGCACCTTCCTCCTCATCTAGAAGGTTTTTGGGCACGTCGAAGAGGGGTCCCTACTGCTCTCAGAGATGTAGGTATGCTCTTTCTTCTCACCAGTTTCAACAGACTCAGCCCCAGCACACTGTTCTCGTCAATAGTGTGCACCCAAGGCCCAGCCAGCTACCCAGTCAAAGCTGGGGATGAGCTTTTAACTTGCTCCAGCAGAGTATAGCTGCAGTAAAGATAACAGTCCTGAATGACTTGCTGTTTGGGGGGGGGGGGGGGGGGGAGGCTGAATTTTTTCCAAGAAAGGTGGCCTCTTGTAACCGACCGGTGGGTTCTCTAAATAGTCCATCTCAGTTATGCCTTGCATTGGCATCAACAACCACCAAATTGCCCACTGACAGTGTCTCACTTCAGCTCTGAGCACAAGCAGGTACTTGCTGAGGAACTCTCCACCCTTCTTAAAGGCCCATGTGGACGAGCCCGTTCCACCAGGGGAAGAAGGGCAGGGTTCCATTACAGGTACTTCCTTGGCCCAAGAAAACAGAGGCGATGTGTCCCATCCTAGACCTAAGGGCCCTGAACAAATTCCAGGTCAAAGAAAAGTTCTGGATGGTTTCCCTGGGCACCCTTCTCCCCATAATCCAGGAAAACAATTGGCTATGCTTTCTGGACACAGGAAGTATCTTCCAGTACTGTGTGTTGCCTTTTGGCCTTTCGTCAGCTTCCAGAGTTTTCACCAAGTGTCTTGCAGTAGGCGCAGTGGCACTATTCAGACTGCAAGTCCATGTGTTCCCCTATCTGGCTGATTGCCTGGTGCACATTGAAGTATGGTGTTCAGGAGTCCATGCAGAGAACTATTTGGGTCTTGGAGCTACTAGGGTTCATTTTAAACAACCCCAATTCCCATCTCCATCCCATTCAGCAATTGGAGCTTATCAGAGCCCTGCTAGACATGCAGCAGGTGCGGGCTTTTCTCCCTGTGCTGGGGGCGGACACTCTTGTTGCTCTTGCCATTCGGGTCCGAGCCAGCCAGAAGGTCACATTTTGGAAGATGTTGAGATTCTTAGGACACATGGTCTTCACTGTCCATGTCTTGCCCATGGCATGTCTTCACATGAGATCTGCCCAATGGACCCTCGCTTCCCAGTGGTGCCAAGCCTCAGGGAACCTAGCGGATGTCATCTGAGTAACACCAGAGTTAATTCAGTCTCTCCTTTGGTGGACAATTTGGTCCAATTTGACTGTGGGACGTTCCAGAGTCCTCAGCCCTAGAAGGTACTGGCGATGTAACAATGGATGCATCCTGCATATGGTGGGGGTGGTGGTGGTGGTGGGGCTCATGTAGATGGGCTTCACACCCAGGGTGCGTGGTCAGCTCAGGAATCAGATCTTCAGCTCAATCTTCTGTAGCTAAGGGAAATCTGGAACACTCTAAAGACTTTCAGAGATCGGCTATCCAACCAAATCGTACTCATTAAAACAGACAATCAGGTTGCAATGCACTATACTAACAAGCGGGGGGGGGGGGGGGGGGGGGGTACCGATCACACCCACTGTGTCAGGAGTGGCAGTCTGGATGTAGCAGTGGGCAGTCCAGCACGGGATGCTTCTCAAGGCCACATTTCTGGTAGGCACATCCAACAGCCTGGCCGACAGACTGAGCAGGGTCATGCAACTGCACGAGTAGTCACTCAACAGGGGTGTTGCCCACAAGATTTTCCAAGTGTGGGGTACACCCTCGGTGAATCTTTTTGCTACTCAATCACAAAGTCCCTCAGTTCTGTTCCAGGTTCCAGGCCCAAATCAGACTAGCATCGGATGCCTTCCTCCATTGGGGAATGGGTCTTCTCTATGCATATCCTTCCATCCCTATTGTAGAGAAGACTTTGATGAAACTCAAGAAAGATCAAGGAACCATGATCCTGATTGCTCCATATTGGCACAGGCAGATCTGGTTCTCTCTTCTTCTGGAGTTGTCCTCCAAAGAACCTTGGAGATTGGAGTGTTTCTGACCTTCATCATACAGAATGAGAGATCTCTTCTGCATCCCAACCTCCAGTCTCTGGCCCTCACAGCCTAGATGTTCAGAGTTTAGAATTTGCTTCCTTGCATCCCATGTCTTGCCGGCTTCCAGGAAAGATTGAACTGCAAGCGAGCATTGGCCTTTTACTTGGAGTGGACTAGGCCCTACGGACAGTCCACCCAGCTTTTTGTTTCATTTGATCCCAACAGGATGGAGGTTGCCATCGGGAAACGCAAAATCTCTGATTGACTGGCAGATTGCATTTCATTCACTTATACTCAGGCTAGGCTGATTCATGTCAAGGCTCACAATGTCAGAGCCATGGCAGCATCATTAGCCCACTTGAGGTCAGCCTCCATTGAGGAAATTTACAAGGCTGCAACATGGTCTTCAGTCCACACATTCACATCACACTACTGCCTTGAGTAGGATACTCAATGTGATAGTTTGGACAGATGGTTCCGCAGAATTTGTTTGGGGTCTAGAATCTAACTCCACCCTCCTAGGCATGTTCTGTTCCAGGCTGCATTCTCACACAGTTGTATATAGTTTCAGGTTACTTAATATTTTGCCCTCGCTGTTGCGAGGTCCAATTGACCAATGGTGGTGGTTTTCAGTGAGCCTTGTAGCTAGGGATTCCCATATGTGAGTATGTGGGCTGCTTGAGGACAGCAGGCCATTCATTCTCACATACCCTCCCACCTACCCTTGGAGTTGACTCCTTTTTATAGTGTGCTGTAGTATTGTACTTATGGTCTCATGCTCTTGTGGCAGGCGGGAAGGTACTTGTGCATGAGCGGTGGAGATGCTGCATGTTTTCTTAAAGCTATACTAGCTTGTTTGAGCTCTGCACTGGGCAATGTGGATGACATCACCCGCATGTGAGAATGAATGACCTGCTGTCCTCTGAGAATATGTTACAAGTTGCTTTTTATGCTGCTTATCCTAGAAATAAGCAGTGGATTTTCCCTAGTCCATCTTAATAATGGCTTATGGACTTTTAGGAAATTATCCAAATCTTTTTTCAAATCCTGCTAAGCTAACTGCTTTTACTACATTCTCTGGCAATTAATTTCAGAGTTTAATTACATGTTGAGTGAAGAAATATTTTCTCTGGTTTGTTTTAAATTTACTACTTAGTAGCTTCATTGCATGCCCTCTTGTGCTAGTATTTTTTGAAAGAGTAAACAAGTGATTTTTTACCCATTCCATTCAGTATTTTATAGACCCCTATCATATCTCCCTCAGCCATCTCTTCTCCAAGCTCCCTTGCCTCATAGGGAAGTTGTCCCATCCCTCCACTTCTTCTTTCTTCTACAGCATACTTCTCTTCTCTGCAGATCCTTCTCCCCGTTTCTCACGGCCACTGCACTCAAAGCATGTTGCGTGCCACCCGGCTCCAAGCCTTCAGGAAGTTCTGTCAGAGGAGACGGAGCTTCCTGCTACAGAGAGGCTTTGATACTGGTGACAGTATGCTTTCACTACAGCAGCTGTGAGGAGCAAGGAGAAGGAGTTGCAGAAGTGAGGGGCTGCTGGAGAGGTAAGACAAGTTTGCAGAAAAAAAGGAGAAAGATACGGACTGTGCTGGGGTGGGGCGGGTGGTGGTAGCACCAGCAGAAAAAGAGCCAGAGATACGAGGGAGGAGGGGCAGCGGTGGGAGAAAGAGGGGGGAACGGCAGGAGAAAGGTGAAGAGCGAGCGATGCAGGGGAGGGGTGGCAGCAGCAGCAGTGGCAACAGCAGAAACAGAAGAGCAAGAGATTTGGGGAAGGAGGGGGGGCAATGGGAGAAAGAGGAGAAGAGCCAGAGATGCGAAGTGGAGGGGCAGCTGCAGTGGTGGCAGGAGAAACAGGAGTAGAGCCAGAGATGCGGGGAGGAGGGGGCCATGGCAGGAGAAAGAGAAGAGCAAGAGATGCAGGGTAAGGGGGTGTTAGAGAGAGAAGTAAGAAGACGTGCCAGGAGAAAAAAAAAAGGAGAGAGAAAGAAATATGGGGACTCGGGGGGGGGGGGGGGGGGGGATGGAAGACTCAAAGAAGGGAGATGGTGCCCACAGAAGAGAGGGGAGAAAAAAAGAGAAGGAAAATAAATGGTAATCATGGATGGCGGGAAGGAAGGAGTGTCAGGGGAGGGAAAGCAAGGGAGGAGAGGAAGATGGGAGGAGATGGAATCAAAGTTATTGGTTGAATGTTTCGTATCAATTAAAAAAAAAAAAGTAAACTATGGGGCTCATTTTCAAAGCACTTAGACTTACAAAGTTCCATAGGTTACACACGTAACCTTGCAAGTCTAAGTGCTTTGAAAATATGCTTCCACCTGTACATGCTAAATTCATTTCAACTCTTTTACATTTGGATCACACGATTAATCATTCAGTTAAAAATTTTAATCGATGGACAGCCGTAGTTTTAAATAAATGAACAAACAAAAGAAAGAAAGAAAGAAAAACCCTCTTTGCGCACCCTTATCCAATATATCATCCTGTAGACCTCCAGAATTCTAGATGTTTCAGCTTCAGGTGTTCACATTTATTTCAAGTATAAAGCTGATCAGTGTTTTATTTCTAGTTCAGCCTTTCATGATCTTATTGTTTGCTGGATGTTCAAGGTGTAAACAAAGTTGCTACTCAAACAAGCCAGAGAAACTTGAGAGAGAATAGGACACCAGATATGGGAAAGGGTGAGGGACACAAAGAAACCCCTCAAGGGTTTTAAATGATTCATGAGGTGGAGAACAAGTTGCAATAACCATAATTATGTGTGTGATCTTTTGATAACAAAATGTGCCTTCTGCAAGTCAATGTATACATCTTACTAGCTACAGACAGTTTGTAAAAATCTCTGGTTAAAGATAATGTCCATATTACAATCTGTTGTAAAGGGCATATACCATCAGCCTCATTGAAATATCTATCATTTTAATTTAAGCAGAAATTCATAAGCATGAATGGTGTTTTCCGAGAACACTTAAACATAGCCTGAAGATGCTTTAATTTTACAGGTTTATTCCTTGAAATAAAGTAATGACCTGTGCTTAGTTCTCTTGAAACTAAAGCACAAACCTACTTCTTAAATAATACACCTCCCACTTACTAATACAGTACTAATGATTACAATAAGTCAAAATACATTTTGTGACATTTTTCTGGGATGTAAATTCATCATAGTAACATAGTAGATGACGGCAGATAAAAACCTGTACGGTCCATCCAGTCTGCCCAAGAAAAACTCATTACATCAGGTTTCCTTTGGGACTCGCCCACTATTTCCATCTCAGTAATTTTTTACTGTGGTGGAAATAGCAGGAGGTTGCCTCCAGGAACTTTAGTGCATTGGCCCCTACGTATTCTAAGAGCCGGAAGAAATATTACAACTGAGGGGCCAGCGTACTATGCTGTGTTTTAAAAATGTATATCAAAGGCCAATGGCAAACTGTAGTTAATGTGAAAACCTTCTCAAACTTAGAAATCACACGTATCAGTTCCCACTCAATCACTACTCATATATCCAATTCTCTTCCACCAAATACTCCAATGTAGCCAATAGCACATCCTAGAGTGGCCTAGTGGTTAGAGTGGTGGACTTTGGTCCTGGGGAACTGAGGAACTGAGTTTGATTCCCACTTCAGGCACAGGCAGCTTCTTGTGACTCTGGGCAAGTCACAACCCTCCATTGCCCCATGTAAGCCACATTGAGCCTGCCAAGAGTGGGAAAGTGTGGGGTACAAATGTAACTAAAAATAAAAATAGCACATCCTACACATCATGTTGTCCAGAACTAGAGATTCTAAAACAGGATACATTTTATACCTAACTAGTAATGCATGACTGTTTCTAATATGTTTCTAGTAGCATGCATTCATAAAATTGATTTTAAGTTGTCATTAAATATAAAATGAAAACCATATTTCTTTTGCATTGACCTTTTTTTTTTTTCTCCTTATTGAGTTCCATGTTCCATGTAGGTAGGTTTTACTGTATTAGTTCTAAAGACCTGCTTGGTGATGTGATACAGTTCTTGTATCCCGCTAACTCCCACTGAATCAATGGTTCAAAGCGGTTTACAACAAATTAGAAACATAAAATACAACTTAAAGTGTCCAACATTTATATTTGAAACAAATGTGAGTGCCTGAAGCAATGCACTGCCATGCACAAAACTTTGTATCCATTTTAGTCTGGTTTTCTGCTCTCTGGGTTTGTTGAGAGATGGAGATACTGCAGAGACAGCATTCGGGTGGAGGGGAGAAGAACACTAGTTATCATGCACCCATTTAAGGTCCACAACTACAGAAGCAGACCTGGTGCATAGTACTTGGTCAAAGATTCACTCTTAATGACCAAGCTAAGTGAATTGGGAGGGAATATACCAGTAAAGTAAGGGCAAATGTCTGGGTGGTTCTATTCTATCCTATCTGGGTCTTGTATACCAACCATTATTCCCAAAAAAATGATTCACAGCGGTTCACAAAGCAAGAACTCTCTACAACAAGAGAGAATAACAAAATCACAAAACAATACTGCTTACTAATATAAACTCAAACTAAAATTCATATAAATAGGTCTTTAGTGTCTTCCTAAAAGCTAAATATGGCAGAAATTTCAATTGACAAGCAATGCATTCCAATAACGTGCCCCCTGAAAAGGGAAGGAATTTCCAAGAATTGATGTTAACCTGATATTTTTAATTGTAGGAAAGCCTAGTGTAAGAGTGCAGTGAAATGAAAAAGAAAAAAAAACCAATGAAATGAAAAAGAAAAAAAGAACAAATGAATGATAAAACAAAGAATGAGAATGAAAGAACAAAAAAGAATAAAAAGGAAAGAATGAAAGAACAAAAAAAGAAGAATGAACAAAATGAATAATAGAATGAAACAGAAAGAATGAAAGAAAGAAGAATGAATGAAAAGAACGAAACAAAGAATGAAAGAGTGAAAGAAAAAGAATGAATGAAATGAAAAAGAATGAAATAAGAGAATGAAAGAACGAAAAAGAAAAAGTGAATGAAACGGAAAAAAGAATGAAACAAAAAGAATAAGAATGAATGAAAAGATTGAATGAAAAAAAAAAAACATGAACAAAGAAAAATAGTGAATGAAATAAAAAACAATGGAAAAATGAAAGAGAAAGAACAAAAAAGGAAAAAAACGAATAAAAATGAATGATAGAATGAAAAAATGAATGAATGAAAAAGAAAAAATGAAAAAGACAAAGAACAAATGAAATGAAAAAGAATGAAAGAACGAAACAAAGAGGAATGAAAGAATGAAAATGAATGAATGAAAAAGAAAAAATGAAAAAGACAAAGAACAAATGAAATGAAAAAGAATGAAAGAACGAAACAAAGAGGAATGAAAGAATGAAAAAGAATGGAACAAAAAGAATGAAAGAAAAAATAAAAGAACAAAAGAATGAAAAAGAAAAGTATGAATGAATGAACAAAAATGAATGATAGAAACAAAGAATGAAAAGAACGAAATGGAAAGAATGAAAGAGCGAAAGAATAAAAAAGAAAAAATGATTTGAATAAAAAGAGAAAAGGAATGAAACAAAAAAGAACAAAACAGAAAATAAAAAAATAAAAAATGGAATTAATGAACAAAAAAGAAAAAAAAACGAATGAAACAAAAAAGAATGAAAGGAAACAGAATGAAAAGGAAAAAAATGAATGAACAAAAATGAACAAGAGAACAAAAAAGAGAGAAGAACGAATGAAACTAAAGAATGAAAAAGAAAAGAACGGATTCACGAAAATGAATAGAATGAAACAAAGAATGAAAAAGAAAAAATGAACAAAAAAGAGAAAAAGAATGAATGAAATGAAAAGGAATGTAAGAATGAAACAGAAAGAATGTAAGAACAAAAGAGAATAAGAATGACTGAAATGAAAAAAAATGAAAGAATGAAAAATGAAAGAACGAAAAAAGAAAAAAAAATGAATGAACAAAAAAACAGAAAAAGAATTAATTAAATGAAAAATAAAGGAAGAATGCAAAAGAATGAAAGAACAAAAAAACGAGTGAATGAAAATGAACAATAGAATGAAACAGAAGAAAAAAAAGAACAAATGAACGAAATTGATTGATAGAACGAAACAAAGAATGAAAGAACAAAAGAATGAAAAAGAAAAAACAGAACAAAAGAAAAAAGTGCAAATGAATGAAAAAGAAAAAAGAATTAATGAAACAGAATAAAAGAATGACACAAAGAATGAAAGTAAAAGAGCGAAAAAAACTAGAATGAATGAGAAAAAGAACAAATAGAACAAAAAGGAACGATAGACTGAAAAAGAAAAAAGAATGAACGAAAATGAACGATAGAAAAAACAGAAAGAATGAATGAAAAAGAATGAATGAAAACAATGAAAACGAAAAAAAAAGAATGTTTCATACTTTCGTTTGTTTCATTCATCAAAGGACGGGTAGTGGGTGTGGCTTGGGCATATTATCACTTCTGATTGACTGGAAACCTGGAAGTGGGCTTGTCACCTCTCTAAATCAATTAATTTTGACAAATGCTATGGTGGTACACTACTGACAACTCAAAAACGCTCTTATCTAATTCCTGGAATGTTAATTCACTAGCTCACTAGCTCTTAACTCTTAAAACATCTAGGTGGGGGAGAGTGGTCTTTGCCCTTTGGATGAGCAATTGAGTTTAAATCTTGCTTCCTAAGGCCCTAAAGCTCAGAAGCAAATGCGAGTACTAGAGCCCATTAGCGCCAGACTAGCACCGCATTTGCAAGCGCACCATGCTTAGAGACAAAGCGCAGGAAAGAAGAAACACGCTGAAGAACATTCAACTGTAATCAAAATGATGCAGATGAGAGAATTTCCTATTCCCTCCAATGAACAGCCAACAGCACAGCTAGCAAGGGAACCATTACCACTGCAAACCCTATACCAGTTCTGAGCTGGTGTTAGGGTGTCTGCAACATTTTGAGGCCCCTTTCTATCTCCAGCAGGCTCGTTCTTTGGACTCTTCCTCCACATCATGATCGCAGGGGTGAATTGTTATGAAATAACGAGTTGTCTGGAAGGGAAAGGGCAGTGCATTTGATGACTTCTCATGTCATTAGGGACCCTCAGTGAGTGGATTGCTTTTCCAAAGCACCAAAGCCTGCAAAGTGGTGGGAAAATGTGGGATACAAATGCTACAAATAAATAAATAAAGGGATCAACAGGACAAGCATAGTTTGAAAATAGTAGACAAATTGAGAAGGCACATTTTTGTTCCCCATAAATTGGTCAGCACTGGTGAATGAGTCAGTGACCATGCGATCATTTTTCATGCCGGATTTTGCTGTCAGCTCGACATATTTTTATTTAGTGAGGTGTGTCCTCAAATAAAGTAAAGTAAGCCTGACTGTAGATACTGGCTTATCTCAAAATGTCCTGCTCATTCTGCTGGAGGGAGATGATTCTGTTACCACTTAAGAATGTTCATATTTGGCATTTTTCTATTTGTAATTTATATTGGGGTTTTTTCACATCAACCATATTAAACATGCATTTTGTATTTTGCTAAAGACTTTTATTTCCACCCCTGGCGGTAACCCATCTATTTCCAACTGTGGCAGCCTCTTGACATGTGCACATGTGCTGGGCACATCTCCCCCTCTTACTTCCCAATGCTCAGCGCTAACAGCGCACATAAAATTTGCATGCCATTAGCATTGAGCATTCAGAAATTCTTTTTCGGTGCTGGAAAGGTGGAATTTCCCACCAGTGTTGGTAGAACGTTAGAGTTTTGAGTATCTGGGCCTAAGGTTTCAAGGATGTTTTCCTTACTCTTTAAGGGAAGAGGGATAACTTTGCTGGAATGCAATGAAACAGCTGAAGTTAAACATACACTTCATATAGTTAGAATAATATTTCCTGCATCTAAATGAGAATGAAGTTCGCTGACAAGGGCTGTAACTGTAGTCCCTGTGCTATGATTGGCACAGAAACATGTTTGCCTTGGGTGGAGTATTGAGAAATGTTGGACTCTGTCTTGAAGTTGCTTGAAGACAACCTTCTCTACTATCTTTGAGATAATACACTAATTTGAGCCTGGTCTGTAATTCTCAGGGAGAAGTGGGTCTAAAGAATTCTTTGATATGGGAATGATTGCAGCCGCTTTGCAAGAAGGGAACACCAATCCTTTAATGAAACTTTGGGTAATCATATCCAAAATCGGAGGTAATAAACCATAATGATCCAGTTTAATCCAAGTGGATGGGAAAGGGTCCAGGCGACTGGGGCTTAGTTGTATATGACTAATTATTTTCTCTAAATGGGTCAAGGAAGGTAAAGTGAATGTACAGCAAGAGGAAGAGAAGACTTGTGTATTGGAAACAAGTGATGGTGATCAGGGCCAGTCTTTTAGCAAGTGCGGGGCCCTGTGCAAACCAATTTGGTGGGGCCCCATCCTAGCCCTGCCCCACCCTAGCTCCGCCCCCACCCTAGCTCCACCCCATTGATAAGATTATTCCATTTTTAGATTTTTTTTTATTTATGAAATTTCAAATAAAGACAAATGAAGCTAAACTTGTACAAAAAAACTGATTGAAATAATAAGCACAATGCTATCATGAAACCTCCCCTCCCCAGAAATTATTCAGTTCAAGTCCACTACAATTAGTAGTTCCAATTCTCATAACAAAGGAGAATAAAGGAAAAATATTAAGAAAAGATCCAGTACTTTCAAATTCCCCTATTACTCTGTAACCCATCAAACCAGAGAGGCAAGTAGCCAAAAAAGAGGTAAGTGGCTCTATAAGTGGTCACTAATATAGGTGCTGACTGGCAGTGCTAGATGTGTTAAGCAGGACATCTGGCACAGGGGAGGGGACAGTGCTGGATTCAGGACTCCCACAGTGACTCCATTGAAGGGCAGCCTGAAGGTAAAGGCTGCTGTGGGGGAGGGGAGGCAGGAGGGAGATCAGAAAGGGAGCTTGAGCGGCTTCCAGATCTTTCATTGTCTGCAGAGAAGGTAAGGGAGCTGGGGGGGGGGGGGCGGGGCGGGGCAGAGTAGTGCTAAATAAGAGAAGAGGGGGCTCACCGGAGTAATGGGAGGGAGGGGGGGATCCATCCATCATCCTTCCTGTACTGTAACTTGTGAGTCAGAGCCCAGAGTCTGGAGGGATTCCCAGCAGGAGGAGCCGTCGTCGTTGTCCCAGGCTGGGACTGGGAGGCAGGAGCTGTTGGCGGGCTCGGCGGGGGGTGACAGGAGCGAGCGATGATCGCGGTCCGGAGCGACGAGCGAGCAGCGGGATCGGATCATGATGATGGCGCGATTGGTTGGTGGTTGTGGTCCGACGTCCGAGCGAGCGGGGGTTGGAGAGGCAGAGATGAAGCGCGCCGCGTGGGGCCCCCTTAAGCGCGGGGCCCTATGCGACCGCCTCGGTCGCCTCTGCCTAAGACCGGCCCTGATGGTGATAATGAGAAAACAGTAGATGTGGGAAATGAAGTCCTGAAAGTCTCAACTTTAAATTCAGAGCAAGAAGAAGTACGCAAAAATCCACCAGAGAAAAATATATGCGAATATAAGGGACCTGACACAGCTCCATGTTTCGGCATGAATGCTTGCTTCAGGGGTCACTATATCTGCATTCTTTAGTGTCTAATAACCAACAAACACCTCTGTAGGGACATCAATGAACAGAACTTCAGTCTGCTCTTTACTGTTCATTGCTGTCCCCACAGAGGTGTGGTGAACCTTTACAGCATCCGGACTATTACTCTTGCTTATTGTGTTTTATTAAATTATTGGCATTTATTTTCACATTACAAGATTAACTTGCAAATTGCAATACAGAGAAAATCAAACTATAGGAAACCATTCTTAGATTTTTGTTCGCTCTCTTTCTTAGACCACTTATTAAAGAAAAAGGGAGGAGTATTATTAGATGAGGAGATCAAAATTTAAAAGTAACAATAGAAAAAATGTCTAGCCTGAATATTCCATCTTATTCAATTACTTAATCAGTTATTAGTTATCATTCATACATAGAGTCTATTTGACCACTCTTTTCATATCCAAAAAGGTTCGAAGTTGTTCTGGTTAAAAAAAAACCAACATATTTGTTACCCAAGAATCTTATAAGGGCATTTACACAGATATGCCAATAAGAATGTTGCTCCTAATGCCTTAGTCTCTTTCCTGAGAGCTAGAAACCTTTTCCTTCTATCTTAGTGGCATCTGGGTATATCCATAATCTGGAACCACAAAAAGTCTTTAAGTCCTGCTCAAATATGAACAATACTATTAAAGTTTGCCGTATTTTAACTTCTGATATTGATTCCTCAAGCAAAGCAGAGATATCATGAATTCCCAACTCAAGAACATTAACTGAAGGCAAACGCTCAGAAGCTTCAAATCCCACTCCTGCTTGTAAAGATGGTAGAAGGTAATAAACTTTATTTAAGGGAGGAATAGCCACGGAGGGATATTGAAGAATATCTGTTAAATATTTTTTGAAGAAATCTGTTGCATTCATTCCTTCCGTAATCGGGAAATTCAAAACTCTAAAGTTTAAACGTCTATTATAATTTTCTATTTGTTCAATTTTACAAGATGTCATAAGTTTATCCTTAACCAAGGTTTCAGTAGTGGATCTACGTTTATCTGTTATGATAAGCCTCTAGTGTCTCTTTTCTTTCTATGGATATCTGTGGATCAATTCTTTTGTGGACTTTGCACACTAATGGCAACATTAGCACATGGCCATTAATTCAATAGAAAATCAGCAATTTTACAGCTGTGGTAAAAATGGCCTTTGCGCACGGGAAAAATCCACACTAGGGCACACTAAGGTCCCTTTTAACTGCAGCTTAGTAAAAGGACCCTTAACATTTCTCCCCCTTCTATGTCTACTGAGAAAAAGCTGAGCACATCAAACACACAGGGGGCCCATTTACTAAAATGTGGTAAAGGATAGGCTTAATGCATTTTAATGCATGCTAAGCCCAAATTTAATCTGCCACCTTTTTAGAGATTTTTAAAATAAATTTGAAAGTCATGCACTAATGTTGCCATTAGCATGTGGTACCTGCAAAAAATTAATGTAGGAGCACTTACCACTCACCCCCTGTTAAGGCCCAAAATGGACGCGTGTCAATTTTCATTTTTGCCGTACGTCCATTTTGAGCCCCCCAAAAGAGGCCTTTTTTTGTAGGCGCACTGAAAATGGTGGTGGGAGGTGGGGCTGGTGGTTGGGAGGCGGTGCTAGTGCTGGGCAGACTTATATGGTCTGTGCCCTGAAAAAGACAGATACAAATCAAGGTAAGGTATACACAAAAAGTAGCACATATGAGTTATCTTGTTGGGCAGACTGGATGGACTGTGCAGGTCTTTTTCTGCTGTCATCTACTATATGTTAACTCTTTGTTATCAAGTTAGCGTGTGCTATCACAGGGCCTCTTTTACAAAGTAGTGGTTCCCATACCCACTATGCATTATATCCAGCAGTACAAAAATATTTTAATTTTTGTAGCTCTGGTGTGTACTCGGCAGTAATCGGGCAGTGCCACACGCTGCCCAGTTAGTGTAGGAGCCCTTACCCACCCTTACCCACCACCTCAATGGATGGCAGTAAGGGCTCTCCCCTGAAATGGCCGCTCAGCAAATGCTTCACTTGCCGCATGGCCATTTCCTGAAAAAAAAAGAGACCTACCTTTTACCTGCTACGATAAAAGGGGGCCTCAGCGCAGGACAAAACCACACACTAACACCAGCACAGGCTCCTTTTTGCCACAGTTTCATAAAAGGGGCCCATAATGCGCTAGCCAGATAACACAATATCACCCAATTTCTGCACATGGTTAATGCACATAAACAAGCAAATTAAAAACCCATCATTAAAAACCCATCTGTTCAAGCAAGCCTATCCAAATGACCCAAGCTAATTCTTTGAACCCTTCTACCCAACACATATCCAGATGACGATGACGACAATGACTCAGACTACATCTCCCACCAAACCTCCCTATGTTCTTCCCATGTCCCTTTTCCCCTCCCGCCTCCTCTACCCGTCCTCCAATGATCATTTACCCCTTGCTCATACCTCTCCTACTCCCTTCACTCTTCCCATCTCTACCTACCTCTCTTCTATTATTCTAATATGTTTAACCTATATTTTCTCTTTCATTATTCTGTATTCCATATTATTATGTAAGTCGCATTGAACCTGCTTTGAGTGGGAAAGTAATAATAAATAAGTAAATAAATTACTGCAACACACTTTAATAGGAGGTGGTTGAAAAATCAGTTTTTATTTTAAGACAAGGGAATGGGACGCCAAGATTTTCAACTGAATTGTGTGTAATTGCATATCAAGGTGTTTTGAATATGATGGTGATTTAGAATCTGCTGTCGGGCTTTAAATTTTTCAAAATGAGGATCAGTTTGGAGTTAGCTTTACCTTTTGACTAAGTTATATTTTTTGAATCCCTTGCCCCCCCCCCCCCCCATCAAGAATTATGCTACACACAGAGCAAAAAATTAGAACTAAAGAACATAAAAAGCAATATTTATTTATTTATCAATGTATTTATACCCCACATTATCCCCACAAACATGCAGGCTCAATGTGGCTTTCAAAACTAGAGAGAGAGAGATCTCTGAGTGATATCAGATACAAATTAGAATTGAAGAGCAAATGTGCAAGAAAGAAAAGACACTTTACATAGAACATTACAAAAGAATGGGTCCAACCAGAATCCACGTTTGCATGCATGTAGGGGTTATAGTCCTACATAGGTCCTGTAGAAAATGTTTTTGCAAACAGATGCATTTTTAGTGCCTTGCAAAAGAGAAGGTAGACACTCAGACTGGTTATGGCTCAGGGAAGTGCATTCCAGTTGTGCGCACTGATGAAGGGAAAGCTAATATAGACTAATATGTGGACATTTCTGATCTTGAGGCTTATGTTTTTCCATGTACTTACCTTTTCACATTTCTATTTTTCTAGGCATGCAAAAGATTTCCATAGAATAAAAACATTCAAAATTTAGCCATGAAAACGTTTGCCAAAAGGATACCTACAGGCCTTTGAGATGTGGTGTTTTTTTGTTATATATGGTCTGCAAATCTCATTTTGTATATAGGGCCCTGTTTACTAAGCTGTACTAGTGTTTTTAGTGTGCACTAAAAATTAGTGCACCCATATATTCCTATGGGTGTCTCTATGATTAACACATGCTAAAAATGGTAGCATGCCTTTAGCGCGGCTTAGTAAGCAGGGCCCCTAATTTATTTGTGTGCTGTTTGTGAGCTACTTTGCATGATTTTACATTGCAGCAGATCATAAATTTAAATGAAACTTTGTCCATAGAGAGCTACTTTAAGTTTTATAAATGTGAAAACATTTGCAAATGGAGCTTCATGCACTAACACCCAGATGATCAAAAGCCCCGCTCTGTTCCAAACAGCGCTCTAAAATAGCACTGGAACAGCACGGGGCGCTTTTGGACCTATGATCAGAGATAATGTATGCAAATTTAAGCAGCCCAATTATCTCTGATCATGGGGTAGAAGTGCGGGAGAATTGTGTCTGAGCATGCGCTCAGCACAATCCTCCTGCACTTGTTTGACAGGTCTGGGCTGTCAAAAGCCCAAACCTGTCAAACACAGGGGCTGGAGGTCCATGGGACCACCAGGCCCTGACTACCCCTGCCCCGAGCAACGGGGGCTGGAGGTCCGGCGGACCTCCGGTCCCCCCGATGATCCCCCCCCAGGTTCAGGGAGGGCTGCATATCCGGTGGGTCTCCAGCCCCCCCAACCCCCAGCAAATGGTCCCTGGTGGTCCAGTGGGTGCCGACCAAGCCCCCCCCCCCAGCGACAGGGGGGCTGGAGGTCTGCTGGACTACTGGTCCCCCCTCCCCAACCCAACCCCCAGCATTGACAAGAGTCCCTGTGTGATGGACCTGTCACTCCATCCGCCACCCGCCACCCGCGCTCTCTCTCTCTGCCTGCCTGCCCCCTACCTTGGTTGGAGGAGGGACGCAGCCTGCCTCCCTCCTCTTCCTTCGACGCCGCAAAATGGTGGCGCCCAGCCCTGCCCAGTGCATCCCAGGATTATCCCAGGATGCACTGTGCAGGGCTGGATGCCGCCATTTTGCGGCATCGAAGGAAGAGGAGGGAGGCAGGCTGCATCCTTCCTTCAACCAAGGTAGGGGCCGGATGGCGTGTCAGGTCCATCACACAGGGACCCTTGTCAATGCTGGGGGTTGGGTTGGGGAGGGGGGACTGGCGGTCTAGCAGACCTCCAGCCCCCCTGTCGCTGGGGGGGGGCTTGGTCGGTGCCCACTGGACCACCAGGGACCATTTGCTGGGAGGTTGGGGGGCTGGAGACCCACCGGATCTCCAGCCCTCCCAGTCCCCTGTCGCTGGGGGGGGGGGGGGTTTACATCGTTGGGGGGAATGGGAGCCTGCTAGCATGCAAATGCATGCTGGACAGGGCTCACCGTTCCTCCCCAATGATCTGCAAACCCTAACGCCAGCTTGGAGCTGGTGTAGGGTTGGTCGTGGCCAGCGACCTAATCTTTGGCCCGCTGGTCGCTGATCATTGGGGATGAATGCGTTAAGCGCTGATTAGCATGCATTTGCATACTATTTGCGCTAAGAGCCCTCGAGCGCGTTGTTTCATGCGCTCGAGGGCTCTGATCATGGGTTGGTAGCAAACGCCGGTGCTAGTATGGCGCTAACAGCTTCTAGCACCGGCGTTTGCTTTTGATCATCTGCCTGTAAATGTCAAAACATATGACCATGTTTACTAAGCCACGCTGTAGGTGTGCTAGTATTTATTAGTGTGTGCTAATGCTAGAGACACCCATAATACACCTTAGTAAACATGGCCCATAGTGTTTGTCATTATAAATCATGTGTATTATTTGGGGGTTTAGCACCTGATGCAGGGGCGTAGGTACGGGTGGGCCCAGGCCCACCCAATTTCAGCTCAGGCCCGCCCACCCAGCTGATCTCTCCAGACTAGCAGCAGCGGTGAACTGGCGGGGGGCGGCAGCGGCACTAAAAGCATAAAGCAGCGAAGCTCTTCGATTCCGTCCTTCGCTTTCCATTTCCTGCCCTCTCAGCGTCCCGCCCGCCCGAAAGGAAATGACATCAAAGGAAGGCGGGACGCTGAGAGGGCAGGAAATGGAAAGCGAAGGACGGAATCGAAGAGCTTCGCTGCTTTATGCTTTTAGTGCCGCCGCCCGCCAGTTCGCTGCTGCGACCACAGAAGGAAGCCATTTAAAATCTGTTTCTACTCCCCTGCGCAGCCGTTGCCATTCACTTAAAGCACAGCAAGCAAACCTAGTGAGCTGCTGTGCTGCCTGTATCCATGTTGTCTTCTTTATTCAGCAGAGGGTGGTGAGCAGAGGGAAGGATGGGACTGGGAGGGGTGGTGAGCAGAAGGAAGGAGCAGGAGATAGATGGGACTGGGAGGGGTGGTAAGTACAGAGTATGGGGAATGGGGGACTAATGAACTGGGTGAAAATGGGGGAGGAATTTAGGAGACTGGGTAAGGGAGAGACAGAGGGGGGAATGGGAGTGCTGGAGAGGGAATGAGAGGGAGATGGTCAAAGGGGAGAGAGGAGCATCGATGGACATGGATGAGAGGACAAGGACCAGGGAGAGAGGAAAAATTGCTGGACATGGAGGGGAGGGCAGGGGAGAGAGGAGGATTTCTGGATATGGATGGATAGATGGATGGCGGGCAGGGGAGTTGCTGGACATGGGTGGATAGAGGGGAGGGCAGGAGAGAGGAGAGTTGCTGGACATAGGTGGATGAAGGGGAGGGTAGAAGAGAGTTGCTGGACATGGATGGAGGGAAGGGCAGTGGAGAGAGGATGGTTGCTGGACATGGGTGGATGGAGGGGAGGGCAGGGAGGGAATTGTTGGACATGGATGGAGGGGAAGGAAGGGAAGACAGGAAGGAGATGCACATGGATGGAGGGGAGAAAGAAGAAATTCTGGACATGGATGGAGGGGAGGGAAGACAGAGGAAGGAGATGCACATGGATGGAGGGGAAGGGAGAGAGAAGAAATGCTGACATGGATGGAGGGGAGGGAAGAGAGAGGAAGGATATATGAGGGAAAAGGAAGAGAGGAGAAAAACAGCACATGGATGGAGAAAATAGGCAGAAGCTGGATCCACTGGACAGTCAAGTCTGCGGAGGACCCAGC
The DNA here is from genome assembly GCF_901765095.1 of Microcaecilia unicolor. NCBI lineage: Eukaryota > Metazoa > Chordata > Amphibia > Gymnophiona > Siphonopidae > Microcaecilia > Microcaecilia unicolor. The sequence goes on from NC_044036.1 coordinate 279,356,946, forward strand.
TTTTACTTACAGATATAGAGCAAGAAATGAAGAAGAAAGGCAGAAAGTAAAGAAATAAATGGAAAGGAAGCCCTGCAAACGGAGTTAAGAGGACAGATAGCAGCAGAATCAGATACTGGGCCAGCATGATCAGAAAAACAAAGTCACCAGACAACAAAGGTAGAAAAAAATCATTTTATTTTCATTATAGTGTTTGAAATATGTCCACTTTGAGAATCAGGTGCTCAACATTAAAAGTTTATATTTATTTATTTACTTATTTATGGCATATTATCCCACATTAAACATGAATTAGATTGGAACCTGGGATCATTTAATTTTTTTTTTCCTGGAGAGAGTAATGCATTGCCTCCCCCCCCCCCCCCCCCCCAGGCTCTCTCCCCGGCTATAGCCAGCTCTGCAATTTTGAGGGGAGGTGGACGGGTGGGGGGGGGGGGGGGCGCAGAGGTGGACTGGGGAGAGAGCCTGCTGTTAAACATTTACCAGCAAACCACTGTCTAGTGCCCACCCATCCATCCTGTTGGCCCACCCAAAAATTGACTTCTGGCTACGCCACTGACCTGATGTACTAATTGCAAACTTTCACTTTTAGTACATGGGTTACATTGCTTTTAGAATGTGAACACTGATTTTAATATTCCCTTTTCCAGAGAAAGTAAACAATTCTAGATTTCTTTCCAAAAGAGGGAGGCAACAGACTTAGTTACAGGACTGGTGTTAGACATGCTGGGGCCCAGGGCAGAAATTTGGGAGGGGCCCAAAGGCAGCTGGCAGGCTACACTTTCTTCTGTGGTATGGGGACACATGGCAGTTCCCCTGTTTGCACCTCCCTAACACCGGCCCTGACTAGTTTTATGTATTTATATCTATATATCTATATTCCAGCAGATATTCAGTGCAAGTTAATCGGCCTGGAACAGCCACCGACTGGTTAACTTGCTTGTTGGCAGCTAACCGGTCATCTTCAGTGACACTTAACTGGCTATTTTTGCTGAAAAGGACTGGTTAGTGCTGAAGTGCAAGCCGGCTATGGTGAGGGCTTTTCAGGGGCAGAATTCGGTTAGCTCCTGATTTTCAGAGCTAACCGGACAGTGTTAGCGCACAAATAAGACTACAAAAATAGCTGTGTTATCATTAAGTGCTGATGCATGGCTGGTTAGCTATCCAGCTTATAATCGAAAAAGAAAAACGCCTATATTTCGACCCAAATCGGGAGATGGGCGTTTTTCTCACAGAGGCGCCCAAATCGGTATAATCGAAAGCCGATTTTGGGCGTTTCCAACTGCACTCCGTCGTGGAAAAGAATAAAGTTGATGGGGCGTGTCGGAGGTGTGGTGGAGGCGGGACTGGGGCGTGGTTATCAGCTGAGGAGAGATGGGCGTCTTTAGCTGATAATCGAAAAAAAAAAAAAAAGGCGTTTTGACCGTGATTTTGGGTCACTTTTTTTGGTCCCTTTTTTCTCACGAACAAGTCCCAAAAAAGTGCCCCAACTGCCCAGATGACCACTGGAGGGAATTGGGGATGACGTCCACGGACTCTCCCAGTGGTCACTAACCCCCTCCCACCAAAAAAAACCCTTCCCACCAAAAAAAACCCCACTTTAAAAACTTTTTTTCCAGCCTGTATGCCAGCCTCAAATGCCTTACCCACCTCCATGACAGCAGAATGTGTTTGATCCTGTCACAGCCTTTCCCTGGGTCAGATGTGGCTCTCGGGTGCAGTACAGGGTCACATCAGCATTGCATTGTGGTGGGTGTAGGGTATTGGGCTCCGTGATTTCATTAGCTTGTGTTACAGTTTCACGATGTTGGTAGTTGGTAGGCTCTTCTCCCATGGTGCTTTCCCCCCTGCCTACTGGGTCAGAGTGTGCCCTGTTGTGTTTCCTGTTGTAGTCCATGCGGTAGTGGCCATTTTTGTAAGCCAGTTTTAGTTCCCTTTCCTGTGTTAGCCACGTTAGAGAACTTAGTTCTTACCTTGAATGTGACTGAAAGAGGACATTGTACAGCATTCTGCCAGCTCTGACCTACTGCTAATCTCAGTACCAGGGAGACTTGTTGCCAGTGGGGCACAACCTCTGACCTGCAGTTAACTGTGAGTAAACGCGGTTATTCCAATAAAGGACGTTTTCGGAGAGATTAGTCTTCAGGTGTCAACTGGTGTGCCAATGTTATACAGCAGCAACAAGTCCTAGAGGCCTGCGTGTATGCAGGTCCCTGGAGCACTTTTAGTGGGTACCGCAGTGCACTTCAGCCAGGTGGCCCCAGGCCCATCCCCCCCACCTGTAACACTTTTGCTGGTAAATGGGAGGCCTCCAAAACCCACTGTACCCACATGTAGGTGCCCCCTTCACCCCTAAGAGCTATGGTAGTGTTGTACATTTGTGGGTAGTGGGTTTTGGGGGAGGGGGGTTGGGAGCTCAGCACCCGTGGTAAGGGAGCTATGCATGTGGGAGCTTTTTCTGAAGTCCACCGCACTGATCTAGGGTGCCCAGTTGGTGTCCTGGCATATCAGGGGGGCCAGTGTACTACCAATCCTGGCCCCTCCCACGACCAAATGGCTCGGATTAGGACGTTTTTGAGCTGGGCGTTTTTAGTTTCCATTATCGCTAAAAAAAACAAACGCCCAGCTCAAAAACGTACATTTTTTCGAAAATACGGTTCGGCCCGCCCCTTCACGGACCCATTCTCGGAGATAAACGCCCATGGAGATAGGCGTTTGCGTTCGATTATGCCCCTCTATGTATATCAAGGTAATTGGGCGTACACTAGACTGCTTTAAAATATATATATATATTCAGTGCTGGTAGCTGGATATGGCCCTGGTATTGAATATCCAGGGTTACCACTGGCGGCAGACAGCAATAACACTGCCTGCTGCTGGCTGAATATCGGGGGTGGGGAATGTGTTTTTTTTAAAGCTATACAGAAATTATTTTCTGCATAACTGTCAAAACTTGACCAATTTTAATAAAATTTGGGATATATCATCCTGAATAAATTTGCAACAAGCCTACACTCACACTGCCACCTCACCTAAATGACATTGGTATCACCTGCATATTATCATCATCATATGTACAGACGCCATTTTGTTTTAAACATAAACAGTTACCATGGTTTTCAGTCAGGAGGATCTGATCCTTATGAAAAATTTGTATCCAGAAAGAGGTTATGGTTCAAATAGACTGGTGCAAGAGTTTTCAGAAAAGAGGTGGAAGAGGGTAAGCGTAGAATATATTTTGAAGAAATTGCAAAATACGGGTTCAACTCATTGCTAGTCAAGAAATAGCAGGGTGTGATCAGTTCGCACCGATGAAAACATCATGACAGTTGAAGAAACAGGTAGTGAAGTGATGTCATTTAGGCGAGGTGAACGGTGTGAGTTTAGGCTTATTGCAAATTTATTTAGGATGATCTAGCCCACATTTTATTGAAATTGGCTAAATTTTGAGAGAGCTATGGAGAAAACAAGCTTTATTTAGGTTTTTTTTTAACACAGTGTATATCTATAGTAGCCAATTGTCCCTTTCCCATGCTTATGACAAAAACCTTACTTTTTCTTTTCTTACTCTTCCAAACATAATTTGGAACCAAGGGCTGGCCTGGTACTGGTAACTGCTTAACTATTCAGAAGGACTTGGTTCATTTACATAACAGGCTCTGGGCTAGTGTTAAATCAAGATTTTCAGGATGTTACACATTCTGTATAATAATAGATTGTGTCAAGAGAATTTAGTGTTTCTGAAAGAAAACACATGTGAACTCCATACATTAAATTATTTTGCCTGACATCATGGAGCCACATGACAAGGTAAAGAAAACAAAACAAGGACTAATGTTCAGTACAGCAGTTAAGTACTGGTTTTAAATAAAGCACAGAAGGATAACTTTTCCCCAAACAAATTTAAGTATTAATCAGAAAACGACAGAGCCTCATTTTTTAAATATTTCAGTTTGTCCAGGTATGTCCAGACCTTGCATGACACCAGGCCATAATAAGTCTGAAGTACTGAACACTTTTTTCCATCACTGATTTCTCGCCATTCTACAATCAGTTCCTCATCTTGTGTTCCTGCAGATGTGAAAATAAACTTGTAACAACAGCGGTTGTATATTATATGCCTATGCCCAGAAAACCTTGAGCTGTGAATGGGTGCAATGCCAGCGTGGTGAGCACAGATGCCAACAAATACATCAGAAGGCAGTGACATGGGTACTTGGTTGGAAACCACATACACCTTCCGAGCCACATCCTGTGATATAACATAGGCTGTCCCACTGCAGTAGTCTGGGTAGAATTTCTCTTCATATTGCTTCGGAATAAAAAAGGTGTAGCTTTGAGGATCTCTAATAGGCAATGCCTGATGGATAACTCTACCCATGTAAATATCCTCAGGGTGTATTCTCAAGCTTAACAAATAATCTACTAGGCTGAGGATATTCACAAACATGTCTTCATTGGTTTTAAGGACAAATCTCGCACTGGGGCAGAATGTCACAATCCACTGTATCACCATTATTGTCTTCAGGGTCTGATTCTGCGAAGACTCTAGGAAGCTTCCTTCAATGATGTCTCCATGGCTTTCAGATTCCTTGAGTATTTCTAACTGGGTGGTTTCCGAGTTGGGCTTTCCTAAAGCAAACATGGTTAGGATGGTATACTCTTTCACATGTGTTACATTAGCCCACGTTTGTCTGATAAGATCCCTCCTCATTCTGTTTGCTGGATTGCTGAAGATAACTGACAGGAGGAAGACATCTTGACCAGAGCATGCATCCACTCCACTGATAAGATAAGACTTGGAGATGTTGTCTTTTCGAGACTCCATGTCTAGTTTCCTGGCTTGCTCCCTGATTTCAAGAACTTTTACATCTGTGTAGGCAACTGGTAATGACTGCAAGAGGTATTCCTCCACAAAGTCTGCTCCAAACAGCAAGGCATGGAAGAGCATAATGTTGAAGAGAATAAAACACCATTGGTGAGTGCGGAGCCTGCAGAGTGCCACCTGTAACAGACAAACGAAGAAATAAGAACATTGAACAGCGCACAACTACTTGCAAGTTGGTGTTGTATGAGATTAAAGATCAGCTGGGGACCAAAGACCTCCAACACACCGTACCTTCTCATAGGGCCTTCAGAACTATGATGGGGAATTTCAACAATTTTGCAGGGGATCTACTGCTTTTGGTGAATATTCAGATAACATTGAATGGTCCCTCAGATACTGAAAATGCTGGAAACTTCCAATAAATTGCAAAAGGACGCAAAAAATACCAGAGATTTCAAGAGGCTGAAAATCCATTCTCTACCAGAGTACAGCAGGCTGTGATATCTGCATTATTTCCTATTTCCTATGGTTGAACAGGGCAGAGCACATGCTAACACCACTGCTCTGCTGCTGCACTCAAAAAATTGATATTGACGGCACAGGGAAGAAGTCTTCTTTAAAGTGAGGTACTTCCTAGTTTGAGTCTTTAAATTTGTTGTTCATCATGCAATATTCCAAGGTATTTAGACAATGATTCTCTAGGAGATACGAGTATGAGTTCCCCCTAAAATTTCATTGTGTTCATAATATTCGTGGAGCTGTAGATGGTGTCTTTGTGCCCCTCCCATGCACCAGCTTTTTAGATCAGAGTGGGTAATACTGGCTTGAAGCAGTAACTTGGGGACCCTCATTTTTATCTGAACAAGTGCACATTGGGTTGACCAGATAAATAAAAAAAAAAAAGAGAGACTACAGCATTTTTTTTAGCAGGTCATGTAATTCCTATCAAACCAGTTCTAGGTAATAATGAAATCTTTAATAGACAACAATGATTGTGATAAAATGATTGAAGATAGCAAGACTATCCTCCATCAAAAAATTTGAGTGCATCCATCCATTAGGCTCCCTGCGCTCTCTTTATCATTCTCAAAAGTTTTAGTTGGGGTTAAACATCTGACTTTTCTGGTTAATAGTTTGTTCCTAGAAGACAAAAGTAAATAAAGCAGTACCAATAATCTGTTCATTTAACTCTTAAAATATTTTCCTTTTGTAGATGTCCAAGGCCTGAGATCCTTCTGCTTCCATTAATACAAATACTATACAGCTTACAAATGGTCATTCCATGTCAGGTGGTCCCTGTGCGACCATCACGGATTTTGATGAAATTTTCTGTGAACATTCATACACGTCCCCAATGAACATTGGTAAAGTTTTACGTTCGCCGATGCAATACTTGCTGAGATATAGTAATCTGTTTGACCCCATACTGCAGCCTTTGCGCAGGGACCACCAGACCACTTGACATGGAATGACCGTAATACAGGTCAAATAAGTCTGTACATATGCACAGTACATAGTACAAAGTCTGTAGCCGAATTAGAAAAGGTTCAAAGAAGGGCAACCAAAACACTTAAGGGGATGGAACTCCTTCATATGAGGAAAAGCTTAAGAGGTTAGAACTCTTCAGCTTGGAGAAGAGACAGCTGAGGGAAGATATGATAGAGGTCTACAAAATCCTGAATTATATAGAACAGACAAACAATTGTTTACTTTTTCAAAAGTGCTAAGACTAGGAGACACTCATTGAAATTACACGGAAATATTTTTTAAATGAATGAGGAAATATATTTTCACTCAACAAATAGTTAAGGTCTGGAACTCGTTGCCAGAGGATGTGGTAACAACAGTTAGTGCATCTGGGTTTAGACAAGTTCCTGAATGAAAAGTCCATAATCTGCTGTAGAGATAGACACGGGGAAGCCACTGCTGTCCTTGGGAACTGTAGCATGGAGTCTTGCTACTATCTGGGATTCTGCCAGTTACTTACTACTACTACTACTTATCATTGCTATAGTACTACTAGAGTTGTGGTCTGGATTGGCCATTGTTGGAAGCAGGATACCGGGCTAAATGGACCATTTGTCTGCCCCAGTATAGCTATTCTTATGTTCTTTTGCAGGAGGTACTGGCCTTGCTGAGTTTAAAGGGGGTCTGGACAGATTCCTGAAGGAAAAGTCCATTGATCGTTATTAAATTTTGGGGTTTTGCCAGGTTCTTGGGGCCTGGATTGGCCACTGATGGAGATGGAGTGCTGGGCTTGATGGACCTTTGGTCTTTTCCCAGCGTGGCAGTGCTTATGTGCTTATGTACTTATGCTCCTGTGTCCCAGCAACAATCTAGTATCTACCACCAAAGCAACTGGTGCTTGCCTATCAGTGAGCACCAGGCAAGTCTGCAGTCTTCTGTTACAGAGCCACATTACCTGCTATGATTTTGGCTCTGTGACACATCTGAGACTCTGATGCCAGTTGTCTGAGCGTAAACTGGTCTGCACAGCCACTGAGCAGCAGCTGTGGCAGGTGGAAGAGGGTGAGTATAGATCTACTGACTGGCTTAACTATTAAGACAAATTGATCCAGTCCTGCTTTTAATCACTCTGCACGCATGGAGATGTAGATTGATTTCCAAGAAGAAAAGCAGAACCAGAAGATCATGCTAAAAACAAAACAAAACCTAGGCTGGATCAGTCTGCGTTAGAAACTTTGGAGCCTGGTGGTAACTGCAGTTCAGTGTTACTGAATAAATTCTTCATGAAGTGTGAAAGATGCTTTCAAAGTATCCCTAAGGATATCATTTTAGCAAATATGGAACATAATACAACACGGTACAATAACAGGGGAATTCTATATATGGTGCCAAACAGTAACATATATGTAGATGATGGCAGATAAAGACCTGTACGGTCCATCCAGTCTGCCCAACAAGATAAACTCATATGTGCTACTTTTTTTTTTTTAGTTCAATCAGTTTTTTATTGATTTTATAACATATTGTAAATTTAGTACCAATGACAATAACAGTTAACAGAAAGGTCAATGTACTCTGACTATATACAGTATATGTATATTCGTATGAAGTATGCATGCATATCAGATGTTATAGTATTAATGCCAATGTTTGAAAAGTACCTGTACATTAATTACTTAGCTGGATGAATATTTAATCACCGGAGACCAAATTTTATTATATGCCATAAAAGAACCACATTTCTCTGCTGCTACTTTTTCGTATTTAGCTGTTAGACATACTGAGTTCCACCACATTTCGTAGGTTAACTTTGTAAAATCTTTCCAGTTTTGACATATCAATTTTATAGCCACTTGGATCAATATACGTAGTAGTTTAATTATATGTGGTGATAATGTATTGTTAATGCCGAAATCTCCTGCTATTATCGTTTTGTAAGTTAGTATACCTGACCTTGATTTATCCTTGCCAACTACTTCTGCACCAAATTTTCAGCAAGGAAGGAAAAGTGTTCTAGTAGATGCAAGGTGCTGAAAAGGGACAAAAACACACTTACACGCCCATTTATTGACTCGCACGTAAGTGTTTGTGTGGGGGTGTGGCCATGGGAGGGGCAGTTGATGCCAGAAGCCCATTAAAAATCTACTCAAATTGTGTGTAAATGTATTTATTTCATTGAAATGTTGCAAAATAGCTACCTTTTTTCTTAAGTTTCCATGTAAATGTTCAGCCCCCTGTTTACAAAGCCACGCTAGCAGCTGCCTGTGCGGTAATGCCGACATATTTATTTATTTATTAGAATTTATTTACCACCTTTTTGAAGGCGGTGTACAGCAAGAATAGGTCCAACATAAGCAAAAGACAATTACAGCAGTAAAAATATTCAAACAGTACAAAGTATGGGATAGTATGCTACATTACAATGTCAACACAACATATTATTGTATTTTTTTTAATGATATTTTTTGTATTATTATTGTAATACAATTATATTTAAATACAAATAACAAAAGAAATGTTGCAGCTTTGTGATTCAGCTCTGGTTTTTATTTTTGAATTTATCGAGTGTTATAAGTGATGGATCATTATAACAGTTTTCAGGTTACTGCTTCTCTATAAGCCAGTTTGCTTGTAAAATTTTAAGACTGAATTGTGTACACAAAGTTATTGTGAATAGCATTAGGGGAATTTTGCCCCAAAACTGTAAAATATATGATTCTGACAAGACTGTCCTGCAATTAGTTGTACAAGTGACTCTAGTGATTTGGGGGGGGGGGGGGGCTGGAAGGTGGGCTCTTTCTTGTTTATATTTTCCTCACATGTGTGTGTTTTCAGCAAAATGAAATCACTAGACAAAATTGGTTTTATTTCAGAATCATGCTTGCAGGCTGATATCTGGTTCTCTTGGTTTTTTCTTTTTTTACCCTACTTTTACCTAAAAATAAAACAGGCTCTTACAATGAAGCGAACCAAAAAGAATCCCTGCTTTAGAAAATATTTCCTGCCCGAGCTCTTGTATTCTGGATGGGTCCTCTGTGTATTTCTTTTGTCCTTGGCATGCATCCACAGCTTGCAAACTCATTAATGGCATTTAATTGTGACCTGAGCGCACTGCAGCTGGATGTATGTGGGTAAGGGTGTACAAGGCAGGGTGGTAATGAAGTACAAAGCCAGCAGGGTTCAGATATTATGTTATTTTAGCAGTGGAGAAAATGTTTACAAGCAAAGGTCTGGGAACAGCATAGATTATTTTCTTATTTGAAAGTGTAAGTTTGGGAAATACAACAGCAATATTTTAACCACACAAAAATGTTCCCATTAGCACAATATAAATAAAGGAAAGCACATCCAGCCAAAATGGTGAGGATACCTTGAGAATTGCAATTCCGCTTTCTAGTTAAAGCATGATCTTAATTATTTCAACAACACATGTTTTTTTCAATATCCCTATCTTTCAAGGGGATTATTGAGACCCACAGAAATATTTGAAAATGGGCCAGTTTTTCTCTGTAGGACAGCATCACTGTGAAAAATGGCATGCGTATGCTACCTGCACTTAACCACACATTGTTCACCCAAAGCCCAAAGTAGTATTTCTGGTCTGTGGAATAGCTTAAAATGAGAAATGATGGAACAAGCACTTACCTGCATGGTAAAACAGAATTATATTCAGGATTTCAGGACTCAGTTCACTAATTTGTATCCACTTATTTTACAGCATAAACCAGGTGGCTGCATTTAAAATTCAAGAGGTGGTGTAGCAATCATGGATCTTTAGGGATGATGTTTCTTTCCAAGTCATTTTGATATGCCTACCCCAGCTCACCTGACCACAGCAAGGAAATATGAGACTTGAACCAGATCAGGTAGCAGAGAGGTAAGATGCAGAATTAGAACTGTAGATGTGACACCAAAATTCATACTACACAGGACAAAAAAAAATCTTTTGAGTCAAGACTATTGACACCAGGAGATTTATGTAGTCATGTAGTGCTTTCTAAGCTATTACTGTTACTATGAAGACAAAAGCCAAATGCCACAGGGTTCATGTTTTATGCAGAGAAAAACTGGAACTTTAAGTCTGCTAAGAGCATCTGATACCGATTCAGGATGATTTTTTGTGAACAACCTGTGTCCTTGTAAATGCATTACATTACATGCATTTCATTGAAAAGAATCCGCATTACATGTAAAAACAGGATTTCCCAAACATGTCTGCCCACAGACTTCAGGCTATGAACAGTATGTAAGTATCCCGTTCCGGGCCCTTACCTGTGCTCCAGCGGGGGGGAGCAATGGTCGGCGGGGCTCGCGGGGTCCAGGGCGGCAGAAACGAGCCGCCGACGGGGCCGGCATTGCCGCGGGTCGGCCCGAGGCCGGCGACCCGCTGGAGCGGACGCCGGCCTCGGAGAAGGGAACATGCCGGCCAAGATGGCAGCGCTGGCGTCATCGTCTCCCTGGGCCGGAGCGGACCAGCGAGCAAGCCCCGCCTACTCGCGCCGGATTGGCGCATTGAAGTGGAGACTCCGCCTGATAGGCAGGCTGGCCAATCCAGGCGTTCCTTGCCTGCCAGGGCCAGGGGGATTGGCTCCTCTTCCAGGGAGGGGATGGACTGGCGGGAAATTTAAACAACGGAACGGGAAGGGTCCAGTGCTTCCGTTTCAGATGTCAGAAGCCGACACAGTGGATCTCGGAGTGTTGCTCTTTAGAGACTGTGTTCCTTTGCAGCGCTAGCCGTCCTTGCTAGCCACCTCCAGAGACTGGGTCCCTCTTCCGTGCTAGCCGTCCTTGCTAGCCACCTCCAGAGACGGGGTCCATCTTCAGTGCTAGCCGTCCTTGCTAGCCACCTTCAGAGACGGGGTCCATCTTCAGTGCTAGCCGTCCTTGCTCTCCACTTCCAGAGACTGGGTCCATCTTCAATGCTAGCCGTCCTTGCTAGCCACCTTCAGAGACTGGGTCCATCTTCAGTGCTAGCCGTCCTTGCTAGCCACCTTCAGAGACTGTGTTCCTATTCCGTGCTAGCCGTCCTTGCTAGCCACCTTCAGAGACTGTGTTCCTATTCCGTGCTAGCCGTTCTTGCTAGCCACCTTCAGAGACTGGGTCCATCTTCAGTGCTAGCCGTCCTTGCTAGCCACCTTCAGAGACTGGGTTCATCTTCAGTGCTAGCCGTCCTTGCTAGCCACCTTCAGAGACTGTGTTCCTATTCAGTGCTAGCCGTCCTTGCTAGCTGCCCTTCAGAGACTGAGTTGCTGACTACCAGCCAGGCCGGCCGTCACCCCGCGGTTCCAGCAGTCCTGCTGGCCGCCTGCAGCTGGGAGCTCAACCCTTGGTGCGCGGCTGTCCTCTGAGGTCTTGCGGGGCCTCAGGGAACATAAGGGCTCACCTATAACAGAAACAGGACAGTAAGAGCCACAATATGTAAGAGCCACATTAGCTTCAGGAGTGTTGCTAGAGGCATGCAGATTTATCTTACAGTGGATATCCTTGAAACCTCAACAGGCTGTGGTGTACCTGATGTGACAGCAGAAAGAATCCTGGTGTTTGTGTTCAGCTCTTTTAGCTCTGGTGCTAAGCTAGCTGGGGTATAAAGGTCCTTTTTCCTTCAGAGTTCAGACTTCTAGAGTACTGGGTATGATCCTCAATTCCGCACTTACCATGGAACCCTAGGTTAAGTAAATAGTTTGGAAATCTTTTTTTTAGGCGTGAGAGGCTACTCTTGGTTCCTTTTTTCCTTCCTGAACATTTTAGAGTTCTTGTTCAGTTCCTAGTTTTATCACAAATCGACTACTGCAATTCTCTTTATCTGAGTATTACTCTAAAACTGGTAATTAGGATCCAACTAATTCAAAACACATCGGAAATGTGGGTTTGTTGTAAAACAAAATTCTCCATTGTTTGTTGACTTCCGTTGGTTGCCAGTAAGGGCCCATATGTTATCAAGATGGGATGCTTGATTTAGAACATCTTAGAAGGTCATATTTCCTGAAGAATTATCTACTCTGATCAGTTTGTAATTACCTAAACTTAGATTTTCCGTCTGTTAAAAATGTTAAATTTAAGATTTTTTTAAACAAATTATTTTATGTATCAAATCTGTGAACTTTTGGAATGATCTACTGTGGGAGTTTCATTGGTGTTTATGTTATTTTCATTTTCATAGGATACTGAAGTCATATCTGTTTTCAAAATATTTGTTATAAGATAATTGTATTTTATATGCTACAGTCCTGATTATTGTATTGGTATCTTTCTGCTTTGAAGCTCTAAAGAGGGATAAAGCAGGCTATGCGTCCTTTAACATAATATATAACATTTAAGAAATCTTATCATACACTCTTCCACTTGGAGCCTCTGGGCCATATTTACTAGGCCTTCGTGTTGCACTAATGGACATTGGTCTATGCTAAGTACCATGTGGCTCATTGTACAGTATTCTATGGGCTTCATGGCATGTAGCAGATGCTAAACTTGAGTAAACACAGCTCTAAATATCACAGTTCCAAGCTATTTAGTTTGTCATAGTATAGGGCCAGTGTTTTCAAAAGCATGTCTGCCCATCTGGTGACAGTTGGTTTTTATAAAACTACATGCCTAGTATGTGTGCTGTGATAGTCACATCCAGGATAGTTGGGTTAAGGCAGTTTCAGTTTGAAATACAAGTTCCAGAAGGCATTGCAGGCAAGGAGCAAGGGGGTGAGATGAAGAACCTGGACTGGACTCCTAGCTGCAATCGGGGAAGACATGGGTGTAAGCTGACAGGATGTGTAGAGTGGCGGCCACTAGGGGGAAAGAGAGATAGGAAATCCTGTGTGCAGGAGCTCCTCATTAGTCTAATGCTTAACTCAGCTGGTATGGGTGTGGGAGAAGTTAGTAGAAGGAGAATGATTGGTTGTGAGAACAGAAGCCAGGGATTGATTAGGCAGGTGGGAAGGAGTCCCAGGAGAGTTCAGTTCAGGAGGAGAGAAGCAGTTGCAGGCTGAAAACCCTTGGGCAAGAGAGGTCCCTAAAGTACTGAAGCAGGCTGAAATCCCTTGGGTGTGAGGAAGTCTCTAAAGTATTGAAACCTCCTGAAAGTAAAGGCTGCTTTGTGATTTAACTAGAACGATGAACTGATTGAACTGTTTGTCTTGGGAATTGAACTACTGTTTATTGTGCACTGGATAAAGAGCCCAGACTGAAGCTGACTGTGACCCTGTATTGAATCCTGGTAGGTGCTGGCAGCCTACTGCTTAAAGGGGACTATTTGCCATATACTTTCAGGTGGCTTACATGTGTTTAAGATTGAAGGTGAATGCTGCTGTTGGAACCGTGTATCAGGTCTACTAGAAACCTGCATGGAATAAAAGCCTTAAGATTGAAGTTTCTGGTGGACATTTGTTTCTTGATTGTACCGGGAGCGCTCTCCCTGGTGACAGTGCACAGTTACACGTGTACAGCCTGTCCATAGGTAGGTTTACTCAGAGGCATTACCAGGGCCCAGCTGGGGAAAGGGTTATGCCGATACACTCACTTTAGAAAATTCAGCTGTGTGTCGAGCAACTTTGTGTGTGGTAAAGAGTTGGTGGACTTGTAAGCGTACACATTTTCTGTGGTCATTTGGGAAGCTGAAGTACCTGCATATTTTACTTTAAAAATTCACCAAAGTCTGTGCAAGGAAAAATATGCACCTGGGTTTTCCTGTGTCCTTATTCCATTCGGCTGACAAGATACCATTCTTACATAGTGTCAGATAATTATAATTTATATACTGTAAAGGACGGTAGTTTAGAACAAATTACAAGCAGGTATATTGAGTTTCATCCTAGGAGTGCTTAAACTTTAAGCATGTAAGTAGCTGAAGAAATGAGAGAGAAAATGATTTGTCCAAATGCATAAGAAGTGTTAGTGAGAGCAGTGGGATACAAGTCCAGGTCTGCTGGCTCTGAAGTCACTGATCTAACTGCTCAATTTCTCCTTACACACATATTTTCCAGGGAATTAGTAGCTACAGATTAAAGGTCTCCAAGCAATGACACATGAGAGAGAGAGAGAGAGAGATAGAGAGAGAGAGAGAGAGAGAGAGAGAGAGAGAGAGAATAAATACAACTAGTATCTCAAGAATGTTTAAATCTTAGATTCATTCTTTGCAAGAATCCTGAAGGAAGAGTATGAATTTGTCCAGTAGGGGCAGAGTGCCTCAGACATAAACATTAATAAATAAAAATAAAACAATATTTATTTAATAAGCTTCAAAGTGTATTAACATGGCTACCATGCTATGTTATCAAATATAAACCTATCCTACTTTATGGTATCTGAAGCCACAGGGTATTGAGTATTTATGGGAATACTAGTAAATAAGGCTCGTTTCTGACACAAATGAAACGGGCGCTAGCAAGGTTTTCCTCGGAGTGTGTATGTTTGAGAGAGTGTGTGTGAGAGTGACTGTGAGAGAGAGAGAGAGAGAGAGAGTGAATGTGTGAGTGTGTGTGTGTGTGACAGAGAGAGAGTGAGTCTGGGTGAGAGTGTGTGAGAATGAGAGAGTGTGTGAGAATGAGAGTGTGTATGTGAGAATGAGAGTGTGTGCGAGTGCGTATGTGAGACACAGTGACTGTGAGAGAGTGTGTTTCACACAGATGCACTGTGTGAGAGAGAGAGAGTATGTGTGACAGAGTGTGAGAGACTTTCAAAGCACTTAGCCTTCCAAAGTTCCATAGCTTTCTATGGAACTTTGGAAGGCTAAGTGCTTTGAAAATTGTCTTATATGTGTGCGATACACAGACTGTCTGTGAGACCGAGTGTATGAGACCGAATGTGTGAGACCGAGAGTGTGTGAGAGTGACTGTGTGACAGATAGAGAGTGAATGTGATACAGTGTGAGACATAGTGTGAGAGACTGTATGAGAGTGAGAGAGAGAAAGACAGTGACTGTGAGAGAGTGTGTGTGTGTGTAACAGAGATACCTCCCCCTCCCTCTGTGGTCTCAGCACCCCCTCCTCCCCACCCTCTGGTCTCAGGATCCCCTCCCCCTCTCAGGTCTGAGGACCCCCTCCCCCCCTTTGTGTTCCCCTCCCCTGTTGTGTGAGGACTCCTTGCCTCTCCCCCATCTGCGTGGTTGGCAGCACCGTGTGAGTGTGTGTGTGTGTGTGACAGAGAGAGAATGAGACTGGGTGCGAGTGTGTCTGAGAGACAGAGTGTGTGTGATTGTCCTCTGTCCCTGCCCCCCCTCCAGCCACCCAGCGATTCTCCTCTCTCCCCTGCCCCCCTCCAGCCACCCAGCTATTCTCCTGTCTGTCCCCCCCTCCAGCCACCCAGCGATTCTCCTGTATCCCCTGCCCCCCCCCTCCAGCCATGCAGCGATTCTCCTCTCTCCCCTGCCCCCCCTTCAGCCACCCAGCGATTGTGCTGTCTGCACTGCCCCCCTCCAGCCACCCAGCTATTCTCCTCTCCCCTGCCAGCCCTCCATCCAGCCAGCGATTGTCCTGTATCCCCTGCCCCCCCTCGAGCCATGCAGCGATTCTCCTCTCTCCCCCCTGCCGCCCCCTCCAGCCACCCAGCGATTATGCTGTCGCCCCTGCCCCCCTCCAGCCACCCAGCGATTGTGCTCTCTGCCCTGCCCCCCCCTGCAGTCACCCTGCGATTCTCCTCTGTCCCCTGCCTCCCCTCCAGCCACCCAGTCGAAGTGGCGGCATTATTGTAAGCCCTGGTCGTCCACGGAGTCAGCTTCTGAACGGAGCGAGGTGAGTAAGTTTGTTCCCTCAGTCCTCCTGCGTTGTTACCCGCCCTTGACGTCACCACGTTTTGACGCAAGGGCGGGGCATAGAGAGATGTGACACCCTTATAGAATTACGAACCCTGAAGCCACGGAGTCAGCTTCAGAACGTTGGAGATGCGTTTTATTATAGTAGATTCTGAGTGTGGCAGTAACAACGCTGACTGTTGTTTCAGTCATGGTCTGTGTAAGGGCACTGAGCAACCTAAATAAACTTTTACCCTTGGACACTCCCTCCCCCCACACTTATAGGCCCCTGGATTTTGATAGACTCAATGGTCACGAGCATCCCAACACCACCCCCTCAAGAACAATCCTGTGAAAATGTATAATTGGACATCATATTTCCAATACACACAAACACACGAGTGCATCACCCCCCTTCTTCAGGCAGTAAGGGGGTAAATCGAGCAGTCACGGATCCAGTGTCTACATGTGCACACAGCTCTCAGCTCTGCTAGTCCCTGCCCCAACAAGAAGTTGACATCAGAGGGGGAAGGGGACCAGCAGAACCAACAGCTGTGCACATGTAGACTGCAGTTCCGTGACTGCTTGATACATCCCCTTACCCCCAGTACCCGGGGCAGACTGCACCCACAACCCCGCTCTTGGTATGCCACTGGGTACCTATGTCTCTTTATAAAATATTATACTTGAGTACAAATAATTCCCAATCTAGTTACAAATATAAATGCTCATCTAACTACCATCTGATTCCTTTATAACTTTATTGAAATACATCTTTACATAAAACTTTAATATCACGTAACAAATGAATCGCCTCCCGTCATTGTATTACTCACACCATCATCCCTCAAAACTTTTACCAAATCACACAACCATCTTAAAAATGTACGTACATTGCCCCATTTTAAAATGACTTTACACTCTCTCTGACCTGACAAATGAAATAACTATAATGCTGAAATATTTCACAAATACATTATTCCTGCTAAGAATGCACTTTTCATTCACCAGAGTGTCATTTGTTCATGTGGAAAATCCGCTCTCCTTTTCAAGTCTTATCATTGCAAAGTCTTAGCATTTTGAAGTGGTATATAAATCAGTGTGCATGTCCATAACTCCGTGGTTAACACAATTTCTGGTCTTTGAGCAAATCTCTGCAAATCCCAACTCCACTTGAATTAGCTCTTGCTTCTGATCAGTTTCGATCTTGGTCACAATCTATGAAGACTGGCGTCAAACCCGACACAGTCGCTGTGTTTCACTGAACATGTCTTCAGTTACGATCAAAGCAACAACAAGAAGGAAGCCTTATACTCTCACTATGCACATGCCTTCTACTTAAATCTCAAAATAGAATCAGACACTTACCTTAATACATGTTTCAAACCATTATTGGCTCCATAACCAGAGCCGACACAGTACCAGGAACAATGGCGCCCCGCTCCCTGCAACGCCGGAGCATGCGCATTGACTATCCTATCACTCCCTTTATACTAGTTGAATATGTCATGTGTTTACTCCCAGCCATTCCACTTCTTTGTTTAACCCATACGGGCTCACGATTTTCCAAACAAAAATTGATCTTTGTTCTTTGGAGAACATTTTTTTGCATAATATTCCCACCACTTCTACTATCAAACTGTGTCAATACCACAAATCTCAAATCTGTTATTTCATGCTTAAATGGGACCCAATGCTCCACTAATTGAGCCTCCATTTTCTGTAATTTTATATTACTTAAATGTTGTGCCAATCTATACTTGATCTTTTTAATGGTCTGACCGATGTACCACAACCCACATGGGCAAGATATTGCATAAACGACCATGGCAGAATTACAATCTGTTTTAGTAGTAAGATAAAATCTTTTATTGTTCTTCTGGTTTGGAACATCGATCCAATTCGTTTCTAATGCATACTGACAATATGTGCATCCCGAACATTTTGTATGAAACCCTACAGCATCATAATGTAAGCAAATCATGGAACATCATCAAATCCTTTATGTATGCCTAACGTAGGCCAGTGTTTGCAAATAATACTTCTTACTTTGTTAGAGTGAGGACCATATGGTAAGACACAAGTCATCCTATCCTTTATTCTGTTCTTTTTTCATTATATTCATTCTTTTCATGTTTTTCATTCTTTTCTGTAGACTTTGTCAACCATGATCTATGAGAGATATACCTGTTTGTAAGTCCTATGAATCACTCATTTCGGCTACCCTCTTTGATAAAATTACGTTTTATTATCTTGTGCCATAAACTCCGTCTACGTATACACAGAAACTGGCCTTCTGGAATACTGTCTTTCAATGCATACGGATGATGGCTATTATAAAGGAGGAGGGTATTCCTATTAGTGGGCTTCCTAAATGCTGTGGTCTTAAATCCTCCCTCTTGAAATTGAATATCTATATCTAAAAACTGCACTTTTGAGATTAAGTAAAAGGCATGTGCATAGAGAGAGTATACGGCTTCCTTCATGTTGTTGCTTTGCTCGTGACAGTTCAACCCCTGAAGACGCGTTCAGTGAAATTCAGCAACTGTGTCCGATTTGACACCAGTCTTCATAGATTATGACCAAAACGTCCGGCATGCTCGTTCTAATGAAATTGAGCATGCGCGCATGCTCAGTTTCACTAAAATGAGCGCGCAGGATCGTGAGGGAAAGAGAGAGTAGGGCAGGAAATGCGGGGGTGCCGGAGACCAGCACTGGATGAAGGCTTCAGCTGGTGGGGGTTGGGGACCCCTGCCAGTCAAACCAGGGGCCAGAGCTAATTTGAGGGGGCCCAGGCCCCCTGTAGCTATGCCACTGGCCCAGGCAGCTAATGAGCTATTTGTCCCAGCTGTGGAGAGACTAGCTCCTGGACTATCTGTCCCAAAAGGCTCTGCTCTCTGAACCCCGCTGGCTGCTGGAGGTACCTCCTGCATGTGGTTTCCTGTTACTACCCCTCCCCCATGCATTCTGCTTTGCCTGATTATAGGGAGTTCCTTGGATATAGACAAAGAAGCAAACAGGTAAGTATATATTACTAAGTTCCATGGTAATAGAGGGTTTCCCCACGTTATCACTCCAAGGGGTTTTGACCCAGCTTGCTTGTCACTATCTATCTATCTATCTATCTATCTATCTATCTATCTATCTATCTATCTATCTATCTATCTATCTATCTATCTATAGAGAGAGAGAGATATGCACACACACACACACACATATATATATATATATATACAGTGGTGGAAATAAGTATTTGATCCCTTGCTGATTTTGTAAGTTTGCCCACTGACAAAGACATGAGCAGCCCATAATTGAAGGGTAGGTTATTGGTAACAGTGAGAGATAGCACATCACAAATTAAATCCGGAAAATCACATTGTGGAAAGTGTATGAATTTATTTGCATTCTGCAGAGGGAAATAAGTATTTGATCCCCCACCAACCAGTAAGAGATCTGGCCCCTACAGACCAGGTAGATGCTCCAAATCAACTCGTTACCTGCATGACAGACAGCTGTCGGCAATGGTCACCTGTATGAAAGACACCTGTCTACAGACTAAGTGAATCAGTCAGACTCTAACCTCTACAAAATGGCCAAGAGCAAGGAGCTGTCTAAGGATGTCAGGGACAAGATCATACACCTGCACAAGGCTGGAATGGGCTACAAAACCATCAGTAAGACGCTGGGCGAGAAGGAGACAACTGTTGGTGCCATAGTAAGAAAATGGAAGAAGTACAAAATGACTGTCAATCGACAAAGATCTGGGGCTCCACGCAAAATCTCACCTCGTGGGGTATCCTTGATCATGAGGAAGGTTAGAAATCAGCCTACAACTACAAGGGGGGAACTTGTCAATGATCTCAAGGCAGCTGGGACCACTGTCACCACGAAAACCATTGGTAACACATTACGACATAACGGATTGCAATCCTGCAGTGCCCGCAAGGTCCCCCTGCTCCGGAAGGCACATGTGACGGCCCGTCTGAAGTTTGCCAGTGAACACCTGGATGATGCCGAGAGTGATTGGGAGAAGGTGCTGTGGTCAGATGAGACAAAAATTGAGCTCTTTAGCATGAACTCAACTCGCCGTGTTTGGAGGAAGAGAAAAGCTGCCTATGACCCAAAGAACACCGTCCCCACTGTCAAGCATGGAGGTGGAAATGTTATGTTTTGGGGGTGTTTCTCTGCTAAGGGCACAGGACTACTTCACCGCATCAATGGGAGAATGGATGGGGCCATGTACCGTACAATTCTGAGTGACAACCTCCTTCCCTCCGCCAGGGCCTTAAAAATGGGTCGTGGCTGGGTCTTCCAGCACGACAATGACCCAAAACATACAGCCAAGGCAACAAAGGAGTGGCTCAGGAAGAAGCACATTAGGGTCATGGAGTGGCCTAGCCAGTCACCAGACCTTAATCCCATTGAAAACTTATGGAGGGAGCTGAAGCTGCGAGTTGCCAAGCGACAGCCCAGAACTCTTAATGATTTAGAGATGATCTGCAAAGAGGAGTGGACCAAAATTCCTCCTGACATGTGTGCAAACCTCATCATCAACTACAGAAGACGTCTGACCGCTGTGCTTGCCAACAAGGGTTTTGCCACCAAGTATTAGGTCTTGTTTGCCAGAGGGATTAAATACTTATTTCCCTCTGCAGAATGCAAATAAATTCATATACTTTCCACAATGTGATTTTCCGGATTTAATTTGTGATGTGCTATCTCTCACTGTTACCAATAACCTACCCTTCAATTATGGGCTGCTCATGTCTTTGTCAGTGGGCAAACTTACAAAATCAGCAAGGGATCAAATACTTATTTCCACCACTGTATATATTTATATATATATACATATATATATATATATATGTATCTGGGCAGGTTCCTTCTACTTTTAAGGCGGTCTGGTAATATGGTCAAGGGTGTGGCTTGGATCGGGAATAAACTCAGTCAGACACACACAGGGTTTGCAAGGAAAAGGGAATTATTTTATTATTGGACACCATGTGCCCTCTATTACTTCACAGGCTTTCATCCAGCACAAGTCTAGTCCAACACATTTATTTATATTTGCTCACACCTTTTTCAGTAGTAGCTCAAGGTGATCAGGTATACTGGATATTTCTCTGTCCCAGGAGGGCTCACAATCTAAGTTTGTACCTGAGGCAATGGAGGGTTAAGTGACTTGCCCAAGATCACAAGGAACAACAGTGGGATTTGAACCAGCCACCTCTGGATTGCAAAACCGGTGCTCTAACCACTAGGCCACTCCATCAAAAGTACTTCCTAAACATAACTCAAGGTGTCTCCTACCTTGCCAGTCTTCCCACACAACTCTGATACCAATGAAGCCTGAGCCACACCACTTCCCTGGTTGTCCGATCAGGTACTACAGCTCACCTTGCAGTGAAGCCCTCTGGTCTCCTGGAGCTCCCTCCTGGAAACCTTTGTATTGAGGCCTCCTTACTTATTCAGCATCAGGGCTTTTAGCTCCATCCTGATCTGAGCCCCCAACCCTCTGACTTAGTAGCAACAGCCTCAGCCTCTGCCTCCGCAGACTAGGGCCCCCTGCTGCAAGGAGACTGAACTGCATCATCCATGAGGGAGTACTCTTCATTATACTATTCACTCCCTCATAGGCAGCAAGAGTACAATCTACTCTGAAAAAGAGCTATTTGGATCCTTTGTTTCCTTCAAGTTATCATCCAGTCTCTTACTGATAATAGGTTGGTAATCCCACCGCCTTCAAAAGCAAGGTGGGAATCAACGCGAGCTTCAGCATTCTTTTTTTTTATCACCATCATTGTGGAATTCTCTCCCAAAATATATTAGGGTAGAAGAATCATTTATGCTCTTTCTTTCAAAAGAAGCTTTTGATATCTAGTGCTGTTTATAAAGAGAAATTCAGTGTCATTTATTAGAGAAAACCACTCAGGAAATGAAATATGGTTTATTTGAACAGGGAATATATACTATTTTAAGGTAGCAGCATTATTTGATGTGATATGTATGAGTGATATATGTAATTGGTTTGCTTTCTTTGGTATGGAAGGTTTTGTTAGAGCTGTCCTATTACAAATGGATTTCTTTTATGTTAGAATATTGTTGTATGTTATTTGTATTTTAAAGATATAAACCGTTCTGATTTGCTGTGTAAGAAGTAACGGTATAGTAAATAAATAAATGATAAATAAACGATAAACGATAACTTGTCTTTTTTTGTCTTAAATTCTAGAATCAGTAGTTTTTGCTCAGCTTCAGACTCCTGGTGAATCTATCAATGCGCTTCATCCTCGGCAATAAGGTTTTAGAACTGGTTGTAGTACAGAAACTGTTCTCGCCATCTTACTGAGCGAACTTCACAGGAAACTTGATGATGGATATATTGCGCTGGCAGTTTCATTAGATATTTCTGCGGACTTTGATTTAATCAGATGCTTCTACTTTGTAGGTTGACATCTCTTGTTATTCAAGGCACAGTTTGGAACTGGTTCTCTTCTTTTCGTCATAATCATACCTTCCTGGTAGTTCAGTCATCTTCTGTATCCTCAATTTAATCTACTGAGTGTGGTGTACCCCAGGTATCAATTCTTTCTCCTTTGCTTTTCAATCTCTTTGTTAGCCCATTAGCTTTATCAATCTAAACACTTGGTATCAGCGCTTATTCATATGCACATGAATTTGAAGAGATTAAAGACATTACAGATCACTGCTGCTAGAGTACTGAGACCATGTTACCCCACTTTTGAAATGGTTACGCTGGCTCCTGATTGATTATAGAATCCACTTTAAGATATTGGCTTAGGCTCTATATAGAGGAATGCTTCCATACCTTTACACACTTATCATTCCTTATACTCCAGCACAAATGCTCCAATCCCTAAGTGAAACGTGCATTCTACTTTCAGGCTCCAGAATTCTTTACCACATTACATCAGACTTGAAAAGTCTTACATCACATTTCATTCTTTACTTAAATCTTATTTTTTTCCAAGGAACTTTCAACTATCTTTTTAAAGATGTAAAAAGACTGGAAGCAGTGCAAAGATAAGCTATGAAAATGGTATGGGATTTGCGTTGCAAACCGTACGAGGAGAGACTTGCTGACCTGAACATGTATACCTTGGAGGAAAGGAGAAACAAGGGTGATATGATACAGACGTTCAAATATTTGAAAGGTATTAATCTGCAAACAAACCTTTTCCGGAGACGGGAAGGCGATAGAACTAAAGGACATGAATTGAGGTTGAAAGGGGGCAGACTCAGGACTAATGTCAGGAAGTGTTTTTTCACGGAGAGGGTGGTGGATATGAGGAATGCCCTCCCGCGGGAGGTAGTGGAGATGAAAATGGTAATGGAATTCAAACATGCGTGGGATAAACACAAAGGAATTCTATTTAGAAGGAATGGTTCCATGGAATCTTAGCGGAGATTGGGTGGCGACGCCGGTAAATGGAAACAAAATGGGAGCTGGGCAGATTTCTACGGTCTACGCCCTGATCGTGACTGAATAGATAGGGATGGGCTGGAATGTAAATTTTAAGGGGCTTCGATGTTAGCTTCAGAACTTAGTACAAGAACAGTACTGGGCAGACTTCTATGGTCTGTGCCCTGAGAAAGGCAAGGACAAATCAAACTCGGGTATACATATAAAATATCACATACCATGTAAAATGAGTTTATCTTGTTGGGCAGACTGGATGGACCGTACAGGTCTTTATCTGCCGTCATTTACTATGTTACTATGTTATCCATAATTCCTGTTTGACCTATGGGAGAAGGGTGACTACAGATTGGAGCAAGAAAAGTTTGAATGTTTTTGTGGGTGTTTCTTGTGAGATTGGGTGTCTCTTTCCTATTAATTAATGGAGGGGCCCTTTTACAGAGCGAGCAGTAAGCCGAAAGCGGGCTTACCGCTCGCTCTTCTGGGACTACCGCCGGCCCAACATGGCCACCGATGGTAGTTCTGCCCTGAGCACACACCATTTCTGGGGGAAAAAGAAATCCCCCAGAAATGGCTTGAGTGGCGGTACCCGGCGGTAATCGGGCATCACTGCACGCTGCCTGGTTACCGCTGGATTAGCATGGAAGCCCTTGCCATCTCAATGGGTGGCAGTAAGGGTTCCCTGTCGCATGGCCATGTGGTAAGAGTTCTCTTACCGCATGGCCGTGTGTGCTTGGGGTCTTTTATCCGCTGTGGTAAAAAGGACCCTGGCGCACAGGAAACATGGCTCCCGCTGCTAGCACAGGGCCCTTTTTCCTGCAGCTTGGTAAAGGGACCCTGGAGTTCTTTTTTTATTTTATATTGATTATGTGCATGTTTATATTGTAAACTGCTTTGTTTTGCACTGCAACTTAAGCGGTATATCAAACCTAATAAACAATAAATGACACACACACACACACACACACACACACACACACACACACACACATATATAAGAGAGAGAGAGAGAGAGAGAAAATACACATATGAGGGTGCACCAACAGAAAATAGTGCACAGTCTTAACAGATAGTGTGCACTCATTCAGAAGATTGTGTAGCAACAGAAAATAGTGCACAACAGTGTGCACTCTTTCAGAAGAGTGTGCAGAAGCAGAAAATAGTGCATAGTTTTCACAACAGTGTGCACTCTTTCAGAAGAGTGTGCACTAGTAACCATATTGCTCCCAAATGAAAACTGGAAAAAAAAAATCCTGTAAATGACATAGGAATCACCTCTACAGTGCACATGGAGAAATATTATATTGTTGATTGTCTCTTTTCTAGTGTTGATGATAATTTTTTCTGTACATACTGCTGTGACAAGTCTTTCATGACATGTGAATATTATGACCTACCCTGCAGTCATTCCTACAGAAGATAACAACTGCTGCTACAAAGCATTGAATGACTTTAAGGCCAAATATGTTAGAGATGATAGACCAGTCCATCATTTGCTTCTAGCCCTGTTGTTTTACTTTCCTATGGAAAATGAAGATTAGAAGAGAGACTGTAGCAGAGTGGGGGAAACAGTATTCTGTTTCAATGTTTCTAAAATTTAGGATAAATCGGTGCTGGAAAAGTCGACAGGACTTAACAAAATGACACAAAATATCCTTCATCTTGGCTTTCCTCTACTAAATCTACAGAGTAATACTTGTACCTTTTGATAAAGTCAGCTTTGACGTTATCTTTTCTAACCCATGTAATGTTTTTCCTGTCTTTCTCTGTCTTCTCTCTGCTGCCATTATGGAAAGTAAAATCAAAATGGATTTAGCATGTTCAAATGGATAATGTTTTCAGGAAGATTCACTTTCATTACCTAGGACACAGCAGATTCTTGACAATGTGTATTGATTATCCTGATTTATTAGAGCAATGTCGCAGGTTTTTAAAGAAAGCCAGCAATACACTGTAATCTCAAGTGGAACTAGTAGAGTCAGACTGGTGAATACTTGATGGATCATAAGCATTGCTGAGTCTGGCAGGGCTGAGATACATTCTTGCTACAGCTGCTCTGCTTCATCTGCGTATCATTTGATTAGCACCTAGATCAGTTTCTTACACAATTCAGAGAAGTTCTAAGCACTTAGTAACCCATTAAAGAGACACAGGGACCTGCCAGAACTAGTCACAGTCTTAAATAACAAGATCACAGCCTCAGATGCAGCTGCTCAGGGCTGTGAAATAATTCAGAGCTCTGAGTAGGGGATGAGAAGAAGGGGAGAAGTAGCCACATGGTTGCAATATGAAACAGAGAAAATGATGGCAGATAAAGACCTGATTCTGTAAAGGTTGCCAAAAATTGCTTGCCAAAATTTAGCTGCGTTCCCAATTTGCGTGCACAATTTAATTGAATAACAAGGCAATTAGTGCCAATAATTGGCACTAATTAGATTTAATGGGGACCAACACGTATAAATTTAGGTGCGTGATCTGCCCCTAAAATTTAAATGTGTTCCACAAAAGAGTGATTGGAAATGGGAGGGTCATGGGTGTTTCGGGGTGGAATGGGGGCATGGCTTTGAATTACACATGTAATTAAAGAATAATGGTGCTCTGCGTATAAATTTAGGTGCGGACATTCGTTGGTGCAAATGGCCGTACTTAAATTTATTTTTGACTTTTCACCTAAGTGTGTTTTCTATAAACCATGCTGAAGTTTAGGTGCAGCTTATAGAATATTGCTTAAGTGGGGAGTTTAGGGCACCAATTTTTTAGGCACCATTTATAGAATTTACCCCCTTATGGCTTATCAGTCTGTCCATTAATACAAATGGTAAAAGCTGTTAGCATAGCAGGGTTTAAAAAGGAAATTAATGGAAGAAAAGTCCATAAATTGTTATTAAGAAGGACTTGGGGGAAATCCACTGCTTATTCCTGGGATAAAAACATAAAATCTGTTTTACTCTGCCAGTTACTTGTAGCCTGGGCTGGCCACTGATTGAAACAGGATGTTAGGCTTGGTATGTTTCAGTCTGTCCCAGAATGGTGATGCTTATGCACTTATGTAATTGCTTAAGCTCCACCATGCATGCCATGGCAAACACACACGTTACAAATTCAAGTTCACTCCCTGTTTTTTCTCATAGAAATATTTACAATGTGCTATTAACCATAAGTGATTAACAAAGTGATGTATTCCTTAAGGGCCGGTCCACATTCAGGGGGTTATCTACTAATGGCTAGTGTGCACTGTCTACAACAGAGTCCTTATGAATACAATAATCCCTGCGGCAGATAGCGTATGCTAAGGCCAGTAGTGTATGCTAACCATTAATAGTTAATGACTCTAGGATGTTTTTCAATAATAAAGATTTCTTAAATGATTGGAATGCAATTTCGCATAAATGTTCACTTGATTTAGGGGTTCTTTTACTGAGCTGCAGTAAGCGCTAACGTACGCATACCCTAGCTTAAAATAGCTTACCTTGGGTCATGCTCAGGCCTCTTGTAGTAAGTTTGAGATTTACACGTGCAAATCATGGGCTAAAAAAATATTTAAATTTTTTTCCATGGAGGGGGTGTGTCAGGAGTAGAGAGTGAGTGTTTCTGTTCTGATCAGTTAGTGCAGCTTCATTACCTCATGCTAACTGATTAGATATTGGTAAGGGCTTACACACTAACTTTTTGTTATGGCCATGTGCTAATGGCCATTCATTTTTTAAAAATTGAAAATTAGCCGTTTTACTACTATGGTAAAAATGGCCTTAGCGCGTGGGAAACACCCACGTAAAGGAATGCTAAGGACGCTTTCTTACGCAGCTAAGTAAAAGCACCCCTTATTGATTTTATTGATAGATACCTCAGAAAAAGGAAGTGTGAAAGTCAAAAAAGAAAATGAACAAAAGATCAAAATATTGAAAAATGAATTTTTAGATGGCAATACGTTTATAGATGAAATTAGCAAGACCTAGAATGAGATTAAAATGGATATAAAGAAAATTAAGTTTTAAAAATATAAGTGAGATGAAGCATATTATAATAATAGGTCCATATATCGCTGGACAATGATGAGGCCTCAGCATTTAAAACAAGCTTTCTTCTCACAGGTCCAAACTGAAGGGTCAATAGAAAAAGAGGCTGTGGAAATAATTTTATAAAGTGTATCAAAGTATCCCCTTCTCCCTCTTCTCTACTGTCCTGATCACAGAGAGACGCAGAGCCAACACACACACTCCATAGGGCATGCCCTGCATACCTTTCCCCCTGGCCCTTCTCCCCCCCCCCCCCCCCCCCAGTTCTACCACCAGAGCTGTGCAAGGGTAATATGTGCCCTAGGCTAATATTCAGCCTTACACCCCCTTCATTTAACTTCCAGACCCCTAGCCTGTAGCCCCTCCAAGATTTTGATAGCTAAACTCAAAAATCATGATCTCGCATACCAATCCTATAAAAATGAAAGCTAAAATAGGAGCTGATATTTCTTTGAGATTGTGTGCCTGTCAGGATCTATTATTTTGTTTTGACTGCAGTTGCTCTTTGCTGTATCTAAGAAGCTGTCACCTTGGGCGACTACCTAGTCTTGCCTAATGGTTGGGCTGACCCTGGCTGCCAAACCTCTGTCCTTGCTTAGTTGGCTGCTATCGAATCAGATGTATATAACATTTTATTTGTTGTAAAGTCAACTCTGAAACCAGGTGACTGAACTGGTGCAAGGGTATTGGGTATCCTAGGTGAATCTTCAGCCTTACAACCCTGTTAGTTAACTTCCGTGGCCCTAGCCTGCAGCCCCACCAAGATTTTGAAAACCAAACTCAACAATCATGATCATCACAGGCAGAGCTGAGAATCTGCTTTCTGAATAAAGGCAGAAGTAGAGGGAGCTGTGTGTCTCAAAGGGCTAGACACTTTGCCATAAAGTGCTCCGGATAGAAGGTTGAGTCAGGTATTTAGTTGCTTGTTACTGTAACCTGTATTCATCTACTGTATGTAATTGATCACTACTGTGAATGCCTTTGCATGTGCAAGCTGTAGAATGTTGCAGCCATAATAAATTCCATTCTTCACGGATAGCTTGTCAAGCGTGGATATATGAAGTGAGTGGTTTCAATGTAAGAAGAGTGCCAAGGTGCTGCCTGCCCAGTTTGAGAACAATGACCCAGACATATAGGCAGTCATATGCACAAATGGACAGCGGCCTGGCACAGCCAAAAGTGTGTTCTGGAGAGGGATTGGGGGGAAGTGGAGTTGGACAAGGGAAGGGATTGATGCAAGGGTAGATGCAAGTTATATCAGGGATAGCAAGGGGAGGGGAGGTAGGAAGGAAGGAGGGAGAGGCATGGGGTAGGGTCAGGTGACATGAAGGGAAATCTTAGAGGCAGGGAGAGGGAATGGCATTAGAGCATTAGGTGTAGTGTTTGTCAAGGTGGAATCACCATATTGCATGCTGCTCCAATGGCTCACCCATCCCCAGGTTAGAGAAGATAGGGTCTTGTTGCAGCATTCGGAAGGTGGTGGGTCCTAGCCTGATAGAGTACACAGCATTATGCATTACACCAAAGAAACATCAAATGTGAGGTGGTTGTCCCATACTAGCGGTGGCATGGACGATGTCTAAGACCAGGAACAGTCCCTCCTCTTGTACAGAGGAGACCTAGCGCCAGAGTAACAGATGATCGGTGGTGCCTACCTCAGATTTTGACAGAATGGGGAGGCTGAAGGCTTCAAGAAGGAGTCAACAGTTAGGAAGGGGGAAGATGCTTTGATGGCAATCCCCTGATCAAGGCTGTGAGTTTAGCATCTAGTATATCTATGGTATATGCCCAGGCAGAGCTAAGAATCTGCTTTGTGAGAAAAAGACTGAAGTAGAGGGAGCTGTGTGACTCAAAAGGCTTAGACCCCTTGCCATAAAGTGCTCTAGATAGGTCAAGTCAGGTATTTAATTGCTTGCTTCTGTAAACTGTGTTCATGTATGTAATGTGAGTGCCTTTGCATATGTAAGCTGTAGAATGCTGAAGCCATAATACATTCCATTCTTCTTCTTGGATAGCTTGTCAAGCATGAATATATGTAATGCATGGTTTGAATGAAAGGAGAGTGCCAAGGAGCTGCCTGCCCATTTTATGTTCGGGTACTAATCTGCCTTTCCCCTCTTCCGTCCAGGTCAGAGACAACATATGTACCTGCACACCACATACACACACACACACACAAGAGCTGGAAAGAATTCCATGAGCCATGCTGCGCATGCTTTCCCCACTTTTTTAAAATTCTTTTTTTGTTTCAGCTCCTTAGACTTTTCTATTCATCCAGTTTCACTTCTTTCTCAGTCTGACATCTTGACTCACTGTGAATGAGTCTGTGGAGACAGTGCAGCAGCAGAGATGTGCATTCCTTATCCTAGGAATGCAAGCATCACATCTATCTCCATAGCAAAGTGGGGCAAGGAGTCCTATTTTAGGCTTCTGCAGAGCTGTGACATATTAGCCTGAAGCCTCTTGCCTGACACAGATGTAGTCAGAATCCAAGTTGTCCTCTGTAACACAGGATCTTCCTCATCTCCCAGCATGGGTGTGCAGGATGAACGGGGGTAAGTGCTATATTAGATGTGTGTTCTTCTTTGCCATGGAATCCACTTTAAAATGGTCCAGAAAGGAATGTTCCATTTCATTGGAATGACACAACATTTCCTCCTTATTCAGAGTAAAAATTTCTTGTAGAAGAGAATATGATTTGAGCTGGTCAAAAGTTGCTGTAAGGATAGGAGGTCATAGCCATCCAAAAGTGGACTGAAAATTCTCAATTCTCATTCCAAATCAGTGTGATGCATAAAGAAAGGTTGGAGTTGTCTGTTTTCAGGACCTTGAGAGTGGTGATGGCCTTTGGAAGATGGTACTGGAAGAATCATCACTGGATACAGGTCTCCTTGCTATGAAATCACTTTTTATTTATTTTCTTTTTTTTTCTTTCCTTTTTGTGATGTTTGCTGCACATGGGGTGTCAATGAAGTTGGGTCTCTGATGTCACACTGTTATGTCAATACTCAACTCTGAAAAGAATGTTGGAAAGATTTTTTTTTTTAAAGTACAATCCCTTAAAGTAGAAATCCCTAGAAAGCAGAATTCTCCCACCCCATTTTTTAAAATTTAAAATGTATTAATTTAATTTAAATTACCAATGACATATGAAAACTTGCAATACAAAACCAGATTAAAAATTCTAGTTACTGTGGTTCTGGTTTTAATTTGGACTGGATTTCTAATTGTAGTAAAACTTCTTGCAAAATTTAACAAGATCTCATCAACAATTGTCTTGAGATAAAGCTGGATAAGGCTTGTGTGCTTTGAGTGCTGGAGATGTGAAAATCTGTACTTATGCAGGGAGCAGCTGGCTTTGGAGAAGAAGCCTCCTATCAGGACTCCACTAAGAGGACCTGCAGAGACCAGGAATGTGCGAAATGTGGATCTGTTGTTTGCTGGTAGGTGAAATGATCAACATTAGTACTTTTGAATTCTTGCTTATTTCGTAGATTTCTGAATTGCCTGTCTAGAAAAGCTCTAGGTCAGGAGATGATGTGTGGCATGTGTCATGTGAACAAGATCCTGCAGAGTATTAGAGTTTTCTATAATTTATTAAGCCCTTTATGCAGTCTCCTCTGTCTTGGAAAGCTCTCTTTCAGATTTAAATCACAACTTCAAGTGGTCACAATAATGACTAGGCAAAAAGAACAGTGAGAGAGAAGATGTCTTAAGGCCACAGTCAGTGGCTGAGCTGGGAGTAGATCTGAGATAGAGGAAGATAAAGCTTTATGCTGGGACACAGTTGGGGGATTTGAAACTACTTCCTAACATACATCGTAAGATAGTGAATGAAGGCAAGTAAAGACCAGTATTGTTCTGCCCAGAAATGTGGCCAGAGTTGTACCTGTGACTCCATGCAGGTTAACCCAGTGGCGTTCCTAGAGGGGGGCGGTGGGTGCACACTGCTGGGGGGGGGGGGGGGTGCCACGTGCCTGTCGGCTTCGCTCGTTCCGTGCTCCCTCTGCCCCAGAACAGGTTACTTCCTGTTCCGGGGCAGAGGGAGCATGGAACGAGTGAAGCCAACAGGCGCGCGGCACCCCCCCCCCAGCAGGTAAAAATGCACTCGGGGGGGGGGGGGGGGGGTGTCATTTCGGCGGGGAGAGGTGTCATTTCTCCAGGGGAGGGAGAGGTGTCGTTTTGCTGGGGGGGGGGGGCACATCAGCGATCCGCCACGGGTGTCAGCCGCCCTAGGAACGCCACAGGGTTAACCCCTCCTCTCCTTTATTCTTAGGGTTGTAACTGACACCCAGTACTGTCTACCCTACTATTGGGCCGATGATCAGAAGCAAACGCAGGCACTAGAGGCTGTTAGCGCCATACTAGCACCTGCGTTTGCTACCGCCCCATGATCAGAGCCCCCAAACGTGTGAAACAATGTGCTCTCAGGCTCTGAATGCAATTATCATGCAAATGCGTGCAAAACAGGGCTGTTAGCACAAGTAGCATGCAAATGCATGCTAAACCTATTCATCCCCAATGATCAGCGACCAGCACCCCAAATATTGGCTCACTGGCCATGGCAAACCCTATGCCAGTTCGGAGCTGGCGCTACGGTTTGCAGACCATTGGGGAGGAATGGCAAGCCCTGTCCAGCATGCATTTGCATGCTAGCAGGTCCCCATTCCTCACAATGCAGCAACCCCCCCCCCCCCCGCAGGAACCCCCAACCTGACCCCCCCCCCAGCTAGGGCCACCGAGAGACTGGGCCAGGCCCGGGGTCCCGCCCCTGCCGCCACCACCTGAGGTCGTCGTCGTCACCATCCCCCCTCCACCCGCCCTTCTCTGTCCACCACCGGGCCGGGCCCCCTGAATTCAAATCATAGCGCCTCACCTCGACCTCGCTCCATTTCCTTCCCTCCCTTTGTCCCACCCTCACGCAAGTTAAGTCAGACAAGGGTGGGACACAGGGAGGGAAGGCCCAAAGGAAGGCGATCTGCAGACTGCCACTGCTGCACTTCTTTCACATGGAGTGAGGTCGAGGTGAGGCGCTATGATTTGAATTCAGGGGGGCCTGGCCCAGTGGTGGACAGAGGGTGGAGGGTGGAGGGTGGAGGGGACTGCGGCACCTATCAAACAAGTGTGGGAGGACAGTCCTCCCGCACTTTATCCTATGATCAGAGATAATAGCATGCATAAATTTGCATGCTATTATCTCTGATCATAAAGGCGGTAAAGCCCTGCTCTGTTCCAGTGCTAATTATAGAGCGTTGTTTGGAACAGCGCGGGGCTTTCGATCATCTGCCCATATGTCTCTTTCAGTGTGAAAGATATTTAAGTCTTAACTGTGAGTGGAAATGCTCTATATTTCTACTCCATCTTCATGCCTTATAGGAAACCTTTTTAAATTTGGTGACTGTCTCCCTCATTTATTTTTATTTTCATTGACTCATTTATATTTATTTTCATTTGTTTCCATTTTATTTAATTTATCTGTCACTTTTCTAAATAAACATAGGGTATCATATTCCATGTATATAAACATAATCTTTACATAAAGAAACAAATAATCAGGGCAAACAAATTCAGCACTCGGTTTTATTTGCCTTCCAGTAAATTCCCAGCAAATCAGCTAATCAACATTATTAAAAGCCTTCCTAAATAACTTGATTTTAATGTGAAGAAAGGCTGAAGCGGCTAGGGCTTTCAGCTTGGAGAAAAGATGGCTGAGGGGATATGATAGAGGTCTCTAAAATAATGAGTGGAATGGAATGGGTAGACGTGAATCGTTTGTTTACTCTTTCCAAAAATACTAGGACTAGAGGGCATGCGATGAAGCTACAAAGTAGTAAATTTAAAACAAATCGGAGAAAAGTTTTCTTCACTCAACGTGTAATTAAACTCTGGAATTCGCTGCCAGAGAATGTGGTAAAGGCGGTTAGCTTAGCAGGGTTTAAAAAAAGGTTTGGATGGCTTCCTAAAGAAAAAGTCCATAGACCATTATTAAATTGACTTGGGGAAAATCCACTGCTTATTTCTGGGATAAGCAGCATAAACTGTATTGAACTTTTTCGGGATCATGCAATGTATTTGTGACCTGGATTGGCCACTGTTGGAAACAGGATGCTGGGTTTGATGGACCTTTGGTCTGTCCCAGTGTGGCAATACTTATGTACTTTTGCTTTTTACTTTTAATATGAATATGGATGTGTTCTCAAACTCTTAAGGTACAGTCCACAAAAATATTTAGAACTGGATGCTTAATTTCTACCCATCCTTCTCACTAGCAAACTGATTTCCAGAAGTTGTTCTGAAAACAGCATTATCTATTCTCATACTACAAACAATGCTTCACTGTCACATAGAAACAAAGGGGCCCTTTTACTAAGCTGCGTAAGCATCTACACATGCCCAATGCGTGCCAAAATGGAGTTACCGCATAGTAATTTAATTTTTGGCGTGTGCCCGATATGCGTGGCCGAAAACTTTTTTTATTTTCTGCTGTGAGTATTGTTCATTACTGCCCGGTTACCGCGTGAGACTTTACCGCTAGGACAATGGCTGGCAGTGAGGTCTCAGACCCAAAATAGGCCTGTGGCAGTTTTGATTTTGCCGCATGTCCATTTTCAGCAAAAATTTAAAAAAGGCCTTTTTTACAGGTGCGCTGAAGAATGATTCTGCACGCACCCAAAACCGGCGCCTACACTACCGCAGGTCATTTTTCAGCGCACTTTAGTAAAAGGACACCAAAGCTTGTTATGCAATAGATGAAGAGTCCATATTATGGAGCAGTTCATATGGAATACCTCGGTGCTCTGACGAACTTTGAAAGCCTGTTGGAAAAATTTCCACTTTTGGACAATATGTTCAGATAAGTCAACATTCCCTGTTGAAAGATACTTGAAGCTTTCTATTTACACATACTGAAACAAAAATTACTTAAGGGATGAGGCTATAATGAAGTGTCTTTCACAAAAGATTTGGTCCTTGTGTTTGAGCTGTGTGATTATGTGGTTCTATGTTTTTGAGTCTCTATAGTCCTATTTCTATGAATAAGTATCTTATGGGAAATCACTGTAGCTATATGAAATATGTGAAAACACATAAATTATCCCCATATTGGTCTTATGATTTGTTTAATACACTGAAACAGAGAACATAACAGCAGATTTGGCCTATCCACTCTGCCCATCAACACCAACTGCTCACTTCTACAATTCGTTCCTCTCCCTTAGAGAACCTCAATAATTTCAGTTACTGTCCTTGCTTCCATCATGTCCTCTGGGAAGCGATTCTGTGTAACTCTTTCCATAAAAAAGTATGCGCATGGCTTGTGGTCTATTCCCCCCCCCCCTTTCATTACTCCTAAGTCTATCCCTTTTCACCTCCATCCTATGCCCCCTCATTCCAGAGCTTTCTTTCAGTTGAAAGAGGCCTGACTCCTCTGCATTTATACCTCAGAGGTATTTAAATGTATCTTCCATAGTTCTGCTCTCTTGCCTTTCTTCCAAATTATACCTATTGAGATCTTTAATCCACCCCCTTATGCTTTTTGACAGACTTTTGATCATTCTAGTATCAATGAACTGGGGTAAAGAATAGCAGATAAATACCAATTGACACATTCACTTTGTAGTCACATGTAATGCAGTGTTTAAGCATTACATATGGAGCATTCCAAATCTGCCCTGGCAATCCCACAACCGGTTGGGTTTTCAGAATATCCACAATTAATATGCATGAGAGAAATTTGAATACATTGATGATCCAGAATATGCAGATTTCTCTCATGCATATTCATGATGGATATTCTAAAAGCTGAGGGGTCATCAGGACAGATGGGAAGCCTTGATTAAGACTATAGAATAAATCAATCAGATGAAAATACCCCTCTCTCCTGTCCCCTAAAAAAATCAGCTTAAGAATGACACGCATGCATCTAATATATCATTGTAACTCTTCCTGCCCCGTTGGGGAGCTTTTCTGATTGGATCCAGTGAATTGCATACAGTTTCTAGTGAGGAGTAACCATTTATGAAATTAGCCGTAGATCCCTTTCAAAGAAATTCAATGAGTGAGGCCCATCAGCAAATACATGTGAGGGCTGACTGCTCAGTAGGGCAGCGCCTAGAGCTGCTTCTACTACGGCCAGAGATGAAGATGGATGACTGTTGGAGAAATGTTTTATTACTGACCAAATAAGAAGAGATGAGGGAAAGACATTTCTTTGCCTCCAATTTCCTGAAGCAGCAGTGGATACCCCTAGTCCCCACTGGTAATAGTACTAAAGATAACTGGTGCACTATAAAGAGGTAACTCATTCAGCCTTCCTTAAATATCTTTATGAGGTGTTCTCTTTACGCTGTATATATGCCAGTGGAACATCTCATACGATTGGCCATCTGTCTGTGCCAATTATCTGTACATGTACAGAAACGTACTCATGTAATTTATGTTTCTGCACATATGTTTTAAATGATATGGATAGATAAGCATGGCAAGACTAGGAGCCAGTAACCAACTGAATGAGACAGACAGCAGGCCTCTGAATTCTGCTCCAGATAAGGTGGTGACGTTACCAGAAGACAACAAGCATAAAGATTGGATCAGTCCACAGTGTCCCTACTCTTCCAGGTTTCTGATGCAGTGGACTAACTCAATCTATGTGTGTGCCCAAATTCTGCACGCATTTAATTGAATAATGAATCAATTAGCACTGACAATTAGGTGCTAAATTATCGGCTCTAATTGGCAACAATTAGAATGTATGTGCACATCTTGCTAGGCGTATTCTATAAAAATGCACACGTAAATTCTAGTGCATGCATCTGGAAAGGGGTGTGGCCATGGGAGGAGCATGGGAGGGTCATGGGTGTTCCAAGAATCTGAGTGCACTATTACAGAATACGCCTGATCTGCGCCTAATTTAGACACAGAGATTTGCACCAGTTGGTGTAAATCCTTACAGCTAAAAGTTTGATATGGATCCTGGTATCTAGGTACTATTCTATAAATGGCACCCAACCTGGAGTGCCGTTTATAGAATTGTGCTTAGCGTTCATTTTTTTCAGCACTGATTTTTTGGCACCATTTATAGAATTTTATCCAAAATGGCTGAATTTAGATTTGAGAGGTTTTTTTTTCCTCAAGAAGATGGAGACTATAATGATGGGATGTATTTTAAGACATGTTTTTATTTATAAAATGACAAGGCAGGCCTCTTTCAGTGTGTACTACTACTTTTCTGACAGGAACAGCAGTTACAAGGTTAGAGATCCAGTGGGTAAAACCAGGAATAGAGCAGTGTGTCCCTGAAGTCATGGTCACTCTGGTGTTTTTTTACTCCTTTTTGTTTCCTGTATATGTGTTGTTTTTGGTACTCATATTGTGCTATTCAATCCCTCCCATGTTTAAGTTTTTGTCGTGTTTTGTCATTTGCCTTTCCTTTTTTTTTTGTATACTGTCTTATTTCCTATGTTCAAACTCCAAACTGTTCTCATCAATCTGTAAACTCGTGTAGTGTATCTATATTAATACAATTTTTTTTGAAAAAAATTTTTTTGAGGAGGAAAAGACCTCAGAAGCCCACGATGCTGAGTGCTGCAGCACAGAAATTTCTTAGCATTCTATAGGCGATCTGCTTAATCATTGGTCTATGTTTACTGCTGTTTTTCATATACAATATTTACCTAGGATTATAAACTGCCCTTACGCTAACTTAGGTTTCAAATGGCAATATATCAAATAAATAAAAACTAACAGCATTTTGAAATATGGAAACTCTTCAATCAGCTGGCAGAAGCAAGGAAAGCTGTCCATGGTGGGACTTATCACAGACACAACATGGAAACAACATCGTAGCACCTCCAAGCTTCAGACAGTGAAAGAAAAGATGAGAAATTAATGCGTATAAGAAGCTGGTGTGCGTAGAGTGTTTGATGGTCTCATTCTTTTTTTCTTCTGCTAGTGGGGGGATGGAGCTCAAGAGATGATTTCAGCTGTATGGAGTGTTATAACCCCCTTCTCCATGAATGGAAGGTAATCAGCCCTGTGCCCACGAAATGCTGTGGACTCGGAGTGACGTCTCTGAATAACTTCATTTATTTGGTTGGTGGCTTTGATGGAATCCTGCACCTGAGTAGCGTGGCAAGGTAGGATGGCCTACGGCAACTACTGTACCCAGTGCAAAAATAGACACATTTGTCATAAAGGTAACACTGTTGCAATTTTTCCCATTAAAGACGATCTCTGGGGCTGGAGAGGAGTTGTCCTGACCATGTGAGAGAGGAATCCAAGTGCACAGTAGGTCAGCCATTTTTTTCATCAGGTCCTCTCAGAACTTTTTTTTTCTTTTAGAGCATATTCCTTTAAAAATAATAAATAAAGGCACCATCCAGGGCAAACTGCAGCGTAGATTTTAATATCACTTATGAGTTCCATGGTGACAAGTAGTCAAGTACCAAACGTTGCTGCTTCTAAAGAGCTTACAATCCAAGTAGGTACCTGAGATTCCAGGAGATAAAGTGACTTGCCCAATGTCACAAGGAGTATTAGTGAGAGATATGGGATTTGAACCCTGATTTCCCTGCTTCCAAGCTCATTGGTCTATTAAGCCATTCCTTCACACAGAATGAGTCAAACTTTTTCCACCCAATAAAAGCAAATAAGCTATAAACCTTTTCTTCATAGGAAAATTGAACAAATGGAAAACTATAATAGATGCTTGACACTGAGACTAATAAATTTTCCTAGAGTCCCAGGTATATAACTCCTACAGATGTCTTAAAAAAATATTTAATGGAAAATTTAAAACTTTCCTCTCAAGGTATTCCCCCATGTAATAAAATTTACTACTTAACGATATTAGAGAAAGGAGATGTGCCTGATAAAGCTGGGAAGTTACCCCAAGTGAGAAATGATATAGATCTTCATGATTTATCAGCATTTGGAGACTCATTAACTGAAATATCTACTAGAGGGACACATAGCTTTTTTTGTATTTGAGCAAGATATGAACTCAGTGATGAGACTTTACTTCAAGAATGCCATACTACCCTTTTGCGGTCAAAGAATATGGATTTACCCAGATGTGACAAAGGCAACACAAGAAAGAAGGAAACAGTTTTTGGTGTTAAGAGAAGAAACCAGGGCTATGGGAGCTAAGTTTCAGCTAGCATATCCTTGTAAATGCTTAATACGTTTTTTGGGAAACAAATATGTATTTTATGAACCGAATCAGTTACGTACTTTCTTAGATTCGAAAAGACTAACCAATGGACTGTTGGGGAATAATGAATAAGTATAATTAAGAGAGTAGGTATATGTCAGTTCTTTTGTTTAATAATTTTTTCTTTTTTCATTGAAAGATCTCCTTATCATGTACCATTCCCCCCAAGGAGTAGTGGTCTAAGGAAGAGAATGCATTATTTGATTGAAATATTTCTTGTTAAGATATGATCTCTGTATTGCAAACAAGTTTTGTTTCATTTACAGCTTGTAAAATTTAAAATGCTTAATAAAAAAAAAAAAGCAAATAAGCCCAAACTAATTGAACATATTAAAGAGAGGAAAAATCCCATTGTCCAGCAAGGCATATTAAGACAAATTTCCTGTTTGAGAGCCTGGTTTAGTAATTGAAAATTAAAGTGAAAATTAAAGTGAAATGAGAGAAGACTGATCCTGGGATTCAGGGGCGTAGCCAGACCTCGAGGTGGGAGGGGGCCAGAGCCCAAAGTGTGTGTGTGGGGGTACATTTTAGTCACCACCCCACCCCCCTCCACTTCCCACTGCTGCGGCTGTACATCTTGGCTGACAGGGGTCCCCAATCCCCCGCCAGCTGAAGCACCGCTGCCACAAATATCTTGGCTGGCAGGGATCCCCAACCCCCACCAGCTGAAGACTTTGTCCAGCGCTGGTTTCTGGCACCGCCACATTGCCTGCCTTGTTCAATTTCACTAAAAGGAGCATGCCAGACGTGAGGGGAAGAGAGAACAGAGCAGGCAATGTGACGGTGGCACCTCACACCAGCGCTGGATGAAGTCTTCAATTGGGGACCCCTGCCAGCCAACCAGGGGCCCAGAGCAAATTTGGGGAGGCCCAGGCCCCCATGGCCCCACCTAGCTACGCCACTGGATATGGTTAATTCAGAGGCTATGCATTGATGTCCCTAGGTTTACTTCCCTTAATGGTTTTGGGGACAGCTATTGAAATCTAGCTTCCTAGAGCTCTGACATGAAACTTTACTCCCAGTGCACTGGGGTGGGGAGTGGCAGACATGTTGCCCTGTCAGTGCAGAATTAAATTTAGCTTTCAGCCCCTTGACTGGAATGTGGCAGTGAGAATCTGTCACATTCCTCCGTGTGTTTACCTAATCAGTCAAGATAAAATGGTGTGGTAGCTGTGTTAGTCCACTATTAAGTTAGTCCAATGATCTTATTTTCTTTTTTCTTTTGTTTTATTTCTGTTCTTTACCTAATTAGTCACAAAACTAAAGAGGAGAAGAAATGACCCTACACAGCCTGCAGATTTGATCCTTTTTTTTTGTTTGTTTTATTTAGTTGTTTAGGTCCCGATATTCAAAATGATTTAAATGACCAGGAGACGCTCCTGGCAGTTTAAGGGGCCCTTTTACTAAGCTGCGTAGGCGCCTATGCGCGCCCAATGTGTATCAATTTGGAATTACCACCTGGCTACCGTGTGGCACAGGCGGTAATTTCATTTTTTACACACTTCCACTACGCACGCTGGCAGCGCTAACCAGGCAGTAAAAGGCATTGCACACATGTAAACCAGTACCGCCTGGTTAACGCATGAGACCTTACCACTTAAGTGAATGGGTGGCGGTAAGGTCTCAGACCCAGAATGCTGCACATTCATTTTTGGCCCCCTCAAAAAGGGCATTTTTCACAATTGGGCTGAAAAATGGATCTGCGCACATCCAAAACACGTGCCTACACTAGCGCAGGCCATTTTCAGTGCACCTTAGTAAAAGGACCCCTAGATCACCTGTCTGGGGCTAACGCAGCATTTTCAGCAGCACTTAACTGGGGAGTTAAGCATTTATAGGTGAATAACTCTTCTGGGCAAAGCTACCCAATGAATAATTCCCAGGTTCCGTTTACAGGAGTCTGGCTAAACCAACTTCCTAGCTCTGTCCAGGGGTTATATATTATAAAGGAACCTGGCTGTTCTGGGCCTACACCAGAACTTTTCTTCTGTTAGAGAGAACTGGAATAAAACAAAGTCACTGCTGAAATATATTAATTTATTATATAGGTAAGAAAATATAAATAATACACCCTACACTAAGGCTTAGCTGTACAAATGTAGCTCCCTTATGCTGATAAGCAAACTATAGAATGTATTGTCTAACTAAAACACTGATATCACTGGTTACTAGGTTATTACACAATCCTGATTAGCAATACTGACTAGGTCATGAAGTAATACAGTTAGCAGCACATCTTCCTGATCACAGTTCTGACTAACCCGCCTTTGCTGAGGCAAGAACCTACTAGCTAATCCCCGACTATTAGGAAATAAACCTCTGTAATCCTCACCTAGCTGACCCTGGGTGGTCGCTCAGATGAAGTGGACACTGGTTTACCTTTTAGACTCCAGCTGTCTTCCACAGCGAGTCCCCGCCTTAGGAAACAGCACAGGCTCCTTGCAGCATGCAGGATTACAGTCCCTCTGGCCGGTACAGCTGAACCAACAGGTACTTTCTTCATATGGTCAGGTCACAAGGTTGTGGACCACTTCAGGTCTCGCTGGTCTGCTTGCCAGCTACCCTTCTTCCAGTAGAACCAGACAAATTCTCCCTTCTTCCTTTCTTCCTTCTCTCTCGTCTGTACTTTTTCCCTGTCCTCTTCTTGGATTTTATTTATTTATTTTATTTTTGTTACATTTGTACCCCACGCTTTCCCACTCATGGCAGGCTCAATGTGGCTTACATCGGGCAATGGAAGGTTAAGTGACTTGCCCAGAGTCACAAGGAGCTGCCTGTGCCTGAGGTGGGAATCGAACTCAGTTCCTCAGCTCCCCAGGACCAAAGTCCCCAGGACCAAAGTCCACCACTCTAACCACTAGGCCACTCCTCTGCTCCGGATTCCCAGAGAAGCCCTAGGAGCTTCCCCTTCTCCAGCAAACAGCGAGCCCAAATGGATGACATAGTTGTTGTGGCCCAGGGAACCCAGACCCTTCGAAATGTGAGCACAGACCCCGAGGTCATCAATCTACAGGAGATTTCAACTTTCCAGCCACTCTTAAAAGTCCATCTCCACCACCCTGTTCCAGTCCGTCGGATCCAGCTTCTTCCTGCTTGCTCCAGCTTGGTCCAGCCCGCCTGATCCAGCTCGTCCAGCTTGATCCACTCCATCTGATCCAACTTCTCCCTGCTCGTTCCAGTCCATCGGCACCCTGTTCCAGTCCGTTGGATCCAGCTTCTTCCTGCTTGTTCCAGCCACCTGCTCCAGCTGTTCCAGCCCGCCTAATCCAGCTTGCTTCAGTCCGCCTGATCCAGCTCCACCTGCTCGTCCCAGTCCACCTGCTCCAGCCTCCGTCGGATCCAGCTCTTCCTGCTCGTCCCAGTCCATCTGCTCCAGCCTCCGTCGGATCCAGCTCTTCCTGCTTGTTCCAGCCACCTGCTCCTGCTGTTCCAGCCCACTTAATCCAGCTTGCTCCAGTCCGCCTGATCCAGCTTCTCCCTGCTCGTCCCAGCCTCTCCAGCTGTTCCAGCCCACCTAATCCAGCTTGCTCCAGCCCGCCTGATCCAGCTCTTCCTGCTCGTCCCAGTCCATCTGCTCCAACCTCCGCCGGAACCAGCTCTTCCTGCTTATTCCAGCCACCTGCTCCTGCCGTTCCAGCCACCTGCTCCTGCCGTTCCAGCCCACCTAATCCAGCTTGCTCCAGTCAGCCTGGATCCAGCTCTTCAGCCTTCTGCTCCTGCTGTTCCGCCTAATCCTGCTTGCTCCAGTCAGCCTGATCCAGCTCTCCAGCCTTCTGCTCCTGCTGTTCCGCCTAATCCTGCTTGCTCCAGTCAGCCTGATCCAGCTTCCCCTGCTCGATCCAGTCCATCTGCACTAGCTTGCTCCAGCCCGCCTGATCCAGCGTCCAGTCCATCTGCATCAGCTTGCTCCACCCCACCAGCTTGTCCAACTTGCCTGCTCACTCACTCCCTACCTCTCTCACTACCTATGGCCCCCTTTCACATTTTATTCCTCGCCCTATCCCTCCCCAATCTCTTCCCCCTCCCTCCGCTGTCTACCAAACGAACTCACTACCCATCCCCCCCATCCTGCCCACTACTGCAATACCCTACCTGCCCCTATCCCCCTCCACCTCACCATCCCTACTGTCCTCCTCCTCCTTCCTAGCTCTCAACCTCCAATACCTCCATCCTGCCATGAACCCTTCCCCATTCCTCCTCTGCGCATCCCGCCTTCGGCGGCCTTCGTCGCCCTACCTCCCCCCACCCTTCTCCACTCTCTCTTGCTCCTTCTCCTGCTATCCGCGGGAGACATCAATCCCAACCCAGGTCCACCACACATGTCCTCGTCCTCGTCCTCGTCTCATCTATGCAAACGTTCCTGCGATATCTCCAATCTCATCTCCATTCCCCTCCTCCCCCCTTCCTCCCTCCCCTTCTCGTGTGCCCTGTGGAATGCCCACTCAATCTGCAACAAACTTACCTTCACCCATGATCTCTTCATCTCCCATTCCCTCCATCTCCTCGCCCTAACCGAAACCTGGCTCACCCCCAACGACTCTGCCTCAGTCGCAGCCCTTTGCCATGGAGGCTACCTTTTCTCCCATTCGCCCCACACAGCTAGCCGCGGTGGCGGCGTTGGCCTACTACTTTCGCCCTCCTGCAGTTTTCAACCCCTCCTCCTACCACTGCTTCTCATCCTTTGAAGTCCATTCCATCCGTCTATTCTACCCGCTGCCACTCCGAGTTGCAGTCATCTACCGCCCCCCTGATAAGTCCCTCCCTTCCTTCCTTACTGATTTCGATGCCTGGCTCTCCATTTTTCTTGAGCCCTCATCCCCATCCCTCATTCTTGGTGACTTCAACATACACACTGATAACCCATCCGACTCATACGCTTCTCAATTCCTCACCCTAACTTCCTCCTTCAACCTCCAACTGAGCTCCACCACCCCTACTCACAAATCTGGTCACTGTCTTGATCTCGTCCTCTCTTCTACCTGCTCGCCCTCTAATCTCTGCGTCTCTGCTCTTCCCATTTCTGACCATCACCTGATCACAATCACACTTCATCACCCTCCCCCTCAGTCCCGCCCAACACTAACCACTACCTCCAGGAATCTCCAGGCTGTTGACCCCCCCCCCCCCACCTTATCCACTAGTATCTCCGATCTCCTCCCGTCCATCACGTCCTCCGAGTCCGTCGACAAGGCTGTTTCCAAATACAATGCCACTCTCTCCTCCGCCCTAGACACCCTTGCACCGTCTGTTTCCCGTCCCACAAGGCGCACTAATCCCCAGCCCTGGCTTAACCCTTGCACCCGTTACCTTCGCTCCTGCTCCCGATCGGCTGAACGCTTAAGGAGGAAATCTCGCACTCATAATGACTTCATTCACTACAAATTCATGCTATCCTCCTTCCAGTCCTCCCTATTCCTCGCCAAACAGGACTACTACTCTCACTTGACTAACGCCCTCAGCTCTAACCCTCATTGTCTCTTCGCCACCCTCAACTCCCTCCTCAAAGTGCCCTCCGCTCCCAACCCCCTCCTCACTCTCTCCTCAATCACTGGCTGACTACTTCCGCAACAAGGTCCAGAAGATCAACCTCGAATTCACCACTAAACCTTCTCCTCCTCTTCATCCTATCACCCACTCCCTCAACCGATCAACCCAGGCCTCCTTCTCCACTTTTCCTGATATCACCGAAGAGGAAACCGCCCATCTTCTCTCCTCCTCGAAATGCACCACCTGTTCCTCAGACCCCCATCCCCACCAACTTATCACCATCTCTCCTACTATCACCCCTCCCATCTGTCATATCCTCAACCTCTCTCTCTCTTTTTTTTTTATTATTATATTTATTAGTTTACCTTTTTACCAAGCATACACTTGAAATTTGCAATACAGGAATAAGAAAAAAAATAATAAGGCAAATTATTAAATTTAAGTACATATTTCCCTCTTTAGACCACAAAATTGGATTCGTTAGCAGGGGGAAGAGACCATATTCCAGGAGAGGAAATCAATTAAAATAAGAAAAGGAAAAAAAAGAGAT
This sequence comes from Microcaecilia unicolor, assembly GCF_901765095.1. NCBI lineage: Eukaryota > Metazoa > Chordata > Amphibia > Gymnophiona > Siphonopidae > Microcaecilia > Microcaecilia unicolor. The sequence goes on from NC_044036.1 coordinate 279,401,662, forward strand.
CAATTTAGCATAGCACAACGCTCAGCATAATATTATTATACAATCCTTTTATCAATAGACAGTAAACTACCAACTACTTTAACACTTTTTTATGATTAATGAAAGCTTTCAGTTGTTCTGGTTGAAAAAAGACATATTTCAAATCTAAATATTTTACCACACATTTGCACGGATAGTTCAGGTAAAAAAAAGCACCCAACTCTAAAGTGTCTTTTCTCAGTGCTAAGAAAGCTTTCCTTCTTTCTTGTGTTTGTCTAGTTACATCGGGATATAACTATACTTTTTTACCATAAAATAGGGATTGTGAATTTTTAAAGAACAATCTCTTAACAGCATCCATATCTTGTTCAAAGACAAATGAAATAACCAAAGTTTGCCGTTCAGTGTCTTCTGTTATTGTGGATTCCAAGATCTCTGTTATATTCAAAGCATTTTCATTTAAATCTTTTTGTGTAGAAGACCTTTCCACAGTTTCTCCATCCTGATTCTTTTTAGGAGGCACATAATATATCCGGTTTATAGGAGGAATGTGTTCTGAAGAATAGTGCAAAGTTTCCACTAAATATTTTTTGAAGATATCAAAAGGAGCATATCCCAGGCATTTAGGAAAATTTAAAATTCGCAAGTTCAATCTGCGATTGTAATTTTCTATTTGCTCCAGTTTTCTATGAAGAATAGTTTTATCTTTTATAGTCGCTACAGAGAACTCTTGGAGTTTCTTAACATCATCTTTTATTATCGACATCTGAGTTGAAGATTCAGTTTTAAATGATTCTAGCGATTTTGTTAGTGAATCAACCGTTGCAACTAGAACAGATATTTCTTGCATTGAATTGGATAGTTTAGTATCTAAACTTTGGAGAACTTGCCATATTCGCTCCAAAGTAACCGGCTCCTTAGATGGATTAGTTCTAATAATGGCCTGTTGACCCAGGCCTCCGCATGCAATTCCCCCAACAGCGCCTCTTACCTGAGGCCATTCTACTCCAGCTTCGGGATTCGAAAACCTCAACTGCGACGGGGAAGCTGCGGGTGGAGGCGGCGGATTGATTTCCGGGGGAGAAAGAGTAACATCTAGCCCCTGGACGAAGGATTCTCCTCCTCCTAAGTCAGCGGGGTCACTCCCGGTTTTAGCGCTGGGCGTCTTCACCGCGAACCTTTCAATACTCATCTGAGAAGGCGACGAGGTTCTAACCATTGAGGCTCTGGTTTTAACCAAGCCTTTTCGTTTAGTATGCGGCATGGTCAAAGAAGCAAAGGCTATACTTCCAGGTTGAGAAGAGAGGCTCTCAGGCAAGTGAAGTGCGTGCCGCCATCTTAGCTCCGCCCCGGCCTCCTCAACCTCTCTCTCTCCACCGCGACTGTCCCTGACACCTTCAAGCATGCTGTTGTCACACCCCTCCTCAAAAAACCTTCACTTGACCCTACCTGTCCCTCCAACTATCGCCCCATCTCCCTCCTACCCTTCCTCTCCAAAATACTTGAACGCGCCGTTCACAGCCGTTGCATTGATTTTCTCGCCTCTCATACCATCCTCGATCCGCTTCAATCTGGCTTTCGCCCACTTCACTCGACAGAAACGGCATTATCCAAAGTCTGTAATGACCTGTTCCTCGCCAAATCCAAAGGTCATTACTCCATCCTCATTCTCCTCGACCTATCCGCCGCTTTTGACACTGTCAATCACAACGTACTTCTTGACACACTGTCCTCTTTTGGGTTCCAGGGCTCTGTCCTCTCCTGGTTCTCCTCTTCTCTCTCCCATCGTACCTTCAGAGTACACTCTCATGGCTCTTCCTCCACCCCTATCCCGCTCTCTGTTGGAGTCCCTCAGGGTTCTGTCCTTGGACCCCTTCTTTTCTCTATCTACACCTCTTCCCTGGGCTCCCTGATCTCGTCTCATGGCTTCCAGTATCATCTTTATGCTGACGAAACCCAGCTTTATCTCTCCACACCTGACATCACTGTGGAAACCCAAGCTAAAGTATCGGCCTGCTTATCCGAAATTGCTGCCTGGATGTCCAACCGCCACCTGAAACTGAACATGGCCAAGACCGAACTTCTTGTCTTCCCACCCAAACCCACTTCTCCTCTACCTCCACTCTCTATCTCAGTTGATAACACCCTCATCGTCCCCGTCTCATCTGCCCGCAACCTCGGTGTCATCTTCGACTCCTCCCTCTCCTTCTCTGCGTACATCCAGCAGATAGCCAAGACCTGTCGCTTCTTCCTCTATAACATTAGCAAAATCCGCCCTTTCCTCTCTGAGCACACCACCCGAACTCTCATCCACTCTCTCGTTACCTCTCGCCTTGACTACTGCAACCTACTCCTCACTGGTCTCCCACTTAGCCACCTATCCCCCCTTCAGTCCGTTCAGAACTCTGCTGCACGTCTTATCTTCCGCCTGAACTGATACACTCACATCACCCCTCTCCTCAAGTCACTTCATTGGCTTCCGATCAGGTACCGCATTCAATTCAAGCTTCTGCTACTAACCTACAAATGTACTCGATCTGCAGCCCCTCCTTACCTCTCAACCCTCATCTCCCCCCTTACGTTCCTACCCGTAACCTCCGCTCTCAAGACAAATCCCTCCTTTCAGTACCCTTCTCCACCACCGCCAACTCCAGGCTCCGCCCTTTATGCCTCGCCTCACCCCACTCATGGAACAAACTCCCCGAGCCCATACGTCAGGCCCCCTCCCTCCCCATCTTCAAATCTCTGCTTAAAGCCCACCTCTTCAATGTCGCCTTCGGCACCTAACCTCTACACCTCTACCCAGGAAATCTAGACTGCCCAACTTGACATTTCGTTCTTTAGATTGTAAGCTCATTTGAGCAGGGACCGTCCTTCTTTGTGTATTTTGTACAGCGCTGCGTAACCCTAGTAGCGCTCTAGAAATGTTAAGTAGTAGTAGTAGTAGTAGAGTGTCGTGAAAATGCCCTGTTAGTGCTCAGCCAAAACCAGTTATTTTAGGGGTGTTCCCGGGGCACAATCGGCACTTAGCCGGTTATGTGCCAATATTTGACAGTTAACCGGTTAAGATAACTAACTGCATAAATAGGACTGCTCGTCTCTCTCTCTCTCTGTGGAACCGGGCATTCCAGGTGATCAATGAAGTCACAAATAGGCAGATAGAGTGGGATTATGCAACTTTACTTTTGGGGGATCAAACACTTCTAATAGCCCAGGGCCTTACTAAGCCATATAGGAGATTCATATATACTTCCCTCTTACTGATAAAGAAGTCCATTCTACAATTCTGGATATCCCCGGAGAGTATCCCGGTTGAGGTGTGGTATACCAAGATGAGAGCACTTGGTGAGAATGAATGTCGTATCTATTCTACTTCAGCAAAGCTTGCTAGCAAGCAATATCATAGCCTGTGGACAGGTTGTTTAAAGTGTTGCCTTTATAGGGGGATGAGGGGGGGAGGGGTAAGGAAGGGTAGGAGGGTGGTGAATGGGGTGTGGATGCTGAGTTATGGCATGGGTCAAAGTGGTGAGATTGGAGTATGGGTGAGGGGGATGGGTTGGGGAGGGGGATAAAAATGGAAAATGTAGTATGTAGTGTGAGCTATATAGGTGGTTCTTGATCAGATAGCCATAAAGGCTCAAATTGTGGTTTCTTTGATTCAGTGTACTTATACAACTGGAAGTTTTGGATACTTGTGTGCGAACACTGTTGTACTGTGTTTATAAAAATTTAAAAAAAAAACACATTCCTGTCTATAAGTGATAATCTGCAAAGCCGGTTAAGTTCTGTATATTGCGCTTAACTGGCTATTTTTTTTGCTGGATCCCTATCCCCGTATATTCAATGCCAGAGCCCGTACATGGCCTGGCATTGAGAGAGGTGGAGCACTTACCGTTTCTCCAGGCAGTGAACATTTTATAAGTAGTAATTTATTATGCGATGAGTTCCTGAAGAAGTTTTCGAAACTCTGCAGAGTCGGACTCTCGTTGTTTCTACTTTTTGGAAATTGAGTTTGAGCAGAGCAGGACCTAAGGCGAGCTTATCCGGCTTTGAAGATGGCTGTTTGTTATGAGCATTGGATACTTCACAAATTTGGTTGGAACTATACCATCAAAGAGGATTATGCCTTATGTTTTGTGGAGATGAATAGAATTGAACTAATGTGGTGAAATAGCTGGTCTAGCAGATTTACAGCATTGATATAAGCACAAAAAATTTTTTCCATCAATTCGGAGTTCGCCAGTCTGATTGAAGGTCCTTCTGACTACATAACGCTAAGTGCCTTTATTCTATTTATTTAGGAAATAGTTAAAAGTAAATGATATAGTATTTATGCACTTGAAGACGTTTTGTGCAAATGAGGTCATTGGAAACCAGTGACGGAATTGACCTGTTAGTAGTACGTTTTTACTAGCAAAAAGGTGCCGGTACTCAAATGCTAGACCACCCTTCAGGAGTGAGGTGATCACTGAGGGACCCTCCCCACAATAGCCAGGTCCCCTGTAACCAGTCACATAATCTATGACAAGGCAGAATTGGTTTGTAGAGCCTGAGCTCTTTCATTAAAACTTGGGTCAATTTTAGCAGACAATAGAAAAGGTGCCGGTACTCAGTACCCCAAGTACCCCCTCAAAAAAGCCCTGCCTATTAGTAGCCTATATTGGTAGAAGAAGTATGCTGTAGGAAGGTTTGATTTGAATTATAGCACATGGGTGCATTAGCAAGCATGAAAATTATATAAAAAAAATATATCAAGGAGTAGATCAGTGATTGAGATGTTTGTCCACCCTTAGAGACATAAAACACTTTGTGTAGTCTCATTTGGGTGAGTTTTTACTCTGAGGTCTCTCCTTATATTAAATTTAATTTAATTATAAAGGCATTTCGCTGATCTGGTGTACTTCTGGATCAATTCCTTCACTGATAGTATTTCCAGTATATCATACCCTGGTTTGTATGATTGGTGTTTTGGAACATTTTACCAGAGGTAATTTGGGGATATTTTAATTAATTTTTTGGAGTTCAGCTGTGACATCCAGGACTTGCTTGTACCCTTTAGTAATTCCAGTTGCCTTGTCTCTGATGTTTTGGGACAGTGAATGGACAGGCTGTCTTTGTTCTCTCATCTTTCTTTATTTCTGTTGGGATTTATTAGTCACCTTTATGAACAGATTCATCTACGAGGGTGTACAGCAGGCATAGATTGACATAAAACTTACAATTTTGTTAACAGTCTAACATTAGCAAAATGACCAAATATAACCATAAATACAATCAATGAGGTAAATTTGGAAATAGCAAATTGAAACCTAGCAATGAGGTATAGCCCATGGAGGATATGGAGGGATGTGAGGCCATGTGTAGAGACTCACTGTGGAGTCTCATTTGCACAAGTCAGGAGGGGCTGAAAAGTAGGACAGAAAAGTAGGACCATGGGAAAACAACCTGGAGAGGAATAATTGAACGGGGCCGGCCATCTTCAAGGCCGGCCCTGTAAAGCGGCGTCCCGACCGTATTATCGAAACAAGGTGGCCGGCCATCTTTCGTTTCGATAATACTGTCGGAGCTGGCCAAATCTCAACATTTGGGCCGGCTTTAGAGATGGCCGGCATTGGTTTTCAGCGATAATGGAAACTAATGGCGGCCATCTCAAACCCGTCCAAATCCAAGGCATTTGGTCATGGGAGGAGCCAGCATTTGTAGTGCACTGGTCCCCCTCACATGCCAGGACACCAACTGGACACCCTAGGGGGCACTGCAGTGGACTTCAAAAATAGCTTCCAGGTGCATACCTCCCTTACCTTGTGTGCTGAGCCCCCCAAATCCCCCCCAAATCCCACTCCCCACAACTGTTCACCACTACCATAGCCCTTAGGGGTGAAGGGGGGCACCTACATGTGGTACTGTGGGTTTGGGGGGGGGTTGGAGGGCTCCTATTTACCACCACAAGTGTAACAGGTAGGGGGGGATGGGCCTGGGTCCACCTGCCTGAAGTGCACTGCACCCACTAAAAACTGCTCCAGGGACCTGCATACTGCTGTCATGGAGCTGGGTATGACATTTCAGGCTGGCATAGAGGCTGGCAAAAAAATGAATTTTAATGTTTTTTGTTTTTTGGGTGGGAGGGGGTTGGTGATGTTTATTTTCTCCGAATCTGCCTTTGCTAATCAAGCAGCAGAAGCAGTGGCCCGTCTCATCTCTCTCTAGCCTTCTGGAGTCTCCCTTCTCTGTTCGTCTTCTCCTCTCATCCCCTTCTTCTTCTCGTCTCGTCTCGTCTCGTCTCATCTTGTCTTAACTAATACTCCTCAAACTGCTGCTTATATACAATTTTGGCCCTATTCATTTCAATGGACCCCAGCTGTCTCAACTGGGCTCCTAGTCCTTATCAGTTGATCAGAATGACTTCACATATTCCCAAACCTTCCTGTAGCCCCCCCTTTGGATGGTCCCATCTGGGGTGCAGCTGACCCAGCACTATCTCTACGTAACCATAGCAACTCTTGCTCATGACGTCTTGCAGGTGCCAATCTCAGGATTGTTTATAGAGTAGATTGCCCCCACCCTTGCCAGTTCAGCACTTGCCACAGTGAAATGTAACTGTGTCAAAGGTGATCTCTGATTTTTACAAGCTAGCTCTCTTTTGTATCAGAGATGATTCTGATTTTAAGAAGCCTAGCTCTTATTATGAGCCATTGGCCTGTATTTTACTGAGAGCAAGGGCTAGCATAACTCTTCAGTGACCACTGGGGGAGTAAGGGGAGGTCATCCCCGATTCCCTCCGGTGGTCATCTGGTCAGTTGGGGCACTTTTTGGAGGCTTGGTCCTAAAAATAAATGAACCAAGTGAAGCCGGCCAAGTGCGCGTCAGAGCTGGCCTTCTTTTTTCTATTATCGACTGAAGCCGGCCATCTCGTAACCACGCCCCCGTCCCGCCTTCCATACCCTGCCGAAACGCCCCCTTGAACTTTGGCCGACCCTGCAAAGGAAAGCAGTTGAAGCCGGCCAAAATCGCCTTTCGATTATACCGATTTGGCCAGCTTCAGGAGATTGCCGGCCATCTCCCGATTTGTGTTGGAAGATGGCCGGCCTTCTCGTTAAAAAATAAGCAGGATAACTCAATGGGAGGGCCTGCCCTGCTCATGGCATCCTCGGACACCTGTCGATCCTGGCCTGAGCTCTGTAAGCCTCTATTTACCAGTAAACCAGACTTCTGAATTAACAAACACACATATAAAGAATGAGAGGCAATACAAATTGGACTCTTACAGTGATCTGCCCTGAATTTCTTGATATCACGGCCGTTTCCTAATATCTTGTGTTCTAGCAGTACGTCAGTGAAATCTCTGTAATGTTGAAAGATTCCCCTAGTACAGGGGTACTCGAACTTATCCTAGTGGTCCACAGGTCAGTTGGGTTTTCAGGATATCCTTAATGAATATGCACTCTTTCTATCACTACAAGGGTTATGCTCACTTTCAAATAGTCATATATGTTATATCCCCAATAATTTGACTAATTTTGTTATTTTTTAACTATTTTTCAACAGATAACAATATACAATCCTTCATTGTTATTTATTCTGAACATATCCATACATTTTTTCAACACATAAACCTCACATTCCCCCAAACATGTCTCCTCAAATAACAATAATCTGGATAATATAAAGATGTCCCACATATTGTGCCGTCCACAATAGTCTTACATGGTACAACCCAATAGGTCGCATCTCCTTCTTATATTCAAACACTGACAACACCTCAATGTTTCCAAAGTAGATAATCCAATGACAGCTCTCCTTAATCCACATGGCGATAACTCAGTATTTGAGCCACAAACAGTCTTTGCTGTAATCTTGATCTTCAAACGCCAATAGATGTGAAATCTTCACAAAACTTATGTTCACAAGGAGACTTGTCCGGGTCTTTATCACACGTCTCAGTCACATTCAATCATCAATCGGGTCTCTACACAGGCCGTGTTTCATTTTACTTCTTCAGGAGACCTTAGTCAAACAACATCAAAAATTACACTTCAATACATACATGTTACAACATATTGTAATTTCAAAATTATGTAACAAATACCTTTAACCGCTTCATTAGAGTATACATGTTGAGGTTCATAAGCCTGTCCCTATAATTTTTGCGTTCAAGACCGCTTACTAATTTTGTAGTCGCCCTCTGGACCGACTCCATCCTGTTTATATCTTTCCGTAGGTGCGGTCTCCAGAACTGCATGCAGTACTCCAAATGGGGCCTCACCAGAGACTTATACAATGGCACTATCACCTCCTTTTTCCTGCTGGTCATGCCTCTCTTTATGGACCCAAGCATCCTTCTGGCTTTGACTGTCACTTTTTCTATCTGTTTGGAAGCTTTAAGGTCATCAGACACCAGGGGCCACCCAATTTTGCGTCAGGCCCGCCCAGCAGCAAAGTTCCTGACGGCGATTCCAGTCGCAGGCTCCGCTCGCAGTCGCAGCAATTCCCACATGCTGCCTGCCAGTGCCGGCTGCCACTCAATCTCCTTGCGCTACTAAGCGCTAACATTCCGGGTTAGCGCTTAGTAGTGCAAGGAGATTGTTGAGCGGCAGCCGGCAGGCAGCGTGTGGGAATCGCTGCAACTGCGAGCAGAGCCTGCAAGTAGAATCGCTGTCAGGAACACTGCTGCTGGGCGGGCCTGCAAGGAGGGTGAGATGCTGCAGCTGCACGGGGGGGGGGGGGGGGGATGATGGGGTAAAGATGTCGCATGGGGGAGGGAAGACGGGGGACACATATTAGCTATCTTTTCCTCCATTTGCTGCTTTGCTTTGCACTGTGGGTCTGACAGAAAAAAGACCTTTTAAAGTAGTAAATTCAGACTAGGCCTGGGAGATCAAAGACTTCCAGTAATAGAAATCAAATGACTGTAATTCACACTTCTGTGTGAATTTTTTTGGAGCTTTAATGCAGTGGGGGTTCAGGAATTTTAGTAAAAAAAAAATCTGATTCTTAAAAATAGCTCTGTAGTTCAAAATAAAATTTCAACTCCCCAGATTGTAGTTATTCATTTTTCAGTTTCTGGTTCTGATATCCTTGGATAGTCCAGTTGATGCAGGTCGCCATAGGCCTTTTTGTTGTTGTTGTTGTTGTCCAGGAGGATGGTTAAATACAGATATTGTGATAAAGTCACATCCAGGATAGTTGGGTTAAGGCAGTGTCAGTTTGAAATACAAGTCCCAGAAGGCATTGCAGGCAAGGAGCCAGGGGGTGAGATGAGGAACCCGGACTGGACTCCTAGCTGCAATAGGGGAAGACATGGGTGTAAGCTGGCAGGACGTGTAGATTGGCTGCCACTAGGGGGAAAGAGAGTTAGGAAACCCTGTGTGCAGGAGCTCATCATTAGTCTAATGCTCAACTCAGCTAGTATGGATGTGGGGGAAGCTAATGGAAGGAGAATGATTGGTTGTGACAGCAGAAGCCAGGGATGGATTAGGCAGGTGGGAAAGAGTCCCAGAGAAGGAGAAGAGAAGCAGTTGCAGGCTGAAAACCCTTGGGTAAGAGAGGTCCCTAAAGTACTGAAGCAGGCTGAAATCCCTTGGGGGTGAAGAAGTCCCAAAAGGATTTGCAGGCTGAAAATCCTTGGGTAAGGGAGGTCCCTAAAGTATTGAATTTACCAGTGAAGCTGATGCAGGGTGAAATCCCTTGGGTATGAGGAGTCCCTAAAGTATTGAACTCTCCGGAAGGTAAAGAGAGTAGAAGGTAGAAACTGCTGCTTTGTGATTTAACTGTGATGATGAATTGAAAGAACTACTTCTATTTGGAATTGAACTACTGTTTATTGTGCACTGGATAAAGAGCCCAGACTGGAGCTGACTGTGAGCCTGTATTGAATCCTGATATGTGCTGATAGCCTACTGCTTAAAGGGGACTATTTGCCACACACTTTCAGGTGGCTTACATGTGCTTAAGATTGAAGGTGAACGCTGCTGTTGGAACTGTGTATCAGGTCTACTAGAAACCTGCATGGAATAAAAGCCTTAAGATTGAAATTGCGGGTGGACATTTATTTCTTGACTGTACCAGGAGCCTGTGGCTGGAGGAGATTGTTCTATCCTTGGCTGCACCTAGAGGTACCTGCTTACAATATAAACCCAGCTCAGATCACAGGACATGAGTACAGCTGCCTGTAATACACAGGGAAGCAAAACAAATGAAAGATACTAGAAGTGAAACTGAGGACTATTGCCTCATCACAGACTGAACAGAAGTTTGTGAATTTGAGTTGTAAATGTACATAAAGTATATTATTCATTCTAAATTGCGGGAGCCCAATGTGAACTCAGCCTGCACAGCCTAACTTCTTTAGAAGAGAAAAATAAATCTTCCACAGAAATAACTAACTGCCTACATTGAGTACGTACAGCAGCTTTGAGTTGGCTTAAATGGTTACGCCTAAATTCAGGCACATAAACGCAGACTTTTTCTAGTATTCTGTAGTGGCAGTTCTGTGTGAAACTGTCATTATAGAATTGACGCTTTACACTCAAATGTTTGGTGTCTAACTTTAGGTGACCTGTCTTGAATTTACTCCTATATGCATGTTTGTGCATGCTAGTATTCTGTATCTTAGGTGCACAATCAGCACCTAATTTCAGGCATCAAGGAGTGGAGGAGTGGCCTAGTGGTTAGAGCACCGGTCTTGCAATCCAGAGGTGGCTAGTTCAAATCCCGTTGCTGCTCCTTGTGATATTGGGCAAGTCACTTAACCCTCCATTGCCTCAGGTACAAACTTAGATTGTGAGCCCTCCTGGGACAGAGAAATATCCAGTGTACCTGAATGTAACTCACCTTGAGCTACTACTGAAAAAGGTGCGAGCAAACTCTAAATAAATAAATAATGCTAGCAAAATCTCACAGAAGAAGCTCAGGGTGGGGGTGAGAGGCTTTCACTTGACTGTTGAGTGGTCTATCATCCAGCTACAAGTCTGCTTAGCTTTTGGAATATAACAAGCACAGGCTCTCCCAGGCAAGAGAGGGTTTGATAAGTTCCTGGAAGAAAAGAACATAAAGTAAACAATTATTTCCAGGGTAGATTAGGGAGAGCTACTGGTGAACTATGGGAAACAGACCTAATTTTGGAATTTGGCAGGTACTTGTGACCTGGACCAACCACTATCAAAAACAAGATGCTGGACTCAGTGGACCTTGATCTGACTTATCATGGTTTTTCTTACAGTATGTTATGCTGAAGTGGTAATTTGTATACTAATTAAAGTAATTCATTTCACCATGTGAAGTCACAAGATGGCTGACTGTCCTCAAAGGTTAATGCTCCACACCTGACAAAGTCTTGAGGGCACATGTTTGTGAACTTTAGAGGTCTTATTTTCAAATACTTTGTCCCAGAATTTCAGAACAGAAAAAAGTACAGATAGATCAAAGGGACTAACAGATCATTCACACAATCATAACACACTATTTCTTTTGGAATAAAGCTACAAAGAATTTTTGTTGTATTCTATTACAGTTAGACAGCAGCTATTTGCCACTGCTGCTATCTCCTGGTCAAGCATCTAATGAAGTCAGTTGCCTGGGGCTGGGTCATCTTGTAGGTCTTGGCTGAAATTTAGTGCTAAATATAAACATAACTAATGGAGTGTGAGGGTGTGAGAAATGTGTTTACTCATCTCACTGGCTCTGCTTATGGCAGAAAATCCATCATGTTCCTCTTTGCTTTACAGAGAACAACGTTTGCAGAGAATTGATGGATTACAGCTTTGGAAAGCATTGTGTGCTGGCTGGCTATAATTCATCAGCCATCACTTCTGGCTGTTAAATACTCACTTACACTTGTTTCTTCCTGTCAAAGGTACGATGCCAGGACAAATGAGTGGAAAAGGGACACGGCACCGCTGAATGAAGGAAAACGAGACATGGGTGTAGCAGAGCTGGGAGGTTTCCTGTACTGTGTAGGCGGCCATGATGGGATCACGTGCCTCAATACCGTGGAAAGGTATAGTAAGTCATCCTTGTATAAAATCACTTCTGACAGGCACAGGAGCCTCTTTAGAAATGACATCTTAGCGATAAGGCTATTGTCTACCCACTGGAACAAAGTTTTCCTTGGTTAAAATCCCAAATCACCAGTGACTCACACTCACTCTGTCACTTCTCCTGGAGTTTGCTGATGGTCTCCCTGGCCCTGCAGTCACACTTGGGGGCTGGGGGGAGGATCTCTCTTACAGACCTTCTCTCTGTTTCTCTCTGCTCTAAGGATGTAGGAAATTACATTCCTGGTTTCTTCCTCCTCTCTTTCACCTTCTGGGGCTCAGGTAAGGGGTTCCCCAGCCCATGTTAATTCTCTCTTCTCCAGGGACCCAGGGAGTGTATACTTAGCCCTGTGCTGACCATGTGAGAGAGGAATCCAGAGGTACCATAGGCTTACTGCTTTTCATCAGGCACTCTCAGAACTTTTTTTTCCTTTTAAAGCGTGCCTTTATTAAAAAAAAAAAAAAAAAAGAAGAAGAAGTAATCTCACATGTGTGTAGGCCAACAGGAAGTTCCCTATTACATAGTCATCCAGACTTTATCATAGCATAGTAGGTTATGGCAAATAGACCAATCGACCCATTCAGTCTTCCCAGTTGTCTTTCTCATTGGTTCCCTATCAGTTCCTGCTCCTTTCACTACCCTCTGTATCCATTCCAAGGCATGTATAAATCCTGTTATGCTGCTGTCTTCCACCACCACCTCTGCACCTCTATTCTGGTCCTCCTCCTCATCCTTTTTGGTTCTTATAAGACTCACACTTAATCCAAAACCTAGGCCCCCTTCCAGATCTTATCCCCAAGCTTTGCAATAATCCAAATGTAGTCATTGTTTAAAACATTCAGCCCCTTACCCTATGCTCATTATTGATAGAAATTTGCTTATGTCCATGCTTCATCAGTCATCCCGACCTTCATGGAAGGCTGATGCAGCTGTACTGCCACTTTTTGCTCACTGGTTTCTCTAGTCTTTGGTCCTCATGACTAGACAACACTTAAGGCCCCTCCCTCATTTCTTCACCTGTTACCTCTCAGCTGTCCTTACCACTGCACTCTGTGTCTCTCCCAAGCATGTTTAAATTCTTCCAGAATTCTGGTTGCTACTACCTCTGCTGATGGCTATTCTTGGTGTCTGCTACCCTCTAAATTAAGAAGCATTTTCATATTTCAGCTGAACCTTTTTCACCCTGAATTTCCTTGTCTAGGGAGAACTGATCCCTGCTTGTATCTGCTGATGTTTTTGCTATTTTCAGGTATGACCCTAGCAAGAACGAGTGGTCTAAAGTGGCTCCTATGAACATTCGACGCACAACATTGGGAGTGGCAGTAGTAAATGGATATCTTTATGCCATTGGAGGTTCAGATGGAAAATCACAATTGAATTCAGGTAATGGCTAGGGATGGGCTGTCTTTTGAATCGAATATCATCCACTGGTAATAGTGCATCCTCTTCTTTAAAAGTTACATTATATGTGCATGGTGCGTCCTCTCTGCATGTGCACTCTTTTCCCCCAAGGGCACATACACAAGCTATCACACACGTGCAAGCCACTGCACTGCACATTGGAGAAGCATGCTCACTGTCTCCTGGATTCTATAAAGATTGCCCAAATTTGCACTCCAAAATCTGGGCATGATTCCGAGATGCGTGCACAACTTAATTGGTTAATGAGCCAATTAACAGCAATAATTGGGCATCTACAATCAATTATTGATGCTAATTGGCACCAATTTGGATTTGCGCATGCATCTGGTTATGCACTATTCTATCAGGCATAGCACTTAACTCTGATAGTGTGTCATTCAAAAGGGGTGTGGCCATGGGAGGGGCATGGGCATGGCAGGGGGCATTCCATAAAGTTACACACGCTATTACAGAATACTGCCTTGGTGCGCCTAACTTGTGTGATGGCATTTACACCAGATTTCAGCAGGAGTACGTTAGGCACTGTAATAAAATGGCCACTAACTAGCTCATTTTCGAAAGAGAAGGGCGCCCATCTTTCGACACAAATCAGGAGATGGGCACCCTTCTCTCAGGGGCGCCAGAATCGGCATAATTGAAAGCCGATTTTGGGCGTTCTCAACTGCTTTCTGTCGCCGAGATGGCTGAAGTTCCCGGAGGCGTGTCGGAAGGGTAACGAAAGTGGGACAGGGGTGTGCTTAAGAGATAGGCGCCCTCGGCCGATAATGGACAAAAGAAGGGTGTCCGTGGCGAGAATTTGGTCCACTTTATTTGGTCCCTTTTTTCAGGTCCAAGTCCCAAAAAAGTGCCCGAACTGACCAGATGACCACCGGAGGGAATCGTGGATCACCTCCCCTGACTCCCCCAGTGGTCACTAACCCCCTCCCACCCTCAAAAAACAACTTTCAAAACTTTTTTTGCCAGCCTCTATGCCAGCCTCAAATGTCATACTCGGTCCATGACAGCAGTATACAGGTCCCTGGAGCAGTTTTAGTGGGTGCAGTGGACTTCAGGCAGGCGGACCCAGGCCCATCCCCCTACCTGTTCCACTTGTGGTGGAAAATGGGAGCCTTCCAAAACCCACCCGAAACCCACTGTACCCACATATAGGTGCTCCCCTTCACCCCTTTGGGCTATGGTAGTGGTGTGTAGTTCTGGGGAGTGAGTTTTTTTGGGGGGGGGGTTCAGGGGGCTTGCACCCAAGGTAAGGGAGCTATGTACCTGGGAGCAATTTGCAAAGTCCACTGTAGTGCCCCCTAGGGTGCCCGGTTGGTGTCCTGGCATGTGAGGGGGACCAGTGCACTACGAATCCCATGACCAAATGCCTTGGATTTATTCGTTTTTGAGATGGGCGCCATCGGTTTCCATTATGGAAGAAAACCGAGTGCGCCCATCGACTCCTCCCTCTCCTTCTCTGCGCATATCCAGCAGATAGCCAAGACCTGTCGCTTCTTTCTCTTTAACATCAACAAAATTCGCCCTTTCCTCTATGAGCACACCACCCGTACTCTCGCCCACACTCTCATTACCTCTCGCCTTGACTACTGCAACCTACTCCTCACTGGCCTCCCACTTAGCCATCTATCCCCCCTTCAATCCGTTCAGAACTCTGCTGCACGTCTTATATTCCGCCTGAACCGATATACTCATATCACCCCTCTCCTCAGGTCACTTCACTGGCTTCCAATCAGATACCGCATACAGTTCAAGCTTCTCCTTCTTAACTACAAATGCACTCAGTCTGCAGCCCCTCATTACCTCTCTACCCTCATTTCCCCTTACGTTCCCGCACGTAAACCTCCGCTCACAGGACAAATCCCTCCTCTCAGTACCCTTCTCCACCACCGCCAACTCCAGGCTCCGCTCATTCTGCCTCACCTCACACTATGCTTGGAATAAACTTCCTGAGCCCCTACGCCAAGCCCCCTCCCTACCCATCTTCAAATCTTTGCTCAAAGCCCACCTCTTCAATGTTGCTTTCGGCACCTAACCTTTATACCTTTCAGGATTCTAGACTGCCCCAATTTGACTGCCCCTATTTGACTGACTGTACATTTGTCCTTTAGATTGTAAGCTCCTTGAGCAGGGACTGTCCTTCTATGTTAAATTGTACAGCGCTGCGTAACCCTAGTAGCGCTTTAGAAATGTCAAGTAGTAGTAGTAGTCTAAATCCGGTGATCTCAGCATTTAGGTTGAGATTTGGGCGCCCCCAACCGTATTATCGAAAGGAAAGATGGACGCCCATCTCGTTTCGAAATACGGTTGGCCCCGCCCCTTCGTGGCGCCGTCCTCGAAGATGGGCGCCCTTAGAAATGGGCGTCCCCGATTGAAAATGCCCCTCTAAGCATGATTCTATAAAGGGTGCACACTCTTTACAGAATCGTACTTAGTGCCAATTTTTTTCAGGTCCTGTATTTTGAGAATCATTAATAAACTCCCCCCTATGTACAAAAAGATGCACTATGTGCACACAGGGGATGATATTCAGACTGTGAGAGTTAGACCAGCTAACTCCTGTGATCGGCACTGAGCCCGGATATTCAGTGCTGGGATGTTTCCAGTGACCAGCACTGAATATGCATTTTATTTTTGGCTGGTTCAAAGATCACCGGATAAGTACCTTTCAACCAGCCAAAGATATCCCACATTTTCACACAGCCAAATATGGCCGCTAAACTGGCTTTAAAAATCAGCAGATAGCTGGTTATATCAGGCGATATAACCGGCTATTTGCTAACCGCTACCCGGAGATATTCAGCGGGGCATAGCCGGTTATCCCCTGCTGAATATCGGTGGATAAACGGTTAAATGCTACTTAACTGGTCAGCAGCTGTTCTGGCCAGTTAAATAGCGCTGAATATCAGGGGGACAGTGCTTTAAGAAGAGAACACCTTATTAATGATTTTCATTGGACATAAAAAAAATTACAATTGAAAACATGAAAACTTTCTGGGTGCACATCCCTAGTAGTGGAAAAGACATAATCAGATGTCACAACTACTCCAAGACAAATCTGTGAAGAGCATTAATCTGGGGCACCGATACCAACAATAGGTATTCAGTTTATGAAAGACATATTCACTTGGAACCCAAGTGACTTGTTCTTTTCTTATTACTTCCCTTTAACCACTCGGACATTGTGAGAAGTGGACGGAACCTAAGGGGGGTGAAAACTGATGAAAGTGTAGGGATGACAGTAACACGTCAGGACTGTTATGCCGTGACAGACTGTTCTTAAGCTAAGTCTATAAGGGAAAGAAGCTTGTGGGGCTATATTCAGAGACTCATTGGGGAGCCTCATTTGAATAAATCAGGAGGGGCTAAAAAGCACTACAGAAAAACAAAGCAATGTGTGAAAAACAAGGTTGCTCAATGGTAGGGCTGGCTCTGGAAATAAGGGAAAGCAATGTTGGGTAAGTTCATCAGATGCTTAGTCCAAGAAAAGTAGACTAGCTTTGATTAAAGAAAATTTTTGTAAGATATATTTGCATATTTTCCTCATTTAGGGGGTCTTTTACTAAGGCACAGTAGCGTTTCAGTGCACATTAATGATTAGCATGCACTATACGCTGGAAGAGAAGCAGGAGAGAGGAGATATGATAGAGATGTTTAAATACCTCAGTGGCATTAATGTACAGGAGGCGAGCCTTTTTCAAATGAAGGAAAACTCTGGAATGAGAGGGCATAGGATGAAGTTAAGAGGAAATAGGCTTAGGAGGAATCTAAGAAAATACTCTTTCACAGAAAGGGTGGTGGATGTGTGGAATGGCCTCCCAGTGGAGGTCGTGGAGATTTAAGACTGTGTTGGAATTTCAGAGAGCGTGGGACAGGCACGTGGGATGCCTTAGGAAAAGGAGGAGTTAGTGGGTACTGAGGAAGGGCAGATTGGATGGGCCATTTGGTCCCTATCTGCTGTCATGTTTCTATGTTTCTATGTAAATGCTAGAAATGCCCATAGGAATATATGATCAAATCGTCAAAGCTATTGCTCAACTTCACATCAAAATAACACTCAATATTCAATACAGGTCTACATAGGTCTTTTTCTTATATATATATGGGGTCATCAGATAGCGTGTGTGCTTCCGTATTGGCTAACTGAGCCATGCAGATTTCAAGGGGCACCTTCAATCCTCATAGATCCTCATAGTATTCTTTTTTTATTTTTTATATATATCATTTCTTTTCAGACTCTCAAGATTTAAATAAGTTTTACTAAAGTACTTAGCTTTCAAAGTAACAGCTAGTCAAACTGGAGACGCTATTCCACCGACATAGATCTACGTTTTGCTATCAGCTGTGTCAAGGTGGTCTCCTGTGTCCTCATTGCGGCGTTTTAAAATGGCCGCTATCATCTTCAATGAATCCTATTTAACAGAATACACTGCTGAAGCATCAATCACCCTTCCGGAAGGGTGATTGACGCTTTGGCAGTGTATTCTGTTAAATAGGATTCATTGAAGATGATAGCGGCCATTTTAAAACGCCGCAATGAGGACACAGGAGACCACCTTGACACAGCTGATAGCAAAACGTAGATCTATGTCGTGGAATAGCGTCTCCAGTTTGACTAGCTGTTACTTTGAAAGCTAAGTACTTTAGTAAAACTTATTTAAATCTTGAGAGTCTGAAAAGAAATGATATATATAAAAAATAAAAAAAGAATACTATGAGGATCTATGAGGATTGAAGGTGCCCCTTGAAATCTGCATGGCTCAGTTAGCCAATACGGAAGCACACACGCTATCTGATGACCCCATATATATATAAGAAAAAGACCTATGTAGACCTGTATTGAATATTGAGTGTTATTTTGATGTGAAGTTAACTTTGACAATATGATGGATTAGCTCACTTCTTAGATGAAATTATATATGCCGTTTGCCAACATAGACATAGGAATATATGGGCATCTCTAGCATTTAGCACACACTTATTTTTAGTACGCGCTAAAAACGCTAGCTCGCCTTTGTAAAAGGACCCCTTATTTTCCCTTCTGTTTTATTTTACTATATCTATATCTATTAAAAAGTCCATCAAAGTTCCCTAGAATATCTTGCTCAGCAAAGCTCACGTTAGGAATTTAATAGTGACTTCAATTTTATGAATGTTATTTTGTAATTCACCTAGTTGTCTTACAAGAAACACAATATAAATATTACATGAAATGAAAATGAAATATGAACATGGAGAAAATTACTTAGAAATACACAGATGCCTCAACATTACAGTAGCAGCATAAAAATCATGAGAAGTGCAATTTTCTTGATTATAATTTCCCAGTGGTCCTTGCCCAAGAATGGAGAGTGCATCTAAATGTGAGACCAGGGGCCTGTGTTTGGTAAAAAAAAGCTTCAGCGCAATTATTTCTTTGATGCTGTGAAAGATTAAAGAGTTTCCTGCAGCTGGTGTGCAACAGGTGTGTTTTCTGTGGTGGAAACAAGGGACTTATCTTAGAATGCCCTTGAAACTCATTACACTAGAAGAGTTTGTTTTGCAGAAAAGATAATGGTTAACCACCACATTGTAACCAGAAAGATAAGTCTATCCCTTATGAAATACAGGACAGGTTGATTAGGAACTCAGAAAGGAGACTTTGATGATGAAGATACTGGTTTTTGACATGTCTTTAATCTTTGCATTGTTTTTACTATCTTTTTCTTATTTATAACTAGGAAAAAAGGCCCGTTTCAGACACAAATGAAACGGGCGCTAGCAAGGTTTTCCTCGGAGTGTGTATGTTTTACAGAGTGTGTGCGAGAGTGAATGTGTGATAGAGAGAGAGTGAATGTGTGAGTGTGTGTGTGTGACAAACAGTGAGACTGGGTGCGAGTGTGTCTGTGTGAGAGAGAGTGTGTGTGTGTAGGAATGAGAGTGTGTGCCAGGGGCCCCTTCCCTCCCCCCTCCCTTCCAGTTCCAGGGGGCCCCCCTCCCAGTCCCAGGGTTTTTCTCCCCCCCGTCCCTGTCAGTTCCAGGTTGGCCGTCCCCCCTCCCAGTTCTAGGGTGGCTGTCCCCCCCTCCCTGTCCCCCAGTTCCAGGGTAGCCCCCCTTCCAGTTCCAGGGTGGCCCCCCTGCTTCCCCCTCCCTCCCTCCCTGTCTCCCAGTTCCAGGGTGGCCCCCCTTCCTCCCTCCCTGCCTCCCAGTTCTAGAGTCGGCCCCCCTCCCTCCATACCTCCCAGTTCCAGGGTGGCCCTCCGTACCTCACTCCCTCCAAGTTCCAGGGAGCCCCTCCCCCCTCCCTCCCAGTTCCAGGGTGGCCCTCCCCATCCCCCCTCCCAGTTCCGGCCCCCCTCCCAGTTCCAGGGTCGGCCCCCCTCCCTTCCTCCCACCCACCCAGTTCCAGGGTCCCCCTCCCCCTTCTCCTCTCCCTGCCAGTTCTAGGGCATCCTTCCCTCCCTCTGTCGGGCGCTGAGAGCCAGCGTGGTGTAGCAGCAAAAGTTACCTTTGAAACGGAGTTCTTTTTTGAAAGGTTTTTTTTTTTAATGTCTGAGTGTTGAAAGATGCCGTGTGAAGTTCAGTGAAGCCACAGTCAGCTTCCGAACATTGGAGGAGGTGTTGTGTCGTGTGATAACCCGCCCTCGACATCATAACGCTTTGGCGCGAGGGCGGGGCAGAGACAGATGGCCAGAGACGGAAGTCTACACCATGACGAACCCACGAACCCTGGTCCCTGCACTGAAGCCATGGAGTGAGCTTCAGAATGTTGGAGTTGCTAATTATGTCGGGGGTGGGCGGGGCTAAGGGCGGGGCACCTTACGAATACTATGGGGGGGGGCTTCAGGGGTGCTTCAGTCTGGCACGGAGTGGGCTTCAGAGGTGGGAATTATTTATATAGATAAAGTTCTCTTCACTTTGTTTTTTAATTTTAGTGTATTGTAAACTGCTTAGAAAGTTTTACTTATAAGTGGTATATCAAGCTTTTAATGCACTAGAAATTTGATGTCTGGAAGCAACATAAGCTAAGCCATGTTGTCTTTCCAGTGGAACGCTACAGCCCTGAGGAGAATTCCTGGTCCCTGTGTCCTGCTCTTGGAACCTGCAGGGAGAACTTTGGCTGTGCTGTGTTCCAAGGGAAAATTTACGTTGTTGGAGGACGAGACAGCATCGTGGAACACTGCAGTGCTGAGTGCTTTGATCCTCTAAGAAATCAATGGTCACCTGTGGTGCCAATGAAATCAAAACGGAACAAGGTAAATACAAGAAAATAAGCACAGCTTCACGTGTTTTTCATTTTCATTTTCTCCTTCTGGCATCTGCCCGGGAATTCAGAACTCCTTTTGGCAAAGAGCTAGAACAGAAATCTCCTCTTAGGCTGCAGTGCCACCCTTTGGCCACAGGGGCAACCCAGATTATGCACAGATGCCCTTCCTCTTACTAAGAGCTGATCAGCACTATTGTGTCATGAGATAAAGTATTCCTCCTTCTCCCCATTCATAATTATAAGCTTCATGTAGCTATTATTAGGAAACTAGTAAAAAAGGCTCGTTTCTCAAACTAATGAAACGGGTGCTAGCAAGATTATCATCTAATGGCGATTATGTTTTTAAGGGAACTGTTAGGAAGAATGTGCAGTGATGATAAAGAATAATTGGGAAGTAATATGGTCCAGGGGTATGACATGTGGATTGTTTTCTTTTTTTAATCTTTGTGTTTTGTTTTAATTTTTATTTATAGTATATTTCCAAAAAGCTAAAGAGTATGCAGAAATTTAAAAAATTTTATTAAAAATAAAATGCTTGTTTACATTTGCAAGATTTCTTTATAAACAATATTTTTAGAGAAAACTTTGTTACATTGAGGGAAATGCTTTCCTTGTTCAGGACCATCTATGACTTTTATAATTGAATCAGAAGAGTTTCGAACTCTTGAAAATGCTACATACAATTGCCCATGTGTAAACACTGGTTCTGGGAGGAAAATACCAACTTTTTCAAATGTTTGTCCTTGTGACTTGTTAATTGTCATTGCAAAAGCCAATTTCACAGGAAATTGTTTTCTACGTAATGTAAATGGGAGGTCAGTGTTAGATGGTGTTACTTCAATACATGGGATAAAAACAGTACTCCCTGCAGTTGACCCAGTGATTACTTGACAAATAATGAGGTTAGTTTTCAAGTCTTTCACTATTAAGCGAGTTCCGTTACAACGTGGTGCGACGTCAGACAGACTCCGAATCAGCAGCATACAGCATGGCCACGGAGGAGGACGACGAACAAGAACTTTGAAGACCTCGGCGGCTGGCGGGGGTTGGGGTCCCCCGCCAGCTGAAGAATTATTTTTAAAAGCAGGCGGAAGCGGACCTCGGCTAGCGGGGGTTGGGGTCCCCGCCAGCAAAGGTAAACAACGTCAGCGGGAGAGGGTTGGCGGCGGGAGAGGAGGTGGAGAGAGTCGTTGGTGGCGGGGGGGGGCTCTGGCAATGGCGGGGGGGGGGGTCGTGGGGCCGGGGGGGGGGGGCTAAATGTGCCCCCTCCCTCTGGCCCTGGCCCCCCTACTGCCAGAGTCCAGATACGCCCCTGGATATAACTGATGTTCCTCATCATTGGAGTCATGAATGGAGTCTGAACTTAAATAAGTAATTGTCTCACCTTCTAAAATATTTAGAACAGCCTCATTTATCTTGTCAACATGTGCATTTTTTGGGCAAAGAATAGCCTTTTTAGCAAAGTTGTAAACAGTATCTGCGGTAATTTTTTCTCCAAAAATGGCATTAACTATATCGCCATCGCAAATGTGCTTCTGTGGGATTTCGATAATATCTTTGAAACCGTCTGGACATGGAAGATTTCCATCTGCTAAAGCAATAAGCCAGTTGTTGTAATCTGGGTCTACAGAGTGGACATTGTTGTTTAATTTTAGTATTTCAAATTTTTTCCATAGTTTATTTAACTTAATACTGGCTTCAATAATGTGAGCTCAATCACCATGTGGTACCACTGGTAGAGTTTGTCAAAAATCTCCATCAAGGAGAAGAACTTTCCCGCCAAATGGTTTCTTTTTTTTTTTATTCATTTTATATTACATTTATGTCCAATACATAAATGGAAAAGAAAAGAGAAAATATCAATTAAAACAAACATTAAGGAAAAATATCATCTTTGTTAGTCCACATTATTGTCCACAATTGGGAGATCCAAGATCAGGAAAACAATCTCAAAGAAAATAAGAAAAACACGGAATGGTTAATCTTACAATTCATATTTTCTGAGGGAGGAAGGTTAATCGGTAATTGCAGCCGGTACAGTGGTAACTTAAAGGAAGTTGCTGCAGAGGGTTCTTCATCTGTTCTTTTAACTCCACAAACTCTTGTAATTTCCTGGGTTCAACAAATAAGTAATCAGGAAATAAAACACTTACTAGGGAATCGCTCTAGGAAGGTCCCACCTGGGGCAATGATTCTTGGCTTAAAAGCCAAGAGTTCACATCTCCTAGTCTGCGATTCCCTTGATATGTCAGGAAATATATTTATTTTTGAACCCAAAAAAACTATCAGCCATATGTCGGAAATACAATTTCAAAACATTGTTCCTATCTAAATCAAAGGCAAAAGTCACTAATAATATAACTCTATATACAGGGTATTTTAGGAAAATTTATCTTTCTCAAGTTATTTTTCCTTAATTGGTTCTCCAGAAGTTCCAATTTTTTACAAGAAACATAAATGGTCCTTCATTACCAGATTAACTGATTTTCATAGAGAAACCATTTCTGAAATCAAAGTCTTTATTTTTTATCTTGGACTTCCACTTTGTTAGATAAGTATTGATATAATCACATATTTATTCCTAAAAAATTTTTGACATCTGAAGAAGAGAGTTATTCACACTCTGCAGCACTTCCCATAGTGCGTCCATTGTGTGGCTTCACCAGGTCCAATTTCTCCATAGAAACTGCTCCAGATATCTTCGAGGGGAAGAGCTCACTCTCCAATCCTCCAGTTGGTTTATTATCCAGACTCAATGCTGCTCCAGGACCTCCTCGGATCGCGTGAAAATCCTAACCCACTTCGGGCGTTTCCACTGTCGACATCCATAGCGAAGCATTACTGTTTCCAGGTCTTGGAGAGGTCATGCCAACAGGGGGACTCAAAGTCACTCCCTCTCCACTGAGATTCGGCAATAAAGCCTTGCTGTTCCCCGAAGCAGGAACCAATATCCCCGACGTTATGACCCCGAATCTCTCCAAAGTAGACTGAGAAGTGGTGGGAACCCCAGCCGTGTTTGAGGAGGGCAACACCACGGCTTTGCCTTTCTTCTTCCCCATTCTCTGGGGAGTGCGCCTACTTCTTCAGGTATTCTGGTGTAAAACGGGAACTCAACTAACGTACATCCTCCCTCGATGCCATCTTGGATCCTCCAGTTTGGGACACTCTTTGTCTGGTTTCTCCTCAGAGGCCTGTCTGATATGGGTAACCCTTCAGCATAGCCCTCTGAGTCACTGAAACACGGAAGTCCCTCCACCACTTACAAGGTGGTGTCCCTTTGGAGGGGGCGCCAAATGGTTTCTGATTGTTCATGATGTCTTTGAGGATTCTATCTACAGCAGTAAGTGCCATACTGGGTGCCATAGTTGATTCATCCCAAATAAGGATTTTAGCATCTCTAATGATGGAAGCATCATTTGATGTTAATCTGATACTTGATGTTGACGTTTCCAGTAGAGGAACAGGTAACTTAAACTGTGAATGATAAGTTTGTTCTCCTGGAATGAGATTTGCAGCAATTCCTGTAGAAGCAACAGGTAGTACAATTCCTCCATCTCCTCGGATGGAGCTCAGGATATAGTATTATACGTATACGTTCTTCCACTTCCAGCAGGACCATCTAGGAAGAAGCATGTGTGGGTTATGTTTTTTGTATTGCCGGCAGAAAGTATAGTATGAAATGCTTCCCTTTGCTCATTATTTAGTTTTTCTACCATTTGTTCAGCTTTCTGCTTTTCATCTCCAACATTGAAGGGAAGTTTAGGATCTTCTATTCTGTGGATGACTGTTGGTAAACCAAAGAGTTTTTTGCCATGTGTAGTCAGAACATCTTGGATTTTCTGAAGGCACAATTGTTCACAAATCGAGCAATCACCTTTGCAACCATGGATGTGTTGAAAATCTTGTGTCATATTAAGTTTGTATTTTTGGAAAATTTGGAAAGCATTTGATGGAACGGTAAAAACACAAATGTATGCAAAAAGGTGTCTGATTTGCCGTAGCATGCTGCATGTGAGTGCATCGTCTAAGGTGTTCTCCCACAGAGCTTCATCGTCAATTAGCCCCATTTTCTTGGCTGCATCTTGAAATGTATTATAAAGAACATATGCAACTGTTTTTAAGTCTTCAAAGGACTTAGCCCCTGGTTTGTGTAGTAAAATTAGCCTTAAACAGTAATGCTCAGGGTCTGCTGAAAAATGAACTGCATACATGCTCCCAATTGTTTTGTCACATCCTGCTTTTCTACATTTCCACTTTCGTTCTCTTTTGTCGAAAGTCTAGTACATAGGAATATCTACATACAAAATGGTCTTGGAGGATTGTTTTCTGCATTAAGTTTAAACCACACTGTTAAAGTGGTGTCCCTGGTTCTGGCTCTTTGTACTGCAGCCTCAACTTTGTTAGGGTGAAAAACAATGCTTTGTTGATCTGGTAAGTGTACTTCCAATCTCTGGATAGTATGTGATTGGTGATGCATTTCAAAACCATTTAATCGCCATGCAGCTTCGGGAGCACTAACATATCTAGAGTCAGTAAACGTTTTAATTTCATCATGTTCTAAAGTTTGGTGCTCTGTAGTAACCACATTGGCACAATCGTGTCCTTTATAGACATATTTAAAGAGGTACTTGACACTTTTAATAGATGTACTTGACACATTTAATAGAAGCGCATACTTCTACGTTTATATGGGAATTGTACTTTAAAAGTAAGTAAGGGTTATAAGGGACTACCCAATTGTTATTAATGAATTTTCTATTTAAGAGTGTACCGATGCCATTATCCCTTCTGCGGTATTTAGGATATCTGTCACAGTTCTCAATAGTTCCATTTTGGAATGGTTTTGGAAACTGTTTAGAGCACTTCCCATTAAGCATGCAGGGAAAATTGAAGTTATGGTCACTGCATGGACCATGTATCATATGTTTAGCAACTGTTGCACGGAGACGTGGAAAGTTGTTTATTTCAGGAATTTCAGCACATACGATTTTGTCAATTATTTCCTTTCTTGTCGGCTTGTGTTCCTCTTTCATGATAATTAATATATGAGCATGAGGTAAACCACGCTTTTGAAATTCAATGACATTAATTTTTGCAAGAGCCATACCAAGTATGTGTTTTTTGCATATATCGTGTAGTAACTCTTTTAGTTTTAAATGAAACACCCTTGCCAATAAGTCAGGTCGAAACTCTGGTGCCTGACCTTTTTTTTTAGATTTTGAGTAATTTCTTCCCATCTTGGGTTGCAGGTCATAGTAATGAACAGATCTGGCTTGCCATATTTGCAAACTATTGCCATTGAAGGTGCAAATTATTATATAGGATGTAATACAAAAGTGAGACAACATATACCTATTTATTAGTAAGGGTAGGGATCCTAAGAAGATTAACAAGCAATTGGAAGCTGACACTTTTTGGTTGCAGAAAAATAAGTTGAAGTTGAATGTCTGTAAACTGAAGGGTTTGTTGCACTGGCGACCAAATGCCAATCAAGGTTTCTGTCAGAAATTTAGGGGTATAGTTCGATCTTGGGGTAACATTTGATGACTAGTGAAGCGAACTCTCTGGGTACAAAGTACAAAGACCAGGGAAAACTCAATGAAATTACATTGAAATACTTTTAAAACAAGTAAGAGGAAATATTTTTTTCTCTCAAAGAATAGTTAAACTATTGGAACGAGTGGAACTCACTGCCAGAGGATGTAGTAACAGTGGTTAACATATCTAAGTTTAAAAAAGGTTTGGATAAATTCCTGGAGGAAAAGTCTATAGTTTGTTATTGAGATGGGAAAGGACATGGGGAAGCTGCTGCTTGCCCCAGGATTGGTAGCATAGAATGTTGCTCCTAATTGGGTTTTTGCCAGGTACTTGTGACTTGGATTGTCCACTGTTGGTAGCAGGATACTGGGCTAGATGGACCATTAGTCTGACTCAGTATGGCTATTCTTATGTTCTTGGAAGTTAAGAACATAAGAATAGCTATACTGAGTCTTAACGTCCAGGTTAGGCCCAGAACAGAACAATGCCATGCTGACAGTCCGATCTCCAGGTTAGTTCAGGGAGTATTCTACCAACTGCATTTGAATAAGCAACTGAAGACATTCCTTACACCAGAGAGGTTAAGTAGTGCAGTGCAAGCATTATCTTGATGGTAGTGGATTATGAGAATACACTACAGTTACTCCAAAATACTGCTGCTCTTCTATTTATTTATTATCACATTTGTATCCCACATTTTCCCACCTATTTGCAGGCTCAATGTGGCTTACATAGTTCCGTAAGTGGTGTTTACCAGTTCCGGATAGGAGAAATACATTCTATTAGGAGTTTGGGACTGCAGTGCTGGGAAAAACCACAGTGGTTTCCAGTTGAACAGAGAGGTGGCTTTAAGTTTTTGACCTCCTTGTTTAAATTTTAGAATGGGATTGGACCCCTCAGTATTTGTTGTGTTATATATATACTCCGGGTCTCAATTTATGCTCTGCTCAGGACAATCTCCTGATTGTACCTAGAGTTAAAGAAGGCTGGTCACAATTTTTAAGATAAAGAGCCTTTTCCATCATGGGGCGCATCAGGAAGAAAGATGACCTCCAGTGGTTTCAAGCTGGCAAAAGGCATGACTTTGGAGCCAGGTTTATTGGTAGAGAGCTAATGGGGCAGTGAAGAGCTGGGTTAATTAATATGGTAACCAGGGGCTTAGCTACGGGTGGGCCTGGGTGGGCCTAGGCCCACCCAGTCTTTTGCGACGTTCCATGACGATGACGACTTAGTCTTCTTGCCCGCAGCGGCGAGCGGGCGCGCGTAAAAGCAACAAGCAGCAAGGCTCGACTCCGTCCTTCGCTTCCTGCCCTCTCAGCATCCCGCCTGCCCGAAAGGAAATGACATCAGAGGAAGGCGGGACGCAGAGAGAGGGCAGGAAGCGAAGGACGGAGTCGAGCCTTGCTGCTTGTTGCTTTTACGCTCGCCGTTGCAACACTACAGCTCCCGGCACTGCATTTTACAGAAACGCAAGATTAAGTAAAAAGGAACAGAACAATCAATACAAAAGAGAAGGGATAATGGAAATCCAGAGTGAAAAAAAATTGCATCCGCTGATATCAGATACTATACGTAAATAAATAAATATTGGGCACGTGGCAGCCTCTGCACAAAGGAGATGTTTAGCACAAGCCTGACACTTTGGAAATACTGACACAGCACCAAACGTGACGGCTTCAATCTTCAATAGATTCCAAGCGTTTGGCTGAAACCTCCCCAATGCATCACCTAAGGCTTCTTCAACTGAGGGCTTACTTTCTGTATTTTTAAATCCCTCATTGGAGGAAACAAATTGCAACTTGTGGAACGCAAGCGGCACAAAGGCAGATTGTGAGATGGGATTTACCATGTGACAGGAACCCAGAGCGATTCTTTGTGCACTCCGGAGCAAAGGAGCTTCACGGGTGTGCACACCTCTGCTTTACATTCCTGATCAGCAGGGCCTGAATCCTGCTCGTGGTACCGAAAGAGGGTTGCACGCCAACAACAACAAAAAAGTCACAGAGTAACTGTTCTGCAGACTGCTGACCCCGCTGGGTTTCCTCCCTCCCTTCCTTCTAGTTTAATAAAGGCGAAAGTCACCCTTCATTTGGCCTTTCCTGTCACAGACACTTCTCTCACCCCCACCCCTTTCTACAATCCCAACTGCAGCGTGCGAAAGAGGGTTGCACGCCAACAACAACAAAAAAGTCACAGAGTAACTGTTCTGCAGACTGCTGACCCCGCTGGGTTTCCTCCCTCCCTTCCTTCTAGTTTAATAAAGGCGAAAGTCACCCTTCATTTGGCCTTTCCTGTCACAGACACTTCTCTCACCCCCACCCCTTTCTACAATCCCAACTGCAGCGTGAAGAGATGCAACTCCCACCATATAGCACCGATCCCATTGTCACCACCCACCAAAAGCCTCGGCTCAAAAGGTCTAACACCTCCCCTCCCCCTCCCCAAAACCCAAGCCTGATAACATACAGGCCCTAACAACTGAGGTCAGGGTTACCATTCGTCTGGATTTCCCCGGACATGTCCTCTTTTGAGGGTGCCGTCGGGAGTCCGGGCGGATTTCAGTAGTTCCTAGATTTGTCCAGGTTTCCCGTCGCCGGGGTCATCACATGACCTGTCGTCTAATCTCCCCATCATCTCCGAGTCCGACCCCCCGTCACCCACCGTGACCTGACTTCTCTGATGCATGCGCGGCGGCACCGTGTGCATGCTGGCCAGCCAGCGCCTGCCTGCTGATCAGCATCAGCTGATGACGTGATGATCCTGCACGCACGCCGCTGCTACTGCAGTTTGCCGCCTTCTCCGCCTGCAGCTGCCGCCATAACTGACTGAGTCGACGACGGACGAGCCAGGCAGGCAGCAGGCTGCAGCGTCTGGACGGTCTGGTGAGGTCTGTCTGTGTGTGCCCTGGCCCTGCCTTGCTGTTCTTTAGCTGCCGCAACCTGAGCTAGTGAGCCAAGGAGGTAAGATAATAACTAGATCGACAATGATGACCTGGCTTTAGCGCTATAGAAATGATTTGTTGTAGTAGTAGTAGTACTAATTTGGAGGGAGGGGGAGGGAGAGACCCTGTAGAAATGATTTGTTGTAGTAGTACCGGTAGTATAATTTGGAGGGGGGAGGGGCAGGGGGCGGGAGAGACCCTGGAACTTGAAGAAGGGAGGGAGAGAGGGGGCAGGAGGGGCCTGGAACTTGGAGAGGGGGAGAGGGGGGGCTGTGGAACTCAGAGGGAGGGAGGGTGGGCCTAGAACTGGGAAGGACGGGGACTGGAACTGGGAGGGGAGGGAGGGGAATGCTGCATCACCTGTAAAAAAAAAAAAATTCAGCACCCCCAATGCTGCATTAGCCTAGAAATAAGAAGTGGATTTTCCCAAGTAAGTCCAATCCATGTTAAGAATGGCTTTCACCTGCCAGGCAGTACCAACTCAGCACTCATGCTTTCCTCACCCTAGTTCTTCTGTCTCTTAGCTGCACAGTGGATGTAGCTTATGTCTGTGAGTGGGATAAATAGAATACACCAGCAAGAAGCAATCACTGTCCTTCTATCCCTTTGGTGTGTGTTTGCTTCTGGCTGAAGAGGAAAAAGGTATGTGTGTCAGGGTGGGCTGACAGTTGTGTGCTGTAGTCTGCTCTTTCTGTCGTGTGCCCCACCTTGAGCTCTGTATATTTCTAAAGCAGTGATGACAGGAGTTTTTTAAACCCATTTTTTTCATTGTTTTCTAGATCTTACACACATGATTCATATTCTGGACACGGAACACCCGTGGGACGGGTATTCCATTAACTCTGGGCACAGTTGGGCTTTTCTTTTAGGAAATTATTGAAACCTTTTAAAACCCTGCAAGCTAACTGTTTTACCACACACTCTCTGGCAACAAATTCCAGAATTTAATTACACGTTGAGTGAAGAAATATTTTCTCCAGTTTGTTTTAAATTTACTACTCATTGCATATGATCCCCTAGGCCTTGTATTTTTGGAAATAGTAAACAAGCAATTCATATCTACTCATTCCTCTCCACTCATTATTTCATAGACCTCTATCATACCTCCCCTCAGCTGTCTCTTTTCCAAGGTGAAGAGCCCTAGCCTCTTTATCCACGGGAACCCCACAGGAACTGCTTCTGTCCTCACGGGATCCCCGCAGAACTGCTTCCATCCCCGCTGGAATCCCGTTCCCATGCAGGTCTCTGTTTTACACTTCATTTGTTCCTGTGCAGTTGATATACTGCTGCATTCTTTTAAAGTCACCATTCCATGGTTGGTTAAATGGTGCCACAATTGTTATTTTTGTTTGGACTCATTCAATCCTGCGTTAAACATTACTGTTTGTTGTGCTTTTAGATGTCAATTAAAGCCGAACCCTTGTGTTTCAACGTTATTGGTCTACCTCCATTTTCTTGTGGGTTTTTTTTGTCCATGCAAATGGGGGCAAACAGTTGTTCAAAAACTTGAAAACTGACATAAAATCGTGGCTCTCCCTGGTAGGGTTACCATGAGGCTCATTTTCAAAGCACATAGACTTACAAGGTTACGTATGTTATTATGGAACTTTGTAAGTCTATGTGCTTTGAAAATGAGCAGCCATATGTCCAGTTTTACCTGGACATGTCCACTTTTTGAGAACACAGCCAGGCATCCGGCTGGGTTTTGCCAGCCTGCCCGTTTGCCAGATTTGCGGATGAACGGGCAGGCTGGAGGGCAGACAGCTGGGCGGTGTCCTATCCTCCCCTCCTCTCCTTTACCTTACTGTGGTGCCCTGGTGGTCAAGTGACCACTTCAGGGCAGAAAAGAGGCCCCTCTTTCCTGCCTGGCACACCTACAGACTGTCTTGCTCCCTGTGCCGCTTCAAAATTGCTGCGAGGCTTCCATTGAAGTCTTGCATAGGGGGGCGGGGCGGGGTGGGGCGGGGTTGGGGCGGGGAAGGGGTGTGGCAGGGGGCGGGGTATGTGTCCTCTTTTTTCTTAGGGCAAATATGGTAACCCTAACTGAGGTGCCACCTCTCTTTCTTATCTTACCTGCCTCAGATACCCAGAGATACATTCAAAGTACTTCCGCAGCTGATATTTTTGATTATTCCTTGTGGTTCACTAGTGCATGGGATGTTAAGACCAATCCGAGAGATTGATGTTAATACCAACATTTTAACCTGGATGTTTAATTCAAAACAACAAAAACCAAGGGCAGGGCAGAGATGTTAATTCCAAGTGCCCCACCCAATGCCCTTCAAGTAAATAATACTGGAGTCCTGAACAGATCTAGAGGAACTTACAATCAATGTGAAAATTCTACAGTAAAGTCTCAATTTATCCGACCTACACGGGCCGGACCTGTTGTCGGATAATACATAGAACAATGGAACCACCTCAAACAATGCAGGAACAAAGGCAGTAAAAGCAGGGTCCCCGCTCACAATGGTGGTAAAAGTAGGGTCCCGGGTTCGGAAATAGAAAGAGAAACCCGCGTGCCGTCACCGGGGGTCTGTCAGATATGCCAGATGGTCAGATCAGCAAAGGTCGGATCATCGAGACTGAACTGTAGCAAGATTTATTCCAGCTTTCAGGGGTTTGAGGGGCCAGTGCTGAAAATCACGAGGTCGAGCTGTGCTTGATGGCGTGTGTAGCTTCTACAATGAGATTAATGAGAAAGTATTCCAGGGTTACGTGGTAACCTATTGAGATGCAAATTGAAAGTGCGCAGAACTTGTGCGCTAATCAGGGAAAGCCTGCCGGACATGCGCACAAAGGTTCTGTGGTAAAGGAGGCTTCACTGTTCACATGTTCAAAGAAGATGAAGATGTCACCACATCCACATCACAAGTTCGTATGCTTTCTAATAACTTACAATTTCATAAAGGATTGAAAATGTATCTTTTTAGTAAGTATTTGAATGAATAACTTTGTAAGGCCTTCTTGACTTTTAAGATTTTGCTGTTAACCAGTGGCGTAGCTACTGGTGCCCACCCACTTCTTGCCTAGGCCCACCCAAAATCTGCTGTCTGGCTACGCCCCGATGGTAACATTGCTTTTATGGTGGTTGAATGTTTCCTTTCGTTTATAGTTGTAGATGTGAATTGCTAACTCAAACAAAACAAATAAATAGTCATAGTTCAAATAGCAAAGTTTTAAAAGTGATTTCTTGAGCATGAAGAGCATTGCTAAAGTATCTGGGGACAAAAATTAATCGCCTTGAAAACATTATTTCTTTTGCTTTAGCCCTTTCATTAACAACTCCCTGTGTGCACTGCTTCTCCTCCTGCTGATAGCAGCTTGCACATAACACGAGGAAAACTCCCCCATCCATCTTGTAATTGTTAAGCACAGAGACTTAATAGCTTTGCCTTACTAAAAATATATAGGCTATTATTAAAACATTATTAGCTTTTTTTCATAGTTACATGTTCTCCCATGTGCCATCTCCTGGGGCAAAACCTTAGGAAAGTGAATAGCACCGACCATATAAGGTCTATAAGTTCCTTTGGAAATCAGGTTTGAGGGGGAGGCTCTTTGTCAAACCCCATCATCCAGCTTAAATGTTGCTTTAGCAAAACACAGCTTCCTGGAAGCGAAAGCTTTGTGTTTGTGCCGCTGCCCTTCCTGCTCGGTTCAATCATTGCCATAAGTTAATTCGTATCCATGGGAGAATTTGATCAACTTTATAATTAACTGTATCCACAGGCAGGATTTTTGGAAAATTGCCATCGGATCTACACCAGGCACGGAATGAACTCTGTCACCACTACACGTCCTAGGGATGCACAGATGGCAATCTCTCTCCATCTTCCAGCACATAGCTGGCATTGAAGATTCCCAAAATCTGGCTCAAAATGTTAAAAACACCAATATGACAGTCAGATTAGAAAGACATAAAACTTCTATTTGTTTTAAGTAATGCAAATCCTTTTCCTGCAGAGTGTAGGTGCTGTGGTAACCAGGGCCAGCTGACAAGAACATAAGCGCTGCCATACTGGGGCAGACTGAAGATCCATCAAACCTAGTATCCTGTTTCCATCAGTGGCCAATTCAGGTCACAAGTACCTGGCAAGATCCCAGAACAGTAAAACTGATTTTATGCTGCCTTATCCTAGAAATAAGCAGTGGATTTTCCCAAGTCCATCTTAATAATGGCTTATGGACTTTTCTTTTAGGAAATTATCCACAAAACTGCTTTTACCAAATTCTCTGGCAATGAATTCCAAAGTTTAATTACATGTTTAGTGAAGAAATATTTTCTCTGGTTTGTCTTACATTTACTACTTAGTAGCTTTACTGTGTGCCCCTTATAGACCTCTATCATATCTCCCTTCAGCCATCTCTTCTCCAAGCTGAAGAGCCCTAGTCACTTTAGCCTTTCCTCAAGAAGGTGTGGCACACCGATCCAAGTTTTAATTTTTGTGCCCCATCTTGGAGCCAGTCTTGAGGTATGTCAGGGTTCATACTGTGTGAATGGCCCAACGTACGGTCATTTTATTTTTTCATTTGGGTTGGTCCTGGTCACTCTTTTCCACTTTTTCTTGTTGGTTTTCTCCTAAGTCCACGTCCAGATTCTCATTTCCATTTTTTATTTCCTCACTTTCTCTCTTCTTCCCTTTCTCCCCTATATCTCTTTCTCTGCTGTTGATCTTTCTGCTTCATCTTTTTTTCTCTATTTTTCTGGTCTGCTTAAAAAAAAAAAAGAGATAGATTTCTTCCCATCTTCTCCCACCTCCAGTGTGCAGTCACACTTTTCACCTTTTACCTACTTCCCTAGTTCTCCTATTCCCCACCTCTATCTCATTCCTCGATTAGCCTCCTATTCCCCCATCTTTCTCCCAGTTTCTAGTCCCACTTTTCCATCCACTGTGTGCATTCCTGCCTCAGCTTCATCTACCTTTTGTCTGC
Organism: Microcaecilia unicolor; assembly: GCF_901765095.1. NCBI lineage: Eukaryota > Metazoa > Chordata > Amphibia > Gymnophiona > Siphonopidae > Microcaecilia > Microcaecilia unicolor. The sequence continues at coordinate 279,435,750 of NC_044036.1, forward strand.
ATCTCCTCCATGTACCAGCCACAGCTCCTTCCCTGACTCTCATGCCCTCTCCACTATGGCTCCCATTCCACCTTTAATCTCTTCCCATTTCTCTCTCTCTCTCACCTTCTTCAAACATCTGTCCCCTTTTGGGCTCATTTTCGAAAGAGAAGGACGCCCATCTTTCGACATAAATCAGAAGATGGACGTCCTTCTCACAGGGTCATCCAAATCGGTATAATCGAAAGCCGATTTTGGACATCCCCAACTACTTTCTGTCGCAGGGACAGCCAAAGTTCAAGGGGGCATATCGGAGGCATAGCGAACGCGGGACTTCAGCATGCCTAACACTTGGACGTCCTCGACCCATAATCAAAAGAAACAAGGATGTCCCTGACGAACACTTGGACGACTTTACCTGGTCATGTTTTTCTTACGACCAAGGTACAAAAAGGTGCCCGAAATGACCAGATGACCACAGGAGAGAATCAAGGATGACCTTCCCTTACTCCCCCAGTGTTCACTAACCCCCTCCCACCCTCAAAAAATATCTTTCAAAATATTTTGTGCCAGCCTCAGATGTCATACTCAGCTCCAACACAGCAGTATGCAGGTCCCTGGAGCAGTTTTAGTGGGTGCAGTGCACTTCAGGCAGGCGGACCCAGGCCCACCCCCCTACCTGTTACATTTGTGGAGGAAACAGCAAGCCCTCCAAAACCCACCACAAACCCACTGTACCCACATCTAGTTGCCCCCTTCACCCGCACGGGCTATGGTAGTGATGTACAGTTGTGGGTAGTGAGATTTGGGGGGAGTTTGGGGGGCTCAGCACACAAGGTAAGGGAGCTATGTACCTGGGAGCAATTTATGAAGTCCACTGCAGTGCCCCCTAGGGTGCCCGGTTGGTGTCCTGGCATGTCAGGGGGACCAGTGCACTACAAATGCTGGCTCCTCCCATGACCAAATGTCTTGCATTTGGTCTTTTCTGAGATGGACGTCCTTGGTTTCCATTATTGCCGAAAATCAGAGACGACCAAGTCTAGCGACGACCAAATTTCAGGATTTGGACGTCCCTGACTGTATTATCGAAATGAAAGATGGACGTCCATCTTGTTTCGAAAATACGGGTTTTCCCGCCCCTGGATCGGGACGTTTTGCGAGGACGTCCTCATCAAAACTTGGATGTCCCTTTCGAAAATGCCCCTCTTTGTGTCTCACCTTCTTCATAGCTCTTTGTCCCTTTCAACTGCTTTCCAACCCCTCAAGATCCTTCAAATTGTCTCCCTTCCCCATTTATCTGCACTCAGTCACGCAGCCCTCAATTATCTGGTCCTCATTGCCCTTCCTATTTCGGCTCAGTTTCTTAGTCCCCATCATTCCTACATATAATCCCTAAATCCCCATTCTTCAATCCTTCCTAGTCCCTGAGTCCTCATTCACAATCCCCACTGAGAATGGTAGACTGAATGGGCTATACCTGTTTTGAATAAATCCCACCCAAGCTCTGAGTACCCACTTATACTCCCAATAACTGGCCACTCTTAGTCTGTAAACTTCCACACAATTCTAGAGTCTCCACCTGAGTCTGTCTCTGTTCACCCACAACCTCATATCCTTTCTCTTCTTACCTAAGTATCTATTCCCTTGTCTTTTCCTTCATACCAATATACCTTCCTCTCTCAATCAGTGGTGTAGCCAGACAGCCAATTTGGGTGGGCCTGAGCCCAAATTGCATGGGCACAATATTTTCCCTGCCCTACTCCCACTCTTCACCTCTCGCCTGGTGTCATGTCCCCTACCTCAATGCAAGCGGCGTCCTCGGGCTGCGCGGGGTCCTGTCGACACGCACACTTGGCTGGCACAGCCCTGAGCCACGTGTGTGCAGTTCTTCTCTGGCTGCAGGCTTCTTGATTGCTTTGCTTCCATGCACCTGGTTCTGCTCTCTCTCTGCCTGGCTTCCAGGCTCCTTGATTGCTTTGCTTCCACGCACCTGAGTCTGCTCTCTCTCTGCCTGGCTTCCCTTGCTTCTTTCCTATTGGTCTTCTGGTTCCTCCTTCCCCTGCTCTTGTCCTTTGGCTGTGCTCCTTCTCCCTGCTGGTCCCTGCTGATGTCAGATGCCAGCACTTTATCAGCTGAGCTCTTCCTGGACTCCATGCTTCGGCTTCTACTTTGGTAGGTGTTACTTGCTCAGTAGTGTGCTGCTTCTCTACTTTGTCCCTCATTGCTGACTTTGCCTGTGCCTGGATTACTCTCTTGACCTGCTGCCTACCTACTGACTTTGCCCGTACCTGGATTAATCTCTTGACCTGCTGCCTGCCTACTGACTTTGCCCGTACCTGGATTAATCTCTTGACCTGCTGCCTGCCTACTGACTTTGCCCGTACCTGGATTAATCTCTTGACCTGCTGCCTGTCTATTGACTTTACCTGTGCCTGGATTACTCTCTTGCCTGTTGTTTGCCTATTGACATTGCCTATACCTGGATTACTCCCCTGCCTGCTGCCTGCCTGTTAACATTGCCTGTTTCTGGATTACTTCCTTACCTGCTGCCTGTCTGGCCGTTACATTCACCACCCTGCTTCCTGCTCCTGCCCTGCAGGCTGCCTGCACCTAGGGGCTCAACTTTTGGGGAACGGCGGTCAGCGCAGGTGCAACCCAGGGTTGTCCGGCCACCAAGCAGAACCTGGTCCGAGTACCGGGCTCAGCAGCGCTCTACTTGGTACAAGAACTCACAAGTCTGACACCTGGCACCTCACATCTCAAAATACAAATACTTTAGCTAATAAGGATCCCCAAGCTCTGTCAACTGAAAACTTCCTCTAAAGGTGGCCAGAACTCCTTTTTACCAAGTTTAGCAGGCAGCAACAATGTCCCTGAGTCACCGATATCTACACCCCATGCATGTGTAGTTGTCGGTGACTCAAGGATGGTACTGCACACTGCAGAACTTGGCAGAAGGGAATGTCAATGCTTGGAGATCCCCACCAGTTACAGCAAGGGTCAGGGCTGGTGTTAAACATGCTGGGACCCAGGGTCAGAAAATAAAAAGAGAGGGCCCTCCTGATCCCCTCTTTTCCCTGCCTCCCCTCCAATCTCCCAGTTGCCATTACTATCATACCGACAGACCTCACCAAATACAGAACAAGAGATCACAAAAATTGAACTGGGAACCTCAAGAAGTTAAACTTGGCATGTACTGCAACACTAGGGAAATAAAAACAGAAATGCATTTCCTTTACTACTGAACATAATACAAAGACATTTACTATGCACATTTCCCAATGCTAACATATTCCATTTAATACATTCAAAATAAAATGATTCTTTTCTACCTTTGTTGTCTGGACATTTTATTTTTGCAGCATGTTGGTTCCAGTTTCTCTTTTCTGCTTTCCTGTCTTCTGTTAACTCTTCTTCAAGCAGTTTCTGTCCATTTGTAATGGTAATGGTAACAGTGCTTGTAGTGCGCCAACTCCCAGTCAAAGATTCAAAGCAGATAACACAAGATTTAACTATTATACAATAATGAAAAGAAAGAAAATACCAGAAAAGATTGTTATCACTAAAGCAGAATTTTTTTTAAAGCTTTCAATTGTTTTCAACATAGTAGGAAAGAATTAATCTTTCTAATATCAACTGGGAGTGAACACCACTTAGCAACTGCATCATATGGAAATGATGTTGATAGATATTTCTTAAATCTTACTTTTACAAATGAAGGAAAATAAAGAAGGCTTGAATCTATAGCACATGATGAAATAGGAGATAATGGAAATGAAAATAAAGAAAATAAGTATTCTGAGCATATACCATAGAAATCTTATATACCCTACATGCAATCTTAAATAATTTGAGCTTTAATAGGTAGCCAATAGAAACTAATCAATGGAGGTGTAACATGATCCAATCTCTTTTGCCCCATGATCATCTTAGCTACAGTGTTTTGCAATACTTGGAGTCTAGCAGTCAAGTTGGTTGAAAGAACACAATATGGGCCATTACAATAATTTAATTTAGAGAGGATTACTGCTTGAACCAGAATCAAACTGTTTCATCACAAAGCAAGAATGGATTTTTCTTAAATATTACAAATGATAAAAAGTAGATTTTACAACTGCATCAACATGAGGCTTTAAAGATAATGATGTATCTAAATATACACCTAATATCTTTGACATCCTGCCAACTTTTAATATGGAGCTATCAGGGAATGTTAAATCTGAAGGTATATTCTTGCCCACTTGATCTAACCAGAGCAACTTGGTTTTATCCTTATTGAGTTTAAAACCACGTGAAGAACATAACATTTCTAACTTCCTAATGCAAGTCAAAATTTGCAATAAGGGCAACTGTGCTAAGTTATTTTTTTCTTAAGAGGTCTCCCCTGGCTGTCACAAAGAGTGTTCGAAGTCTCAGAAACTTCCCTTGTCCTAGTGGCTAGAGCAGAGGGCTGAGAACCAGTGAAGCCAAGGTCAAAATCCTGCTTCTCCCACTACTGCTCCTTGTGACCTTAGAGAAGCCTCTTAATCCGCCATTGTCTCAACTACAAACTTAAAGCTACATTTACTATCTTGTGTTAAGGCAAGCCTCATTATTGACAGCAGGGCCTCTTTGCGAACTAAGGGGCCCTTTTAAAAAGGCACGCTTTTAGCGCATGCGTTAAATATGCATGTGCTAAATGCTAGAGATGCCCATTTATTTCTATGGGCGCCTCTAGCATTTAGTGCATGCTAATCATTAGCGTGAGCTAAACAATGTGTGCCTTTGTAAAAAGATCTCATTTATTTATTGATTTGTTGCATTTGTACCCCACATTTTCCCACCTATTTGCAGGCTCAATGTGGCTTTTATAGTACTGTCAAAGGTGTTTGCCCAGTCGGTGGATAACAAATACAAAGTTGTATAGTGATCGCTCATAAGCACATTAGTAGATTTAGCCCTTAAATTGCAGGAGTAGCCACTGAACGGCTTAAGCAATAGGCCGAGAAACAGGGAAGGTACAAATTTTGACTGTAAATCCTGCAGTACCTGCATGTAACATGCCTGAAACATGCATGTAACAAACTGAAAATAAAGGCATGAGCTAATGTCCTCATGGGCAGGGAAATACCTATTGAACCTGAATGTAACTCAGCTTGAGCTTGAATTTTGAAAGCTGAGTAATGAAATCCTAAATCTCTTTTAGTGCTCTACGAGCTCCATCTCTGGCCGTCTTCAAATCTAAGCTAAAAGCCCACCTTTTTGATGCAGCTTTTAACTCTTAACCCTTATTCACTTGTTCAGAACCCTTATTTTATCATCCTCACTTGAATATTCCCTTATCTCTTGTTTGTCCTGTTTGTCTGTCCTAATTAGATTGTAATCTCTGTCGAGCAGGGACTGTCTCTTCATGTTCAGGTGTGCAGCGCTGTGTACGTCTAGTAGCCCTTTAGAAATGATAAGTAGTAGTAAGTAGTAGTAAGGGACACAGATGCCAGAGCAGTGAGAGAAAATGGAAAAGTAGCATTATAAGGGTAGATAGAGGCTATCGTATTGAGCCCTAGCATTACCTTTCTTTTTTGTATAGGTATGTCTGGCTGTTGCCAATGGCTATTTACTGGCAGTGGGCGGCTTTGATGGTACGATCCATTTGAATACAGTGGAAAAGTTTGATCCAGAAACCAACACATGGAGGTGAATATATTTTCTCCTGCTCAGCTTCCAGGTGCTATTCAATAAGACGTTATCCTTTTAACTAACACCTTTTTTTAAAAGTTGCTATCAATAAACCCACTTTTGGTTTCTTGTGTTTTATGCAGTCAGGGCACTATCCAGCTTATTTTCGAAAGAGAAAGACACCCATATTTCGACCCAAATTGGGAGATGGGCGTCTTTCTCCCGTGGGCGCCCAAATCGGTATAATTGAAAGCCGATTTTGGGCGTCTTCAACTGCAATCTGTCGCGGAAGCGGCCAAAGTTGGAGGCGTGTCGGAGGCGTGGTGAAGGCGGGACTGGGGCGTGTTCATCGGCCGAGGAGAGATGGGCGTCCTCGGCCGATAATCGAAAAAAGAAAAGCATTTTTAGCGTGAATTTGGGTCACTTTTTTTGGACCCTTTTTTTCACAAACAAGTCCCAAAAAAGTGCCCTAAATGGCCAGATGACCACTGGAGGGAATCGGGGATGACCACCCCTGACTCCCCCAGTGGTCACTAACCCCCTCCCACCCAAAAAAAAAACTTTTAATACTTTTTTTTCCAGCCTGTATGCCAGCCTTAAATGCCATACCCAGCTCCATCACAGCAGTATGCAGGTCCCTGGAGCAGTTGTTAGTGGGTGCAGTGGACTTCAGGCAGGTGGACCCAGGCCCATCACCCCCTACCTGTTACACTTGTGGTGGTAAATCAAAACCCACTGTACCCACATCTAGGTGCCCCCCTTCAGCCATAAGTGCTATGGTAATGGTGTAGAGTTGTGGGGAGTGGGTTTTGGGGGGCTCAGCACCCAAGGGAAGGGAGCTATGGACTTCAGAGGTAGTTTGCTTTGTTTTTTTAATTGTTACAAGTGCCCCCTAGGGTGCCCGGTTGGTGTCCTGGCATGTAAGGGGGACCAGTGCACTACGAATCCTGGCCCCTCCCATAACCCAATGCCTTGGATCTGGTCGTTTTTGAGCTGGGCGCCTTTGGTTTCCATTATCGTTGAAAAACAATACCGCCCAGCTCAAATCCGCACAAATCCGATGCATTTGGCTAGCACAAACCGTATTATCAGAAAAAAGATGGATGCCCATTTTTTTTCGAAAATACGGTTTTTCCCGCCCCTTCACATACCCGTTCTCGGAGATAGACGCCCATGGAGATGGGCGTTCACGTTCGATTATGCCCCTCCACGCATCCCATTTTGGACAATTGGATATTAAACACCAATAATAAATTCCTGTGTCGGGGTCCTCAAATCCATTCCTCAAGGTCCACAGTCTGTTGTTCAGGATTTCCACAATGAATATGTATGAGATGTATTTGCATTCACTGCTTCCATTGCATGCAAATAGATCTCACACATATTTATTATGGAAACCCTGAAAACCAGGCTGGATTGTGGAGTTCAAGGACTGGATTTGAAGACGCCTGACCTAGGTCATTTGTAAGATTTTTTATAATATTTATCTTAATTCAGGTGTTCTCAACCGAGTCCTCGAGACACACCAATCCAGCCTGGTTTTCAAGGTATCTACAGTGAATATGTATGAGACAAATTAGCATGCAGAGTCTCCATTGTAGGCAAATCTCTTTCATGCATATTCATTATGGCCATCCTGAAAACCTCACTGGCTGGGCATGTCCTGAAGACTGGGCTGAGAACCCCTGCCTTACTTGATATTAGAATATATTGTCTTGCTTTTTAAATGGGAAATGCAAGACCACAGGTTCCAGAATGCCCTGTGATGGGTGTTAAAAAGAAAGTCTTGCTCTGAATCAGAACGGAGACCTAGCCCAGTACTAATGCTTCCATATTTAAAGATGCCATTGTACACCCTCTTGTGTTATCATTCATGACACATTTTTTTTTTCAAATCAATAGGGTCAATCATATCCCCCTGAGTTCAAACCTTTTCTTTGTGTTAGTCCACTCTTAAAGGTTATCAATAGAAATCAAACAAAATAAAACATGGAAAAGAAAATAAGATGATACCTTTTTTTATTGGACATAACTTAATACATTTCTTGATTAGCTTTCGAAGGTTGCCCTTCTTTGTCAGTTTGGAAATAAGCAAATGTGGTAGCAGATAGTATATATAAGAGAAACATCAAAGCATTACTTTGACAGTCTGACAGAGTGGGAGGGTGGGGGTATGCATGGGGACATCAAAGCATTTCAATGATATTCTAACAGGATGGGTGTTGGTAGGTGAGAGGAGGGTGATAAACAGAGAAATAAACAGAGAAATACAACTTCATGGTTTATAATGGGCTAGAAAACCCAGATCCTTATTAAGTCCTGTCTGTTGGGTGTCAAAATATTCAATCATTCTTACTTCAAAGGTCTTACGTTCCTGTATTGTTTTAAAATTACCTTTCAGTATTCTTACTGTGAAATCACTGGTGCAGTGTTCTGGTCTTGTAAAGTGTTGGCCCACAGGGGTGGGGGCTTGACTGGCGCTGGCTATTTTCATGTGTTGTCTGTGCAGATTGAATCTTGTCTTAAGCATCTGGCCTGTTTCTCCAATATAGCATCCTTCGTTAAATTTTTTACACTGAATGATATATACCACATTGGAAGATGAGCATGTAAAAGATTCCTTTATGTTGAATATTTTTCCCTTGTGAATGACAGTGGGGTCCTCTGAAATGTTTTGGCATAGCTTGCAGCTGGATATGTTACAGGGAAACATGCCCTTTTCTTTTTCAGTCTATGTTGGGAGTTTACTTCTGATCAGCTTGTGTTTTAAGTTTGGTGGCTGTCGGAAGGCCAGCACTGGTGGGGATGGGAATATCTCTTTCAGTAATTCATCTTCCTGGAGTAGGGGCTGTAGGTCTCTTATGATTTTCCTCAGTTTCTCCAGCTCTGGGTTGTATGTTACTACAAGGGGAATTCTGTCTGTGGCTTTTTTTTTTCTTTGTACTGTAGCAGATTTTCCCCTGGGTGTTTTGAGGGAGGAGGCAATATTCTTGGAGATTATTTTGGGGTTGTAGCCTTTCTGTTTGAAGGATGCAGTCAGGGTTTCAAGGTGTCTGTCTCTATCCTCTGGGTCCGAGCAGATACGGTGGTATCTTGTGGCTTGGCTGTAAATAATGGATCTTTTTGTATGTGAAGGGTGGAAGCTGGAGTTGTGGAGGTAGCTGCATCTGTCTGTGGGTTTCTTGTATATAGATGTTTGTATACAGCCATCACTGATTGAGACTGTGGTGTCCAAAAAATTGACTTTTTCTGGGGAGTAGTCAATTTTGAATCTGATTGTAGGATGGTATGTATTGAAGGAATAGTAAAATTGTTTCAGAGTTTCTTCCCCCTCCGTCCAAATCATAAAAATGTCATTGATGTACCGGTAGTATTTTAGAGGTTTGGTCTGGTATGTATTCAGAAATGTCTCTTCCAGCTCAGCCATAAAAAGGTTGGCATATTGGGGTGCTGTCCTTGTACCCATTGCAATGCCCATTATTTGTAGATAGATATCATTGTTAAAGCGGAAGTAGTTGTGAGTTAAAATAAATTTGATTAATTTTGTAACAGTTTCTGGTGAGTATTGATGGTCCAGTGTGGATCTTTTTAGGAGTCTCCCACATGCAGCTATGCCATCCGCATGTGGAATGTTGCTGTATAGTGATTCTGTCCACAACACAGAAGAAACCAGTCTTCGCAGAAAAACAATTGCCAAAAACAGCGAACATAGTGATTCTACATCTATCGTGACCAGAAGGGTGTTTGGTGGGAATTGCTTGATATTTTTCAATTTATTCAGAAAGTCTGTGGTGTCTTGTATGAAGCTGTTAGTTTTGTGTACGAGAGGTTTCAGAATTCCCTCTATGAATCCAGATATTTCCTCCGTGAGTGTGCCAATACCTGATATGATTGGTCTGCCAGGGTTTCCAAGTTTATGGATTTTGGGTAGCATGTAGAATGTGCCCGCAGAAGGCTGGTTTGGTATGAGTTTCTTCAGATGAGACTGCGTTTGTGTAGGGAATGTTTTGATAAGGTATTTTAGCTGTTTTGTATAATCCTTTGTGGGGTCTTCACTTAGTTTCCTGTAGTATTTATTGTCTGAGAGCTGTCTGTGCCCCTCTTCAATGTATTTTTGTGTGTCCATAATTACCACTGCGCCTCCTTTGTCCGCGGGTTTGATGATAATGCATTCGTTAGTTTGTAGAGTTCTTATGGCCGCTCTTTCTGGTGGGGTAAGATTGTACAGAATTCTCTTTTGTTTGTTGGAAAGTTGTGATTTAACCCTATGTCTGAAACTTTCTATGTAATTATCCAGCTTGTAGTTTTGTCCCTCCTGTGGGGTGAAATAACTGATGGCTGTATACAAACATCTATATACAAGAAACCCACAGACAGATGCAGCTACCTCCACAACTCCAGCTTCCACCCTTCACATACAAAAAGATCCATTATTTACAGCCAAGCCACAAGATACCACCGTATCTGCTCGGACCCAGAGGATAGAGACAGACACCTTGAAACCCTGACTGCATCCTTCAAACAGAAAGGCTACAACCCCAAAATAATCTCCAAGAATATTGCCTCCTCCCTCAAAACACCCAGGGAAAATCTGCTACAGTACAAAGAAAAAAAAAAACCACAGACAGAATTCCCCTTGTAGTGACATACAACCCAGAGCTGGAGAAACTGAGGAAAATCATAAGAGACCTACAGCCCCTACTCCAGAAAGATGAATTACTGAAAGAGATATTCCCATCCCCACCAGTACTGGCCTTCCGACAGCCACCAAACTTAAAACACAAGCTGATCAGAAGTAAACTCCCAACATAGACTGAAAAAGAAAAGGGCATGTTTCCCTGTAATGTATCCAGCTGCAAGCTATGCCAAAACATTTCACAGGACCCCACAGTCATTCACAAGGGAAAAATATTCAACATAAAGGAATCTTTTACATGCTCATCTTCCAATCAGGGGCGTAGCCAGACTTCCGTGGGAGGGGGGGGGTCCAAAGCCCGAGGGGAGGGGGCACATTTTAGCCCTCCCCCCGGCGCCGCCCCCCTGCTGCCATTGCCGCCCCCCCCCACGTCTTTTCCGACCCCCTCCCGCCGCCGCCGCCTACCTTCACTTTTCCAGGCGGGGGACCCCACTCCCCGCCAGCCAACGTCCTCTCCGTCCTGCTCCTGCTCTTGTTGCATTCATTGCTGACGTCCTGCAGGACGTCAGCAATGCATGCAACAGCAGGAGCAGGATGGAGAGGACGTCGGCTGGCGGGGAGTGGGGTACCCCGCCAGCAAAAGTGAAGGTAGGCGGCGGTGGGGGCGGGTTCGCCAGGAGGGGGGCCCAGGCCCCCTCAGGCCCCACGTAGCTACGCCACTGCTTCCAATGTGGTATATATCATTCAGTGTAAAAAATGTAACGAAGGATGCTATACTGGAGAAACAGGCCAGATGCTTAAGACAAGATTCAATCTGCACAGACATCACATGAAAATAGCTGGTGCTAGTCAAGCCCCCACCCCTGTGGGCCAACACTTTACAAGATCAGAACACTGCACCAGTGATTTCACAGTAAGAATACTGAAAGGTAATTTTAAACAATACAGGAACGTAAGACCTTTGAAGTAAGAATGATTGAATATTTTGACACCCGACAGACAGGACTTAATAAGGATCTGGGTTTTCTAGCCCATTATAAACCATGAAGTTGTATTTCTCTGTTTATCACCCTCCTCTCACCTACCAACACCCATCCTGTTAGAATATCATTGAAATGCTTTGATGTCCCCATGCATACCCCCACCCTCCCACTCTGTCAGACTGTCAAAGTAATGCTTTGATGTTTCTCTTATATAAACTATCTGCTACCACATTTGCTTATTTCCGATCTGACGAAGAAGGGCAACCTTTGAAAGCTAATCAAGAAATGTATTAAGTTATGTCCAATAAAAAAGGTATAATCTTATTTTCTTTTCCATGTTTTATTTTGTTTGATTTCTATTGAAAACCTTTTCTAAAAAGTGATTGGGGGTAGTTATTCTGGGAGCAGCATATTCATTTCTTAAAGCATTTCAGAAATTACTGTTACTGTAATTATTCCTTTGCATAGCACTCCAAGCCTGCATGGAGTGCTGAAGAGAGAAATGGAGACAGTTTATGTTCTGTGGAGTTTAGTCCAAACACAGAGTCCCATGGTTCCAGGGGCGTATCTGCGTGGGGCCACAGGGGCCTGGGCCCCCCGCAGATTTTGCCCCGGACCCCCCTACCGCCGTTAACCCTCCCTCCCCCGCCTACCGCCGTCACCTACCCCGAGGTCCACTTCCTCCGGCTTTTTAAAATATTGCTTCAGCTGGCAGGGGGGGGGGGGGGGGGGGGCTGCTGACGGCGGTAGGGGGGGGCTATAATGTGCCCCCTCACTCTAGCCCCTGCCCCCCCTACCGCCGAACCTCAGGTACGCCCCTGCATGGTTCCACAGTATAATATTTGGGAACTCCTCTCCTCCCCGCCCCCTCGGTTTACAATTAAACATTTATGCTGCTAGGATCCCAGTCTGGGTTCTAAGCTGGAAGTATTACTGACTGATAAGTAAGATAAAAGGAGGTAAAATTCTCAAGAACAGCTCTGGCCTGAAGGAAAACTTGTTCTCTTTCTATTTTCTTTCTTAGACTCTTCACCACCATGCAGCAGCGGCATCCAGGAGGTGGAGTTGGTGTTGTGAGAATGGAAGTCTATGAGTGATGATCCTGAGGCCCCAATGCTCAAAACTCCGGCGCTATTCCGAATAGCGCCTTAAAAATACAGCAGGAACAATGCAGAAGAACATCCTAATGCTTAACGCAAATATAGACACACTCATAGCATTAAGCAATAGGAAGTTTGGCTAAAGGATTGTGCTTTTGCGCATGTGCGGAAGAGTTCCACGGTAAGCTTGGCTCCTGTGTGCATACTCCTAGCAAAACTCAAATGTGAAGCACACACTGGTGTCTAATTTCTGTGGCCTAACTATAAGCTGCTTCTTTTTTTTTTTTTAGCTTGGATGCTTATATTTAGATGCAGGAAACAAATGCCAAAGTGTGTTTTCGCTTGGGTCTGTTTTTCATGACCAGCATTTAAGGGCTTGCATGGGCTTCTTTCTGCTGCCAAAAGCAATCAAATCCGGAAGATTTTGCAGAAAGATTCATGAGAGAATCCTCTCTTCCAGCAGCCTAACGCCTGCTCCGACCTGACATTATTTTTTGCAGCAGTAAGTCAGTTTTGTTTCAGGCATTAAGGAGGAATAGAAAATAACCTTATTAACATGAGCTTGACTACATTTGCATGCTATCCGCGCTAGTGCCTGGTGCATTCGTTGTTTCCCTTGTTAGACTCCTCTGAACATTCTGTGCTGGTAAATGCAGGTGCTAGTACAGCGCCAAATGACCTCTAGCGCCGGTGTTTACTTTTGAGCATCAGGGCCTGAAAGGCTACAGGAGCTCTCTCGCCCCTTGCTGGAGGGAATTCACACACCATCTGGTGAATGCAGACAACTCAGAAAGGCACATTACACTAGGCAATTTTTTCTCAACATCTGCCCCGCACAATTCCAAAGATTTTCTGTGGCTCGTCCTGGAGAGGATGCACCACTTTCTATCCTTTTGTCTGGGTGGATGGAATACATCTGTATTGTGATGATGTAACCTGTTTGTAAACACACACATGCGTACACCTCCCGTTCCCTCTCCTCCTCCTCAAAATTACAACAGCACGAACTAAAAAAATAAAATAAAATAAATGAAAAAGCCTCAGCAGTGTGGTTATTCAGTTTAAAGTTCTTGATGCTCCCAATGCCATGCCACTCTTTCCTGGCCCTCCACCTGCAGAAACTCCAGCTTTTGGAAAGATTTTTCTAACCCTGATGCACATCTGTATGTCCACTGTTGCCAAGCTTGTGGCAAGATTTCTGTAATGGCATCTTTCATACTATCTGGGTATATTTCACAAAAAAGGTAATCAAGAATCAATGCTTGAGAACCATCTACTTAACATATCTAAACTTTGACAAATCCTAAGATTATCCAAGAGGGTGAAGTGAGCACAGGAAGATGAGAAAACTTCCTGGATCCATGAGTGATGTCTTACAAGAGATCAAATTCTACAACTAGAAGCTGGGACCTAGCCTCCGCAGTCTGAGCAGGAAAAACCGGACCGCCTCAATGGGTCACTTCTATTTTTCTGCTGTTTACAATGTAGGGGGCTTCTGATTTTAGGTTTTAACCAATAAATATCCCCTGATAAAAGACAAATTTAAATCAAGGTTTATTGGATAAACCCTGGAAAAGTACCATCTCCCCCAGTATTCTCTCATCTGTCCCCAAACTCGCTTTAAGTGCACCACAGTTTCTGCGCCTTTCTGCACTGGTGATTCCTAAGTGCAACATACATCTTTGATTCCACTGGCAAAGGAACCCATCAATAGCACTGGTTTTAGTACTTTCAGAATAAACACTTACATTTACAGTTTACATACAATGAAGAACAGAAGCCCTAGTGGCTGTAGACCACTTTGCAACTAAAAAATGGTATATTAGTTTAAGGGCATGAAATGCAACCGAGTAAAATAAATATTGTGTGTGGTGAACCAAGCTCAGGTGTATTTCTGCAGGGGAAGGAGCTCTACAAATCTGAAGCCTCCAACTGAGCAATGGGACTACCCAGTATGAGGTTTTTGACTTTAGCTACATTTCACAGCCACAGACTAGTCTTGCCCAATATGAACAGTAAGTGAGCAGGATGAGTGTGTGACACACGAGGAATATGGTAGAAACTGTAAGGGAGGAGCCTGCTTACAGTTGTGTAGCCATAGGTGGGCAGGGGCCCATCCACTTTGAGCTCAGGCCTTCTCACCAGAGGTACATCCATAGCTGGTGGTGATCCTCAAGCCCTGCCAGCTGAAGACCTTCTCTGAAGGCACCCAGAACTCCCTTCTGCCAAGCTCAGCAGACTGCAGCAGCTTTCTTGACCTATCAACGCTAGCACCCCATGCCTGCTCAGTTTTCACACACGCTCAGTTCATATGAGAGAACTAAGCATACATGAAGTGCCAGTGTTTATGGCTCAGGAACACTGCTGCCAATTCTGGACACCTTTGGAAGAGATCTTCAACAGCAGGGCTTGGGATCTCTGCTAGTTAAGGTATTTATATTGTAAGCTGAGTTGGGGGGGAGGGGGGGGGGGGTAAAAATTTCATGCCCATTCATTTTGCCCCTAGGCCTACCCATCTGGCTATACCACTGACACAGGCAGTAGCAGCTAGAACAGACTTTCTAGACAAAAATATATTATATAAAGGTGTATTTATTTAAAACAAAATGTACTTCACTTTTATTATGTCCAGTCAGCAGTATTACACATACAGATATGATTCTAGGATGTGTGTATGTGAGATATAGAGAAAGTACCTCCCCTGCTCAGCCACTGGGATGCATCCTTGCCAACAAACTGGGAACTGCTTTCAGCATGTTCCTTACTCTTCTAATTCAGGAGTCACTACAGGATTTTTGTAAAAATGGAAGAAAAAAATACTTTCCCCCTGGACTATTGGTTGTTTTTTTTTTAATAGCTGCCCTTTTAGACACTCCCCTCCCCCCCCCCCCAACTTTCCAGATCTGTAGAGCAGAGGATGTCCTGACTGATAGAATTAGACACTTAAGAGGGACTAAAAAGAATTAGACACTTAAGTGGGACTAAAATCAGTAACCTCTCTGGGCTAGATGTGGAAGGTCTACTGATGAAGCACAAAAAAGAACATCTCTCACTGGCTATGCTGCGGCAGCTCTGTTATCTTTCCCCAGATGCGGTGAGTGGCCTGTCAGATAAGTATCACAATATATTTTCAGCCCTAATACAGTAATGTCACACAAGGCTTGGGCTAGTATAACAGAAAACAACTGATGTGCAAGCTTTCTCACTAGTAAATCTCTTCCTATGCATGCCTATCACCCACCCTCCCTCCCAAATTTAATGAGGAATACTAATAATAATCTGCCTAACAGAACAAGGCTGCCCTCCACCCTGCAGGACTAATTTAGAGAAAACACAACCCCACCCTCGCTATGTTTTGAAAGCTACACTGGGCAGCAGCTAGCTCCTATCGCCATCACACATGCAGAGAGACTACCTGAAGTAAACAATGAGCAGCCATGGCTGTTACTCTGCTCTGCTGACTTCTGTCCCTTGAGTGACAGAGGTAGAAAGGACATAATGAACATTCCCTCAACACATCTTCACAAAGACAAAATCATGTACTGTGTAATTTAATACCAAGCTCCTAGGGCCTTTCGGATTTTGGATCAGAGCTGTCTGAGCAGCAGAGAGGCGTGCTGTTGACCTATTTATGACGTTCAAATGAAGGGGCTCACAAATTATGGGGGTCTTTTACTAAGCTGCGGAAAAAAGGGTCCTGCAGTAGTAGTGGGGGGGGGGGGGATTTAATCTGTGCGCCAGGTCCCTTTTTACCGCAGCAAGTAAAATGCCCCCCAAAAATGAAATGGCCACATGGTAAGATAACCATTACTGCGTGTCCATGCGGCGGGGAGAACTTACCGGCACCCACCGAGGTGGGGTAACCAGCCAGTAACCGATCAGCATGCAGCGATACCTGATTACAGCCGGTTTAGCGCCACGCTACAGAAAAAAAATTTATGAAGCGGCTGAAATGGCGCAGGAACTATTGTCGGTGGTAGTTTCGGATTAGTGAGCGGTAAATTACAGTGGCTTTGTAAAAGATCCCCTAAGGTCACACACAGAAACTTCACCTTGTTGGAGGTTACAGGTCAACCAATGAGGTGTGATTAGAACCCTGCTCTCTCTGCTCAGAGTACCAAGCCAGCAGGTGACACCACTCATGCCAAGGTAAAGCTGTGTTTGAGGGAGCTGCTGTAATGCATTACCAAATGTAGCCAGAAAAACGGAAAACCATGGGGGCCTTCATTCCCTCTTCCTTCAAAAAGCATTCAATAAAGTGCTAACTACCTTGAAACACACAAAACTGCTGAAATTTATAACAGTGACAACATAAACTAAATGTAGGAATCTCCTCCCCCAACACCGTGCAAATAAAGAACGGTCCGTAACCAAGACCCAACTAGTTTAAAAAGAGACAGGCTCAGTTTTCTTCACCTTGGGTTTATGTTTTTTTTTCTTCACATACTTAAAGCAATAAGATAATAGATTTTTATAGCACTATCCCATGAACATAGCCACTTCTGGGTAGATGACTGACTGGGTAGCACACTTCTGGCATCTATGTTACATCTCTGACTGCAACAGGACGCACACGAGGCCAAAGAGCTCATGCTTGTTCCCCAAAGCCAAACCCAGAGTCCATGCAGAGAGAGAACTTTTCAAACTGTCAGATGGGCAGACCAAAGCTCTAACCACCTAAGACAAGCTTTGCCAGTCTCCATTCAAACGGGGGTAAAAACCAGGCCTGGTTCAGCTTGTCCTAAGTGACATGGAGTCATCTTGTAACCTTCTATCCCAGCTATTTCCATCCCAGTCCTCAGAGCACACCTAGTCCCATGCTTGCAAATCTCTCTCATACATATTCACTGTAGATATCCTGAAAACCTCCTGAGTGCCCTGAGGACTGGTTTGGGAATGGCTGCCCTATCCACTGGGTTGTGGACAGGCAGAGCTGGTCTTCAACTCAGTTGGCCCCCAAACCTAAAGCAAAGCACATTAACTGCATTCTCATTGGGCACATACTGATCACCAGCTTTCAAAGACCAGTGTTGCCCATCCTTCTCTTTCTGAACTTAGGTTTTTTTTTTTAAAACTAAGGTGTGCTAGCATTTTTAGCTTGCGCTAAACACTGAGACGCCCATAGGAATACAATGGGTGTCTTAGCATTTAGCGCCAGCTGATTTTTAGCATGAGCTAAAAATGCTAGTGCTCCTTAGTAAAACACCTCTAAATGCACTGGAATTAGGAAAGGAAAATCTAGACCTCTTCTAGAGAAAAATTCAACAGTAACTTCAACATAGGGCAGTTTAGAACCTACAGAGTTAGAGTTCAAACGAGAAAATGTCAGTAAAAGTTGTCTCTATCTCTTCATGGTAACCCAGGTCAGGATTGGAGGCTGATGGCTCCCAAACTTCCAACATATTGCCAGGCTTCTCCAGAGTTGGCAGGAGGGTGGGGTCCAGCTCTCCAAGGATCAACATCTGGTCCTTTGTCCCTGGAGCAGATTCTTTCCAATCTGCAGAGGGAAGGGAACAAGGATCACCACAAATGCTGAGCTCATGGGCCGAGGGCTTGAAGTGTGTTTGCTCTGGAAGACAAAAGAACACTGTATGCATGCTGACTTAGGCCCAGATGCATCAACCAAACGTAAAAAAATCTAAAACGTAAAAGTCCTTAACGAATTTGAAAAAACGAAGATTGCACCGAAAAAACAAGTTGCACATGTTTGGTGCGGTTTTGAAAAGTACAATGTATTAAACATTCATTAAAGTGGTGTAATCCCCGTCGGTAATCGGCCACTAAAGCATGTGCAGAGCAGCCAAGCGTTTTGCTGGCTGCTCTGCGCATGCCACAAACATCAAAACAACAACAACAAAAAAAACACAAACACATGGCTCCCCGCTTCCCCCTGCATTAAACAGAAAACTAAAAACATAAATCAAAAAAGGATCGGGAGGGGGCAAAGGCGCTCGTCCCCCCCCCCCCCCCCGCTGCTCCCCGCTTCCCTTTGCACGAAAACTCCAAATTTTAGCAGCCCCGGCCCCCCTCTCTTCCTGTTCCTTTCTCTCTACTCTCCCACAGCTCCGCCTCCCGCCATCCTCCGCCCCGTGCCCCGCCCCCTGAGGTCGTCGCCCCAGCTCCCCCCTCCACCGGCCCCCCCTCCACATTACTGGGCCCGCGCAGTGCCTCTCACCTCTGTATGAAGGCGCTGCACGGGCAAGACCATCTGATCGCTGCAATCTTCAGGACGTCTCTCTCCTTTCCTGACCTGGGCCCGCCCCCGTCTGACGTAGGTTTTGTACGTCAGACGGGGGCGGGCCCAGTTCAGGGAAGGAGAGAGACGTCCTGAAGACTGCAGCAATCAGATGGTCTACTTGCCCGTGCAGCGCCTTCATACAGAGGTGAGAGGCGCTGTGCGGGCCCGGTAATGCGGAGGGGGGGCGGAGGATGGCGGGAGGCGGAGCTGTGGGAGAATAGAGAGAAAGGAACAGGAAGCGAGGGGGGCCGGGGCTGCTAAAATTTGGAGTTTTCGTGCAGGGGGAAGCGTGGAGCAGCCGGGGGGGGGGGGGGGGGGGGGCAAGGCCGTCCATACAGGATGCTCCTGACGAGTGCCTTTGCTCCCTCCCGATCCTTTTTTGATTTTGTTTTCATTTTCTATTTTATGCAGAGGGAAGCGGGGAGCCACGTGTTTGTGTTGTTTATCTCACTTTTGTTTTTAAACATGCCAGCTTGGATTTTTATACTGCACGGGGAAGCGGGGCGATGACAGCTCAGGCCTTAACGACAGCTCTGACTTCACGTTAAATTTATCACGTTAAATGATTCGGTGCAATCGTCGGTATGGTTAGTGCATCCCGAATTGTCCACATTTCAATGGTAGTTACTCGTTTGCATTCCGTTTTCGTTAGCTGCTAGCATCGTCGGAAAATGGCCTTTAATGCATGCTACGGTTGAAAATTTCTTCGTTAAAGGGTCGTTAAGGGTTAGTGCATCTGGGCCTTAAAGAAGTTAGGTGTCCCTTCCGCCTCTCCAAGGTACCTAGCAACTCTGCAATCATAAAAGAAACACAACGGTTTACAGAGTTGCTTTCATTAGTTCAAGGAAATCTGGGACAAGATGACACTGTAACCACTCGTTTCTTTCGCAAGATAATTAATCAGCAAGGACCACAGCAAAGGTATCTTTGAGAATCTCCACACGAAGAAGGTAAGGGTACAAAGTAAACTCCCCAAAAGGCAATGAGAGAACATTACATACCAATTCACCTTCCCCATGGCTAGGGGCATGGAAACGTTTCAAATGTGGAGTGAAAAACTGTGTTCTGACTTTTCCTATAACTAGACTGATATCACTAGAGACACTGCTGCATAAATATTTTAAGGAGGTGCTAAAGATTTCTAAGCCTGAAGCTTTTTCATTAAACAATTTCTATTATATACCTTGTAGAACTCATTTGGAGAATCCTGCTGAGGGTGGAATTGATACTTTAACTTGGGGCTCCTTAGATTTAACTAATTTTTTGGAGTCCTCCACTGATGAGATTTCCTCAAGACAGACCCTATTCATTACATTTTCCAAAGAGGGTGACAAAATGATGGGATTAAAATTGTTCTTTAAGTTTAAGGATGTCTTGTTTTGTGGGTAAAAAAAATACACATTTTTCCTGATGTGGCACGGGCCAGCCAAGCAAGGGGAAAATTGTTCTTGAGCTTAGGAGATAAAGTTCTCGCAAAAAGTGGAACTTTTTAGTTAAGATTTCCATGAAAATGTTTAATTTCTTTGAATGGTAATCAATATGCTTTTTTGAGCCTTCTCAGTTGGAAAGTTTGTCATCATAGAGATGGTATCTGGAGAAATATATAGGGTTTTGTCAAGATTTACCACCATAAATTTTAGGTTTATGATGCATAAACTATGTATTTGAGATTTCTTTTCTTACTCTCTTATTCTGTATGTGGGCTAGATTATTTTATTGTATTTTTGATTGATTCCTGATTTATGAAATATTGTTAATTAACTGTCAAATAACACGTTTCCTTTTTAAAATGTAATATTTCAAAAAATGATAATAATAAAAAAGAAATTGTTCTGATACTTTCCCCTCAGACTTTTTGAGTACTGTGATCTCAGCTGGAAAAGGTATCAACAGGCCTTCCAAAGCTCCCGTACAAGGTAATTCAGGTTTCAGGTTTATTAAAACTTTGATATACTGCCCTAGAGACAGAACTTTCAGGGCGGTTTATAGTCATTAAAAAAAAAAAAGATTTAAAAAAAAGTGTTTGATTAAAGTTAGTAATGTTTGTCATTATTTTGACAGAAAACATTTTACTGTATTAGTTCAGGCTCTCGCTCTATCCCACTTACATTACTGTATCTGTCTATTATTGTTAAATTATAAACTAGACTGCCAGAATTATATTGTTTTAAGACACATGATACTATCACTTCAGCCCTGATTTCCCCACACTGGTTACCTGTACAAGCCCACATCTCATTTAAACTAGATTGTTCAGTATTTAAAATGTTTAATGGAATCAGTCTATAATATCCGTTAAACTTGGTGGTCTTTCCTTTTAAGAGATCTTCAAGAACAAGATGTCCTTTTCTTTTACTCTTTGCTTCGTTTATTGGCATTAAGTATAAGAAAATTCTAGAAACAAATCTTTTGGTTATCGAGCTGTTCAAATCTGGCTCTCATTACCTGAGGACCTGCATTCTGTTACCTCTTACACTGCTTTTCGTAAGGATTTAAAATCATAATAATTTAGGAAATATTACACCTGAATTCTATAGAATTAATTACGTTTCTTCTTCTTCTGGCTTAATATGGGATTACTCTGTAACCCGCTTTGAACCACCATTTGGTTTGAGATTTAGTGGTATATAAGCACTATCATATCATATATTAAGCAAAGGGAGAAAGAAAAATGAAAGAGGAACTCCATTATCAATAGTACAATAGTTAAAAATAGTAGAAATAAAGGAACGATGCAGGTAATTTTCCAGATAGCGCTCAGTAATCCCAACGGCATAAAGTAATACATGATCTAGGATCCAAAGGCATCTTGAAAAAGGAAACTGTTGAGAGCAAAATGAGAGGTTGAGTGAGATGGTTCTAACCAAAGGTGAAGGGGAAGGTTATTTCAAAGGTTGGACCTACAATGCTGAAAACCTTAATAGAGTCAAAAAAGATTTGACAGAAGGAGAAGTTGATAAAGGAGTTAGACTACAAAGACCTTAATTTTTACATCAAGCCAATCAACCTACAAGAAAAGCTAGGTTTTCAGGATACTGCTAATGAATATGCATGAGAGGTTTGTAAACAACAGAGGTGGTAGGCATTCATATCTCTCTCATGCACATTCAATAGGAATATTCTAAAAAGCTGATTGTTGGTAACCCTTGAGGACTAGAGTGTAGACCAAGGCTTTATTAAGTCAACATCAACCAATAACCAGCTGTAGAAATGTGCCTCACTTATCTCTCAACTTTAGACTCAGAAAACTCTACCTTGTTCATCCATCCACTGCTCGGCGGTGGCACACGGTAGAGGAGGAAGGGGAATCGCACCTATCATTTCAGTGTTAGGCTTCATACTGAAAACAAAAATAAGATATATACAAGGGTGAGGAAGGAAAAGCTAAAATGATGGAGTTCCCAGGATTTAGATACTCAATCCAAATCTCCCTGGGTAAGATGCTGCAGCACCAAGGATACAAAAAAGGCCTGTCACCTATTCACCTCTCCAGTGTGAAATATATCTTTGTATATAGGACATGCAAAAAACGTGTCCTGCACGGGAGGTTCTAACCTTTGCTAACTGCCTCATTTTGTTACCTCTCCTATCTAAAATACAAATATGGCCCCATACACAAAGAGAGTCCTGCAACACAGCATGTAAAATACACTGGTTGATTTCCACATTAGATGGGACTTACATGCCACCAGGAAATGCTTAACATGCAGATACTCTGAATGGTATGGGGGTCATCTGATAAACTTTGTTTCACTGGTAAACCCTGTTTTACGCACAGAAAAGGGCTTGCATGAAATTGCTTTGGGGTTGTGTGTTCAAAGAATGTTCTTACCTACATTTACATGACCCAAGTGTAGGTGTGTTTGGGGAGGAGTTTGGGTAGAGCATGGGTAGTCAAAGTATGCACATATTCTATTAAAATGCATCAGGCGACCCTCAGGGGGAGGAATGCTGGCTTCGGCCTAACCCCTGGTAAGCCTTTCCTCAGCTGAGAGGTGCCCAGCTCTACCACCGGCTGCCTTTCAGGTGCTGTGGAGGACTTGCAGCTCATCTGCATATCCTTACAGCCTTCTCTGGGGTGACACCCAGGTCCACTCTGATCCACTCAGGGCCTCCGCTCTAGGTGCCCAGCGCTCCCACCAGGTGCTGTGGAGGACTTGCAGCCCTTCTGCATTTCCTCACAGCTGTATCCGGGGTGACTCCAGTTCCACCCTGATCTTCCCAGGGCCCTCGCTCCAAGTGCACAGAGTTTCTAGGTGCTTTTTGGCTAGGATCAGGCGACCCTCAGGGGGAGGAATGCTAGCTTCGGCCTAACCCCTGGTAAGCCTTTCCTCAGCTGAGAGGTGCCCAGCTCTACCACCGGCTGCCTTTCAGGTGCTGTGGAGGACTTGCAGCTCATCTGCATATCCTTACAGCCTTCTCCGGGGTGACACCCAGGTCCACTCCGATCCACTCAGGGCCTCCGCTCTAGGTGCCGCGCGCCGGGGCATTTTTCTCTTTACATCTAATCTTCTTCCCAGTTGCTAAAGTACCTCAGTCATTTATGGCCCCTATTCACATTCTCTTCCTAGCCCTGTCCCTTCCTAATCTTTTCCCTCACCCCCTACCTCTCTCCGCTACAGGAACTCACTGCCCATCCATCGACTTCATCACCTCACCTTCTCTCCTACCCTCTTCCTCCCTCTTGGCTTTTAATCTCCGCCTCTTTCTTCCGTCCATTTTGCCTTCCCCATTCCACCTAAATACCTCTCGCCTTTGACGCCTTCGTGGCCACACCTCTCCTACTCTCCTCCACTCTCTTACTCCTTCTCTTACTCTCAGCCGGTGACATCAATCCCAATCCTGGCCCCCCTCACCAACTATTATCCCAACTCCACAGATCTCACCGCGACCTCTCTAACCTCATCTCTATTTCTCTACTCCCCTCCTCTTCTCTGCCCTTCTCTTGCGCCCTATGGAATGCCCGCTCTATCTGTAACAAACTCGCCTATATCCAGGACCTCTTTATCTCGCGTCACCTCCATCTGCTCACCATAACAGAAACCTGGCTCTGCCCTGATGACTCTGCTTAAGTCGCAGCCCTGTGCCATGGCGGTTATCTATTTTCACATACTCCTCGCCCTGCTGGCCGTGGGGGCGGTGTTGGACTACTTCTCTCTCCCTCCTCCAGATTTCAACCCCTTCTTCCACCTCAATCTCACTGTTTTTCCTCCTTTGAAGTCCACTCTATCTGCCTTTTCTCTCCTCTGCCTCTTCGAATAACGGTCATTTATCGCCCCCTGATAAGTCCCTTTCATCCTTTCTCAGTGACTTTGACGCCTGGCTTGCCTTCTTCCATGATCCTTCCTCCCCCTCTCTCATCCTTGGTAACTTTAATATTCCTGCTAATGATCCTTCCAACTCTTATATTTCCAAGTTACTCACTTTAACGTCCTCCTTTAATCTCCAACTATGCTCCACCTCCCCCACTCATCAAAATGGTCACTGTCTTGATCTCATCTTCTCCTCCAACTGTTCACCCTCTAGTTTCCTTGCCTCTGATCTTCCCTCCTCTGATCACCATCTTATAACTTTCACACTTAAATCTCCTCCCTCCCAGTCCCATCCTATCTTATCTAATTTATCTAGGAATCTTCACGATATTGACCCTTCATCTCTATCCTCCCATGTTTCAAACCTCCTCTCTACTGTGGCACCATCCACGACTGTCAACGAGGCTGTTTCTTCTTACAACAATACTCTATCCTCTGCCTTAGACACTCTTGCACCTTTGATGACCCGCCCTGTAAGGCATACAAAACCCCAACCTTGGCTGACTTCTAATATCCGCTACCTACGTTCCTGTACCCGCTCCGCCGAACGCCTCTGGCGGAAATCTCGGGCCCTTGCTGATTTCTTACACTTTAAGTTCATGCTGACCTCCTTCCAATCTGCTCTTTTACGTGCCAAACAGGATTATTATATCCAACTGACCAACTCTCTTGGCTCTAATCCTCGACTTCTCTTCACCACATTGAATGCTCTCCTCAAGGTGCCCCCTCCCCCCCTTCATTATCTCCTTAGACCCTTGCTGAATTCTTTCTCAACAAGGTTCAAAAGATAAACCTTGCTTTCTCTACCTCACCACCTCTCCCTCCACTAGTCCGTTCCCCTCTCTCTCCTTCCCCTCATTCCCTTTCCTCCTTTCCTGAAGTTACTATTGAGGAAACTACACTTCTCTTTTCTTCCTCAAAATGTACCACCTGTTCCTCTGATCCCATTCCCACCCATCTTCTTAAAGCCACCTCTCCTGCTCTTATTCCTTTTATCTGTCACATTCTCAACCTCTCACTTTCCACTGCGACTGTCCCTGCTGCCTTTAAACATGCTGTGGTCACACCTTTCCTTAAGAAGCCTTCACTTGACCCTACTTGTCCCTCTAATTACCGACCCATCTCCCTCCTTCCTTTTCTCTCCAAATTACTTGAGCGTGCTGTTCACCGCCGCTGCCTTGATTTTCTCTCCTCACATGCTATTCTTGACCCACTACAATCTGGTTTTCGCCCTCTCCACTCAACCGAAACTGCGCTTACTAAAGTCTCCAATGACCTATTACTGGCTAAATCCAGAGGTCAATATTCCATCCTCATTCTTCTTGATCTTTCCGCTGCTTTTGACACTGTCGATCAGAGCATACTTCTCGATACCCTGTCCTCACTTGGATTCCAGGGCTCTGTCCTTTCCTGGTTCTCTTCCTACCTCTCCCTCCGCACCTTTAGTGTTCACTCTGGTGGATCCTCTTCTACTTCTATCCCTCTGCCTGTTGGCGTACCTCAGGGTTCTGTTCTTGGTCCCCTCTTCTTTTTTTTTATCTACACTTCTTCCCTTGGTTCATTAATCTCATCCCATGGCTTTTCCTACCATCTCTATGCTGATGACTCCCAAATCTACCTTTCTACCCCTGATATCTCACCTTGCATCCAAACCAAAGTTTCAGCGTGCTTGTCTGACATTGCTGTCTGGATGTCTCAACGCCACCTGAAATTAAATATGACCAAAACCGAGCTTCTCATTTTCCCCCCCAAACCCACCTCCCCGCTCCCCCCGTTTTCTATTTCTGTTGATGGCTCTCTCATTCTCCCTGTCTCCTCAGCTCGAAACCTTGGGGTCATCTTTGACTCTTCTCTGCTCATATCCAGCAGATTGCCAAGACCTGTCGTTTCTTTCTTTACAACATCCGTAAAATCCGCCCCTTTCTTTCCGAGCACTCTACCAAAACCCTCATCCACACCCTTGTCACCTCTCGTTTAGACTACTGCAATCTGCTTCTTGCTGGCCTCCCACTTAGTCACCTCTCCCCCCTCCAGTCGGTTCAAAACTCTGCTGCCCGTCTCGTCTTCCGCCAGGGTCGCTTTACTCATACTACCCCTCTCCTCAAGACCCTTCACTGGCTCCCTATCTGTTTTCGCATCCTGTTCAAACTTCTTCTACTAACCTATAAATGTACTCACACTGCTGCTCCCCAGTATCTCTCCACACTCATCCTTCCCTACACCCTTTCCCGTGCACTCCGCTCCATGGATAAATCCTTTTTATCTGTTCCCTTCTCCACTACTGCCAACTCCAGACTTCACGCCTTCTGTCTCGCTGCACCCTACGCCTGGAATAAACTTCCTGAGCCCCTACGTCTTGCCCCATCCTTGGCCACCTTTAAATCTAGACTGAAAGCCCACCTCTTTAACATTGCTTTATTCCCAAGTGTACTATCATCTAGTTTCATACCATGAGCCGGGCGTGTACCCTGGATGGAACCTCACCCTTTGTTCCTGCAGATGCCCTGGACATGGAGGCCTGACATTTCCAGGATGGGCTGCATGCTCCGGTGCCAGAAGCATTCATCATTTTTGCTTTCTTTGCCCTGAATACAAGAAGATCAGTAAAACAGTTCCAGCAGAAGATCAATGGTGCTCTCTAAAGCGTCCGTTGTTGACAGATCAGCATGCTTGTGCTCTCAAGGTTCCTGGTCCTTTACATTAAAACTCAACACTATTGGATCAATATTCAGCTGGCTGCCGCAGCTGAATTAAATCCAGATATTCAGAATGCCATCCGGATAATCACTTGGATAAACTTAGGACAGCTTTATTGGTGTCCTAACTTCTTCCAGAAAGTTAACCAATTAATGGACTGAATATCACTGCTCCAGCTCTACCCTGTGACCACCCGGCACTATCTGGATAATGCCATGTTTGTCTGTATGGATATTCAGTGACACTGTGCAGACAGGCCCAGATGAAATCATTATACTGCTGAATCAGTGCTCTCCCCACAACTTTTTACCAGCTGGGTGGCATGAAGGAGTAGCTATGGGGGGCAGGGAAATATTGTGTGGTGTTATAATTTTTTTTTGTAAAGTTAGCTGGGTGATCAGTGGCATGCTCATTCAAAATGTCCTGGGGATAACACTGAATATCAACCCCTATGATTTTTCCCCAGGGCTGAGAGGATAGGGAGGAAATGAATTAGGAGCAATAAAAATATCCATTGTTGAAGAAGACTTCTACCATTTACAAAAGAACTGCTCTGACTAGTACAAGTTGAAAAGCTTTTTGGCAAACCTGTAACTCTATATTATGAAATGTGATGCTGTAAACCAGTGTTTCCCAAGTCTATCCTGGAGTACCCCTTGCCAGTCGGGTTTTCAGGATATCCACAATGAATATGCACGAGCTTGATTTGTGTACACTGCCTCCATTATATGCAAATCTCTTCATGCTTATTCATTGTGGATATCCTGAAAACCTGACTGGCAAGGGGTATTCCAGGACCGGATTTGGAAAATACTGCTATAAACAAATGGAAACATGGATGGCATTATTCACAAGGAGGAATCTGAGTGGTGCATATCCAAATATGGATTTGTACTGCAAGACAAGACCCGTATGGTCAGTGCAACAGTTTTCATCCCATGAGTACCACACCAATTCAAGCAACCTCCTCTGATATACTGGATTCTCTCCCAGGGGAGTCATATCCCACTGTCACAGAGCTCTGGATATTAAACATGTTTACCGGTGCTAAAGAACACTCACCCATGCTGATCTAGAGTGGTCTCTCTTGAATCTTCCCTTGAAATTTGGTTCCTATCCATTTTGGTACCTTCTGTAACTTGGGTCATCTCCTTGGATGGAGCCAGTACCTGGGGCAATAAAAATACACCCAGATTAGTACTCATTTCAGTCAGCCAATACTAGCTGTTTACAGTGGGGGTGCAGTTTAAGCTTACTGGCTGTGAGCAGCTGTAGGTTGCCTGGGACTGTTAAGGGGTGGGGGGTTTATTTTGATTTTTATGAGTTTTATATTATGTTTGCGTAATTGTGATATTGGTTTTAAGGCTCTAAGCCAGCCTGCTGACTTGTGAAACTGGTAGGGTGGGGTCTACATTTTGTAAATAAACAAACATGTTATTAATAATTAGTCTCCCTGCATAATATAGGACCTTTGGCAAACAGTAACACACATTAATGGGCATTATCACAGTAATGTCTTTTAATAAATTGAACCATTAATCTGGCAGTTACATACGCTAAAAGGCAGGTCAGCAGAAAACTGCTAGACATGAAAGTCCCATGGACTGATACATGGGACATCATGGCACCTCCCTGCTGGTGACATCACCATGATGACAAAAGCCACATTTTTAACATGTTGTGCCCTATGCTCCCATTATATACCAGCACGGGCAGGCACACTCAGAAACTGGGTATGCCAGACCTGGGTCAGTGCCAATGTTTCCTCTAAGCCAGGAGTTTTCAACAAACACAGCTAGTCTGGTTTTCAGGATATCTTCAATGAATATGTATGAGATAAATTTGCATGCTCTGCCTCCATTTTATGCCGATCTTATCTCATGCATATTCTTTGGAAGTACCCTGAAAACCTGATTGGCTCAGTGTGTCTCAAGGACTGGGTTGAGAACCACTGCTCTAAGGTACGTGTGTGTGCGTTCACATACAGATCGTGAACCCAGTGCACTATGGTAAAACACAGCGCAAACAATAAAATGTAATACTGTGACAAATTTTAATTGTTATAAAACAGCACTGGGGAACCAAACTATTCTCACCCGCCTGATCTTAGCAGCTAATGTTTTCGAATTATTTAAATTAAATGATATGCTCATATAACTTAATGTAGAACAACTTTCATTTAAAAAATGACTTACTTTTGAAATCCCAATATGATCTGCATTATACTTGCTGAGGTATTCACTTGGCTCATAGTGCACAAATCTAAACTCAGTGAATAAAAAGTTGCACAAAGAAAATTTTGCACACACAGCCTGTCAAAAATTAGAGGGAACATGGGTCACTGCACCCTGAGGTGTGGCATGAAGGGTAGTCAAGGAAAAGGAAGTAAGGAAAGGGGATGGGGAGGATAGTCCCTCTTTCAGATGACACTGGGATTTTAGTGATTGCCCAGAAATGAAAATTATTACCTAGTTCAGGTGTTTTTTTTTTATTTTTTTATTATTGATAAGTAGACACAGACTTGTGCCCTTTAATCCCTAACAATTCTAAAGTGCTTATGAACAGGATTTTGTGAATTACAGAAGACAAACAGAAAACAAACTGAAAACCTGCTGCCTGACTCACGGCAGATTCTTGCTGTGCTGGCAACAGCTTTCTGACAAGTTCCAGGTACTTCACTGTCATCTCCAGTATAGAAGCCATGTCACTCCGGCGCCCATCAAAGGCTGGCAGTAGCTCCCGCAGCTGCTCACAGCTGACTGTGATCCGTCGTCTGAAAGGTCCAACGGTTACATCAGACTGGAGCACGTTAACCCTGAATCTCAGAAAAACTGGTCCTCTGTACTGGACATTCATTTATAAGCTCATTTGTCAAGCAGTAACACCCATCCAGGATTAATACATGCTGAACCTCTCTGAACACTTAGGAGTAAATGACTGATAATGCAAAAATGTTGTCTGTGTTTTACTGTGCACGTGATGTCATTTGTGATAATCACAAACTTCATACAAACCTGTTTTCATAAGCTGTGGTGACTGTGCAAGTGATGTCATTTGTGACATCACAGACTCCAGACCAATCAGTTTTCTCAAGCAAGACTACAGGTGATGCTGCTCTCAAGGGGCTGGACTAGCCACTTAAAACTCTACAATAGCGATACAGTAAGATTTCTAACTGCTACTTACAAGGGATTCTTTTGCCATAGGGGACCATGGACTGCGGGTACAGCTTTCTTTTAAAATACTATCTGCTTTGTCTGGGAGTGTGGGCCCCCTTTTATAGCACAGGTTACAGCTCAGTCCTTAGTAGGGAAGAGGAATGCTGAAGGCAGTGCTGAATACCATGTGTTTCTAATTTTCCATCATGCACTACGTTATTTCACATTAGCTCCATAATTTTCTCTAACCCTAGTTACCTTTATGCCCACAAAAAAAAAAAAAAAAAATCTTCCCACAGTCCGGCAGCATCCACTCACCCTCCTGTTGGTAGACTGTCAAAATGGACTATTCTCTCCCCTGTAGGCATAAATATTACAAATAATTCCCAGCTAGCTCCAGCACATTCACTTTCTCCAAATGTGCATTTTTAATTTCTTCCTGGCGCTGTTTCCAGCTGGCACAGGGGAAGCAAAAAAAAAAAAAGGGGGGTAAAATGCCACCCCTATAACCTACAGATACAGAACTGTGGCACTCATGGCTCACCTCCTGTCCCTCTCTTTCACCATGTTCTGCTTACGGAAACGAGTCCAAGGTTTGGTCAGAGCCTGGTGCTGCTCCTTTAATTGGCACCTCTGATCTTCGTCAACACACTGCCCATGGAGGTCTGGCACTGTGCTGCACCTGGAGCTGAGCAGAAAAGAACAAGAGCACTACTTTGAAATGTATAGAATCACACTTTACATCTGGTATACCAAGTATGCCCAACGCCATGCAAACACCCAAGGAAATGCAGAGACATGTACAAGTGAACAACTGGGTGAGTCATTTCTTTCCAGTTCAAAAGACTTTTTATATTTAGCATAAACTGGGGGAGAAAGCCGATCAATGGAAAGTCAAAACAAAGGATGATATCTGCAGTGTTATCTGTGGACTTTGGCAAAATGCTGGATCAGAGGCCTAGCCATGGGTAAGCATTCCCCCCTCCCCCCACCAGGCAGTGGTTGACACAAATGAAAGAGAGGCGAACTGGTTGTTTCTCTGCTCTCCTTTCCCCCTCCTGGGCCTGGCTAAACTGGATGAGAAGCCAAACATTTCCGAAAGACAGGAGCAGAGCTACCAAGTTACCCAGTTCCAGGAGGGAGAATCAGCCAGACCTTATTTCCCAGAGCAGTGTGGTATTTGTTGTCCCCGATTTTATACATCAAAATCAGCACTGCCGGTCCAATAAGGCATCGGGTTAAGGTTGACCGAAATCCAGGACGGGCCTCAAATTTCCTTCCTTCCTGGAACTGGTTAATTTGGAAGCTCTGTAGGAGTGCTGACACCTGCTCTTGTTCAACGGCGTATTGCTTACGGCGGCACTTCTTCACATGTTCTGCCTGTCTCCATCTGTTGGGGAACTTTATTAGGGCTCCTTGTAACTGCAGCAACTTGCAAACACGCTTAGGTTTGAAAGCCCCAAGAAAAATTAGTGTTGGTAGGAAGTGTGCCAACCCCCTGCACCTTGCTGAGTTTTGCCAGCAGCGGCTCTGAACTGTTTCCTGTCCTTATCTGCAGGTTTTTTTTTTTTTCTCTGACTGAGTGCGGTGGAAATTGTTGGTTTAGAGTCAAAGCCTCTACTTACAACAGAAGAGGGAAGGGAAAACCGTGGGCTTCTACCGTTATAATTTCTGTAACCTCCAGATCCTTTACCTTAGAGTAGATACAGAGCTAGCCTGCCCCTCCATGCTGCTCCCTGTGCCTTTGAATACCAATGGCTGCCTTAAAGGGCCCAGACCCCTCAAACAGAGGGGGGTTCTCACTTTGAAACTGGGTTACGTTCGGTCATACCAGTAGCTTTATAAGCCTGAAAGCCCTTCCTAGGAATATCATATATATTTATTTGGCGTGAAATTATAGATAGAACGGTGATTTCCAAACATTCTGAATAGAGAGATGTGGTAGCCATGTTAGTCACCTTTTAAAGGTAATCAATAGAAATAAAAGAAAAGAAAATAAGATGATACCTTCTTTTTATTTATTTCTATATCTTATTATCTTATTTTTATTCTATGATTTATTTTATTTCTATTGATTACAAACAAATTCTGAAAATCCTGCAGCCCGTCACAGTGCATGAAGTATGTTTGCATTTGCAATACAGTGAATCTCCCCCGACATTAACAAGTCACATTCATGTTCACTGTGGATCTCCTGAAAAACCTGACCAGAGCTGGTCCCAGGAGACCTGAGGGATGCCAAAACTTGGCTGCACCTTTTAAAGCTGCATGTCTCACTCGTGCCCAGAAGATGGCGCCACTACACAGATATGTTCCGAAAATCAGGAAAGCAATTGGGAACCACGGAAAAAAAAAAATCAATTTTGGACCAAAAAATGCGTGCGTTTCGTGAAAAGACCAGTAAGCTTGCTGTTTTCGCCTTAGACTGGATGAAGCCTAGGTTGAATAAAAGAACCGCTCTACAAACTTGCTCCCTGTCTATATGATGCCTGACTTCTGAAGCTGACACAGGGACATCGGTTTTTACTTAAAATATTTCCCTGGCTGCCTGCAGAAGGGAATTGCCTCTTTATTTCATTCTGTCCAACTTTTCCAACCTCTGTTCAGCATGAGAAGGCCAAACCAAGATCCAAATTGCCACTAAAAAAATGATCAGTGGATTTTAGCATTATTTTTTTTTTAATTGACTAATCCTAGAGCATCTGCAACTTTGTTTCAGGTGGTCTGTCAGTGCAGCTTCAACAGAACAGATCCTTTTGCTTGAGGTCAAATCTTTCTCCACCTCCTTCCCCCAGGGAAGCCTGAATGTCTGTCATGGAGCTGACTTTACAGAAGCCAATTTTTTGGAAATAGAAATTAAAAAGCTGGGACTACAGGGCAACGGGGGAAGGCTTCATGCTTTCGCCAGGATTAGCGCCTTTTCTTTCACCAAGGGGGTTCTCAACGTTTTTCAGATGCCATTTTCAGCCGACGACAGGAGCCTCCAGGGGATCTATAAATCCACGGCTGGGCAAGACACACTGGCGGGAGCGACGGCCACTGCCATGTGCACTGAGTGTTACACGAACCAGAGCTTTGTGGACGATGATGGCTGCTCACACAGATACACTTCCAGGTAGCTCTATTTCTCCCTTTAACATATGAGCAATTGGGGGGGGGGGGGGGGAGGGCACGTTACACAGAAACATGCTGGGGCTCAGGGCAGAAATGTGTGCGAGGACCCCAAAGCCTAGCAGCAGGTTGTATACCTCCTTCAGCTTCATGGGGGCCAGAGCAATTGCCCTGATTTCATCCCCCTTCTCCAGCTATCCCTGGTTTCACAGGCATGCCAGAGATTAAAAATGATTTAAATCTTTTTTTTTTCTTTTAATCTAGTGTAATTTAATAGAGTGATAGTCAACAGGGGCCCCCTTTGTATCAATTCCCTTTTAAAGCATCACAGAAGAGCTTGCCTTATATAACAAAAAAGTTAAAAAAAGAACTGACCCACTGTAGGTGCCTCTCCAAGGGATCTTGGGACTGAACTGGCTCCTTGCCTAACAAAGACTGAGATGCAGTGTATGTGTGTTCTTATAAAATCTGGTTATTCTAGTACTGATGTATGTGAGAATGTCTGTATATATAATCATCTGTACCTATCTGTAAGCATACATGCACTGTATCTGTGTATATACACAAAGGCTAGTATCACATTGTGGAAGTCCTGCGTCTCTAAGACTATTCATTTCTAATAGCTGTCAGGTTGATAGTTTGATTCGATGGCCAGTAAATTCAAACAGAGGACCAGTAGCAATGAAGCAGCCAGAGGCAATCCAGCCAGAAATGGAGCAAATTTTGTTAAGGCCTGCCTCCCCCCCCCCCCCCCCCCCAAGATAGACAAAGAGAGGAATTTAGGGCTCACTGAAATGCAGGCATTGGACAATCCGCTGTTTCTGTGTAGGATCTCCCAGTAAGCTCCAACAGAGAGAAGGCTGGTGCTAGCACAAAACTATCGAGCCTGGATACAGGCATAGGAGCCAACTTTTCAAAATTATTAGGGGTGCTAAGCCCAATGGAAATAACTGCTCCCTGGACACATACAAGGAATTTTCTCAATATTGGGGGTCCTCGAGCACCTACAGCACCTACAGAGTTGGCTCCTATGGATGCAGGGAGCCCATGTGGTTTACTCTGTGGCTGTTTAATACTTTCATAGGAGCAGGGGGAATACACTGGAGAGGGCAGTCTGGAAAGCGATCCAGCCATGTTAAAGTATTAACCAGTGCAGACTGTTTTTTCTGAAAACAGCCGGATGGAAGCATGCACACTGTGAGGAGGCTGGATCAGCGTGCAAAAAACAGCATGTGTGCATAACACTTCCAAAAGTGTACAAGCCCCTAGATTCTAGAAATTTCCACACCCAAATTTATGTCTAGTGCACAAATTTGCATGCACAAGTTATAGGATAAGGGCCGTTGCGCATGTAACTTGATTAAATAATTAATTGGAATTAGCCAATTAGTGGCATGAATTGGTGTTAATTGGCACAAATTGGCACCAATTAGCATTTGTGCAATTGCCCTTAGTTGCTATTCTAGAAGTTGTGCGCTCTGATTCCATCATGTGCAACTTCTAAGGGGGAGGAGCATGGGCGGGTAAGGATTTTGGCACACAGGTTATAAAATACTAGGAGTTATGGGCCAGATTCTATATAAGGCACTTAAAAAATCTATGCAGTAAACATTTCCGCCTAAGCATATTCTGTAAGTAGTGCCCAGATTTAGGCGCAGTATATAGAATACACTTAGTTGATATTCCAGCGTCTAAAACTGCACGTTTCTATTTACACCAATACACATAGATTTATGCGCACTGGGCCATATTTTATAACTGTGCGCATAAATTTTGGAACGCCCAAGAAACACCCATTTCTCTGCCCATAGCCGCATCCCACATCAGAATTTAGGCACAATTCATTACAGAATACGCTTAGCGAGTTGTGTGCATAAATTCTAATTATTGCTAATTAGTGTTCATTATTGCTTGTAAAGTGTTGTTATCAACGTTGATTAGCTTGTTAAGCCAATTAAGCTACGCATGTGGTTATAGAATACGCCTGGATTTTGGCGCAGATCTCTAAGTGCACTATATAGAATCTGGCAGTACGCGCTTAACTGCCAACAGTTAGATGCAAGACTTACATCAGCCTTTGACATGATGTAAGTGCTTGCATCTAAATTTAGGCGCAAAACTGCAGACTTACGCTAGTATTCTATAACGCCAATTCCACACAAAACTGCCATCATAGAATTTGCACCAAGTGTGCATCATCCCGGCGCCTAACTTTTGGCACGGTTTCTTGAATCTACCCCAAGCTGATTTTCCCCTCTCGGCCTTCCGCACATAACAACAGATGCAAACTATGTGCAAGGCGTTTAGCGTATGCACTCAAACTGGGCAAGCGGCACCTTGGCACTCTCCTTTCATTCCAAACACACACAACATATACCCACACTTGATAAGCTGTCCGAGGAGAAGAATGGAATTTATTATGGCCCCAGCATTCTACAACTTACATATGCAAAGACATTCACAATAGCGATCAATTACATAGATGGATGCAGTTTACAATAATAAGCAATTAAATACCTGACTCGATCTATCTAGAGCATTTTTGGCAGGGGTCTAGCCTTTTGAGTCACGCAGCTCCCTCTACTTCCACCTTACACATGAAGTGGACATGTAGCCTAATGGTTAATGCTGCGGGCTTTGAGCCTAGCGACCTGGGTTTGATTCCCACTGCAGCTCTGTGTGACCTTGGGCAAGTCACTTAAACCTCCATTGCCCCAGGTACAAAAACATAGATTGTGAGCCCCCTAGAGACAGAGAAAGTACCTGCATATAACCACAGTGCTGTGTACATCAAGTAGCGCTATAGAAATGATTAGTAGTAAGTAGATTCTCTGCTCCACCTGGGGCATATATCGTAGATTTGCCTAGGTGCTAACATCACAGCTTTGGTTGGGGGAATGCTGTAAAAAGCACCGTCCTCTTCCCAACCATTGATTCCCTTTCTTGAAACCTTCATCCTCCCCATTCCATCAAAATCTGAGGTAGGCACTGCTGATCATCTGTTATTCTGGCAGGGGGGGGGGGACTGCTCCTGATCTAAGACATCATCCATGCCACCACTTCTAGCATGTGACAAAACCACTTCACATTTGACCTTAATTTGGTCTAAGACATACTGCTGTGCAGTCTATCAGGCTAGGACGCACTGCCTGCCGAATGCTGCAACGAGACCCTATCCTCCCTGACGTGGGGTGGGTGAGCCACTGGAGCAACAGGCAAAAATGGCAATTGCACAATGCCGCTCCTGTTGCCTCCAGTGGCCCTCCCCTTTTCCCCACCTCCAGGACTTCCCCTCATGTTACCTGACTCTACCCCAGCCCCCCCTTCACCTTACTACCCCCTTCTTCCTATGCCTAATCTAACCTGCTTCCATCTGCCCACAATCCCTTCCCTAACCCCCCACCCTTCCCTACCAGGACCTCATCCCTTGGCTGTGACGGGCTGCCGCCCGTTTGTGCATCTGACCGCCCATGTAGTAGAATCTCAATAAGAACAGCAAGGGCATAGTTACAGGTGGGTCTGCTTGGGCTGTGGCCCTTCCTCTTTGCACTCAGTGAGCAGCACTGGCACAGACCAATGAAAGGAGAGAGGTGATGTTAACATCTGCACTGCTGACCACCCACTCTGTTACCTTGGGCCCTTCCACAAACTTTGCCACTGGCTAGCTTTGCTTGCTGGCTGTGATAAGGATTTCATAGTTGGAGTAGGGCTTAATTTCTGGGGAACAGCCTAGAACACAGTTCCATCACTTCTTTTTACACAACAGGGGTGTTCAGGTCCAGCCTCTCCCTTCAGATATCCTGCAGGGAAGAGGAGGGAAGGGAAGGGGTGAACCTGGAGCAGAACAAGGAGCAGTTGCCCTGCTCCCTAAAAAAGTCCTTCTTCTCATGTTGCTTGCTTGTGGCCCTGGCCTGGCCACCCCCTCCCCTGACTCCACAGTTCCACTTCCTTTTTGTCTACAAATTAAGCCCTGAGTTGGAGTATATTGGATCCTAGTGCTAGAAGGGATTTGATTTGTTTGGCTATATTATACTATCCTTCAGAAGAGATGTAGCCTCTGGTGAGGACAATTATAATTGTAATCGTATACAAGTCAGGATGGAGCTTCCTCCCCCCTCTCTTCTGTCATGCTTATGCCATGACATTAGGTTGTGCTTTTGACCCATTCTAAGTGCGGTTATGGTTGATATTTGTCAGTTTGTACTGTTGATGTTTTTAGTTTGTTATACCATCTGGTAGTATACATCTGAAATATCAATGTTCTATTCTGATCATAAGAACATAAGAAAAGTTGTGCTGAGTCATGCCAAAGTCTGTGAAGCCCAGTATCCAGTGGCCGGTTCGAGTCACAAGTACCATGAGATCAACCAACTACATTTTTACTTCTGAGTGAAAAACTTGAGAAAATTAGTTCATATTTGTTGGCATTCTCTGTGGTTTTTTTTTTAGCCCATGCCCTGTACAGAAGCTCTTAATAGAGTTACGTTTCCATATAAACAACATGAGCTGGCCCCAACCAGAGTAGGTTCCAGCTACTTACACACTGCTAGGCTGAACTTAGCATTTTCTGTGCTCTGTTTCAGTTTTGAGGGAAAACTAAAAGCTGAATTTGTCTGAAAAGGAATGCTAAATTTCGAAATAACGGAACGTGCTTAAACTGGAGCCAAGCATAGAAAAGTGCCTAATTCAAGTGTTTTGCTTTTATATAGAAAGTTCCAGAGGGCTACAAGTAGAGATTCAGTTGGCTGACTGAGTCAGCCCACGGTTATAACTAGGAGCTGGTGAGAGGACCCTCTTTGGAAAATGACTGAAATTCAAGCATGGACTGGCAGTTAATGAAAAGCCAGGAAGAGCACCCTTCTCCTCTTGTCATCCAGGTCAGAAGAATATCAGTGATGCCTTTTATTTGGACTAACAATATAGTTTTGACAAGCTTTCAGGAGCTTAAACCCCTTTTCTCAAGTCAGGACAGTATGAGGAAAAGAAGACAATACAAGAATATGTAAATGAATCATATTCCAGTGACACTTTGAAGAGGAAGAGGCAACAGTGACCAATGCAGGTCACAAGTACCTCGCAGGATTTCATGCTACTTAGACCTGGGGGGAGGGGAGGGGAGGAAGCCACTGCTTATCTTTGGGACTAAGTTGCATGGAATCTTGCCACTTTTTTGGGACTCTGTAAGATACCTGTGACCTGGATTGGCCACTGTTGGAAACAAGTTACTTGGTTAGATGGACCCTTTGTCTGACCCTGTAGGGCAACTCTTATAGTCTTATAAGGCAGGGAGGTAGAGAGGGATGGACAGGTGATCAGTAGATGATAGGCAGTGGAATTTATATATGTTAGAAAAGTCATTTCTTGTTAGGTTCAAAGTATTTGATCATTTTAACTTCAAAAGCCTTAAGTTTTATTAGGCCATTTATAAGGTCATCGATTCAGTGCTTTGGTTTCAGAAAGTGCTCCTCCCCACCCCCAGGGGTGTCACCTTGGTTTGCTTTGTGACCTGTGATGTGATATCCATGTGAATTTAAAATCTGACCTGTTATCCAGGTTAAAAGATAGAGAGGACAGAAGATCAGAGCACAGGAGAGGCAGGAAGGGAGGAGTATGTTAGTACGATGGAAATATACTTGCTTGCATGACTGTACTGAGGTTTAGTTGTGTTCTGTAGAATTTGCCCACCCGATTTGCCACCATGGGCTGGGAACAATTATTGTATTCCTCTATATTTGCACTCTGAGTGGCTACGCTGCTCACACAGCCCTTGGTACAATGCTGTTTGCTTGTCCTGAGTTCTGAAATGCTTAGTTACAGCTTTTGGTACTCATTTTTCTAAGTATAGCATTCCATGCCACATCCCCATCCTGGCATTAGCTATGTAGTTCCATTATATATTGAAACTAGGCTGCACCAGCTTGATTCAAAATTCTTTTTAACCCTTTTGACCAGCCACAGAAATCTTAAATTATTTCACCGATCAGCCAGGGCATGCATCAGATTCTCCATCTGGTGGTGGTATTGGATGATTTTAGAATGCTTTGAATAAGCTCTGGTGCATATACTTTTCTCTAGGACTTATGTCTAGCTCGGGGGGGGGGGGGGGCAGGAAAGATGACAATAGTCAGGAGGAGGGGGTGTCGTCTCCCACTGTGACTGAATTTGACTTCACATGACATACACTGGAGCTAGAGCACTGAAGGATTTGGGCTCTCTCAGCACATTTTCTGAATGACTTAGCCCAAACTGGAGGTTGTGCAAGGGCTGGCTCTCTCATCACTGCATTTGTACTAAGGTATTAAAGTCAGCAGGAAGCTCATTGGTGTGGTCCATGAAGTGATCACATTTTCTTCTATTCTGTGTTTCTATGAAATACATTTTTTTTCAGAACAGAGCCTGAAGTGCCAAGGGTTCGTAGCTTCAGTGAAATCACTGTATGATCTGCATCCAGGCCAGATATATTGGGATGTTTTAAATCTACAGTGTATTACAAATAGCAGTTATTTATACGAAACATTTTAGTGAAGGCATTGTACAGACGGTCACAAACAGGGTTGGATTTCCTGCCAGGCCCCATAGGCACATTCCTAGGTGTGCCTGTGTTGCACAGGCTTCTGTGGGTTATAACTAAGTAGAGACCTCATTTTATTAAATAGAAATCCAGGAATATCAGCCCTTCCCCCTCCCTCCAGGGTGCAGGGGCAGGCAGGAAGATAGTTTGCCTGGGGAGAGGGGGATGTGACTCAGGCCCTGCTCACAAGTGAAGAAATAGCAAAGTGGACATGGCCAAAGGGAGAATGATTTCATGTCTGATTTGTGATGTTTATGGTTTTATATGTACCTGTTTTTACACGTAAATATACAGATATGTTTTAAAATTCTTTATAATCATTTATGTATATGTACTGATCTAATGTATGTTATTTTAATGCTAGGACCCCGATGCAGGCACTTACTGAAACACAGTTGTGCTAGGTCATCATCAATAAATTATTAACCTGAGTGTGGCTGTAGTGACAGCTCTTGGCTGTCTCCACTTTTTGCCGTTTCTGTTCTCTGTGGAACGTTTTTGTTCTTCTCCTGTTTCTCACAAGTGAAGAAACAGCATTTCAAAAGAGGCCTATGAGATGTAAATCCTGGTTAAATCAGGCTATCACTGTTCTGTTCTTCTGTAGAAATAATACAAGGGAACATTGTGGGGTTGGGCAGGAGCAGGTGCAAAGCTCTCAGATTGGCAGACATGGGTGTTTTATAGAGACCAGTGCTCAAGACAGGATGTGTAAGCTGTGACATCAGTGCCTCCAGGCTGCATGAAGTCCAGGTCTTTGGTCAGAGATTTGGGCAGGTGAGTAAGCGGAAAGTGCCTCTGTGATTTTTCAGCATGAAGGAAAATAAAGCTACAAAAAGCAGGAACAGGCAGGTGATGAAGATTTCGGGCTCTTTCTTGTAAGACACTTTTTAACCACCATTGGAACTGACAAGAAACGTGAAGAATCACTTGCAAAACATGAGAATTCCCACATTCTTAATATATATGTCTACATCTCCCTCCAGCTTTCTTTCTTTATATTTAAATTTATTAAACACCCTCATGATGACATTCACCTGAGGCAGTGTATAGCGGGTACAGCATGACATAAAACATACAATTTTGATAACAGCATAACAATAGTAAAATGACCAAATATAGTCCTCATATTAGGACTAACATGATACAGTATCAGAAATATACATATTTAACAGCACTGTAAAACAATCATAAAAAGAAATATGACAAATATCAGCAGAATATACATGATACCATAATAGGCAGCCTAATAGGCAGTATATGAAGAACATTCATATACATAACAGATATTATGATACACAAGAGTCAGCAAAATACAAATGAAACATCTCAATAGGCATACATTAGAACAGTCAAATAACATAGATATGATATTCACGCTGTTCATACAATACAATAAAGCATCCCAGTAGGCAGCTGAAGGGGTAAGTTCAGTTGGGTAAGGACAAGATGGGTAGTACAAAGTCATTGGGATAAATGGGTGGCTCAACTGAAGGCATATTATTCCCTGGATTCTATAAATGGCGCTATATTTTGTGCATGATCCTAAGATCTGCATGCAAATAAATTAGATAATAAGCCATTAACAATCAATAATTAGCTGTTAAGCAATTACAGATGTTAATTGGCACTTAATTGGGTTTGCTTGTGGATCTGGCTGCATGTGATTCTTTTCTTCTTCGAGACCTTAAGGTTATTTTTATATTTATGCAGATGACATCCTTTTGGTTTTTCCCTTTTTGTCTGTATCAAATTGATCTTACTCACGTTCAATCCTGCCTTTTGCTCAAATCATTCTTGGCTTACTGCTCATAGACTCATTTTAAATCCTGAAAAGACTATTGCTTGTTGGGCTACTGTCTCTCTTTCGACTCCTACAATTTCTGTTTTTCTCTTGGTTTAACCAAGTTTTGCAACCTGTTCAATCCTTTCGATATTTGAGCATCATTTTGGATTCAGAATTTTCCTTTGCTCAACATATTTCTTGTGTTCTTAAGTGGGGTTTTTGTTTCCTTCGCAAGCTTTGTTCTATTCGCTCTTATTTT
Source organism: Microcaecilia unicolor (assembly GCF_901765095.1). Taxonomy (NCBI): domain Eukaryota; kingdom Metazoa; phylum Chordata; class Amphibia; order Gymnophiona; family Siphonopidae; genus Microcaecilia; species Microcaecilia unicolor. Next base: position 279,477,232 of record NC_044036.1, read on the forward strand.
GATTTTGCTTCTTTACACATTCTGGTGCATGCTTTTATTATTTCTAAACTAGATTATTGTAATTCTATATTTGCAGGTCTTCCTAATTCTCAATTAAAAAGACTTAAGACACTTCATAATTCTGCTGCCCGTTTTCTCTGTAAAGCTAAGTGTTTTGATCATGTCACTCCTTTGTTCTTTCGTCTTCACCGGGTGCCTTTTCCTTATAGGTCTTTTTTTTTTCAAGATTCTTTGCTCGGTTCACAAAACTTATCACAGTGGTCTTCCTTCTTTTCTTTCTTCTTTGATTATTCCTTATGTTCCCTCTAGATGTTTACGTTCCCTTGATTCTCACCATTTAGTTCTTCCTGCTCCCAAATTGGCCCATCTTGAATCTACGTGGTATACTGCTATTTATTTTCTTGGCCCAAAGCTCTGGAATGACCTACCCCTTTCTATCCGCTCTGAATCGTCATTCAAGAAATTTAAATCTCTACTGAAATCCTATTATTTTTCTGTTGCTTTTGGAACATCTCAGCAGTGATTTTCTCTTGACTAGGGTTCAACTGTTGTAATTTAATTTTAAGTACTGAGTGCTCTTGGTTTGTTTATTGTCTTTCCTGTCATAATGGAATTCTTGTCTTGGTGGTATTTTTACCTTTTTTTTTTTAAACCACCTGACCTGTTTGTTCAGAGAAGGGCGGTATAGCAACTTTTAATAAACTAAGGATCCGTGCCCAAATCTTCTCGCATGCAATCCAAAAGGGGACACGGTTATGGGAAGGGCATGGGCAGGTGAGGGGCATTCTCAAAAATACACGCATAATTCCAGTGATCTGCACCCAACTTGCATGCCAGGATTTACACCAGGTTTCAGTTGGTATAAGTCCTCACTAGGCACTATTCTATAAAGGGTGGTCATCCCAGAGCGCTCTTTATGGAACAGCACTGTAAGCTGATTTTTCCTGGTGCCTATTTTTTGGTGTGTTTCATTAGTATCATGCTGACATTGTATTATATCTCTGTCATTTGAATTTCAGTGCTGTTAAAGGTGTATATTTCAATTTGTTGTTTTTTGAAGTTTACCTCATTTGTGGTATTTTTGTTTATATTTGATCATGTTACTATTGTTATGCTGTTAACAAAATTGTAAGTTTTATGTACCTGCTGTATTCTTCCTTTGGTGAATCTCTTCATAAAGGCAGTTAATAAATCCCAATCAATCAATCAATCCAGTCCTATATGAATGTGTATCCCCTGTTAGTTTGGGATTACTAAAAGAGTAAGTCCCTGTAGAGAGTCACGGGGGGGGGGGGGGGGGGAGGGAGTGACTGGGAGGTCCCTGGATTTGGGGCCGGAGCTAGTGCACGGGTGAGACCTGGGTTACACAAAATGACATCCAATGTGGGGCATTTGGGAGACTGAAGAGGAGCAGCGAGTTTCATAATGGATTACAACATTAATTTGACTGTGGAGAACAGACTGACTAATTTCGCTTGTGGATTACAAATAAAGAGCCGGTCACTTAGGCCCTCGGATTACAAATTTTTCACTGATACCGGGAACAAACTAGAGAGCAGACCTGGTGAAAATTTAAATTCTCCCACCAAGAGAAAGCCCATACTAACAGACATAGTGAAGTACGCCAAAACTGTGAGTATCTGGGGAAAGGGCGGGAGGAGCTTGCAGAGTCATCATGGCAGTGGTTCCTGTGTCTACTAGGGAGGAGGAGAATGGCGTGCTTCCGAGATAGCATGTAGCAGAGACTCTGAGAGCAGAAACTCTGGACAGTCAGGGCATGATGTCATCTTCACGTTTACAGAAGGCAGAGGAAGAGTGTGTGGGTTGAATGGCAAGATGGCATGCCCTTTGGGGGAGCCAAATTAGAAGTGACCACAGCTGATAGAAAAGCTGTGAGGAGGTTTGTATGTGGCTGCTGTAAGGCCCAGGGCGAACCCATGAGGGAGATCAGGCCAGGAGGGTCTGAACCTGTAAAAGTGAGGAGCACAGCCTTTGGGATAATATTCTCTTTGGACAGGAACCTTGTGAATATGTATATAGCCCCTGAAAGTGCTTCTGTAAATATACCTGAGGCACTTTCCCTCTGGGAATAACAGAAGTCTGGTACTGAGTTGGGCTGCAGTTTACTAAGTGCCTGTGAAGAAGGTTAAAATTAAAAGTTTGCCTGTTGCAGAGGTTGCAATAAAAATTAAGTTTGTTATTAAGCCTTCTGGAGTACAGTGTGGTTCCTGGACTGAATAGTTGAGTGTGAGGCTGTCCTCAACAACGCTTTTACCACACTTTCTATATGCAACTGTTTTAACTTCTCAATGGATTCTGTGGTTCATTGCTAGACCAGTCCATCAGAGAATCCATGCTGCAGTGAAACAATATACATGCCCTGAGTGTGATAAAGGCTTTAGGCAGAAGGCAGACCTCACAATACACAAGAAAATCCACAATGGAGTGAAACCATAGACATGTTCTGAGTGTGGTAAAAGCTTTGGTTGGAAAGAAAACCTCACATGGCATCAGAGAATCCACACAGGGATGAAACCATTTACAAGCACTGAGGAGATAAAAGCTTCAGTTGCATTGGGATAGGTAATTAGGGAATATACACTCTTGCTATGAAGTATGGAAAAATAGCACTCTGGTATTTAGATATAGGTAATGAGACCTCCTTTTTATCTAAAGATCTGAATTAAAAGCCCAAATCTACTGATAAACAATAGACACAAGGCTCAGATGTTATAAAAAATAGAAAGCTTGGCATCAGGTAGAATAATGGAAAAGTGACATCCCAGGAAAGCAATAGAGCACCCTAGCAGGAACTGCAGTGGACTTCGTAATATACTCCCAGGTACACATCTCATCATTGCTCCCTTACCTTGTCTGCTAAGCCCCCCAAAACCCACCCAAAACTCACTACCCCCAACTGTACACCACTACCATAGTCCTTACGGGTGAAGGGGGCACCGATATGTGGGTACAGTGGGTTTCTGGTGAGTTTTGGATGGTTCACAGTTTCCTCCACAAGTGTAACAGGTAGGGGGAGGTAGGAGCCTGGGTTCACCTGTCTGCAGTGCACTGCACCCACCATTAGACTACTCCAGGGACCTGCATGCTATTCTGATGGACCTGAGTATAACATTTGAGGGTGGCACAGAGGCTGGCAAGTAATGTTTTTCCTCACATTTTTGGGGGGTGGGAGGGTGCCCACTGGGGGAATAAGGGGAGGTCATTCCTGATTTCCTCCAGTGGTCATCTGGTTATTTAGGGTACCTTTTTGTGCCTTATTTGTTATGAAAACAGGTCTAGCTCAAAATGTCTACGTTTTAGTCCTGGGCGGTTTTGTTTTGTTCCATTATGGCTGAAAAAGGAATGCCCAAGTTCTGCCCTGAACACGCCCCTGGCACTCCCCCTTGAGATTTGGACGCACTTCTGGTGGACTTCAGAGGAAAAACGTCTAAAAATAGGCTTCAAAAATGCTGATTTTTCTCACAAAAACGTCCAACTGCAGACTTATGCCACTTTTTGGACATTTTTCTCTTTTGAAAATGAACCCATATGTAACTTTGTAAGCCTAAGTGCTTTGAAAATACGCCTCATATTCCAGAGAGTTGGTCATAGTGCTTTGGGTGGCTTCTAGTCTAATTTCACGTCCTGCATGCTCAATTTCACTAAAAGGAGTGTGCAGGACATGAGGGGGAAGCGAGAGCAGGGCAGGCAACTCGGCAGTATCGGAAACCGGCACTGGATACGGCTTTTCAGCTGGCCTGGAGGAAATTTGGGGAGGCCCAGGCCCCCGTGGCCCCACGTAGCTATGCCACTGCCATGTAATAAGGTGTTTTCCTACTGTTGTTGGAAAGACTTTTATGATCAGTGTGTCAGTGCCTGTGTTATTACGTTTTCATGGTTTATGCTGTTGAAATCCACTGAGAACAAGACATTCGGATTAGAGGGCTAGCAATAATTTTTAAATAAATAAAAAATGAACAGGTTTGCTGAAGACTGTGAACATGACTGGTTTGTGGAGTACGGAGAGTGACTTAGAGTAGTATTTTTTAAGACTCAGGTCCCTGTTTACTAAGCTGCACTGGAGGCACCAGTGGCATAGGAAGAGCGGAGCGGTGGGGGCGGTCTGCCCCGGGTGCAGGCTGCTGGAGGGTGCAGAGAGCAGCCGTGTGCCTGTTGGCTCTGCTGGTTCCCTGCTCCCTCTGCCCCGGAACAGGTTACTTCTTCTTCCGGGGCAGAGGGAGCAGGGAGCCAGTGGAGCCGACAGGCGCGCGGCTGCTCTCTGCACCCTCCAGCAGCCAAGAATGCACCCGGGGGGGGGGCTTGATGCACTTGGGAGGCGGGTGTCAATGCGCCCGGGGGGGGGGGGCTTGATGGGCCAGTGAGGGGGTGTCATTGTGCCGGGGGGGGGGGGCTTGATGCACCGAGGAGGGTGGTGTCATTGCGCCGGGGGGGGGGGGTCGTGTTGCACCCTGGGCGAACGGATGCCGCTGCACCCGGGGGGGGGGGGGGGTGCGCAGCGGTGATCTGCCCTGGGTGGCAGCCGACCTAGGATCGCCACTGGGAGGCATGCTAGCATTTTTAGCACGTTCTAAAAATTAGCACACGCTAATGCTAGAGACACCCATAGGAATATATGGATATCTCTTAGCATTAGAGCGTGCTAAATTTTAGCACCCACTAAAAACGCTAGCATGCCTTAATAAACAGGGCTCTCAGTGTGTTTCCAGTTTGCTTTCACTAGATGAAATCCCAGAACTGCTGCAAAGTGTCATGTGAAATCTACCAACCCAGAAGGTAAAAATGGACTTAGCAAGGACACATGAGTTAAGAGACTCTGGGGAAGCAAGCAAACCCTGATGACATACTTGGCAAATCCTAAGATTTTCCATTTAGATATATAAACACTTCAGTTTTTGTAAACTTTTTTTCTTTCTTATGAGAACTTCTGATACACTGAAAGAAAGACATGGTGTTTTATCATGTTGGGTTTAAAATACTTCTTTGCCAAGGGATTGGAGACCAGTGAACATTACAGAAGATTTGTAAAAGGAAGGACCTCGATTTGCATCCATCTGCTGTCACATCTTCCTCCGTCTGTGTTACTGAACCACAATCTCATTCTGCAAGCCTTTTGGGACTGAAGGATACATCACAAACAATTTCTCAGAAAACAGCAGAATTCGCATCTGTAAAGCCTTCTTCACCTTTCAAGAACTGACAAAGCAGAGGAGGGCATGTTGTAACCACAATTGTGTGTCTTGGCAGTGGGCCATCTTCTGAGTGTTCCGTTTCATTTTTTTACTGGCTATATAAGAGAACGGTATGAGATTCCAGAAGAATGTGAAGGCTGTTGCTATTGGAAAGAAGAATTGTGGATTACCTACAAAGTTAAGGTAAGTGATGAGTGAGTGTGTGTGTGTGTGTGTTGTGGGGGGGGGGGGGGGGGATAGGACGTGTCCTATGAAGAGGGAAGCTGAGAGGTCCTAAACCTCGTTCTTTGTGTCAAATTTTTTTTTTCTAACCCTAACTGGAGTTTGGGTTTGGAAAATGATGGGTTCAACTGTTTAGTGGTTCTAAGTCAAGAGGGATTTTCCCAACCTGGATATCTGAGTCCAATGAAACTCCTTTTAGACCTAAAATCAAATTAATACAATCAACTTCCTTATCCAGTACAGTGGGGGTTATTTTATTTAGCAAGTAGAAACATTGTAATGAAGGTCGGTTTGTGGTTTCGCTATGAGCTGGCATACGTTTGCATGTGCTTGTCAAAAGATTGTTATACAGAAACATTCTAATGGCCAAAATCTGTTTCTCCTAAACCCCTTTTAAATCTGGATTTCAGGATATTCATACTGAATGTTCATGAGCTTGTTTTGCATGTATTTGGTCAAAGAGGCAGACTAAGTAGCCTATTGCGGCTATTCCAAAAACCAGGCTTTGTTGTAGGGTGCTTGAGGACTAAATTAGGGAATTGCTTTTTTAGGGGAACAGCGTTGCTATCTCAGTCCAGTCAGTTAGGAGAGATTGATCCAGGCCTGATTTTGCTGCATTATATACATGGAGATGTCATTCTGGTTTCCTTAGAAAACTAGAACTAAATTTCCTGGCATGCAATGAGAGAAAACCACGACTGAATCATTTAGTTGTTCTGGGTGAGGAAAGTATCCCTTAGTACAGATTATGGCATTGTTTTATCTTTATCTATCTATCTATGTATCTATGTATTCATTTCCTCTTTTCATATTAAATCTTTGTACAATTAATTTCTTTCATAGGAAAACTTAGTTGCAGGTGTCTAATCATTCACCATTAGAAGCTGTATCTCTTTTCTTCTCTGCATATACCTCACACTATTGTTTCCTTTTAATGATTTGACTTATCCTTTACAACTGTCTCATTTGCATTTGAATCTATGTGCAGAAAGTTTCAGAAGACGTTCATACTTCCTTTGTGACCCATTTACAAACAGTATTTTTTTCTGATTGAGTGCCTTGGGGAGAAGTCTCAGATGGGAAAAGCACAAATAATTTAAGAGAGTGCCAAATAGAGTCTTCTTCATTGAGACACACCCAGTTGCTTCTGAATGTTTTGTTTCTTTGTAAGGTGTTTACTGGAGTTAATTACCACTTTTTTTTATTATGGTTGCTGTAAAACATAACTTTCCCCTGGCATTTAGCAGTTCTCAGATGACTCGCAGTGATGCACCCTATATTTCGAGTGCTGTATAGCTTGTGCTCTCTTTTATGTGTTATGTGCATCATTTCCACGAAAGGTTCCTGAGGTGACACATTTAACAGACATTCAGTGACAACCTCAGAAGTTGTGAAATTGAGTATTTTGTCAAGTTGACTCATTTTGGATAGACAAGCTCTCCAAACGGGTACAAAGGGATATTTTATTCTTTTGGATTTTCTTCCCTCCTTCCTACAACTATTTCCATCTGCATAGGTCCCCATACATTTATGACACTGCTTCTGAACCCAGTCCTTGGGGCACGCCCAGCCAGTTGGGTTTTCAGGATATCCATAATGAATACACATTAAAGAGATGTAGATACCAAGAGGGCAGTTAATGCATATCATGCATATTCATTGTAGATATTCTGAAAGCTTGACTGGCTGGGTGAGCCTCCAAGGATTGGGTTGAGAAGCACTGCAGTGTAGTATTCTGGTCTTTCTAATTAGAGCGGGGATTCCCAGACCTGTTCTGGAAACCCCAGCCAGTCAGGTTTAAAGGATATCCACAGTGAATATGCACAGCCAGTCAGGTTTTCAGGATACCCACAATGAATATGCATGTGATAGCTTTGCATACCAAGGAGGCAGTCTATGAAAATTGATCTCATGAATATTCATTGTGGATATCCTGAAAACCTGATTAGCTGGGTTTCCCCCCAGGATAGATTTGGGAAACACTGAATTAGAAAATGATTGAACACAAAGCACTACAGATAAGTCTATGGGCAGAGAATAGCCTTCAGGTATTTTTACAGTATGCTTCTCTTTTTTTGTGGTGACTGTGTGATGAACCCTGGTATTTGGTCTCCAAAGCCCTCTGAGACTGTCTAGCCTTGGTCTTCATTATCTGACCTCAAGGATCAGGGTTTCAGGATATCTCTAATGAGAGACTTGCATGTCTACTACCTCCATTGTATGTAAATCTTTCATGTGCATATTCATTAGAAGTATCCTGAAAACCTGACTTGTTGGCTGCCCTAAAGGACTGGGAGTGAATGCCAAGGCTCTATAGTCTTGTTAACCTAAATCAGTAATTCTCAATCCAGTTCTTGGGGCACACCGAGCCAGTTGGGTTTTCAGGATATCCACAATAAATACATATAAAAAATAGGTTTGCATGTGCTGCCTCCTTGGTACACAAATCTATCTTATGCACATTCATTGTGGATATCCTGAAAACCTGACTGGGTGGATGGGCCCCCGAGGACTGGGTTAAAAAGCACTGACCTAGATACCAGGATATGCCAAATTGATAGGAGCTGTCGTCATAATTTACCTACCATGTTGCTGACCATGTGGAAACTCAAAAGAGTAAAACCTTTCTTCCCAAGAGCCATTTTTCAAAACCTGGTACAATCGATGGTACTAAGTCACTTGGACTACTGCAATGCACTTTACGTTGGATGTAAAGAACAGATTATCAAGAAGCTTCAAACTGCCCAAAACACCGCAGCCAGATTTATATTTGGGAAAACAAAATATGAAAGTGCAAAATCCCTAAGAGAGAAATTACACTGGCTCCCTCTTAAAGAACGTATCACGTTCAAAATCTGCATGATAATCCATAAAATCATTTACGGAGACGCCCCGTCATACATGCTTCACCTAGTGGACCTCCCACCCAGAAATGCCAAAAGATCTGCCTGTACTTTTCTTCATCTGCACTTCCCCAGTTGCAAAGGATTAAAATACAAACTGACACACGCGTGCAGCTTTTCTTACATGAGCACGCAGTTGTGGAATGCACTTCCAAAACACCTAAAAACAAGTAACGAAATAACTAACTTTCGCAAATCGTTGAAAACCTATCTCTTCACCAATGCTTATCATGAAAATCCATAACTAACTACAACACACCACCATGCTTCCCTGATTACGAATGTCTTTTTTCTACAACTGTTTGACTAGATCGATATGTTAAGCTTACTATTCTTGTCATCTTTATAATACCAATTGTATTTCTATACCCTGAAATGGGGTTGCCATTACAGGTATTTGTAAGCCACATTGAGCCTGCAAATAGGTGGGAAAATGTGGGATACAAGTGCAATAAAATAAATAAATAAGATTCAGACACCTGCAGCAAATTATCTGGAGTTGCAGACCTGGCTGGTTATCTAGTTTCAGGAGGGAGATTTTTACGCCAGTCCTGGATTTCTGACAAGCTGTGCCGATGCATTGTGGAACCTGCAATACTGATTTCAGTAGGTAGAATCTGGGACTGCAGATTCCGCAATGCTTTGGGAGTCAGGTGCCAAATCAGCACTGGCATAAAGTCCCTTTCCTGGTACTGGGTTACTTGGCAGCTCTGAAGTTGCCCAAATAGCTGTGAACTCTGAGCTGAGGAGGGTCTCTTCTTGATCCTTTGATTGAGATTGAGAAGTAGTATAATATAGGTCGTGGGATCAGGATAATATTGATTATTACCAAAGTAGGAAGAGTAAACACTCCACGCAAAACCAATGCTATCTGGATTAAATTTTACAAGATTTGAGAAATGGCTGAAGGTAATGTGTTTTTGTATCTCACTTCAACAGGCTAAAAATTCAAAGCTTTTGATTCATATCACGGGAGAAAATGTGCTGCTCTCTAATTATGGTCTGTGTAACAGAGCAGCCAAAATACCCAGCTCCAGGAATGAGACTTTTTGGTCAGTCCTGGCTTTGAATCTACATCCTAAAAGCAGTGTAGTATTTGTAGTCCCTGATTGTATCTTGTGAAAGCAACACTGCATATCCCATAATGCATCAGCATAAGGATGTTAGACATCCAGACTTGGTCCAAATCTTCCTCCTGAATCGGGGTAACCATATATTTTAAGCTCCCCTTTAGAAAGACATTATTCTTGGCTGCCTTTCATTAACGAGAACAACAAAATCCTTAGTTTATGCAATCTTTAATTTTATTTTCTTTTTCCTAAGCATTAGTTCTACCCCAGACATCTTGGCATTGTCTCCAAATTACATCTGAGCTAACTTATAATTGAAATACTGATCTATTTACCATCCTGGGCAACTACAGAGTATATACACTAAGGCAAAGATCCATTCCCAGTGTCTTCCAGCCTACTGCTTAATTAGAGTTACAGATTAGTTTTCATGCTTGAGAAGAAGGCGATTTGACACAGTCTTCATTTTTACTCTCTGCGGGCTATAGATTAAAAAACAAATGAAAGTTCTTTGGGTTGAGAGAACAGGTGAAACATCAGCCACTTAATTTAGACACTCCCAACTCTAAATTTAACAGGAGTACAACTTTGCAGATTTGCTGCCAACAACATTGAGCAGCAAGATAATCAAAATGGCAAAATCAGTTTTGCAGCTGAGACTAGCAACTCAACAATCCTCCAGGCTTTGTCTTAAATTAAGGCTGCCAACTGGATCCAGATTGGCAGAGCAGGTTTGATCCCGTCCTGGGTTTACTTCAGTGCATGCTGGGACTTGTAGTCTTGCTTTTCTTAGGGAATGCAATGTGGAAAATCAGAAGTACAAGTCCCTGCATGCAACGGGGTAAACCTAAGACTGGATCAACCCTGTCATGCAAATCTGGATCTAGCTGGCAGCCTTAATAAAAGAAGAAAATATTAGCAAGGTGTCTAAAGGCTCAAAATCAGTTTTATTAAAATGCACACAGGAGCAGTCTCAGATGGAAAAACCCAGATTTCAAAATCAAGTTTTAATAAAATGGCTCAGCATGTTTTGGTGCTACTGTGCCTGTGTCAGGGGCAAAATCAAACAATCAGATTATGAGTCTGGTATTTAGCATTTTGTCGATTTGATATACTGCTTCTTTCGTACACAAATCAAGGCAGTTTACTCATCAGCAAACTTAAAACTAATACAAATAAATAAAAACAAAACCAAAATGGAACACCATAAGTTGATAGAGTAGAACCAACATTCAGAGTAACTAAAAACAAATCACACATAAACTGCCACCAACTACTCCCCAAACCAGTGAATCCCGCTTTGCAGGGTCCAGTTGTTTATCTGTTATCAAATGCTATATGAAATAAGTGTGTTTTCAGAGTTGCCCATAAAGAAATGTAAGATTTTTGTAACCTATCACATGACAGAGAATTCCATAATGCAGGAGCCATGAAGTAAAAAGCAATAGATCTGGTAGACTCTCATTTTGCTTTAAATGGATGAGGCAGAACAAGTCTGTAATCTGTAAGAGAAGGAAGGGTCCAAAGTGGTGTGTAAGGGATGATAAATGATGATAGATAGTCAGGTTTATTGCTATAGTGTATCCACCTACGAATAAAAACAAAACAAAAAAATCAACCACTAAATCAAATTATGAATAAACAGAAACAAGACATTGGTGAATATATATTTACCTTCTAAAATGTACCACTTCATGTAGAATGCAGAGAGTCTTTAAAAATGCTGCAATATAAAAACCATAAAAAACCCCCACCATTCTAACAACAGTGAATTCCCAGAACCAATATATAACTAGTCTTGCTTTTCTTAGAGAATGCAATGGGCTAAACCTAGGACTGGATCAAATCTGTCCTGCCAATCTGGATCCAGTTGGCAGCCTTAATAAAAGCCCAACTTGTTGCATTCCGTAAACATGCTGTATCCAAGGCAGGGGGCTCACATCCTTATCTTGGTTTCTAGCAGTGCTCTCACCTATATCCCTGTTGTGATGCAATAGCTCATAAACTGTATTCTCTAATACAGCTATAAATTCTTCTCAGTATGCTCCATCGCTTAATACGTTCATAAGGCCAGCTAAAGAATAACTCACCAAACAGATAGCAGAAATGAATTCTTTAGAAGTTATTTTTAATAACCCACCTAGGTGACAAGTTATCCAGTTCCTGGAGAGAGACATTTTGACCAACACCGATTTTTAATTTTTATTCCAAAGTAAAGTGGTATTTTCAATCCCAGATTCTACCCATCCAAATCAGCAGTACAGGTCAGGTCCCGTAATGCATCAAGACAGGGTTGTCAGAAATCTGGAGCTGGTGTAAGATCTTTCACCTGGTCATGGATAACTTGGCAGGGCGGATAAGTAGATTCTACACCTGTCCCCATGCCATAAGGAATAAATTAATCTAGTTCTGATTTTACTGTACTGCATCAATGGTTGTAGGTTTATTTTTTAATAGGACCATTAGAACTGCAAGTCCATGAGTGTAGTAGGGTAACAGCTTCTTTCTTATGCCATGGAGTGAGGTTGTTTTTTTTTTTAAGATTCTGTACCTGGCACGCCAAGCTTTACACTGGGAGCTCCACAGTGATCATTCTCTACACTCCTGCCCAAGCTCTTGGATTCAAATTTGGTCTTGCCCCCTCCCAAACGTGCTCATTATGAGACCACCTGTTGAGATTTGTTCTGAGTTTTTCTTCACTAAGTATAAAACCCTGTTGAAAATCTTTTTCACCCTGTTGTTTGATGCATCATTATCAGAGATGTGTTGGCAGTAGGTTGGATTGACAACTGTTGTGCGTTGGATTGTCACACTATGTCCTATGTATTTGTGTTCTACTTTTTCCTTTCTACAATTGGCGTTCCTTTCTATTTACTATAGTAACATAGTAACATAGTAGATGACGGCAGAAAAAGACCTGCACGGTCCATCCAGTCTGCCCAACAAGATAAACTCATATGTGCTACTTTTTGTGTAAACCTTGATTTGTACCTGTCCTCTTCAGGGCACAGACCGTATAAGTCTGCCCAGCACTATCCCTGCCTCCCACCACCGGCTCTGGCACAGACCGTATAAGTCTGCCCAGCGCTATCCCGGCCTCCCAACCACCAGCCCCGCCTCCCACCACCAGCTCTGCCACCCAATCTCGGCTATATGTTGTTTTGTAATCCGCTAGTCAGAAATTGCAGTATATCAAGTATTTTAATAAACATAAACATTTTAATAAACATGTAAGACTGACAGTAGAGCTGTACTGTTGTGTGGCCACACAGGGTGCAAGGAAAGCGGGGTGCCAAAATTGCTTCTGACCCATTGTCTCCTCTTCTTGGCCATGGTACAGCAGGTGGAGTGAGAGCGCCAGGGGTTTGCAGCACAGGGTTGACAAGTCTGGGCATAATTCTTTTCACACTACTAAAGTTTCTCAGGCAAAGTTTTTTAAGTGATCTAAGTCTTCTGAACGGATGTTCATTTATCATACTGAATTACTGAGTAGAATGTTATCAATAGAAATCAAACAAAATAAAACATGGAAAAGAAAATAAGATGATACCTTTTTTATTGGACATAACTTAATACATTTCTTGATTAGCTTTCGAAGGTCGCCCTTCTTCCTCAGATCGGAAATAAGCAAATGTGCTAGCTGACAGTGTATATAAGTGAAAACATTCAAGCATTACTATGACAGTCTGACAGGGTGGGAGGATGGGGGTGGGTAGGAGGTATGCATGGGGACATCAAAGCATATCATTGATATTCTAACAGGATAGGTGTGGATAGGTGAGGGGTGGGGTGATCAACCTATCCACACCCATCCTGTTAGAATATCAATGATATGCTTTGATGTCCCCATGCATACCTCCTACCCACCCCCATCCTCCCACCCTGTCAGACTGTCATAGTAATGCTTGAATGTTTTCACTTATATACACTGTCAGCTAGCACATTTGCTTATTTTCTTTTCCATGTTTTATTTTATTTGATTTCTATTGATAACCTTAAGAGTGGACTAACATGGCTACCACACTCCTCTACTTTGAGTAGAATGTTGTATGTCCCATCGATCTTATGGTTTTGCCTGCCTTAGGAAGTATGTCACACATCATAAAAATGTCAGAATTAGTGTTCAGTAAACTGCTTAATAGTAGGCACACTTACTGCTTCTGTTTACAAGAAAACCACACCACATGCTGCTGGGGTCATTCTGTAAAACTGTTACTGATTTTAGATGCCTCCGTAATGTATTTTGCATGAGTGCCTGGAGGTTAATGGTGTCGCTTGGCATTGGTATGGATCAAGATTCTACAGTAGTTGCTATGTTTTTTGACCCAGGGATCAGGGGACAACATTTTTGCGTATCAAACAGCCAGCAGAAGTCCCAAGAGATTTTTAACTTCCTCTGGATTCTGACAATTATAAATGCCTGAAGGAGATTCATTCTGATGCAGTGTGATCTTCCCTCGGCTAACCTGGCTTGGTCATTTTGGAGTTTCTCCAGGATCCAACTAATGCTTTAGGAGATTAAATAAGAAGCAGGGTGTGAGGTATATCATGCAACCTCACCTTTGCTATTTTATGTTTTAGATGTGTTCTAATATTGTGGGTACAGATGAATGAATAATGAACTTATTTTGATTGTAATCAGTGGATTTAATTGGAGGAAAATCTGAAGGCTTGCAGCTTTAGGCATCTGTTAGCCTAGGAACAGAATATGTTGGCAGATAAACTGGAAGGCCTGTCTAGTTTCCCTTCCTGCTGAAATACTACAGAACACTGATGTGATTTCATCACTCTTCTTACAGAATTTTTTTTATCATAAATGAGTTTTATTTATATTTCAGGTACAACAGATAGTTCCTGGCCCAAAATGGCTTATAATGACTTTGTGCATGAGACAGTGGAGTGTGGGATGGCTTGCCTTTGGTCATGCAGAAGGGTGAGGCATTGATGGGAGGGGGTAGGATTTGAGCCCTAGCTTTCCTGGTCTCAGTCTACTGCTCTAGCTACTAGGCTACATCCCCCCCCTTCTTCAAATGCTCTAATAAAATCACTCATTGCATAGTGAGTGTTGGGTGTGATTTCTCCCATTTAGTCATGATGATTAAATAATTCAAACATTGCAGTAATTAATACACTGCTGAAAAGCTTTAAACATGCTTACAGCTTTCTATGGCAAGATGTCCATTATATCTAATGCATTTTCAAATTGTCTAAAACAGCACAAGTTTGCAAATGAACAAATGAAGGGAAAAAGCCAATGTGTTTTCTTTGTGTAGAAGGGAACTGAGCCTTAATGAGAAAACTTCATTCATTTGTTCAAAAGAATGATTTGGTTTAAGAACTATTGTTAAGTTATTTTATTAAGCACAACATTTTAACTACTTTCACAGCATTTGTCTTCCATTATACTTCATTTGTAGACTAATTATCAAGAAAATTGACACTCCTGACATAGATGACATTGGTATCATAGACAGTGTTGGATTAGGTGTTTTTTGTTTCAAATATGATGACTTCCCTATGAGGAAAGGCTGAAGCGGCTAGGGCTCTTCAGCTTGGAGAAAAGACGGCTGAGGGGAAATATGATAGAGGTCTATAAAATAATGAGTGGAGTGAAATGGGTAAATGTGAAGGCATGCGATGAAGCTACAAAGTAGTAAATTTAAAATGAACCAGAGAAAAACTTTCTTCACTCAGTTTGTAATTAAACTCTGGAATTCGTTTCTAGGGAATGTGGTAAAGGTGGTTAGCTTAGCGGGGTTTAAAAAAGGTTTGTTCTTGAATATTGTTATATATCCATACCACAAATTTGGTTATATAGTAAATTTAAAAATAAACATAAAGGGGCTAGATTCTATATATGGTGCCTAAACAATTGGCACCGAAAAAAGCTGCTTAAGCTACACCTAAAGTTTGATGGTTTATAGAATAAACGCTTAAGCAGACAGGTTTCTCTACCATTTGCACCAATGAAAATGTGGTGCAAATGCATGCGCCTAAATTTACACACCAAGCATCGTTATTCTATAATTGGACATGTGACTCAAAATCACACCCCGAAACACCCTTCAATTTCTGTGCCCCTTTTTTTCAGGCCATACATACATTTTAGGCACGGAACCCCCAATTAAGTCTCATTAGTACCAATAGTTGCTTGTTAAAAAGCCAATTATTGGCACTAATTGGCTTGTTAGTCTATTAAATTGTGTGCAGAAATGGGACTGCACTTAAATTTGTGCACACAATTTATGGCCACCTGTATAGAATCAGGGGGAATGTGACCTATGATTACAATCATTACAATCATGATTACATCTCTTCAACAAAGCCTACAAAAGTCACCCTCAATGAAACAAATCATTCCTTAAACCACCCAAGTACACCAAAAAACACCTCTCACATGACCTTACCTAACACCTTCCATCTAAATCCTCTTTCACCTCTGCTTATGATCAACTGTTTTTAAATCATGTAACGATGTTATCATATCTATATTCTGTAAGCCACATTGAGCCTGCAAAAAGGTGAGAAAATGTGGGGGTACAAATACAATAAATAAATAAATAAATAAATAAATAAATAAATAAAATCAGTAGGGAAACAGTTTGGCACGTCTTGGTAAAGGCCTTGCCTGTCTGGAATTAGATGGTTCCTTACCTCTGCTATTTATTTATTTAGATGGGGAAAGATTATATGCCTATGGATTTGAGTCTGAATATTGGACTTGTTGAACATTTGAAAATGGTAATTTTTTTAAGGAAAGAAAATCCTCTAATATGATTTGAATGCAGAGTGGAGATAAGTTGAACATAACGTTTCTTTGTATAATTGGGATCAACATTGGTGTGGTGTGAGTTGGACTCTGATTATTCTAAAATCTAGAGTTGCTCAGGTTTGTTTATTTAGATTTTGCTCATACCTTTTTCAGTAGTAGCTCAAGGTGAGTTACATTCAAGTACACTGGATATTTCTCTGTCCTAGGAGGGCTCACAATCTAAGTTTGTACCTGAGGCAATGGAGGGTTAAGTGACTTGCCCAAGATCACACGGAGCAGTAGCAGGATTTGAACTGGCCACCTTTGGATTGCAAGGCTGGAGCTCTAACCACTAGGCCACTCCTCTACTGAGTGTATTCTTCTAGAATAGAGCATGGACTTACAAAAATGTGTGTACTGAATAGGTGCGTACATTTAGTGTTTAATTTTTTTTGTTACACTGATACTAGGGGGGTCTTTTACTAAGGCGTGCTAGCATTTTTTAGTTCGCATTAAAAATAGGCACACGCTAAACACTAGAGATGCACATAGGAATACATTGGTGTCTCTAGCATTTAGCACGCATCTATTTAGCACTAAAACGCTAGCATGCCTTAATAAAAGACCCCCTAAGTTTTAGGTTTATATTATCATGTTGCAGATTAACGCAGGATCCAGCTGGTAATAATTTATACATTGGGATTTATTAACCATCTTCCTGAAGGAGTGGCCTAGTGGTTAGGGTGGTGGACTCTGGTCCTGGGGAACTGAGGAAGTGAGTTCAATTCCCACTTCAGGCACAGGCAGCTCCTTGTGACTCTGGGCAAGTCACTTAACCCTCCATTGCCCCATGTAAGCCACATTGAGCCTGCCATGAGTGGGAAAGCACGGGGTACAAATGTAACAAACAAACAAGAGATTTACCATTATGTTAACAGTGAAACAATAATAAAATAATCCCGAGTCACACCTACCGAACATGCACAGACCCTCACCTGATACAAAACAGGGGACCACAAAAAGCATGCAGACAAAAACTGAAATGGAGACTCCCACCCCCACCCCCTTCATAAGAAAGCCAGACTCTATAAGCAGTGCAATACTGGTGAAACAAAAATGCATTTTCTTCTTCTGTGCTCTGCAAAATACAAAAAGAGAAAAAAATGTACATTTCCCAAAGTGGACACATCCCAGTCCTTAAAAAGGATTCTGGGCATACCCTTTATCTACCCAGGCCTCTCCCATGTCCACATGCGTAACTTCTAGAATACCAACGAAGGCAGTTGCTGATTAACACCAATTAGCTCCTCATTGTTAAATTAATTAATGCATGCATCTGACCTTATTCTAAAACTTGTGTGCCCAGCATAAATTTGGCTGTGCAACTTTATAGAATTGGGGAGTTTATTTTTCTAATTGGGTTGGGCCCAGTCTGTTTTCCACTTTCCATGTTTCAGTCTTCTCCTGTTATTTTCTAGGTTTGCCATATCATTCTTTCTCCTCTTGTCATGCTTTCCATCTCTAATGTGTATGGCACTAATAATTTTTTTCATGTTTTATTTTCACTTTTCTCCGTCTCTATATTCACCCATATATGAATATGCATGAAATAGATTATCATACAGTGGAGGCAGTGAATGGAAATTTATCTCCTGCATATTCGCTGTGGATATCTTGTAAACCAAATTGGCTTGGTGTGTCCGGTGGACTGGGTTGAAGGAACCAGTGGTGTAACTTCCACCCAAGCAGCCCCTGTATTGCAGAAATGTAGCCAGGTTGAGGGTGCGGGAGGAGCATGAGCAGATTGCTTCCGGCGCCGGCACTTAATTTAAATGTGACAGATCGCATCAAAAATAGGCGCTGGCACTGTCGGACATCTGTGTAGGGGGTCAGCTGATCCCCTGGCAACCCACCTAGCTATGCCTCTACTGTACTGTAGAGGTAGGTGTTGGGGAGGATAGTCCAGAGTTGGAGGGGGACCCACTTATTCACGCCTGTATATTTTTCTTGGACAGCCTTTAATTTGAACTTCTGCCCTTGGAAGGAGCCTTGTTAGTCTTGCCAGAGACAGATGGATTACTTTGGGCTGCAAAGGCACCCAGCCTGCATGGCTGATGCTAACACATCTTCTGTTAGCATCTCATAGCTGTCCT
This sequence comes from Microcaecilia unicolor, assembly GCF_901765095.1. Classification (NCBI taxonomy): domain Eukaryota; kingdom Metazoa; phylum Chordata; class Amphibia; order Gymnophiona; family Siphonopidae; genus Microcaecilia; species Microcaecilia unicolor. The sequence continues at coordinate 279,495,541 of NC_044036.1, forward strand.
GGCAACGTGGCGCGTACTTCACTCACACAGGTCCACACAGGCATACCCAGTACATCACTGGCATTTTGTTGGGAGAAACTGCCTAAGACAAGAAGCTTGCCACCAGGGCCCCACTCCTGAGGAGAATTCTGCAAGCATGGTTCTCAACATGTCACTCTTATTGTATAGATTAATGCCATTTTTGGATTAAAAGCCTAATATTGTGATTTTAAAAAAATTATTTGTATTTACCAATTACATATAGGCTTGCCTTTTATTAATATTGTTGAGAATCAAACTCAATCATCAACAAGGAAGGGGAACTAAGCAGACCACTAATGTCTTGGTATAGAGTAGAGCTCTCATCTGCAGACCTCTGGGCCTACACCACAGATGGGCTTGGGCAGACTGCATAGGCCCTATGGCTATTGTCTGTCATCATGCTGTTTTCCCCCAATAAATACTCGTGAAACATATTTGCATGCACTTAGTGCAAGAGTCAGGCAAATCTGCCTATTCTGGCTGTTCTGAAAACCAGATTGTAAGTAAGCATATTACGAGTACTCATGCAGAATAATACAGTGCCATAGGGCCTGGCTGAGATCTGTTTCTTATCTTTTTGTCTTCCTGTTATGAATTCTGTAGATCAGGGGTGTCCAACCTCAGCCCTCAGCAGGTCGGGTTTTTAGGATTTCCCCAATGAATATGCATTGGGTTTGACTTGTTTAAATTAAGGGAGCACAACAGAATGTTCACAAGCAGTGGAGAGGAAGAAAATAACCACGGATTTGAAAAAGGAATCAAACGTGTGTTAAAACACTATTGAAGAGCAGAGAGAGTAGCAGAAAAGAGGGAACGGCAACGGAAAAGCATATATCCTCCATACTACAGTGATATTAGAAGAAAAGTGACTCTAAAACTAACATTTAGCTTGTTGGGGCAAGCATACTGGATTTCAACAGGAGATATATTAAACTCCAATATGCGGTTATTTTTATAGTGAGCACTTTGAACTGAAGACTGTTTATGTATAACAGCAAGGATCCATAAAGGGAAGAACAGTAAACAACAAAATCATTTAAGAACTGTATTGTGGTATTATCAGCAATATTATGTGTATAGGATATCTCTGTATATCTTCAGATAGTGTATGGGAACTAAAGTGAATGGAATGAATGTGGAAGAATGTTAGAAGCGTGGATATGAAAGGGTAAGTAGGAGAACCGGGTAAAATGCATTACATAAGTACATAAGTAATGCCACTCTGGGAAAAGACCAAAGGTCCATCGAGCCCAGCATCCTGTCCACGACAGCGGCCAATCCAGGCCAAGGGCACCTGGCAAGCTTCCCAAACGTACAAACATTCTATACATGTTATTCCTGGAATTGTGGATTTTTCCCAAGTCCATTTAGTAGTGGTTTATGGACTTGTCCTTTAGGAAACCATCTAACCCCTTTTTAAACTCTGCTAAGCTAACCGCCTTCACCACGTTCTCCGGCAACGAATTGTTTTAAATTTACTACATTGTAGTTTCATCGCATGCTCCCTAGTCCTAGTATTTTTGGAAAGCGTGAACAGACGCTTCACATCCACCTGTTCCACTCCACTCAGTATTTTATATACCTCTATCATGTCTCCCCTCAGCCGTCTCTTCTCCAAGCTGAAAAGCCCTAGCCTCCTTAGTCTTTGTAGCATAATTGCAAAAAAGTTTTAAAAATTAATGGTTTAAAAATTATTTAGATACTAATAAAGAAGAATTTATATTCTATATTGTAGTTACTTTGATAAAACAGATTTTAGGTATAGCAACTAGAGTGAAAATTTGGAATCTCATTTGAGTAGGTAATGAATATGCATGAGATCTATTTGCATTCAATGGAGGCAGTGCATGCAAATAGATCGCATGCATATTCATTGGGGAAATCCTGAAAACCCGACTGGATTGTGGTCCTCAAGGACCGAGGTTGGACAACCCTGGTGTAGATAGAAGGTAGGACCTGAGGCAGTCATTTGATTCCTATTTTCTGCAGGGTGAGATTTCCTACGAACAAAGGCTAAAACATTAATTTAGCTAAGTACATTGTTTTCTTACTCAGACATTACTATTGACGGCAGTAAAACTCAGTCTCCACATGACTCTGAGCAGAAGAAAGCTTTCGTACATTTCATTATGGTGCTTCTTACAGGAGTAACGGAGAAAAATAAAAAAAAATCATGCCACCTGAATCTTTGGCTAAAATCCAAGGGCTGGGTATGAGCTGCCAGCTGAGACTGGAGAGAATCTATACAACATGGGCTTGGTAATGCCCTACTACTGCAACCTTTTCTGGACACGATGATTGTCAGAACCATGGCTAAAGCAGGAGGACTGAACTTCCTAATAAAATAAAATGAATGATGACCTCTAGAAACCTGGTCATACCTATCACCATACATAAGTAATACGTAGGTCCTGAAAATATGTTTTTAGTGGGGTAAGCAGTGTGAATCAGTGTTAAATGATCAGATAGCACCAGTACCTTGGCTGGCTGGAGAATTCATTAATGTTTCTTTATTTTGCCAGCTCAGGTATGAAGCAGATTATAGGCTTGGCATACTGAGGCCCTGATGCTCAGAACCTAACACCAGCGTTAGAACCGATGGGGACTGGCGCCAGCGTTAATCTGTGCAGAATGCTCAGAGGGCTTTAGAGCAGGAAACAAGGTACATGCCAAAGATGGCCGTAACTTGTATTTAAATGTCATCAAATGGATGTTAATGAGATCATTTCCTATTCCCTCGCAATGCTCAGAGAACAGCGCACAAAACAAACCCTGCTCTAAACTCTGGAAACCTACCCCCAGCTCAGAGCTGGCATTTGGGGGGGATGGTTTGAAGAGATAATGTCATAGATTTTTTGTTTAAAATGTGCCAGTTTTGATATGTTTCAGAAGCAGAAGGAAGCCCATGCAAGCCTCGAAGAGCTGGTACTGAGAAACAAATGTGCGTGAGTCCGAGCAAACCTGAAAGTGAAAGCATACATTGGCATCTGTTTTCTGCACTTAAATATAAGCCTTTCAAGTGGAAAAAAATTGAAAAGCTTATATTTAAAAGCACAGAAGAACGGTGCCAATGTGTGTCTCACTTCTGGGTTTGCCTGGGTGTGTGCACAAGAGCTGCCTTTACAGTAAAACTCTTGTACTTTCGATTTCACAGCATGCATATGATTTGCAAGTCATTAACTGTGAGCATTGGGAAGCTACCTTTTGCGCTGTTCGCTTTTACGCCGGAGTTTTCAGCATCAGGGCCTGAGTGAGGGAAGGTATGCAGTGACAAAAACACCCTCTCCCTATCTCTGTTGAAGAATGCTTGGTACATCTGGCCATCACCTTGCAACCTTCTTTACAGGCCAGCAGGGTCTGATGTTCAGACCATGGGAGTTAGCTTGGCTAACCCTGTGGTTGGTGCTGAGCCTGAATACTCAATGCCGGGCTGTTTCCGGTGACTGGCCTTGAACATCCTGTATATTTTTGGCTGGTTCAGTCTTAACCGGCCAAGCCAGTGCTGGCTGGTTAAGTTTGAACTGGCCAAAGATAAGCCGGTATTCACGTGGCCAAATATGGCCACCAAACGTGCGCTGAAAATCGGCGGATAGCTTGTTATATCATGCAATATAACTGGCTATCTGCTTGCTAGTAACTGCAAATTTTCAGTGGGTCATGGCCAGCCGAGTGGGTGATAGCCGGTTATGGGGCATTTAACCAGCCAGGTGCTGATCCTGGCGAGTTAAATGCTTTTGAATATTGGGGGGGGGGGGGGGGGGGGGATGTTAGTGTTTTGCTATTAACCACTTTGTTTTTATTGAAACACAATCAAACTGAATAAGCATGAACATGTTTACAAGGTATTGCAACTAGCAAGAACGCCTGGGACTGTGTTTGCTGAAGCAATGAGTTTGGAATGTAATTTCAAATCACTTTTAAATGGTGTAAAGCATGATGTCTTCAGCTAGCAGGGAATATACTTGACACTGGTTTGAAACTGGGATTGGACTCATTCCAGGTAAAGGGAATGAGGTTTCTACCAGATAGCTTGGATTTTTATTATGGTCCATCTTGCTGCCTTTCCCCAATTGAAGGAAGTCACACTGGTTGGCATGCCTTATTTAGAACTTTCTATCCTGTCTAACAGAGCATTCCTTCTAGGCGGCATACAGGCTAAAAAGAGATGAAGTGTTTTTAGGCTGCTTGTATCTCCTTCCAAATTAGTATAAACCAGCCATTCTCTGCTGGAAGGAGTAAAAGAAACCAAAACTACAAGATAACGAGAAAGGCAATTCTTTATTCTTTTTTACCAAGAGTAATTTACAATTACAAATGCTAGTTTCTCATTAGGGGGGGGGGGGGTGCAGGGGACCCAAACATGTGGTCTAACTCTGCTTCTCTCCCCAAGGTAATGCTCTGATACAGCTGTTTTTATACCCTTTGTGTCAAGCAAGGCCTTAGCACTTATCTTCTAGAGAAACATTCCGTTTTCTGTTCTCACCATCTACCCCCACGTCTCACATTCTTCTGTCCATCTATAACTGCACCATTCTCAGGCATAGGAATGCCTTATTAGATCATAAGTCCCTGGCCCTCACGATTTATAGCCTTTGCCCTTTTTGACTCTGCTATAGAGTGCACAACTAAGTTTCATGGTGTTTACTTAGATGCTAGCAAACCATGAGCCCTGATACAGTGAAGAGGTCAACTAAAAGAGACACTCAAGGCCTGCTTTCACAGGTCTTAACCATGGTTCATATTTCATAGTTCATAACTAGCACTATAAAAATGATAAGTAGTAGTAATAGTAGTACCCATAATATACAGAAGACATACACAACTTATATGACACAAAAGGAAATTGGGTAGAACTACAATATTAATAGAAAAGGAGGGGGAAGGGAAGGAATATTGATCTCTGAGAGCTTTCTATTGTACAGTTTAAGCCAGGGCTAAATCTGTGGACACAAAGGACATGGAAATGTGGTGCTGCGGAGTGGGAAGGCCAGGGGCAAGAGCAAAAGGGCTGGATTAGGGTGCAATGACTATCTCTACTCTGCTCCAGGCTCACTTCCTTGGCTCCTCTTCCTTGCAGGTTTCTGGAAAGGATCAGCTGGGGCAGAACATCCCTATTGCAGTGGTGTAACAAGGGTGTTGGTGGTCCACCCTGGGTGCATGCTGCAAGGGAGTGCAGGGAGCAGCCGCGTAGCTGTTGGCTCCACCGGTTCCCTGCTCCCTCTGTTACTTCCTGTTCCGGGGTGGAGCCAACAGCTGTACAACTCATCCCTGCACCCCCAGGAGGTATGAGCAATGTGCTTAGGGGGCTGGAGGTGATGTGCCAGGGGGGTGTTGTGATTCACGGGTAGGGAGTGATTCGCTAGGGGGGAGGGGTGATGCACCGGGGTTGATGTGCCGGGGGTGCACTGGGGGAGGGCGCAATGACGATCCATCCTGGGTTGCAGCTGATCTAGGAACACCACTGCCCTAGTCTGCCTCTAAAGCCAATTAGCACGGGAATAGCATGCACATAAATCTGCATGGAATACTCAGAGGGCTTTAGCACAGGAATTTGTGCAGCAGAGATGGCTGCAAATTGTATTTAAATGTAGCCAAACTTATGTTAATGCCTTCCCAATGCTCAGAGAACAGCACACAAACAAACCCTGCTGTTACCACTGGAAAAATAATGCCAGCTCAGAGGTGGCGGTGGAAGGTTTGAAGTGAGGATTTCTTTTGATTTCCAGTTTAAAATCTGTTGGTTTTGATTCCTTTTGGAAGTGGAAGAAAGCTGTGCCAGTACTGAGAAAGAAATGTGTTTGTGAGTCCAGGCAAATCCGAAAGTGGTGCCTGTTTTCTGTGCTTAAATATAAGCCTTCTAAGTTAAAAAAATTGAAACACTTATATTTAAAGGTGCAGAAGAGCAGCACCAATGTGTGCTCCACTGCCAGGTTTGCCTGACACATGCGCACAAGAGCTGCACTTACCGCAACATTCTTCTGCGCTTGTGCCAAGCATGTCCCTCTGCTTTTACAGTGTGCATATAGTTTGAATATCTTTTTCTTTGAGCGTTGGAGATCTATTTTCTGTGCTGTTCTGGCGGTATAGGATCTGCGCTGTTGGTTTTACCGGGGGAGTTCTGAGAATTGGCCTTCAGGTCATTACCCCAGAAATTAATCTCTGGTTTAAGCCACCTGGAGCAGAGGAGGGAAAGGGAAATGAGACTTGATATTCTGCTTTTCTGAGGTTTTTGCAACTACATTCAAAGTGGTTTACATATATTTAGGTACTTATTTTGTACCAAGGGCAATGGAGGGTTAAGTGACTTGCCCAGAGTCACAAGGAGCTGCAATGGGAATCAAACCAAGATGCACTAAACAATCGTTAAAGCCCTTCCCTTACCGATTCCCTTAGCGAATCGGTAAGGAACGGGCATGCAATAAGGAAAGGGAATGCAAATGAGCTTCTTGTTGTAGCTCACTTGCATTCTCTATTCCATCTGTAAACAGTTGGCCAGTTGACTGTTTACCGATGGAATAGACGAGCTGCCCCCCCAGGTCGCTGCTGCCGCTCCCCCTCCCCCCTGAAAATGACGGCTTCCCGCAGCCCCGGCTTCCCCGCCATCCTCTGCACCCCCATTGTCCCGCCCCCGCCACCCCCCTGAAGTTGTTGCCACCGCCACTCCCCCCTCCGTCTGTCGAGGGTGGGCCAGAGAGGAAAGGAGGGAAATCCGAAGGGAAGCGATCAGTTGTTACTTGCTATAGCACCTTCACACGGAGGTGAGAGGTGCTGTGAGGGCCTGGCCCGGTGGCAGACGGAGGGGAGCGAGTGGAGGGGGGGAGCGGTGGCAATGACCTCAGGTGTTGTGGTGGGGCCGGGGCCACGGGGGTGTGGAGGATGGCGGGGAGGCCGGGGTTGCGGGAAGCTGTCATTGCAATGCAGGGGGTAAGGGGGAGCGGCGGCGACCTCGGGGGGAGGGGGAAGGACATCCATAGGCACAGCTTTTTTTTAATATATATAATGAAGGTCATCCATAAAGGACGTCCATAGGAAGGGGGAGGAAAAAAAAGCCAAGTGCACGTCAGGGACGTCCTTGAAGGACGCCCATGTTAGGCACTTTAGAAGGATGTCCCTGACGAGCACTTGGGACACGTAGCTTGTTTTTTTTTTTTTTTAGATGGGTGTTTGGCGCTTTCCCACTGGTCCCACAGCAGCCCCAGCCTAACGAGAGGTGCAGAACTCACGTTAGGTTTTCGACAGTAAGGGGAATTGGTAAACGTTAGTGCATCTCATTATAGTAGCCTTGCAACTGTAGTGCAGCTCTTTTGGATCATTTGCATTCTGTTTTCGTTAGCTGCTACTATGATAAGAAAATGGCCTTTAGTGCATGCCAGGGTTTACTTCTTGCTCGTTAATGGCTCGTTAAGTTTAGTGCATCTGGCCTTTAGTTCCCAGGATCAAAGTCCATTGCACTAATCACTAGGCTATGGTTAGAGTAGCAGGCTGGGAACTGGAAAACCCTGGTTCAAATCCCACTGTAGCTCTTTGTAACCTTGCACAAGTCACTGAGGGGGTCTTTTACTAAGGCACACTCACGTTGTTAGTACACTAAATGTTAGAGACGCCCATAGGAATGAATGCATTGGCTCATGTTTTTAGCGTGCACTAAAATTATGTGCGTCCTAACTTTTAGGATACACACAATTTTAGTGCGCGCAAAAAAAAAATGAGCTTTCCTTAGTAAAAGGCGGTCTGAATCCACTGTGCCTTGGGAGAAAGCAATGGCAAACCCACTCCTGTATCTTGCCAAGAAAATTACTGGAGAGGGGGACGAGTCCCTCATTGTTTGGCCACCAGGAGTCAACTCTGGCACATCTGGATCTTGATCTTAAGCTACCTATGATAAGTGCTGTACTAACTATATTATAAATTGGTAACTTTTTTGGGGGGGGGGGGGAAGAGTATGAATAAATTCTAAAACTGCATAGTGCATCTGAACTGCACTTAGAATTCATATTTAAATAGGCAGTTTTCAGAGGTTTGTTTTTAAGGGTAGACCTCTGTTTTTCCTGTAGGAAAAAGAGAAACCGAAAGCTTTCCTCCCTGTCTGGGTAAATGTACCCGCACTTTTGGAGAATAGGGCTACTCTTACCTGTAGTGAAAAGAGGTGAGTCTGGGGGAAAAGGGAAGGCAGGGCTGAGTAACCACATTTTGAAATCCCTGCATGTAGTTTCAGCTGTGATGTTTGTTCTTAGTGAAAGGCAAGTGCTGATTCTGTGGGTATTACTGTACAGCCAACCCCTTTATTTCAGAGGGAAATCCAGCCTTGGGTTACCCTTTGAAAATGTTCATGACCTGCTGAGGGAAAAGTCCATCGAACATTATTAATTTTTTTTTTTTTTTTTGGGGGGGGGGGGGTGCCGGGTTCTTGAAGCCTGGATTGGCTGCTGTCGGAGACAGGATGCTGGGCTTGATGGGCCCTTAGTCTTTTCCCAGTATGGCGGTGCTGTACTTATGTACTAATCTAGCTGCAGGGCTGTGAACGCTCTGCAGGGTTTCAAAATTGCCCATAAATATTTTCTCCCTTTGTGCACCTAGCAATAACCTTTGGTAAATCAGGTATCTTGCACTGCAACTAGCTGCTTATTACTTAAAGATTTTGATGTTTGTTGTAAACTCATTTTCTGTTGTTGATGGTATGCAGAACACTCCTGGCTGAAGCAGAAATGACTTCAATGCTACACAGCTTGGGTCACGCTTCATCTTTCATCTTCCACCCTTGTAGGTCATGCTTTCAGATAAAAGCAGGGAGGAAGAGTGGCAGGGGAGGGAGATCTTGATAGTAAATCAGGTCCTGAGCTTTAAGCAGTGCTTCTCATCTAGTCTAATTTCCTTTTATGACAGCCAGTGACAACCTTCATAAATACTGGAGACATGCTCTCTGCCTAACTCTGAGCTTCCATTTAATGTTGGAAACTAGACAATAAAGACAATAAAGAGTGCAGTAAATATAATTTCTAACCTATTAGAGTCACTATTCAGTTTTGTTTTACAACCTTTCAAACCATGCTAAGTAACACAATCAAGAATAAATGGTAACCTAGTCAATGCATTTCAGGTTTCAGTTCTGAGGTGCCCCAGAGATAAGGCAGATTTTTTTTTTTAAGAATGTCTATATAGTGCACCAACTATTTCACAAAAGCGATCACAGAGTTTATCTTTCAAAAATATGTGAATCAAAAACACATATATATCCCCTGTGCTTAACTTTGGTATTTGATACTTGTTCCAAACACTTGCTGGCACAAATTTAAGTGGAGAAGATAAAACTGTAATCCCAGGTCCTCTCCATGGTGTGCTTTAGAACTTTTTACCTTGGACATTAATTAAAAAAAAAAAGATTTGTACAATGATTAAAAATTAATGAGATCCGATACTGGACACCTCTGGTGCTGTTTTCATCTCAGGTGTATGAGCAAACTTAATTTTTTTTTCCTCACAGTTAATTGGAAGTTTAGCCTAACTACTTAATATAGCGCTTTTTTCTTAATTAATATAGGAGGGGGAGGGAGTTATCAACTTGAGCTACCATTAAGCTCATTTTTTCACAAATTGTGCTATTTTAGCACAGCGTCCCTCGTTATGCAATGAGACCTTGTGCTAAAATAGCACGACGTGGAAAAATAACCCGCCTTAACGGTTGCCCATGTTGATAACTCCCTTCCTCTGACATACACAGCTTATAACCAACCGTTTGCTTTGTGGATTCTCATTGTTGAACTGGCGTATCTACCTATTGCAGCAAGAGAAATATAATATGCCCAGTAGATCATGATTTTTTGGCTACTTTTGTTTCTCAGGAATTTTGTAGGATTGAGGTCAATGTTTTAGAAATTTTAATACATTTCAAGGACATACGATTTTTATATGAAGCGGAAGGGAGGGAAGCTCAAAAGGAATGTGAAAAAATAATTTCCCGTTGAGAGGATGATGGGTACTTGGAATAGATTTCTGGCAGAGGTAAAGGTACAATAGAATGGCACAATTCAAGTATGCTGGGAAAGAGACAAAGGGACCTCAGCAGTGGAGAGAGGGAGACTATTACGAACGGAGTAAGACTTGTACAAATACAGTAGGTAAATATATGCACACTGGGTGGAACTAATGGTCGTTCCCTGCCAGTATCTTCCATGACTCTAGTTTTCTAACCTTTTAAAATAAAAGAGAGACAGGATGTTGTAATATTTTAGCCACAAGCTGTTGAAGGAAAACTGAGCATCAGAAATTTTGGCTTTTTAAAAATCTCTTCACCTACATACGTTTTTTTTTTTTAAAGAAGGAATGTGTATGTGCAGTGGGAGAGTGCCATGTGTATGTGCAGATAGAGATGTGGGAGGCCTAGAGAGCTCATGATTTAGGATTTTCCTTTTTTAAAGATGTTCCCTAACAAATGTTCTTGCTCAGAAGTCAAGGGTGAGAAACAGACCAGGAAGCAGTCCTGGATAAAGCATACCCATACAAAACCTCTCACCTGAGTATAAAATGTCACAGGTCCTTTCCCTTATACCCTCATCGTCTTCTCTTGATTGCAAACACTTTTCCAAACAATCGAGGGTGATAAACTTGAAGTAGTTTGCACGATATTGGAAGTGCTCAGGAGCCACTGCTTCTTCAGAGCTGACAGCCCTATAATGTGGGAGTATGTGGATTTGGGTGCTAACATTTCTTCCCCCCAAAAGCCGAAAACGGGTGAAAAGGGATACTTTGGCCCCGGGATCTCACTTTGTACGTGACAAGGAGGCCAGCCTCACGCAAGGGAGATGAGAACTCCTTTCATGACTAGCCAAAATGTGTAGGAAGCTTATTAAAATAAATCATAAATAGTGAAGCCGTGGCACTGATCTTCCTTGCAGAAAATAGATTGCAATTCGGGCGGGAGGAGGAGGGTGGTTAGGGACTGATCGTGCTGGAGAAAGCCCTTGGGGTGGGGAAGAGGAGGTGTGCGAGCATTGGGAGCGCGCGCACGTGCCTCTTTATCCACCACATCCACCTCCACCTTAGCCGACATTCTCTCTCTGCCTCTTTCTCCCGCAGGCTCTCCTCGGACGCGGGCGCCAGGAGCGGGGTCATCCTGGACATCTCCTCACTGAAGATGGCCGAGCTGGACACGGAGGTGCCGCCTCTGCCTCCCCGCTACCGGTTCCGGGATCTGCTGCTGGGGGACCAGCCTCTGCCCAACGATGACAGGTAAGCGGGGAGCGCTGGCCAGGGTGCTGAAAAAGTGGAGTCGATGCACGCTTGCACATACAGCCCCTGGTTCACGCTGCCCCTTTCCTACTTTTTCACGTTTTAGGATTTCAAGGTTTTTAAATTGGAGCTTGCAAAGAGAGAAGTGTGGGGTGGGGTGGGGTGGGGTGGGGGGGTGGGGGTAGTGGTAGAGTACCTTCCTTTTCTTTCTGCTGTACAGATAGATTCATTTTTTTTTTTAGCTGGTTTCCATTCTTGGTACTGGAAGTTAGTGGGAGCATATGCTCAGACTGCTGGGATGGTTACGACTGGTATCTTGCAAAGATCAGGTTCCGAAATGAGCTGATGCGCAGAATTTGGTGGGGAAAGGTTAGCCACGACAGCTGTGTCTTTAAAACTGTATTTGAATCTCAAAGGTTTACGTGCAAAGTTCTTAAAATACAAAACATCTTCGTGTATTTACCTTTCTAAGTTTATTTTTAGAGGCTATGCTGGCAAAATGTTGTTATGGAACAGTTTTGTCTTGTACAACGGTAAACTTTTGTGGGGCTTAACTATATTCTGTATTCAAAATTTTGAAGCCTGTAAATACCAATATTGAAAAATGTTATAAGATTTTTACCTAACAGACGCTCTGTGCACACTATTGCCTGTGAAGAAATGGTTTACTGATGAGTCCTTCTTGAAAGTAAACATTACGAAAGTACAGTATTTTCGTTCTTTTACTGTTTATATCACTGGTGTTTATTAATTGAATTTCTGTAAAGGTCTCAACCCTCCCTTCTTACATTATTGGATTGCTTAGCAGGCTCTGAACTTAAGATGCAGTTAGCAACTTTAAACTTTAAAGTATGAATTAAGGCAGTTCACTTATGACTAAGTATTGCCAAGTTCAACACAACATGTCAAAACACTGCTGCATAGTATTTTGTAAGTTTGCATGTGTGTTGGTATAGCCCTTTGAAATCACTGTTGTTAGGATGGCAGTACATGTAGTCTACTTCTGAAGTGAAGGGAAGAGTGCCCAAGGCCATTCAGGATCATGATGTTACCATGTCTAGAGAGAGACATTATTTTTGTTCTGATTTTCTGATCAGTAGTAATTTTTTTTAAAAGATACCACATCAGGTCAGTGCTAGGTTCCTCTTCCAATATAATAGTGAAAAGAGGCAGATTCAAAAAGGTTTCAGGTTGGTGGCCTGGCAAAAAAAAACATGACTGGGTTTGATTAGGAGAATAGGATTTTAAAAAGCTGTTTGAAATGGAGACTCTCCCCCCCCACCCCCCCACACTAAAGAGATAGACATTTTACAGGATTGTGTAAATAATATCAATAAGCCTGTTTATCGGTCTATTGTGACATCCACAGGTATTAATCTTTTGTATTTTGGAGATGGCCAGACAAATAGACAGCTGCCACATTAAAATGAGTTGTTCTTTTTGACCCTGAAACACAGTAGAATCAAGTTAGGTGAGTGGTGGTGGTGTTTGGAGGGGGGGGGGGGGGATAGCTACCAAAGTTGGCCAGTCCTGCGTTTTGAAGGCCATGACTACCAAACAACTTATTCAGAAAGCCCTCACCTTAAGTCCCAGCAAGAAAAGTAGACAGATGACAAATGGCTAGAGATCTGCATCAAAATAAATAGCTCTTTTTCAATTTAAAAACATAATTAAAAAAAAGAATTTTCATGCCTCAGTGATGGTGCATGCTTTGACATGATCAATGCTTAATTTGTACAGTGCACTTAATGAATATAATGAAATTATATAATAAATAGCTTAAAAAAAAAGAATCTGAAAGCCATTTAAAACATTAATCACATTTATCTTAGATCCTGTAAAGGAACCTGAATTCTGAAATAATGCAATGGAATTAATTCAAATTGTTTTTGGAGTAATATTTGTGTGGAGAGGCCTAGTAGAGGTATTGGCTCTGGAGAAAAGTCCAGTGAATTTGGAGTGAAATACTGTTTTTGCTCTCATTTTGTGCATGACTGATATAACATTATAACATCGTTTACTTGTCTGGAGGTAGAGAATGACACGGGGACAAAGTTTGTCCCCGTCCCCGCCTCATCCCCGTGGGTTCTGTCTCCATCCCTGCCCCATCCCCGCAGGCCCTGTCTCCATCCCCGCCCCATCCCCACAGGTTCTGTCCCCATGGGCTCTGTCCTCATCTACAGAAGCCTTGAACACTTACGATGTTATATTTAAATCTTTTTATTAAAGTATAAAACGGAACAATGTGCTGTGCAACTGTTGTGTATAAATTACAAATAGAAAACAATAATAACAACGAACAGCTATAATAACCCTCCTTCCCACCACCACCATCCTCTACCCTTCCAACTAGAAAATGACATGGGGACAAAGTTTGTCCCCGTCCCTGAGGGCTCTGTCCCCATCCCCGCCCCATCCCCGTGGGATCTGTCCCCGTCCGCACCCCATCCCCATTGGATCTGTCCCAGTGCCCACCCCGGAGGTCTGTCCCCATCCCCATGGTTACTGCTGTTCCCCATCCCCATGTCATTCTCTATCTGGAGGCAACAAATATAAGATCTAATTTAGGGGCCCTCTTACTAAGCTGTGGTAGAAGGGGGGCCTTGCGTTAGCAGCGGCAGCCGTTTTTGCTGTGCACCAGGGCCCTTTTTACCACAGTGGGTGAAAGTAGCCAAAAATGAAATGGCCATGTGGTAAGTTCACACTTCCCTTGCGGCCATTTCAGGGGGAGCAGTTACTTCTACCCATTGAGGGGGGGGGGGTAACTGAACAGCACACAATGCTGCCTGATTACTGCCGGGTAACCCACTGTGGAAATTGTTTTTCAATATTTCTGCTAGCGCCAGAAATGGCACACGCTGGGGGTACGGTGTTAGTTTCGGGTTGCTGCATGACAGCACTTTAGTCAAAGAGCCCCTTAGTGACACTCAGCCTATGACATTCAGTGAATCACTTCAGCAACATGACAAGCCTGAATAACAACATCCCAATGGTATCATCTTGTAAATGCTAAATTATATATTCTAGTTTCATTTGCTTCTCAGTTTTTAAAAAAATACTTTGTGTTATGAACAAGTTAGAGCAAGGTCAACGAAGATTTATACATGGTTCTTGAGGCTGAGGTTAGATATAACTCTTCCATTCATGACTTTGGTTCGTATATTTTTACTGCTCAATTACTGTCTGCTTTAAGTAATAATCTGATCTTAATAGAGGCGATGTAGTGAATATTAAGTAGTTCTCAAATAGTTATGCATTTGGCTCACTATCCTTCACCATAGATATAGCTTGTATTATTGTCCTTATCTGTTCCTTGGGAATTGTAGCAATGTAAGGCTTGCAAACATTTACTGTATCTCTTCCACATTATGCACCCAAGCAGCCAGAAGGATGCTTGGGTGCATAAAGAGAGGCATGACCAGCAGGAAAAAGGAGGTGATAGTGCCGTTGTATAAGTCTCTGGGGAGGCCTCATTTGGAGTACTGCGTACAGTTCTGGAGACCGCACCCACGGAAAGATATAAACAGGATAGAGTCGGTCCAGAGGGCGGCTACGAAATTAGTAAGCGGTGTTGAATGCAAAAATTATAGGGACAAGCTTAAGAACCTCAACATGTATACGCTGGAAGAGAGGAGGGAGAGAGGAGACATGATAGAAACGTTTAAATATCTCAAGGGCATTTATGTACAGGAAGAGAGCCTTTTTCAAATGAAGGAGAGCTCTGGAATGAGGGGGCATATGACAAAGTTAAGAGGGAATAGGCTTAGGAGTAACCTAAGGAAGTATTATTTCACAGAAAGGGTGGTGGAGGCGTGGAATGGCCTCCCGGTGGAGGTGGTGGAGTCGATGACTGTTCCAGAATTTAAAAAGGCATGGGATAAGCATGTGGGATCGCTTAGGAACAGGAAGAATTAGGGGTTACAGAGGATGGGCAGACTGGATGGGTCATATGACCTTTATCTGCCGTCATGTTTCTATGTTTCTGTGTTTCTATTATAGGAGCTATGTGGAAAGTGAATTCTTAGTCCTTTTACTAAGGTGTGCCGAAAAGTTGCCTGTGCTGGTGTAGACACATGTTTTGGACATGCGCAGGTTAATTTTTCAGCGCACCTGCAAAAAAGGTTGTGTGGAGATGCACTCGGCATATTCTATATACCACATGGAAATTTAAGTCTATTCAATAAAATTTAGGTATAATTTAAAGAATACGCATAGGTGTATTTTTTTTCCAAGCAGAATTTTCAGGTGCCATATATGGAATTTAGCCCTAAAGGGATAATTACCTAAAGTCCTTTTTGCACATATGTGGCTATATATATACCGAAATGGCCTCTTCTAAATACTGACTGGCAAAACAGAACGTGTGCTTTCTTGTGATGGTATTTACTGTGCTGGAAGGCATGTATTTGGGCAGAATTTAAGTGGAGGATGCTTGTATGCATGTAGATGATAAAATACATCATACTTAAAAATTACACATGGCATTTATATTTTCTCCAGGACACCTCCAGGGCAGGTGTAAATGTCCATGCCTGCAATGGAGGCACTATTCCCTGAATTCTCTATATGGCACTCAGGATTGTGTGCATAAATTTGGGTGCATGCACAATTGGCGTGCACCATTTAATTGACTAATGAAATAATTAGCATGAATAATTGGGCCCTAATAATCAATTATTAGTGCTAATTGGGATTAATTTTACGTGTGCATGTTTACACGCCAGGATCCCTGTGTAAATTGTATACACTGCTTCAAAAAGAGAGCATGGCCATGGGAGGGTCAGGGATGGATCAGGAGTGTGCCTGCAATTTAAGTGTGCTGTTATAGAATAAGGGGAATCCATGTCTAATTTAGGCATGGTCATGGTGCTAAGTGCTATTCTATAAAGAGTGCCTAACTTTGAGTGCCGTTTGTGGAATAGCGCTTAGTGCATATTTTTGGTGCCGATTTTTCAGCACCATTTGTAGAATTTGGTCCATGTTGCCACTTACGCTAATACTTTATAGCAACAAGTAGATGCCTACTTGCCTGACAATATACTTAAACTAGGTGCCCACTTATAAAATGACCCTCTAATTGCATGGCAACACAGATGTATGTGACACTACCTGCTGAGGTGGCATTAAGTGAGCTGCATTATCTGCTCCAGTTAGTCACAGCATTCTCCACCACTTTATCAGCTTAGGGGGAGGAATTCTGCAAATGCTGCTCAAAAATGGGCACTGGAAAAGATTGTTGCTAAGAGCTATTCCTATGCCCAACTCTGAGTGCGAGACTTATGTAAATCCCAGCGCCCAAGTTGGGTGCAGAGACCTACTAATTTATAACAGTGCTTACAACGTTTTGCAGTACCCCTGACCTGCCTATGTCTCTCCCATGGCCATGCCCCCTTTTGGGTTGTGTGCTATGGGATTTAGATGCCCAGCATTAAAGAATAGCGTGCAGCCTGAAGCACATGTAAATCCCAATTGATGCCCATTAATGTCAGTAATTGGTTGTTAGCATCCTATTATTGATGGTTAACAGCTTGTTAGGCAATTAGGAGTCCTTTTATCAAGCTGTGGGAAAAAGGGCCCAGCACACATTGCCGTACGGTAAGCGAACTCTTACTGTATAGCTGTGCGGCAGGAAGCTCTTACCACCACCCATTGAGGAGGTGATAAGGGCTCCCACGCTACCTCGGCGGTAACCGGGCAGCACACAACGATGCCTGATTACTGCTGGGTTATCGCTGCATAAGCCATTTTGAGGGGTTTTCTTTTCCCTCCCCCGGAAATGGCACACGCTTGGGGCGGGACTACCGCCGGTAGCCACGTTGGGCCGACAGTAGTCCCAGAAGAGTGAGCTGTAAGCTCGCGTTGGGCTTCCCGCCGCTCTGTAAAAGGACCCCTTAATTTGCATGTGCATCTCGGAAGTGCACACTTATCTGTGCACCACATATAGATTCTTGGAGTTAATGCAAAAATTAGAGTTCACATTGGGGGTAATTTTATAAAGTCATTTTCATGCATATATTGCCACACATGTAAATGGCCTATGCTAAAATAAGTTTGATTTATATATATAAAGTTAGTTTGGAGGTGTCCCTTTAAACTGATGGAAAAAATTTTTCCAACCCATATAAAGAATATATATCTCACAAATGGAACCTCAAACCTCCTAACAAGGAACAATACTGAAGTATTCACAATGCCTTGTATAATCAGGAGTAGGTTAATATCATGGGTTCCTATTAAGAAGGAAAAAGAGAAAAAAAACCCAGACGCAAAAACTCATGCTACATGAGAAAAACGAATGGGACGAAAAAACTCTCTTTCTCTCTTTCTCTCTTATCAATAAAAATTAAACGGACACCAAAAACCAAACTACCCAAAACTAACCCCAGCCCAAAAGAAGACTACCTTAAAGGAGCCCCCCCCCCCCGGGAGGAAAAAGAACCCTGAAATTTAATAAAGTTTAACACAGAGCCTGAAATAGCCAAGGCAAACACTTATATACCCACTCTTACCTAATAAAGCATACAACAAGCATGCCAAATACAATAGCTAAAAAACAGGCTCAACATCAGTTTAATCAGTTGCAATGCATGATCATTGATCAAGTATTTATGGGTAAGAGAGGGGGGGATTTTATTTTTTTTATTTTTATATTTATTTAAATTTTCCAATATATCACCACATAAAGTGAATATGCAATCGGCATTATTTAACATTAGGAAACAAAAATGATAATATATATCTTTACAGCCCATTTGTCCACAAGTTAAAGAAATTTGATTCCAAGATTAAGGAAATTAAAAAAGAAAAAAATACAAAAATTAATAATCAATAGATGCTTCCTCTGGTTCAGACCCCAGCCTGCTAAATTTGGGAAGGTTTACTATATTCACATCAACTCTTGCATCAATAAACTCTTTCAACTGTTTTGGATCTACAAACTGAAAATGTTTACCCTCAAGCATCACATTACAAAAACAAGGAAATCGCTAAACAATATTTGCTCCCAATGCCACCACCCTGGGGCGAAGTTCCAAAAAGGCCCTTCGTCTCATCTGTGTAGGCCGTGAGAGATCTGGAAAGATACGGACCTTTGAGCACAAAAACAGATTTTCTAAGTGTCTCAACGAAAGCCGTAGTACGGCATTCCTATCAGGCTCCAACGCGAAAGTGGCAAGCAGAGTTAACCTCTGAGTAACTATTTCTAATGAGCTTTCTAGGAATGCGGTAAGATTCATTCCCTCCCCTATTACGGGGGGGTTTCCCACCACCACTCCAGTACTCCCGATGTAATAAGCCCGTGTAATGGGAGGGAGTGAGTCCTTGTCCATTCCCAGGATGTCCACCAAATATTTTGTAACCATCTCCAAAGGAGAAATTAATGGCGATTTGGGAAAATTAAGAAACCTAAGGTTAAGCCTTTTAGTCTGATTTTCAAGGTATTCAAGTCGTTTATGTAGGAAATTATTGTCTTTAACCAAAGCTGTTTCTATAGATCCCATTTCTTGAATTTTGATATCCACACGTTCCAATTTCTGGGTTTGCTGTGCAGTCACTTGTGCTTGAAGCAGGGCAGCCTCAGAAAGAACTTCAATATCAGAAGAATTCTGCTTTAAAGTAGTTTGCATAGAGGTTTGGATATTGTAAACCATATCCCATAGTGACTCCAGCGTCACAATTGCTGGTCTAATCACTCCACTAGCAACAGGAGGAGATTGAGGTAGACTATCAGCCCGAGCTAACTTGGAAACAATAGCTTGAGGCAATACCTTTGAAGCCTGTTGTAGTAATGTTTCCCGAAGTTGAGAATCTTTCTCCGTTGCTGCAGTCACACCCTCAGACAGGACCAGCTGAGCCACTTCGGCGTCTGTCTCTGAACAGCCAGCAACTCTCTTCCAGGCTGGGGAGGTGCAATTCGCTCCACAGGGCTCAAGGAAGCCCCGTTTCCACTCTCAATCAACTCCAAAGGGCTGAGAGCTGCAGTGGGGGTCGAAGTTCCCTGAGGACCTGGTTGCTGCCTGGGAAATTGCAGGGTTGTTTGTTTCATCGTCGAGGAGGTCACAGGAACCGAGGGAAATTCCTTTACCTTCCCCCTCCGCTTCCCCATGGTTAACGAGGCTACAGAGGCACCGAGAGAAACTCACAAACACAGCAGCCTCCAGGAGCAAACACAGGTGCGTCTATTCACAGCGCCATCTTGGACCCAAGAGGGGGGGATTTTAAAACAATTTTATGGCGTAAGCAACAACATTGGATTTACTTACTTAAAACAGTTGCACCCCAAGGATTGAACAGAAATATTGAGTGGAATGCTTACTATTAATGAGGTGTAGTTTGGGAGGTGTGGTTTCCTTCGCTTATTGGACATTATGAATGGATATGCAATGACGCTATGATGTCATGACGTCACTACAATATAAAAAAAAACTCAATCTGATCCGGAGTTCCTGCTCCTGCACCATCTTTGGTATCCATACGATTGAGTTTTAGTTTCCAGTGTCGTTTTGGCTTTACATTACCAGATGAATTTGAAGCGCCCTTCCTGAAGCAGCCACGAGGTTGGCGAAACAAGGCGCTCTTGTTGGAGGGTCGGCGTTTTTTTGTCGGTTGCAGAATTTTTGTAAGGCTCCGGAGTCCTTGGGGGGGAATTTTTGATTGAAACTGTCCTGAAGCTGGCCCGCTTGAATTAAGCTAAGTATCTCTTTAGCTATTGTATTTGGCATGCTTGTTGTATGCTTTATTAGGTAAGAGTGGGTATATAAGTGTTTGCCTTGGCTATTTCAGGCTCTGTGTTAAACTTTATTAAATTTCAGGGTTCTTTTTCCTCCCGGGGGGCTCCTTTAAGGTAGTCTTCTTTTGGGCTGGGGTTAGTTTTGGGTAGTTTGGTTTTTGGTGTCCGTTTAATTTTTATTGATAAGAGGGAAAGAGAGTTTTTCATCCCATTCGTTTTTCTCATGTAGCATGAGTTTTTGCGTCTGGGTTTTTTTTTCTCTTTTTCCTTCTTAATAGGAACCCATGATATTAACCTACTCCTGTTTATACAAGGCATTGTGAATACTTCAGTATTGTTCCTTGTTAGAAGGTTTGAGGATCCATTTGTGAGATATATATTCTTTATATGGGTTGGAAATTTTTTTTCCATCAGTTTAAAGGGACACCTCCAAACTAACTTTATATATATAAATCAAACTCCTTTTACCAGGTTGGAATATTTTCTATAGAGTTTGTATTCTCCTGTAGTTGTTAGAGTTTTTCTATGCTAAAATAATAAATTGCATATAAAATTATTGGATGATGGCAAAGTTTGTTCTTGTTTTCTTATGTAACTTTGCACATTTTGTTCATTGTTCAGCTTCTATGTTGGCTATGGTTATTATGCTTTGTTATGAATAGAAATTATTGAATCATAAAAGAATTTGACATGGTGTTGCGTGGTCTGCCAGTAGGCATGTTCAGGGACAGAGGTCACAAAACACATGCAGATTATAGAATATGCAAATTTAGGCATGTGCTTGGGCATTTACATTTGCTCTTGATCGGTAATCGGTAGTGAGACCATATTGGTGAGTGCTAGCTGATTACTGTGGAGGAGTGGCCTAGTGGTTAGAACACTGGTTTTGCAATCCAGAGGTGGCCAGTTCAAATAAAATGTCCAGACAACAAAGGTAGAAACAAAGCATTTTATTTTGAATGTTTTAAATGGAATATGTTAGCTTTTGGAAATGTGCATAGCAAATGTCTTTGTATTGTGTCCTGTAGAAAAGAAAATGCATCTCTGTTTTATGTCTCCAGTGTTGTAGTAATGCTATGTTTAACTTCTTGGGATTCCCTTTCAATTTTTGTCTAAATATTTTTATTTCTAATTTGTGATCCCTTGTTCTGTATTTGGTGAGGGTCTGTCGGTGTGATAGTAATGGCAGGTGGGAAATTGGAGGGGAGGCAAAGAGGAGAGGGAATCGGGGAGGGGAGTCCTCCTTTATTTTCTGACCTGGGCCCAAGCAGGTCTAACACCAGTCCTAACCCTTGCTGTTTAGCTGGTGAGGATTCCCAGGCATCCCCAGCTAAGGACCTCCTCCAAAGGCGGCCAGAACTCCCTTCTACCAAGCTCTGGCAACAGCATCCATGAGCCATCGACAGCTAAGCATGTGTGGGGTGCTGCCATCAGTGGCTTAGGGTCATTGCTGCTGCCTGCCAAGCTTGGTAAAAGAGAGTTCTGGCCACCTTCAGAGAAAGTCTTCAGCTGACTGAGCTTTTGAGGATCCTCATTAGCTAAAGTATTTATATTTTGAGGTGGAGGTAGGGCGGAGCAGAGAAAATTTTGTGCCCACCCACTTTGGGCTCAGGCCCACCTAAAACTGGCTGTCTGGCTACACCACTGCATCAGGAATAAGATAAGTGCTCAAAAATTCTTTTGAAGCAGTTGCAAAAATATTACTACTACTACTACTATAAATCATTTCTATAGCGTTACCAGTCGTACGCAGCGCTTACAATCTAAATCAGGACAGACAGACAGGGCAAATAAGGGATAAGGGTAGGACAGACAGATAGGACATATGGGGAAAGGGACTAATGAAGAGAGGAAGACAAGATAAAGGTTACGAGCAGGTGACAGGAATTAAAAGCAGCATCAAACAGGTAGGCCTTTAGCCCGGATTTGAAGGGGTCCTTTTACTAAGCTGCGGGACAAAGGGCCCTGCAGTAGCAGCAGGGGCCTTTTTTCCCATATGCAAGGGCCCTTTTTACTGCAGCAGGTAAAAAAAATGGTCATGCGGTAAGATTACTCTTACCATGTGGCCATGCGAGGAGTGCACTTACTACCACTTACTGAGGTGGTAGTAAGGGCTCCCACAGTAACCCGACAGTAACCGTGTCAGGTTACAGTAAATACTGCTGGGTTACCACCACTCTATGAAATACCATTTTTTACGGTGTGCAGGAAATGGCGCACACTCATGGCAGAACTACCACCGGCAGCCATGTTGGGCCGGTAGTGGTTCTGGGTCTGGGTTAGCGTGCAGTAAACCTGCGTTGGGTTTACCTTTGCTATATAAAGGGGCCCCTAAGCGTGTGAGAATTGTTGTATGAGCAGTTAAAAATAGATAAAAAATCTTATGAGAAAACTGCAGTATTTGAATAATTTTGAAATATCAGACACCAGAGATTTTGTGTATTGATTAAATAAAGGACAAGAAAAAGAAATAAAAATTGAAACTATGTGAGGTTTTTGACTAGTGATAAAATCTGTCATCCCAGTGAAAGAAACTGAAAGAATAAGTAAGCGTTCAGGTATTTGAGGTTGTTTTTATTCATATATGGAGTATCATCAAGTTACATGGTCAATCTATTAGATCTTCCATCCAGAAACAGGTCAGCATCTTCACGGACATACCTTAACCTGCACCTTCCCAATTGCAAAGGACTAAAGTATAAAACATATCATGCATCTAACTTCCCCTACCTGGGATCCCAACTCTGGAATGCTCTACCCAGATACATTCGATCAACTAGTGAATACCTTCCCTTTAGGAAACTATTGAAAACCCATCTATTCAAACAGATTTACCCAAATGACTTAACCTTCTATAAGCAAACATAAGCAACC
The DNA here is from genome assembly GCF_901765095.1 of Microcaecilia unicolor. Classification (NCBI taxonomy): domain Eukaryota; kingdom Metazoa; phylum Chordata; class Amphibia; order Gymnophiona; family Siphonopidae; genus Microcaecilia; species Microcaecilia unicolor. Next base: position 279,518,390 of record NC_044036.1, read on the forward strand.
CATCCATTTACCGGTTCATCTAATCATTAACAACAATGGCTCAGAAAATACCTCCTACCAATCTTCTTACCCTCCATGCTCTTCCCCTACCTCTTCTTCATCGCTCCACTTCCTTACCTATCCCTATCCTTTCTCTCATACCTCTTTTATCCCATTTACCCTTGTTCATTTGTCCTACCACATACCTCCTTTGTTGATTCAGATACTACAGATTGTATTCTCTTGTTACTATGTAAGCCGCATTGAGCCTGCGATGAGCGGGAAAGCGCGGGATACAAATGTAATAAATAAATAAATAAATATATGAGTTACATGTATGAGTGTAACTGTGTTCATACATTTATTTTTATTGACTTTATTTAAAGGGTTCCATTTACCACAGAAGTTGTTGATGTCTTCCCTCCATTATTATAAAGGGGAATCGCTATTATTATTCCCGGAGAAATATATTTTGGTCATCTGTGGATAATTCTAGTATGTGTCGATATCATCATAATCACAAATTCCTAATTTTGTATAAAAATTCCTGAAACATTCAAGATTTTATTCAGCGGTGTTCAGCATGGTCCAGTGCACTATTGCTCTTTTTCATTTCTTTACCCTGCAGTTTGTGATTTCAGCCATTCTTTATAATTATCTGTAGTTATACTCAAGACTTCAAGAAAGTAGGAAGCCACCATTGAGCTGCTCCAGGAAGTTGCTGCAAATGAACACAGAAACCATGAGTTCTCAGAACCCTCCCAGTGTTAAAGCGAATCTACCCTGTAAGATCATCTGGCATTATTAGATGAAACAATTCCTATGCATTAGCAATAATTATGGTTGCTAAAGTCTATTGTGACAGTGCCAAGTGTGATGGAATTTTCTAGACCCAATTACATTATCTGGCATAATTCGGATCTCTGCACTCAACACATGTACTTTTGAAAATAATATCCAGAAGTTTTCTTGGCTTGGAAAGTGCACATTATTAAGTGTTTGCAATTAAGCTGTATCTTAGCAATAAACTTTTAGAAACTGTCTCAATGGAAATTGGTTGTATGTTTGTTTTTCACTCCTGATGGGCTTCCCATGCTAAGCAATGATATGAAAACATTGTTTACATTTTAATAAATATTCTGATTAGACTTGTACACAACTGGATTTGTTTCATTATTAGTGCATTTCCCCCTTGCTACTTGGAATATTTGGATTTAGCTCCACTAGGATTTTGCTACCTTGGAACAAGTTGTTTTTATGGTGATTGTATTAATGTTTCACCATGCAAGTCAATAAGGGAGAAAGCCACTAGCATGTGAGCCGTGGAGGGGCATCATCGAGAGGGACGCCTGAGTTTTGTTGAGGACGTCCTCGCAAAACGTCCCGATGGAGGGGCGGGGAAACCCGTATTATCGAAACAAGATGGACGTCCATCTTTTGTTTCGATAATACAGTCAGGGACGTCCAAATCTTGAAATGTAGGTCGTCCTTAGAGATGGTCGTCCCTAGACTTGGTCGTTTCTGATTTTCAGCGATAATGGAAACCAAGGATGGCCATCTCAGAAACGACCAAATGCAAGCCCTTTGGTTGTGGGAGGAGCCAGCATTTGTAGTGCACTGGTCCCCCTGACATGCCAGGACACCAACCGGGCACCCTAGGGGGCACTGCAGTGGGCTTCATAAATTGCTCCCAGATGCATATCTCCCTTTCTGTGTGTGCTGAGCCCCCCAACACCCCCCAAAACCCACTACCCACAACTGTACACCACTACCATAGCCCTTACGGGTGAAGGGGGGCACCTAGATGTGGGTACAGTGGGTTTGTGGTGGGTTTTGGAGGGCTCACTGTTTCCTCCACAAACGTAACAGGTGGGGGTGGGGGGTGGGCCTGGGTCCGCCTGCCTGAAGTGCACTGCACCCACTAAAACTGCTCCAGGTACCTGCATACTGCTGTGATGGACCTGAGTATGACATCTGAGGCTGGCAATCAATATTTTGAAAGATGTTTTTGAGGGTGGGAGGAGGTTAGTGACCACTGGGGGAGTAAGGGGAGGTTATCCCCGATTCTCTCCGGTGGTCATCTGGTCATTTCGGGTACCTTTTTGTGCCTTGGTCGTAAGAAAAACAGGACCAGGTAAAGTCGTCCAAGTGCTTGTCAGGGACACCCTTTTTTCCCATTATGGTTGAGGACATCCATGTGTTAGGCACGCCCAAGTCCCGCCTTTGCTAAGCCTCCGATATGCCCCCCTTGAACTGTTGGGGATGTCCAAAATCGGCTTTCGATTATACTGATTTGGACGACCCTGTGAGAAGGACACCCATCTTCAGATTTGTGTCAAAAGATGGGCGTCCTTCTCTTTCGAAAATGAGCCTGAGAGTCTTCTGCAAATCTAATTACTCATATTGGGCAATTATCCTTCAAGTTTCATGAAATGTGCCATGCATTCTTCAGTGTCTTGCACAGAATATTATTCTGCTTATCTTGCTAGAAAGATATATTGATTTCTATAAAAAAATAATATCATCTCATAGAGGGTAATTTTAAAGCAAGTCATTTAGGAAAGGAACATAGGTGCATATATTGTATTATAAATTCTGCAGTCACTCATAGTCTCTGTGTACATATGCAGCAATTTCCCGGAGCTGCTCAACCATGGTTTCCTGCTTTCTTGAAGTGTTGAGTACAACTACAGATAATTAAAAAGAATGTCTGAAAGCACAAACTCTAGGGTAGAGAAATGGAAAGAAGCGATAGTCCATTTAACTATAGTGCACTGGACAAGGCTGAACATGGAATTATACAGCTGAAAATATTTTCAGATTTTTCAATAATTTTTTACATAAAATCAGTAATTTGTGATTTTGATGATACTGACACATACTGGAGTTTTCCCACATATGGCCAGAATATATTTCTCTCAGGATATTAATACTGAATATACACCTATGTGCCTCATAAATTACCTCCTGAAAGGTGCCTACACAACGTTACACCTCCTGGGAAGTAAGTGTAAATTTTGTGCATGTGTCTGCTGATCCCAATCATGCTTCACCCATTCTCTATCCCCAGAAATGTCTATGGATGTGGAGGGTCATTTTATAGCAGGAGGCTGAGGGTAAGAGGCCAAGTAGGTGCCTAGGGAACTCATTTTCAAAGCACTTAGGGGCAGGGGTGTAGCCAGACCTCGGCGGGAGGGAGGTCCAGAGCCCAAGGTGGGGGGCACGTTTTAGCCCGCCTCTCCCCGTCGATGACCCCTCGCCACTTTTGACCCCCCCCTGCCGCCGCTGCAAAGTAAGTTTGCTGGCGGGGGTCCCCAACTCCCGCCAGCCTTAGTGTTCTTCAGCGCCGGTCTCCGGCGCGTTCGCTGATCTGTACTGTGAGTCCTGACGTCCAGCACGTCCTGCACGTTCCTTTAAGTGAAACTGCAAGGAACATGCAGGACCTGCTGGACATCAGGACTCACAGCACAGATCAGCAAACGCACCAGAGACCGGCGCTGAAGAAGACTAAGGCTGGCAGGGGTTGGGGTACCTTGCGGTGGCGGTGCGGGGGGGTTGAAAGTGGAGGGGGCCAGGACTTAATCTGTGGGGGCCCCTGCCCCCATGGTCCCATGTAGCTTTACAAAGGCGTGCTAGTATTTTTAGGGCACACTAATGATTAGCACACTCATGTGCTTATTTTTAGTGCGCTAAGGGGCCCTTTTACAAAGGCACATAAAGCCCATTGCATGTCCAGTGCACACCAAAGTAGCATTACCGCCCAGCTACCTTCCCGAGTGGTAATTCCAAATTTGGTGCGCACCGACAACACGTGGTAGAAAATAATTTTCTATTTTCTATCGCAGGGGTGTTCCTGGCGGTAATCAGCAGTTAGCACGCGCTGGACAGTTACCGCATGCGTAACGCGTGAGCGCTAACTGCTAAGTCAATAGGTGGCATTAAGGGCTGAGGCCATAAATAGACGCATGCTGGTTTTAATTTTGCCGCACGTCCATTTGCTGGCCCCAAACCCCCCTTTTTTCCAGATGTGGTGGAGAAATGGTCCAGCGCGCATCCAATAAAAAACAGTTTTTGGTGCGTCTTTGTAAAAGGGCCCCCAAAAACACTAGTGAGCCTTGGGGTCCTTTCACAAAGGCTTGCTAGCGTTTTTAGCACGTGCTAAAAATAAGCACACACTAAACGTTAGAGTCACCTATATATTTCTATGGGTGTCACTAGCATTTAGCACACCCTACAACCACTAGTGCACCTTTGTAAAAGGAACCCTATGTAACTTTATAAATATAAGGAATAGATGCATAAAACTTACTGGGCCAGCAATGTGAGTTTTTGACTGGTTCAAGCTGGTTTGGTGAGCAGGGAATCCAGCGATGAATGCACAAAGGGGCTTCGGGCTTCTTACTGTTCTCCTCAGCAGACACTGGCAATTGTAAGCAAATGTATTTTAATGAGCTGTTCAGTATTCAAATGTGCATTCTGAGGGATGCACAGCAGTTTCTGAGGAATGCACAGAAAGGTCCACCTGCCTTTAGCATGAGTAATTTTACAGGAGGTCTAGGGCAGTCGTAGCATCACAATCCATCTCTGGAACTGCACCTTCATGGGCAGCTCTTGCTGCTGCTGCCACAGGTACTCCAGCTTGCCAAATCGACTAGTGTCCTCTCCAGCTGCTCCGTTCACCCTTCTCCCTCCATCGCGGTTCCATCTCCTCCCGTAGGTTGGGGGGGGGGGGGGAAGGCAGCTTCATGCATGTATTTAAGCCATGTTTGGAAACTACACATGGCTTTCATACATGCACAGGACGTGAAAACTGGATCCTCGGCAGTGCTGCTTTTGGCATCAACTCCATTGTGAACACAAGTTGTATTTCGCAATTCTCTCCACTTTTGCAATGTGGACTCCTTTTGCTTTCTGTGTGACCACTTTGTCTCTCCCCCTCGCAGTTGTGGGTATCATTTAGGGGAGCAACAAAAAAAAAAAAAAAGAAAAAGCAGCGGGTAGCACATGCGCAGAGCAGCCACGCTTACGGATTGGCTGTGCACGCGCAGCTTATCGGCAGCCTTGCACCCTACCAAGCTACTTGCTTTTTTTGTGAGCAGCTCATTGGAATGCGATTTGCTTTGTGAATCGTTCAGTATTTCCAGCTCGGTAATATGTAACTTTGTAAGTCTATATGCTTTAAATATGATCCTCCACGTGTCTTTAGAAAACATTAGCAGAAATGGCCGAAACTGCACCTTGAGTGCAAGAGCAGATGTTTATACCTGCTTGAGAGCAGATGTAAATGTTCCTGTGTAAATGTTCACAAGCACGTGCATAGATTCACGTATTTTATAATCAACATGCATATTTGCAAACTCTACCTGTGCTCTCCCCAGACCATGCCCCTGGCAACACCTACTGTAAAAGTGTATCTGTTCCTGCTGCAGTGTGTATTTTGTTTAAAAAATGTATACCCTGCCTATCACTAGGCGGTTTACGTGGAGAGGAATATTCGAATGGGAGGACGGCCCCATAAAGGAGCGTCCCAGACCGTATTATCGAAACAAGATGGGCGGCCATCTTTCGTTTCGATAATACGGTTGGGGATGCCCAAATCTCAACATTTGGGTCGACATTAGAGATGGCCGCCCTTAGAGATGGCTGACATTGGTTTTCGCCGATAATGGAAACTAAGGACGTCCATCTCAAAAATGGCCAAATCCAAGCCATTTGGTCATTGGAGGAGCCAGCATTTGTAGTGCACTGGTCCCCCTCACATGCAGGACACCAACTGGGCACCCTAGGGGGCACTGCAGTGAACTTCACAAATTGCTCCCAGGTGCATAGCTCCCTTACCTTGGGTGCTGAGCCCCCCAACCCCCCCCCCCCCCCAGTTCTGCCTGCCTGAAGTACACTGCACCCACTACAACTGCTCCAGGGACCTGTATACTGCTGCAATGGACCTGAGTATGGCATTTGAGGCTGGCATAGAGGCTGTCAAAAAAGTATTTTTAACCTGTTTTTTATGGTGGGAGGGGGTTAGTGACCACTGGGGGAGTAAGGGGAGGTCATTCCCGATTCCCTCCGGTGGTCATCTGGTCATTTAGGGCATCTTTTCATGGCTTGGTCGTGAAAAACAATGGACCAAGTAAAGTTGGCCAAGTGCTCGTCAGGGCCGCCCTTCTTTTTTCCATTATCGGCCAAGGACACCCATCTCCTAATCCCGCCCCAGTCCCGTCTTCACTACCTTGCAGACACGCCCCCCGTGAACTTTGGTCGTCCCTGCGACGGAAAGCCATCGAGGGTGTAAAGAAATCGGCTTTTGATTATGCCGATTTGGGTAGCCTTGCGAGAAGGGCGCCCATCTCCCGATTTATGTCGAAAGATGGGTGCCCTTCTCCTTCGAAAATGAGCTGGATAGTCAAACATATATAAAAACACAAAATAACAAAACATTATACACAGCAGATTACCAAAAAAAGTCAAGCTAGTAAACTTTCATACTCAAACTTGAGTGTTGGGAAAAGCTTGTTTATTTTTTTAGGGGCCCTTTTACTAAAGCGTGCCCAAAAGTGGCCTGCGCTGGTTTAGGCGCGTGTTTTGAACGTGCCTGGTCCATTTCCTGAGCGCACCTAGAAAAAAAGGGGATTTTTTTAATGTTCTGGAAAATGGATGTGCGGCAAAATGAAAAACAGGATTTTTGGCCTGAGACCTTAACGCCAACCATTGACTTAATGGTAAGATCTCACGCGCTAACCAGGTGGTAAGCATGCAGCACACGCCAACTGCCAATTACTGCTGGGTAAGTGCTCCACGGTAGAAAACAGAAAATATTTTCTATCACGTGTTTTGAGCACATGCCAAAAATGGAATTATCGCCCAGGGCACGTGGTAGCCGGGCGGTAGTGCCAATTTGACGTGCTTTGGATGCGCATAGGCGCCAACGTGCCTTTGTAAAATGGCTAATGACTGTTGTTGTTTTATAAGAACCACTTTCTGTGCACATATTGTCACAAACACATGAAAATGACTGATTCCCATATTGCATAAAAGTAGGAGTTTTCTCTAGTATCACGGACCTCTTTGTGTCAATACATGAATAGCAGATAAATGACCTTTACTTTTGCTTTACTGAATTGTATTAGCCCTACTGTATGAGACATTTAATGATATCCATCTCTCTGATTACATCTATAAAATTCAGTACTGGGCAGAAGAAGCTGGTTTTACGAGTGGACAGCTAAACGTTTCCATTTGCTTAGGGTGCTTGAAAGCTTTTAGTCTTACACAGTGGTTTAAAAATTAACTGCATTTTTATTTATTTCTTTAACTTTTGCTTGTCTACTGGTAGCTCAAGTCGAGTTACATTCAGCTATTTCTCTGTTGCTGGAGGGCTTATGGTCTAACCCCCAGATTCTATATAGGTCGTCAAAACTGATCACCCAAATTTGGGTGGAGTTCTCAGATCCATGCACAAACTGATTAATTAATGAGTTGTTAACAATCAAAAATTGGTGTTAATTGGCACTTATTTGGGTTTATGAGTGGATCTGCCCTAAGGCCTATTCTATAGAATGCACAACTCAAAAGGGGGTGTGGCAATGAAAGAGGAAGGGGCAGGTCAGGGGCACCTAAAAATTAGGTGTGATGTTATAGAATAGGGTCATTTATGCATCCAGCTGCCATTAGAGGTCTTCTAAACCAAAAAGGTAAGCTGCAGATTTATTTTTTACATTTTGCTCACACCGTTTTCAGTAGTAGCTCACGGTGAGTTACATTCAGGTACTCTGGATATTTCTCTGTCCCAGGAGAGCTCACAATCTAAGTTTGTACCTGAGGCAATGGAGGGTTAAGTGACTTGCCCAAGATTACCAGGAGTAGCAGTGGGATTTGAACTGGCCACCTCTGGATTGCAAGACCGGTGCTCTAACCACTAGGCCACGCCTCATTTCATGGTTTATGAATTATCACTTTGGTTTATGCAAATTATTGGAGCTTGGAGATTAGTTGTGCATCAGCATTCACACCAGGTTTTAACAAGCATAAATGTGCGCGCTCAAAGTTAGGTACAAGATCCACACTAAACTAGTATTCTGTAAAGGATGCTGTGTGCAGAGTGCCCTTTGCAGAATACCGGTGTAATGTGGATCTTCCTGGCGACTAACTTTGGGTGCCATTTATAGAATTCTTCCTTAAGGAACCCTTTTACTAAGCTGTGCTAAAAGGTAGCCTGCGCTATTCGTAACATGTGGGTTTCCCGGCGCACTGAGGCCACCTTTAGTGCAGTTGTAAAATGGCTGAGTTTTCATTTCCTCAATTAATGGCCACACGCTAATTTCCCAATTAGTGTGTGAGACTTTACTGACACCTATGTAGTTGGAGGTTACTGCCAGGTTAGCATGGGAGCACTTAACACCACCTCAATGGTGAAATCTTACCACATGGCCATGCCATTTTTGGCCTTTTTGCTCACTGCGGTAAAAAGGGCCACAGCGCTTCGCAAAAATGGCCCCTGCCGCTAGCGCAGGGCACTTTTTACCACAGCTTGGTAAGAGGACCCCTATGTTTTTTACAATTTTAGGGGCGTTAAGCATTCAAGAATAGGCTACTGCAGATGGCATTAAAGCGTTTTGCGGTATTTTGCCTGTTTGTGTGCACTAACCAATGCATTATCTAAGTATTTTTTGGAGGGGGCATGGCATGGGCTTACTGTGAGAATGTACAAGCATGTATGCATATGTGTTAGGAAGGAGACATGATATGACTATCCCGTTGGCAAGTCTACTATAGGTGAGAGAGATCTTTCTATTTTAAAAATGTTAATTACCTTTTTATTTTTCTTTCACTAACTTGCTATTTGGGGGAGGGGGGCAGGGAGGCAAAGATATTTCTTCCCTAAACTGAAGTCATGCAGAAGTAACAAAACAAGGTTCTGGAAAACCGAGGGGGTTGTAATCTCTACTTTTCATTGGAAATTACCACCATCACTTTAGCATTGCTACGTAACTGTTAATCTGAAATCTCAAGGTTTGACAGGTTAATTGTCTGTAGGTGCTGTGGGCCTTCTGATGATAGTTCCGCATTGTTAATAGGCCTTCTCCTGTGTATTGTTATTTATCCATTACTGTTGCCTGCTAAGTGCCTCCTGTAATTATAAAACTCTTTGAAAGGATGACTAGTACCTACACTGCTTCTCAAAGTTCACTTTCCAGTGTATGAAAGGCCGCCTGTGCAGGACTATCGTACATGTATTTACAATGTCCCCACAAATCAAGGTATTTTCTAATTACCTATATTTATTTATTATTTCTAAACCACTTTTATCCAAGGCAGAATACATAACATGCATGAGGTAAAATCACAAATAAAGAACACTCTCAGACTATAAGAATTATGGCAGCGCAAATCTATAGAGTTTAACTCAGGGAAACTCCACTTGGTCCAAATAGGGTAGTGGTGTTCAGATAGGCACATCATCCCCCAGATTCTATATATGGTGCCTGAAATTCTGTGTGGAATCTGAAGCATGTTCTGTAACCATGAGCATAACTTAATTGGTTAACTAGCTAATCAGTGATGTTAATTGGATGTTAACAAGCAATTATCAACACTAATTGGCATTAATTGAGATTTACGCACACAACTTGTTAAGTGTATTCTATAACATGGTGTGCCTAAATTCTAAGTTGCTCATTATTATAGAATACACCCACTGCGTTGGGATTTACACCATGTAAAGCGTGTCCTAAATGGATGTCACCAACTTTGGTCACGTGGCAAGCTGCTCAGCATATTCTATGTACCGTGTGGAACTTTGTCTATTCCATAAAATTTAGGCATACTTTAGAGAATATGCCTAGGTGTAATTCTTTTTCCTCGTGTATTTTTCAGGCACCATATATAGAATCTAGCCCAATATGCCAAACATAGCAAATGCTCTTTCAGATGTTTTTTAAACATAGGCCGCTGAGATTCTCTCTTCAACCGCAATGGCAGCTTGTTCCATTTTACAGGGCCAGCAGTAGAAAAAGCACCAGTCCTAGTCAAGTCCAAATGGAGCTGCTGAAGAGAAAGTACAACAAGATTACTTGATAAAGAGAAATTGATCATTGGGAAGATGACGGCTAACTTTGATGATAGAAATATATTCTGTTATTGGCTGATTATATGCATTTATCTACTTATAACATTAATTTATTGAGTTTCAACACTCAGTTGTTCAAAATCTGTGTGCTGGAATTGTTGGCCGTGGGTTTCTGAACAGTGCTGAACAACCAAAAAGAAGTGAGGCAAATACAAGGAGGATTCCAAAACAATGGAATTTTATTGTAAAAGTCATATAAAATGACCTGACACGGTCATGTTTTGGCACGTAGGCCTGCCTCAGGGATCAATGGATCAACAAGTAATCCTCCAACAAGCAGTTCAATATCCTTTCTTGGCAATGGCGCTGTCTCTCCCCTTTTTAGTTTTCCTTTCTGATCAATGCTGTCATTAGCACCATTTCATTATTATTATTTTTTAATGCAGAGCAATATATGTGTCTTTAAAAACAAGCCAAAAACAAACCAAATTTGTACTGGGGTGGTGTTGAGGCCAGCACACAAGTAGAACCCTATACAGTGCACTCCATTTAAGTGCACGTTGGATAAGCGCATGCTCTGTTTAACTGCATGCCGTACTTCGGTCCCATTTTTGGCGCCATCAATTTCTATGGGGACAAACCGGTTTAGCGCACCACTGATAAGTGCAAGATTCGCTTATATGCATGGTTTAAGACTGCTCCTCTGCAAGAAAGACTCCGCATAAACGCGCGCACAGAATATAGAAGCCGATTGGCGCGTGACAACCAATGAGATTTCAAATTTACCACCCCTTTAACTGCCACAGGCAGAATAAGCGAAAGAATGTTGTTAGAGTGTACACTGGGGTCATCATCGTCATCGCGGCGGAACTGTAAGACTTTAACACTGGCTAAACGAATAGAAGTTCTTAAAAAATTAGAAAACAAACAAAGTCAAGCATCTATTGCTAAAGAATATGGTGTCAATCCCAGTCAAATTTCACGTGTCTTGAAGCAGAAAGACCAGCTTCTGGAAGACTGGCAAAGCAATACAAATCCACAACGGAAACGAAAACAGGCGGGAAAAGCTGAGGAGGTAGAAGATGCTCTTCTTCGGTGCTTTCCTCGAGTGAGAAGCAGACAGTTTCCTGTTAGTGGTCCAGTGCTTATGGAGAAAGCTAACCAGCTAGCTGAAAGTCTTGGACTAACTGAATTCAAAGCCACTGTCGTCACGAGGTGCAAACTCATTCAAGATGGTAGGAAGAACTGAAACAACCCAATTTTCAGCACCAAAGTCATCAGTGTCTTGTTTCTCACCATGCTGTTTCTTGAATTTTATGTTGTTCCTCTCCTTCCATCTTTCCAACCATCCAACAGTGGCTTTGAATTTTCAATGCTGACGAAAACGGTCTCTACCTGCGAGCGATTCCTGATGGAACACTTGCATTCAAACATGCCAAAACTACTGGAGGTAAAACGTCGAAGGACTGACTGACGATCCTCCTTTGGTGCAATATGGATGGGAGTGAGAAGTTGGAACCCCTTGTCATTGGAAAGAGCAAACAGCCCCGTTGCTTCAAGAAAGTTAAGCGACTTCCTGTGTCATTCGAGGCTAACACCAATTCATGGATGATTGGGAGAATTTGGCAGCAGTGGCTAAAGAAGTTAGACACTAAAATGCGGTCACAAAAGTGTCAGATTTTGTTGCTTTGTGTTAATTGTGCTGCACACAGGGATGATGTCAGGCTGTCTAACATCAAGGTGGTCTTCCTGCCACCAAACACTACCTCTCTAATCCAACCTATGGATCAGGGCTCTTGTGCTACGTCTTCTGATGAGCGTTATGGATGACCAGACTGGCAAGGATAAACGTGCTGTTGAACTGGCTCGTAATTTCTCACTGTTGGATTCCCTACATATGCAGAAAGAAGCCTGGAATCATGTTACACAGGCAACCATTGTGAACTGCTACAAGCGGGCAAGCTTTGTTAAGGATATGGAGGAGTGGCCTAGTGGTTAGGGTGGTGGACTTTGGTCCTGGGGAACTGAGGAACTGAGTTCGATTCCCGGCACAGGTAGCTCCTTGTGACTCTGGGCAAGTCACTTAACCCTCCATTGCCTGCCGCATTGAGCCTGCCATGAGTGGGAAAGTGCGGGGTACAAATGTAATAAAAATAAAATGTGGAGAGGGACGAAACAGATGCAGCTGTTGCAAACATGTCAGATGAACAGGTTATTGACATCCCAGCTGGTGTTACTTAAGAGGAGTTTCATCGCTATGTAGCTATTGATTACGATGTACAAACAGCTGACGACAGCACTGATATGCACCTACATGCAGGCAACAACGGCTGATGATGAAACAGATGATGAAATGAGCAGCGAGGCACATGCTGACAAAATTCAACAACCTCCTCCTGTCACTTTTGCAAGAACGCTGGAGAGTCTCAACACCATGCGGGCCTATCTGGAGGCCACTGGATGTCAGTGCTATGACAGTTTTTACCGTCTGGCAGACGTAGTCTATGGAACTCACAGACCCAATAGTGTACAGAGGACTATAACTGATTACTTCAAGTAAGCCTAACGTCAGTTAATGGAGACTGTATAGTACTGTACATATGTTTATCAGATGTCAAGCTTCTTTGGGTCACAATGGTTAAGTGCACGCTCCTGTTAACTGCATGCATGTCTTTGGTCCCAGACCCTTGCACTTAAGCGGATTGCACTGTAGTTAAAAACACCAGAATGGCATTGATTATAGAAGTGCTGGCTCTAAGCAATTACTCGGTGAATAGTGTGGAAAGAGAGAAGACCCTCAAGTACCAAGAAATGCAGTCCGAGACCAAGAAAATATGGCAGAACAATACAGAAATATTTTTCATCATTTTGGGTGCCACAGGCTTGATCAAAAAGAACTTCCAAGTGCACCTGGATAAGTTGCCTATACAACTTATCCTGGATGTTCTGTAGTTTAGACATTATCTGCTGGATTCTATATATTGTGCTTTAATATCCGTGCAGAAATCGAAGTGTATTCTATAACAATGCACATAACTTAATTGGTTAACTAGCTAATCAGCGCTGTCAATTGGATGTTAACAAGCAATTATCATCACTACTTGGCATTAGTTAAGATTTAAATGCACAACTCACTAAGTGTATTCTGTAACGTGGTGCGTGCAAATTCTAAGTCGCATAGTTGAAAAGAGGGCGTGGCCATGGGCGGGGTGTGTGCATTTTTTAAATCTATGCATGTTGTTATAGAATACACCCACTGGATTCTATGTAGTGTACTTAAAGTTTGGTGCCAAAATCGGTGCGGATTCTATAACAATGTGCTTAATTTAACAAGCTAATGAGCATTGATAACAAAACTTAACAAGTAATAATGAGCACTAATTGGCACTGATTAGAGTTTAGGCAGACAACTCACTAAGCATATTCAGTAATGAAGTGCACCAAACTTCTAATGTGCACAGGCAAAGGGACATTATGGGTGGGGAAATGGACATTTCATGGGCATTCGAAAATTTATGCGCCTAATTATAGAATATGGCTAAGTGTGCCTAAATCTACATGCAGGGATTTATACCAAGTTTTCATTGGTATAAATGGATGCGTGTAGATTTAGGCGCTGAAATATGAACTAAACGCATTCTATAATCGGCGCCTAAATCTAGGCACCGATTATAGAATACGCTTAGTTGGCACTGATTTCAGCACCAAGTTTTTTAGGTGCCATGTATAGAATCTCCTCCTCTGCACCTAATTTAGGTATCAGGAATTGCGCCAAGTAAAACATGGCATAAATGACTGCGACTAAATTTGGTTATGTGGAGAGGCACTCAGTATATTCTATATACCGCTTGGAAATTTAAGCCTATTCTAAAAAATGTAGGCGTACTTTAGAGAATACGCCTAGGTGTATTTTTTTTCCATGCGAAATTTTCAGGCGCCATGTATAGAATCCAGCCCTATCTGCTAGACCTCTTTTTTAGAGAATGAATGGGTGAATGATTGGTCTTATGATGTATGAACTTTCCTATTAATTTATGGCGTTCTTTTCCTTTCTATTTTAAATTGTTATTGTAAACCACTTTGATTATAAGAGAAAGGTGGTATATCAAATCTTGTAAACTATTAAACTATGTTACATCTTATGAACTCCAGAATAAAGCTCTCTTTGGCACAATGGTGAGTGTTTAGTAATTTTGCGAGACTGAAGTCATGCTCCACATGCCCTGGTTTAAGAGTGAAGATCATTACTATCATGGTATGCACAAAAATAACCCATTTGGAGAAATTACCCCCATAAAAAACTATAAGGGCATATGTTTAAACAGCTGTAGACATGGAACTGAATAGTGGTTTAGCCAAGATACTTGGTTCACATCCACTACAGGCAAAAAGCAAATATTTTCCCATCAGAGGTTAATGGTTCTCTTTAACATGGCCTTGCCTTGCAGATAGAATTCAAAATGACTCCATAAGTAAATGAAATTAATGAGCCAGCAGGGACAGAAGTGTTTAGCCATTTCAATGTCTTTGGAATATCTAAGATTTTTTCTATTTTTCTTTTTAAAAAGGCACTTGTGCAGTTGGCACTGCCACTAAACAATGTGAATCCTTTTCAACATCAGCCCCATATAAGAACATAAGAATATCCATACTGGGTCAGACCAATGGTTCATCTAGCCCAGTATCCTTCTACCAGCAGTGGCCAATCCAGGTCACAAGTAACTGGCTAAAACCCAATTAGTAGCAAAATTCCATGCTACCAATCTCGGGGCAAGCAATGGCTCCCCCCATGCCCATCTCAATAACAGACCATGGGTTTTTTCTCCAGGAACTTTGTAGCTTCATTGCATGTCCCCTAGTCCTAGTATTTTTGGAAAGAGTAAACAAGCGATTCACGTCTACCTGTTCCACTCCACTCATTAGTTTATATCTCCCCTCAGCCATTTTTTCCTCAAAGCTGAAGTGCCCTAGCCACTTTAGCTTTTCCTCATAGGGAAGTCATCCCATCCCATTTATTGTTTTTGTTACCCTTCTCTGTACCTTTTCTAATTCCACTATATCTTTTTGGAGATGCGGTGACCAGAATTGCACATATGCTTTTAATATTGGAGTTATATGTGCTGACTTTGGCATACTAACAATTAACCTCGCCACTGTTTTTTGAATCACCTGTAATGCCTGGAAGTGGGAGGAAGGCAAACCCAAGTACAGAGAGTTACAGTAATCTAGCCTTGATTGTCATAGACTTTGAACTACTGTTTGAAAATCAGGTATATAGTTTATCGCCTTTTTCGAAATCTGAGGTCAAGATGAGTTTCATATCTATAACATGAAGTGCATACAAGTCTGAGTCTTTTGAGCTCTGTACTTTCTCTCTACACTCTGTAATAATTAGAGTGTTTCTGGAGCACTGGCTGGCAGTGGTATCTAGGGATGCACGCTACCAGTGATTATTTCCGGTATCTGCATAAAACTTCCAGAATCATTTGTGCATATTATGTTCCAATTATCCCCTGCTGTGGAAGTGCAGTGTAGATGCTCTGGGATGCTTTTATGTCACTGAAAATGTGCTTTCAGCCCTGAACACAAACATTTTTTCTTGTTAGATCTAAGTTACTTTTTTAAACAAATTCAGAGAATGAGTTTTTCTTGTCTGGATTGTTCAAAGAGGTCATGTTGACCTGGGTTACAGAATTGGCAACTTTTCAATTTCAACATTATGATTGAAATGTCTCTTACTTTCTGCTTTGCTTGATTTTAGTGGGTGAGGATACTGCAGGAGATCAGCAGTGAAGTCTGCTTCTTTAATTCTGCTTTTATGAGCTGTGGTTTCCTGGTTGACCTTGTGTTGGGTGAACAAGGTAATGCTACCTGTCTGGTACCATGGGTGGTGACCATGAGAAATACCACCTCACTGCTTCATTTTCATATGTATCTGTATTCTGAGGGACTGCTGTACTCTGTATAATGGACCAATATGCGGTCACTGCTTTTCCATGGTAGACATGTAAGGGTTCATTTTATAGCACAAAAGAAAGTGGAAAGGAAACCAACTTCAAGAGATCAGTCCAAATCCAGGGTAAGATGCTCCAATGAACAATTTTATTTGGACCCTACAAGGTCCGTGTTTCGGCTTTTAAAAAAGCCTTCATCAGGGGTCGATCAGTGAGTGCACAGTTGTATACTGACTGGCAGTGGAGCATATAAATTGATCTCTCAAAATGCAGAGAAGAATACTGTCTTGCACCAACAAATTCGACTGTGCATGAGATTGATTTGCACACAAATAGATCTCATGTGTATTCATTATGGAAATTATGGAAACCTGACTGGGTTGCGGCCCTCGAGGACCATGACTGCCCGCCCCTGCCTTAATTGGTATTAAACAAATTGAGCATGTAAAATCTATATAGCAGAACTGCAAAGGGGAGAGGGCACTTAAAAGCAAGCAGGTTCTAGAATACTGTCAGTTACAGTTCGATATGAGCATTTACACCTGCCATTGAGCTAGCGTAAGTGCTCGTCCTTACGTTCGGCGTGCAACCGTGGACTTATGCTAGTATTATATAATACTACTTATAACGTCAAAGCAACTCAAATGTGGAGGGAGTAAATATCAATGTCCAGAATATGCCTACTCTATCAATTACCTTAAAGATACACTCAAAGATATTCTTCTTGGATCAGTCAGATTCGGCATATTCCAGGTTTCCTCCGACTTCTGGAAACCATGCCATTAAAGCTACATCAACCGTCCATTAAAACATTTAGCAAATTCTTACACATTTATTGAAAGTTTCTTTAGAAAAGTTAAAGATGTAAACTTATCTGGAGCGATATTGAGAACCTATAGCCGACACAGCTATGTTTCGGAACCTGCTTCTGGGCAAACCATCTCCTTCATATCACTTGTATTCTTCTCCAAAATCAGACTGCCAATGAAGCAGCCAAATCACTTCACGGCTTCTTTTTAGCAAACATCGGATGTAAGACCTGAGTCACAAACTGGGGACAGTCTCTAAAGCCTGAGGGGAAGATGCACTAAAGACTCGTTAAAGCCCTTCCCTTACCGATTCCCTTAGCGAATCGGTAAGGAATGGGCATGCATCAAGGAAAAGGAATGCAAATGAGCTGCTCGTTGTAGCTCACTCGCATTCTCTATTCCATCGGTAAACAGTCAGCCAGTCAGCCGGTCGAGCATGTGCAGAGCAGCCAAGTGTTATGCTGACTGCTCTGCGCATGCCAAATACACCTCTGTGCTGCTTGAAAGGAAGACGCCGCGCCGCTCACCCCTCCACGGCCTGCTGCAGGAAGGCTCCGATGCGGCTTGATCATAACAGGACAGTGCTGTTGAGGACGTCCATCCAAAAAGACGTCATTTTTGACGTCCTCCCCCACCCTGCAATAATAAAAATGGCCTTTTTGGACGTCCTTCACTCAGCTGAGAGACCTTGAAGTCTCTGAGCCAATCACAACGCGTTTAGCTGAGCTAAACGTGCTGTGATTGGCTCAGAGACTTCCAAGTTGTACTGTCTTCCTTTTGGGCTGCACAGGTTTTTATTAAGTGAAGGACGTCCAAAAAGAACATCTTTGGAGTGGGGTTTTTTTTTTTCAGGTGAAGGACGTCCAAAAAGGACGTCCCTGACGACATTTTTTTCTTCCGATTTGCCCCGAGAGGTGTAGACCTCCCGTTAGGTTTTTCACGGTAAGGGGATCAGAAAACCGTAGTGCATCTCATTATGATAGCCTTGCAATAGCCTTTGGATCATCTGCATTCCGTTTTCGTTAGCTGCTACCCTGATCGGAAAATGGCTCGGAGAAGCCTTCAGTGCATGCCAGGGTTTACTACTTGCTGGTTAATAGCTCGTTAAGTTTAGTGCATCTGGTCCTGAGATTGAGATTCTGTGCAGTACTGGAAGGATGGTTAAAGTTAATCAAGGCCAACCCAATCATTAAGCAAAACTAGGTGGTCACCTAGGGTGGCAGAAAAGAGCAGCTGAGGTCAAAGCAAAACAATAGATTCTGACTGACGGACAAAATCAAAGAATCATCAGCACATATTTTAAGCTGCATTTTTATAGGATGCTTGTGTGATGATCTTGCATGCTGAATTTAATTATCAAAATCTTGGTGTGGGGGCTGCAGACTAGGGATTTGAAAATTAATTGAGGGGGGAGGGTGTAAGGCTAAAAGTTCACCTAGCACACCCAACATCCTTGCACTGGCTTTGAAGTTAATTGCCAGGCATCGGAGCCACAGTTACATTAGGGCCATTGTTAAAGCAAGAGAATAAAACTTCTTGTTGCAAAACAAATTAAATAAATAAATGGAGTTATTGGGGAACTTTAGGGATTTTTTTTCCAGGGCAGGACGATTTAGTCCTGGTTTTATCCCATTTTAAGCAGTTCAGTTTATTTATTCATTTAATTTATTTAACACATTTAAAGCCTGCCTATCCAGCCATGTGAGCGGATTACAATAAAACACTCATAAAAGCAACAACACATTTAACAAAACAAATGTCTCATCCCCCACCTAATACAGCAAATGACTCCCCTTTCACTTCAAGTTTTAGTAAACAACAAAGTTTTCAATTGCTTCTTAAATAAAGCTAAAGGAGAAATATGACACATCGCTGAAGGGAGAGCATTCCACAAGTGAGGGCCAACCACAAAAAAAAAAAAAAATAGAAGCCCGAAATTCTTTCAAACGAACTTGATAGAATGAAAGAACAACCAACAAATCCTGATCCTGAGACCTCAATACTCTCTTGGATTAATATGCCCACAGGCCTTGAATCAAGGCCAACAGAGCATCATCATGCAGTGCCCTGAACACCACCAACAAAAGCTTGAACTCAATATGCCACACAATCAGCAACCAATGCAGTATCATCAGCTGAGATGTAATATGCTCTCCCCTGCCAATCCCAGTAAGAAGCCGTGCCGCAGAGTTCTGTGCCACCTGTAAAGCCCTCAACGTTGAACGCAGAAGGTGCGCAGAAGGACATTACAATAATCAAAATGGGGCAGCACATAACTCTACAGCACAGTATGAAAATTCTCCGCAGAGAAAAAATTCTTAAGCCTGGATACCAAATGCAACTTTAGAAAGGTGGCCTTAACCATCATAGCCGCCTGTAGCTTAAAAGCTTAAAATTCTGCTTTGTAGGAACATTGGAACTGCATATTAAAACAGGCGGTGGGCAAAACCTGAAAAATAAATTGGCAGATCCTTTTTGTTACCTGTAAATGGGTGGAGGGAGAGGAGCAATAAGTAGTTAGCTTTTCTGAAATGTTTTATTTTTTTTATTTACAGTCTACATCTCTCTCCACAGATGTGGGATACATACCAAGAAAACAATTTTAGATAAGGCACTCTGTATCAACAGTGGAACACTAGCTAATTTCATCTAAAGTAGTAACAGTGGCACCTAGTGGTCAGACAGAAAGCAGCATGGAAAGTAGCTCTAAGAAAGTTGCAATCTGCTTTCTGTCATCTATGCTTACTGCTAAGTTGGGCCTGTATTTCTTCAGATTTTCTGCTGTTACTCAGGAGACTTCCTGCAAGCTGTGGAAGTTCTAAATGTTTTCCTTGCATATAGTTTCTTTAGCTAAATGAAGGGTTGCTACCTCACCCTAAATCAGTCAAACAGGCTGGTGTAATCCTGGTTTGTCTCTATTGCATAGTTGGAGTTGTAGCTCTGATTATCCCACTGATGTCCCTAAGAGAACCAGAACTATACATTCCTTCAGGCTGTGGAACAAAATCAGGACTGGACTAACCTGTTGGTTGTCTAGGGGTGAGATGGCAACTCTGTCTTTAAACAGGGGTTGTCAACCAAGTCCTTGGAATGCACCCAGCCAGTCAGGTTTTCAGGATACTGTCAATGAATATGCCTGAGACAGATCTGAATACAATGGAGACAGTGCAGGCAAATTTATCTCATGGATATCCTGAAAACCTGACTGGCTAGGTGTGTCCTGAGGAGTGGGTTAAGAACCCCAATCTTAAGGAAATATTCCTATTTATATTCAGTCATGCCAAATTCATCCCTTCAAAGGACCTGCAGCTAATGTAATGGGAATCAATTTGCAAGAAAAACATCTTGGACTCTTGCTGTACTATTCTGGGATGTTGAGTAGTATTTTTCACAGCAGAGTTCATTTCCTATGTTTTTGATTGATGAACCCCACCCCTTTTGTAAAAAGGTAAACAACCCTCCCTAGGCAAATTCAGAAAGATGAAAGAGCCACTCCTTCCTATCCAGGAGATAGCAATTTATGCACCATCTGGTTGTAGGGTGTGTGTGGATGCTTTGGGTCCGAGTGGGTCATGGGGTGCAGCTGAGCTTGTGCCCAATGCTCACACAGCAGTTCCAGATTTTCCAGCCAGCAGCCTGTTCCTTTGATCTCCTTTATGAAACAGCAGTGCCACTGGCTGGGTGGTACATTCCTGCAATTGTCAGGACCACTCCCTTTTAAAATTCTTGTACATCATCCAACCCATTCAAATTCATGGGAAGAAGGAGCATTGCATATATTACTCAAAGGGACACATTTATGAGGTGGGGGTAGGAGATAGCTGTATTCTTCCTTGGTCTTACTCTTGTTCTCCTCTCTAATTTTCATTGTCTAATGATGTCTCCCAATTTCTTTTGCTTCATGTTAGTAGGGCGCTGTAAGAGGCAGCTCATAGAGGATAATTTTATAATGGGGCACCTCTGTTTAGGCACTCTGAGGTCGCTTGGCCCCTAGTTCTATAAAAGTTGCTAAGAATTGCGTGCACAAATTTGGGTGTGTGCTCAATTGGGCAAGCAATTTAATTGAATAATTAGCTAATTAGCACCAATAATTGGCTTTTTAACAAGCAACTATTGGTACTAATTAGATTTAATTGCAATTTATGTGTGAGTAAAAAAAAAAGGGGTGCAGAAATGGGAGGGTCATAGGTGGAACGGGGACGTTCCTAGCATTTATGCATGTTGTTATAGAATAAGAACATAAGAATAGCCATACTGGGTCAGACCAGTGGTCCATCTAGCCCAGTATCCTGCTTCCAACAGTGGCCAATCTAGGCCACAGGTACCTGGAAGAAACCAAATTAGTAGCAAGATTCCATGCTACCAATCTCGGGGGAAGCAGTGACCTCCCATGTCTGACTCAATAGCAGACTATGGACTTTTTCTCTGGGAACTTGTCCAAACCTTTTTAAAACCCAGATATGCTAACTGCTGTTTCCACATCCTCCGGCAACGAGTTCCAGAGCTTAGCTATTCTTTGAGTGAAAAAAATATTTTCTCCTACTTGTTTTAAAAGTATTTCCATGGAATTCAATTGAGTGTCCCTTGGTCTTTGTACTTTTTGAAAGAGTGAAAAATTGATTCATTTCTCCTCGTTCCACACCACTCAGGATTTTATAGACCTCAGTCATATTCCCCCTCAGCCTTCTCTTTTCCAAGCTGAAGATCCCTAACCTCTTTAGCATTTCCTGATATGGGAGGAGTTCCATTGTCTTTATCATTTTGGTCTCTCTTCTTTGATCCTTGGATGACGTGCCCAATTTAAGCGCATACATTTGCACCACGTTTCAGGTGGTACAAATGTCTATGCCTAAAGTTATGCACGAACCCTGGGTGTAAGTGCTATTCTATAAACTGCGCCTAACTGTAAGTATGGCTTATAGAATAGCGCTTTTTTTGGTGCCAATTGTTTCAGGACTATATATAGAATTCACCCCTTGGCGAGTGTCTATTTTATTACAGAATGTGGACACACAGGTTCCATTATAGAATGCTAGTTTAACGCAGTATTAATTCACCTTACATTTTTGCACCCACAGTTATACTAGTCATAGACATGTCACAACCATAGTCAAGTAAATGTGGCAAGAGCACGTGCAAATTACAGTATTCTGTGAACTGTACATAAGAGGCAGCATTGATCATGCCCTTCCCATGCTCCACCCATGTGTATGCCAGCCTAGCATTCATGTGCTATGCCATTTAGGTACACCCTTACTGAATAGCACTTAGGCGTCCTGCTACCACTTACATGCACAAGTGTACACTTACCCGTGAAAGGTCTAATACAGTGATACCTCGGTTTTCGTCGATAATCCATCCGAAAACAATCGGCGAAATCCGAAACCGATGAAAACCGCGGCAATTATTTCCATATGAATAAAAACACTGGAAAGCAATGGACTTGTTTGGCTAGACACGTGGGGTGATGCTCATAAAATGAGAAACAACGCCACACTGAGCAGGAGAACGCGTTTTTGCAAAATTAGCAGAGAGGCCATGTGGACACACTGACGAAATCCGAGACAAATGTTTCGCGAAAAAAATCGACGAAAACTGAAACCGACGATAACCAAAGTCAAAGAAAACCGAGGTATTACTGTATTCTGTAAGGGGACCTTTTACAAAGTGGCAGTAGGGCTACCACATATGTGTCATGTGCCAAATTGACACTACCGCCAGGCTAGCATGCTAACCCAGGCAGTAATGTCGAAGTTGGCGTGTGCTGTTTCCCACTGTAGAAAATATTTTTCTATTTTCTACTGCGGGGGGGGGGGGGGGGTTGT
Organism: Microcaecilia unicolor; assembly: GCF_901765095.1. NCBI lineage: Eukaryota > Metazoa > Chordata > Amphibia > Gymnophiona > Siphonopidae > Microcaecilia > Microcaecilia unicolor. The sequence goes on from NC_044036.1 coordinate 279,541,023, forward strand.
TCCCGGCGGTAATCACCCGGACAGTCACATTGGCGCATGCTGCATGAGTACTGCGCATGTAGCGCGTAAGCCCTTACCGCTAGGTCAATGGGTGCCGGTAAGGGCTCAGGCAGTAAATAGCCGCATGCTACCTTTAATTCTAGTGCATAACCATTTACTGCCCCCATTGAAAAAAGTCTTTTTCCCAGCTGTGGTAAAAAATGGCCCAGTGCGTGGCAAAAACAAACGCCCACACTACTGCAGGCCACTTTTTACCATGACATAGTAAAAGAACCCCTAAATCTGTACCTGGAAGAGGCATGTAAATGCGGGCACCCGAATTGCCCTTCAGATGCATAAGAAAGCAATGCCATGCATATGGGCAGCAAGATCCTCTCAGCTTCACTTTTCAGTAGGGGATGTGCATTTGATTTGTTAGCGCACATTAAGGGAGGAAGTTATCAACATGAGCTACTGTTAAGAGATATTATTTTACAGTATCCCAGGTTATTAGTAACTAGGTCTCATTGCCTAAAATGGGACCTGTGCTAAAATAGCACGAGTTAGTAATAAAATGTCTTAACCAAGGAGGTTTAATAGACAGGAGATGAAGTGACGTCAGAACGCTGAAACCAAATAGGTCAATTTAAGTTTCTCCTTCCCAGCGCAGCCGCCATCCCCAGTCACTCAAAACAAAGCAAACAAACCTATGAGCAGCTGCCTCCACCTTGTCGTTCTTTATTATTGGTAGCATTTTTATTTAATCTCACTTATATTTTCAAACGTGCCAGCTTGTGCACCATACAGATGTACACAGAGGAAGTATAATAACGGAATAACTTTTCATAGGTAGAGTAGTAATTTGTTATAAATCTTAATCAGTGGTCAGTTGGAGGGTCTGGTTACAGGGACACCCTAGCGTGTGTCATATTCGTGCAGAGATTTTTTTCTTCTGGTGATGGGCCAATAAAACAGACATCATGTTATGAGAATCAGGTGCTCAACATTCAGCGTTTCTATCAATTTATTTATTTATGACATTCATATCCCACATTTAACATGTATTAGGTTGAAACCAGGGAGCATTTGAAAGCTTTTTTTTTTCCTGTGCCTAGATCAAAAGAGAAAGATGGTTTTTGGGAACTTGCGCCTTCTGTTTTGAAGAATTTATTTATTTATTTGTTACATTTGTATCCCACATTTTCCCACCTATTTGCAGGCTCAATGTGGCTTTCATAGTACCGGAGAGGCGTTCGCCGACTCCAGTATGAACAAATACAAAGTGATGTTGTGGTAAAATAAGGTTCATGTGGAACTGACACATTGGGGAATCATAGAGCGGAAGAGTTATGTTATTTCCATTACATGCTTTGGTTTCGTTGTGTTGCAGAATTCAGACATTTAAGTTGGATCGGTTGTGTATGCCTTTTTAAACAGGTTAGTTTTTAGAGATTTCCGGAAGTTTAGGTGGTCATATGTTGTTTTCATGGCTTTTGGTAGTGCATTTCACAGTTGTGTGCTTATGTAGGAAAAACTGGATGCATATGTTGATTTATATTTAAGTTCTTTGCAGCTCGGGTAGTGGAGATTTAGATATGTTCGTGTTGATCTGGATGTCTTTCTGGTTGGTAGGTCTATGAGGTTTGTCATGTATCCCGGGGCTTCGCCGAAGATAATTTTATGAACCAGGTTGCAGATTTTGAAAGCAATACATTCTTTAATTGGGAGCCAGTGTAGTTTTTCGCGGAGGGGTTTTGCGCTTTCAAATCGCATTTTTCCAAATATAAGCCTGGCTGCCGTGTTTTGAGCGGTCTGAAGTTTCTTTAAGGTTTGTTCTTTGCATCCCGCATAAATTCCATTGCAGTAGTCTACGTGGCTTAGTACCATTGATTGTATCAAGTTGCAAAATGTTTCCCTTGGGAAGAACGGTTTCAAGCGTTTGAGTTTCCACACTGAGTGGAACATTTTCTTTTTTGTGGATTTCACTTGGCTCTCTAGTGTGACGGTCCATTGTAACGCCGAGGATTTTCAGGCTGTCTGAGATAGGGAGGGTGTAATCTGGGGTGTTTATACTTGTGGGGTTGTCCACACTGTATTGGGATGAGAGGATGAGACAGTGTGTTTTCTCTGTATTGAGTTTTAGCTGAAATGCATTTGCCCATGAGTCCATGATGTTCAAGCTGAGCTTGATTTCGTCGGTGATTTCTGTCAGTTCATGTTTGTAAGGAATGTATATTGTGATATTGTCTGCATAGATGAAAGGGTTAAAACCTTGGTCGGATAAGGACTAGGCTAGTGGGGTCATCATTAGGTTCATAAGTACATAAGTATTGCCATACTGGGAAAGACCAAAGGTCCATCGTGCCCAGCATCCTGTTTCCAACAGTGGCCAATCCAGGTCACAAATACCTGGCAAGATCCCAAAAATGTACAAAACATTTTATACTGCTTATTCCAGAAATAGTGGATTTTCCCCAAGTCCATCTAATAATGGTCTATGGACTTTTCCTTTAGGAAGCTGTCCAAACCTTTTTTAAAACTCCGCTAAGCTAACTGCCTTTACCACATTCTCTGGCAACGAATTCCAGAGTTTAATTACACGTTGACTGAAGAAAAAGTTTCTCTGATTCGTTTTAAATTTACTACATTGTAGCTTCATTGCATGCCCCCTAGTCCTAGTATTTTTGGAAAGCATGAACAGACGCTTCACATCTACCCGTTCAACTCCACTCATTATTTTATAGACCTCTATCATATCTCCCCTCAGCCGCCTTTTCTCCAAGCTGAAGAGCCCTAGCCGCTTTAGCCTTTCCTCATAGGGAAGTCGTCCCATCCCCTTTATCATTTTCGTCACCCTTCTCTGCACCTTCTCTAATTCCACTATCCAGCTTATAATCAAAAGAGAAAAACGCCTATATTGCGACCCAAATCGGGAGATGGGCGTCTTTGTCCCGTGGGCGCCCAAATCGGTATAATTGAAAGCCGATTTTGGGCGTTTCCAACTGCAATCCATCGCGGAAACGGGTAAAGTTGATGGGGGCGTGTTGGAGGCGTGGTGAAGGTGGAACTGGGGCGTAGTTATCGGCCGAGGAGAGATGGGCATCTTTAGCTGATAATCGAAAAAAAAAGGCGTTTTTACTGTGATTTTGGGTCACTTTTTTTTTTTTTGACACTTTTTTTCACGAACAGGTCCCAAAAAAGTGCCCCAACTGACCAGATGACCACTGGAGGGAATCGGGGATGACCTCCCCAGACTCCCCCAGTGATCACTAACCCCCTCCCACCAAAAAACCCCACTTTACAAACTTTTTTTCCAGCCTGTATGCCAGCCTCAAATGCCGTACTCACCTCCATGACAGCAGAATGTGTTCTATCCTGTGACAGCCTTTCCCTGGTTCTGATGTGGCTCTCGGGTGAGTGTGACAACTTTTCTGTTATGCGCACTGCAGAGTTACATCAGCAATGCGCTGTGGTGGGTGTAGGGTATTGGGCTCCGTGATACCAGTAGCTTGTGGCAAATGCTCACGATGTTGGTAGTTGGTAGGCTCTACTCCCATGGTGCTTTTCCCCCTGCTTACTGGGTCAGAGTGTGCCCTGTTTTGTTTCCGGTAGTCCATGAGATAGTGGCCATTTTTGTAAGCCAGTTTTAGATCCCTTCATGTGTTAGCCACGTTACAGAACTTAGTTCTTACCTTGAATGTGGCTGAAAGAGGGCATTGTACACCATTCTGCCAGCTCTGACCTACTGCTCATCTCAGTAACAGGGAGACTCGTTGCCAGTGGGGCACAACCTCTGACCTGCAGTTAACTGTGAGTAAGCGTGCTTATTCCAATAAAGGACGTTTTCAGAGAGATTAGTCTTCAGTTGGCACCATGGAGCGATACAAAGGATTATAACATCCTCATTTTTGTTTTCCATTCCTTTCCTAATAATACCTAACATTCTATTTGCTTTCTTAGCCACAGCAGCACACTGAGCAGAAGGTTTCAACGTATCATCAACGACGACACCTAGATCACTTTCTTGGTCCGTGACTCCTAATGTGGAACCTTGCATGACGTAGCTATAATTTGAGTTCCTCTTTCCCACATGCATCACTTTGCACTTGCTCACATTAAACGTCATCTGCCATTTAGACGCCCAGTCTCCCAGTCTGGTAAGGTTGAAGAGGATCGGTGATAGTAGTGATCCTTGAGGTACTTCACAGTCTGCTTTCCACGGTGATGATATGTTTGAATTTGATTTCACTTGATATGTTCTAGTGGTTAGGAAACCCTTGATCCAACTAAGTATATTTCCACCAATCCTGAAGTAATCTAGTAGTCTTAGTAATATATTATGGTTTACCATGTTGAATGCACTGGACATATCGAATTGGAGGAGAAGTATGCTTTTACCTGTTGCTATTTTCTGTTTGAATTTTGCTAGGAGAGTACTGCTTCAGCGCTGTGGCAGGGGCGAAATCCTGATTGTGATTCATGTAATATTGAGAATTTGTTTATATAATCAGTAAGTTGTTTGGTTACCATACTTTCCATCAGTTTGACTACCAGTGGGATAGATGGTACTGGGCGGTAGTTAGTGATTTCGTTTGTTTTTTTCTTGGTATCTTTTGGTATTGGGGTGAGTAGGATGTTGCCATTTTCCTTAGGGAAGAGGCCTTGCTGAAGCATGTAGTTTAGGTGGGATGTGAGGTCTGCTATGAAGCGGTCAGGGGCGGATTTTATTAGGTAGCTGGGATAGAATGCAGTGGTATATTATAAAAATGCACTTAATATTGTTTATTACTATTATTTACGACTGGTTGATATATAGCAGACGTTAACTAAGTCAACTTCATGTTTTGTAATATAATTTTAATAGCATTTTCTCAGTTATTACCCAAATACAAATAAAATTATAATGTTAATTATACAACTGTGTCTGCCTCTTATGGTAGTTAGGATAACCTGGTCCTGGAGTTACCCAAGGCAGTCAGGTTTGTCAGGATATTGACCATGAATATTCATGAGAGAGATGTGCATACAGTGGAGGCAGTGCTTGTTATGAAATGCTTTGAGTCCTACTGATCTGTACATCTGTTGTGTTATTTTGGTAGGTGGAAACAGTCAGGTGGGCTTATAGGGAGGGCTTATTGTGCCATGTTGGATGGTTTACTGTTTTTTTCATGTTCTGTATGAAGCTTATCAACCAACATGTTTTGCTTTTAATAAAGATGATTAAAGCATTAAAAATAAGTTTTGGATGTTACTGAATTCTATTATTCTGTCTCACAGTATTTCTAGTTTTTGCACAGTATAAGCCATCACAAGAACAAAATATAAGAAAACCAATGGACTGGATTAGGGGCTTATAACCCATTTAGTAATGTTTCAACAAATGAGAGATCTGTTTGATAGAAAATATTTTTATTATTTTGACTTATAAGCCATTTGTCCTTGAAACATGCTCAAACAACAGAATAATCCATTTGTGTATCTAAAAGGTAAAGTTCTACAAAACAGATGAAGATGTGATTCCATGTGCCCCAATGAAAGGAGAGTTTAATTCTACTTCCATTTAATTTCAATATATTCCATCATCTTTATAACACCAGGCTTCCCAAGGCAGATTACAACAACATTTAAGATGAACCCATCAGGAAACAGGATATTTTCAGTGAAATTTGGCCATCTATATTCTATACAGTGTATTTATTTAGTTTATTGTAGAAAAATGAGCACAAAATACAGAGTTTAAATTGCTGTTTCTACCAGTTATAATAATTTTAAGCTGTTTTAATTGTTATTTCATGATATTTATATCTACATATGGGAAGCTTTCAAATTAATTAAAAAGCTGTCCAATAAGTAAAAAATAACAACAAAAAACTGTCGTCCTTCACTTTTTAAGGCACTGCCTATCCAATTGAAAAAGCTTTAGACTTGTTACAGATGGACCAACAATAAAAAAACGACAATGTGGATGCAGCTGCTCATAGGTTTGCTTGCTTTGTTTTGAATGAATGGGGATGGCAGCTGCGCTGGGAAGGGGAAATTTAGATTGTCCTAATTGGCTTCCTTGCTTAAAGTGGACTAGATAGGTTCACTTCCACTCCTGTTTATTAAACCTCTTTGGTCTTAATGGTAGGCCACATTGATAACTCCTCCCTCCCCCCACTTAGTGCGAAGAGTTTCAGTCTCTGGTAACCAGAGCTGATATTGTGATGTCATAATGCCTCATTCTACAATGCCTAAGAGCCAACCTCATCAGTGATGTCACAATGGCTTGATTGTCTTATACTTGGCTCATTGTTACTATATATAGCAGTAATTTTGATTTCTACAGCTATTTCTTTTTCCTTAAATAAGGGGTGGGGGGGGAGCATACCAATGTGGTCTACCCTTAAGATGTGTTGTTATTTTGTTGTTAACCCCAGTTATTAATAACTAGGGCTCATTGCTTAAAATGGGACTTGTATAGAAATAGTACAAATTAGTGTTAAATAACAGGTTCTTAATGATAGCCCATGTTGACAACTACACCTCTAAATCAATTTAACAAACATTAACTTCCAATTTGTATATATTAAAAAGTTAGATGTTATAATTCAAACTGGGCAGGTGGCATTTTGGCACTCTTCTTTCATCCCACACATCACACTCCAAAGTATCAACACATGACAAATCATTTAAGAAGAGGAGTGGATTTATTAGCCACAGCATTGTTTTACTTACATACGTTAAATACTGTTTGCATTATCTTGCAATTACATACATATTCTATCTAGATCATTTCAGGGCTGAGTGTCTAGCTTTTCGAGTCACACAGCTCCAACTATTTCCACCTTTTTCACCAGCCGAAGCACATTTCTGCCCTGTCGGCATAGACCGTAGAAGTCCCAAAGCACTACCATCACTTCCCTCATCAGGAGTTGCCATAAAATCACATTCCCCTCCTTAACCATTGACTCCTTTTCTTGATGTCTTCAGCCTCCCCTATTCCAGCAAAGTCTGAGGTAGGCATCGCCATCCTTCTGTTTCTCTGGCACTGGCCCGCTCCTGTAGAAGAGATGGACTGCCCCGGGTCTTTGGCATCATCCATGTCACTGTTAGCATGTGACAAAAACAACTTCACATTTGACCACTAATAAAGCTTGATTTGGTCTAAACATACTGCTATGTGCTGTGTCAGGCTACGGACCTGCCGCTGAATGCTGTGAGGTGATCCCTACTTCCCCTAAACTGGGGCGGATGGGGTGGGAGATGAGTTGAAGTGGCAGGAAAAATGGTGATTGTACTTATTAGTCAAACCAATATACTGGAATTGTGAAACACAAACCATTCAATGCTAGAAATACACAAAAAAATAAGGAAGAAAAAAATCTCATCAGCCTGTGGTACTGAAAAGTTCCTTGCAAGCACAGTACCTCACAGATAACAGACTAATCAGCGGTCACCTCGAAAAAATAATGAAACTTTACTTACTAATGTCCAAAATCTTCATTTTTGAATATTTTAATTTTTCAATGTTTATATATATTTTAAAGTGGAATAATCTTTCTTTCAAAATCCCAACGTTTCACACAAGGCTCCTTCAGATGATCAGAATGTGCTCATACTCCATCTGAAAAATATAAATCCCAAGTAGGAAAAACTTATACTGCACCAGTGTTCAGCTGACCAATTCTTCCTTGAAGAACTACTACTTTCTGAAGCTATCTTCTCATCAAACAAATTTAGGAGCACAAGTGGCATTAATGTTAGAACTTGTGCACCTAAATTTGCACAGGAAATTGGGAAATATAGGTGCTCAAGGAATGTGTGCTATTATTGAATATGTTTTACTGCTGTAAATGTCTTTTGTCTATGTCCAGCTTATTCTTGCTGTACACTGCCCTGGGTGAATTTCTTCAGAAAAGCAGTAAAAAAATCCTAATAAATATATCTCAGAACTGAATGACTTTTGTGGGGAGAAACAGTGCTGGGTGTAAAGCCCTTTTCTGCTATGGTCTTGGTTCAGATTCTGTTCAGGTGCAGCAAACATCTCACAGTACTTTAACATCACTTTTTGCTGACAGAAAAGTTTGGGTTTTTTTTTTTTTTAGTAGATTTTTTTTCCCTTTGCTGAAGTTACAGGAATGAAATCCTTATGCAAGAGTAAGAGTTAAATGATTCCACATTGAGAATACCTCCCCCTGAACTATTGGGTGTTTTGTTTTGTTTTTTTGGCACCTTCTTGGTTTTTCTGTGTAGTGCCTTTAATCATGACAGAGAAATAAGATACCAGCGAAAGGAGTAGTGTGACGACCAGCAGGGCTGTCCCATGAAAAAACAGCAGGATGAGGCATGTAGTAAATAAAACCTTTATTCTTCAGGACTCGACACGGTACTGTGTTTCGGGGTAAAGCCTACATCACACTACTCCTTTCACTGGTATTTGTTGACGTGGAGGGGCATAATTGAATGGGGCCGACAATCTCTAAGGACAAGCCGGCGAAGGAGTGGGGAAACCCGTATTATCGAAACAAGATGGACGTCCATCTTTCATTTCGATAATACGGTCGGCGACACCCAAATCTCAACATTTAGATCGACCTTAGAGATGGTCGTCCTTAGAGATGTTCGTCCCTGGTTTTCAGCGATAATGGAAACTGAGGACACCCATCTCAGAAACGACCAAATCCAAGCCATTTGATCATGGGAGGAGCCAGCATTCGTAGTGCACTGCTCATCCTCACATGCCAGGACACCAACCGGGCACCCTAGGGGGCACTGTAGTGGACTTCACAAATTGCTCCCATGTGCATAGCTCCCTTACCTTGGGTGCTGAGACCCCAACCTCCCCCCCCCAAAACCCACTCCACACAACTGTACACCACTACCATAGCCCTTATGGATGAAGGGGGGCACCTACATTTGGGTACAGTGGGTTTTGGGTGGGTTTTGGAGGGCTCACATTTACCACCACAAGTGTAACAGGTGTGGCGGGGGGGATGGGCCTGGGTCCACCTGTCTGAAGTGCACTGCAGTAACCACTAAAACCTGCTCCAGGGACCTACATACTGCTGTGATGGTACTGGGTATGATATTTGAGGCTGGCATAGAGGCTGGCAAAAATGTTTTTAATATTTTTTGGGGGGTGGGAGGGGGTTGGTGACCACTGGGGGAGTCAGGGGAGATCATCCCCTGATTCCCTACGGTGGTCATCTGGTCAGTTTGGGCACCTTTTCAAGGCTTGGTCGTGAAAAAAAAGGACCAAGTAAAGTCGACCAAATGCTCGTGAGGGACGGCCTTCTTTTTTCCATTATCGGCCAAGGACGCCCATCTCTTAACCACGCCCCGTCCCGCCTTCGGTACACTGCCAACACGCCCCTGTGAACTTTGGTCATCCCTGCAACGGAAAGCAGTTGAGAACGCAAAAAACTGGCTTTCGATTATGCCGATTTGGGTGACCTCGGGAGAAGGATGCTCATCTCCCGATTTGTGTCGGAAGATGGGCGTCCTTCCCTTTCGAAAATAAGCTAGATAGTGGAACACAGTCCTCCGTTTTGAGGAATAAGATAAACAGAAACCAAAACCAAGAGAATTTGCTCAAGGCTCGTAATATAACTGAGCTTATAAAAAGTATGGTGATGTTTCTAGAGGGCAAGATCATTAAGAATGGTTTTAGCCAGATCTCCTTAGGTGTCTCCTCTTCTGGGAGTGAACAGCACAGAAGGGACTTCCCTATTTGGAATCTGATGGGTCCTTCCAAGTGACCTAGATTGGACACAGAGACAAGATGCTGGGCTCGATAGATCATTCATTAACCATGTACTGATATATTTTGTATTTGTAAACTGCTTTCATGTCCCAAGCAAAAAGCGGTCAGTTGGGGCAAATCAACTGAACTCTCCTAAACCCAGTTTGACATTCCTTATGTAAGGACTGGGCAAGAAAATGCATGCACTTGGTAGAACAGAGCAAAACAGAAGAGTGCAGCAGTTGATTTTCATTTCACACTCCCGCTCTTTCCCCATGTCCTGTTCACATATTACCCGAGAACAGTCTGTACCTAACATTGATTCTGTAGAAGTCACATTCTGATGAAACAGCTGCCATAATACTCTAATTGATGCTCCTCGGAACTGCTATGCACATGATAATCATAAAAAATTATACCTGACCTTTGAGTAGATGAGTCACTGCACTGCATAAATGTTTAGAAACAGGATTATTGCTAGTAGAGTATTTGTATGTAAATGCTAAAAGAACAGAGGGAAACGCTTCTTCCTCTGTGCATGTTGAACTCTGATACTTGTTTTCTGTATTTCTTAATGGGGAAAAATCAAAAGCAACTTCTGAAAGGATATAGATAGGCTGGAGGTGGTTCAGAGAGAAGTTACCAAAATAATACAGGGTCTACACCAAAAGCCATATGAGATGAGACTGAAATATGCATTCGCTACAGGAAAGCGGACCCAGGAGCATCTTCTTTCAATGGAGCTAAACAAGTGTATTATAGAATAAAGTGCTAAGTTTTAGCTGCTGGAAGGAGGTATGAGAATGTGATAAAGGCAGTTAGCTTAGCGGGGTTTTAAAAAGGTTTAGACGGCTTCCTAAAGGAAAAGTCCATAGATCATTATTAAAATGGACTTGGGGAAAATCCACTGCTTATTTTTGGGATAAGCAGCATAAAATGTTTTGTACTTTTTTGGGATCTTGCCAGGTATTTGTGACCTGGATTGGCCACTGTTGGAAACAGGATGCTGGGCTTGATGGACCTTTGGTCTGTCCCAGTATGGTAATACTTATGTACTTATGAGGACACTTTTCAGACAACTAATGCATGCAAAATGCTTTGAAAATTATCTTGCCCAAGTTTAAGCCAGGCTCACTTCATCATAAGGGTGTGCTGATGATGGTTGGACTTATACAGTTGGCCACCTGGATGTCTGTTAGTTCTACGCTTCCCAGGCCAGGCCTGACAAACAGTCTGAGAAAAGTCAGTCTTGTTAGTGGAATTGAGTTCCAGTAACCGCATGGCTTCTGGACAAAACTGGATTCCTTGCGGGTTATGAAGCCTTGTTTGGATTAGTATGAGCATGATCAAAAAATGATGCACACAAACTTCAGTCAGAAGAAACCAAACGAAGGAAGAAGACTTCGGCTGGCAGTGGTTGGGGTCCCCCACCAGCAAAGGTAGCAGGCGGCGGGAGGGGGGGGGGTTGAGAGGGTCGCTGGCAGGAGGTCCTGGCCCAAATCTACGGGGGCCCAGGCCCCCGTGGCCCCATAACAGCTACGCCCCTGCCCATGTCTACCAGTGTTTTGTGTTGAATGTTTATGTGTACTTCTACCCCTTTCCTATTTAGAAATATTATTTATACCCTCCCCTCTTATTTCATTTCTATTATATTTCTAATTGTAAACTGTTTTGATATTTATATGATATTGTGGTATATCAAATAAAGATAACTTTGGTCAGCTCTTGGGTATGAGGCCTCCAAGAGTTACAGTCATAGCGCCATTATGGTATGTTTTGACCTGGGCCCTGTACTGATTATCCTAAATTTTAATGTTGTAACTGATATGAACTTTTGTTTAAAAGGTTTCATCAAGGACAGTCAGAAACAAAACGTTCCGTCTAGCAGCTGATTGTTGATCACAATGGCAGGGTTGCATCGAGTGATACAGGGTTTAGCATATTTCACAATGTGATTCACAGTTCAGCCCTTTGTAGCAAAGGAAACAGTCAGTGTCATGGAAACATGAGACGCCTCCCAAGGTCATTGTTCCTGTTACAGAGTACAGTAATAACAATGTCTTTGGGGAAGAGAATACAAAAGTGGCTTTCTGGGCCTGATATTTATGGATTTCATCTTTCTTGAATACTCCAGTGCTGTTCACTAAAAACCTTTTCAATTTTATTTACTGTAGATTTAGGTCATGCTTTTTTGTTGAGTAACATTCAGATAATGTATGTAGTTTTCTGTTCCAGAAGGCTTACAGTATAAGGCCCTAATTTATTAACATGTATTAACGTTTTAACACATATTCTCTTTGACGTGATGGCAAGCACGACAGTGAATGGTAGGAGAAAGTATCTCCTACCAACCTTCTTACCCTCCATGCTCGTCCCAACTCCTCCTTTATCGCCCCACCTCCTTACCTATCCTTGTCCTTTCTCTCACACCTCTTCTATCCCATTTACTCCTTGTTCATTTGTCCTATCACATACCTTCTATGTTGATTCTGATACTTCAGATTGTATTCTCTTGTTACTATGTAAGCCGCATTGAGCCTGCGATGAGCGGGAAAGCGCAGGGTACAAATGTAATGAATGAATGAATAAATAAATAATGTTAGCAGAAAATTTTAGACTAAGGTCATACTTTGCATGTCCTGACTTAGGAGTGAAGCTCATTACTGTCATGGTATGTGCAAACCCCCTAATTCTGTACGTTGCCAAAAATTGCACACGCAAATTTGGGCATGCGCCCAATTTGCGCATACAAGTTAATTGAATAACAAGCTAAATAGTGCCACCAATTGGCTTTTTAACAAGCAATCATTGCCATTCATTAAAGTTAATTGAACTTTACCTGTATAAATTTAGGCATGGGAGTCATGCCTAAAATTTACACACGGTTTGAAAAAGGAGGTGCAGCAATGGGGGGGGGGGGGGGGGGGTTATGGGTGGAACAGGGATGTTCCTAAAATTAACACGTGTTGTTATGTTCAATTCACTTATCCGTTAACCCCATTAATTTTGCGTTTACTACAAACTGTTTATTCTTCTTATGACTTTGTAATTCTTTATATTGTTACTATGTAAGCCGCATTGAGCCTGCCATGTGTAGGAAAGCGCGGGGTACAAATGTAATAAATAATAATAATATTCACGTGATAGACTTCATTGAAAATAATGGGACCGCGTTAATGAACATTAACATAGGTTAGTAAATAAAGCTGTAAAGGGGTCTTTTACGAAGCGTGGTACCACCAGCTGATTTTTACCACGAGCAAAAAATGCTACCACAGCTTAGTAAAAGACCCTCTAAGTTTGTTCCCAAGACAGTGGGGAGGGGGATGAAATGACTTGTCCACAGTCACGAGAAGCACTAGTGGGATTTTAACCCTGGCTTCTCTGGTACCTTAGTCCACTGTTTTAACCACTAGGTTACTTTTTCACTCCACAATTATTGTAGACATCCGTTTGTTTGTTTTTTCAAATTCATGCTTTCTTTCTTTTTTTATGTGTGTTCATACATTTTTATTGAATTCTGCATTTTTATGTGCAGTTTTCACTTATTAAACCTAACATCATCTTGTCTGAAGGGATTATTACTGTCGTATTGAACAACATAGTTTTTTTTAATGATACAAGGAATTCAGAATGAACTGCAGATTTCCATGAGCTTTTAATGTCAGTTTTCTTGTCTGAATTGCAACAGCTGAATGTGCTGCATTTTTGGTATTCCACTATGTTCTATCTCTACGAAAGAAAGATTCTTCCATTGGTTAAGAATGATTTTTAAGGTTTAGGACTGTAAAATATCCATCAGTTATAGAGTAAAATATCTTCCATAGTTTAAACTGATTTTCAGATGATAATTTCATTGCATTCTATAGTCAATCTGTCCCTAATCATTCCAAGTACACATGTATAAACATTTCTTGTATTACTGAAATACAACATATGAGAAAATCAGTGGCGTAGGAAGGGGGGTGGGGCGGTCCGCCCCGGGTGCACGCCGCTGGGGGGTGTCGTCTCCGTTGGTTCCTTGCTCCCTCTGCCCCGGAACAGGTTACTTCCTGTTCCGGGGCAGAGAGTGCAAGGAACCAATGGAGTTGATGCAGCTCCCAGCGACGTGGACTCGGGGGCAGATCGGCCCTCCCGCCCCTCGGGGGAGGGTGCACGCCGGAGGGGGGTGCGCGCTGAGGGGGGGCACCGTGCTGCACCCGGGGGGGGGGTGCGCAGCGGCGACCCGCCCCGGGTGTCAGCCGACCTCGCTACGGCACTGGAGAAAATGTCCCTATCTTTGTTTCGCAAACCTTAATGTTTATTACCTTCCTGAGCCTTGAGTTTGGAGGCATTTTACAGCATCCAGACTTTGATATGAGCACCAAAATACAAACTTCTGAGTGCGGAATGTGGACACTGAAACCTGCAATGATTGCTCCAAAACATTGCATTGTGTGAATTCCATACAAGCTTCAAAATCCTGTTCCCACACGTCTCCAGCCCCTAGGCAGCCTCCAGTAAACACATTACTTGTTCATATATTTTGAGTCAAGCTGAAGCTGACTGCTGGGGATGTCAGATAACTTATACAGATAGGAGTCAATTCTATAATGTGTGCCAAAACTTAGGAGCCAAAATTCAGTACGCTGAATAACGGCAACTGGGTGCCCAGATTCCCATTATAGAACACTCGTGTAAGTCAGCATTTATGTACTAAAATTTAGGTGTGCCCATTTATGCCTTGTCAATAGTTGGCATAAATGCATATGCCTTAACATAGTACTTTTATATAATCTACATGAGTGTTTTACACTTGTCCATTCCCCCTTCTATTTACGTGCTATTCCCCTAATTCTAGAAAGTTCTGCACCCAAATTTCTGACTAGTGTGTAAATTTGTTCATGCAATTTATAGAATAAGGTCAGTTATGTCCTGATGGTCAATTCCCCACGCTGTTCCAAAACAGGGCCCTAAAAATAGCACCGGAACAGCATAGGGAATTAACTCCCCAATGATCAACGCTAATAACATGGAAGTTTAGGCGTACTATTACTGTTGATTGTCGGGGGAAAGTGCAGGAGGATTGTACCTGAGCACATGTCCAGGCACAATCCTCCCACCCTTCCAGGCTGTCAAAAGCCCTGACCTGTCAAACAGAGGAGCCAGAGGTCTGTGGGATTCCCTCAACCCCCCCCCCCCCCCAAAAGCAAGGCCTTGGTGGCCTAGTGCCCCCTGAAGCCTCCACACACCCCCCCCCCCCCGATGCGAGGGCAAGGGGGGCTGGAGGTCCAGTGTTCCTCCAGGCCCCCTAACCCCTCAGACAACAAAAACATCCCTGGTGGTTCAGTGGCCAACCCGACCCCACCCCCCCACCCCTCCTAGTGGTCTACTGGCGCCTGACTGCCCCCTGTACCTTAAATGGCAGAGGGAATAACCCTCCTCCTTCCAGTGCCACCTCCAAAATATCAGTGCTCTGCCCTGCCCAGTGCACCCCCTTCTTCCCATGACCCTTCAATTTCTGTGCCCTTTTTTTTTTACTTGCACGTAAAATTTAGGCATGTAAGTTCCAATTCAATCTAATTAGTGTCAATAATTGCTTGTTAAAAAGCCAATTATATCCACTAATTAGCTTGTTCTTTTAAATCGCATGCAGAAATTGGGCACATGCCCAAATCTGTGCGCCCAATTTTTGGTGACGTACATAGAATTATGGAGGCACCTAACTTTAGGCGCACTATACAGAATTACTCCCTATGGAGTAAATTCAATATAAGTCACTAAAAGTTAAGCACCAAAAAAACTGACTGCTAAGCTAGTCTCCTATAGTTGCAGAGCTGTGTGCCAAATCTGTTATAGAATATTAGATAAAGTCTGCGGTTATGTGCCAGACTTTAGGCTTGACCACTTACGCCATATCTATGGCTGGCATAAATGGTGGCACTAAATATCAAAACAGAGCTCTTGGGATATCAGAAACTATCACTCTCTGATAACCACAACAGATATCCAAGTGAATACTGATGTTGAATCTTTTGTTATCTGAGGAGGAAAAGCCTCAAATGCAAAGGGGATACTCCGTTTTTGAATTATCTTTACAACCTTAGGGAGACCCCTTAAATCATCATGGGCACAAAAACCTCCTTGACCTTAATCTTAAATATAACACATTCAGAACCAATCTTATGTTCTTAAAGGTTCACTTATCTCTCCAGTCTTGTAATAGCTTTACACCATCCACGGCCCGACTCTGGCCCGAGTTTCGGTATCTGCCTCAGGGTCCGTGGTGTCTTACAACAATTATGATTGCCACTGCCGCTATTTCGCGGACACCACGGACCCTGAGGCGGATACTGAAACTCGGGCAGAGTCGGGCCGTGGATGGTGTAAAGCTATTACAAGACTGGAGAGATAAGTGAACCTTTAAGAACATAAGATTGGTTCTGAATGTGTTATATTTAAGATTAAGGTCAAGGAGGTTTTTGTGCCCATGATGATTTAAGGGGTCTCCCTAAGGTTGTAAAGATAATTCAACAATGGAGTATCCCCTTTGCATTTGAGGCTTTTCCACCTCAGATAATGAAAGATTCAACATCAGTATTCACTTGGATATCTGTTGTGGTTATCAATAAATGGTGGCACCTCATTGCAGCAGTTGGGTGCATAAATATAATTGTTTTATAAAGTACACGCAAGGCTAGTTGGAATGCCATGACACACCCATGCCCCTTCCATGTTAACACCCGCTTTGCATTTGCACGTGAGAGATGTTAGGCGCTGTTTATAGAATAGGGGCACAAGTCTATTATGTGTGCTTGTTAGCAATTATTTGTATATGCCAATTAGTTAATTACATTGTGCTGGTGACTGCGCACCTAACTTAGGACACTGTTTATAGAATTTGAGTGTATGCTCCCGTTATAGAGTACCACTGTGCTCGTGCCTAGCAATTACACGTGTGAATGTTACATTCACAGGCCTAAGTACTAGTATAATATAATCATAAGGACCCTTTTACTAAAGAGTTGGAGCATGGCAACAGGTTCACCGCCCACCAATCCAGAACTACTGCTGGGCTACCACAGGAGCCTGGCAGTAGTACCCACCTCCAGCGTGTGCCATTTCTGGTGCTACAAAAATATTTCTATTTTTGTAGCGCCGGTACTTACCTGGCGGTAATTGGGAAGTGCCGGTTACCACTGGGTTAGCGCAGGAGCCCTTACCACCACCTCAATGGGTGAGGGTAAGTGCTCCCCCCTGAAATGATCACGTGGCAAGTGGTTCACTTACTGTACAGCCCTTTAAAAACAAAGAGGCAGCCTTTTACCAGCTGTGGTAAAAGGGGGCCTTGGCGTGCGTCAAAAACACATGCTGATGCTAGCGCAGGCCCCCTTTTATCGCGGCTTAGTAAAAGGACCCCTTGGTACATAAATGGGGATAATGTCAGCCCTGCTCTTTCTGTATTCACACTTAAATGGATAATTTATCTGGAGAGTGATTGAATATTGCCATTCTGTATAATCTTAGGCCCTGTCTCTGCACCGTCCCACTCCAGTATAAACACTGAATTTTGGACAGTATAGTGACTCATAAAGCAAAACGTTCTGCATTGTCTGTGCCGAACAAAATTAGATGCTGGCCACACAAGTCGTTTTGAGTATTGAACTGGCCATCACTTTAACACTCTTTGCATCAATTTTTATTGCCTTAAAGCCACATTTTACAAAGGACACTTAGATAGTAAAAGAGATGCCCAAATTGGGATATTCAAAATTTCTGGGGTATTTTATGGCTCACTGAGCATAGAGCCTTTGTAAAAAATAAAATAATAATAATAATATTATATATAATCTCACCACCATATACAGAATCTGGGGGGGAGGAAAGTACGGGAATTCAGCATGAAACATACCTAAGCTGCAGCTCTTGCATGCATGTCAGTTTTGTAATTCACACGTGTAAGTGCCAGATTTTGTAAAAATCACATGTATCATAACTGCTAATTAAGGGTCTGAGCTGTAAACCTCTAATTTTTGACTTTTTGAGGGAAGTCCAGTTCAACCCTCCATGGCCTCAGTTATAAACTTAAAGGGAATTTCTACATGCACAGATTTATAGAATATAGAATGTGTGTGAATGTTACTTATTGACATTAATGTGCAAAGATGACGTTATTCTATAAACAGTACACCTATATCACAGTTCACAACTGGAAGGGGAAGTTAATGTGGGAGGAGCATGGGCGTGTCATGGGCATGTCACCTAGTGATGCACACAACTTATAAAATACTATCAGTTGTGCACATTACAAGGCACACTTAGGTATGCCCACTGATGCTTGCCATTGACACGGTGTAAGTGACTGAGGTGTATTTTCAAAGCACTTAGACTTACAAAGTTACGCAGGGGTCCTTTTACCAAGTTGCAGTAAAAAGGGCCCTGCAGTAGCGGCAGGTAAAAAGTCCCTAAAAAAGACATAGCTATGTGGTAAGATTATTCTTACCATGGGGCCATGTGGAGGGGAGCACGTACTGCCACCCTTTGAGGTGGTGGTAAGGACTCCCGTGGTAACCCTGCAGTAACCAGGCAGCGATTACCACCGGGTTAGCACCACACTAGAAATTACAGAATTATTTTCCGTAGCATGGTAAATGGCATGCGCTCAAGTCAGAATTACCGCAGGTGGTAGTTCCGAGTTGCCACATGGTAACCCTTTAGTAAAAGGGCCCCATAGTAACCTATGGAATTTTAGTCTAAATGTTTTGGAAATGAACCCTTGTGCCCAGGAGTGTGCTGGTAAATTTTTAACAACAGGCTCTTTCTCCGGACGTAGCCAGCTCTGCAGTTGGAAGGGCTAGGGGTGGCCAGGGTTGGGGGGGAGCAACACTTGCCTCTCTCTCCTCCCTCCCTTCATGCGGGCGCGCTAGGCATACCTTGCTGGCAGCCAATAAATGGACTGCCACCACTCCAATGTCTTGCTCTGGCAGGCATTGAGCCTGCCATGAGTGGAAAAGCGCGGGTACAAATGTAACAAACAAACAAAAAACTTCTCACACATGCTGGAGAAGTCCCAGCCTGCTGCTCAGCTGGAAACAAGGAACGGGGAGCAGCAGCAGTCTATTTACTTGGCTGGCAGGGCTCAGCATCCCCACCAGCAAAGTAAAAGAGAATTCAGCAGGGGGCCCAAGCCCACATTTTGGCAGCCAGTTGTTAAAGTAGCCATGGAGGGCCCTACTTTAACAACCGGCTCCCAAAATTCTTAAAAACTTAACAACCGGCTCTTGCGAGCCTGTGAGAGCCTGCTCCAGCACACCACTGCTTGAGCCTACCATTAGATGTGCCAAAGTAGATTTATGCTTCTATTGTGTAATGGCTTGCGTGTGCCCTGAAATTGTTATAGAATTGGCACTAAGGTCATTCCTATGTGGCACCTTATGAGGGGCATAATCGAACGCGAACGCCTATCTCCATGGGCGTCTATGTCCGAAAACGGGTATGTGAAGAGGCGGGCAGACTGTATTTTCGAAAAAATGGACGTTTTTCAGCTGGGCGTTTGTTTTTTTTAGTGATAATGGAAACTAAAAACGCCCAGCTCAAAAACATCCTAATCTGAGCCATTTGGTCATGGTAGGGGCCAAGATTCGTAGTACACTCGCCCCCCCCTGACATGCCAGGACACCAACTGGGCACCTTAGAGTCAGTGTGGTGGACTTCAGACAACGCTACCACATTGCATAGCTCCCTTACCCACGGGTGCTGCGCACCCAACCCCCCTCCCCCAAACCCCACTACCCACAAATGTACAACACTACCATAGCTCTTAGGGGTGAAGGTGGCACCTACATGTGGGTACAGTGGGTTTTGGAGACCTCCCATTTACCAGCACAAGTGTTACAGGTAGGGGGGGATGGGCCTGGGTCCACCTGGCTGAAGGCACTGCGGTACCCACTAAAAGTGCTCCAGGGACCTGCATACACGCAGGCCTCTAGGACTGGTTGCTGCTATATAACATTGGCACACCAGTTGACACCTGAAGACTAATCTCTCCGAAAACGTCCTTTATTGGAATAAGCACGCTTACTCACAGTTAACTGCAGATCAGAGGTTGTGCCCCACTGGCAACAAGTCTCCCTGGTACTGAGATTAGCAGTAGGTCAGAGCTGGCAGAATGGTGTACAATGCCCTCTTTCGCACATTCAAGGTAAGAACTAAGTTCTGTAACGTGGCTAACACGGGAAACTGGCTTACAAAATGGCCACTACCTCATGGACTACCGGAAACAAACAGGGCACACTCTGACCAGTAAGCAGGGGAAAAGCACCATGGGAGTAGAGCCTACCAACTACCAACATCGTGAGCATTTGCCACAAGCTACTGGAATCATGGAGCCCAATACCCTACACCCACCAGAATGTATTGCTGATTGTGTCTCTGCAGTGCGCATAACAGAAAGTTGTCACACTCACCCGAGAGCCACATCAGAACCAGGGAAAGGCCTGTCACAGGATAGAACACATTCTGCTGTCATAGAGATGGGTACGGCATTTGAGGCTGGCATACAGGCTGTAAAAAAAAAGTTATTAAAGTGGGTTTTTTTGGTGGGAGGGGGCTAGTGACCACTGGGGGAGTCCGGAGAGGTCATCCCCGATTCCCTCCGGTGGTCATCTGGGCAGGTTGGGGCACTTTTTTGGGACTGTTCGTAAAAAAAAAGGGTCCAAAAAAGTGACCCAAATCACGGTAAAACACCTTTTTTTCGATTATCAGCTAAAGAACGCCCATCTCTCCTCGGCCGATAACCACGCCCCAGTTCCTCCTCTCACCACGCCTCCGACACGCCCCTGTCACCTTTACCCGTTTCCACGACGGATTTGCAGTTGGAAACGCCCAAAATCGGCTTTCGATTATACCGATTTGGGCGCCCACGGGAGAAAGACGCCCATCTCCCGATTTGGGGTCGCAAATTATAGGCGTTTTTCTCTTTCCATTATAAGCAGGTATGTTTGCCACCATTTTACAGAACTTGCCACCTTAGATTGTAAGTTCTCTGGGGAAATACCTAGTGCTGTTGAGTGTAACTTGCGTTAAGCTACTGCTTGAGAAAGGTGTGAGCAAAATCCAATAAAATTATGCATTAAAGAGGTTAAAGGAGGTATGGGGGGGTGGGATTCTTTACAGGTTCGGGTCCAGACTATTTAAAAATCTGTGTAAGATGTAATAAGGCTAGCAGTTTTGTTGCGGGAGGGGCGGGGGAAGGGGGTAGGGGTTAGGAGGGAAGGGCAGATGAAGGCCCCTGCGTGGGCTGATATGAGCGAGAGGTGATGTTGTTTATATTCATTGTTTGAAAATGTGTTGGCTGTATATGCTAAGAAATAAAAACATTTAAAGTTAAACAAATTACACATTTTAAACCTAATCAGCAACAAACAATGTAAACAAAAATGCTTTCAAATTCTTTTCAAATCCACCAGGCTGTGACTCCCTGCACAGCTCTCTTGTCAGCCTGTGTTATGGTTATTAATGATATTAATATACTGCAATTCACAGAACATCAGAGTGGCTTACATATACAATCACAAAACCAGGGAAAATCAATAAGTGAGAAAGAGAAGAAGCTGAACACCCATTTTGTTTTTTGCTATTTCTTTTGTAACTTTTATCTTTTTTGTTTCAGACTGTTGAGTGATCTATTTTGATCAGGAAATGGTATATGTGGAAATAAATAAATAAACTTGCCCAGGCCCATCAGTCCACTGGAAAGAGAAGGCCTGAGGCCTGTCTTTAACCTAGTCATGTTTTGATAAATTTCCATAGCAGAGGGACCAGAATATAAGAAGCAGAATCCTGTGTGGTTCCTTTAACTGGGAACGGTCTCAAGTTAGGAGTTAAGTTGGATTGTATCAGTGAAGAAGTATGGAAACCTATCGCCATCATTGGCTTTTCTGACAAAACTCCATTCTCTGCTGCATTGCACAGTTAGGTAGTAAATGGTGCCCAAAGTTAGGTGCCGGGAAGATCCATGTTAAGTTAATATTCTGCAAAGGGCGCTCTTCCCAGAGCAACCTATACAGAATACTAGCTTACTACTACTACTACTACTACTTAGCATTTCTATAGCGCTGCCAGGGTTACGCAGCGCTGTACAAGTTTAACATGGGTCTCGTGCCTAACTTGGGACATGGCACTTACGCCTGCCAAAACCTAGTGTAAATGCTGATTCCAAACTAATGATGACAAAATACTATAACCAGGATATGATAAACCTAATAATTTCAACAATAATTTTTTAAATTTTTTAAGAGCACCCTCAGATATTCCCACTATAAGAAGCACAACAAATTTTTGATGCTTAGTGGTGTAGCACTTCTTTCATCGGGTTACTCATTTTATTCTTCTTTTGTGAATCACCGAATAAGTGCTAGCAGGCTGGTATAATTCATCAATTAGTATAATAACAATTCCTGCCAACCTTATGTGCAGTACAAAAAATATAACCTACCCCAATGTTCAACAAAATCAGTGATATGTAAAAGTAATTAATGTTAAAATGTTTAATGAACACTTATCTGAGTTGTGCTGTATCCGCGTTACTTTTATGCTGTGTCCATGATCTCATTGTGTCCAAAAATAAATTTCTAATTATTCGCCTTCCCCTGAACACGCCCGACACCGCGGGTTTCAGTATTCTTTCTTCAGAGACTAGGGTTAAGATGGCCTCCTGTTCATAACATTATCAAGACACCAGCTGCAGAGATGTTTAAACATGGGAGTTTAAACATCTCACCTAAATCCTGGAATACAGTGGCGTAGCTATGGTTGGGCCTGGGTGGGTACAGGCCCACCCATTGATGGCTCAGACCCACCTAGCGGCAACACTACACTGCCTTCCCTCTCATCTCTGCGGCATCCTGGCATATGCCCTCCTGTTGCTGAACCCGGTCCCTCCCCAGGCATCCTTTGCTTCCATTTGCCATGTACCTCCCTTGCAGACATCATTTCCTGTTTCCTGTTTGGCGGGATGTGGCAAATGGAAGCCTGCAGGGCTAGCACAAGCAGCAAAAATGAATCACTGCAGGCACCTGTAAAGTACACTGGGGAAGGACAAGATTCAGCGACAGGAGGGCAGAAGCCAGGACGCTGCGGAGGAGAGAGGGGAGAGATGTTTTATGTGGGGTAAATGAAAAAAATACCTGTAATTTTTTTATATCTCCAGGGGGCATGGAAGGGTCCATCCCCCTTTAACCCCGACCCACTCATGCCCCTCCATGGCCATGCCCACTTTCTATTTGCATACCATAAAATTTAGGCATGGAGTAGATCTGCTTGTAACTACTAATTATTGCCAATTAAGTGCCAGTTATTGATTGTTAATGCCTAATTTGCTACTCAGTTTACATGCGGATTTGTGATCTGCGCTAAAATTTCCACGCCTAACTTTGGGTGACCTGTATAGAATGTGCTATTTAGTACTTCTCTTTCTTTAGCAAACCCCATTTACAATCCACCTGGTTTAGTTCTTCTAATCATGGCCTCACTGTGCATACTTAAAGCCTGTTATTTGTTTTTTTTTCTATGTGTCTTGACTATGTTTCCTGGTTAGACTGTAAGCTGTAAGGAGCAGGGACTGACTTACATATCTCTGTATATAAATGATGTTCTTTCATGTAACCTGCTGACCCTGGACTATGAGTTTGATCATCCAATCATGGATAGTAGACAAAGGAGGCAATTTTAGAAGGTTTAAACTTGTAAAACAAAGTCAGGTACAGGCTTAAACTGGTATGCATTTATAAGTAGACAAAATTCATTCTGATACCATCTCTAAAGACTTCTGAGGCAGGCACACAACCAAAGCACGGTGCCGTGTCGAGTCGTTGATTAATAAAGACCTCTTCCCTTGAGATCATCTCCTTGTTCTTTTGGAAGAGTTGTGTTGGCTACACTACATGTAACAGATTGAAATTATTGCTATTTTATTTATTTATTTATTTATTTATTTGGATTTACTTACCATCTTTTAGAAGGTGTGCAGCAAGAATAATTCAAACATAAGCAATAGACAATATCAGCAGTAAAAATATTCAAACAACAATACAAAGTATAGCATAGTATGCTACATTACAATGTCAACATAGTATTATGCTCTATTAATTGCTGGATTGAATATCAATAAGACTCAGATTTTGCTGTTAGCTGCTTATGATTCAGGTGACATTCTGAATAAGCTTCAATTTGAGAATGATTTAATACCTATTGTGTGAAATCTGAGGAATTTGGGTGTGTTGCTTGATGAAGGCTTAAGAATGAAAGTTCATGTAAGTAAAATTGTTAAAGGTATTTACTTATTGCGGTTAGTGAGGAGGTTGAAGCATCTATTGAAACCATATAATTTTAGAACTGTTATACAGAGTTTAATTACTCCATGTTTTGATTATGCTAATGCATTGTTATTAGGACTTCAGAGAACTCAGATAAAAGCATTACAAATTGCACAGAATTCATTAACTGGAGTACTGACAGGGACCAGTCGGTTAGAACATATTACCCCTGTTTTAAAGAGTTTGCACTGGCTGCTGAGAGTGGAAAAGGTCCAATTTAAAATTCTTTGCCTGGTATTTAAGGTTTTAAACCAGCAAGTCTCAGAGATATTGGTAGCTGGGTTGCACATTTATCAGCCAAATTGATCATTGAGATCAGAAACCAAAAATATACTAGATATTCCATTCCATCATGTTATTCGATCTGATGGATACAGACATAGGATTTTTTTTACATTGCTTTAAGACTTGGAAACATCACAGATTTTAAAGAATTTAATAAGGAACTCAAAACATTGCTGTTTATGCAAGCTTAGAGCTGGGGGAATGAGGAAGGATCTGGTCCCTGTTGGTTCAATGCCAGACTGATTTTATTTGTAATGGTGTTATGCTCTGCGTGTGTCTGTTCTGTTTATATTATGAATGTGACTTTGTGATCTGCTAAGAACTATGGATTAAGTGGAACATAAGTTTTTGTAATAAATAAATGTTTTTTTCTGTGCCTATTTGTTTTTGGCGTCATATAAAAAATCTAGTCCTAAGAGGGTAATTGAGGGGCCCTTTTACTAAGCCGCGTAAGCACCTATGCATGCCCAATGTGCATCAATTCTAAGTTACCGCCTGGCTACTGCGCGGCCTGGGTGGTAATTTCATTTTTTTTACGTGCATCCACTACGTGCAGTGGAAAATATTTTTATTTTCTGGCGCATGGGCGGTAATCGGCATTTGAACGCATGTTGACCATTACCACCCGGTTAACGCAATAGACTTTACCGCTAAGTCAATGGCTGACGGTAAGGTCTCAGACCCAAAATGGATGCACGCTAATTTTCATTTTGCCGCACATCCATTTTCGGCTCCCCCCCCCCCCCCCCCCCCCCACAAAAAAGGCATTTTTTTTACAGGTGCGCTGAAAAATAATTCTGCACGTGGCCAAAACATGCGCCTACAGTACCGCAGGCCATTTTTCAGTGCACCTTAGTAAAAGGACTCCTATGTAAAGAAGATGCCAACATTTAGGTGCCGAGAACTCATGTAAATGACCAGAATATAGGCATATATGTGTGAATGTTAATTTTCTGGCTATGTGCTATTCTATAAAATGTTGTCTAAATGTATTGGTGTGTAGTTTGAAAGTTGGCGTACCTGTGGACAGAGAGTGGGTGGGACACACAGTTGCAAACTATGGCTTATATGCATCAGTCTAGGCGAGAGCATTTACACCAGTTCTATGGCCTGGTTTAACTGGCCCTACTAGGTTATATTTCCCATGTCGCTTGCAACGGCATGGGAAATGTCAACGACTTACCCCATGCTATTGCCCACGTTAACAGAAACGATCAAAAGAACTCATTTTGTTTTCATTTGCCAATAACAGTGTGTGCTATTTACGAAGAAGGCGCACTCTTTCAGGAAGAATGCACCCTTATAACAGTATTGCTCCTGAAACAAAGAGAAAGACTAAAATGAACAATGCTACAAATGACACAAGAAAACGAAACAAAATGAACATTTTTGGGCTGCTTTTCCTTAAGGGGCCTTTTTACTAAAGGGTTGGCATGTGACAACAGGCTTGCCGCCAGTCCGGAACTACTGCAGGAGCTCGGTGGTAGTTCCCACCCCCAGTGCATGCCATTTCCGGGTTAGCGCAGCAGCCTTTACCGCCACCTCCGTGGATGGCGGTAACTGCTCCCCCCCCAAAAAAAATGGCCGCATGGCAAGTGGTTCACTTATCGCACGGCCATTTCTTTTTGAAAAAAATGAAAAAAGAGCCTTTTACCCACTGCAGTAAAAGGGGGCCTTACCAGAGCTCTTAGTAAAAGGACCCCTAAGTTATACATGCACATTTTAACTATTACGCTCCTATGAAGGAACATAGGTGAAATCTAGGCACCCTTTGTGGAATGCATGCCATGGAATGGGGAGAGGAACAAACATGGACTGTGCCTGGCAGTTAATACATAGTAACTTTCTGTGTGTTAACTGTTACCACAACAGACAACGCAGATCACTCTAATGGCACCTCAGTAGATGGGGTTAAGTGCAGTTAATGCATGCCATGGAATGGGGAGAGGAACAAGCATGGACTGTGCCTGGCAATTAATACATAGTAACTTTCTTTGTGTTAACTGTTACCACAACAGACAACGCAGATCACTCTAATGGCACCTCAGTAGATGGGGTTAAGTGCAGTTAATGCATGCTAAATGTTTTTCCTCTGCATTAACCATATGGGAGCATAATGGTCATGCCCCACTTACTGCACAGATTTTGCACTTGCTACACATTAATTTTTGCAACTAAAACATGGTAACTGCAAATCATTGGGCCAAGCAGCAAAGAGGAAAACACCTCTATGGGAGTTGAAAGAAAATGGGAAGAGTAGAGAATGCAACACGAACAGCAGCACCAGGAGTATTCTACAAATAATCCAACACAGATAATTATCCAGGAAAACACTTTTATTTGCACCAACAGAGACCCTACATGGGGCCATGTTTCAGTGGCACAACACTGCCTGCCTCTGGGGTCAAAGGGTACACTGATTGGTGGAATAATGAGGTGGTGCAGACAGTGGCGTAGGAAGGGGGGCGGTGGGGCGGTCCGCCCCGGGTGCATGCACGCACTGGGGGGGGGGGGTGTTGGCTCGCTGGTTCCCTGCTCTTTCTGCCCCGGAACAGGTTACTTCCTGTTCCGGGGCAGAGAAAGCAGGGAAGCAGCAGAGCCGACGCAGCTCCCAGTGACGTGCACTGGGGGCGGATCGGCCCTCCCGCCTGCCCCCCGTTGAAAGGTAGGGTGCGTTTCGGGGGGGGAGCACTCCGGAGGGGGGTCGCCGTGCCTTGCACCCGGGGGGGGGGGGGGTGCGCGACGCCGACCCGCCCCGGGTATCAGGCACCCTCGCTACGGCACTGGGTGCAGATATGGAACAGTCCTGGTTAAGTAGTGTATAAGTAGACCACGATGGGTCTGTGTTAGCAAAAGCAGTGGCAAAACACCTCTGCTTTTTTTAAGATGCTGTTTTAGGTTTACAGGATGGTTGTTACTACTTGCCTTGATTATACAGAAATAAGAATGTTAAGTCGCCAATATGGGATCAATATTCAGCCCGCAGTGGTCAGGGGTTTTATTTTTAATGCTGACCACTGCAGGATTAATTAGACCTGATATTTAATGCTGGGCTTCATTTGGCATTGAATATCTGGGACTTTTACGGCTATTAGAAATTATCCAGGTCCAGCCTGATACGCAGTACTGGTACCCAGATAACTGACCGGATATAATTAGGACCTCTCTTTCTATGGTACTAATTGCCTGGTTAGTCATCCAGGCCCTGGCACTATCAGTGGTACTTGGATGACTCACAGGTCTGTCCTGACTCTACCCATGTACTAACCAGATAGTACTGAGGAGCTCAGAGATAATATTCAAGAGGGTGAATAGCAGTTTTGCTTGTTTTATACTGTAGTGTGTTTGTTGATTTGTTTTTGTTGTATTTTTTAATGAATGTGCTATTTGTAAACTGCTTAATATCAAGCATGGTAGAAAATTTTCAAATAAACAAAAGTCAATAGCACTTCTCTGGTTACATGCCACAGAATATCAGCCCTTGATCATCTCCTGCTAGGTTAAATGGTGCTGAATAGTAACCCTATAGAAAGGCATTTTCAAAGTCAGAATTGGGACATTTTGCTCATTACATCCAAAAAAACCTGTCCATCTTAGAGCCATTTTCAAACAGGAAAAATATCTGGGTTTCCTTTTCAAAAATGGCTCAAAGGTAGACATTTTTGCACAGAAAACATCTACAAAGAAGAGTCGTTTTTCCAAAGTGATATGTCCAACTTATAAATGCCAACCCCCCCCCCCCCCCCAAGCACTAGAATATCTGTCTGGCATCATTTCAAGAGAAATGGCCACACAGACATCTCTGCAGATCTGAGAGGCAGCTTAGTGGTCAGTGCAGTGAACTTTAAACAGTGGTACCCAGGTACAGTTCCCAACATAGCTTCTTTATTTTGTATTGTGAACCCTCCAGGCATAGAATGAAACCTACTTACAGCATTACAATCCCCTTCCACCCTGCAGGTGTCTCCTGTACTTAGATCACGCCCCTAACATGCAGTTGAAGTTAGGCCCCAATCAGGGGCGTATCTGGACTTCAGCGGTAGGGGGGGGCCAGAGCCGAGGTGAGGGGGCACATTTTAGCCAGAAAAGGTACAGACGGCGACGGCGGGTTTGTGGGGGGGGGGGGGGTTGAGAGGGGCGTTGGCAGGGGGGGCCCAGGCCCCCATGGCCCCATAGCAGCTACGCCCCTGGGCCTCATGTTTACAGAATAACATGCAGCAAGATGTGCATATAAATGTTTAAGACTGCCAATTAACATCAATAATTGGTGTTACCACCCAATTATTAATGTTTCTGAGTTCATTCATTTATTTGCACATGCATCTGTGATGTGCGCACAAAGGGGTCCTTTTATGACGTGGCTTACCACTTGCTAAAAGGGAAGTACTGCTGGGCTACCACAGCAGCCTGGCGGTATTTCCCTCCCCAACACGCACCATTTCTGGTGCTGTCGAAATATTTCTTTTTGTAGCACCAGCGTGTACCCAGCAGTAATCTGGCAGTGCCTCATGCTGCCTGGTTACCGTTGGGTTAGCGTGGGAGTCCTTCCGCCACCTCAATGGGTGGCGGTAACTGCTCCCCCCAAAATGGCCACGTGGCAAGTGCTTCACTTGCCGCATGGCCATTTCTTTAAAAAAGAAAGATCTTCCTTTTACCCGCTGCGGTAAAAGGGTGCCTCGGGGTGCAGCAAAAACACACGCTGATGCCAGCACAGGCCCCCTTTTGCTGCAGCTTTGTAAAGGAACCCCAAAGTTGGGCATGAAAAGTTGGGCACAATATATAGAATCTGGGGGAATATGGATTTCTTATATTGACAACTTTCTTTCCAATCAAAATGAAGAATAATGCTCTAAATATACAGCTATGAAAGTATAGAATTCTAAGAAAACAAAAGGGCAGACGATCTGCAAACTCCAAGGTGGAAAAATGACAAAGCAGATCGATATAAGACAAACAATAGTTTATTATTGTAAATCTAATGTACAGATCAGCCCATTACATCTGTACATTAGATTTACAGTAATAAACTATTGTTTGTCTTATATCGATCTGCTTTGTCATTTTTCCAGTATAGAATTCTAGACATTTTCTCCAACAAAGTCAATTGCTTATACAATACTGCCACATCTTGTTATGCCAAAAAAAAAATCAAGCGGTTGACTGTTCAGTAGGATTCAGTAATGTATCTACACATTAATAAACCCTCGGTACACTAAATGATCTCATACTTATAACATTAATAATACTAGTTGCACCAAGTGATTGATAGACACAAGTTCTGGAAAAGTAAAACAGAATCTTCAGGTTTACACTGTATTATTTTTCTTGTCTCAGTGAGAGAAGGCAGTTTAAGTGTAATTTATAATGGTATCTACGTATGTGTCTTCAACAGAGAACTTAATCTTGCTACTGTCATCATTTGGAAGTCTTGTCTAGCTCGATGAAAGGAGTTATGTAAAAACTGTGGCCCTCTTTTACCAAGCTGTGGCAAAAGGGGGCCTGCATTGGTGCGCCAAGGCCCCCTTTTACCACAGCTGGTAAAAAGGCCGGTCTTGCTTTCCTTCAGGAAATGGCCAGGCGGCAAGTAAAGTACTTGTTGTGCGGCCATTTCTAGGGGGAGCCCTTACCGCCACCCATTGAGGTGGCGGTAAGGGATCCTGCACTAACCCGACAGTAACCGGGCAGTGCCTACTGCCAGGTAGTGTCCGGCATTACAAATTTGCGCCGGAAATGATGGTGTGGTAGGTGTGGGAAGTACCACCGGGCTGCTGTGTTACTTCCTAAATAACAAGCGGTAAGCCCGCATTGGGCTTACCACCGCCTAGTAAAAGGAGCCCTGTTTGTCTACACTATGTGATTATAATTCTAAGATGCAGAAACTTTTTGAATTAGACTGTGTGGTATGACTAGCTTACTTCCCTATTTTTAAAATGGCATTCTATTTCATTTTCTCTATTTTTTTTTGTTATTGTACTTTTTGATGTAAACTGCCTTGCTATGCTTGCAGAAAAGGTGGTATATTAAGAAAAATAAACCCTAAACTTGGGTATAGATGGAAGAATCTACGAAATGGAATGTGTAATAAAAAATGCAGAATAAATGACTTGTTCTTCTTAATAGAAAGCCACATGTATGAAGTGATACTAAATCTTATCAAAGAGGGAGCTTGGGACATCCTCCAGTCTAGCCCAGACAAATACTGTAGAACAATGTGATTGACAAAATATATGAAATAAGCTACTCAACACAGAGTGAGTCAGCCATCGAGCCAAACGCCATCTGTCACCTTCATGTTGTTTTCTTCCCTCCTAATGCTGTGCCTGGATTCATGGCTGCCTAGAGTTCCATGGCTGGGATTAGGCTCTAGCAGAAAACCCGGGCATAGGGTTGATGATGTTGTGAGGCACCTTCATGACCTGAGCATAGGATTGTATTGCTTTGGTATTGCAGCCTGCTCACTTGATCACCACAGACTGTTCACAGAATAAAATACTACAGTGTATAAATCATTATTGCTTCAGTCTATACAATGATTAAGAAATATACACGCTGACAGAGTCAAAATTAGGAGATATGCACACTAATTAAACCATCTAACTAAAAGAAAGCTATAAAACAGATAAAAAGGGTCTCCTTATGACCAGAAACAAACCCTCTGCACAACACGTCTGCCCACAGATGAACCCCGACTCTGCTGTGACAAGCCCTCCCTTTTTATTAGGCTCTTAGCTCATGTCCAGAGCTAAGGAAAGTTACAGACTGCTTCTAAGCTTAGGTCTGTAGGAACGTGGTCACATGCTTTCCCAAGTCCAGGTGGCCAAGCTGGGCCAGGGAAATAAGTGCCATCCTCCCCTTTGCATACCAAAGTAGTTAGAGCTGTGTCTTATCTTCTGCATTCCAACTTATTTTTGTATTTACAAGAAAAGTTACTTTCGGTCAAAGACAAGATTTCAGAGTGTATTATCGGACAAAGGCAGGGTTGAAAAGCAATCCTTTAAGATAACACTTAATCATTCTTAAACAGAATTACTTCTAATCAACAATACAGACCCCGAGTGCACTGGTCAATCAAGACAGAAATGAAAAACAATGTTTAAAATTCACTTCCATTACAAGGATGTGCTGAGGTAATACCACTGATCCACTTGCAGTTTCTGCACTTTTTAAATATTATTTTTTTTTCTATTTTCCATTGTTCTGAATATGAATACATTCACCTGAATATCTATGTTCTTATTTGATGAAACGTATCATTTTTCCTGGCTGCTATAAATAGAGTAAAAAAAAAAAAAAAACATTGCCGCTGGCAGGCTGTTTCTTATAGCTAGGGGAGCTTGAGGTAAGGGGTGCCTAAATACAATTATGCAATCACAGCAACATATATACATCATCACACATTCTTCTAATGCTTTCAGGAACTGGAGGAACAGCAAAGAAAAGTGCATCAGTTCTGATTGGAAATTAATTGGTAACAGTAACAGATAACTTATAACTTACTCAGGGTCCTTGTTTCCAATGCAATAGTTTGGGCACAAAGTAAAGGAGAATTGTACATCAGCAGAATGGTAGTCTATTAATGTCCTATTCATGCTTCCAGCCAGTAGAGGGGACCCAACTCAAAGCTTTTCTTTCCTAATAAAGCAATGTATCTGTCACCATAGCTCACTTGACTGTAAGGAAATAAATGTTAAACAAAAACTAATTATAATATAAGGAAATGCCCTTCTTTATTGGACCAATACATTTCTTGATTAGCTTTGAGCACTTAACACTTCTTCCAGAGGTCCAGAACCAGGGGTGTCGCTGCTATGGGGCTACAGGGGCCAGGGCCCCTGTAGATTTGGCCCTGGACCCCCCCTACCGTCGACCCCCCCCCCCCCCGTCCGCTCGCCTGCCTGCTCGCCGTCGCCTACCTGGGCTGGCGGGGACCCCATCCCCCGCCAGCCGAAGTCTTCTTCCTTTCAGGTTTCTGAGTCTGACGTCCTGCACCTACACCTCGGCTCTGGCCCCCCCCTACCGCTGAAGGTCAGATATGCCCCTGTCCAGAACAGGATGAGTGGGTCAGAGGAAGGATTACATGGCCAGAAAATGCAAGTGAATTATAGAGTACATTACAATGGTGTGATGAAAGTAAAAGCAGTGTAGTATAGTAACTGAGGACCCCTTTTACTAAGCTGCTTAGGCACCTATCCAGCTTATAATTGAAAAAGAAAAACGCCTATATTGCGACCCAAATCGGGAGATAGACGTTTATCTCACAAAAACGAATAAAGCAGTATAATCGAAAGCCGAATTTGGACGTTTTCAACTGCACTCCGTCGCGGATGCGGCCAAAGTTGATGGGGGCGTGTCAAAGGCGTGGTGAAGGCGGAACTGGGGCGTGGTTATCGGCCGATCAGAGATAGGCGCCTTTCGCCGATAATGGAAAAAAAATATGCGTTTTTAGCGAGAATTTAGGGCACTTTTCCTGGACCCTGTTTTTCCACAAATAGGGCCCCAAAAAGTGCCCTAAACGACCAGATGACCACTGGAGGGAGTCGGGGATGACCTCCCCTGACTCCCCCAGTGGTCACAAACCCCCTCCCACCACAAAAATATGCCGTTTCACAACTTTATATGTTCACCCTCAAATGTCATACCCACCTCCCTGGCAGCAGTATGCAGGTCACTGGAGCAGTTATTAGGGGGTGCAGTGGACGTCAGGCAGGTAGACCTAGGCCCATCCCCCCCACCTGTTACACTTGTGCTGGTAAATGGGAGCCCTCCACACCGCCCCCCAAACCCACTGTACCCACATGTAGGTGCCCCCCTTCACCCCTTAGGGCTATAGTAATGGTGTAGACTTGTGGGTGGTGGGTTTTGAGGGGGATTTGGGGGGCTCAACACACAAGGGAAGGGTGCTATGTACCTGGGAGCTCTTTTACCTTTTTTTATTTTTGTAACAGTGCCCCCTAGGGTGCCCGGTTGGTGTCCTGGCATGTGAGGGGGACCAGTGCACTACGACTCCTGGCCCCTCCCACGAACAAATGCCTTGGATTTATTCGTTTTTGAGCTGGGCGCTTTCATTTTCCATTATCGCTGAAAAACAAAAACGCCCAGCTCACAAATTGTCGAATAAAACATGGACGTCTATTTTTTCCCAAAATACGGTTCGGTCCGCCCCTTCACGGACCCGTTCTTGGAGATAAACGCCCATGGAGATAGACGTTTTCGTTCGATTATGCCCCTCCAAGTGTGCCAAATTGGAGTTACCGCCCGGTTACCACGTGGCCCTTGCGGTAATTTCAATTTTGGCGCATGTCCGCTACGCGCGTCTGAAAAATATTTTTTATTTTCTGGTGCGCATAACAGATACGCGCCAAGTGGCAATTGACAGACATAGGTCATTACCACCCAGATTCTTTACCGGTAGGTCTATGGCTGGCGGTAAGGCTTCAGACCCAAAATGGACGCGTGGCAATTTTGATTTTGCCGCACGTCCATTTTTGGCAAAAAAAGAGGGGTGCACCCAAAACCCACGCCTACGCTACCGCAAGCCATTTTTCAGTGCCCCTTCGTAAAAGGACCCCTAAGTAAATGTAACTAGTTACTGTGCTTAAGTAAAAGCTTTGTCATTTTTACTTGTAATGAAGTGCAGGATAACATTTGTTACTTTTACTTAAATAATAATTTGCCAATTTTTACTGCTTTCACTCAGTTACATCTGATGCTTACAGTTATAAGTGAATGCGGAAGTGAGATATAAATAAGAAATTCCTCAATAAACCAAATGAAACAACAAAACTGAGGACAGGATTTTGCTATTACAAACCTCATCATGCAAACAGTGGATCATCCCATCTTAAATTTTGCTTTCAGTGAATAAAATCTATGAGAACAGTTTTGCCTGTGTTTGTTGAACTGGTTCTGGTCTCTAGCCAAACAGAACAGTGATGCGTTTTAAGCGGAGATGAAGCTGACACTGGTAGCAATTCTTGGTGAACAGACCTATGTCTCTGTCACAGACTGCTGGCCATCCCATGTAAAAGTTTACATTGGGGTGACTGTCCACTGGATTGATGAGTCTTTAGAGAGTAAGTCTGCTTGTCTGGGCGTAAGACTGAAGGGTTTATTTATTTATTTTGCACATTTATACCCCATGTTTTTCCCACAGTTTTGCTGGCTCAAAGTGGCTTACAATGCACTGAATGGCTATTGCCAGATCAGAGATGAGATGGTTACAATCAAATTAGATAGAATAGAGGAAACAGGTAAAGTAGATAACAGGGAAAGGGTAAATGAGTCTAAAATGGTCCGTAGATATGCTGGTAGGAAGAGCTGCAGGTTATAAGTTGAATCTGAGGAGTAGGCTGAACCTCTTCTGGCTGGAAGAGAGGTACATCAACTGGACACACCAAGATGACCCTGCTTGATGGAAATGGTTCTCACACATATGACGTTCTTGCGTCAATTCTTGAAGATATTCAAACAGAATTTGCCATAAGACGAAAAATTGTTAAAACAACCACAAACTATGGGGTCCTTTTACTAAGGTGTGCCGAAAAATGGACTGCACTGGTGTAGACATGTGTATTGGACATGCGCAGGTTCATTTTTCAGCACACCTGCAAAAAAGGCTTTTTTTTGGGGGGGGGGGGCAAAATAAAAATTGGTGCGTGTCCATTTTGGGCCTGAGACCTTACCGCCACCCATTGGCCTAGTGATAAGGTCTCACGTTAACTGGGCAGTAATGGTCTACGTACATACAATGCTGATTACCGCCGGGTTAGCGTGCTGCGCACTGGAAACTTTCCGGTGAGCTTAGTGGAAGCACGTAAAAAATGAAATTACCACCTGGGCCACAAGGTAGCTGGGTGGTAGTTCAAAATTAATGCACATAGGATGCACGTAGGCACCTACGTGGCTTAGTAACAGGCCCCTATGATTCCAATTTTGTGAAAGACTTCTTTTTAATTGGACAGCATGACAATGATAATGAACATAAAGATGAAGATGTAGGTGATGAATTAAACAGCACTACTTCAAATGGTGATAAAGTATTCTTTGCTATACGGAAGTCAAGTATTTCCCTGATCAAAACCTGCAGACACATCAGTAATATTGCAACCTGGCCTTATTTGAAAGAACTTTTTATCAGACTGAATATTCCACTTCCTGCCAGTGCAGTTGTTGAACAGATTGTGCTAGATTAATGACTCACAAGTGCACTCACATGAGTGACAGTCATGTTCAAAAATTTAGTTTTACTAAAAGCAAATTAGATTGAAATTTAGAGCAATAAAGTTCTTGGGATAAAAACATTAACAATAGTTGCATTCATTGTAGTTGTGGTAGTTTTATTTTTTACTCAAAAAGTATTAGACAATAACTTTTTTTACTTTCACTTAAGTAAATTTTTTAACGCGTTCTTCACTGTACTTTTACTTAAGCATTAAAATATACATTTATTTGTACTTTTATTGAAATGCTTTGACCTAGTACTTTGAAACAACACTGGGTGAGTGTGTGTGTGTGTGTGGGGGGGGGGGGGGGGTATAGTAGTGAGAATGTGACAGGGAGGCAGAATTATTTCTAGTAGCGAATCAACAATCCCTAGTTTTTGTTTTTCTACTGGTGTTCTGTCACATTCTCATCACTATAACACTATAACATCCTTTCCCCTTCACACTACCATTGTACTGTGCTCTATGATTCACTTGTGTTTCTGCATGTCACACAGCATATGAGCTTTCTAGGATCTGACCTGCTTATGTTGAGGCTAATTCAGAAGGAGTAGCCTAAAGGTGAGAGCAGTGGGCTGAGAACCAGGGAAACCAGGACACAAATCCCACTGTACTCTTTGTGATCTTGGGCAAGTCATTGACTGAACCCTCTACTGCCTCAGATACAACCTTAGATTGTAAGCCCTCCAGGGACAGGAAACTCTCTGTTGTACCTGAATGTAACTTGCATGGAACTACTAATGGAAAGGTCAGAGCTCAATACAAATCCCTTTACCCCTTCACTGAAGTGCAGTAATTGGTGTTGCCATTAATGTGTGTTAGCATGCAAGCTAATTGCCACTTTCCCTGTTATTTTCAGTGAGGCTGATTCAACTATAAAGTGTGACCCTATAATAGTTCCAGTTATCATTCTTTTGTGAATTAGTCTCTTTGGGCCTCAGAGGAAGGAATTTTAGCTGCCAAAAACAAGGTAAAAATGAGTTGTTAGTGCAATAAAAAAGTAGCAAGTTCATATTATATATTTTTCTTTTGTTAATCTTCATTTCCCCATTATGGCCCAGATTCTACATTTGGTGACGAAAGTTGTGCATGCTGATTTGGTAGTGCGGCCAAATTGCATGTGCAACATAATTGATTAGCAAGCCAATCGGTGCCTATAATTGGCCAATAACAAGCAATTATCAGCACTAATTAGAATTTACGCACACAACTTTCTAAGCTTATTCTGTAAAGTTGTGCACGTAAATTTGCATGCATGGATCACAAAAGGAGGCGTGGTCATGGGAGGGGCATGGGCGGATCATGGGCATTTCTAAAAATTACACGCTCTGTTATAGAATAGGCAAGATCCGCGCCAAAGATAGGCGTGGGCATTTACACCAGGCTTTAGTTGGCATAAAAGGTCGTACCAAACGTTTAGTCATGGGACAGGTGCTACATGTATTCTATAAACCACACCAAACTTTAGGTGAGGTTTATAGAATAGCGCTAAGCGCATTTTTATGGCCCCATATATAGAATCTGGCACTATGTGGGTAATTCTGTAAGGGATCAACTAGTTTTAGGCAGCAGAAAGGCATGTAAATGGTGGTCTTCTAGTTATGTATATGAATAAGTGGCCATATAAGCACCTCAACGATCTCTTATAGAACAATAACTATTGGAAAATACTTGCCATATTGTTACTATAACTGTACTAACCTTCTAAGACAGTGTTTCTTATGCCGGTCCTGGAGTAAGCCCTAGCCAGTCTAGACTTCAGGATATCCACATTGAATATACAGTGGGGGAAATAAGTATTTGATCCCTTGCTGATTTTGTAAGTTTGCCCACTGACAAAGACATGAGCAGCCCATAATTGAAGGGTAGGTTATTGGTAACAGTGAGAGATAGCACATCACAAATTAAATCCGGAAAATCACATTGTGGAAAGTATATGAATTTATTTGCATTCTGCAGAAGGAAATAAGTATTTAATCCCTCTGGCAAACAAGACCTAATACTTGGTGGCAAAACCCTTTTTGGCAAGCACAGCGGTCAGACGTCTTCTGTAGTTGATGATGAGGTTTGCACACATGTCAGGAGGAATTTTGGTCCACTCCTCTTTGCAGATCATCTCTAAATCATTAAGAGTTCTGGGCTGTCGCTTGGCAACTCGCAGCTTCAGCTCCCTCCATAAGTTTTCAATGGGATTAAGGTCTGGTGACTGGCTAGGCCACTCCATGACCCTAATGTGCTTCTTCCTGAGCCACTCCTTTGTTGCCTTGGCTGTATGTTTTGGGTCATTGTCGTGCTGGAAGACCCAGCCACGACCCATTTTTAAGGCCCTGGCGGAGGGAAGGAGGTTGTCACTCAGAATTGTACGGTACATGGCCCCATCCATTCTCCCATTGATGCGGTGAAGTAGTCCTGTGCCCTTAGCAGAGAAACACCCCCAAAACATAACATTTCCACCTCCATGCTTGACAGTGGGGACGGTGTTCTTTGGGTCATAGGCAGCATTTCTCTTCCTCCAAACACGGCGAGTTGAGTTCATGCCAAAGAGCTCAATTTTTGTCTCATCTGACCACAGCACCTTCTCCCAATCACTCTCGGCATCATCCAGGTGTTCACTGGCAAACTTCAGACGGGCCGTCACATGTGCCTTCCGGAGCAGGGGGACCTTGCGGGCACTGCAGGATTGCAATCCGTTATGTCGTAATGTGTTACCAATGGTTTTCGTGGTGACAGTGGTCCCAGCTGCCTTGAGATCATTGACAAGTTCCCCCCTTGTAGTTGTAGGCTGATTTCTAACCTTCCTCATGATCAAGGATACCCCACGAGGTGAGATTTTGCGTGGAGCCCCAGATCTTTGTCGATTGACAGTCATTTTGTACTTCTTCCATTTTCTTACTATGGCACCAACAGTTGTCTCCTTCTCGCCCAGCGTCTTACTGATGGTTTTGTAGCCCATTCCAGCCTTGTGCAGGTGTATGATCTTGTCCCTGACATCCTTAGACAGCTCCTTGCTCTTGGCCATTTTGTAGAGGTTAGAGTCTGACTGATTCACTGAGTCTGTGGACAGGTGTCTTTCATACAGGTGACCATTGCCGACAGCTATCTGTCATGCAGGTAACGAGTTGATTTGGAGCATCTACCTGGTCTGTAGGGGCCAGATCTCTTACTGGTTGGTGGGGGATCAAATACTTATTTCCCTCTGCAGAATGCAAATAAATTCATATACTTTCCACAATGTGATTTTCCGGATTTAATTTGTGATGTGCTATCTCTCACTGTTACCAATAACCTACCCTTCAATTATGGGCTGCTCATGTCTTTGTCAGTGGGCAAACTTACAAAATCAGCAAGGGATCAAATACTTATTTCCCCCACTGTACATGAGCTAGATTTGCATGCAGTGGAGTCTGTGTATACAAATCTGTCTCATGCCTATTCATGAGTTGTACAGAGATCGAATGAACATTTGGAAAATAATTTCACCATTAACCCTGATGCAGTTGGATGAAACAGTGGCCAGTGTTGGTTTCTGGTGATGGAAGACAGCTCACATATTTACACCTCAAATGGGCAGTGAAATATAGCAGTCGAAAGCAACTTAAAAGCTAAGTAAAATATTTTTTATTAGTGGCTGCTATTTTGACGGCAAGTTAACCGCCAGTGGAAGGTTTTTATTTTTTTAACAATGATGAATGATTGAGCCAATATATGGCATACTATCTTTTAAAGGGAGAAGATCCCTAGAAGCTCTTTGAGGCTTTTCCCTTCCTTGGCAGTTTCTATATAGTAGGTGCTTTGTGATGATGTCTATATTTTGAGAACTACACAGAGCCCAAAGAAAAATGTCCCTGGATGACTTCTGTAGATTGTGACACTTTTGGAAGGATCAACAACAAAAAGTTGCAATAGGAGATTATCAGTGTCCTTGTAGGCCTCTTCTTCAGATATCAAGAAGATGCCTACGAGGTATGGAAAAGTCTAAAACTCTTGTTATGCCATTTTTTGTGTTGATAATCACACAAAAAGGAGAAGGGCTACGTATAAACCAACAACAATACTACTAGCCCAGAAGGTCTTGTAAGGACTGCATATCACACATTAAGCCAAACTAAACAAATTAATATAAAGGGAAGGAAAAAGCCTCAGAAAAACTCAGCAGAAAAATAGATTAAAGTGCTCCTGTATCTCAATCTTCCCAAAACTTATCATCAAAATCTAATACAGTGAACAAAATTTGAAAAACTTTTTTGTTCAACTGTATTACAGCCAAGAAAGAGAAAACCATTATGAAAGAGATAAACCAGGGAACTAATAATGGTAGTGGTGTCTACTGGGGGCAATGGGGAAAATTCTATAAATGGTACTAAAAAAAATGGCACCAATCAATGGCATTAAGCTATGAAGGGCGCTCTGATTCAGTATCTCTCTCGCCTTTCCATCCTCCCTTTGCAAGTGTTCCTGCAGGCTACCCTTCCGTTGGCTTTGGATGTGTTCTCTCTGATTTGTCCTGCCTCCTCTGACACAACTTCCTGTGTACGCATAGGCAGGACACACAGCAGAGACTTCGGAGGCCAGCCAGAGTTAAGCGGCTTCTGCCGGCAGCCAGCTAGAACACTGCTGAGGGGAGAAGAAAGACAAGAGAGCTATTGTACTGGGTGAGGGGGCGGTGCAGTGTTGGCAGTGGCAGTGATCAGGTGGGGGGGCATATTGTTTGCCCTGGGCCTGACTTTGTCTTTTGGTGGCCCTGCTCATAGAATTTGGGCGTGGAAATGGCATTATTCTGTAAAACCACGCATAGCTTTTCAGAACACCCTTGTCCCTCCCCTGATTATGCTCCCTTTTGAGTTGCATGCTAGAGGATTTAGGTGCTCAGCCTTATAGAATAGTGCGGAGGCAGTTTGCGCAAATCCCAATTATTGCCAATTAACTACAATAATTGACTGTTAACATGAATTAATTGCTAATTAATGGATTGTCAAAGAATTGACTTGCATCTTCGATCTATGCCACATATAGAATCCAAGGGAATCTCTCTAAATAGGTTAGTTTTGCAAATACCATGACATTAATGAACCTGACTCCTAAGCCAGATTCACTGCTAACACTTGCCCTAGTATGTGCATTGTTCCAAAGCTTTCTACTGGCATTCATAGTTTGATGAAAATATATGTTATATCTTATCCAGCTGTGCTTGAAAACTCTTTTTAAGCCTATGACTCCCAATACAATGGGAAATATGGTGATTGGCTTTATGGAACGTCTCTTAAAGCAGCTAAAATGATCTCTCTTATAGTTCTTTTCACCGTACCTTTGTAATTAAAATTTAGTCTACTAAGAAGTAGAGATTCGGCCATTTTGGCTCTCTGATTGTTCATTTGAAAAGGGTTGGGGTGCACATAGGAACCTAGACACCAAGAAGAGGTAACTAATCCATATTAGACAGGTCTTTTGCACACATTTCCTCATTTAAACAAAGCTTGGCAAATTTTCAGGGCATAAATGTTGAAGGTGAAGTGGGGCTTCTTGATTGATATGCACTTGGCAGTATGTTCTAGCAGGGATGGACTGACCATTCTGTCAATAGGACAGTGCCTGAGGGCCCAGAGCAGTAGGGTTCCACTTTCCCATAACCAGTAATAGTCAGTAATATATGTTGGATGGGTGGT
Organism: Microcaecilia unicolor; assembly: GCF_901765095.1. Taxonomy (NCBI): domain Eukaryota; kingdom Metazoa; phylum Chordata; class Amphibia; order Gymnophiona; family Siphonopidae; genus Microcaecilia; species Microcaecilia unicolor. Next base: position 279,582,250 of record NC_044036.1, read on the forward strand.
TAAGTAGAGACATATTGCCTGGGGGCCCAGATCACTGTCAGTCTGCTCTAGAAATAATACACGTATGCTAGGAAAAGCTATGGTAATCCTGGGCAAACTAACTGCAGAAATCTGAGTGCGTTCTGAGTTTTTCTCATAATGCTTCATTAATAAAACATATTTATTGCAAGTAACGGTAAATAACTGGTGAGAAGGTTGAAAGGCTCAATTCAGTGCCAAAGTCCTTAATGCTTGTAACGTTTATGAACCAGGGAGATATCTGCTGCAAGGATGTAATTGCTATTTGAAAAATTAAATACAAAATGATTTTGAAGTGTGTTGGCAGCCTTGGAGACCACTGAAACCAAAATATAGAGGTTAGTTGTTAGCAGTGGTGGTGGTGGTGAATATGTGCCATTCCACTCAGGGATCCTTTTACTAAGGTACGCTGAAAAGTGGCCTGCGCTGGTGTAGACGCGTGTATTAGACGTGTGCAGGCCCATTTTTCAGCACACCTGCAAAAAAGGCCTTTATGTTTGGCCGAAAATGGATGTGTGGCAAAATGAATATTGGCGTGCACCCATTTTGGGCCAGAGACCTTACCGCCACCCATTCACTTAATGGTAAGGTCTCATCTGTTAACTGGGCAGTAATCATCAGTGCATGTACAATGCCGATTAGCACCTGGTTAGTGCAGTGCGCAGGAAAATTTCCTGTGCACGTACAAAATGAAATTACTACCCGGGCCACGCGGTAGCCGGGCAGTAGTTCTGAATTGGCGCATGTTGGGCGTCCGTAGGCGCCTACGCAGCTTAGTAAAAGGGCCCCTCAGTAAGGGAGCTCTATTTACTGCTATGTTTCGTTTAGTTATAGGTTTGGTATACCATCTTTACAATGAATAATTAAACAGTGAACCAACATAGAACAAGTTGGTAAACAGATGAACTCAGTACTCAGTAACATGCCTATTGGGCTCATTTTCGAAAGAGAAGGACGACCATCTTTTGACACAAATTGGAAGATGAACATCCTTCTCACAGGGTCGTCCAAATCGGTATAATCGAAAGCCGATTTTGGATGTCCCCAACTGCTTTCCGTCGCAGGGACGGCCATAGTTCACAGGGGTGTGTTGGAGGTGTAGCGAAGGCGGGACTTGGGCGTTCCTAAAACGTCCTTGACCCATAATGGAAAAAACAAGAACGTCCCTGACGAACACTTGGACAAATTTACCTGGTCGTGTTTTTCTTACGACTAAGCCACAAAAAGGAGACCGAACTGACCAGATGACCACCGGAGGGAATCGGGGATGACCTCCCCTTACTCCCCCAGTGGTCACTAACCCCCCCACCCTCAAAAAACATCTTAAAAAATATTTTGTGCCAGCCTCAGATGTCATACTCAGCTCCATCACAGCAGTATGCAGGTCCCTGGAGCAGTTTTAGTGGGTGCAGTGCACTTCAGGCAGGCGGACCCAGCCCCATCCCCCCCTACCTGTTAAGTTTGTGGAGGAAACAGCGAGCCCTCCAAAACCCACTACAAACCCACTGTACCCTTAAGGGCTATGGTAGTGGTGTACAGTTGTGGGTAGTGGGTTTTGGGGGGCTCAGCACACAAGGTAAGGAAGCTATGTACCTGGGAGCAATTTATGAAGTCCACTGCTGTGCCCCCTAGGGTGTCCGGTTGGTGTCCTGGCATGTCAGGGGGACAGGTGCACTACGAATGCTGGCTCCTCCCATGACCAAATGGCTTGCATTTGGTCGTTTCTGACATGGACGTCCTTGGTTTCCATTATCGCTGAAAATCAGAAATGACTAAGTCTAGGGATGACCAAATTTAAGGATTTGGATGTCCCTGACCGTATTATCGAAAACAAAATATGGACGTCCATCTTGTTTTGAAAATACGGGTTTCCCCGTCCCTGGATGGGGACGTTTTGTGAGGACATCCAAATCGAAACGAGGCCATCCCTTTCGATTATGCTCCTCCACGTGTCACAGCAAAAAAACAGCACAAAGGGTCTTTAAAAACAAAAAAACTTTTAATAGTGAACTTTGATTGAATTACTGTTTTTCTTTCAACTTGAGTTAAATTAATAAGGAAAACTGACCAAAAAATACATCAAGAAGAAACATTTTCGGAGACAGTTTTTGGGCAGAAACACAAAATAATATGTGAGAGATGGTATTTTCAAGTTTACACATTTTATTTTTCTTGCAAATTCTACCCACATAAAAAGTGAGTGAAAGAGCCCATGGGTACCTGATGTCCATGGCAAATTTGAAAGGGAAGGTGCATGCATGCGTTCTCATTGAAATTTTGTAAAACGTGTTACAGCAAAATTAGCTGTTTGAAAATTGTTCCTTGTAAATATTTACACTTTTGGAGTTGATTTTGAGGTTGGAGTTAGAATAAGAACCTGAATGACTCATTTACTGACTCTTCAGTTTAGGACCATTATCTTGAGTTCTGAAGAAGCTAGAGATACACTCTTAATGCATTTACATCAGCTATTGTTGTAAAAATGAATAAGAAATGAACTGCCTCTTAGCTTTCAAACTGCAAATAATGCCATTGTATGCTCTTCTTTAGGATGCCTTCATGGTCCTTTTATCGGAAGGAAACTGAAAAATCTTAGCTGTAATACTCTGCTACAGATCTACCCTATTTCCTAAGAAGAAATTTATCTGTGAGCAGATGTTTGTAGCTCTAGAGTCTGTACTTGGCATCCAACTATTGCCCTGTTGGGAAAATTGAGTAGAGTTCTATTAGCTAATTAGTCCCAAGAGAAATCCCAATTCTTTGTAGATCGTTGATAGCTTTCAATTGAGCCAAACACAATTTAAAACATGAGCTTTCAAGCCTGTCTAGGTCTTTGATTCAAGTCTGTCCTCATACAGTACTCATGCTACAACATCACTGTGCTGGAAAAGCATTGGGATCATGAGTCTACTACTACTACTTATCACTTCTATTGCGCTACAAGGCATACGCAGCGCGGTACACCATACATGAAAAAGACAGTCCCTGCTCAAAGAGCTCACAATCTAAATAGGACAGGCAAACAGACAGAACAACTAAGAGGTAAGGAAAAGAGGTGGGGATAAAAGGGTACAGGGCAAGTGAGTAGTGGTTAGGAGTCAAAAGCAGCGTTAAAGAGGTGGGCTTTTAGCCTTGATTTGAAAACGGCCAAAGACGGGGCTAGACATACAGGCTCGGGAAGTCTATTCCAGGCGTGAGGTGCAGCGAGATAAAAGGAACAAAGTCTAGAATTAGCAGTAGAGGAGAAGGGGACAGACAAGAGAGATTTATCCACAGAACGGAGTACCCGTGGGGGGCGTAGGGAGAGACAAGAGTGGAGAGGTACTGGGGAGCGGTAGAGTGAATGCACTTATAGGTCAGTAAGAGAAGTTTGAATTGAATGTGGAAACGGATAGGGAGCCAGTGAAGTGACTTGAGGAGAGGGCTAATGTGAGCATAGCGACTCTGGTGGAAAATGAGTCGCACAGCAGAGTTTTGGACTGATTGAAGAGGAGAGAGATGGCTAAGTGGGAGGCTGGTGAGAAGCAGGTTGCAATAATCTAGGCGAGAGGTGATAAGAGTGTGGATAAGGGTTCTGGTAGAGTACTTAGAGAGGATTTTGCTGATATTATAGAGAAAGAAATGACAGGTTTTGGCAATCTGCTGACTGTGAGCAGAGAAGGAGAGAGAGGAGTCGAAGATGACCCCAAGGTTACGAGCTGATGAGACAGGGAGAATGAGAGTGCCATCCACAGAAATAGAAAAGGGGGGAGAGGAGAGGTGGGTTTAGGGGGAAAGATGAGAAGCTCGGTTTTGGCCATGTTAAGTTTCAGATGACATTGAGACATCCAGGCAGCAATATCAGATAGGCAGGCTGATACAATGGTCTGGATGCTGGTTGAGATTTTGGGGGTAGAGAGGTAGATCTGGGAGTCGTCAGCGTAGAGATTGTATTGAAAGCCATGGGATGATATCAGAGAGCCAAGGGAAGAAGTGTAGATGTAGAACAGGAGAGGACCGAGAACAGAACCCTGAGGTACACCGATTGATAAAGGGATAGAAGTGGAAGAGGATCCACCAGAGTGTATACTAAAGGTGCGAAGCGAGAGGTAGGAGGAGAACCAGGAAAGAACAGAGCCCTGGAATCCAAGTGAAGACAACGTATCAAGGAGTAAGCTGTGATCAACAGTGTCAAAAGCGGCAGATAGATCGAGAAGGATGAGGATAGAATAGAGACCTTTGGATTTGGCCAGTAGGGGTCCTTTTACAAAGGCGCGCTGAAAAATGGCCTGCAGTAGTGTAGGTGCAGGTTTTAGGCACGTGCCAATCCATTCTTTAATGTACCTGTAAAAAAAGGCCTTTTTTGCCAAAAATGGACGTGCAGCAAAATAAAAATTGCTGCGCGCCCATTTTGTGTCTGAGACCTTACCGCCAGCCATTGACCTAGCGGTGAAGAATGCGGGCGGTAATGACCTGTGCGTGTCCATTGCGTGCAGCCAAAAATAAAAAATACTTTTCAGATGCACGTATCGGACGTGTGCCAAAAATGAAATTACCGTAACAGTCACACGGTAGTTGGGCGGTAACTCCATTTTATTTATTTATTTTAGCGCATTTATATCCCACATTTTTCCACAAGCGCAGGCACAATGTGGCTTACAATAGTGCATGAAATAATACAATAAGAAAGATAAAACATAAGATGACAGAATAGACAGAGAAAACATAGGGGGGGGGGGTAAAAATGTTCGGCAGGGGCCAGTGGAGCAGAGCCTCCCGCCAACCATCAGCAGGAGAGGCACGTTGGGCGCAAGTAGATGCTTACGCGTCTTAGTAGAAGGGCCCCTAAGAGAATTGTGGAGAACGAAGGGGTTATGATCACGTGGGACATCTGCATTCCCAACTGATAAAAAGCTGGATGCAAGGAAGACAGACCCTTCTCCACCCTTCTCCACCACCCTTCTTCACTACCGCCAACTCCAGGCTCCGCTCATTCTGCCTCGCCTCACCCTATGCTTGGAATAAATTTCCTGAGCCCTTACGCCAAGCCCCCTCCCTACCCATCTTCAAATCCTTGCTCAAAGCCCACCTCTTCAATGTTGCTTTCGGCACCTAACCTTTATACCTTTCAGGAAATCTAGACTGCCCTTATTTGACTGACTGTACATTTGTCCTTTAGATTGTAAGCTCCTTTGAGCAGGGACTGTCCTTCTGTTAAATTGTACAGCGCTGCGTAACCCTAGTAGCGCTTTAGAAATGTCAAGTAGTAGTAGTACATAGTGGTAAAAGGAAAAAAAACACCAGAATGGTATAGTTCCAAGTGATTATTTTGTTTAATGGTGTAGCTAGACCCCAAATACTGGATGAGCTGGCTTCCTATCTGTGCCCTCACACAACTCAAATATTAAGGGCATCTTTTACTAAGGCAAGCTCATGTTTTTAGTGTGTGCTAAAAATGTGGGCGCGCTAAACATTAGAGACGCCAATGCATTCCTATGGGTGTCTCTAATGTTTAGCGTGCCCACAATTTTAGCATGCGCTAAAAACATGAGTATACCATAGTAAAACACATCCTAAATACCTGAACTGGCAGGGATCCCCAAGCCCTGCCAGCTGAAGGTGTCTGTGAAGACATCCTGTACTCCCTCCAGTGCATCTCAGTCCATGGCAGCTTTAGTGAGTTGTCCCTGATGCTAGCATCTGGCACGTGCTCGGTTTTTATGCCACTGCTAGGTAGGCCTGAGCTCAGTGTGAGTGGGCCAGACCCACCCGTGGCTATGCCACTGATTCTGTGAATTGTGTGGCGAAAGAGAGAAGAATCTCAAGTACCAAGAAATGCAGTCAGAGACCAAGAAAATGTGGCAAAAAGATACATAAATATTTCTTATTGCATTGGGTGCTGCAGTCCTGATTGAAACAGATGGATGCAGAAATGTTAAAGGAAATTAGGGACGCAAACAAACTGGGCAACACAATAATAATGGGTGATTTCAATTACCCTGATATTGACTGTTTAAATGTAACATCGGGGCACGCTAGGGAGGTAAAATTCCTTGATGAAATCAAGGACTGCTTTATGGAGCAGCTGGTACAAGAGCCGACGAGAGAAGGAAAAATTCTAGACCTAGTCCTTAGTGGAGCGCATGATCTGGTACGGGAGGTAATGGTGCTGGGGCCACTTGATAACAGTGATCATAATATGATCGGATTTGATATTAGCTTTGAAGTAAGTATACATAGGAAATCAAATATATTAGCGTTTAACTTTAAAAAAGGAGACCGTGATAAAATGATAAAAACGGTGAAAAACAAACTTAGATGAGCGGCTGCAAGGGTCAAAACTTTACATCAGGTGTGGATGCTGTTCAAAAACACCATCCTGGAAGCCCAGGCCAAATATATTCCGTGTATTAAAAAAGGAGGACAGAAGACCAAACAACAGCTGGCGTGGTTAAAAAGTGAGGTGAAGGAAGCTATTAGAGCTAAAAGAAAATCCTTCAGAAAATGGAAGAAGGAACCGACTGAAAATAATAAGAAACAGCATAAGGAATGTCAAGTCAAATGCAAAGCGCTGATAAGGAAGGCTAAGAGGGACTTCGAAAAAAAGATTGCGTTCGAGGCAAAAACACATAGTAAAATTTTTTTTAGGTATATTAAAAACAGGAAGCCGGCAAAAGAATCGGTTGGACCATTATATGAGCGAGGAGTAAAAGGGGCGATCAGGGAAGACAAAGCCATAGTGGAGAGATTAAATAAATTCTTCACCGAGGAAGATTTGGGTGGGATACCTGTGCCGGAATTGGTATTCGAAGTTGACGAGTCGGAGAAACGTAATGAATTCTCTGTAAACCTGGAGGATGTAATGGTGCAGTTCTACAAACTGAAGACTAGCAAAACTCCTGGACCGGATGGTATTCATCCCAGAGTAGTGATAGAACTGAAAAATGAGCTTGTGGAGCTATGGTTAGTAATATATAATTTATCCTTAAAATCGAGCGTGGTACCGGAAGATTGGAGGGTGGCCAATGTAATGCGGATTTTTAA